>NW_027204381.1:16401352-17601352 GCF_024711535.1 Dipodomys merriami
GGCTATTCCAGCTACTTGCACCAACTATGTATCTCATAGACATCTATAAAAGTGGGTAAAAAACACAAAGTCACCTTATTAAACTAGTAGAAGAAGGAGAGGAAAAAATGAGTAACCATCAGACTTGGTCTATGATTGATTAGTTTAGAACATCTTTATCTTAAAGCAAACTTCTTCTATTATAAAATGCTACAGTCAATGGAATTCTATGCCTTCATTGTTTAGAGGCAAAACTGTAAGGCAGAATACTCAGCCATCATGACTTTAGGTTACTTCATTAGTCTCAGACAAGAGCTTGGTCCCTGTATCACTTGGCCTCCCATGAACTCTACCACCTTTGGCAGAAATTCTCATTCCAGAATAGTAATGGAACTTAGTCGTCCCCTCTCCAGTATTTGTGGCTGTAAGCAGTGGGGACAATGGAGACTCATTACTTTCTATGTGCATTTGATCATATAAAAATAATATTTTACTAAATAAACTTCAAAATAGAAAGAGAATTGTTATTATTATTATTATTATTATTATTATTATTATTATTATTATTATTATTTATTTTGTTGGTCATGGGGCCTGCACTCTGGGCCTGGGTGCTATCCCTCAGCTCAAGGCTAGCACTCTACCACTAGAGCCACAGCACCACTTCTCCTTTTCTGGTGTTTATTGGAGGTAAGAGGCTCACAGACTTTCCTGCCCAGGCTGGCTCTGAACCATGATCCTCAGATCTCAGCCTCCTGGGTAGCTAGGATTACAGGTGTAAGCCACTGGTGCCTAGCTAAGAGAATAATTATTTGGGGAGAAATGTGATGACTCTCAACCAAACCTGAATTTTTCAGCTAAATGCTTGAATTTGAATTCTGAAATAAGTCAAACTCTTGGGTAGTTATAAACAAACATGAAACCAGACAGAATGCAATAAGTCTCCAGGTCACCTCAATTGCATGCATTATTTATAAGATGGGGAAAAATGTATTTGGTGCATTTTTCTTCTGAGATATTCAACGAAAAACCACAAGGCCAGCAAATCAGTCCCAAAGGTTGGGTATCTCGTACTGTAAGCGTGCCGTCATTTCTGACGCACTTCTGTAAATCCTTCCCTAGGTGGAAGTCTTCCAGGTCTGGCCACCACTGAGACACATATTTGCAAGCATAACACAGAGGCCAACACCCTCAGGATGGAGTTGTGTGTTTCCTGGTGTGGCTCATTATTTAAAGAGAAGAAGAGCAAAGCTCAGGGAGGGGAAGTGGTCCATCTACAGAAGGCAGTTGATGGTAATGGTGAATGCTTCTAACCACCTAGGATTGCATGCAAATTTTGTGCAATCATTTCCAGGTGAAAGGTCTCTGGGTTTCATCACATTTGCAAATGGGTCCTCCCTCTCGCGGACCCTCATGTACTGCTGATGGGTTAAGTGTTATGGCTGCTGAAGAAAACAGTTCCCTTCAGTTCCTGAAAGGACTCAACATCACATGACCCACCAATTCAGTCCTCACGATCCACACAAACGCTCCACGGGAGTTAGAAGCATTGGCCGTCGCTTACCAGAAGTGTCTAATGCCCCCACCCCTCCTTCCCCCTCACCTCCTGCTTGTCCTCCACCCTCCATATTTCCTGCTGGCTCTAAGTGAGATCTCTGCTCTGCCCCAGAGGCTCTCAGTAAAAGTAAATTTGCCTCCACCAGGACAAAAACCTGAACTAAGTGTATCATACACAGTCTTCTGCATTCTGGCTCTTTGCTAATTTCTGCGGTCTCAAAATTCACCATCGTCCTGTGTGTTCTCTAAGAGATTGCAGGATGTCAGAACCATGTCTGCCTGGCATCAAAGCACGTGCTCGGGATATCACGCCAAGCTCCCTCAGCAGAAGGCAGGGGTCATTCCCGGGCCTCAGCATGGATCTGTCCTATGCTGAGTCCCAGTTCTGGCCCAGCCAATGTGCCACGCATATGGATATACACAGGAATAAAGCCCAGATCCCAGTTATCTGCCACCAGGGAAATCAAAGCCACAGCGAGACTCCACTGCGATGCCCATTATGAAGGAGACAGAGAATAACAAGTCTTGGTGAGAAGGAAGAGAAATTGGAAGCCACATTGTACAGGCGATGTGAATGGAAATGGTGCCTGGGCTGCCTTGAGGGTTACCATATCATAACATGGTTACCATCAGTGACTCAGTCTCGTCTTCTTCCCGTCCCCCTTCTTATTCCCACACCATAGCTTTCACTCTGCATTCCAGAGCCTCTTGCCCTTAAGGATAGACCATCCTCAGTAGGAAATGATCACCTCTGCTTAACACTGGAATGTCTAACTCCAAAGAGACATGCGCCCCATAGGTAGCCCCCAATCTGGTTTCCAAAGACTTGGGGGAGGCATTCGTCCTGGGGGAGATGTTACTCTGCTACCTTGCAGGTGGCTAACTTCCTCAAGAAACCCTTCATTCTTTTCCACAGCACTCGTCTCTCAGATTTCAGTAACAACATGACACCAAAGTGTCACTTCTAAATATCTATCCTAAGAGCCAGGCACAGGAGCTCACACCTGTAATCTTAAAATATTGAGATGTTGAGCCAGGTGCCCGTGGCTCACACCTGTAATCCTAGCAATTCAGGAGGCTGAGATCTGAGGATTGCGGTTCAAAGCCAGTTGGGGCAGGAAAGTCCATGAGTCTCTTATCTCCAATAAACCACTCAGAAACCCAGAAGTGGAACCATGGCTCAAGTGATAGAGCACTCACTTTGAGCTGAAGTGCTAAGGGACAGCACCTAGGCCCAGAGTTCCAGCCCATGACTGACATACATATATGAGACATATATATGACAAATATATACTGAGAAGTTGGTGATTAGGATGATTGTTCAAGGCAAACATAGACACAAGTTATTGGTTGAGGGTCTCAAACAAAAGGTTGGGTAGAGTGAGTGGTGCATACCTGTCATCTCAGCAACATGCAAAACACAAATAGGAAGATGGTGATCTAACATAAATGCAACACTCTATTTTTAAATGAATGAAAATAAAAAAGGGTAGGAGATGTGACTCAAGTTGTAGAGCTCCTACTCAGCAAGTACAAAGCCTGAGTTCAAACCCCAATACTGCCAAATAAACATCCTAGGAAAATGAACTTATGTTTCTACACACACACACACACACACACACACACACACACACACACACACACACACACACACACACACACACACACACACACACACACGAATGCTCTTAGTAGCACATTTTCATTAAGTAAAAAGTAGAAACCCAAATGTCCAACCCCTGATGAATGGATAAATAATGTGTTGTATCTGTGCAATAGAATATTATTCAACAATATGAAGGAATGAAGAACTGATAGCATTTCAACACAAAAGACCTGACAGACACTGTGTGCAATGAAAGATGACAGTCACATCTGAAATACCTAGGAAAGTTAGCTGCTCCAAAATGGATTGTAATGATGTTTGCACAGCTCTGTACATATGTTAAAGATGAATGAACTACATGCTTGAAATGGTGAGTTGTTTGGCATGTACCTCTGTCTATGGCTTGGAGGCAAAAACCCGCACACAGCCTTTACCCTTGATGAACTCAGCAGCCCCCAGCATGACCACCTTGTTTCTATGCACCTGGAGCATAGCACTGAAAGCCACACCCCTGAGCAAACGTAGTCCAAGGGAAACTAGAACCGTTGATTGCACTACTAGAACTGACCCTGGTCCCTTGAGGCCATGAAAGACTGCAGAGACAAAAGACAACAAATCGATTGTCCACTGGAAGTGGTGGAAGGCTGAATATCTTCTAGGAAGGAGGGAACTTGACCCCTGGCCCTGGACTGACAGAGCTTGGCTCAGGAGGCCAGTCACTTGGGAAGAGCTTGTGACTGTACCGTAAGAGCCTTCACTGTGCTTCCTCCTTAGGGGCTGGTCCAGGCTGATGGTAAAGGCCAGTTGGTGTCCAGCCCGTGTCCTGAATTTTTAAATACACATCATTGTAGCAATCTCTCTGCCATCTCCTTAAACTCTTTCTTCCAGAACACCCATAATGCTCCCATCAAAGTGGTACCCGCCCTCCTCTAGCTACACACCCTGGGCAGAGAGATTTCCAGAGAACAGACCAAGAAGGCTTAGTGATGTTTGGTCTGAGTAGAGCACTTGTAACTGTGTCCAATTTCAAACATAGCAAATGCAGTATAGTCCGAGCCCAGGCCCTGGAACTGCTGCTGAAGATTGGCACGAAGGAAGACTGGACAGTCTCGTTTCACTGAGGGAGAGAGAGCACAGGCTAGAAATGGAGGCTCTGGCCCACAAGGTAACCAGCATGGAAGCCACAGCCTGCTAGGACAGAAAATCAGGTGGAGCTTGATCTCCTTCTATCTCCCTTCAACAATAAGAGTTCTTTCTCACCTCAAACTGTCTTATACAGCTATAGGTGAATTCCCTCCAAATAACACTGGTGGAAAATGGGGTGTAACCTTTTTGTAGGTCTACTATAGGCAAAAATAAAATAAAATGGTAACAAGCACTTTAAAAATAGTTCATAGATTACTCACCATTCAGCAGCCAGAATCATTTCTAAAACATAGGTCAGATCATTTCGCAGCCCTGTGCAAAACCCTCCTGGCACTCCATTCAAAATAGAATCCTGAGTTCTTGTTGTGGCCCCACCTCCTAGCTGTTGCTCCATCCTCATGTCCCACTATAGTCCCTCCCCCAGCTCTGCCTCATGGCCTCTCAGTAGCTTCACAGACTGGAGACCAAGCCTTTATCACCAGGGGCCTCTGGGAGATATTTGAGATCTAAATGATCGCAGTCCTCTTGCGGAAGAAGGGAAACTGAGTCTGAAACAGCTTGATACTTGCTTCAAAAAAAAAAAATTCCAAGCCAGTCTTCTCTGCTTTGTCTGTCTTTGCCCTCTGCTTTCTGACTTTTTTTTACAGAGAGATGATTCAGAATTCCCCTCGGGAATTCAAAATACCATCTCTGTCTAACACGTTTCGTTTGGAGCCTGAACACGTATTAAAATGCAGATTAACTTTTAACGGAATATTACAGCATCAAAAAAAAAACTGCTTTGATGACCTGATCCTTGAAGTGATCACTTCTTGCACTTTAAAAATTAAAGTTTTAAAAAAATACTATTTTATATTTTATGTCTAAACAGGTTAGAAGATTTCAGGCTTCTGCTCTCAAACATCTCTGTGCAAATAAAACCTTCATGAATAATATTTATTCCCTACAAGTGAAAAGCCAAAAGTGAAAAGCACTTTTTCTTCAGAATATTGGTTTTAGATGTGCCTTAACTTTTAGTAGTTAAATGCAACTTGCTGGTGATAATAAGACATTCAACTCTCATTATCTTCTTGAATGTTTGTACATATGTTCATCAAATTTCTCATCCTTACCAGGTGATCCATTAGATGTAAAAGTAAAACAAAACATGAAAACAAAACATTCACACACACCCAGAACAGTGACCAGTCCGCTTCGTATACACCTGGACTCTCCAACTATTCCTTTTTAGAAAGAAAAGTATGTTCCTTTTGTTTTGTATGTAAGCTTATCTATTTTAGATCAGCTTTGTCCCACAGAAATGGTGGGACAAAGGGTGAACAAACGCAGCAGTGATACTCACTAGGCACTATGCTGAAAATGAATAATACAACTTGTTGGGAGGTCAGGAGGGGAAAACTGGGAGAAAGCAAGGGAAGAGGTGATGACACTGTTCGAAAAGAAATGACTCATGGTCTGGGAATGTGACTTAGTGGTAGAGTGCTTGCCTAGCATGCATGAAGTTATGGGTTCAATTCCTCTGTGCCACATAAACAGAAAAAGCCAGAAACGGTGATGTGGCTCAAGTGGTAGAGTGCTAGCCCTGAGCAAAAGAACTTCAGGGACAGTGCCCAGGCCCTGAGTTCAAGCCCCAGGACAACCAAAAGAGAAAAAAGAAAAGAAAAGACAGAAAGAAAGAAAGAAAGGAAGGAAGGAAGGAAGGAAGGAAGGAAGGAAGGAAGAAAGAAAGAAAGAAAGAAAGAAAGAAAGAAAGAAAGAAAGAAAGAAAGAAAGAAAGAAAGAAAGAAAGAAAGAAAGAAAGAAATTTGTTATCTGACTTGTGTAACTGTAACCGCTCTGTACATAACCTTTACAATAACACATTTTTTTAAGTCATTGGATCCATTCAGTGTTGCGAGCTAGAAATGCAGACAGAAAGCCTTACTGTTTTTAAAGAGAAGGTCCAGCCCCATTGCTCAGACTCAAATACACACAGGCCTGGGAGGGTCCAGAGTACAAAATATTAGGAAGGCTCACTCTCAGGAGGACCTGCCCCAATACGATCCTGAAGTGGGGGGCCCTATCTGTCTCATTTGCCTCCTTGGAGCTGGCTTGATATGTTCGCTCTCTTCTCTGTCTCTCTATCTCTCTTTCTCTCTCTCCCTCTCCCTCCCCCCACACACTATAATCTTTCCATAAATCCTTAGGAAGTAGTCAGCAGGCCTCTGAAACCTCCCGAAGAGCATGGAGCTGAGCTCCCTGGGTTCCCAAGGCCGCTAAGGTTCGTGTTGGTTCTGTTCCTTTGCCTCCTATGGCAGGGTTTCCAGTCCTGCATCTGAACATATCATTTTTTTAATGATACCCCAGGTGGCAACAAAGATTTTCCTTTGTTTTTTTCTCTCTCTCTCTCCCATGAGATTCGTTGTTCCTTCCTCTATTATAAAAGAGACTTCAGGAGGTAAACTAAAACAGCGGGAGTCACCGGCTGCTGAGATTCCCCAGTGAGTAGAACTAGGTTTTAAATTATAGAGCTTTTGGGCCAGAGGGATTTCCAAAGGCCTTGGGTCCATCCTGAGCCAACAGCAGTCATGGTGGGGGGGGGGGGGGTGCCTGCATCACTGCCTGAGCCTGGGGGCCAGAGGCTGAGCAGACAGACTAGCCTGAGACAGGAAGTTGCTGCTTCCCCTTAGAGACTTGTTGACAAATCAACATCACCCCAACTGCAGAAAAAGGCATCTGCCCCATGTTCTTTACATCATGTTAGGAAACCTGGATGGGATTGTTTACATGATAGTGGTTTGAACATTTAAAAACAAGTTATTTTATATCTGTGTGTATGCACATGCACATGCATGCCAGTAATGGAACTTGAACTCCACTTGAATGAAGCTTGGGCTCTTGCTTAATTTCCCAATTCTCTAGTCACTACTCTTTAATGACTCTTGACCTCCTTGGGAGTCTTAACTTTATGGGAAATCCAATTAAAATGTCCAGCCCTCTCCATAAGAAAAATGGCCATAACTTCAAGAGATTGGGACACCCTCTGAAGCCCTTCCACCAGCCCTCTTCCTCTCCAGACATGACTTTCAGATGCAATTTTCTAGGAGGCCCAGGGATCTTGGAGGAGTCTGGGATTTAAGCAGAAGTGATCAAGCTAAAAAGAAATGCACCTCAGCACAGCCTGAGTCTGAAAAACAAAATCCCAATTACCATCCACAGACTTTCTAAATGCCAGGTTCACTTTATCAGAAAGCTCTCTCATGTAAGACACATCACAATCCCAAAGGAGAAAACTGACTAAGGAGATGAAAAGGGAGGTGGGGACACATCTAGGAATGTACAATGAAAGATTCCTTTAATGGTGTAGCAAGACCTTAGTGGGCAAGAAAATCACCTTTAATGGTGAAATTTACATCCAGTCTATCACCATTTCCAGTCACTACCACAGGGCAGCACATGTGGAGTAATGATTCCTGACCTCTTTGGGATTTTTAACCTTATGGACAATCCAATTCAAATTTCCAGATTCTAAGCTCAAACAAGGGGTTCTGCGGACAGCCCCCCTACAACCCACCATGACGGGTAACTGAGGTCAGAGAAACCTGGGTTGCACCAGCTCCTTGGAAGGACAAATAACTTTTCTGAGCTTATTTCCTCATCTGTAGATGGTAGATATTCCAACTTTTGGGATTGAGCTGAGCATTAAATGATGTTTTATATGTGTGTGTGTGTGTGTGTGTGTGTGTGTGTGTGTGTGTGTGTGTGTGTGTGTGTGTGTGTGTGTGTGTGTGTGTGTGTGTGTTTTATATATATAAAGTCTGGCATACAGCAAGCCCTTAGTGAATTATATGTCATATTATTATGGTTCTTAATATTACCCACAGGCAAAGGAGAAAGCACAGTGTTCCCACTTTGCAAAACATATGTTGAAAGCCTACTATGTGTAGTAGGCAATGCATGCATGCAAGATCAGAGAGAGAAAAAGAGAGGGGACCACTCTTAGACCGTCAGAATCTCCATTTGCCACCCATGATCGGCATGCTTTGTTCTCTTAGCCCTCTGAACACCTCCTCCTTTCAGGAACTATCTACTGGTTACTCTGTGGGTGGAAGATTACAGCCACTTTGGGGACAGATGGAGAAATTCTATAGTTGAATTTTTGTTCATTCTGACTAGCCCTTTGGTTAATCCTAATTAGTGAGATTCTTTTTTTTTTTTTCAGTGAGGAAAAAAACCAACTGACTGACCACCTGTGAGTTGGAAGAGATTTAAGCCTTCTTTGATAGAGATTTAAGCCTTCACAACCCTGCTAGGAAGATATTATTGCCCTCCTTTACAAGATGAACTATTTCAGTTTAAGAGGGGTCAAGTGAACACTCTTTTTTGTTTAAGATCACCAATAGACCTCTGCGATTTAAACACAAATCACTGGGACACTCTATTCAGCAGACTGCCTTGCTCTGTTTTCCTCAGAAAGGCAACTTCAGACTCTAAAGTTGAGTAACCGCTGGAGAGCTCAGAAGTGAGATCAATATTGTGGAAGGAAGGATACTGCCCCTCAGTGGTCCGGATATCCAAGAAGGATTAGACTGTTCTCTTGGAGGGGAGCGTGGGAGAGACTTTATGTAAGACTACTGCAGCAAGGCGAAGAGGCTGATGTCAATTCCAAATACAACAGAGGTAGCTGAAGACTTATAGCCAACAGGCAGAGTGAAGGAGATGGAAAGTCTTCTTCTCATTAGCAGGAACTCATTAGTTATCCCATTGGTTAGATAACAAAGGGAGAAGAATTTGATGAAATATTGGGGAGGGGAAGTAGTAATGGACATCAAGGTTGAGGTGATTCACAATAAACTGATTTAGAGGGAACCCTTGTTAAAAACTCATCTCTAGTAGCCTAGGACACCTTTTATGGAGTGGCTTAGCAATTCCCTTCAAGAGATGGAATCTACCACACTCTTTGATCTAAGCTGAACTTTTGACTTGATTCAGTCAATAGAAAATGAAGGAAGCAGCCTGGTACCTAATCTAAGTCTAAATCTCAAGAAGACTTAGATTTGCCTCTCCTCTCCTCTCCCCTCCTCCCCTCCCTTCCCTTCTTCTCTTCTGTCTCTGCTCTTTCCTCTTTTCATCTCCCTTTCTTTCCTTCCTCTTTCTTTCCCTCCCTTCCCTCTTCTTTCCTCCTCTTCTGTTCCTTCCTCTGTTAGCACTAACATAACTCTCTGATGATATTGATATGGCTGGCCTGTAGTCCACACCTCAGTTGATCTAGAGAATCCCCCAAATGCTAAATAAATCTATTGTTTTAAGCCATTAAATTTGGGGTGGTTTCTTCTAATCCAAAAGTTAACTGATGCATTCTCAGATGTGTTCACAAGTTGGAATCATTCCAGAAGTTTTTTTTAATATATACATATATATATTTGTGTGTAGATAAAATAGATAGATAGATAGATAGATCAATAGATAGCTAGATACAGGATATCTACCTCCTTCCATTCATTATAGAGATTCTCATTGTGACATCTGCAGTGTTAAAGTCTCTAGAGATTGCAGTGAGCACCACTACCCTACTCTTCTAGCCTGGGCCATCCCAGAACAGCTGATGGATGCTCAGGTGTGTGGAGGACATGTATAAACTGCACAGGTCAGTTATGATTTCAGCTGTAACTTCATCCATAAGAATATGGATCAAAGTCAGTGTCTGTCAACCGTTGGTGTGTCCGCTGATTGCCTGAGGCTTGTATTAAAAAGATGATTATGACTTAGAAGTGTCATACAATGATGGCAGGGGTGATGTCCATGGAACTTGATTTCTAGCAAACTCTCTGGTGCTGCGGTGTTTCCAGCCTGTGTACACCACTCCGCTGTCTGGAGGATCTTCTGCTGTACTCCTTCCTACCATTTAGAGGCCTGGTGGTTGTCTCATCTATATACTGTCATGGATAAGGAAAGCACAAGTTCCAGATGGAGTCAGGACAGGCTGCTCAGCATCCCTTACTAGGAATAAGCAGTCCTAGGGCTCTTCCTGGCTGCTGAGCCTCCCATGGAATCAGTCACGTGTATCAGTCTCCTCAGCTCCATCCATATCCTCACCATAACTCAACCCTTCTGGAGAATTTTGATCAGCTTTCCTTTAGCCCTGAACTTTTAGGAAAGTTTAGGTCTGGTCAGTTGGGAGGATTATGGTGCAAGTTAGGAAGAATGTTTGGAAGTGGATAGTTGGGGGTAGTGGGGGAAGGAGAAGAGAGGGGAAGAGGAAGAAGGAAAGAATGAAGAAAAGAAGGAAGGGAGGAAGGGAAGGATGGAAAAGGAAGGAAGGAAGGAAGGAAGGAAGGAAGGAAGGAAGGAAGGAAGGAAGGAAAGAAGGAAGGAGGGATGGAGAAAGGAAAGGAGGGATGGAGGAACGGAGGGAGGGAGGAAAGAAGGAAGGAAGGAAGGAAGGAGGAGGGAGGGGGAGGGAGGAAGGGAGGGAGGGAGGGAGGGAGAGAGAGAAGGAAGGAAGGAAGGAGGGAAAGAGGGAAGGAAGGAAGGAGGGAAAGAGGGAAGGAAGGAACAAACGAACGAACGAAGGAGAGAGGGAGGGAAGGAGAGGGAAGGAAGGAAGGAAGGAAGGAGGGAAAGAGGGAAGGAAGGAAGAAAGGAAGGAAGGAGGGAGGGAGGGAAGGGAGGGAGGGAGGAAGGGAGGGAAGGAAGAGAGGGAGGGAAGGAAGGGAGGGAGGGATGGAGGGAGGGAGGGAGGGAAGGAAGGGAGAAAGAGAGAGGGAGGGAGGGAGGGAGGAAGAGAGAAAGAAAGGAAGGAAGGAAAGAAGGAAGGAAATTCTTGCCCCTTGGATCAGCCCAGGCACTGCCTTTTGGTGTGAAGACTGTTAAGTAGAAGGCCAAAGAAGAAAATAAACTCAGTGGTAAAGCGTTTGCAGCTATCTGCCTGGTACCTAGTTCAGGGAGAGGAGAGGCAAGGGAGAAAACAACAGAAGTATAAACACTGCAGCTGAGCATCAAGGAGCATTCTGGAGTAATTGCCAAGTTAAGAGGCTCTGAAGTAGCTGTAAAGTGTAGGAGATTGGCAAAGGAGGGACTTTGAGATTTTATTGGGAGGCTTCAATTCAATCAGTCTGATGTTTTTTGAGAGATACTAGTAAAGACTTGAATTCCTGTTTAAGCACTTTCGCCTACTAGAAGTTACCTTTTCAAACATGACTCAGTGTAGAGACTGATAAACATGAGATTCTGCTTTATAAGGAAAAGATAGAATAAATCGGTATTTCATCTCCTTTTACACAGCTTCTGCTAAGTGAATACTTCATACATGTTACCTTCTCATTATCACTATGAGTCATCTGCTTTATGTTCCTGGAACCAAGATCCACATTTTTCTGTGAAATTGTGTTCTGGAAATCACCTCCCTTTTCCCAACTTTCCAACCAGGCTCATCTCCCTCAAGACTCTAGTAGAAGTAGGAAGTTTGTTACAGAATGCCTGAAAATAAGACTATCTTGACAAAGCAGAAACAAACCAAAGGTCATTAGCTTGGACCTGTTTCTATACTCAGAGCCCTCTCACAAGCAAACCAAAATGTAACTTAGAGATAATTCCTTATATCTAATAAATTTTCAACCAAGTTTCAGCCAATCACAGAAAACTACCAGATTAGGTTTTGGGGAACTTTGTTTTTCTCTGTTACTAAGGTTTGAACTCAGGGCCTTTTACTTTCTAGGCAAATGCTCTACCACTTGAGTCTTATCTTTATTCTTTTGCTCTTTGCTTTAATTATTTTGGGGGTTTCAAGGCTTTGTCAAGGCCAACTTGCACTGGGATCCTTCTCTGTACAATTCTCACATAGCTGGGATATTTTACTTCTTTCTTCAACTTATAATAGCTCACTGCCTACACACCTGGACAAAAGATTTCACAATCTTTTCTGGCTTTGTGTACAGCCCAATTAATGAATCTTTTTTGCAGGGGAGGTGATGAGGCCTAAATTCAGGGCCCTAAGGTGCTTTCCCTTAGTGTTTCACTCAAGGCTGGCTCTTATTCTACTAATTGAGCCACACCTTCACTTCCAGGTTTTTGCCAGTTAATTGAAGATGACAGCCTTATGGGATTTTCTGCCAAGGCTGACTTAGAACCATAATCTTCAGCGATCAGACTCCTGAATAGCTAGGATTGCATCTATGATCTAGAAACACCTAGCCAATTCATTAATCTTTTAGTTATCTTAAATTCATTGAAAGTCCTTTTCTTAACAGTTGTCAACCACTTATCTTGACTTCCTAAAAAAAAAAAACAGACTTCAACAAAAGATCTCTCTCACAAGTAGCTCGTAAAGTTATTGAAGAATCCACAAATCCACAGACTCTCTTAGACATACTTCATAGGCTAAAAAATATATTTTACCACATCTACAAATTATATTTGAAATTCATGTTGCTAATAGATTTGTGACATTTTTTTCATTTTCTAGTATAATATACTTTTATAAAATTGTAACTGTATGAAGAGGAAATCCAAGTTCTGGAATGTTCTAGCCCTTACCTCAATTGCAACTAGCAATTGAGTTTTGTCCACTAAGTTTTGTTGAACTATCAAGCATCTCTCAGAGACTCAAAGGACACTGAGGCCAAGTGATGCACCATCACAGTCATGGCTGGACACATGATGTGCTACCACAATACGACACAATAGGAAACTTCCCTGACTGACCCTCACAGCCAGCCTCAGGGTCACTGTAGGTCCACTCTACTGCTTCTATCATAGTAGCCTAAGATAATTCATCTCTGCATAGAGTCTCAGTCTCCCCAACTAACCAATCAATGAGAGATGGTTGTTAGTTACACTCAGAATGAAGCTTCTAAGTAAGCATGGAGAGACATTCTTCTGGATTCAAGCTTGCAAGGAAAATACTCTTGAGGCAAAATGTGTTCTTAGTCTTGACTTGCAGGTACTTTGGGGCTGGGATCATGATTCCATTGAACAAGGAGGGCTGCTACTGCCTCAGATCTTGGAATGATTGCTTACTGTAAAGCACAACAGAGCACAGACCAGACCAGACTCCCGACCAGCCTTGGATGGCCTGGGATCATATGAGGTCTTTAAGTTTTCACTCCCCCAAAGCTGATTTATTTACAAAGGGCTCCTTTTTTTCTATTTCCATTATGCAAATTATTTTGGTGTCTATTGATTGCATTTGCATGTGAAGAGGGATCCTGTGTTTGTACCTAATGTATTTGCAACATGCATTCTGATTAATCCAGCTTGTGGGAGGGAGGTGATTAGAGGCTCAGGTATGGAAATATTAGTCTCTGGGACTAATAGAATTTGGCACCTCCAGAGGGTGAGTGCAGTCTAGGATTATTGCAAGCAGGTGGGAACAGAGCTGGAGCAGCCACAGCCCATCCTATCCCACCTATCAAGAATTCATGCTGGCTTGCTGGCTGAGACTATCTGCTCCCTGGCCCAGCCTGAGGAAGGTATAGAATGCAGAGACAGAAGATGAGTTCTTATACAGATAGATTCCACTAGTCTGCCTCAGGTCTGCAGGCAGAATAGCTCCTTACTCTTCCCAACAGATTCTCAATTCTGAATGGCTTGGCAGAAGTCATGAAAAAGTGATGTCATTACGTCTGTGTATTGGCAGTGCAACTCCCAGGCTTGACTACTCAGGGAAAAAAAAATTAAAAACCACCTCACAGCTGTTTAACTATAGCCACTGTGCCTGGCTCTTTGATGCTAGAGTTAATATTATGACTCACTTACATCCTGCATGTAAATTTTACTCATTAACCTTAAAAACTACAGCACCTCTTGACAGCCCAGTCTTGATAAAAGACATAGTTCTTTGGGAGGAACGTGGCCCTTTGCACAGAACGTCATTTCCTAAAAACTTATTTGCCCCAAATGTAGATGGGTCATGACCCAAAGGAAAAGACACAGAAGAGCACTGAGCACTGTAGAGCTCACGCATCTCTGAACTACCCAAATTGCTTGTTTTGTGGTTGGCTTTTCTGCTTGTTTTTCTGGGGGCAGGGTAAGGGTGGGCACAGTACTAGGATTTGAATGCAGAGTCTTCTAAGCCATACCCTTAGCCCTTTCTTACAGTTATTTTTCAAATAGAGTCCAGTTATGACCAGACCAGCCTACATAGAAAACCTTCCTGAGTTACTGGAATGACAGACATGCCACAATACTCAGTTTTTTTTTTTATTGGATTGAGGTAGAGACTTGATAACTTTTTGCCCACTGGGTCTTAAACCAAGATCCTCCCAATTTCAACCTCCTGAGTAGCTAGATGTAAGCCAAACTCTCCCAGCTTGGTTATACAGTTTTGAGCATTTACTTAAAATTCACATGCAGAAATAAATGAATGAGATTGACCATCGGCTTGAAGCCAGAAATTACATTTCAGTCCTTATTTCTTATTTATTTACTTACTGATTTTTCCACAACTGTATTTTTTTCACTGATACATGAGGTACATACTAATGTGGTACCTTGTAATGCTGGATCCATGTACATGATGGATAGTGTTTAACTCAGGCTTAGCATATTTGCTTATTCAAACATTTATCATTTCTTGGTGGGGAAAACTTTCAAAATCCTTTCAAGCCTTTGTTCCTAAGGCATCACTTATTTCAGACCATCCATGGGAATGGCTTAAGATTATCCATACATGTACATTTTCCATAAATTGTTTTGGGCTCTACAGCTAGGCCTTGCTCTCCAAATAAACAATCTCCAAAAGATGTCTAATCTATATTTGGCACCACTACCGTCACTTCCCTCCCCGCCTCCCTAATTCCCCCCTCCCCCCCAAGTTGTAAAGTTCATTTTCAACATAGTGTCTTGTACATGTCATTGTTACAATAGGTCAAACTCCATCCTTGTTTTAGCATTTTGTTATTTCCCTTCCCCTCCCCAAATTAGAAAAATGTACATACACGATGTAGGGCACCGATGTCAAATACAGTGAAAACAGGGATTATGCTGTGGGGGAAGACATACAAGAGAAACAAAAAAATCATATAGCACATTTTAGATATGTTAAAAGCAATAGCAAGAAAGAAAAAACAAGTTGTGTCCCTATCTTGGGGTTCATAAGTAGGCTAAAGACTTAAGGAGAAACTTCTCTGAAGAGGAAATAAGAATGTGTCTATTACACATGAAGAAATGCTCAACTCTCTATCCATAAAAGAAATGCAAATCAAAACAACATTGAGATTCCACCTCACCCCAGTTAGAATTGCTAGAATCAAGAACTCTAATAACAACAGATGCTGGAGGGGATGTGGACAGAAGGGAACCCTACTGCATTGTTGGTGGGAGTGTAAACTTGTTCAACTACTTTGGAAAGCAGTATGGAGGTTCCTCAAAAGACTCCACATAGAGCTCCCCTATGACCCAGCAATCCCACTTTTGGGCAATTACCCAAACGATCACAAACAAAGCCATACTAAAGGAACTCTGGATTCTATAAGGAAAGTTAGGAAACCCTGAACAACTGAGAGACTGAATCCCACCTGGCTGAGGATGAGATAGATCCAAAGTATTTTTAACTAGGGAGGCTGAGGCAAAAGAGAGGTGATTGATGACAGGCAAGATTATAGTTGGAAAAGCTCAGGGCATGATTTCAAGAGTGAGTGAATCCAATCCAGTGAGTGATGAAATTGAGACTGTAGACAGAAAAAATAGTTAGATGGTGGTGAGGTGGGGGGGTGGGTGAGGGGTCACCGTGTGTAAGGCCTGATTTTGATGGGCCCCTTGGGAGACACTAGCTGCTTCTAGCAATTAAAAAGTAGGTTCAAAGGAACTGGGGGAAGGTGCTTAAGTGCTGGAGAAGGAAGCTCCTGCTGTGGCCAGGCAGCAAGCAAGAGGGTGGCAGCAAGGGAGGAGAAGAGGTGAGTGCAAGAAACACTTTGTTCTATTCATAGAAGGCCCTAGCTGCTGTCTTCCTTAGGACCTTACCACAGACAACTTCACCTGTTTGAAACTGTCTTCTCAAACCTCCCCATGACTCACTCCTACCCACCCCTATAAACACCCCCATGGTCTCTGCCATAATCTCCCCAGAATAGCCCAAGTGCAGGCTTTGGGCTTCCCCAGACTTTGCATTGCATGAGCTGTCTGTGGTCCTCCTTATGGCTGTATCAAGCTCCAGCTGCTCCCAGCACCACCCAGGCAGGCAGGCAGGACTCCTGGGATGTCAGCAATCTCTCTACTGCATTCTCCCTGGCTGTTTATAGAGGCAAATGGCCTAGGCTCCATTACATATCTATAAGCCCCTTGGTTAGGCAGTGACCTGTGCCAGAACAAGGTGACAGGCGGAAAGCTGAGACACTGTGGGCTCCCCCCGCCCTCTCCATCATCTCCTCATCATCTCCAGAAGCTCTTCATATCCCAAGCTACTTACTCTCTGCCATCACTCTCGACAGACTTGCAGAACTATTTCTCATGCTTCCAAAGTGATTGACTTCTGATGAGAGGTTCTAAAGCTCTGGAAAATGCTCCTGGCTTACAGTATATTGTGAGTAAGAGAAAAGAAATAACAGGTACTCTTCAAGTGTGGGGGCTGAGAAAGAAGCTAATTAAATGTCAGGGCTGGGGTTCAACCCACTTGAATATGGTGTTTCTATTCTGGATCACTGAGTTTCTCGTTCCCAAACCCGGGTTCTGAAGCACCCACCCTGGCTTCAAAGCTTCCATAGGAGCCTAAGCAACCTGTGTAGGGCCAGGGAGAAGAGCACCGGATTGGTCAATGGGCTCCATTCTTCCTGTCTAAACAGGTAGAAGCCTTTGGAGATGCAAAGGGGAACGCCAAGGGAAGCTGGAAGACCCACAGGAACCAGTCATTTTTAGATTGTCTGGAGCGGAGATGGGAAAGGTTCACAGATGTAGGCCCATTTGTGAAGACAGGAGTGGGAAAATCATGTCTTGATTCCACCTGAAGGAGAATTCTTTCAGGTGATGCTTCTAAAGCCATTACCAACTTGGCTTGAAGCAGAGGTGGTGGCAGGATCTGTCCTCAGTGTTTGCCACACTGGGGTGGAGCCCTCCCTGCCTGGCTTGATTCAACTCTTCATTCTGCCACTAGTATTCCTGATTTGGAGACCAGCCTTCTGAAGGGCCGGCAGAAAGAGCCAGCAGCCTCCTGATGTGCTCTGTCTGGAGAGCCTAACAGGCAGGTTGTGCAGTATGTGGAGCCATCCTATCAGGTGGTAGAGTGTCTGTGCACCCTCCTCCAGGGCATAGCCCCAGGATCGTTCAATATTTCTAGCACCAGCCAAACACAGTAGCCCATACCTGTAATTACAACTACTTGGGAGGTAGACAGGAAGGATCTTAGTTTGAGACCATCCCAGGCAAAAAGTTAATGAGACCTCATCTTTACCAACAAGCCAGGCATATAACTGTCATCTGAGCTATGTGGGAGGCCATAGGGTAGGAAGACCACATTTAGAGGCCGATCCTGGGCAAAAGTGTAAGATCTTGCTTGAAAAATAAATTTAAAAAGTGCTAATGGCCTGGCTGGAATAGTAGAGTACCTGTCTAGCAATTACAAGGCCCTAAGTTCAAACCAAAGGACCACCATCACCACCAAACAACAGCAAAATACTTTCAGCACCAGGATGGAAGAAGAAAGGATCACCATCCTGTCCCCCAATATTACCCATGGAGCAGCAAGGCTTCAATAGCAAGGATGTGGACCTCTTTTCCTACATGGTTAGCAGCTTTCCAAAATGCTTCCCCACCCTATCCCTCCCAGCCCTCACCCTCCTGTCACACAAGGAAATGAGGGTCCCTAGATGGAAGCCTAGTGGGCTAGGGGCTCAGAAGACATATGGAGGGGAATAAAGAAGCCTAGACAGTGAAGCCTTAATAAAAACCCAATCCTTACTTGAACCATTCATTTAAACAAGTATGTGAAGCATCTTCCTATGCATCCTCCAGCCCACCCCAGATGCCAGAGGAAGGGAGGTGATGAAGAACAATGAAAGATGAACAAATGCCCCAACTTGAAGAAGCAGCATAAATCACTTATTGTGAACAAAGGCCCCGAGAGAGATTCTTGGTTTTTTTTTTTAATATGATTTGGATTAAGCAGAGAGGAGGAGACTCCTACGCACTCATTGGTGTGCTGAAATCACCTGCAATGGCTGCTAGTATGTCCACCCTTACCCCACACCCACACTCCGTACCCTATATCCCACACCCCATACTCCCAAGCTCCAGGGCTACCACTAGAAATGGATTTGGGCCCAGCCTCCCAGATAAAGGACTTGGAGTTCTGGCCATATGTTTGCCCCAAAACCCTAGTTCACACATGCCTGAACCAAGACAACAATGTCACCCTCCAGAATAGCTACTCGACTCATGGGTAAACATGGTGGTCCCTCAGTAGAGAAGGCCAGTCTGAAAGGATACGAAGGTCTCATCCAACTCCAGCATTTCAAGCCTGCTAACTGCACTACAATGTCTCATCAGCCCCCATGGGTACCCACAGAACACTGCACCCAGCACTTAAAGACATCTAAAATATGTCTGTTATTAGAGAAATGAGCTGATCCTTTTAACCCATAACCTCAGCAGACAGGAAATCCCTTGTGTATAACTTAACTGTACTGTTTTCATTTCCACATATTCTGTGGATGTGGCAGATTCTAGCTACTAAAATGGATAAAGGGATGGGGGAAGAAAACAAAAATAAAACCAGCTGGAAAACTGTAGAGAAGAGGGAGAGTGAGGAACCAGGTCAGCAAGGCATAAAGGAGTTAAGACATGATTTGCATCTGTATATATTCATGAGTGATACTTAACGCCTGATTAATATAGTGTGAGAAAGCAAAATATTCCACTCCCCAGGTTTCTTCCCTCTTCTTCCGGTTGGCTTACTCAGTGAGAATGTAGACTTGGGAAAAACAGAGTGTTCTCTTATAAGAAGAAATTTATGTCTATCTACATGAGTAATGACAACAAATGCAGACAGAGGCATTTCTACCTAACCTTTTCCCTTTCTGATCTTAAGACAGGATGAAGGGATGGGAGGAATCTAACATCTAGACTAGACAGAGGTGGCCATGGTGGCTGCCACGTGTCTAATAAGAGGAACTTCCTTTTATTTAAATCCCAGTTCATGGAGGAGATGGTTAAAGGAGCAAGTTAAAGGAGCAAATGGTTAAAGGAGGAAGTACCCCATCATTCCAAGGCCCCTGTATTAAAAAGCAAATAATAATAATAATAACCTAAAAAAGATGCAGCCCAGCCCAGCTTTCTGATTCTGTCCAAATTCCCTAGTCTTTCCTGCTCAGGCAGGACTTCAAGATAGAATGCAAAAATCTAGACTGCAAAAGCCCTCCCTAAACTCTTCCTCTCAAACATGTACACGCACCTTTACACACTCTTTTGGGCATTTCCCTCTTTCCCTTTAGTCCCAACCATTGTATACCCGTCCCTCCCCCCATGATACATCACACAACACACACGGGGCCCTCTCAGACCCCCACAGAGTTGGGCATCAACTTGGGTCTTTGTCACTTGTAATAAGCTTTTCCTGTGATCGATAGTCATCTTATAAATGATACCCCAACAGCCCCTAAGAGCTGATTCAGAGATGGGTATTGATCAGACCTTGGCGGGGCAGGGCTTTCTCCATGCAATTCATGGCTGAGCGCTGAGACTGGTGAACAGCTCCCTCCAGACAGAAGAAGGGCAGAAGGAGGGTAGAGGGTGATTAATGGCACAATTATGATCCTTTTAGCCAAGTGATTGGCAGGAGGAAAGCCAAAGTGGCCTGGCACTTGCATCCAGGCTTAGCAATCAGTCCCATAAGCCATTCTGTGTCTGCACACCCAGCAGCCCCCTCCTAACCTACAGAGTGATTAGAAATTTAATACTGGGAATCTGAGGAAGCCAATTCCCATAGCCTCTTGATGTGCCAGATTTCTGTGGCTATGGAGCAAACCATTCCAAACAAAATGACAGGAAGCAGACAGGATTCATAGGGTTCACAGAGTCTACAGGTCAGGGATGTGGACAGGGAACAAAAATAGCTTGTCTTTGCCTTCTGATGTCTGAGGCCTTATTTGAGAAACTCCAACAGCATAATGTGGAACAGCTCATGTAGGCTGAGGTGACTTGATGGTTGGCCTCAGCTGGGACTAGGTACCTGCTTTGGGCACCTCACTGCATATTAGTAAACTTGTAGGATGCAACCGCAGGAAGCATCCAGACATCCCAAGGCAACCAGGCAGAAGCTGTGTGTTCTTTCATGACCTAGCCTCTGGTCATGGCCTCCTTATTCCATATTTGACTGACCAAAGCAGACACAACACCACACAGGTTTAGGGAAATAACACAGACTTGTCCTGTTAAGGGGCAGTCTAAGCATGGGAGAACTTCTTCTATAAAAGTCATTACACATAAAATCTTTGTAACCCTGCTGGGCACCATCTGTCTACCATTGAGCTAGACAAGCCCTCTACCATGGAGCTACATCCCTGAACCAATGTGGAAAAGACTGCATATGTAAATCAGCTGAAACGCTAAAGGACTAAGGTATGGAAGTAGAATATAAAGTGAAAATGCTTGTACTTCTCTCTCCCTTTGAAGTATATGTCATTGTCATTCCCCAACCCACGCAACCTAAAAGCCTTGGCTCTCCTCAGCATTCTTAGGTGTCCTTTCTTCTACTACCTTCCTACAGGACCAGACCAGACATCTAAGAAAGTGGAGAGGAAACAAGAGCTCATCCGATAAGAGGAAAAACAGGGAGGTCACACCCAGAAGACGGTCCAGACGGGGCCTACTCAAGAAGACAGCTTCTAGAAGGAACGGTGTGAGAGGCATGCACTTCGGGGATGGAGGAGGATGGCTGCCTGGGTGAGAGCCTGGAGGCCATCACAAACCCTGGGAGGGAGCCTGATAGAGATCTGGATTGCCCCGTGGACATGGGGAGGGAGAATCATGGAAGATCTGATATAGCTTTAATTTATGCGGCCTGGTGACTGATCTGATGGGAAGATGGACGGACTAGTGGCAGGTTTTCAGCTCAGGAACATGGGGGAAGTGACAGGGCAGTCCATCCTCTAGCATTTGATTGCTCTCTGAGGGCTACTTGTTGGGATCCCATCTCCCCAACACCCCCTGCGTCTAGTCTCCTCGAATCCGTGCTTCCAGGTATGGCAGGGACTGAGAAAGGAAAGAAGGGGGAAGTAGAGGAGGAGGGAGGAGGGCACAGCACCCTGATCCTGAGGTGGCATGTTTTTATCACCACATTAATGCTCCCCTAATTAATACAGGGAGACTGCCTCTGCCATTTCACTATTTTCACTCTGCTGATTTGTCCCTTGGGCCTGAAGAAAATTGGAATTAAGAGACAATGGAATTGCTGGCAGGATTATTAGTTTCAATGAAGCTAATGAAGGGAGTGGGAGGGAGGATGGGGGGAGAGCCTCAGGGCCATGACTCAGGCTGGGAAATGCCTGAAGGAAGAAGCTGTGGGGAAGACCAGGGTAGAAAGAATCTGCTCTTCTGCACCTGCAAGGTCCCCTCCTACAGCAAGGTCATAGGTTCTGTATGTGGTTGGATCCCAAGGGAGGGGAACTAGAGTTGGAAAGGGACATCCTACAGCAAAGGAAACAGAGCAGGACAAAGGTAACACCCCTGATCCCCTGGAGCCCAAGGTGATTGTAAACTGACTGCAGGAAGAAATGACTCAGATCAAAGGGCATCAATGCAAAGGGGAGGGGAGCTGGGTGTCCAGCTTGTATCCTGCTTCTAGTTAATGCACAGGCCTAGCAAAAGGCTCTTTCTGTCGCTTCCCACAGCAACATTTGGGTCAGGGCACATCTGCACATATGCACATGTGCACACACACATACACATATAGGCGTTCACGCAGCTCCTGAGCCCACACAGCCAATCCCCAAATGTGCACTTATATCCAAACCAAACATACACACACACACACACACACACACACACACACACACACACATACACATGTGCACCCATATTTTTACACTCAGCCAGCCTGTCTCAGCCAGGGTTGTCACTAATTGGATCATGATTTCTCCTTTGCAAACCTGTTCATAGGCCAACTGCCCTTGACTGTGGCTTCAGGCTGGGTCATAAGACTCAGCCATGTGGCTAGTGCCCACCCTGCCCCCCAAGCTTCCTGCATCATAGAACCACTTGGAGGGGAAACAGAGGTAAAAGATCACTCCAGTACATTTCCCAAGATAATATGATTCTGCTTTGTCCAGCTAAGCCCCAGCTAAATGCCCCCCACCCTGCCCCAGCAATAAGGAGACAAGTGCACAGAAAACACGACACAGTTTCATTTCCAGGGTGCACTTTTTTCCCTTCTATGTAGCTCATGACTCACTAGATTAGCACCTTTCCAATTACTGGGAGGCAAAACCCTATTATCACAGAAGCCCTCCTGCACAATGAGGGCTCTATTCTTTCTGACGGCAGCAGGCAGTCCCACAGAAAGCTAGCTGCAAAGCTCAGCAAGCTAGAAGCCTGTGGTACTCCAGGTAACTTTATGTCCTTGATTCAAAAGTGAACTTTGAAGAACTCCCAACAGTCCCAGGGGTACCTCACGTGCTCAGGGAGACATGCCAGGACAAGCCAAACAGGAATCTGGAGGAATAGCAAAGGAGCCTGCATGCTACCGACAGGTAGCACTGAGCCATGAGCCAGGGCAAATGCAAAGGGACCCTAAAATGGGTCTCTGGGGAAAACCATCATTATTAAGCTTTCCAGCAATACAGATGACCAGCCCATAGGGCCACCAAGATCATAAAATGGCACAAGATAGGTTTTCTAAGTACTTCAGCTACCTAAGGATTAACGATAGACTTCTTTCATTCCAGCCCAAGGGAGGCCAACAAATGGATCTTCAACAGTAGATACTTAACTTGTCTGCTCAGACCTACAAAACGATGCTCTAGAAGGCAAATATAATTCAATAACCTTTCCACCAGGAGCTGTCCCAGGAGCTGGTCCTGGGGAAAGATGTACTTCTCTGAAGGCATTCTCTCCTGCAGTCCCTTTATAGCCATCTTGGAGTGTGGGAAGGGCTGGGCCAGCCCACCAAGACTCTTACAGTAGCAAACCCTCACCTTGACCATTCCTGAGACAAAGGATTATCAGGCCACCTGACCACCTTTGAACCTGACTATAACTGGGGATTGTTTGACCTAGGGAAGCCAGCCATGCCATGTGCCTGTAGCCCCAGCAGTAACAGGAAGCCTAAAGTAGGCAGATCACAACTCAGTTTCAAACATGATTGGGTCAAATGAAATGAGACTATCTGCAGAGTAACCAGTGACCAGACAACGTTGGGGGTGTGTTCTACCAGAACTCACCAGCCTAGCAAGCATGAGGTTTTGAGTTCAAACGCAAAGTTCTGCTCCCTCCCAAAAATACACGTGTGCAAATGCACACATATGGTGCTGGGGATGGAATCCAGGGCCTCATGGTGCACAGCAAGTGCTCGACCGCTGAGCTGCATCCCTAGCCCTAACGTTTCAATTCTATTTTTTGGTTTTGTTTCATTTTGTGCCAGTATCAGGGCTTAGACAAAGATCCTCATGCTCTCTTTTGGCCCTTTTTGCTCAAGGCTGACACTCTACCACTTGACATACCTCCATTTCTGCAATTTGGGTGATTATTTGGAGATAAGAGTCTCATGAACTTTTCTGCGTGCACTGACTAAATCATGATGTTCATATCTCAACCTCCTGAGGAGCTAGGATTACTGGTATGAGCCATCAGTGCCTGGCTGACTTCTTTATGTAGTGTTTTAGCACTGAAGCACCTCCTCTTAACAGAGACACGATTCCTCCAGGATGGACTGGCAGTCATAATGTTCAGCAGGTATCAGAACTAGTTGCCTCCTGAGCAAGGTCAGTTATTAGCAGTGCTATTCCTGTCCCTTTTACACATTGTCTAGTTCCATTCAGGAGCTCAGAAATGGCACGCTGCCTACCCCATTACTTATTTTCATTCATTTTTTGCAAACTACATCCTCAGTAGATAGCTCAGAAGATATCAATGGCATAATTAAAATTAGTCGCATTATTTAATTAGAACATTTACTACTCCCCCAACTGTTCCTTTGAAGCCATTTGCTCTGAAGTGTAACACTACCAAAGGAATAAAAGAGCTCCATAAATACTGCGGGTAACATTTTAATTACACTTCAACCGCTCTATGGATTTATTTGCATTCGTCCGGGTGGTCCTTTATTCTGGAATGCTTTTCTCAACTTCTCAGCTCTTTCTTAAACCATTAATTAGCAAGATAATCATCTTGGTACTTGACAGGCCTTAGAACTATCAGAGAAGCCCACAGTATCCCAGGGATGGGTAACAGAGCAGGCATTCCAGAATCTGTTCTGGCTAAATTAGATTTAACTTCTCTTTCTGCCAAATCTGCTGTGATATCATAATGATGATGGTGATGATGATGATATTATTATTATTAATAATAATAATAGTATGAAATAACTATGTAATGAGCATTTACAACTTACCAGGAACTGTGCTGAGTACTTTAAATAGATTAATTTTTTTCTTCTACCGACCCCAAGGGAATCTTAGTATCACAGTTTTCCTTATGGGAAATCTGAACACAGCACAAATGTATAGTTTTCCTTAAACTTACATAGCTAGGAAATGATGGAGCTGGAATTCCAACCCAGGATTTTCCTGTTCTAAAAGTGCATTTATGTCACCAGGGACTTTCTGTACTACCTGCTAATCTGAACCATTCAGTTAGGCCTACGAGAGATGACATTGTCTCAAACCATGGGCTTTTCCAAGTTTCAAGTCTCTAAAGATCACACCCATGGTTCTTATTTGAAGAAGATACTCTCATGGAAGCTTTCTCCAAGAAGATAGATGAAATCTGCCTCTGACACCATCAATCTCCCTTAGCAGCTGCCCTGGTCACTCTGACTTTATTTTCCTCTCCAGGGATCACAGAATCCTAATGTGAGAGTTGGGAGATGACTTAAATAGGCTCTAGAGCTCACAGGAGTACATGTGGCTGAGTCTATAAAGCCTATCTTACAGTTCTGCAGCAGGCACGGCAAGACTGACAGGTACTGGGGTTGAGGACAGGGAGACTGGAAAACTTACCGAGTTCAACCTGGGAAGGATGCCTGGATGAGGCCATTTTTGAGCCACTTGTCCAGCTTTGTTTTGATAGAAAGAGAAGAAGGAGACAAGGTGGGGTGGCTGATGGGTAGGAGATGAGCAGTAAGGAGTAGAATGTCCAGGCAGTTTGAGAAAGATCAGGCTTCTTGCAGAAGCTCGGGCCTAGACCAGACTATCACAGAGATCGAGGAAGAGGAATGGGAACCAATCTGTGCAGCAGATTTCATGCTCTCAGTGTGATTCATCCCTAAGCATTTTCCAAAATGAAGCTTTCTAAGAAAGAGCACAAGATCTCAAACAGTCTTAGTTCCTCCCCTTAAGGGCTTAGGTAAGCTTCGGCTTCATCTATATAAAATCAAGGATGCAAGAAAGCATTCCAGCAGTCATTCATTCATTAAACAAAGGTACCTCCAAGTACCAGGTGCTCAGTGCATAGGAGAAAGCCCTCCAGTACCCCCATACCCCCACTCAGGCATGCCCCCACCATTCCGCCTTCCTCAAGCTCCACCCTGCTCTACCTGGGTCTTTTCAAGAGGGACTCTGTCCATCTGAAACCCCTGCCTGCTCAAGAGGAAGCTAGCAGGTGTTGACAACACACTGCTGCTGAGGAGAATTAGACTGATGTTTGTGATCATTCAGGTAAATGCCCAAAGGTGGGATTGCTGGGTCATAGGGGAGCTCTATGTGGTTTTTTGGGGAACCTCCATACTGCTTTCCAAAGTGGTTGAACAAGTTTACACTCCCACCAACAATGAAGTAGGGTTCCCTTCTGTCCACATCCCCTCCAGCATCTGTTGTTCTTAGCATTCTTGATTTTCTGGACATTCTAACTGGGGTGAGGTAGAATCTCAATGTTGTTTTGAGTTGCATTTCTCTTATGGCTAGAGAGGTTGAGCATTTCTTCATGTGTCTATTGGCCATTCTTATTTCCTCTTCAGAGAAGTTTCTCTTTAAGTCTTTAGTTCACTTATTTATCGGGCACTTGTTTCTTTGAGGGTTTGTTGTTGGAGGATTTAATTTTTTGACTTCCAAGCTTATTTTAGATATGAGACCCTGGTCCATTGTATGGCTAGTGAAGATCTTCTCCCAATCCATGGGCTTTCTATTGATCTTGCTAGCTATACCAGCACAACTATGTTTATTCCAGCATTATTTACCATAGCCAAGATATGGAACCAACCCAGATGCCTCTCAGTAAGAAAATGTGGTATATATACACAATGGAATTCCATGCCTCCATCAGAAAGAATGATATGGCCCCATTTCTTAGGAAATGGAAAGACTTGGAAAAAATTATATTAAGTGAAGTAATCCAGGCCCAAAGAAACATAAGTTTCCCTTATTTGCAATAACTAGTATAAGTCTGGGACAAGCAGAAAAGGTCAGATAAGATGATGTTAAGCAAAATGAACCCCAAGATAAGGACACAAGTGGTTTTTTTCTTCCTTGCTATTGTTTCTAACATATTTATAAGGTACCACGTGATTTTTTTTGTTCCTTTGTATGTCCTTCCCCCCCATGGTATAACCCCTGTTTTCACTGCATTTGATGTTGTTGAGGAGGAGAAGGGAAAAAAACAAATTGTTTAAACAGGGATTCATATTGACCCATTGTAACAATGAGATGTACAAGATGCTATGTTGAAAAACGAACTTTACAATTTTGGGGGGGGGGGTAGCTGAGGAGGTGGGAGGGAAGGGATGGTAGGGGAAAAACAGAGGAGGTAACAATGCTGGATAAGCAATGTACTCATTACCTTACTCATGTAACTGTAGCCCCTTGTACAGTATTTTCACAATAAAAAACTTAATTAAAAAAATTAGACTGATGTCATTTGGCCACACAATTCCTTAACTAAACCAGGACTGGCCATTGACTGGCCATAGACTGAGCAGCTCAGGCTTATCTAAGCTTTGGCCTACCACTACTGATAGGCTGCAGTACAGCATATGACATTGTTGCTGCCTCTGCCACTAGGCCACTGACAGGGCAAGCTTTCCGCAATGACTGCCCACCCATCCCAGTGCCAGACACAACTGGATCTGAACCTGCTGAGGGCTAGGAAGCCTGAGGGCATAACTGTTCCAGTGTCTAGGTACAATCACAGCTAACTGAATCTCTCCTAATGCCAACACCATCTCCTGATTGGATTCAGAACTTTTGTTTGATTCGTTATCCTTCACCTGAACACAGCTGCTTCCCACACACTGAGATTGTTTCTTCCTTCTGAGGTGTTTGCTTTCTTTTGAGCTGTAAAACTTGTACATAATAGTACATTTGCCTCCAGGAAGACTCTGGGTTTAAGTTTTGAAGAAAGATAGCAAAATGTTACTTTAAAAAAAAAAGTGCAAAAGCACCCAGCATGAGGGAAGGTATTTACAAATCTGAAAAGATTACATATCCTGCCTATATAAAGAACTTATAACTCAACAACACAAAATGGCCCTAACCCAGCTAAAACGTGCAAACAATGTCAATAGACATTAGTGTTTTTCCTCTTCTTTCCAAAAGTGTCCTTAGAAAATTAAAACTAATTTCAAAATAAAACACCTGCACTTAGAAAACTAAAGAAGCTTTCTAAAGAGCTTTCTGGCTCTGTTCTTGGTACCAAAGTCAGAGTAGGTGACCCACATTTGGCCAACTGGAACAATTCTGGACTGAAACTCTGCAATAAGGCAAAAGCTCAAGAACAGTAAGAGATGGCTGGTGGCAGCCATAGTTGTGACAGAGTAGAGAGATAGTTGTGGTGGCCACAGAGGCCAAAGGAGACTTCTCCTGAGGCACGAGCTTACTGGCTCCCCAAGTCTACCAGTGCCTACCAGATGCTTGAACTGGGGTCCCCAGCCTTTCCTCCAATTCCCTCAACTACCAGGAGTTTTTCCATTCAATTTGTTTGTTTTCTGCTTATGTTCACCAGAATTGATTTTTTTTTTCTGGGTTTGTAATCATCACACTTGACTGGTATAGAAATCTAAGGTGTAGTAAAGAAAGAGTGACTTGAAGGAAATGTTCATTAAAAAAAAAAACAGGATGGGAAGAGGAAACAAAGAGGAGGCAACAATGCTTGATAAGAAATGTACTCGTTATCTTGTCCATGTAATTGTAACTCCTCTGTACGGTATTCTCACAATAAAAATTAATTAATTAATTAATTTAAAAAAACCAGTGCTAGGAATTGAACTTAAAACCTTTCTCCTGCCAGGTTTTTATGTACTTTGTGGGGGGCTTTTTATGTGCGTTTTATCAGTAGTTCTACCAAGGGTCACAAGAGTACCCCTTGTAAAGCTAAGAATTATTAAGTGTGTTACCCTTCACCAAGTCAAAATGCAAAACAGTGACATGTCATTTTACTTAGGATTTGACAATTGGTGAAGCATCCCTCATTCGGTGCTTGGCTATTGTGCTTCTGTTCCCTCTATTGTATCTCTCTATTTCTTTTGTTGTTAAGTCATTTGATTTTTCTTGTTTGACTCATAGTCATCATTTCCTTTGTCTCTTTGATATTTTGAAAATATTTCCTCCCAGTGATGCCTTTGTTACACACTGAATTGTCGAATTTTCCTGTAATTAAGTTGTCAATTTTATATCTTTTATCACAAAGCCTTTTTCCTTACCAGCATCCCTGTTCTGTTATAGCTTCTGGGTTCAGACAGCAAGGATGTAAATCTTGACTCTGCTTTTCACTGGTCCCACGCCTGTTTGCTCATCTGTAAAACAAATGATGAGTGCTTTACATGTCATCTAAATAAATAGCACATGCCTAGCAATCAGTGACCAATGCTTCAGATAACATTCTTACTATTACTCAAATGCTACAGTTTTTAGGTATGTATGTAAAATATATGCCATCCCTCTGCAATGATTTTTGACACGTGACAGTAAGGGGTCGCACTAGTTTCCCAGGGCTGCTTCAGAAAAAGTATCAGAAGCTGGGCAGCTTAAAATAATAATAAAAAAAAAAAGTTGTCTGCAGCAGTGGTTACTCATTTCAACACTATGTTGAAAATGAACTACTCCATTTGTGAGGATGGGAGGGAAAAACTGGGAGAGAGCAAGGAAAAGGATGACATTGCCCAAAACGAAATGTGCTCTTCACCTGACTTATGTAACTGTAACACCTCTGCACATCACCTTTATAATAACAATTTAAATAATAACAATTTAAAATAAAAATTTTAATCGTCACTAGAAGTCCACAGTTAAGATGTCAGCAGGGCATACTCTTTCTGAGACTCGTGTGATGGCCTGGAATCTTTCTAGGTTTCCGGATGTGATGGTGATTCTGTTCATACAGCTGTGAGATTCCAGCTTCTGCCTCTGTCATACATGTGACTATGTGTCTCTGTCTTTATGTGATCATTTCCTTCTTCTTACCAGGACACCAACCACCACCCCAGGGCCCAGGTCACCATATCAAGAGAAATAGAATCAGTAAACTATTGGTATGTAACAGCATAGAAAGGTAGGTACGTAGATAGATAGATAGATAGATAGATAGATAGATAGATAGATAGATAGATAGATAGATAGATAGATAGATAGATAGATAGATAGAGAGAGAGACAGAGACAGACAGACAGACAGACAGATAGATGACAGACCAATGGACAGACCAAATTTAAAGAGTATTATAGGGTCTTCCAAGGCTGGAAGAGGGTTAGAATTGATATGTTGTAGTTTTGAGTTCAAAATCTGTAGGGGGTGGTTGGTGTAGTACAATGGTAGAGTGCAGAATGCTTGCCTTGCATGAGCACAACTCTGGGTTTGAGCCCCAGTATGACAGATGATGATGGTGGTGGTGGTGGAGGTGGTGGTGGTGGTGGTGGTGGTAATGATGATATATTGCAGGAACAGCTAACAGGCTAGAAATTTGGAAAGGTTTTCTGTTACAACTTGGAGGCCCCTGGATCAATAGACAGACAAATAGTCTAGTCGTCATACATAAAACAAATCTTGATGTCCACAGTCCTGGCAAGTACATGAGTCACCATTGTCTATATCACCAGACTAGAATTCAGCTCAGGTATTTCTGCAAGTCCCTCTACCCACAGGAAAGTCTGGTAGAACAATGAAAGGAAACCAGAGAGTCCAAAACAGTGATTGGAAGGAGAACTGGCTTTTCCAGTTCACTGGCTCTTCCACAGGCAACATCCCAAGGTCTAAAAATAGAAGAGCCATCTGCGATTTGCCTCCTGGAGCTGGGGCTTGGATGAGCCCCAGGACAGGCCCTGGCAGACTGGTGGCTGTGGTGACAGTACTGTCTTCCTCAGGTGACCTCATCAGATAATGGCCAGGAGCCAAAACAGAGATGCTTCCACAGCCAGCATCCTCTTGATAAAACAAGAGACCAAGGAATGAGCAGGTGGGGGGGGGGCTTAGCTCTTTAACCAGAGACTTGGTTCTTCCCTTGGTTCAGAGACTGGCAGTAGTGTCCAGGGCAAGGAAAGGGTAACAAAGCTGCAAGCAGAGTTCTGAGGGAGTCTCCATCATCAGGGTAGCTGCTCATCATTGTTTTTGTTCCGTTGTGAATTTTTCTTTGGACTTTCTGAACCTGGTACATAGTGAGATTTTAAAATACCACATGAGATTTTCTTTTAAAGGAGGAGGGGAATGACTTATCAGTGCAAGTTTTCTTACTAAACAATAAGGAGAATATGATTCTATGGAGATTGTCATTTAGGAACAATGGGAAATTCTAGATGAATTCTTGGAGCATCTTTAGACCTCTTGTTTGCCAAAATCCATAGGAAGAGAAATCAGTCCCTTGCCTTCCTTTCTTACATGTAAGACAAAGATGAGGAAATAGGAAGAACTCATGCTCACACTAGGGAAGGGCTCTTGTCCAAAGAACAAGAACTCTCTAGAATAGAGTTTTCTCTACCTCTGCCCCATGCCACACACCCCACCCCTTAAATCTCCTGTTCCTTCCTTCTTGGTCTTTTGTGTTTCACTGGCATCTTGCTCATTTCCCAAGCAACTTCAAAAACAGGTGTTTGCATAAATTGTTCTTAGTAACTATTTACATCAGCAACAGATCTTTTCCCATCTTCTGCTTCTCTTTATGCTGCAAGGAAAGGAATGAAGTATCTCTGGTCAGTGATGAGCAGCGAATTCCTGCTAGATAATCCCTGCTAGGTAAACACATGACAGTAATGAAAAAGTAAAAACAAAACGACAAAGACAGGACAAGGCACATGCATGTGCACGTGAGCACGCATGTGCACGTGCACAACACACACACACACACACACACACACACACACACACACACACACACACACACACACCTATGCTCAAATATGTGGTAAGTATTTGCACCAATCAAAAAGAAACAAATCAAAACAAAAGAGAACAAAGTATCCTGAATGGAGCTGTGCGCTTCCTGGCTGTGGGCCCAGAAACAGAAAAGGGAGCTAGAAGCTTAGTACCCAGGGAGAGAAAAGTTTAAAATACTTCACATAAAACAAGGAATTGGAGCCAAGAGTTGTTGTTGTTTTCCCCTGTTTATCTATTCTTGTACCAGGTAGAAAAAGAGGCTAGAAAACATTTATTGACAAATGCTATCCCAGGGTAAGTGCTAGGCTAGAAATGTGGGAAGCCAGAGACACAGTTTCCCACCAAATCCTGGGGTTGACAACACACCAGTCACCTCAGGGAAGAACTCTGAATACCCACACCATATTCTGGAATGGGTACCAGGTAAGTGAAAACTATTAGGAAAGCAGGTTAGGGAGATAGGAGGAGAAAGGACAAGACACAGGAGGTTAAACCTTCCACTCGAAGTATCTTCTTCACAGAAAATGTATAGATCTTTGCATAGGTTTATGCTTAGGTGTCTTACCTTCAGACTACAAATGAGTTTTTTTCCTAATTATATCTATGATTAGTTATTGTTTTGCACAGAAATGCCATTGTCTTTGCGTGTTTGACATCGAGGAAATCTTCTACAAGTTTTACTAGTTATCATAGTTTGTAAATGCTCTTGGACTTGTTGGTAGTCAAATCATCTACAAATAAATGTTTCTTTTCTTTCTTTTTCTTGTTTTATTGCATTGATTACAGAATCTGACAGCTGTTGATAATCCAGTTCTAATAAGAATACTACAATCTCACTATAACCTATGTTTTTTTCCTTAAATCCTGTAAAAGTATCTCTGGCTAGGTTAATGAAAACTTCTCTAATAATCTGCTAGGAATTCTGTTGTTATAAATCTTGAAAGAGTGTTGAATTTTATTAAATGGTTTTTTTCATCTATTTGATGAAAAGTTTACTTTAATCTACTAAAGTGAGGTATTGCCTAAACTAAATATTCTAAGCAAATATGCCTGAGGAATAATCATTCATAAAACTACATGGAAAATGCAAGGATGTGTTAACACTTTTTATACCTACTTGCATGTTTGAAATATTTCAAAATATGAAAAGAAAGATGTTAAATTACCAAAAATGTAGACTGATTGTGCTCTTAAACCAAGTTCTAACAATTATCTTCACAATGGATATCTGACTTAAACTTTTTTTCAGTACACGTTTACTTCTTTCTGGTAACAGCACCTTGATTTTAACCTAATACCAAAGTTTTATCAGATTTTGATTCCAAGGGCTTTGATATAATAGCCCAAGGGAGGAAACATGGTAGTCAAATCTATCCAATCAGATCATTCTACTCTCCTAGCAATATTGATGGGCTCGGGAATCCACAGATAACTAAATGGGCTTTTAAAAAAAAATTGTTATTGCTAGAAGAGAAGCATCTTTTTGCTGAATTTGAACCTGGGAAGTTATGTTCAGCATCTGGTAGCCATCTTTTTACCATTAGGTACCTGATAATGAAGACAAAAATAAAGCCCACAAGAGAGAGAAGTAAGGAGGGTCTTGTTTTCTATTATAAGTTCCTTCCTACCAAGTTTTTAGTCCCAGAAGTCAATATATTCTCTCTTTTGCTTAAGCCAATTTTGACAAAAATAAATTAGGAGACAGAAGGAAGGATTTGAACACTGACTAAATATATGGCTCTATTAAGAATTCTTTTTCCTTTTTTTTTTCAGTACTAGGATTGGAAATTAGGGCTTTGTGCTTGTTAGGGAGTGTTCTAGTGCTTGACTCCAGTTATTTTTGAGATAGGCTCTCACTTTATTTTTTTGGCCAGACCAGTCTGGGCAGTGATCTTTCCTATTTTACATTTCCTATTGTAGCTGTGATGACTTTCTTACGCTATCATGCTTAGATATTTTCTGTTGAGATGGGGTCATGAACTTTTTTGCCAGACTATCCTGGAACTATGACACTTTTGATTTCCATCTCCTGGCATCTAGCTAAAAATTCTTTTTGTGGCTATGTGGCTTGAACTCAGGGCCTGGGCACTATCCCTGAGCCTCTTTGTACTCAAGGCTAGCACTCTACCAATGGAGCCACAGCTTCACATCTGTTTTTAAGTCTTTCTTATATGTATATATAGATATACATATATATATGCATGTATTCTTATATGTATATATACATATATATAGTCTTTCTTTATTGTAAAGGTAATGAACAGATGGTTTCAGTTACATAAGTAATGAGTACCTTTTTTTTTTTTTTTTTTTTTTGCCAGTCCTGGGGCTTGAACTCAGGGCCTGAGCACTGTCCCTGAACTTCTTTTGCTCAAGAATAGCACTCTACCACTTCAGCCACAGTGCCAGTTCCAGCTCTTTCTGTTTATGTGGTACAGAGGAATGAAACCCAAGGCTTCGTGCATTCTAGGCAAGCACTCTACCACTAAGCCATAGTCCCAGCCCAGTACCTTTCTTTTTTCTTTTTTTTTGGTCGGTCGTGGGGCCTGAACTCTGGGCCTGGGCACTGTCCCTCAGCTCTTCAGCTCAAGGCAAACGCTCTATATTTGAGCCACAGCGCCACTTCTATCTTTTTCTGTGTGGTGCTGAGGAATCAAACCCAGGGCCTCCTGTGAGGCAAGCACTCTACTACCACTGAGCCACCTTCCCAGTCCAATGCCTTTCTTTTTAAACACTGTTATCCCCCTCCCTCATTTCTCCCAGTTACCCCTCCCCACTGTCCTCCCCCCAAGTTGTAAAGTTCACTTCTAACATAGTGTCTAGTGAGTATCATTATTGCATTAGTTCATCCTTTGTCCTGCTGTTTCTGTGATTCCCTTTCCCTTCCACGGATCAGATAAACTTACATACAAGACAAAGGGTACAGAAAACTAAAATAGAGGGAAAAAATAGAAATAACTACATATAGGACATAATAAGAACCTCTTGTTTCCAATTCTTGGATTTCATTTTGATATGCTCATTATTTATGGTCCTATGCACTTAGTGATTGTGCTGTTGTGATCCCCTGCTAAGAATATCATAGACATATTCTAGTTATTACAAATGGGAGAAACCATGAAACTTACATTTCTTTGGGTCTGGCTTGCTTTGCTTAATATAATTTTTTCCAGGTCTTTCCATTTCCTTACAAATGAAGCAATGTCTTTCTTGGAAGCAGAGGACTCCATTGTGTATTTATACCACATCTTCTTGATCCATTCGTCTCTACTGAGGGGCATCTGGGTTGGTTCCATATCTTAGCTATGAAAGATAATGATGCAATGAACATGGTTGTGCTGGTATCTTTAGTATGGCCTTATTTGTGGTCTTTTGGGCAAATGCCCAGGAGTAAGATTGCTGAGTCATAGGGGAGCTCTATGTTTAATCTTTTGCGGAACCTCCATACTGCTTTCTTCTGGCTTTTTGAGTGGTTAATTGGAGGTAAGAGTCTCATGGGAAATTTTCCACCCAGGCTGGCTTCCAACCTTAATCCTCAGATCATAGACACCTGAGTAGCTAAGATTAGAGGCATGAGCCACTGACACCTGGCTTAAAAATTCTTAACTTAGATAATGGTATAAAACTTAGTTTTAGAAACCACTTTTTACCCAACTATTTATGGATAAAATAATGGATTAATGTTTATGGATGAAAGAATATCTAGAATTTACTTTGAAACAATTGAAAAGATAGGGGAACAAGAAAAATAATATAATGAAATGAGGGTGGGTATGAGCTAAGAATGCAGGATGATGGGATTATGGTGTTTGTTATGCTTGTTTTTCTCTCTAGTTCAATATGTGTTTGAAGTTCCCCATGATAAAAAAAAAAGCTATAAACAATTTTAAATGTTCAGAACTTATTAAAAGCAGAAATCTAGAGGGATAAGTCAATAATTTCACTATTCTAATAGGGAACAGTGTCCTGGTATCTTCCTACATGGTTCATAGAACATATATTTCATTTAATACAATCCTTTTTGCTTGTGTTTTGTCTGCTTAGCATTTTATTCATTCAGCAAATGAACATATTGAGCAATAAACACTTGTGGAATAAACGATTCTATTTTCATGCATCTCCATAAACTTTATGTTTTCTTTAACAGCTGCATAAGGATGGTAAAATATTCAGTACTTAGTCACTTCTGAAACAAATATTTCACTTAAAGACTGATTAAATAGTTGTTGTTGGAATTAATGGTTCTATTTTCTATATTTCACAGATGTAAGTGCATATTCTTGTCCTAAGTTAGACATCTTATCATAAGTGGAGCATAAAATGAAAATTTTGCAATTTCAAGGAGTTCAAGAAAAGACACTTTTGAGAGTTAGATATTGAACATTAAAAAAATAATCACTGCACAGAAAGAAATTGATTTCTTTAATAAAATGGAAACTAAATATATACTAGAAAGTGCAAAGTTATAGAAAATTAGAGCAAGTTTTTATGTCCCAATTTACTTTGACTTTGATCAACCCTGACATTACATTAAATGCAATCCATTACCATTTTACTAAGAGACCAAATATTGAGCAGAATAATGAAATTACTTAGCTGTTTATTTATGCAGTGATTTCAACATGAAAACTGGTCATTATTTTTTGTGTTTCCCTTTTTTTGGCAATACTAGAGGACTGAAATCAGGACCTTGTGCTTACTTACAGCAGGTGCTCTCCCTCCAGCCTTTATTGCTTTCCAATGAATCTATAGAGTCCGTGGCCCCACTGGGGAGGGCCTTGGGGGTGCAGTTTAGCCTTCATGGGGTTTGGGAGCAGGGAGTGAAAGCAAACATATTTTGGAGGATAAAACTTGTATTGAGTACAAGATGGATGACACAGAGAAGCCACTGAAGGCATTAATAAAGACAGGTGGAGGATTTGACCAGAAATCAGAGAGTGTGAAGACCTAGAACAGCAGCCCTGATTAGAGAACAACAGAGGAAATAAATACACTGGATAAAGACTAGACAAGAAATAACAACTAAAGGGAGGGTAAGAAGGAGAGAAAAAAAGTTAAAGCCCTAAACCTGGGTGCTAGGGGGATGGGCAGAGGCCTCATGGCTATTGGGAGGAAGGTGTTGATGAGATGGTACAGTCACAAGCATTCATGCAATAGGAATTACGCTTAAGAAAGGGAGGGAGGGGCAGAAAAGAAGAAAGGAAGAGAAAAACACAGGAGGGAGACAGGGAGGACAGTGGTGGACAGAGGAAGGAAGGAAGGAAGGAAGGAAGGAAGGAAGGAAGGAAGGAAGGAAGGAAGGAAGGAAGGAAGGAAGGAAGGAAGGAAGGAAGGAAAGAAGGAAGGTAGGAAGGAAGGAAGGAAGGAAGGAAGGAAGGAAGGAAGGAAGGAAGGAAGGAAGGAAGGAAGGAAGGGAGGGAGGGAGGGAAGGAGGGAGGGAGGGAGGGAAGGAGGGAGGGAGGAAGGAAGGAGGGAGGGAGGAAAGAAAGAAGGAAGACCTTGAAGCTCCCTACAATCTAGCCTTAACATTGCAGTTGCTCAGCCAGAGATCCTCCATCTTTGTTGCATCGTCTCTCCTGTCCTCATTTGTCCGCTTAAGGAATGGTCCTCTTTTTCCTTTTGTCAGTCCAAGCATAGTTTTTCCTATTCTTCTGCCTCCAAAGTGCTCTCCCCAAAGCTGATCTCACTTAACCAAGTCTTACCTTTTACAGTTCTCTGTTTCCAGATTCAATTCTTCTAATTCCCAACCCCAGAGCTGGCTCTTCCCACTGAAAGAGACAAAACAGAATCCTCTACTCCTTTATTCACTTCAACAAAAATTAACCTGTTATCTAATAAAGACACAAGCTGGGCACTGGTAGGTCATGCCTATAATCCCAACCAAAGAAGAGGCTGAGATCTGGCGACCAAAATTTGAAGTCAGCCCAGGCAGGAAACCTTATCTCCAATTAACCACCAAACACCTGGAAGTGTAGCTGTGGCTCAAGTAATAGAGTGCTAGCCTTGAAAAGAAGAAGAAAAAGAAAAAGAAAGCTCAGGGACAGCACCCAAACCCTGAGTTCAATCCCCAGGACCGGCATAAATAAATAAAACAGAGGACATTCTTATCAAAACACTACCAACACTCTCCCTGATAGGAACCTGGAGAATTCATCAGCCAGAAGATAAATTACAAGGAGGAAGAACTTTCTGTGGGCTTCCTGTGCTTTCCCCATTCTACAGGAAGAGATAGTTCCCAAAAACCACAACAACAACAAAAAACCAGGCACACCTGATGAAAAACGTATACACCAAACCAGAAACCCAGAGATGGGAGACTGGTTGGTATTCACTAACATTCACATTTGATAACACTAAGTCTATATCCAGAAATCACATCATGCCATGAAAAATCCTTACTTAACTTGAATTTAACAAAGCAGACACATCACATATAATATATATGTATGTACATATACATACATAAAATGTGATATATATCATATATGTGATGTATATCATATATATGATATATTTTTCCCTATCAGGCAATGAGCCCAACCATCAGACCATTCAGTTACAAACTAAATACTTGGTGACTCTCTGCCTACCTGGGCCTGAGACCAAACTTGATCATTTGATACCCCGAGGAACAAGGCCAGAGGTGAGAATCAGCACGATGGGACATGAGGATCACCTGTTCCACATAGCCTCCATCCCTGACTGCCCTCTCTTCTCTACCTCATTCATAGGCTAGTGCTAAAAATGGCCACAATGATCACGTGAGCACAGTCCTACCGCAGGTGCCCCACTCTGGTGGTACCATAGGCCACATCCAGCCACTCGCCCCAATAGGCCAGATAAAGAGATGCCCATATTTATTTACACACTGGCCTCATTCAAGGGGATGGCAGAAAGTATTTCAGCTCATCTTCAGGATGCTGACATGAACTTTAAGTAGAGGAAGAATTGCAGGCAGGAGAATCATAAATAGACGTAGGCAAAGTGTGGCTTGGTTGATCTGGCTCTGTGAGGGTTTCTAGAGAACCTGCCATCACTGCAAGGCCTGGAAAGAAGCAATGAGGTACCCATGAGGTAATGACTCCTGTAATCCCTTCTCATCCTAGTCTTCACTAGAGCACAATCAGTGTTTTCATTTCCAAACCTGCACAAGAGAGCAGCTGCTTCTCCTCCCTGGAAAAAAAAACAGCAAGCATCTCCATTAGGGCAGAAGGGCTAGGAGTACAAAGCCAGCCTGAAGCTATCCTCCTAGCCGACAAGTTTGGCCAGCTTGGTAACCATAGGGATCCACAGAGTGCTCTCCCTCAAGATTTCCAGTGGAACTTCACTATTGGGAAGTGGGAAAATGTCAAGCAGAAAAAGAAAGAAAGAAATCAAGTGAGTTGTTTTGTGTCGAGCTTGCCCAAGGGAATCTCCACACAACATTATTCTGAAGCCTAGAAGCCATGCCATCCCCAGGGTGCTTTGCTTTCGCAAATACAGAGAGACCAAACAAGAACACGCCATATTTCAGAGCTTCCAAGAATCCTTGAAGAGGCTGGCATTCCCTCAGGCAGCACCAGAGTTCCGTGTGCAGAAGTCAAATGCCAAATGAAAGGGTTTGAGACCTAAGAAGTACAGTTCTGAAAGACGGGCCCTCAAAAATCCCAGATAGCTCAAAGGTGGACAGGTTTCCATTCATTCATTCATTTATTCATTCATTACCTCATTCAGCACCTAATATACCTCAGGGGTTTCAAAAGTCTCTGCCCTCATGAGTCATTAACAAGGTTGGGCCACTTCTGTCTAAACCAATCCTGAAGCCAGGACTCAATTGTATTAGGCTACATTTCCACATTCAACAGGTCATAGGAGAAGCAATGCCTTACATCCTTCTGGGAAATATTCACTCTTTGATCACACTGGACCAGGCTAGGCTGCACTTGAAGAAGAAAGAAAAAGAGGGAGAACAAAAACAAGAAATCTTTTGTATAAGGAGGGGGTGTGAAGAGCAGGAAGGAGGAGTACTTTGAATGCTTTTCTAAATTTAATTACATGTCATTTTCTAATTGTATTTCATAATTATATAATTATCCCCAAGTATTTTTCTTTAAGTAATAGAACTAGTAATTACATACTAATTGAAACATACAATCTTGTCATTAGGAGATGTAAATATATAATAGTGTAGAAGTAAGGTAATTAAAATTCCAAGGATGAATCTGCTATAAAAACCTGTGACATGTTTCTGCTTCTGTCCCAGAATTCTCTGCTCCAAAAGGTTTGGAAATTCCACCTGGACAGAGAAGATAAGTTCCAAGGCCTGGGAAGCATGTGACAACCACAGCACATCCTAGCCAGATGCCAGTGGCTCACACCTGTAATTCTATCCCTCAGGAGGCTGAGATCTGAGGATGGAAGTTCAGGGAAAGTCCCCGAGACTCTTATCTCCAATTAACTACCAGAAAACCAGAAGTGGTGCTGTGGCTCAAAGTGGAAGAGCACTAGCCTTGAGCAAAATAGCCCAGGAACAATTCCTAGGCCCTGAGTTCAAGACCAAAAAGAAAAAAACATGACAGCACATCCACCAGCAAGCTCAGGCATCGTGATGGTCTCCCTCCCCCACACTCCTACCCAAAACACCTCGCTGGGCTTTCTCATTCTCTCTCTTTCCTTCCATCAGGAAGGAAGCCTAGAATTGCAGAGGGACTGGCTGTGGGCTATTTGATCACTGTCCTCATCCCGCCTGGATGCAGAGCCCTGAGAAGCCTGGATGGGCCAGAACTCCAGGCCACTGGTGCACAAAAGGACAATGCAGTGCCTGCAATCCCACAACCAGTCACAGATCAATATGGGAGCTGTTAAACCTCACTGACCAGGATTCACTATGAGAGAGGCTTCAGCCGTGTGGATGGCCCCAAGATGTAGACAGAGCAGGCACACTGGCTATCAATATGACCAGAACTCCCTCCTTGACTAATCAGGAATCCCCTTCCTTTCAGACCCAACCAAGTTCTAATAATTTTTCATCAGCCTTTTCCCTCTGCCCATTGATTGTAATCTTTCATCTGTTCCTGCTGAACTGAACTCAAGTTTGCGTTCTTTCCCCTACAGAAACAGCCTTGATCCCTGTTGCAATGTTCTTGAATAAAGTCCTTCTTGCTAGTGTTTACAAAGCATCTGGAGCAATTTCTTTACCAATAAAAACTCAGGGACATGTTTTCTGTGAGTCTTTCTTTTGTGCAACTTTAGTCACAGACCAATAACTATTTCATTTACAATGAGCTGAAATTCACGTCCTCAGAGTTGTAAAAGAAGTCTACGATCAATGGGCCTGCTTGCAGTGTCATTCATGGCAGAAGTAAGGGAAAGCAATGAAGTACAGATTCCCCCATGGGGTCAGAGCCATCGGGGCCTAATCATTTCTCCCTGCTTGGTTTCCTTTAAGACAGTATGCTTGCTAGGCAGGTGCTCTACTACTTGAGTTATGCCTCCAATCCCCCCCTTTTCTTTGCTTGTTTTGTTATTTTTCAGATAATGTCACACACATTTTGTCCATAGATGGCAGTTTTTACTAATTCAGAAGAGATCTAAGTCTATGCAGATGGAAAGATGGCCTGATTGATGAGCTGATTGAGGATATATGGGAAGGTCTTCGATATCACCGCATAGCTAGAAGCCAAGTTATAACCTAGGTTCTGACAAGGCTGTGGTATTACTTGAACTCCTGGTACCCTAGTTCCCAAAGGTCAAGGAGAACAAGGCAGAGACTAGCACCCAAGGCCTGGTTCTCTGTCCATTCTGTATGATCATCCTGGGGACAGAGAGAGGTTTTCCCCATCCACCTAATACTTCCTGTCTGATCCAGTCATTTCTTGTTTGAACTACTCATTTCACATAGACATACTCCATACAACATGAGGAAGGATCTCTCCAAGAGAAAATTCAGAGAGCTTATCTTTTCTCTTCTTTTCTTTCATTTTCATTTTCTTTTTCTTTTTCCAGTCCTGGGGCTTGAACTGAGGGCCTGGGCACTGTCCCTGAGCATCTTGGTACTCAAGGCTATCACTCTACCACTTTGAACCACTGTGAGTAGCTTATTGGAGATAAGATTCTCACAGACTTTCCTGGGTGGGCTGACTTCAAACTGTGATCCTCAGATCTCAGCCTCCTGAGTAGCTAGGAGTACAGGCGTGAGCCATGAGCATCAAGCTCAGAAAGCTTCTTAACATTAGAAACATTATCAAACATTAGGCTGATTTCCCCACAACAGAGAAATAGAGAGAGAGAGAGAGAGAGAGAGAGAGAGAGAGAGAGAGAGAGAGAGAGAGAGAGAGAGAGAGAGAGAATTTCAAGAAAGCTGCTTTCAGATTGCTTGTGATCCCGGGAAATTTCAGCGATGCGTGGAGTGACAGCCCAGATGTGACAGAGCAGAGGTGGGTCAGACACTTACCTCCTGAACAGGAACGTTCAGCTGAAGTGTGGCTTGAGTGACAGAGAGGAGGAGGAGGGAGGGTATCTCCTTGCAAGGAAGCCCGTGGAACCCCTGGTGACAGCCTTGGTGTGGGAGGGAAGGGAAAGAGAGATTAATGTCAGAAATTGGAAGAGGCAAATGGAGCCCCAACCTGGGCCTATTTTAAGCATTTTCTCTGACTTCCAGGTAGATGAGGGTAGAACTGTGACATGACCCCAGTTCTCACAATCTGTTATAAGACCTCTTATCACTAACCCTGAAGAATATTTACTAGAAATCATCTTTTGTCTCTCCCTCCCTCTCTCTCTCTCTCTCTCTCTTTTCCTCCTGAGTTTTGTTATTAATGTTCAAAGAAAATTCAGCTCACGTGTATACAGAAATTCTTTTGCAGAAGCTGGTATCTTTGTTCCACTGTAATGAGGTTGCAGGGTGGGGGGAAACAAACACAAAAACAGAGGGTCCTCAGCACACAAAGGAAATGGGGATTTTTCCCTGGCAATTTCTTAAAAGCCTGGAGTCGCAATGTACAGTCACCTAGGCCACAAATGCCAGCCTCACGCCCGATGGTTTAAATCTCCATCTATTTGTTCAGAAAGAGTAACCATTGCTTCGGTGCAGACATTTTCTTTATGGAAGTGTCAGTAATGGCTGCCTCAAAGGCACACACAATGAGGCTTGCATTAGTGACAATACAGCAGGGTGTTTGGTTCAATTACATTTTGAAAGCCATTAGCTACCTCAGAAGTCTCTCTCATTATGTCTGGAAGGTGGAACTGGGCAGCTCTCAGCTGAGTCATTGCCTTCAGCCTCTTCGGATAGGGGGAAAGTAACAGGGCCTGGGAGCCCCAGAACCTGGCATGTAGGATGCCTTGGGGTTGGGGGAAGGGAAGGGGGCATAATGAGGCCCAACACCTCCTGCTCTGTGAATTCTCTGCATGTATGTATGTGGCCAGGGAGAAGGCACTTTCCATATCACACAGATATGAGTTCAAATCTCACACTCTCCTCATCATGAGTTCAGGGACCTACACAAATTTATTTCGCCTCTCTGAACTTTACATAGTAACTGCCAGTAAAACGAAAATGGAAACACAGATTCTCAGGACTACTGTAAAGATTCAGTTAGAATCATTAAGTGCTTGGTGCATCATAAGTATAGAAACAATGGTCCTGGCTTGGCTTCTTCTTATATAAAATATAGTAACCCTTCATCAGAAGAATACTTTCCTCCTCTATAGGAACCATGTCTATCTACCCACCAGGTTCATCTTCCTCCTCCCCACCCCAATATGAAAATAGCTACTATTTATTGAGCAATTGCGAACAACTCTTGCATTATCTTTTTGAAGCCTTCCACCAGCCCCAAGAGATAAAACTATTATTGTCTCCGTTTCAAACATAAAAGCCAAAGCCACCTGAGCACTGGTGGCTCATGCCTGTAATCCTAGCTAATTCAGGAGACTGAGATATGAGGATCAAACTTCAAAGCCTGAGCAGGGAAGTCTGTGAAACTCTTGTCTCCAATTAACCACTAAAAAGCTTGACATAGAGCTGTAGCTCAAGTGGTAGCTCAGTCTTAGGCCAAAAAAAAAAAAAAAGCTAAGAAATACTACACAGACCCTGAGTTCAAGCCCTAGTACTGGCACAAAAAGAAAAGTGAATCATTGTTTTGCCAATATGTTGCTTGGCTAATTTGTTGCTTCAAATAAATGAGTGAATGAGGAAATGAATAAGTAATGTGTATTTAATAAGAAGTCAGGTTAGTTGCATGGTTGAATTAACAAACAGATTTTTTTTTCACAAAGAGCAAATGTTCCATAAACATTGGTTGGTGTGTAAATGAACAAACATTCCCAGGATATTAGAGCAACCTGGAGTCAAAGCTGAGAGGGCAACACTAGAGCAGTGGTCAGAGACAGAGAATGATGGAACCTGTTCCCAATAACCTCCTCAAGAAACTTTCCTTGTGTCTACCATTTTGGAAGCTCTACATACATCTCCACCCATACCGACACCTGCTTCTGCAGACTGCCTGGTACTGCATAGCAACACAGGAACCTGGGGGTGAGGAGAGAAGCGGGAGATGGACCAACCTCACCTCTTCTCCCCATTCTGCCAAAAGCAACTTGTCCAGGACTCTGGGCCTTCAAGATTGGTCTCCAAGCTGCACTCCTATAAGAAATGGCCCTGGCATTTCTTCCGCCTCAGAGCACCTAAGTGCAAGCCCTACATTGCTTCCATCTCAAGGGGAGAAATATCAGCTAATAGCCCCCAAGTCCTTGGCCCCCTCCTTTGGCCCTGTCTTCTCCAGCAACTCACATCACTAGTGAATGGATTATTTTGCGACACATCTGGGTATGCATGAACTAGAAGTCTTTTTTTATATATTGAGGGATTTTCATTTCCATTAAATATTCCATTCACTGGTGGGCAATTCAATGTGCAATAATGAGCTCTAATTTCTATCTTAAACCACTTCCCATGAACAGCAGAAAGAGAGACGCAGGGTGTCAGAACTCCCCCCCACACACACACACACATACACATACACAAAAAGGAAAGTGTTTTAGCACCTGAGGGAAGAGACAACTGAGTGCCATAAAGTTATGTTTGATTCTTTATCGCACCTGAATGATCCATGGTTGCCCCCTACCAAGGGGAAAGAGAGGAAAGCCTGCCACACAACAGCCCCACACAGCAGCCCTGGGGCAACCAAAGCTGGGAAAGAGAAGGGAGGGCAGGCAGAAACATGACATGATGATGAGGTGGGGCTCAGACACTTCCATGGACCCTGCCAGAGACCTGAGGGTCAGAAGCCTTCGTCCTCCTCTACCTCCCTCAGCATACACAGGCACTACATGAGCATGCACACGTGCACACATATACACACACATGCGCGCCCACACACACACACACAAACACACACACATACAGTTGTTGCCTTCCAATTAATTCTAGAATTAATTGATCCACTTTCAAGGGAGAACTAGCAGGTAGGAGTGATGAGAAGGAATCCATGCATACCAGAATAAAAAAGGTCAGGGGAGAAACACCCAGTCCTGTGGAAGCTTCCACATAATATGAATTGTCTCTCAGCCTCTCTGAGCCTTGGTCTCCTCACCTGTGAGACAGAAATGGTCAGGCCCAACTCAGAAGATGGTGGCAACAATCAAAAGACAAACCATGGAAAGACCATGTAAAGGTCATCCATGGTACAGCCCTGGCACACAGTAGGAAGTTCTCAATAAACTTGGCTCTCTTTGGCCCTTTCTCTCTGTCTGTCTGTCTGTCTGTCTGTCTGTCTGTCTGTCTGTCTGTCTGTCTGTCTGTCTGTCTGTCTGTCTGTCTCTCTCTCTCTCTCTCTCTCTCTCTCTCTCTCTCTCTCTCTCTCTCTCTCTCTCTCTCTCTCTCTCTCTCAGTTGGCACCGAGGGCCAGCCTGGTGGGGTCAATGAGCACTCACCCTCAGAGGGATGCCCTCGTTCCTGGCTCTTCTATATAGCAGCATCCTTCCTGCTAACACCTGGCCTCTGTCTCTGTTCCATCTCCAGACAGCTTTGTATTTCCACTGTGGTGGGCACAAGTCTTCCAGGCTTTCCTAGGGCAGAACTGAGATTTGCAAGCAGGCTAAAGAAATTTTTAGGGACCTGTCGTGGTCACAAAGGTAGGCTGTCAGTGAGGGAGGGTGAGAAAAGCAAGGTTGGACACCTCATTTTGGCCATTTGGTCTGGAAGGAGTTTGAAGCCTTCTTGGTCAGACCTTGAGTCGTTGCTCTGCTCATAGCCTCTTTCTGGGGCTGATACACCGGGATGTATCAAGCAGGGCTCCTCCACTTCCATGCCCAACAGGACCCAATGGGAGGGCTATAACTGGCCAGTACCAGCTAGCCCCTGCTTCTCCAGAGAGGCGCTCTAGTTAAGCACAGCTTGGCAGAGCACCTGAAGTGATGAGGATGCTGAGAGCAACAATAGATCTAGCCGTCTCCCAGCTCCCCTGGCTAGTCTCCATTCTGGGCATCTGGAAAGGAGATTAGGAAGTAACTCTGAGAGCACATCGCAGATATCAAGATCTCCAGTGGGGAAATGAACTGTGTAATAGAAAAGCTGGAAGCAGGCCTGGGATGGAGGTAGGGGTGAAGACAAAATGAAATTATCTGGTTGACTCAAAGCAGAGAGCTCCCTCAAATGAATGAGTGTGTGTGTGTGTGTGTGTGTGTGTGTGTGTGTGTGTGCAGGTGAACTCAGAATGGGGGTGGAGTCCTTTGTGAGGGACTATCAGACTAAAACTAAAAGGGACCAATGACACCTACCCAGCTAGAGGGTCTTCTCTCCATTCAGTGATAAGAGAGAACATTCCACAGCGTCCACAAGTCACTGAGACTCCCCTCAAAGCTCTTCCATTTGTCACGTGTTCCAAGTACTCAATTACTCAAGCCAGATCCATGGCCTCTCAAGTCTGCAGGAAGTAAATGATTTATTCAATAAACACCAGGGCTTATAGAAGCAAGCAGACCTGGTTTGAGGTCTCTGTTCTATCAATACTGGTAACATGCCCTTGGCAAGTTGTTTGTTTTTATTAGCTTATTGGGTGGTCCCAGAGTTTGAACTCAGGGCCTCACATTTACAAGGCAGGTTCTCTATCACTTGAACCATATGATCAACACTTTATGCCAAAGTCATTTTTCCAATAGGATCTCCCTTTTTTTGTCCAGGTTGGCCTGAAGTGCGATCCTGCTAATTATGTCTCCTTTGTAATTTTGTAGCATACTGCCATACCCAGCTTTTTTACTGGTTGAGATTGGGTCTTACTGATATTTTGCTGGGCTGGTCTCAAACCTCAATTCCTCTGAGATTATAGGCATGTGCCATCATGCCTGAATTTGGCAATTTATGTGAAGCTTTGACCTATTTCCACATCTCTTGAACAAAATTATGTGAAGAGTAAATGAGGAAATGGCTTCAAAGTGCTTAGCACAATGGCTAAACCTATAGTTTTGCATTGACTAAACTATTCATCTTTCCTGATATCATAATGGCAGTATGCAAAGACCTTAAAATACTCAAAATATGTGATCATCCCCTTAGGCAACTACTATATAAAATCTACTTTGTATAAAATTATGACCTCCAGGGAGAGAGGGTTCTGTTACTTGTATTTCATATGTAATCCACCTGGGTCTTGTAGATAGCAACTATAGCTATTTGATGATTGTGGTTAGATTCCTCAATGACAAAGAATAAACCATTTCAGCAGGAACTGATGTTGGAGAAGAAGAGATAATGATATAAACTTGGACAATATGACAGACCTAAATTCAGCTTAGCCATGAAGGACTGCCTATCCTTCAGTGATTGTCTTCAGAATGTTTTGTTTGTTTATGAGTTGTTCTTGAAGATTTAGAACACAAAGCATTGCATGTAGGCTGCTGGCTATGAGTGTTACAGTGTTCTTGTTCTTAACTTTTGTGCAATAAATACTGAATTCTCTTGGGAAGAATGCTGATTTGTGGAGAAATCCCAGGTCTTGGTGAAGAAAAGGAGAGACAATGAAGAGTAGCTAGGCAGGATCCACAAATTTACTGGGCATGAAAAGGCTGGGAATCTCTACTTAGAGCCTCCCCCTCACCACCCCCCATCATGAAGGTGGGAAGAGACCATAGGGCTCACCCACATCCTGCTCATTTATCTGACAGGTGAAGAAAAGGTACAAAGAGGATCTACAATTTGGCCATGGCCATCAGCTCATCAGTGACAGGGCTGGGACAAAATATGGTCTCCTGACTCCCCTTCACTGATCTTCGCACTACACCCAGCTGTCATTTCCCCTAAACATGAATTCTTCTGGGGCAAGTAGATGTTGGCTTTTCTTCCCAAGCAGACCAGAGGGACTCAGCATCTCTTAGCAAAAGAGCATCAAATACAGGCCCTTGTTAGAAGGTGACATGGCTTCCTTCAAACAGACCTACAAGTGGCTTTGCTTCGCAGCTTCCTCTGCTACAGAATCCTCTAGCTTGGCCTTTTCCAGCTCAAATAAACTGTTGTGAAGTATGCTTACATCTGCTCCCAGGCCCACGGTACAGGCAATTAGTCCCAGAGGCAATTAGAATTGACAACTGCTTTTAATCATAAAGATAGACATAAGTACTGTTTATTTGTGCTAGTACTAGGGCTTGAATTCAAAGCCTGGGTGCTGCCACCTTGGCTTTTTCCTCTACCACTTGAGCCACAGCTTCACTTCTGGCTTTTGGTTGGTTAATTGGAGATAAAGAGTCTCTCAGATTTGTCTCCCCAGGCTGGCTTTGAACTGTGATCCTTAGATCTCAGCCTCCTGAGTAGCTGGGATTATAGGCAGGAGATCTTAGCACCTAGCAAGAAGGGGAGGTTTGAGGGGACCTCGCTGCCAGTAGCGAAGTAGGAGAGTTGGGGAACAAGAGGGCTCCAGAGGCAAGTGGCCTCCTCTGTAGAGCCCACAGTCTACCTGCATTGGCCATCACAGTTTCGTCCCTAGTTGAACTCTTCAAAGGCCTGAGATTCTGGCTGCCATCCCCATCCCAGGTAACTGACGCACCACCTGCCCTCCTGAGCAGCTTCTGTTGTTCCCTGGGGTTTGGCTGGCTGCCCAGGCCTTGGATTTTTTTTTAAAAAAAAGAAATTACTTCCTTTTCTGGTGCTGGCACAAAGAAAGGAAAAGTTTTGCCTCCTCCACAAATTTCATTCTGTTCTTCCCCACAACCACCAGACTCAAAGGAGTGGCAAATGATTGTCCTCTTGACTGAATAATGAGATCTCCATCAGCTCAAGCCCAGAATGTTTGGAAACCAACATTCACCCAGCCAGGCCTTTGTGAACCATGGTGTGGAGAGAGGAAGGTGAACTGTCTGATCCGTTTAGTGCTGGTCCTTCTACCACAAAACACAAGCTTGACAGGGACAGAATGCCACTGTACATTGACTTTCACCTTACGTTCACACTCTGTGAAGTCGGGTAGGGGTGCATTGGCCCCATTGTACCCACGGTGGAAATAGAGAGTTAGAAAGGTCAAATCACTTGGCCAAGGTCAGCATAAACTATGAGTCTCTGACAACTAGGAGATGCAGCTTCTGGACTTTGAGAAGAGAATTTTTTATCTCCTGATAGGAGGAAAGAGGAATGGAAGAGTACAGATTTTGGAGCCAGAAAAAAATGTGAACACAAATCTTATCCTTCCTTTCACCAGCTTGAGTATGTCCCTGAGCCTTTGTTTCCTCATTTGCACTAAGCAAAACAAACCACTTGCCCAGGGTTTTAGAGACTCAGTAAAGCAACTTACATAACATACCTTGTTTGGAGCTAGAGGCTGGGGGCTCACACTTGGAATCCTAGCTACTCAGGAGGCTGAGATCTGAGGATTGTGGCTCAAAGCCAGCCTGGCCAGGAAATCCCATGGGACTCTTATCTCCCATTAACCACCAAAAATCCAGAAGTTTGGAGCTGTGGTTCAAATAGTAAAGCACCAACCTTGAGCAAAAAAATCTAAAGGATAGCACCCAGGCTCTGAGGCTAAGACCAGTACACACACACACACACACACACACACACACACACACACACACACACACACACACACACACACACACACACACACACACACACACACACACACACACAGCAATCCAGAACCTCTGGCCTGGGCAGGATTCCTGATATCTTGAGGTTCATGGGTCAAGAGAAATGGAAGCAAGATTCCTAGGCATGAGCTTCAGATGAAACCTCAAGAAAGAGGATAGGGAGGCCTTATAACACTCTGGCACCAAAAGCCCCCAATCATCAATTGGAAACCATGCCTTGTCAATGCTTGGGTTTACGATGGAACTAGAGGGCTGGAAGAGGTATGCTGAGCTTCACAGCACAACTGTATGTGGTGAGACAACTTCCCTGGCTTCTTCTAATATGCGTTCTCTGTCTTCATTGTCCAAGAACTCACCACACCTTCTCTTATGCTATTTCCTTCATTCTACAGCTTGAACACCAGAGGTAACAAACTCAAAGAAATCGATCCTGCGCAGCAGGAGATTCCTTTGGATAATCCTGAAATAAACTCTTTCCCACTACTAAGGGAGGATGGCTACCGTGAGAGCCAGCAAACATGTCAGCCTTCATGCCAACCATGACCTGATGCTCCTGCCAATCAGAGCATCCCTGATGAAGATGTCTTCGATTACTCAGCCTGCCTGGCTTAGTGTTTGTTCTTGAGGAAATCCAGCTGTTGTCCTAGGATCCTCTGTTAACAGACTGATTTTAATGACTGATTTTAACGGACAGTGCTATAATTTAGCTACTTTGCCAATTTATTTCCATTCTAGTCTTCTCGCATACTTTGCAACCTCCTCCCTTCGGTGGAGGCCTTATTAAACTTCCACTGGTTCTCTTTACTGAGAAGGACTAATGCCAGATGAGGGGGAGTTTGAGAAACCAGAAACCATGACACACCTCACTCAGAGCCCCAGGACCCCATGACTCTCTCTGTCCAGACCTGCCCCATCCTCTTGGTCCTTTGAACACTACAATTAAAAGAGAAAAGAGAGTACCTGGCTCACCAACCCATAATAGCCATTAACTTTGTAACACCCGATTAGCCTCACCAAGACCATAGATGGCTGAACATAGCTCTAAGGAGCACATACTTAAAACTTCATATGGTGAAAATTTAACCAGATAACTTGAGGGGATGGATGAGGTTGGGACAGACAGGGTAGAATGACAGAAGGGGTGACTTGGATCAAAAGGCATCATATTTATAAACTGACATGTTGAATTGAATCCCATTTGTATAACTAAAGGTAAAACAAAGAAAATAGAGAATTAAAACTTTCTATGTATGGTAAATATCCCCTTTCCATTTGTGTTGCGGATGACTCAATTCCTATTGAAATCCGTTGCTGAACATCATAAGGATCCACATTTCAGCTGGGAGTGTTGCTGGGGAAAATGAAGGGGCAAGTTGCAATGTTCATTCCCAGTTACAACCCTTGACCTCAGGTTTTAATGAGAATTCTTACCACAGTGGAGCAAAGTGATGGTGGAGTCAGGCTGTGGAGCCAAAGTACTGGGTTCAAGTTGCATCTCTGTCGCTTACTACCTGTATGACTTCAGAAAGATGCTGAACTTCTTTGTGGCTCCATTTTCTTGTCTATGCAATACAAATAATAATGGCACCATCTCATAGAGTTGTTGCAAAGATCCAAAGTGTCAGCATAAAAAAAAGTGCACAGTATTATGAGTTACCATGGTGAAACCCCTTTGTACAATTAATATATGCTAAAAAATGAATCACAGGAAAGTAAAACAGGCTCTAATGAGGAGAGAAGTGGGGCCAATGAAGAGGTGAATGAGGGTGTATATGCCAAAGTTCTTTATATGCATGTATGCATATAAATGAAAGTATGCATATAAATGAATAATGAAACCTGTTATGATTTAAAGAAGGAGGAAGGGAGTGAGGGGGAGAGAAGGAGGAAGAGAGATTGATCAGGTTACATGATCTACATGTACCAAACTGTCACAATGCCCACCCATATAACTAATATACGCTAATAAAAATATCTAAACAACAAAGTGTATAAGACAGTGCCCAGATGTGAAAATGGAGCCAGGTAGCATGAGAGGATGGGGAGTGTTGGAAAGGTTGGGGGAGAATGATGAAAGGGTGACATTGATCCAGATGCATGTATACCCATCAGTTGATATGCCAAACTGAAACACCTCTGTATACTTAAAGGTAATTAATTTTTTAAAAAAAGTAGTGCCCAGTGCACAGTAAGTGCTTTACAAAAGGAGCTATTGCCAACGTCCTTTTGGTAACTGATATAGTCAGTATTTGGCTGGAAATAAAATGCCTAAGACAAAGCAATTTATAAAGAATTTGGTTCAGGGCTCTGGAGGCCAGGAAGCCCAAGAACATGGTGGAAGCATCCTCCCTGTGACTGAGGACTTCAAGTTGTGTTTGTGTCATTTGCAAGGTAGAGCAACTGAGCCCACTTGGGTCTCACAGCCACTAATGTCATGATGGCCACCCCCCCCATGACCTCATCTGACCCTAATCACCTGCCAACGCCCACCTCCAGCGGGACTGAAGTCTCTAACACATTAACTCTTTAAGGACACATTCAAACCCTAGCACTGGACTTGGTGGAAACTCTGCAGGGGCCTAGAGGCAAGATGTGGGGGTTTCATCCTCCTGACATCAAGAACACTTGGTGTGGATTCTCTACAGCATCCACTATCTTAGACAAGAACAGAGACTGTAAATAAACCACACACACACAGAGTGATAGAAAGATGAGACCAGTGTAGACACCACCACCCCATAGACACTCCCGCCAATCCTGAGCAAAGAAACCTACATGGAGGACTCCTGCTATGGTGAAGGCAGCGTGACTTCAGCTCTTCAGGTAGGAATAACTTGTTTCATCTACAGTTTCCAATTATGGCTTGAAGTCTGTCAGATATTTGATCTAAATTTCACTTAAAATATACTTCACTGAAAACAGGCTCTGTTGGGGGTATGTGCACCAGCAGGAGTGTGGAATGCTAATAAAGAGGGTAAATGAGGATGAATATAGTTGATGCAGTTCATTTGCATGTATGCAAATAAAAACAATGGAATCCATTGAAGTTGTTTTAAGAGGGAAGTGGGGCCAGGTACAGGTGGCTCATGCCTGTAAGCCTAGTTACCCAGGAGGCTGAGATCTGAGAATCGTGTTTCAAAGAGCCTGAACAGAAAAGTCCATGAGACTCTTATCTCCAATTAACCAGCAGAAGTGTGGTTCAAGAGCCATGTTGAGCCAAAAAGCCAAGTGAATGCAAGGTCCTGAGTTCAAGTACAAGTACCTGCATGAAGGAAGAAAGGAGGGAGGGAGGCAAGGAGGGAGGAAAGGAAGGAAGGAGGGAGGAAGGAAGGGAGGGAGGGAGGGAGAGAGGGAAGGAAGGAAAGGAGGGAGGGAGGGAGGGAGAGAGGGAGGAAAGGAGAGAGGGAGGGAGGGAGGAGAGAAAGGAAGGGATGGGTGAGGGAGAAAGAAGGGAAGAAGGGAGGGAGGGAAGGGGGGAAGGAGGCAGGGGATGGGATGAAGGAGAGCAATGAAGGGGTGAAGTTGATTGGGGTACATTGAAACCCAGAAAGAGAATTTGCAAACTGTGGCATGATTTTCTATAAACTTTGTACCCAGTTCCTCCTCCTAGTACTATGGGACATTCTTCATACTAATGAACAAATACTGATAAATTCTAAATGTGACAGTTTACTATCTAGACAGTAGTAAAGATGTGCAATGTACCTCATTTTAATGCATGGAAACCAACAACTCATTAACTTAGGAGGTCAAATTAGTTCATTTTTTTATTCAGACTTCTGAATGAAGTTTTCCCTTTTAAATTAAAGAGTATCTGGAGACTACAAAAATCAAGCTGTGAAAAACCCATTGCTGTTACTGAAACTACTTATCTATTAGGGTGTGTATCTATCATGGTTTCTTGGTGCTCTGTGGCCAAAATCAAAGTCTGGAAATAAGCTGGGAACTGACACTGGGTAACTGTGGCATCTGATTGATACACAGTCCCTAATTTCAGTGTCTTACACCAAAACAACCTCATGGTTCACATGACTATCATCAACTGAGAATTGTAAGATAAATGCATGAAACAATAAAATATATAAAATATAATAATGATATATTGCTTCACCTATTATTCCATTATGTATTTTAAGATTTCCAAATAAAGGTTTCACACTTTTTGGTTTGGGTTTTTGTTTGTGGTGGTACTGAAGATTGTATTCAAGGCCTTGAATTTGCTAGGCAATATTCTATACAAGTCAAGCCTCTAGTCCTCTGGGTTACTGTATTTTTGAGATAAGGACTAACTTCTATTGTCCAGGCTGGCCTAGACCGTGATTCTTCTATTGATGCTTCCTACAAAGTCTGGGATGATAGGTATGTTCCACCACACCTAGACTTTTGTTTTGGGATGAGGGTCTCATTTTGCCCTAGGCTAACCTGGAACTTCGAGCCTCCAGATCTCTGACACCTAAGTAGGTAGGATTATAGGTGTATGCCAACATACAGGCATAAAGATTCCTTTTTTTCTTTTTTCCCCCTTTGGTTGTAGGTTTGAACTCAGGGCTCACACTTGCTAAGCAAGTATTTTACCCCTGGGGCCATGCCTCCAGCTCTACAAATTCTTAAAGAGATATATGGAACCCCTCTGTAGTTGTTACAAAAATATGACTGTGTCCCTCAAGCCTTTCTACAGGCCTCTCCCAAGAACAAGTGCTCCATTTTACAACGATGACTGCCTCCTGCCTGGAAACCTTCAGGAAGTCCTCCCATTTCCCACAAGACCAAGTGAGGGTGCCTGGAGACAAGTGCTCAGCAACCTTTCCTTCACGAATTCTAACTCCCTGGCATCGGTCTCACGTCATCCACACAGCGTTATTTGCTATGTCCCAGGAGATGTCAGATATTCCCACTGTTCTTTTGATTCCCAAGTGCCTGCTCTTCCCCTCCCTGTCACAATCCCACCCCAGCTCACCTCTGACCCTCACCAGCCAGGGTGGATGTCAAGCAGAGTCCATAGCTCCCTTGCACTCCTGATTGCATCCTGTCTTTAGCCCCATTCTGAAATCATTGGCGTACATCTCCAAGGTTCTCCTCCCCTGACTGCAAACTCCTACTAAAGTGGGACACTCAGGTATTTAATAATATAGAAGGAAGGGAAGGAAGAAGAAAGGATGGAGGGAGAAAGAGGGGATGGTCATGCCTCTCATACCATGCCTGTCCACACCCATGGAAGGTTTCCTTCCCAATAAATGTGGGTTCCCAATCAGCCCCCATGACTACTCCTTGTTCATACATGTTAATAATACCTTTGAGCAGGGTGCCTGTGGCTCACACCTGTAATCCTAGCTACTTGGGAGTTTGAGATCTGAGGATCGTGGTTCAAAGCCAGTCTGGGCAGGAAAGTCCATGAGACTCTTATCTCCAATAAATGACAAAAAGAGCCAAAAGTAGAGCTGTGGCTCAAATGGTAGAACACTCGCCTTGAGCACAAAAATCAGGGATAGCATCCAGGGCCAGAGTTCAAGCCCCAGGACTAGAAAATAATAATATTTTTGATATTGCTCCAGTTTTATAACAAGAATATTTATGAGGGCTGGGAAGGTGGCTCAGTGGTAGAGCGCTTGTCTTGCTTGCCTGAGGCCCTGGGTTCGATTCCTCAGCACCACATAAGCAAAAAGAAAAAAGCCAGAAGTGGTGCTGTGGCTCAAGTGGTAGAGCGCTAGCCTTGAGCTGAAGAGCTGAGGGACAGCGCCCAGGCCCAGAGTTCAGGCCCCATGACCAACCAAAAAAAAAAGAATATTTATGAGTCAGTCTTACTCCTGTCGTACAAATGAGGAAAATGAGACCCAGAGGTATAGAGTGATAGCCAGAATTAGAGCCCAGGTTTCCACTGAGACTCTGGTCTGTGCTCTGTGAGGACTCAGCTTACAGACACTGGTGACCGTGTAAAGCACACACACGTGAGGGAGGGGGCGCTGTGCCACAGGAAGTCTTAGTCTTTTCTCTTACAAGCAGTGCCACCAAGGCTAGCCACACCACCAAGCACAGGCAGCATTTTGTCTTCAGTCTTTTTTTCAGTGCAAATATGTTGACATGGCTTTCTTAAAATGTGACATGCTGAGGATAAGTGGGAAATTTCCATATTTACTCCATTGACCCTCTCTCATCAACGAGCATCTATCTGCAAATAATTGTAAAGGAATTGCTGTGAACTCTTTCAAAATACTTCGTATCTCTTCTGTACGACAAATAATACATCAGACCACTCTTCAGTGTGTTTCCAGCTAGATGCTGAGCACTCTGAGAGCAGTGTTACCTTATTTGGTCTGGTACTCTTGGTTTACATGGGACATGGTACCTAAGAGAAAGACCAACAAATCTGGATGAACAGGACAACCGGCAGCTTTCTTGACACAGGTTAGAAACCACAGCCTTTTACATCTGCCGAGCTGTCCTCTACCTTCAAAGTCTTTTCTTATTTTACTTGACTTGATCTTTGCTATGGTTTGAATGTGCTCCAGAAAAAGCATGTGCTGGAAACTTAATTTGGAAGGAAAGTGCTGGAAGGTGTTCACCATATGACCCCGCCCCCGAACACACATGAATGCCTATATATTGGTGAAAGAGTATAATGTCGCAAGTTTGGCAACATCCCTGTGTCACTGTCCCTTGACTTTCCTTGATGCAGCAAGAAGGATCTTACAGATTTAGCTCTGCTGTATTGGATTTCCCAGCCTCCAGCATCATGAGCTATTAAGCCTGCCTGCCTTCCTTCCTTCCTTCCTTCCTTCCTTCCTTCCTTCCTTCCTTCCTTCCTTCCTTTCTTCCTTCCTTCCTTCCTTCCTTCCTTCCTTCCTTCCCTCATTCCCTCCTTCCCTTTCTTTCTTTTTCTCTCTTTCTCTCTTTCTTTCTCTTTCTTTCTTTCTTTCTTGGGTCTGGTCGAGGGGCCTGAACTCTGGGCCTGGGCGCTGTCCCTCAGATCTTCAGCTCAAGGCTAGCGCTCTACCACTTGAGCCACAGCGCTACTTGTGGCTTTTTTTCTTTTTTGCTTATGTGGTACTGAGGAATCGAACCCAGGGCCTCATGCATGCAAGGCAAGTGCTCTACCACTGAGCCACCTTCCCAGCCCAGAATATAGGCTTTTAAGCTGCTAGTCAGCACTCTTTTCTCCTTCTCAAACCCCCAAATGTTTCACACACACCACACACACACGCACACACACACACACACACACACATAACAACAACAACTAATATCTGAGTGACACACTCATGCACATGGGCCTGAATTCCTGACTGCTCTCATATTTACGCCACTGTTTTTATGAGTATACCCACTGGCAACTTAGTTCAATTCCAATCTCTTCAAAATGCATGTGGATTTATACCCCAGGTCCTCTCGCTCAGCCTTTCCTTGACCCTGCACATCCGGGTTGTTTTTTTTTCCTAATTAGCTTTGAGTCACATTCATTTTTATTAAAGGCAGCTCTGTGAGAGTTCTGAGTGCACTCTATTTGTAAGCTACAGTTTCCTCTCAATGTTTATCTCATTTAAATTCTGGGAGGCCTTGGGAGTGGGGATTATAATGAATCACTCTGAGTATTTTTCCACTGAAAATGAGTCCAGGGAGCATCCTGAGGCCTGAGCTGATGTGAGATGGAGCTTCCTGAAATGTAGTCATGGGGTACTTTATGGTACTTTTAGAGATAGATCTGTTCCGGTCACCCTAATTCTGTCATACTCACTGGGCAAGAGTAAGCATCAATCCCCATAAAGGTTGAACAAAAGAATCCTTCCATCTTCTGGTGTTGTTTTCTGGACAGGACCCAGTCCTGCAAGACTAAGACCAGAGCAAGGTAGGGGCCTGTCTGTCCTTGTGTGACCTTGACAGTGAAGCCCCCTTGAAGTTCGTTCCTCACCCTCTTCCTGTAAACTGCTCTCCCCATCCTTTGTCGACCAAACCCTCCCTCAAGAATGAAGAGCACAGGCTGGAGTCGTATGCCCTACCCCCTCTTCTAGCCCATAGAATTTACCTGGTCCTAAGTCCACTCCCCAGAAGTTACACAGACCTTTTCCTCTGAGGGCAGACCCACCTGGTGGGCACACACCTAAGAAGGGTGGCATGTCCCATGTCTGTGCCGAGGTCCTCTGTGAAGGAGGCTGTATCAGGGGTGTGAAGAAAAGATCGGCCACAAGCCAGCACTTCTCATCTGCAGAAATACAAGGATCTGAGAATCTGACATTTGAATCTGGCCCATCATTTCCTTAAAAGGATATGTTTGCTCTGGTGAAGGGATGGAGCTTTTTTTTTTAATTTTAAAAAGTGTTAGCTGGATGTACTCCTTTTATTAGTGTGAGCTTCCATTCACACTCTTGTTCCAGCTCCACAGATGTTAAACATTATGAAAGAAGATAGCTTGAAAATCAGGAGCCCCATGGAAAGATAACCTCCCTGTAGACACGCGTGTCTGCTATTACAAGGTCTGTATTTCTTGTCTTTGACCATTGTGGTTGATTCTGCTAGTTTATGATCCTGCCTACGGGTAGGTTGCTGAGACACTGTGTGAATGTGTGTGGTGAGGGCAGGGTACTCTTAGGACACTCCTTACTGAAGGGTGAGGATATGTTCGTTAAGGAAAAGGTACAGTTCTCTGCATGAGAATTTTCTTGACATCATTCTTCAAGAGGGAGGAAACCCCATACACAAAAACTGACAGGAATCTGACCTGCCTCTGTCACTGTTGGAAGAGAAATCCTGTGGAGCTTTGCATCGGCCTTCCTCAAATTTTTCTCCTCCTTCCTCTTCCTCCAGACTTGAAAGTTTGTTCTGGTGGCCTCAGGAGAAGTATAACATCACCAAAACATAGATCGTATAACTTTGGACAGACATGAGGAAGTCACACTGGACCTTGTCCAAGGTCATGTTCGAGTTCAAAGTCCCAGCACCAGCCCAGGCCCACCCTACCCTAGACCAAGACTAGGCAATCCTAGATAGGTGCCTTTGCAAAGACCATACATGGCAGGCAAATTAGCTGGGATCCTTTCCTTTGGGGTCTCCACAGACACCATGTTATCCCGTCAGTCCGTCTTGCACTGGGTTAGACTCTTGGACCCCAGCTGCCCAAGCAACGGATTTGCTAACTTCAACCCTTGCTCACTGTCCTATTTCACACATGGGGACACACTGGAGAGTGGTGCAGGAGAAGTGGCCTAAACACACCCCTCCCAGCCTCACCTGCAGCATCCCCCCAGAACTCTGAAGGGTCTGACTTTGTCCTAGCACCAGCAGCCCTCTTACCTGCTCTAGCCCCAACCCTCCAGATCTGCTGTACAAATACGGGATTCACTGCCAAGATGTGAGAACAGTAAATCTTTGCCTGTTCTTTTATTCATGTCCTCACCTCTGCAGACAGTGCTAAGGAAAAACAAAGCTCACAAAATCCCTGTGGGCTCCAGCAGTCTGGCAGCCTTATTTTTCCCCCCTCGCTGATTACCTCTAGAAGGCAGAGACCAGGAGACGAGGCCCGTGAAGCTCCTGTGGGGGCCCCTTCCTCCTTATCCTGAGTGGGATCAACTACCCCTAGCTAGTACCTGTTACATGCTGAGCTCTGAGCTAGATTCTGGAAAGCCAGAAGGAACTTCGAGAGCCATGTTCATGGCTTTCTGGGGTAACATCATTCTGCCTTCCCTTCCTAGCCAATTGCCAGAGAGTTTCTGGGCCTGGGTGGGTGGGTGGCTCAATCGCCACATGGTCAGCCGTGGGCCCCACAGAAGGAAGAACTTTCCAGAGGAAGAAAGGACCTTCCATAGGGGCCTTTGGGGCCCAGACAGCATCTGCTGATGTCACCACCTTTACAAAGCAATCCACACTCCCCCTACTTCAAGTCTGGACACCACAGAGGACTCTGATGAAGCTCCGTAAGACTGAAGTTGCTAGGAAATTTGAGTTTGAGAGGGATGGGGGAGAATGATGAAAAGGGATGGTATCGATGAAGATGAATTGTACTTATAAACTGACATGTTGACTGGGAATTCTTTTGTACAATTACTTAATTTAAAAAAAAAAAAAGAAAAGAAAACCTTGCCCTACTCAAAAAGAAAAAAAGCCAGGTGCCAGTGGCTCACACTTGTAATCCTAGCTACTCAGGAGGCTGAGATCTGAGGATTGTGGTTTGAAGCAAGCCTAGGCAAAAAAAAGTCCCCCATGAGACTCTTATCTCCAATTAACCACTCAAAACCAGAAGTGGAGCTGTGGCCCAAGTGATAGCACTAGAAGAGGTTCAGGGACAGTGCCTAGGCCCTGAATTCAAGCCCCACAACTGACAAAAAGAAAAAAGAAGAAAAGGCTGAAGGAGGTTGGAGGAGGTGAGTGGCACTGGTTTTTATACAGAAGAGAAGCAGTAATTAAGATCCACTGTCCCAGCTGGGCACTGGTGGCTCACGCCTGTAATCCTAGCTATTCAGGAGGCTGAGATCTGAGGATCGCAGTTCAAAGCCAGCCCGGGCAGGAGAGATCGTGAGACTCCTATCTCCAATAAACCACCAGAAAACCGGAAGTGGTGCTGTAGCTCAAGTGGTAGAGCGCTCGCCTTGAGCTGAAGAGCTGAGGGACAGCGCCCAGGCCCAGAGTTCAAGCCCCATGACCGACAAAAAAAAAAAAAAAAGATCCACTGTCCCAGTTTGTCCAGGAATGGAGTTTCCTAGGACAGTCCTGGGAAAACTAGGGGGCTAGGGCACCCTGAGAAGCAGTAGGAAAAGGCTCCCCTCCTCTCAACCCGGCATGTGCCTAGGTCCATAGTGTGGTTTGGACTCCAGCCATCTGATGGATTTTTCCTTGCTGTCCCACCTCATATGCATGGAGGAACAGGAGGGTGAGATCCTTCTGGCCACTCAGGAGCTACAAAGGAAAACCAGAAGGAAAGCATGACCCTGGGTGAGAGGCAGGAAATTGCCTCAGCTGTCCTGTGTCAAAGGGGCTCAGTAAGGCCTCACACACAGCTTGGGTTGCTGAATACTGATCTGAAGAGTCCCAAGTAAACTACCAGGTCAAGGAGCTTTACCTGTCCTTCAGTCCTGTGCTCAGGGTCCCACATAGATGGGGAAAGACATCTTGAAAATCTTTTGTCTGGTAGTTATTCCAGAGACCCAGAGGGCAGGCATGGAGGGAGATCTGCCTTGAGGTCCTGAGAAGCTGTCATCAAACTGGTGTCTTTAGATCTGGTCAAGGAGCAGACTCCCCTGGACTTCCAAAGTTGTGGGGCAGGTATCTCGAGAGGCAAAGGTTTGATTATAAGTGAATGGGATATGGTAGATCCCATGTAAGAGACTAAACTCCAAGAAACCCGGCCATTCTGGGCAGCACACTCCTGCATGGTTTGAATCCTACTAGTGACTCTTTAGTTCATAGTGTTGTTTCCCAGATGACATGGCCAGAGGTTCACTGAAAGGGAGAAAGTGTGGAAGACAAGCCCAGCCCTTGGCAAGTCTCTGCCTTGCTGAGACCACATGCTCTTCTGGGAGAGGCTCATTCCTGTTGCCACTCTGTTCTGTTTCTCAGCTTGGTCCACTCCAGCATCAACTCAGGTGAAAAATCCTCCACTCATCTTCCTGAAGTGATCCACCCTTGGAGGAAATCCACATTTGCTTTTCCCTGCCTTGGGAGCATGTGAAGATGCCCAGCCATGCCCATTAGGAGTGGAAAACCACCTGCTCCCTACTTCCCTGGGAGCTCCTTAGAGGTGAGAGGGTTTCAAGCATATATGTAAATACACTGGGTGGTGTGCAAGTGTATACAAATGTAACTGAGATATGGTAGATTCAAGGGAAATCTCAAATAGTGTACTTCCTTAAAAGGCAAAATCAAAGTCTGGCAAACACAAACACCAGGAAGCAGGTGCATGAAAGGGGTGTGGGGTCAAAGGGTAAAGGGGAGATGAATAAAGAGGAGAATGCAGACAAGAATCCAATGCATATCCTACAAAATTAACAAGAGTGAGGGAAGGGATGGGTAGGGGAGGGATGAGTGAGAATGTTGAAAGGGGTGACATTGATCAAGATATATCATATTCATAAACTGCTTTGTTGAATGACAACTCCTTTGTGCAACTACTTAAAGATAATAATAAAAGACAGGTGGTAATCCTGGAGTCCAGTCAGTTTAGGAAGAAGCAGAGTCCTGAAAACAGGGCAAATCCAGAGTTCATTTTATTGTGCCTGATAGGAGTTAGAGCCAGGATGTTCAAAGTCTAGGGGCTGAAGGCAGGGATGGGCTTTCCTCTTGCTAGTTATGAAGCAGCAAGAGGGTACCAAGTGAGAGGCCAAAAGAGGACAGAGGAGAGAAAAACAACAGGTATCCTGACAGCTAGTGCATTGGTGTTTAGCATTTCCGGCATTTCCTTTGTTCTGTTGTAGATCTGAGGCTAGCACCTCCTAAAAGAAATTCAGGAAAGAGCCTGACAAAGCCGCCCCTTTTCCCCAGCACCCCTTTTTAGGAAAAGCACCTACTGAAAATGTTGCAAGGAAAGAAAAAATCACTCTCCCCACAACATCCTTGCGACCCCACAAGGATAGAGGAGGAAAGAGAGAGAGAGAGGCTCCTCTCTGAACATGGCCTCCAGGAAACAACTTCTTGGGAAATCTCAGGAGGCCCCAAAAGTTCTACCCAAGCAAGTAGGATGCTAAACCCTGGGGAGGAAGACCCAGATTTCTTGATTTATTCAATAATAGATCCTTAGAGCTCCCTCACAATTGCTACTGCTCCATTCAGCTTCATGCCTGGCTGGTCACTAATAATTTATTACAAATAAGTCTCATTGCTCCAACTAGACAACAGGCTTCTCTACTTCTGAATTCCCTACAGAGCTTCGCACAGCTGGACACACAGCTGGTCCTCATTAATTCCTCTCTGGGCTTGATTCTTCTACTCTTCCTAGCCTACACCTCTATTCCTGCATTCTAGTGTCCTGCCCAGGGGAACAGAACCAGCCGGCACCACTCACTCCTCTGCTTCCTGAGAGCTAGTCTCACAGATGCTAACAAAGGGAAGGGAGAATTTGGAGTCTATCGATCTGACTGGTGAAAGCCACTGGGAGCTTCTGTAGGTCAATGGGGAAGAGCTATTAGCAAATTAGAACTCTACAGTCCTCCTAGGGCAGACAGGAGAATTGTTAAGTTTGAATAGTTTCAGTCAGATGTTGAACCTCAGGAAGAAGCAGATGTTCCTAAGAATATTTCCTGAGAGAAGTCTCTGGAGGAGCCTTTTAATTTCCTGGTTTCAGTTACTTCACCTGTAGAAGGAGCACACAGTAACGTATTATTGTAGGCAGGTGACTGGGCCACATGATCTGATAAAAAGTACCTTCCAGTTCTGCACTTCTGTGCAATATCAGAACATGTCATTCAGCCATGTTCAAGGTAGTGATAAGGAATCGACATCAGGATCCACAGTTCAATCCCAACACTGAGACTTAAGAAGTTCCCTACATTAATCTCTCTGAACCAATCCTCTTGACTATAAAACGGGGACAATAATAATATCTTGAGCTGTGGCTCAAATGGTAGAGAACCACTCTTGAGCAGAAAAGGCATTCCCTGTAAAGGTAGCAACCCTCCAGGAAATAATGATCACCTTATAACCCCTCAGCTAAATATGCTGATAAACTCACCAAGTTTTGTTCTTATTAGACACTAATTGCATTTCCTTGGTTAAGCACCATAAAAAATTCATTGCAAGTTTTGTGAAACAAGATGCCAATCGCATTTTAATTGCTAGAGAGGAGAGAGTAGGGGGAGAGACTTCACCAGGAAAATACAAATGGCACAAACTCAGAAAGTCATCTTCCCAAGCTAAAAGGCTCAGTTCTGAAACAAGAATTAAGAAGGAGAATTGAACCTTTCTGGAAGGCCAACTCTTCCCTCAGGAAGAGCCGATCTAATGGATGCTCAGACTTGAAGTCTCAGAGTCCTTAGATGGTGGGAGTTTTGTACTACAGATTATGATAGACAGACTTGACAAATTTAACAAACAAAGTAATTAAGCACCTACCAAAATTCTGAAGTCAGTGAGCCGGAGTCAGTATCAAAGTGTGAAGAAACAGGGAAGGGAGGAAAATTGCAGTCTTGTTCTATAATGAATGTGTGAGAAAGAAGAAAGAAAGGCAGGACCAGGGTCTTACCATCACTTCATTTTAATACCAGAACTCTGGGACAGTTCCAAGAACTGTCATTTTAAAAAACCAGTACCCTAGTTCAACTCTAAAATCTCCTCATGTTACAATGTCCTTGCCCCAGGCAGGACCCACCAAAGCCAGATGGAAATGGAGCTAGAGGAGACCAGTGGGGAAGTGGGGAGGATCCAGACTTGCATGGGATTAGCCTGGGCTGAACGAGGCTGGACCCCATCCTCCCAGAAGCCCCTAGGGGATCCCCCTCAGGGATCCTCTAGGAGGCCCTGAGGTGGCAGGAGAAGGCAGGACTAAGGGTACTCTGGGTATCCTCACAAAAGCCACACTGATGGCTGAGGACAGCAGAAGTATAGGCTCCTGGCCATTTCTCACAGCCTCTTTGGTCTGTCCCTTCCATCCCTCTCATCCCCGAGATCCCCCATCATTCCCAACCCAGACCCAGAGACTCCCTGTTGTGGAGGGACTAGAAATTAGGGCCGGGGGGTGGGGTGGGGTGGGGGGAGAGCCCCGGTCGCCCAGCTGCCAGTCTGTGTGTGGTAATAATCTTGCATGCAGTAGTAAGAAATTCAAGCCTTCTGTATGGGTGGAGGTTGCTGCTTCTCCTGCTGCTAGTAGACCTGCCGGAGAGATCAGGAGACATGAGCATGGTGCGCAGTGAGGTTGGAGGAGAGGAAACAACAGGACTTGGGGAATAGAGTCATGGAACAAAAGACAAAGAGTCTGGATTCACAGTATGGCTTCACTGAAGCCAGCCAAGTGACTTTTCTATTAGTAACTCACACTTAGCCATTCAGATCCTTCACTTCCACTTCTACCAGATGGAGCTAAAAATATCTGCTCTCTAGGTTATTTTTCTCAGATCTGAAGATGGACACGTACATCCTCCTAGAAACTCAAGAATATCATCTCCCACCTGCTCCCAGGCACAGCCTCAGGGAAAGATGCTTTTCATGATCCCAGTCTGCCCCTGCGAGGTACTTAACACAAATACTGTGCTCTGATACACATTATTGCCCTCAGCCCTCCCACTGCTGAAGAGATGAAGCTCAGTCTCACCCAAGAAGTTAATTAGATGCAGAAATGCCAAGCTCTGGCTGTAGAATAGGGAAGGCAGTCACTAGTAACCACCTTAGAGAACAGGGATGAAGGCCCAGATGCATACATTAACACTACAGGTCATGTCCCCCAAGTATAACACTGGGCCAGGTTCTAAGCAGGTTTTATCTCCTTCAGTCATCATGGTAGCATATAATACAGCCAAGATGGTTATCCCCGAGAAACTCTGGTTTTCCAAGGGTAGGAACTTATCTAAGATCACCCAGGAAATGGCAGATCTAAGCTACAAACTCGTATCTACTCTTATCTAGTGAATTCTTCCACTGTTAGAAATCCAATGGAGCCGGGCACTGGTGGCTCACGCCTGTAATCCTAGCTACTCAGGAGGCTGAGATCTGAGGATCGCGGTTCAAAGCCAGCCCGGGCAGGAGAGACCGTGAGACTCCTATCTCCAATAAACCACCAGAAAACCGGAAGTGGCACTGTAGCTCAAGTGGTAGAGCGCTCGCCTTGAGCTGAAGAGCTGAGGGACAGTGCCCAGGCCCAGAGTTCAAGCCCCACGGCCGACAAAAAAAAAAAAAAAAAAGAAATCCAATGGATCCCATGCAATAAGTAACACGGCCTCCTCCCATTATGATGGGCATTCCCTAGTCCATTCCTTTCCAGCCCTCAGGAGGATACAGACTTAAGGGGTGGGGTTCACAATGTCTCCCAGTCCGGTCCTTCAGGAACCTCCCAGCCCTACCTCTGCCCCCACACTCACCTGCACAGTGTCATGGATCCAATCCAGGAACTCAGCTACCTTGGCATAGACACCTGGGTGATTGGGCTCTGCACAGCCACGACCCCAGCTGACCACCCCCACCAGGTGCCATGTGTCCCCAGCTGGGCATACCAGAGGCCCTCCGCTGTCTCCCTGAGGGATTCAGACATAGAGACATAGAGAAACAGCCAATCAGATCTTCTTGGTGGAAGAACACCAAGATCAACTTGGGGGATGGACTCTCTTCCAGCCTCTCCTGCTACCTGCTGGGATGGCTGCTAGCTTTTCCCTTCATAAGCATGAGCTCTTCTCCTAGAGAGGCCACTAACATGCATACACCATAGAGCCAGGCTAATTCCGGCCTCCTGTGCCCTCCCTCTGCCACCAGCCATACCTGGCAAGCATCAGCCCTCCCATCCAGGTAGCCAGCACACAGCATACGGGGGGTGAGGGCTCCGCTGTACATGCAGGAACTGTTGCAGAGCTGAGTGCTGAGCAGAGGCACCATGGTGTCCTGTAGCATGTCTGAGCCATGGGCTGTAGAAGACACCGGGAAAGGTTGCAGGGCACTAAGTGAGTACAAGAGGGCTGAGCAGCAAGATGGAAAGAGTAAGAAGTCCCAGAGGCATGGAGACCCAAAGGGAAGAGCCTGGGGCAGGAGCTGTGGGATCAGGGGGCATCTGCCATATATCAGGCTAGGAGCAGGACTCACACAGACTCCCAGGTCCTGGGGTCTGGGGTTAGAGAAAATGTTCAGTGGTTCTTCTCCTGAAAGAGACACAGCCTGGACAGACTGGGTCCCCCAGGACTGCCAAAGGTGATGCTGGGGAAAGAGGGGACAACTTTGCTGTGGCCAGGGAAAGTGGATGTAGGATTTCTCCCTCCCCTCCCCCATCCCACACCCACCAGCTCAGTACCAAGGGCCCTGGTAACCGACTCACAATGGCTGGGGTCGGTGTGGCCCCATCCAGACACCCAGCACTGGGACCCCCTTGGAAAATGCTGTTCCTCAGCTGGCAAGCACACAGCACCCACAGTGTCTGCAGGAAAACACATGATCCTGGTCCGCACTCAAGCTGAGTCTCCCTCCTCAGAGCATCTTGACAGTCCTGGTGTCTGATATCCACAAGCCAGGTTTCCTAGACAGCTAAGCAGTTCAGCTCCATCCTACCTTGGGATGGGTCCTCTAGGGAGGCTCATGTGCACACTGCAGTATGCATAGGGCCTTCTAGAGTTGGTCAATGCACTTGCTGCCCTGCCTGACCTGGGCACTGAAGGGCAGATGGAAATTCCCTCCTGACCCAGGAAATCCAACTTCATATGGGCACCCAGGTGGCCCAATCCTCCTTGCAGCAGTACTTCCAAAAGTCTTTACACATCATAAAAGTGGAGCTAGGCATGACTGTGGGTAATACAGGCATAACCACTTAGGGAAAGAGCTATTTCCTCTCAGTTCTCTTTCAGTCCATCTAACTGCATCGAGAAGAAAGACTTTGTTGGGTGCTAGTCTCTCCCTCTCCAAACGTTGTCAACCTCCCACCTGAACTGAAGGTGACCGGTCCAGGCTCAAAACTTCTACAGAGGACACTGGCATTGAACCTGAAAACTGCCCTATTTTTACACTGTAGGTTTTTGTGGTTACTAGCAATTTACTAGAATGTTTTCCTCTAGAAATATTAACTGTTCAGTAATAGTTCATTTATGTGATGAGATTTTTTTTCCCTTCATTTGTTTATGGTTCTGGGGGTGGAAGGCAATCCTTGAATTTGCTGGGCAAGTGCTCAACCACAGAGCTCTACCCCCAGACACGTGATAAGACTTGTGAAACTGTCTGAGAAACCCAATTCTTCAGGTGACAATGAAAAGCGCGCTGAACATATGCATCTGGAAGGGTGTGCCGAGGGTGAGTGTGCATACAAGTGTGTAGTGTAAGCATGTCTGTGTATGAGTGTGTGAATGTGTGAGCATTCATGTGTAAATGCACGAGTGGGTGTGTGTGACTACACGTGACTGAGCATGTGATTGGGTGTGCATCTGAGGATGCTTCTGTGGGTGTAGTGTTTGGGTCTTGTGTCCACACACAGGTATGCACTGGGGCAGCTGCAGCTCACCCCTGCAGGGAAGGTGCTACAGCTGCAAGAGTTCTGGCTCTGGACTCAGGACATCAAGCTCAGGAACTGCTGGTCACATGACTTCAAGGCATTCCCTAATCTTTAACCTCATTGTACAAACCTGTTTCATCTACCTGAGAGAGTAGTTAAGAGGACTAAGGAAGCGGATATTTGGGAAAATAAGAAAAATTTCTTTAAGATATTACAAAAATGACTGAGCTCTGGAGCCTGCCTAGGTCATCAGCTACTTGGCAGAGAAGGCAGCTCTTCATGGGACCTCAAAAAAAAAAGTTCTGTGCACAGCTCATCCTCTGAAAGAGCCCGTCAAGAGCTCATACAATTTCAGGTTCAGGAGAATGCAAACTCCCTATAGTCCCCAAATGCATTGGGTAGTTTAAAGCTGATGGAGTTAGGAGGGAACCTAAGCTAAACTAACCTAACCAGCTAGCCTCTCCTCCCACTAGCTCTTTTATAACCACCACCTTCAGTCTGTTCATCCCAAAGCCTCACCTGAGAAACTGAGTGGTGTCCGGAGCCGTAGGAGGGCAACATCATAGTCATGACTCTGGGCGCTATACAAGGGGTGGGAGATGACCTTCTCCACCACAGCCCCCTGGTGTGGCCTGACAACACTGTGGCTGACCACCCCTGCATAGACCCGCCAGCTGGACAGATAGGACAGCCTGAAACTGCACACAAAGACCACGCTAAGCCCAGGGAAGGAAGAAAGGTAGCACAGTAGAAATTGGCTGGGGAAGGCATTAGTGGACCATACCCAAGGATCATGACTCTTAGTATCACCCCAGCACTGAGCAAGCAGGAAGTGTTTAATGAATACATCAGGACTCATGGATAGAGAAATGTATGGGTCACCTGCAACCTTTACTCCCTCTCTTCCTGTGTAAACACCTTCCAAGTTTCTTAACAATCATGAAAGGGCTTTACGTAATATCCAAATTCTGAGCTGAGTCAGACAAACTTCTCTCAGTCCTCTCTCTCCACTTACTATGTGAGATTTTGGTGGAGGCTTTTCTCCCCCATTCACCTCAGTTTCCTCACTGTAAAAATGGAGATTGTCCCTTCCTCTCTGCCTACCACCAAGAGAAGATATCTGTCCATTTATTCCAACGAATATTTACTGCCTATTACATTCAGGAACTGTTCAAGGCCCCAGGGACCCAATAGTGGAAACATCTACAAATGTATTCATTGTAAACAAGACTGAGAGAGTCATACTCCCATAGTGCTTCTGGTCTGAAGAGGAATAAAAGATATTCAACAAGTAATTACATAGAAAAGATTTAATTACAGTGGAGATAGATGCAAAGAAGCACAGAGTGCTATGAATGCAAAAGATTTTACAAAAACCAAAGGGATACAAAGCACCAGTCTTTGTTATGACTGATCTTCACACAGAACTCACCAGAGCTGAACTTGGCACTGAATATGGAGACTATCACTCTGCATTGGGAATAGACACTTGTACAGGACACACCAATAGCCAATCAGAAAAGGTGACTGAGCCCTTACCTCCCCAGGAGTCCCCCACACTTGCCTGTGCATGCAGTGTGCAGCAGTCACCACCCAGTGGGGTGCCAGCACAGACCCCCCGCATGTGTGCCGGGAACCGAGGGTCACACTGGCCTGCCATGGCCAGCGTCCAGGAGCTACAGCCTGCCCACCGACTATCCGGGAAGCCAGAGGCCTTGCCCCACATTCTGCCAACAGAAAGGGTGACAAAGAGAGAGTACCAAGCCAGAGAGCCAATATGGATGGCTCTCATTTACCATTCCTGGTCCTAAGAAGGGAAGACAGAAAGATAGGCGTTTGATTAGCACAGACTGTGAGCTTGCTGAGAGAAGGGACCATGTCTGCAATATCTATGGAGGCCCAATAACTATCCCATAGTACAAAGTAGGGGTCAACGTGTCAATGTGTGGATAGATGTGAGGAAGGACTAAATAAATAGGTGGACATATGGATGGGAAGACAGGCAAGAGGCACCCCACACACTGTCTCCCATTTGACCTCTAATTTACCACCTATCCTTAGTCTCCAGAAACTGCTATCAGGTAGCTCTGCAGCCAATACTGATTCCACGTTTGGAATGATTCCACTTTTGGAATCAGTCCTGAAGGACATGGCAGTGAGTGCCAGAGGCCAAGGCAGAAAGGAGAAATAGTGGCATAGGGAATCATCAACCCAGCCAACCCCAGATGGCTAGGGACATGACAGGGGCTTCATATGACTCTGTTTAGGCAAACTGTATCTGCAAGAAGAAATGCAGCAGGTCAAGACCCCTCCACCCAGACCCAGCTGAGCCTCCCATAGTGGTCTTTCTTCCCACTGCCACCTTCCTGAGTTCAACACATGACTCACCAGAGCATTTGAGGGAAACAATTCGGCCAGAAGTACAGTTGTCTCTGCAAAACAGAGGGGCCAGCAAGAAGCTGGACAGGACCAATGCAAGGCCACATACATCCAAGGGTATTAAGAACAGGGGGTTGGTAGGAGAAGGCAGACAGTGACATGTAGTCACCAACTTAAAACTACCATCTTTGTCTTCCTCTCCCACCCTAGAGCTCGGGCGCTTTCTCCCAACCAGTGCCCAAGACAGCAGTGTGAATTCTACTTAATCTTTCAGAAGACAACAGAAAGCTTCACAATCCTAGCAGATCAATTTGAGAGATAGAGTATCTATAGATGAGAAAGCCCAGCTGTTTCTACTAAATGAAAAAAACCATGTGATGAATGAATGAGTAGTGAATGCATTAGTGAATAGAGCTCTTCACCCCATGTTCCTTTCCAGGCTCAGATTCCTGAATGGGAAAGCAAGGAAGGGGTAAGACCCCTCTCCAGGAGAACAGGAGGACTGTGGATTCGGGAAACCAGAAACGGTCAAGATCCAGGCATTTGGGCTACTAGAAGAAAGTCTTGGTTTGGTCTCATGCTGCCTTTCTGTGTCCACCTCCCTCCCTTTGAGGATGGAAATGTTTCTTCTGTGCCCTTCTGTCGTGGAAGTTTGCATTTTCCTTTTTTTATTTTATAGAGGCTCACTGCTCAGAGTTTTCCTTGAGTCTCAGAAGAGACTTTGGACTTCAGGCTTTCAATGTTGGGACTGTTAAAAGACTCTGGAACCTCCTGGAGAGTCCTATCCCCAATGTGCTAAATGCATTTTGCATTATGAGGCAGCCATGAACCTTTGGAGGCCAGCCACAGAACGTTATGGTTTGAATACAAAGCATCCCCCATACAGGCTCCCTGGTTGAAAGCTTCTCCTAAGTTGCTGGTGCTGTTGTGGGAGGGTGTGGAAACTTCAGTAAGCAGGGCCTAGCTAGGAAGCACATCTCTAGAGGTGTGTCCTTGGAGAACATAAGAATATACCTCTTCCTGGGATTCTCTATCTCTTTGTGGTTCCTATCACCATGATACTCTTCCCAAAGCCATGGGTCTAAGCAACCATGGACTAAACTCTCTGGAATCATAAGTCAAAATAAGTCTTTGCTCCCTCGCATTGTTTTTCTCGGGTATTTAGTCAAAACAACATAAAACAAACTAGTATACAGGGGGTACAAGTATCTTTCCAAACCCTCTGGCCATAAGAACCAACCCAGGGCCGGGCGCTGGTGGTTCACGCCTGTAATCCTAGCTACTCAGGAGGCTGAGATCTGAGGATCGTGGTTCAAAGCCAGCCCGGGCAGGAGAGACCGTGAGACTCCTATCTCCAATAAACCACCAGAAAACCGGAAGTGGCGCTATAGCTCAAGTGGTAGAGCGCTCGCTTTGAGCTGAAGGGCTGAGGGACAGCGCCCAGGCCCAGAGTTCAAGCCCCACGGCCAACCAAAAAAAAAAAGAACCAACCCAGGATTTCTTGCAAGGGGAAAATAACATATGGGAGCTGTGAAGGGCCTGGTGAACTGGATTGGTAATTTCTGTTCCTCTGTCCTTCCCCTTATACTGCCAATATCCTCACTACCAGGCTATCCTGAAATAAAATTGCTCTGTACTTCCCATCAGGGCCCCTGCTAAACCTTATCAGGGTAGTGGAGGTGTGGTTCAGTAGTAGAACACTTGCTTAGCAGATGCGAGGCCCTGGGTTTGATCTTGAGCATGGAAAGAGGAGGAGGAAGAGGAAGAGGAAGAAGAGGAGGAGGAAGAAGGAAGAAGATCACCATACCTGGGCTGCCACACCTCGTGCAGGAGGCCTACCAGCCTAGAAGAGATCTGAGCAAACTCCTGGGAGCTATTGAGCTTTATGTCAGACAGGTTCACTCCCTTGTGGTGAATGAGTCTTGGCAAAGGAAGGAAAAAGAACAAGAAATCAGCTTTAGACTATAACATGAGGTACAGGTTAATTATAATCGTAATTAAAATGTATGAGATAGCCAACCAGTGCCATGACTATGACCATAACTTCTGACACAGGAACAGGCTGGGATACCAGAGGACCAGAATGAATGAGAACTTGGATGTTAACAAGCGTACAGCAGTCTCCGACTCTACTTCCCCCTACCCTCCAGCCAGCCTTCCTCCTCCTCAGGCCCCAGGCCTGGTTCCCATTACCTGAGATGCCCAAGGCTCCGGCAGACCTGCTGGCCCAGGCTGGGGTTCCAGCCCTCATAGCAGACTAGGAACCAGCCTGGCCAGGCCCTTACTTGTACTTCCAGTAGGGAATTCTCACTGTTTATTCTGAAAGATACTGAAAACACAGCATGAAAACCAAATCGCCAGCACCATAAACCTAGATAGATGTCTAGTCTCCAAAACTGTGAGAAAAGAGGAGTCTGTGGTTTAAGCCACCCTATGTACAGGTTTTTGTTATGGTAGCAAGAGCAGACTAACATATAGGCTCTAAACTAAGCTCTTTTTCTATATTTCATACATTTTATCTTTACAACTTTACGTAGTAAATATTATTATCCCCATTTTAGAGTGAAGGAAATAGAAACTCAAAGAAAGAATGTATCCAAGGCCTTGTAACTAGCAAAAGGAAGACTCTAACCTTGTTCTAATTTCTAGAATGGATTCTAAGCCCCAGTCTCAGAGCAGCGTCAGGCTTTCTGATCCTCTTCTCTTACCTGGAAGGCAGAGGACAATACAGGAGAGGGCAGGGGACAATGTAAAGGGGTATCTCCAGATGCCTAGGTGGCCTTTCTGGTCACAAAGTGCTACTGCCCCCCCCGCCCCTCCCACACATGTACAATATCTAGCTCTGACATTGGCATCCTTGTTACATATGACAAGTTTCCATGCCACGTTCTAACCAATGATCAGGACAGTCCCCTGGTACAAGAGCATCAAATCAGAGAGCAATGCTGCTACCTAGCACTTGAACCACCCTCATACCAGAGTAGGGAAACTAGTAGCTAGTAGTGAATTCACAGCCCTTTGTGGGTTTTTTGTTTTTGTTTTTGTCAGTCATGGGTCTTCAGCTCAGAGCCTGGGCACTGTCCCTGAGCTCTTGTGCTCAAGACCAGTACCCTACCACTTTGAGCCACAGTACCACACCTGATTTTCTGATAGTTAATTGGAGATAAGAGTCTCACAGGTACTTTTCTGCCTGGGCTGGCTTCAAACCCTAATCCTCAGATCTCAGTCTTTTGTTTGTTGCTCCTAGAGCTGTAAAGGACTCTGGGTTGGGTGATGGGGTGGTGGAGTTCTCTAGCCTTGGGAAGGGGTGACCCACCTGTTTTGGGAATCACTGGGAGCAGAGCTTCCTCACTGCTGATACCTGAGCAGCTCAAAGTCACCTCCTCATCCTGCAAGGTGGAAGCGGACGGGAAGGCAGCTGGCCACAGATACAGTACTTCACAGAAGGAAAAGAGAGGTTCACAGAAAAGAGGCTAGGGAGAGGGAGGGACCCTCCCCCTAGGAGAAGCCCAAGGTACAGAACAAGACATTCCTTCAGCAGAGGCAGATCTTCTACCTGGGGACTTCCACCAACCACTTGCCCTTTAGGCAGGACCCCAACCAACCTCCAAGGATGAGCACGGAATGGTCTCTCTGTCTATCTTTGTCTGACTGCCTTTCTCTTTCTCTCTGCCTGTCTCTGCCCATGTCTCTATCATTGGCAAAGATTTCTAGAAAAAGTCTGACTGGGACTTCCCTGGATTGTCATTCAAGTAATTTGGAACTGTAGGACTAACACACTGAACAGGGGAAGCCTAAGGCTGGCCTGCTACATTTCACCCCCTCTCCCCTTGCTGTCTTCGTAGAATAGGCAAGGAAGACATACAGCCCATCTCCTGATACTTGCTCAGCATCTACTTCTCTCTTCCAGCTTCTCCCGGTCCCTGTCTCTCATCCCTCTCTGGACCACAGAATGGCTCCCAGTACTGACCTAGAAGCCATGAGCCGACACCTGCTCCTGCCAACAACATCAGGGCCGCCAGCACCACGCAGCCACGTCGCAGGGAGCACCAGCACCTTGCCTGAGAGACTGTGGAAGAAGGCAGAGGGCTTTCTGGGTTCTCTGCTTCTGCCAGTGAGCCTCACTTCACCCCCTAGGGATGGGTATGTGGAGTTGAAGAGAGCTCCCTGAAGCCTCTTGAGCCCATTCAACCTCCAAAATGGGAAACAAGGAGCCCCGTGTGGGGCTAACACAAGGAGGCCTCCACTATGTCACTCCCCTTCGGCTAATATGACCTACTAGGTTGCAGCTGGTCTCCTGGCTCTGCTCTGCAGATCCCAGGTCCTGGGGCGTCTGAGCATTGAGCCTCCATAAGATCATTCAGCATTGGGCTCTGGGGAAACAGTTGTCAGAATCTCAGGATCCCCACATCAAGGGCTGCCAAGAGAAGACCCAGCCCACACCAAGCCTCTCTCTCTCTAATCTCAGCCTTTCCTCCCTTGGCTGCTACCTACAAGGCTTTGTTTACCTCATCCATCCCTATGTGCTCCCCAAGCTGCCCCTCCAGCTCCCTTCTGCTCTCCTGGAGCCCCCCCCCCATTTTACTTTCAGATGGCCATAAATATCTGAATAAAAAATGGAATCCAGACAACCCACTCCCACACCCTTGTCTTTGCTTCAACAAGCATAAAGGGCATCTGATGGCATCTCTCAACATTCCACCCCAGGCATCTCCATCTCTCTCTCTCTTTCACACACACACACACACACACACACACATCATTCATTCATGCAGCAAATATTATTAAGCGAGAGTACAGAGACCACTATTTACAGTGTGTAGAGGATTCAGGATACATCAACGTAGGTCACTCTGCCACTGCCTCAAAGAATATAGTGTTCTCCCAAAGATGAGTTATATAAACAAAATGGAATACGGAGACATCCCCTCCTCCCCCCAAACAAAAGAACTCAACTAATTACCACTGCCATTCAAAACAATAAGAACTTACTTCTCACTGACACGATTAAGGACTTCTTAGAAGACGCAGCCTGAGACAGGTCCTCATGATGAACAGGGTGAAAGCTGTTATCTATATCAAGAATTCAGTATTGAGTCATCCAGACCAAGAGGCCTGAATAGGCGAAGGCATAGCAGTAAGAACACATGCAGCAGGGTGAGTCATATGTATATCTGAAATGCTTAAGACACGAAGAAGAGTAATGAAACATAAGATTTTGGAAAAGCATTGAACAGTTTGAAGCTAAAAGCTCCCTCCATAGTGAATCCAGCTGCTGACATGCAGGCTGCTCCTCGAATCTCTAGGCCTTCTCAGATTACCCGCACCAAACCTGCTGTTCCCTTCCCCATGTAGCTGACTCCTGCTGACTGTCTAAGACTCAGAGAGGAGGTCATTTCTTCAGGGAGCTTTGCTCAGCTCACAAAGCTCTACTGTGGTCCTGTCTGGTGCCCAACTTACTTCTCTCTCTTTCCTTCCTCTCTAGTCTATGTATCCCAAGGCACACAGGGCACAAAAAGGCAATTCAGATAGAGTACGCGGAGTGAAAGAAGGCAAGGCAAAAGGAAAGGGAGGGGAAGGGAGGGAAGAAGGAGGGAGGAGAAAAAGGAGAACAAGATTATGTGATCAAAATGGCTTTATAAATTCTAAAGTACCATGCAAATGTCCATAATAATATTAATAAAGAGTACAAATTGGTTGTAGACCCTTCCTTAGGGAACTAAGAATCTAGTAGAGTAAGATTCCTTAAAATTGAAGTGATTTGAGTAGTTCACTAGCTACTCAGGAGGCCGAGATCTGAGGATCACAGTTTGAAGACAGCCTGGGCAGGAAAATCCATGATCTCCAATTAAGCACCCCAAAAAGCCACAAGTGGAGCTGTAGATCAAGTGGTTGAGTGTTAGCCTTGAGCAGAAAAGTTCAGGGACAGTGACCAGGCCTAGTTCAAGCCCCAGGTCTGACACACACACACACACACACACACACACACACACACACACACACACACACACACACACACACACACACACACACACACACACACACACACACACACACACACACACACACACACACACACACACACACACACACACACTGAAGTGACTCAAGCTAGGAATGGTGGTTCATCTCTATAATCCCAGCACTTGTAACATTGAGGCAAAAGGGTCATGAGTTTAAAGACTCTGACTTATATAACAAGACTCTGTCTTCAAATAAACAAACCAACCCTAGAGTGGCTCACATCTCCCCCTTAGGTCACCTTTTGTTGGCCACATATACATCTGTCCCTAGTAATCATAAAAGCCTTAAACCCTGGCCCCAAAGCAATGTTTGCTCAGATGTGAGCTTCACAATGTTACACAGAATGTCCCTTCATGGAAATCCTCCTCAGTCCTGCTTTTGTGCTCCATTGAGCTGACCCCAGCCAATGGTCATGAAAGCCTCTCTTAGACTCGCCCAGCACAACTTCCTTCAACTGGTCTGAAAATCTTCACTGGAGCCAGGAGCACCCATACCAGATCATCTCACAGCTGAGGCAGCAGCCCCCCTGGAGCCCCACCTCCCCATCCCTATGCCCACCATACTGAGGCCTTTAGGACTGTCTCACACACACACTGGAAACAGGCCCTATTTCTCCAGAAGTGCGGATCGTGGCTTACACCCCAGGTACTCCCTCTAGAAAGGACTGCAAACTAGGGAGAGCAGGCAAGAACACAGACTTGGAGCAGGAAGGATGTCTGAGATTTCAGTTTTATCCCTGGGAATATGCTATCTCCTGAGCTAATGTCCCTCTGAGAAGAGAGGCAAGGGCATGATCTAGAAAGAATTCTATGGTATGCCCCACGTTTTTTCCCCTCTCGGTTTCAAGGAGTTAGGCCTTAAGCCCAGACTCTGGACAAAGTGGCCTCATCTAGGGTGTGTCTCCATCTCAAAACCTACTGCCCAAGCCTATGAAAACATGTCTCTTCATGGTACAGGAATCCCTGGTTTTCTTTGGAGTAGGAGTTAATGCAATATTGATTTGCTCGGGTGTAAAGCACTTTACTAGGTCCAGGAGGTGGGTAAGAGAAAAAGCAGGAGGCTAACCATACAGGGTTCCGTGAGGATCCAGCCACTGCCCCAGAGCTGCCTGAGGAGGCGCTTTCCACCAGCCCAGAATCCCAGAACAAAGGTGAAAGAGAATGAGGTCAGAGCAGGGATGGCACAGGGGCATAGCTTACCATGAGGGTCAATGGCCCTGATATTAGTCTTCAGGATCTGCTAGGCAGGCCACTTCTCCTGTCTTCTGTGAACTTGGTTGGAACATGAAGTGTTCTCAGTTCACACATAGCCCCTCTCTTTGTCCCCCCTACACACACACACACACACACACACACACACACACACACACTCACACAGATACGTACCAGAGAGACAATGAACTCTGCTCAGGTCCCATGAATAGGCCCCTTGTTGCGGGGAAGGGGGCCAAGGGCTGGGCTAACAGAGAAAAATGTTATGGGGAGGAGGGGAAGCAAAGTACTGTTGCTTAGCAACCAGGTCCCTTGTGCCAAAGAGTGTGCCTCACGTATGCTAACACAATTCCCCCTTCCTGCTGACAGGGCTGTACTGGAGACAGTGATATTAGCATTTGTTGAAATGTTTCTGAGCCCTGTAGATTACATCACCCCTCTGTGTGGGTTGGTTTTTCCAGCAGTCTGGGACTGTCACCATGTTGGAGTTGTCAGGGTGACGATGAGGGATTGTTGTCAACTCTCTCCTCAGAGTTATACCTGTCACTTCATTGCTAGCAAGTGCAGCCTCTCTACCTTGAAAAAGACAGTTGCTACGGAAGCTTTCAGTATTATCTGCTTTCCAATATAAGGTGGACTCACAGGGCACAGTCAGACTGAAAATACCTGGGAGTCATATCTCTGTAAAGAAGACAGGACAGTCCCAGAGGAGAGCAAGACTGGTGTGGCTTCCTGTCCTCCAATCACCTCTCGTATCCCACCAAGAAACCATTAAGAATATGGGCATCAGAGTCAGGTTTTCATCTAACTCCAACTTTCCTACTTTCCTCAGTCAACCTCACATGAAAGAAGGAAGATAAGAGTACCCACTTCCCAGGCATGGAGTTAGAAATGAGATACTGGATGTGAAGCTCTTACTCTGTTGTCTGGTATAGATAGTAGTTATTACCGTTGAAACTCACCCCTGGCTTGTTCCCTGTTTTCCTCATACTCTTAGTTGTGGGACAGGGATCACTTATAAATTACAAAAGTGAGTAAAAGTGGCTAGAGCTGAGAATACCCTGGCTAGGGTCTGAGATCTCCTGAGACAACACACTTTAGTCTATAAACATAATACCTGCAAACATAATACACATGTCATCAGTGTGTCTGGGCAGAGGGGTTGAATAATTCACAGGCCTGGAGCCTGTGGGCTGAGAGATAGGAGTAGATATAAGTAACAGTTAGGGGGCTGGGAATATAGTGAACCTTATCTTAAAGAAATGAAAGGAGAACTAGGAATGTGGCTCAGTACTACATAAAAAGGAAAAGCCAGGGGCTGGGAAGGTGGCTCAGTGGTAGAGCGCTTGCCTTGCATGCCTGAGGCCCTGGGTTCAATTCCTCAGCACCACATAAGCAAAAAGAAAAAAGCCGGAAGTGGTGCTGTAGCTCAAGTAGTAGAGTGCCAGCCTTGAGCTGAAGAGCTGAGGGACAGCACCCAGGCCCAGAGTTCAGGCCCCATGACTGGACCCAAAAAAAAAAAAAAAAAGGAAAAGCCAGAAGTGGCATTGTGGCTCAAGTGGTGGAAGCTCAGGGACAGTGCCCAGGCCCTGAATTCAAGCCCCAGGACTGGCAAAAAAAAAAAAAAAAAGTTACAGTTATTTGTAAAAAGTAAAATTACAGAGGCACTAACACAAAGGTATAGGAGAAAGACAGTTGGCAAGAGGGCTTCACAAAGGAGAAAACATCTGAACTGGATTTGAGAATAAGAGGGAAATGATTGAGTTAAGGCCTCTGAAAATTCTATCCTCCATAAAAGCAATGAAAAGACTAACAGTGAAATTCTCTGAGAATCAAAGGATTTAACACTCTGGAAGTTAACCAATGGCTTACAGCAATCTAGGATATGTTCATTCAAAACAGGATAATTTTTAGTAAGAATAGTGAGGTTTGTATATTTTAACTTGTTATAATTCTACTTCCCTCCCCCCCACCCTAACTCTGTAGTATTCTTGAAAAAAAAAAAAAGTACCCCTCTGGACAGGTGTGGTGGCTTACACCTATAATCTCAGTTATTTGGGAAGTGGCTATAGGAGCATCATGGTCCAAAGCCAGCAGGGATAGGGAGGAGGAGGAATTAGTGAAACTGTCTCAAGGTAGATATGGTGGGTCAATACTGTGCTCCCCATGTGAGGCTGTTCTGATTTGACCTGACTCAGAACTTGTCTAGTTTGAATATCTTTTAACCTAAGAGAATTTACTGAAAACAACTGGAGACAACTATTGGACTTTATGGCTGTCTGAAACAGTGGTTAACAGTTGGACCAAACAACATGCTACCCATGCATCTTAAAAGGGAAACCTGTGGAAGGGGGTGTCCAGTGGATACAACATTTACTCTTGGCTTCAGCAGCTCCTGATCTCCTGTAACTGCCAGCCATGTACTATCATACCACCAATGTCTACTCTCACACCACTGGAAGAAGACTTACAGGAAACTCGGGCAACAACGCTGCCTTTCTCCAACATGGGACTCAGAGAGACAAGACAGCCAGTGAGAACCTTAAGTGTTGTGCCCAACCACAGTTGGTATTTCAGTCTTGCTTTAATTCACTAGCTTTTCATCTCAGGGGGAAATATTGTCATTAGAGAGTATATGTGGGTTTAACGATCCTGTCTTGTAAAGAGATTTCTACCCAATTGCTGTTTTATTTTTACAAATATTTATATAACCCCCTCCTAGGGGAGTCATTAGTGCTTACCAGCACATTGTAGGATTGTGACCTCATCATGGTTGGGTGAAGCCATACGAAGACATTTGGGGCAATGAATGGTGAGTGGCCAGAGTGTGTAACTGCTAGTACCACATCCTCCAGAGCCTTCTCTCTCACCACTGGTGACAGCACATTCCAGATGGAGGCTGCTTTGTTGGCTTGGGTTCTTAATAGAGGGTATATGGAGAGTCATTTCCAGTGGGACTCTCTATGGACCTGGAACATTAGGAAGAAAATGTCATGTAAGACTTAAGTACTGCTTCCTCCTAAAGCACAACCTGACTTATCCTAAAGCCCCCTGTGTGTCAAGCTGAGACACAAACTTTCATCGACTCCCCATTGTTAGCAGGATCCATGTCTAGTACAAGTTGATTATGTAGTGCACTTCATGATGTAATCCCCAACCAATCTTTAGGGGGTTCATATCTCATTGTATCCTTTCTTCCCTGTGCTTTATTTTCTAACAACAAAGACCTCGAGGCTGGACATGGTGGTACAGACCTGTAATCCCAAGTTGAGAGTCATAGGTAGGAGGATCCAAGTCTGAAGCTAAACCTCCCCCCTCCCCGTCCCCCACCCAAACCAAGATGGGATAAGGGGAGCTCAAGAGTCTATTTAAAATGTAACTAAAAAAAAAAAAAAGGGAGGACAGGGGTATAGCTCAAGTGGTAGAGTGCTTGTCTAGCAAGTGCAAGGCTGTGAGTTCAATCCCCAGTACTAACCCCTTCCCCCCCCCAAAAAAAAAAGCCCTAGAACATTCCTCAAGTCGAATATCTACTCTCCCACACCTAATTTTAGGCTATATTCTAGCTAGAGCATCCTTCCCTCTTGTTTCTCTAATTAGAAAACTAAGATACAGCCCAACTGCAATCCATCCAACATCACTCTTGATGCTCAAAACCCAAAATTGATGGCTTGTTTGTATAGATGTGTTTATCCCTCACATTTTGTCATAGCCCTCAAATTAAAATAATTTTTAAAAATTCCCTTTCCATTCCTGTGCTGCAATCTCCCTTTACCAGACACTGTGGCAACAACAGAGAGGAAGACGGGAACACAACACACCTCCCCCCACAGAAGTACATTCTCAGGAGAGGAGGACAAGGCTCCCTTTGTTCAAATACTTAGACAAAAAGTGGCCCAAGCTATATTCTAGGAAATTTTTTCTATGCCTACAAAAATTATCCATTGTTGCTGGATTATTTCTCAGTTCAGAAGTAAAATATGAAGTTTATAATTTACAGATTATAAATTAAATTGTCCCCCATTGCTTATTTTTTCATAAAGCAGGTCTTTCCCCTTTATTTAAAAGCCACTTATGTTGGGAGTTACTCAAAAATTCCTACCTAAAGACTTAAACTTACAAAATAAATACTCAGCTGAATATGGACTGCGTGAATAAATCCCCATACTGAGTCAGCTGTGTCAATATTGGACACAGAGAACATTTTCCATCTGTTTTAATTAAGACACAAAGGAGCAACAAAAATATTAATCATGTGGTTGATTAAAAATAACTTTCTAAACATCTGTTCCAGGTCAGTAAAAGCAATCTAAAACTCCAAATCATCTCATGACTGACATGAGGGTAAACCACCCTTTGTGACTCAGAGAAAATAAGTCCCCACATGTAATCTTCTTTGATACTGGATTTTTTCATCCACAGGTATTTCCTTTACTCTTCTCTAAGACTGGCATCTATCAATCATCTCAAGTTTTATCATGCAGGGATGTGCATTTGTACACAGCACTCAGTTCCCTTGGAATTTAGTCTAACTCAGACACATACATGCTGAACCCTGAAAGAACAGAGAAAGTCAGTCATGGGTATATGGTAGATACACTAAAAGCAAGATCATAGTTTTCTTCATTTTTACACTAATTTGTGTGGAACTGGCTCATAAAGTCAGGACCTTCTATCTCCATTGAATGAGTAACCTCACTGAAAGCAGAGGGGCTAAATGGTTTGTCAGTGTCAGAGCCAAATGTGAAACGCAGTGTTCTGAGTGCAAACCTAGAGCCCCCTTCCCCTCTCTAAGACTGATCCCTACAGACTGGGGCAGAAGAGAAATTCTGAAAGTCAGTATTCCTAGAGTCAGAGTCAAGAATGGGACTAGTGTTTCAGGCAGGACATGAGGAGCTTTGAAGAACCAAGCCCACTTGGATGAATGGGGTGGAAGAAGCTAGGAAATCTAGCTTCTTTTTGTAGTAAAGGTGAACCTTTTAATGAACCTTTTAAATGATAGAAGAACTGAGTAGCTCTGTGGCTAGATGAGGTAAAGGCCACAGACCTTTAATTTCAAAATACACATCTAAGACAAGAATGCCCGTTCAGCTTTCCTCCCTTCCTGCCAGAACAGGAGCAAACTTCCCAGGCCTGAGGCTGCATAAGGGATGTCTGGAATCAACATGAGCCTCTGCCTGTCTCATCTTGGTTCTCTGACCATCCATGAATCAGGATTATGAAGCAGCTGTCCCATGAACTCGGCTAATTAAATTAGAGTCCACTGAATGCTCTGTTGACCTGAAGCTCACTCCAGTGAGCAGGCCCACTTTGAAGGTGACTAGATTCACAGCTGATAGTTAATAGATTAAATAAACTAGACAAAGACATTAAGAGGCAATTTTTTAAAACGGGTTGGGGGGGGGACATAGGAAAAGTCCTGTCTATAAGTGTTGCTGGAAACACAGCTGTGTGACTTGTAGATTTGTTTGGAGTTGTGAGTTGAACTGTAGCGGCCCCCCCCCCCAGACGTCCCCTCCCCTTCCCCCCCACCCCCATCCAATTCATAAATCCTCACTCCAGTATCTCACAATGTGGCCCTATTTGGAAATAGAGTTTCAATAGACATTATCAAGTGTTTTAAGGTATTTATGATAGGCACTAATCCAATGTGACTTATAAGAAGGAAAAATTTACCAGGCACCAGTGGTTCATACCTGGAATTCTAGTTACTCAGGAGACTAAGATCTGAAGATCACAGTTTGAAGCCAGCCTGGGCAGGAAGTCCATGAGACTCTGATCTTCACTAAGCATTCAAAAAAGCCAGAAGTGGAACTGTGACTCAAATGGTAGAGCACTAGCCTTGAGATAAAAATAGCTCAGGGACAGCACCTAGGCTCTGAGTTCCAGATGGACACACACACACACACACACACACACACACACACACACACACACACACACACACACACACACACACACACACACACACACACACACACACACACACACACACACACACACACACACACACACACACACAGAGTCAAGAAGAGCTAGGTGCCAGTGGCTCATACCTGTAATCCTAGTTACTCAGGAGACTGAGATTTGAGGATCACGGTTTGAAGCCAGCCCAGGCAGAGACTCTTATCTTCAATTAACCACTCAAAAACCAGAAGTGGAGCTATAGCTCAAAGTGGTAGAATACTAGCCTTGACTAAAAGGAGCCCAGGGGCAACACCCAGACCCTAAGTTCAAACCCTACAACCAACAAAACAAAAAAGTCAGGAGGAGGAGAAATTTGGATACACACAAACAGAAGACCATCTATAAGACAAGAGAAGCCTTGCATAGAGCTTGTGGAGGAAACCAGATTTGCAATGCCTTGTGAGGTGACCTCACATCAAAGTATTAAACTTCTCTGTCCAAATCCAACAACACAAGAAGCACCAGGCTACATCTGCTTTCAAATGAGGCAATTTAGTTGGAAAATTGTCTGTTATAAAACTCTAAATTATGTACATTTGACTTGAACTGCAGAAAACTGAAAATTTGATATTCTACGGTCACTGCCCAAGGTTATGTATTTTACATTGATTATCTCATTTCATCTTCTCATATTCTTGTATGTATTATGTCTTGAGAGAACAAATAACTGGCATAGGGCCACTAAGCTAAGTCAGTGTAAGACTTGGATATGAAGCCCAGAGAAGTGTGGTCCCACCATCCTTGACCTTGACCTGTCCCACCCACACTTCTTCTGAGCTAAGTCCATGCAGACCAACTGGCCACAGGAAAGCCCTTCAAAGGGTCAGGCATGCCCCATTTTGCCCATTTGCCCTCAACTACTCTCCCTACAGCTACTCTCTATCCACAGGTACAAAAAGGTTTTCAAAACCACTTCTGGAGCTTTCCTTGTAATCTAAAGCAAACTTCAATGCAAATCAAAATAGGCGGTGGTGTTTGCTTTTATTTGAAGAATAACTGCGTTTCCAAGAGACTGCAACTGCCATGAAATACAGAAAAATGTTTCTGTATCTGAATGTTTCTCCTCTGAACTACTCTTACCTCCTGCTTAACTAGCAGAAGTGAAAAATACAGAAAAAAAACAACAACTAGAAAATAGATTGTTGAGTTCTCAGGGACCCCAAGTTAAATTCTCATAAATTGACCAAGAACAAGTTTGGGGTGCAAGATGCAAGAAAAAAAACAGGAGTAATATTGCCATATGCATTTTCTACAGATCCATCCAGGCACATGCAAGAGGTACCTAGTATTTTTCTAAAATGAGCACGTTGACACAGCGATGTAGATGATTTCAGTTTTCTGTAAGTCAGCCAGATGTTCACTCTACTAAATATCAGAATGTCCTTTCAATTCAACATGTCAGTGTATGAGTACAATGAATCTTGATCAATACCCATTGTGTTTTTTAATCATCTTGCTAGTAACTGCCTTTCAGAAAGTCAAAGAAGCAAAGAGGGAAACTGTTCATCCAAAATATCAACTACAGAATGAATTAGAAATTTCTCAACAGGACAAGGAAGAAATAGTATGGCTTAGGCACAGGCTCTGCTAGGAAAGTATATTTCAAAGAGCACAGAAAAATGCCAGAAATTTCTGAGCTGCAGATTTTTATCCATTTGTAGTTTTTTGGTAGCACTTGGGAACCCTAGGGCCGTGCACACGCAAGGTAAGCACTCTATCACTGAGCTACATCCCAGCCTCATGGTTATAGATATTAAAACAAAGATAGCATGGATGAAAGGGGAGGAGCTTTCAAAATGAAAAACCTTACACTAAAACCCAATTTAAAAAAGAAACAAGAGTCCAGTTGTAGATGGAACCCAACAATGAATCCTATAAAATAACAAAAACCAATCATTGTCAACAACAAAACAGGCTATTGATGAGCCAAATTTAAGAATGGCCTGGACATGAGAAAATGTCAGGAAGACCAAAGCCAAGAAGCTAATATGTTTATTTTTAAAACAACTTTTATTTTGAGGGATTTGTAACAGAGGGAGTGGTTATGATTACTGAAAGAAAAGGAAAGAATTTTGGGGTTGATAAGGTGATATTTAAAAAGTAGCAGGCAGAAAGCTCAAGAGCTCAAACACTATTTTGTTTCCACACACCTATCGAAGAGAATTATCTTCAGACTGGGAAGGAAGGCACAAATTCCGTTAAGAGGAATATGAAACCTAAAGATAGTTGAAAAGATAGGAAAAGGAAAACCTAGGCTTTAAATGAGTTCACAATTCTAGACCCAGATGAATTATATCCTGTGGGATTTACAAAAAAAAGATACTGCAGATGTAATCACAAAACCACATTACATAGTCTTTGAGAAGAGCAGTGCTCTAATTTTCAACTAGGAGGTCAAAGATCTAACTGCTACTTCAGACCAATGCAACTGAAGCCAATTTTATGAAAGATTCTAGAACAGATTACTAAGTAGTTAATAAAAAGAAAAAAAAAACACCTCTGCTTTTGTTTTAACCAATAATGCAGATAGAGATATGACAACTATGTAGACTGTATTTAGGAACAGAGCTCCATACTGAAATTAAACTTGTAACAAGGCTAATGACATATTTAATGTGATGTATAATCTTTTCTCATACTGCAAGGTAACCAAGCATAAATGGAGCCTTTCATGCAAATGAAAACAATATTCTCTCAAAGCAGTTTTTCTACAGCAGGATAGAAAACGGGAGACCAAAGCCAGAGAGCGAGAACTCCACCTGCCCACACACCACTCAGACAGACTTAGGAAAGAGGGTGCACTGCCTTAAACCAAGCTAAACCTCAGATTCCAGCTTCTTTCTTATCCGAGGGTTCAATAGCCAAACTGAATAACCAGGTCTCCCAGGATTCCTTCTGCTTCGAGAATCTCCTTCTTAAGAGCACAAGGGAGATCCTTTCTGATGAGACAATTAGCAAGAGGAATGTTTTATGTGTACCCTTCCCAACATCTCCAAACCACAGGATCAGGTAAGCTGGAGTAAATGGCTGGGGAAATAGAGGTGAGTAAACCATCAGATGCCTTGGAGATGTATGTTACTTATTACCCAGTGTTTGAGGAATGGGAATGGAGCAGATCTAAGGTGAGCCTAAATGAACTGGAACAGAGAAAAGGGTGGGAGACACAGGCAGATCCTGGGGGCAGAGATGAGGGAATAACAAGAAACACATAAATGGAATGAGCTCTGAGCTTGACATGCTGCCTGGCACTTGTGTCAGTGATCCACTGTGTTTGGGGGAACAAGGGAAGGAAGCATGCTACAGATAAAAGTAAGGGATCCAGCCAACTGGGTAATGGATACTCAGGGGCCAATGACTAAATGTTCTCGCATGTGATTCAATTATAAAACAACAGCCACCTAGACTCCTTAACTGGCCTGCAAGGTCCTCAGTCTTGCTTGGCCGTCTTTTCCTGCTCCTTCTCCATCCTTCTTACCTCCTACACACTCCCTCTCTCCACTATTCTAAGCTCACCAACCACTTCCTATCTCATTAGACCTTTGTAAGGGTTGGTTGTTGTCTCCACTTAAATATCTACACAGCTTACTTTTCAAAGACAATGCACACACCATCCATTTAAAACCATGGCTCCAACTGCTCATCAGCCTGTGCTTTCCCCCAGCACTGAGATTAGCTTCAAGCATACTTACTTTATGTTCACTATTTCTTTGTTGCTAGAGCTTACATAACCAAAGGGCAAGGAATTCTTGTGTTTGATGCTGAAAACAAAATTTTACTACCCATGCAGCGGCTATAAAGTAGAATGTAGTCCTAAGCCTGTGGGGAGTTGGGAAGGGGTATAGATGTTTGGGGCCTCTGTACGTCTCTTATTCAACAGTTGGAAATCAATTCTCCTGCTAAACAAATAATACATCTGGTTTCCAAAGAGGTGTGAAGAACACAGCTAATCAGAATTACTGCCCTTCTTCTCTAACCTGTAGGTGGAGATTTCATAACTTGCTGTGGAGGCATCTAATGCTATTTCTAGGTACAACTTGTGATACAGCTAAACATCTCCCAATAAAGAATTTCTAAGTCATATGATAATTTTTCTCAAACCGAGCTAGATGTAGACTTACACTGGTACTATCAGCTATTCAGGAAGCTCCTCCCCAGCAAAAACATGAGACCCTACCTAAAACAATTTTTAAAAGGTCTGTGGGTATGTATCAAGTGGCAGAGCGCCTATCTAGCAAGCACAAGGGTCTGCATTCAAACAATGAAATAGACACTTTCTGATTTTTTTTATTTTTTTATTATTTTGGTCATTCATGGACCTTGAACTCTGGGCCTGGGCACTGTCCCTCAGCAATTCAACTCAAGGCAAGCACTCCACCACTTGAACCACAACACTACTTCCAACTTTATGATTTTTCAAAGGAAATTTTAGGCTTTGGCAAAACATGTTATTTTTAGAAGGAAATTATCACAGATGTTCAATACAAGTTTTATGATTAGGAAAAAGGCAAGCATGAAAGCCCAGCTTAAAAGGACTCTGCCAAGACTTCCTGTATAGAAGACAATGCCAATAGGCTTTTGCTTTCTGCATCCATAGCAACCTCCCATCACTAAGATTCATTCTTATATACACCTTCGCCTACCCCTGGCACAAAACTAAGTATGCAGCTCAGACAAACTGCTTCTCTGGGACTTTCTTTTTAAAAAGTGATCTGAAAAATGATCTGAAAAAAAATGATCTGTTTGTCTATACCACAGTACTTCCAAAAGACAAAAATCTGGGGGCTGGGAAGATGGCTCAGTGGTAGAGCGCTTACCTTGCATGCATGAGGCCCTGGGTTCGATTCCTCAACACCACATAAGCAAAAAGAGAAAAGCCGGAAGTGGTGCTGTGGTTCAAGTGGTAGAGGGCTAGCCTTGAGCTGAAGAGCTGAGGGACAGGGCCCAGGCCCAGAGTTCAGGCCCCATGACCAACCAAAAAAAAAAAAAGGACGACAAAACCTTGGAAAATCAGGTGAACAACAGAATGAGAGCCCACAAAAAGCTGGGACTCATGGCCTTCAGGGACAAGAATCTGCAAGCTTAGGAACAGATTATCCATCTCTCCTTTAACAATGTTATTAATCAAACATGTCTTGTTTGATCTACTCACATGTGCTGTTCAGCAACATACTGAAGCTTACAGTACAAATGCCGCTCAGAGTCTGACCTTTCCAAGGCTGACCAAGGCCAAAAGTTCAGGATAAAACCAACAAGTTCTCTGGCTCCATTTCCGTGGCCCAGGCTTAGATGTTTCCAGGCCTGAAGAAACACTGCCACCTGGAGGATCTCTACTTCAGCAAAATTCTTTCACAAAAGTGACCAAGGGTTAGCCATCAATAACTTAGCAGCCACATGGAAACTAGAGCCACTATCAAATCACCTCACAGATTTAGAGTGTTCCGACTTAACTTTCAAACAACTTTCCTTTTATTACAACCTTGGGAAACGGTTCACAAATTTCACTTCCCAATGTGATCTGTGTAATCTCTGTTCTTTGCGAAGAGGTTTCCTTTACTTGGCCCATACAGCCACAAAATAAGTCAACGTTCTTGACTCCCATAATCAACATGCTTCACTCCCCAATCAGCATGCTCTAAAAGAAAGGTCTACTCCCATTCCAGCTCAGGTTCCCAATCAGAAGAGATACCCTCAAGGATGCTCTAAGGGATGCCAGATTCAGTTCCCACTATCTTATCACACAACTAATGGCTAGCCAGTCTGAACACTGCCTTACTATTCAGCTACCAAATTGTCATGGCTAGGGAAGAGGATGTTGCTTCTCTGTCCCATGGTTAGCAAACTACTCAGGGGAAATAGCCCCCAGGGACTAAGCCCACACAGCCCAAGAATTCGGTCTTCTGTGCTACTATGAGGAGGGAAGTAATGGGGAGCAGTTTTTGGTTATAAGACAACCCACCCCCAAACTGCTGTACCTGTCAAGCAACAGTAGCTCATTAACTAAAGAAATCTGTTGCTCTGTGTAATAGCCTCGTGATGCATTTATTCAGTTCTGCCCTTTGTATCCTATTCTTAAAATTGCTGAGAAAGAATGCTAACTAAAATTCAATTTTCAAAAATTTGAGTTAAAAAAACAAGTATTTTCTTCCTCTCTTAAGAAGGCTCACTTCTTTGTTCTACACACACACACACACACAGCTGTTCAGACCATTTTTTTTTCTCTCGGAGTTCTAAGCAGGAAACAGAGGACAAATTATCTTTAACCAGGTGAATTCTGAGAGAAAGTTTTACCAGTATTTCTCATTAGTTCCTCTATGACCCTTAAATAGGAAGAGACTAAAAAGGCTGACCAGAAAGAACTATGGACAAAAAGGTGAAGGCAGGGAGAAAAAAAAATCTATTTTAAGGCAAGGGACTAGGAGGCTGAGGAATCGAGACGTGGGCTCATGGGACTGGAAAACCCCTTTGGAAAGCACCTGCCTCAAAAGCACACTATGATCACATCCTTTACCTTCTTTCACAAAGTGAAACCATAATCCAGTAGCAAGAGATAAAATACAGGCAAGGATCCAAGAGGTCCAGGACCACTTAAACACAACATATGCTTCCAATGGCTTTAAAGACTGAAAAACACAAAAAGTCAAGCTGAAAGATTAGCTATATGCTCATGCCTGTAATCCTAAGTACTCAGGAGGCTGAGATCTGAGAATCACGTTCAAAGCCAGCCCAAGCAGAAAGTCCATGAGACTCATCTCCAATTAAACACCAGAAAACTGGAAATGACACTGTGGCTCAAGTGGTAGAGCACTTGCTTTGGCTGAAGAGCTCAGCGCCCAAACCCAAAGTTCAAGTCCCATGACCGACAAAAAAAAAAAAAAAAAAAAAATAGCTATGTCCATCAAATGAAGCATTAGACAGTAGGGTCCAGTCCAGTGTTAGGATTCCTGGGCACAAATATTCCAAAGGAACACTGGCAATATGAAACCTGTGACATTTGACAAGGTGCAGAAAAATGAAGTGTGAAAACAGGAGAAAAAAAAAAACAAGAAAAAAAAATTTAATTGTAATAGCAAAAATATATACTTAAATGAACTCTTAAGAGTACCAGGAATTGCCGGGCGCTGGTGGCTCACGCCTGTAATCCTAGCTACTCAGGAGGCTGAGATCTGAGGATCGTGGTTCAAAGCCAGCCCGGGCAGGAGAGACCGTGAGACTCCTATCTCCAATAAACCACCAGAAAACCGGAAGTGGCGCTGTAGCTCAAGTGGTAGAGCGCTCGCCTTGAGCTGAAGAGCTGAGGGACAGCGCCCAGGCCCAGAGTTCAAGCCCCATGACCGACAAAAAAAAAAGAGTACCAGGAATTCTGAAAAGTGGTAGATAGTGTTATAAATAAAAAGAGATTACCAGGCATGGTGAAACACATCTATAATTCTAGCACTTAAGAGACTGAATCAGGAAGATTACAAGTTCAAAGCTTTCCTAGGCTAGATAGCAAGACCCTGTCTTTGAGAGAGAGAGAGATGACAGAGACAGAGACAGAGAGGCAACACTAAGTTTTCTGTGAGGGTGATATACTTCAATAAACAGAAAAGCACAGAAAACCGTTTCTTTGGTCAAAGTTCCTGCATTATTAAAGACACTCACTCTTAAATCTGAAAAGCATTATTTACTGCAAAGAATTACAAGAAGTTGCCAGACACAGGAAACACACATCTGTAATCCCAGCACTCAGGAAACTGAGGCAGAAGGATCTGTTCCAGGTCAGTCTAGGATACATAGCAAGACCTTGTCTTTAAAACAAACAAGAGAGAGGGAGGGAAAGGAAGGGAAGGGAGGTAAAGTGAGGGGAGGGGAGGGCAGGAGAGAGAGAGGTCTCCCTAATTCCTGCAAGGCTAAATAAGGTATCTCATACCCTCCCCACCCCAATATCTCATACATTCTTTAATTTGACTCTTGGATTCCTTAGTCCAAAGCCAACACCTAAAATTATAATATATACAGTTCTCAGAGGGCCCTGAAAGTGACATTAATATACTGTCCTATAGTTTCATCTGTATCAAAGGAGGTGACTACAAAGTCACCCAAATGAGGTGCTTCACTTAATTTTTTTTTTTTCTTTCCTTTTTGTAGTGCTTGGGATCAAACTGGCAACTTAATACCCAGTTCTTCAAGGAAGCCTCATACAGGACAGGAGGTAAGACGTCCTTAAGTAAAGTCAAACATTCCATTAACTTTGGTTCACCAAAACTAATGAGTGATTCCAAGAAGTCTTGAAGGGAGTTAAGTATACCCAAGGAGGAATCACATAGTCAAAATATGGCTTCCTTAGGAAGATGGAGCTATTTTATCTTTGCAAGGGTAGCTGCTCTTCTTTCTGTGTTCTGGAACAAGGCACGAATTAAAGCTTTTACTTCACTTGATGAGAACGCAGTTGCCAAGGGTCCTTTCCCATCAGCCCACCTGCAAAACAAAAGATAGAATTATGTTTCCTATTATGTCTCAAGATATAATTGTTTTTAATTTCTTACTTTGTTGTAAATATAATTATAAGCTTATAATCTACAAGTATTTGTTTTAAATAGAAATAAGATAAAACACTAAGTATTTTTCCTCTTCATTGTAGATTTACCCATCAATATCTTGGCTACACTAAATACCAAGTGCACTGGCTGCACTTGGTACAGGCATAGCCAGATGAAGGGTCCTAGACAGGAAGATAAGACTGTCCTTCCTTAAATGTATACTCACTAAGCCTCATTGAACATGGTCATTATGATCATACTCTCAATGTGTTGGGTTCTACACAACAATTTCAAAGAAAAACCACCAAAACTGGGGCATGGCACAAATAGCAGAGCATCTGACTAGAACCTGCATAGGCCTTAAGTTCAAGCCCCAGTATTAACATTTTAAAAAACAAATAAATGAGTTCTGGGTGCTGGTAACTCACACCTATAATTCTAGCTACTCAGGAGGCTGAGACCCAAGGATCACAGTTTGAAGCTAGCCAGGGCAGGAAAGTCCTTGAGACTCTATCTCCAATTAATCACCAGAAACCAGAAGTGGAGCTGTGGCTCAAAGTGGTAGAGTGCTAGCTCTGAGAAGAAAAGCTCAGGGACAGCACCCAGGCCCTGACCTGAGTTCAAGCCCCATGATTGACAAAAACAAAAAACACAGACAAAAATTTTAACTTTCATCCAGGTGTGAGGTTGTACTTATACCTAATCACTTGTACTACATGCCCAAATCACACGCTACAGATCAAAATAATATGAGCAAGAAGTCTTTATGTTGTCAAGTGGGAAAGTGATAATAAATTCTACACTATGGTAAACTACAAAAAGGCCCTAACTACTGCTATTCAACAAAAAACTCATCCCTGAATAATATTCAGAAGAGGTTGGGGATGTGGTCAACTATTTGCCTAGCAAGACTGGCATGTGTGAAGCAACAGAGAAAAGCACTGCTACCAATGGCACTATGGCTCATCTGTCATTATACTAAGATAGTCTTTACAGAAAGTTTTTGCATACCGATCTCCAATTTCTTGCAAGTTAGCTTGTAGTATCATCATTAACTCTTTGAAAGACATCCATTTGGGCACATAGACTGGAACCTCTTCTTGATATTTCTTATTCTTGCTTTCTTCAGACAGAGGTGCGAATACTTGAGGTCCTTCATCCATCACTGTTTTGCATAAGGAATACAATCTATCACCATCTTCAGTTGAAATGTCCTAGGTTTTGCATAAAGGAAACAACAGATTAGAAGTTGGCTAACTTATTGTAGGTAAGGGGCAGCACAGAGCTTTGAGGAGAGCTGTCCAGGTGGGTCAGATGCAGCAATACATTTTCTAACACCAACTAAATATTAGATTCCATCAGCTCTCTGAAAATACTCCTGAAGCTGAAATGACACAGAGTATGTTTCACCAGATTGTCAAAAATTTACTTTGCCTGCATGCAAGAATCCATTTCTCCAAGAGAATGTGGTACAGCTTGCTGCAAAACAGGACACCTTACTACAAATAAAGATTTTGTCATGCTGGCTTAGTCCAGGCGATTTTCCTGTGGGATCTCACACACACAGTGAACTCAACTGTAACAGTATGTTGGCAAAGTGTTACACAAGACTGTACTCACTTTACCAAATTAAATTATTTAGTTCACTTGCAAACCAAATTACTTTATACTACATAAAATGTCTCGGGACCATGGCCCAGTTTCCAATTTCTCCATTTAATTTATAGACGCTAGCTGGAGAAGCTTATCTAGGTATAAAACAGATCAGTAGGTCTCCAGTAAAACAGAATTAGAACAAAACTGAGAAAGCACAACAGCATGAGTTAAGAGCTGAAACAACAATTTCTCCATCTGTGTTGATTAAAAATGAGATTTCAAAGTCACTGTCAATAAGGTTACCATGTCTGGAGTAAAAAAATTGTATCTCAAGTCTGGTGAGGCATCTACTAATGGCCCTTACCTCTAGGGCAGTGATTTTGCCAATGATCTCAGAAATGGCTGTATTCAGTAAAGTCCCCACAGCCTTGCAATAAATATTCACTGGCAGGACATCCTGCCATACAATTCCAAGTCTCTTGAGCTGGTGCAGTACCTGTGAGAACAATATGATACGTTACCCAAAAAAGAGACTGTTATAACTCACACTTGCCATTATTGTTTTATGTCTGTAAGGGGATGAGGGCATAAGAGAAAGTTCTGTAAAACATATCCAGATTTTTCTAATAGAATAGGGAATAAACTTGCTGCTTCAGGTATCAGTGTTAATGTCAGTAACTATCTCCCACCTGTCGGATTGCTTTAGTTGCCGCAGAGTAATTCTCTTCATCATCCATGTTTGAAAAGCTCCTAGCACTGGATAATCTTTCCAGAAGTTCACCTTTCTGTGCCCGCATCTGGGCCAAAAAGCACTCTGTCCCTACATGGGAAAACAAAACAAAGAATTCTAAAAACTGTCATCTGGGGTAGAAAAGGAGACAAGCACAAACCATGTATTTGTTCTACCTATCTGGAAACAATCACTCTACAGCAACATGCAACTGTCCTGAGGATACTAGAAACGTAATTTGAATACAGCTAGCAATGCTTTCAACCCACCCTCAGGATAAGAAACAAACCGTTCTCAATAGTTTTCCTAGAGTCTAAGTCAGCTAAGAAAAATTCCTTACATAGAAGAAGCTACTTACTATTCTCATCTATCTACACCACTAAAGGGAAAAGTCACAAATTGAAAAGCTAAGTGAACCATATAGGTTCTCTACTTTTTTCAGGCTATTATTAGAGTAAACACATTGATTTCCCCACCTTTCATTTCTTTTTGACTTTTAATAATCCTAGGTAAAACTAAAGACATAGCAGGAGATGCTGTCTTGGGATTTGCCAAAGAATAAGCAGAGACATCAGTGAGCTCTTACTAACAATGCTAGCAGAATTGTCACAATACAAATCTTACTATGTGTCACTCTACTGACATAACTCTGATTTGGCAAATTCAATGCTCATCAGCAATGAAGTTGGGAACTCTAATGTACCATGAAATCGTGTCACAAAAACCTTTGCTTCCACAAAGACTGCATTCATTTCATGAAGTTAAATAACTAGAAACATCTGTAGATGCCCTCCTACTTTGCATTATAGCTAAGGACCACCACCCTAAATGTCCAACCTCCTCATTTATAAATTACAAAGATAGGAAGCTAAAAAAGCTACATAATCCATATGCTTTCCTCAATTTCAAGGCATCCATTACCAAGTCTTCTGAAGCCGGGTACGAGATCCACAAAAGTAGCAGTACCATCACAAAGAATGGGTGCAAGCCGTAATCGGAACTGGTGCCCCAGGGTCAGCAAGTGGTGAGCGATATACATGCAGTTGTTATGGTGAATGGCAGCCAACTGGGGAAGTTTTTGAAGGTTTTCCCTACCCCAAGAAGAAAGTCAGAAAAAGAAACCACCTGTTAGTCAAAAGTCAAGGTTGATGAAAAGTCACGACTCCTCGAAGCTATCTTGTCTTGACTTGAACGTCTACTTTGTGAATGGTGTGCATAACAAGATGTAATCTCACTGATGCCATTCCCATTCAGAGTTAGTTATATTGGCTGAATGTGATCTCATCCTACAAAACTTCTCCAGTGATTAACAAAGGAAGAAATATGCAAGGAAACATTTACCCTAACTGGAAACCTAGCAGAACTAGGCATACTGCCCTTGATATTTAACTCTGATATGTCCACGAACTACAGAAACTACAAGTTTCCTTCTCCTTTCTCCAGATTTCTATTTTCGTTATATAATGAGCCAATTAACTTACTTTCTAATTCATTAGTTTTCAAAGCTGATTATAGATTAAAGCCACATGGGAAATTGAAAAATTAAGACTTCATTTCAAACAAATTAAATCACAAATTCTAAGAATGAAACCAGGGCATTTTTACTTTTAAAATATTTCCAGATGAGGGCTGGGAAGGTGGCTCAGTGGTAGAGCGCTTGCCTTGCATGCATGGGTTCGATTCCTCCGCACCACATAAGCAAAAAGAAAAAAGCCGGAAGTGGCGCTGGGGCTCAAGAGGTAGAGCACTAGCCTTGAGCTGAAGAGCAGAGGGACAGCGCTCAGGCCCAGAGTTCAGGCCCTACAACCGGACCCCCCCAAAAATATATATATATATTTCCAGATATTAAGTTTCATCCAGGATAAAAAAAAATCACTACTTTAATTCTGCCCTACATGTTATCCATCTACCTGGCTTGAGAAGAAATCACTACTTTAATTCTGCCCTACATGTTATCCATCTACCTGGCTTGAGAAGAAATCACTACTTTAATTCTGCCCTACATGTTCGTCCATCTACCTGGCTTGAGAAGAAATCTTGTCTTATGTTTCTGCTGTATATCCACCAATATCACTCAATGAACACTTTCTTGATGGCTGACTGAATGCTGGATGTAAGATATAGGCCAGAAACCAACCATCTGAAACAGCTGCCACGTTATACCTCAGAATTATTTGTGGAGCTTGAAAAAAAAAAAAAAGATCCTTGAGTCTTACACTGCAACTATGAATCAAAAGCTCTAGAATTAGGGCATTGGCAAGTGTGTCTGTTTTAAAGCTTCCTGAGTAATTCTAAGATATTTCCAAAGCTGAGAATCAAAATCTGAAGACAGTGGGTCTCACAATGTGGTCCTATGACAAGCGATTATCAGCATCCCTTAAAATGTGTTCAAACTCCAGGTGGTGTCCACCCATCCCCTCAACCTTCTGGATCTTGGACCCGAGTCCAGAAATCTATGTTTCAGCAAAGCTTTGAAGTGATTCTGAAGCACACTAAAGTTTGTAAACCATTGGTTTAGTGCAAAAGTCCAAGATCATACATAGAAACAAGAGAGGCAATGCTTAACGCCATGACAACGGGATAAACATTTCTGAGCTATGGCACTCCTAAGCCAACTGTCTGAATCCCTAAGATCCTTATGGACAAATTGGCATCAGCTCACCCCAACACATTTTCTCTTTTCCTTTGCTTAACTACATAGAAAGTGAGAGAAGAATTGTAAACCATAGCAGAGAATACAAATAAAAAAGTCACAAAAAACTCTTCTTATAATTAATTAAAATAACAAGTAACCTATATTTAAAAAAACTCAAATATTAAATGCATTTTTTCTTCCTTAGGCTACAGCTATGGAACAGTTTTGTTGATATATTATTAAAAATATTTACTAAAAAATCATTTAAATATTTAATATGGGCAACAAAGTTGAGCAACTTCTCAGATTAACACTGAAAGAAATCTCTAAGGGGCTGGGAAGTTGGCTCAGTGGTAGAGCGCTTGCCTTGTATGCCTGAGGCCCTGGGTTCAATTCCTCAGCACCACATAAGCAAAAAGAAAAGCCAGAAGTGGTGCTGTGGCTCAAGTGGTAGAGCACTAGCCTTGAGCTGAAGAGCTGAGGGACAGCGCTCAGGCCCAGAGTTTCAGGCCCCACGATCGGACCCCCCCCCCCAAAAAAAAAAAAAAGAAATCTCTAAAACCCAAGACATGTGTAAAATAAAAACCTGATGCTGGAAGAGAGCAGGCCAAGCATGGCTCAATCACACAACATGATCTTGTGGTTTTATGCCTACAAATAGAGATGCTAAGAAGGAAATTCAGTGTTTGCTGGATAGCAATATGGAATGATCACCTTTGTGATTTGAATGCCTAGGCACTAAAAACAGGGTAAGTTTCTTAAGTTTTTAAAATCTGTGTCACCCATGATATTTACAGATTAACATAGTCAGGTTAATTTAGTAGTACATGTCCAAGTCCTTATCAATATTTTTAAGTGGTTTGTTGCATTCAATTGGGAATTTTAATGAAATACCTTTGGTGAAAATATAAAACTATTGATTTAACCAACTTTTTTTAGACATATAATTATTACATAGCAATGAAATACAGTGGTACTTACTTGTGATATGTTGGCACAACATCATGGAACAAATGGAAGATATTCCTCACTGAGTAGAAAAGCTGGACAGCACTGAGGAGAAAACAAAGATTTAAAAGAAGTACATAAAGATATACTGAAAACATGGGAGGAAAATCAAACTAGGTTTACCTTTAGTAGAAATTAAGAATTAAAACTATAGCTTCAGAGAATACTTGCATTGGTCACTGCAGGAAAATACCTTTAAACTAGATGGAAATGTATTCCCCATCAGTGTTTACTAACTAAGCTACAGTCCTAAAAACCTAGAGACATTAATAATTCTAAGAACAGCAGTATGTAGCCCAAAGCTTCTTTTTCCATTTATCAATTTGTGCTCTGCCAATACCCAGAGTATCCTTTCAGTTACAAATGGAGCTAAGCCTCAAGCAAATGTCACCTACTCGCGGATGCTCTCGCAAAGGGCAAGGTACCAATAAAGGCACTCACTCAGTTCTTTTAGAATCAGTTTGACTTTCAGCTTTCACCTTTCCTCCCTCTTCCCCTATGCAAGAGACAAATCGACATTTTCTAGGATAGACTCTAACCTCAAGATTTTCTGCCCTTTAAAATTGGTCTTAATGCAGCTAAGTATTAAGATGCACATAGAAAAGAGCAAATATATGGGGGTTGTCACCTCCATAGAGGAGTAGCTTCACCTATGTATCTTGAATAATTCAGAGGGATTCCACAAATATTTAGCTGCTATTCTCCAAGACACAGTTGCTATTAATTACCATGAATTATTTTATTTTGCTAAATATGTTGCTGCCTGAGGTTTAATAATGAGGAAAGGGGTTTGTATGGGGAAGCTCTGTTTTTATCCTATTAAAAGCTATTCTCTTTTAGGGGGAATGAGTATAAAAATATATTCAATCCACAAAAATAGTTGTTTGGTATTTGTTTTCTCACAAAATTAAAGAAGTATCACTCAGCAACTCTAACTTCTCTGTTATACTTCATGAAAATGTCATATGAAGAAATACAGTCACACCTACATTTTATTTTGCCATAGAAATATTATACTTCCTTCATAAGAAAGTATGGTTTTTTTTCATTTCTACTTATAACTGAAACTGGGTGGATGAGTGAAGATAATGATTAATTAAAGCCTGGAAATACCTTGGTAAACATGTTTTCCTAAAGCAAAATAAAACAAACTATCTGCATGTGAAGATAAAAACTGCAGATCTGAAGAGACAATATTCCTAACTCAAGTTCTAATTGAAATTATTACAAGAAGTAATTTTTTACAAGAAGTGAAAAACCGCTAAACATAGATTGGACTAAAGAGTTTTGCAAGCTTGTTCTACAATTAATTAGCCGTGGCTATGGTTTGCCATTTTCTTTTCCATTTAATCCAGGCAAGGGAACTTATTAAACAAAGAGAGATTCAATCAGAGATATGCAACAGAATTTGAGGTACCCTGAACACAATGTAGATTAAAAGCCATCTGCATTGTATTTATAAACTGACATGTTGAATTGAAACTCCTTTGTATAACTAAAGATAATTTTAAGGGCTGGGAAGTTGGCTCAGTTGTAGAGCGCTTGCCTTGCATGCATGAGGCCCTAGGTTCAATTCCTCAGCACCACATAAGCAGAAAAAAAAAAGCCAGAAGTGGTGCTATGGCTCAAGTGGTAGAGCGCTAGCCTTGAGCTGAAGAGCTGAGGGACAGCACCCAGGCCCAGAGTTCAGGCCCCACGACAGGAACCAAAAAAAAAAAAAAAAACTTAAGACACCAATGTATATATGTGTTGTACTTTCTAGAAAAAAAAATTAACTGATAGTATACAAAAACTCAAAAACCTGCGGCTAATTTTCTAAATAAATGTCTATAGTCAGATCTGCATTTCACCAAGTCACTGCCATTTTTTGATGACTCAGTTCCATACCATTGATCACTACTGGTTGTTGCCTCTAGCAAAGTCTGATAGGCAAGCTCCATTAATTTCTTCACAGACTCACTGATGCGGCATGTGGGCAAAGAAAAGGAATGCTGGTCCAATGTATTCTCGGGCTCTAAGTTCACTTCGTGGTACTGAATTTTGGACACTTTCTGTACTTTTAGCTTGTTATCCTCATCAGGACTGGGTAAGTCTGGTATACTTAACTTAGAATCAGGAGTAATCTAAGATTTAAACAGAAACAGAAAATGCACTGTTTTCAGAATGGTTAAAATGTAAGTACACAGCAAAAAGTAAGACACCTGTCACTTCTGTGATGCTGAAGCTATGGTTTTAGAGTGACTAAAAAAACTTGAACGGATATAGCATGCTTTTAATTACTGCTCAGTCATAAGTGAGAGCATGCCACAAAAAATAAGCAAAATATGTGTAACATTCTTATACATGTTCTTCATCTTGGAGGAAAGGCAAAGCTATGCTATTGGACCAAGATTTCAGGCAGAGGAAAAGGCCTTAAAAAGTCATCTTTCAGCAACAGACTATTAAATTATTAAGGCTGCTACAAATCAATACTCCATTATCTAACAATTTATTTTACACCAGACACGTGTTAGTCTAAGAAAAACTAATTTAGACTAGTGTATCCTCCAAAAAATAAAAAAAATTAAGAACACTGGAAGCCAGGCACCAGTTGCTTATGCCTGTAATCCTAGCTACTTAGGAGGCTGAGATCTGAGGATCACAGTTCCAAGCCAGCCTGGACTGAAAAGCCCTTGTGACTCAGATGTACAATTAACCATCAAAAAAAACAAAAATGGGGGCTGGGAAGGTGGCTCAGTGGTAGAGCGCTTGCCTTGTATGCGTGAGGCCCTGGGTTCGATTCCTCAGCACCATATAAGCAAAAAGAAAAAAGCCAGAAGTGGCGCTGTGGCTCAAGTAGTAGAATGCTAGCCTTCAGCTGAAGAGCTGAGGGACAGTGCCCAGGCCCAGAGTTCAGGCCCCACAACCGGACCCCCCCCCCAAAAAAAATGACATTGTGGCTTAAAGTGTAGAGTGCTACTCTTGAGCAAAAGAAGACTGGACCCTGAGTTCAAGTCTCACAACTGACAAATATTTTTTAAAAAAATAAGCAGTCTCCCTAAACTTACATAAAATAAAAACTTCAAGACTAACTTAGGACTAAATGAAAGAACACTAAGCTGTAAGGTCTGGAAGCAGTGAATTTATAACCTCACTCATATTAGTCATTTTTAACCTTTCATGAATAATGGTTTTCAAAATTTGTTTCTCATAGATGCCTCAGAGGCAAAATAAAAGAAAGATCAAGCAGGTAGAAGAAGTAAGCTCCCCTTCCTCTGCAAAAACAACAGCTCTGCTCTCACACACTGGACCTCAAATGGGAAATATTCCAGGACTAATACTTCTTTCTAACAGCAAATCATTCTGAGCTCACTTTTGAGACAATTATTAGAGGCCTTTCAGTCATCCCTATAATTATGTATTTTTTCATCAGCATTCTGCAAAGCCATAGTTTCTGAATACCTGGGTCACTGACACTTTTCTTACACATAACTTTATAACAGCCTTTTGAAGTAGATACTATTATACCATATATGGACTAGGAAGATAAGTCTCTTGATTTAAACTTGGAATATTTACTATTAGAAGCAGTGCTCTTTCATTTAATCCCAAGTAAGTATTGGAATTTTCATTTTATATAAGTATTAGGGAGACTTTACTTTTTTTTATGGAACATGCATTTAACCAGTACTATATTATTCAATATATGTGAGATTCTTTTTAAAATGCCCAGAATTATCTAAAGTAAAGGAGTAAATTACTCAGTATGTAAATTAATTATTCCACTGCCCTTGCAAATTATTTATACTCTATCTTTTTGGCTACTTTCTTTACTATTTTAATCTCTAAACTAGACCCTCATTAAGCCCAGGCGATTAGTTACGAATATTTCACAGTAGGACATAATCTTTGTACATAAAAAAACCACAAGTATGCACATCATAAAATTTCAAGTAATGAAAATGAGAATAATCCACTGTCAAATATCAACAACTGTAATCTATTAGTTATGCACGTTCTCAATTTACACAATGTTTTCAAGCTCTGGGAGTTCAGCAATCATCTCTTTCCATATGTATCTTAAAAATGACCTGCTCCCAAACTACAATATAATACATCCCTGGCACCTTCACAGTGTTGTGGATTTCAGAGGTCATTAGGTTTCTGGCTGTCACAATCACATCCTGGCACTTCTTATTAGCAAAATGAGAGTTGATATTACGAGCATATTTCAACAAATCGGTAGTATCTCCTTTTAAAAACCTCATCTCCTTTAAGGCATTTTCAAATTCTTCAGTGGATTGTATAATCTGAGAGAGAACAAAAAATATATATATTATGAGATGGTTATGGTTTTCCCTCAGTATACCAGGGATTGATTCCATGACACTTGTCAGATACAATCAATGAATGCACAAATCCCATATATTCTTAAAAAATGCAGTACTGCTTACACCCTCCTATATAATGTTAACCATCTCTAGATTACTCAAAATACTACATATAAATGGTATGTAAATAGTTGTTATCTATTACCATTTAAGGAGAATGACAAGAAAAAAAACCTTTACATATTTAATAGATACATATTTATTCCAAATATTTTCAGTCTCCAGTTGGTTAAATTTGGAATCTAGACATGAACACATACTTTGATGGTAACATTTCAAAGTTAATGTATTATAAATAAGGGCCAAAATAGTCACATTGGTCTTAGAATAAATCAATTACTAGGTTTTACAATACTATAGTTTTCGAGCCTTAAATTCATTAGCAAGAATATTTTCAATGGAATTTTTTTTTTTTTTGGTCCGGTTGTAGGGCCTGAACTCTGGGCCTGGGCACTGTCCCTCAGCTCTTCAGCTGAAGGCTAGTGCTCTACCACTTGAGCCACAGCGCCACTTCCGGCTTTTTTCTTTTTGCTTATATGGTGCTGAGGAATCGAACCCAGGGCCTCAGGCTTGCAAGGCAAGCGCTCTACCACTGAGTCACCTTCCCAGCCCTCAATGGAATTTTCTGACTCTGCTAAAGGTATAAAGATCTTCTAAAGTAAATATATGATACAATAACTTCAATAGCTGATACAATAATATAAACATAAACATACTTCCCCAATCAAAGACATAGGAAGCCAGAAGAAAAATGCAGCTATAAAGAATTTGTTTCTATTCCTTATTAACAATTTTCATAAAGACAAAACCTAAGAACAAAAGATGTACAAGGAACAACCAAATAGCAATAGGAATCAAGTGTTCTAACACGTGGGCTAGCTCTGCCCCTTACCTCTTCATATTGCTGTAGCTTGCTGCTATTGGTTGGAATAGAATAAACTAAACAGTTTTTGATGAGGCACTCAGACAAGTCTTCCCAGATCACGTCACCAAGCATCTCCGCCAATACCATCGGAGGCGTCTTTCCATTTTCTAAGTCAGGGTCAAGAGGCAAATCTGAATTCGAAAGATGAAGTTTTAAACAAGAAGTTTAATCGCAGTTCCAACATATTCTTTGGTTCTTTACTTCTCTGGAATTCTTAAATTTTAAAATGAGAGAAACATAGAAAAACATACATAACTCTGCATGCTGTCTGAACATTTAAGTAAAACACCAGCAAATGCTTTACAATAGGTAAAATATCTAGTCTATCAAACATTTACAAGTTAACTCTGTGTATCTCATGGCTTTTTTACAACATTACGTTTAGAATACTCTATTAAGCAATTAAACAATAATTAAAAAACAATAGTTGGGCTGGGACGTTGGCTTGTCTCACATGCATGAGGATCTGGGTTAGATTGCTCAGCACGACATAAGCAGAAAAAAGCTGGAAGTGGCGCTGTGGCTCAAGTGGTAGGGTACTAGCCTTGAGCTGAAGAGCTGAGGGACAGCACCCAGGCCCAGAGTTCAGCCCCCACGACCAACAAAAAAAAAAAATAAACAATAGTCAATGCAGAAATAAAAGTAATAAGAAAATAGAGCCACTATTTTAAATCTAGATTTAAAGAAGGTGGCCATAATGTCTCAAATACCTGGTGTCTGAAGTCCAGGATAGAAACCAGCAGCCATTTTGCTGCTAAGCACTTGAAATGCAGCTATTGTAATAAATTTTAGTAATTAAAACATAAATTTGAATAAACTGGTTGTTTCCACTAGGAAAATATAAAGATCTAACCAATAGGCTGAGTTGAAATGTAATTTATTTCTCATGTTCAACCTAGTTTGATCAGTCTTGCTGCCAAATACCCGTAATCCCAGAACTCTAAGAAAGCTGAAAGGTGAATCATGATCAGGGCCAGCCTGAATTATATAAATGAGAACCTATCTCAAAAAAGTGGGGGTCAGGCTGGGAAGGTGGCTCAGTGATAGAGTGCTTGCCTTGCATGCATGAGGCCCCTGGGTTCGACTCCTTAGCACCATATAAGCAGAAAAAGTCGGAAGTGGCACTGTGGCTCAAGTGGTAGAGTGCTAGCCTTGAGCTGCAGAGCTACGGGACAGCGTCCAGGCCCAGACGTCAGCCCCCACAACTGACCCCCCCCCCCCCCGCCAAAAAAAGTGAGGGTGGAAGCCAGGTGCCAGTAGCTCACACCTGTAATCCTAGCTACTCAGGAGGCAGAGATCTAAGGTTTGTGGTTTAAAGCCAGCCTGGACAGGAAAGTCCCCATGAGACTCTTATCTCCAATTAACCACCTGAAAATACAAAGTGGCACTGTGGCTCAAAGTGGGAAAGCACTAGTCTTTAGTGTACAAGCTCTGAGACAACACAAACATGCTGAATTCAGGGGAGGGGGGAGGCTGGGAAGGGATGTGAAGGGTAAACACAGGAGGAGGCTGCAATGCTTGGTAAGAAATGTACGCATTATCCTGCCCATGTAATTGTAACTCCTCTGTACAGTATGTTCACAAATAAAATAAAATTAAATTTAAAAAAAAAAAAAGATGCTGAATTCAAGCCCCATGACTAAACCACCTCCCCCTGCAAAAAAAAAAAAAAAAAGTAGGGGTGGGGTGGAAATCCCAGTGAAGTATTTTAATATATGTAAAGCAGCACCTGATTCATTTTTCCATCTATAACTAATCCAAGAGTCCCAAAATGCATTGTTACTAGAAATGAGGGAGAAGTACATAAAATAACATTACAAATAGAATGTGTGATATCACTAATGACTAGATTTTCAATACAAGACAGAAAAGAAATGCAAAGTAGGCAAGGAATAAGAAAGTAGTTACTCTGCTCCTGTGGCCTAACTTACTTCTGATACCCCTTCATTCACATTATGGGCATTTTGACTTTCATATTTGCTTTTGAAAAACAGCATATACTTTTGATAAATGCACTTCTTTCAGAATACACACCAAGAAGCTGTTTCTGGAGCACTTCCAGTACCAGTCGTATCTTTGTAAAAACTTCAGATGGTGATGGATGTTCTAAGTCAGTCACCAGAGAGTCAAAGCGAATAGTAACTGTATTAGGCTGGCTTTCTATCACCGCATGAATGGACGGGCAAGAGGCCAGAGGCCTGAGGATATGCTTCAGCAGCATCTGACCTGAAAATCCATATGAGCACTCATCAAAATCCACTGCAAGGAACTTCAAACAAGTCAGCCTGCCCCCAATCCATGCACCTGAGCCTTGTAACCCCAAAACGTATATCATATCACACACTACAACTTTTCCCAATGCTGTTTCCAGACTACTTAATTTAAAATAAATAGATCCAAGCCCAAAATAAAAAGGACACTTAAAATAATTCCCTTTGATGAGTCAAAAGGCTAACCACTTGTCACTAATACTCTCCAGAAAATAGTTCATAATCTTTTCTGTCATAACTTAACTCTCAGCTGTCTGAGATTTCATGTGAATGAAGCAAAGCTGAAGGCTTTACCAAATGATTTGAGCTTGATGGGTAGTTCTCCAAGAATAGAAAATGCCAGGAGGACAGAACTGATGGGGGGCCTAGGGTCCTTCTTGTCTTCATTGGGTTGTTCAATGGATAAATGAAGTTCCGTTTGCAGGTAAGATTCTAAGCTGCTGGCATCTAAGAAAAGGGGAAAAGCATCAGTTCCCTCAGCAACGTAAGACGTTCCCATCTCTACTTCTCATTGCTTTCTACTGAGGTTCCTAGATGTGCCATTTCATTACAGCATACTTCTAATGAAACCAACTATTAATTATGATACACGTCATTTACTTTCTTTGGTAGAGCCAAAGAATAAACTAAGTGCAAAAGAAAAATGATGTTCCTAAAAGCAATATTTACTAAACATGTATTCAATGACTAAATGAAAGTAAGGACTAAAATATGAGCTCCCAGTTTCACAGACCTTTCCATTGAGAACAGCCTTGTCAAACAAGTTTAACAGACAGGGTGTGTTATAACGAAGAGTTCAACATTGCTGCCAGCTTCTAGTAATTTATAGTCTACTTGAGAATATCTAAAATTTTTCAACATTACTTCCTTCAAAATCAGTAAGATATACATACATATGTACACATAATATATGTGGGGGTAAACTAAATATAGGAAATAGAGCACAGAGGGAGACTGTGAGGTTTTCTCTGAAATACACTGAAGTTAAACAACAGTGCTAGAAAGCATTCTGGATACAACAGCAAGTCCTGAAGTTTATTCTCAGAACAAACATCACATCAAAGGTAGTGAGAGGACAAGTAGCACAAATAAAAGCCAGAGCCACAGTAATATTCCTTCATCTTATAAAGCAATCCACCTCATGTTTTCATCACCAATTTTCCCTAAAGACTTGAAAAAAAAAAAAAGCCAAACCTCTCTTCTATGAAAAACATACTGCCTCCTTTCCTCAACAGAAAGAATGGCTGAACAGTTTCTTTAAGCTATGGAATTCGGGCTGTTAGTAAATTTCCACTATTACAAACTGTTACCACCTCCTCTACCGCACCTCACCATATCAACCCCCAGAGGTCCTTCCTGGCTTTCTTAGGGAAAGAGACAGAAAGAGGGGCACATGGAACCGGTCACCGATGGCTCACACCTATAAACCTAGCTATTCAGGAGGCTGAGATCTGAGGATCTCAGTTGAAAGCCAGAAAAGCCCCTGTGAGACACTAATCCCCAATTAACCACTCAAAAAACCAGAAGTGGCGCTGTGGCTCAAAGTGGTAGAGTGCTAGCCTTGAGCAAAAGAATTTAGGGACAGCATACATGTCCTGAGTTCAAGTCCCAGAACTGACGGGTGAAACAAAAGGGGAGTGGGGGAAGGGGGAATCAGGAGGAAAGAAAGAGAGAAAGAGTACCTTAGGGAGTCAGATGAATGGTCCTAACATTTTGTTTAACATGAGAACTCAACACAGACTTGGAAAAGTACTGAGTAAAACCTTCTCCTTTCTCATCTTGCAATACAAACTATTTAGAATATTCACAGGCCAAAAGCATTCAGGCAGATTAAGCAAAGCAGTCCACCTGAGGCCAGCAGCACCTTTTGATGGTGGGAACTTCCACACAATCAGCTTCTGCCACTCCTCTCCAAGGTGGTACAGTATGTTCTGTTTCTGTATTGTGAGCTCCATGCTGAGAGATTTTAACATTTTTAAATCAAAGCATTTTCTGGATTTTAATAATTTCAAGCATTTCTGAGCCTGGTAACGGAATGGAAGTGACATTAAACATTTTATCTGAATTCACAGCAATCAGAATACACTTGAATAATGATTAAGAACACAAAGAACACAGACTATCCCAAAAGCAAGAAAAGCACTAATTTTACTCATGCTTTATTACCTGTTCCAGATGCTGAGCAGCCGTAATATACTTCTTCTCTGTTAATGCACAATTATAGCCTTCAATACCAGTAGAAAACTGAAAAAGTAAGTTCGTATTATTCAGTATTTTTATTTTCTATGTCCTATTATTTCTAGTCTGTCTGCTTTTTAGGTAGGGGGGAAAAAGCAGCATTTGGTCAAGGACTATGAACTAAACAATAAACCATTTGGAAAAAAGAAAACCTGTCTTACTACTAAAACACGAAAGTTTAAATTGAGTTTACTAACCTCTTGTAGCTGTTTAAGCAAACTTAGGACTACTGAGTCTCTTTCCAACTGTTGTTTCAAGTCTGTAAATTCAGCAGTTGATACGTGAAGATCCCGACGGACCTAATTTACACATCAAAAAGAAGTACTTTTAAGTTAATACCATACTTCAGAAATAAAACCATCAGAGCTAATTAAGAAGCCTTATTTAGTAGGGCAAGATAATTCTTGTTGAAATTTAAATACTAATTCAGGCTGAAATAAAAATCACAGAAGGTGATTTGAAGGAGAGGCTTGGAGATTCACATAGGCAAAAGCCGAATTCTGTAGGAGAAAACCAATCTCCATCAACACTATCCTCAGGTCACTTCCTATTGTTAAAGCTGTTCTCTCTCCCAGAGAATTCAGCCACTTGAATTACTCAAAAGGTATCCCCACTGCCAAATGCTAACTCTTTCTAAAGTTTAAAAGCCTTAACTGTTAAGGTATTTTGATGTTGAACAGACTCCATTTCTGTTTCGTTCCACCTTTGTAGGGACTCTACATCAAACATTTCCCCTCTTTAACTTCTCCCTAATTCATTCACTCATGAAATAGTGACTACACTCTCATCAGATTTAAATATAGTAAAAATTTCCCCATATTTAAGTAACTAGCCTATTTCTCAGCAATTGCCTTACTTCTCTGCATAAATAAGCTTCTTAAAACAGTGGTCTAAACTCGCTGTCTTTACTTCTCTGCTTTCATTCACTCCTCACGGTGGCTAGTTTCTAGTCCCATCATTTCACCAAAAATGTGAAAAAACTAATCAATTTTTCATTGCTAAACCAAAGTATTTTTTGCCAGTATTTAACTAATATACACTAACTTTTCTACCTTCTAAAACATCCTCTTCCTTAGTGCCATGACTCGACTCTCTGATTTTCCCCTTTGTTCTGCCATTATTCCCATTTACTTTCTTTTGGAGGAAGCACTCCACACATACTGATACTCCTTTTTCCCTGGTTACTTTCTTTCTCTGAGGGAAATTCTGCCCCACCCTCATCCAGAGATTGTTGATTGTCAGTGAGGGAGTAGCTAGAAGCATCAACAAACAGGTAGCCAGGTATCCCACAAAGTACAGTATCCTACAAAGTACAGTGACAGATCCCCCTACAAAGAACAATCCAGTCCAAAACATCAAATGCTAAACTTTTATTCTGTTTCAGTGAGTGGCATGTCAAAGCTAGTTCTGTAGTTATCCTTGACTCCTATGTCTTTCACTTTCCACAGTGACGTGTCCCAAAGAGCCTCCTCTTAAATGGTACCAGGATTCATCCATAGTTTTGCATCTTCATTGTCAACAATGTTAGAGCAAATTACCACACCTTTTCCTGGATTACTTAACTGTTTCCTAACATTTCAACTACCTTCCCATTTCCCAGGCTCAGTTTCCTCGAGTCCTTTCTTTTAATGCAAGCTGAACAGGATTCCAGATCTGATGTTATTCTCTAGCTTAAAATCCTTCATGGCTTTGGCAAAGCCATCAAGAATAATAACATCAATATTATTAACCAGAAACATAACATCTTTGTTGACCTTCTGAATCTTATCTCAGGTCCCTTTCACTGCATTCCCTAAACATCAGTCAGTAGAAATATTTTGGGGGCTACCCTAAACTGCTATCTCTCAACTACTCCATGCCTCTGCCATGCTATCCCTTACACTCCCACCCCTAAACATCCTCCCTTCCCTTGTTGCCTAACCATTTACCATTCAAGTCTTGGTTTGGTTAGCATTTCCTACAGGAAGCCATCCTTAACTACATCTCCTCTAACTGGATTTAGTATTTAGTGTTGAGCCACACTATTTTTATTCATGTATATAGCATGATATTCACACTTCGAAATAAAAGAACTGACTCAGCAATGATCATGGCATCTTGTACTGACAAGGTGCTAGACAAAGTGACTGAATAAATCAACCAAATTTAATCCCCTTTGGTAAGTTATACAATAAAAAAAATTTTTTTTGAGACAGAGTCTCACTATGTAGACTAAGTGGGTCTCAAAGTCATAATCTACCTCTCAAGTGTTGGAATTATGCTCTACCACACCTAGCTTTCATACATTTAAATCTCTCATCCTTATGACAGGACTTCAAATACTGAAATGCTTCTCCCTGAGACTTAACATCCTCGATTTATTTCATTGTTCTTCAATGGTACATCTTTTAAAATACAACCAAACGAGAAGTGGTGCTGCAGATTACAATGATGGCACCTGGGAGGCTGAGGCAGGAGCCAGCCTGGGCTATATAGTGAGACCTTGTCATTAAAACAAACAAACAAAAAGTCAACAGAACTGAGCCATGGCTAGATTACTCCACAAGCCATAACCTAGCACAAAAGGCACAAAAAGCCCATCACTAACTTACTCCAGACTTTACTTCTAATAGCACAGTCCAACACCGTACTACTAATCAGATAATCAGTTAAGTACAAACATAAGGAATGTTTTTAGAACTGTGCCAGGTTTACAGAGTAACAGATCTACTTTTAAAGAACTGAGCAGAATGATTGGTGAGTAGACTACTAAAAGTCAATTTTCCAGATAACCAATGTTTTCTTCATTTGTGACTAAATTTTTATTAAAAAATGAAACTTGGGCTGGAAGGTGGCTCAGTGGTTGAGTGCTTGTCTTGCATGAATGATGCCCTGGGTTCAATTCCTCAGCACCACATAAGCAGAAAAAGTCGCAAGTGGTGCTGTGGCTCAAGTGGTGGGGCACTAGCCTTGAGCTGAAGAGCTGAGGGACAGCACCCAGGCCAAGAGTCCAAGCCCCTATGACAAAAAAAAAAACAAAAAACACTTTTTTTTTAATTGTGAAAATACCATACAGAGGGGTTACAATTACATGGGCAAGATAATGAGTACATTTCTTATCAAGCATTGTTGCCTCCTCCTTTGTTTCCCCTTCCCATCCCTTTCCATCCCCCTCTCCCCCTGCCCCCCCAAAACTTGAAATATGCATTTGTTCACTTTTCTTACTTAATAAATCTATCATATATGGAATAGAATTAATGTCTTTTCTACAAGTTAAAGAACTTAGGAATCTCTCAACACATGATTTTGGACACCAAAGATCCCTGAGCAACAATTTAGAAATTGTTATGAGACTTAATATGAAACTTTAAATCTCTGACAGCAATATGCTGACCACCAACTATTTACTTTTCCTAAAAGATAACTGCAAGGGGAAACAAAATCCACCTGGTTTTTAATGTGCAAATGTTTTTAGAGGTATAAACCAGGGCTAGGAATGTGGCTCAGTGGTAGAGTGCTTGCCTAGCATGCATGAAGCCCTGGGTTTGATTCCTCAGTACCACATATACAGAAAAATCTGGAAGTAAGCCAAATGCCAGTGGCTCACACCTGTAATCCTAGCTACTCAGGAGGCTGAGATCTGAGGATCATGGTTCAAAGCCAGCCCGGGCAGGAAAAGTCTGTGAGATTCTTACCTCCAATAAACCACTCAGAAAATCGAAAGTGGCATTGTGGCTCAAGTAGTAGAGCACTAGCCTTGAGCTGAAGAGATGAGGGACAATGCCCAGGCCCAGAGTTTAAGTCCCACAACCAACAGACAAAAAAGAAAAATCTGGAGTAGCCTTGTGGCTCAAGTGGTAGAGCGCTAGCCTTGAGCACAAAGCGGCTCAGGGACAGAGCCCGGGACCTAATTTCAACCCCCAGGATGGGGGGGTGGGGAGGGTGAGGGGGTAATAAAGTAGGTTATCTGTTTCTAAATTGACTTACTTCTTGTAATGATAATACTTTAGAAAACATGGTACACACTCCTAACCATACCAGACTCGCCATAAGTTTATCCAACACTACAGCATGAAGTGACATGATATAAGAAGAGCAAAGATTTTCAGTACACTAAGGAAAGCAGTTCATAACAGGAAGCAGAGTGGTTGTAATGGAGAAATCAAGAAACTGTCTAGATGACTGTGTTTGGAGACTGTGCTGAAGGTTGAATGGGATGAGTTTAGCTGCAAATCTAAGATAATACTTCTAAGAGATGCTTTTTTTTTTTTTTGGTGCCAGTCCTGAGGCTTGAGCCTAGGGCTTGGGCACTGTCCCTGAGCTCCTTTTGCTCAAGGCTAGCACTCTACCACTTGAGCCACAGCACCACTTCCGGCTTTTTCTGCATATGTGGTACTGAGGAATTGAACCCAGGGCTTCATGTATGCTAGGCACATACTCTACCACTAAGCCACATTCCCAGCCCAAATACTAACATTTCAAACTGTGACAAAAGGCCAAATGATCTATTTCTAAGCTTCATCTATCTTTATTTCCTTAGGAAAACAATGAAGTCCTGAGATTATTTTATTTAATCTATAAACTGCTAATAAAATTCAAGAATTATAGTTATTCTGGGTGCTGGTGACTCACACCTGTGATCTTAGCTACTCAGGAGGCTGAGATCTGAGGATCTCTGAAGTCAGCCAGTGTTCCAATTAACCACCTGAAAACGAGAAGTGGAGCTTTGACTCAAAATGGTAGAGCACCGGCAAAAAAGCTTAGGGACAGCACCCAGGTCCTGAGTTCAAGCCCCACCACGAACAACAACAACAACAACAACAAAAGCAAGAATTAATAAAGCTGTACTCAATTGAGTTGTCTTGGAATCCGGAAGCTGAATATGAACTGCAAAAACACTATAATACTTTCCCTCTGCTGACCTGATATAACAGACTCTCCTTACCTCAATCTCTATCCTGGATTTCAGCAGGTCAATGTCAGTAGACAGCTTATCCACCTGGGTCACCAGGTCCTGGGCATTCTGCATGCTAGGCAGGAATTCACTGTACTTCTTGCTGATCATATTGCACACATCACCCTATTTTTTTTTTAAAAAAAGGAGAAGTTATGAGAGGAATTTTATTAAGAATATGCAGCTTATCTTCCATACAACATCTTTCATATTAGAATTTTTTTTAATAGTTACAGCCTTTCATCTTCCTTCAAACCAATAGAAACTGAACTTTGTCTCAAAACAACATTTCTGGTGAGTTGCCAGTGGCTCACGCATGCAATCCTAGCTACTCAGGAGGCTGAGATCTGAAGGATGATAGTTTGAAGCCAGACTGGCCAAAGATGTCTCAGAGATCCCATTTCCAATAAACCAGCAAAATGCTAGATTTGACATGACTCACGTAGAGTGCTAGCCCTGAGCAAGAAAGAGAAGCCACAGTGTGAGGCCCTGAGTTCAAACCCTGGTACTGGCACAAAAAGAAAATTCTCCCATAAAGGTCCTATACAGTGCAAGTGTACAATAAGACAATGGTTACCAAATTCTAACAGCACCCAAGAATTATATCAATGCTGAAAATGAAAAGACCGCAGTTTTCCTACTGAACTATTATCAGACACTACCCATCAATTTTAATCATATACTTACAATGGATAAATCAAGTCTAAAATCTATATACTTTAATCAATTTGATTCTATCTTCTTGCCTATAAAATTATTTTCCAGAAAAAGTACAATTTTATTAACATTCTTGTGAGAGCCTTTTACAAGCCATATGCTTCAATTACATGCTCTTTCTCTGGGCTTCTCCATTTAAGGTTTACTTTTTTTTTGAGGAGGAGAGGTTGGTCCTGGGGTTTGAACTTAGGCCCTGTCCCTGAGTTTTTGTGCTCAAGATTAGTGCTCTACCACTTGAGCCACAGCTCCCCTTTCAGCTTCTTTTTGGTAGTTAAGTGGAGATAGAAGCCCCATGGATATTCCTGCCAGGGCTGGTTTTGAACCACAATCCTCAGATCTCAGCCTCGTGAGTAGCTAGAATTACAGGTGTGAGCCACGGGTGCAGATTTAGGGCCCTTTTGTTGTTGTTGTTATGGTGGGTTGTAGGGCTTGAATTCCGGGCTGCTTCTGCTCAAAGCTCCACTTCCAGTCCTCTGGTGATTAAATGGAGGTAAGAGTCTCATGAGCTTTCCTGTCCAGGCTGGCTTTGAACCATGATCCTCAGATCTCGGCCTCCTGAACAGCTAGGATTATAGGTGCGAGCCACCAGTGCTCAGCATAGGGCCAATTTTTAAAACTCTAAAATGACTGAGTTTCAATATCCCCTTAACAAATACTGCATATTCTGCACTCAATTATTCCATCTTTTGGAAGATGCTCACACAGAAATAAATTATCTTTTGGTAGGAAAGATACTACTCATTGAATTGCCCAAAAGACAAGGCTGAAATGTAATATAGCAACAGACTTACAAGATGATTCAGAAGAAAAAAGATCCAGAGAAAACATGGCATTTTAATACAGAAGACAAATTGAGATAGGAGGTGAAATGAGAAGATATACACTGAAAAATGATGGAAAATGAAGAATTGGTGATGTATGTAAAAACCTGGGAACTAGAAGGGAAAAAAAAACTGGCCTGCTTGGAGCACTGAAAGTAATTCTCATTTGTCTGAAGATTCAAGATGGTAGAGGAAAGTAGTGAAGGCAGTCAATGGGTGAGGTCCAGAGCCCACAGGAGCCGTGAATGCCATACTAAAGTAGCTTAACAGGCTGTCCTCTACTCATAACATCAGAAGAAGCTAATAAAAAATCCTAAAGCCAGGTTAGAGATGCCAGTGGTATGAAGACTTTTGTATAATTAGAGTTATTAGGAAATGCTGTCTCTGGTGCCTTTCTGATGTCTGCCAAAGTTGCTCCTGACGGCGATTGAAGATGTGGGCAAATACCTTCGGGTAGCCACAGCTGGACCCAGCCAGTCCTCAGCATACCAGTGACGTTTTACAACCCAACATGGCCTCAAGTGCTTGGGGACGAACAACAGAGCTCGACAAACATAACCGCGAGTTTAGGAAAGACAAATTTCGGGGTGAATGGCGCCATCTTCCCAGAGCCACTCTATGTGTTCACCCACAAATGCGGGAAGGGGGGAGGAAGGGGGTCCGAGGGGATCAGAACCGGATGGGGTGGCGGGTCCGGTCCTGTCCTCCATCCCGCTCTAGACACCTCCAGGGGAGCCCGCAGCGCCCCCCACCCCGCTCCCCGGCTCTCCCCCCCCCCCCCAGACCCAGGGCTCCTCAGCCCGCTGCGGGCCCTCACTGAACCCACCCTTCTCTGGCCTCCCACTCCCCGCTGTCCCCGCCCGGCCTCCCCGCCCGTCTCCCCGGCCGGAACCGCTCCGGGGGGCCCCACAGTCTGCCCCGGGCCCCCCGCCCTCCAGCCCGCGACTCCGCTCCCGGCCCCCGACACCCGCCCCGGCGTCCCACCCCACACAACCGCCGGCTCCCCGCCCTCACCTTGATCTCCTCCACCCGCCGGGTCAAGCGGCTGATCCGAGTGCCGAGATCCTCCTTCTCCAGACTCCCCGACTGGGCCAAAACTTCTGTCACGAAGGAAGCCATGGCCGTGACGGGAACCAGGACTCACAGGGAGACGCTACTGCGGCCAGCGCGGCAGTTCCAGTCCCGCCGGCGGCCTCGGAGCGCTGCCTGCCGGGAAACGTAGTCTGGCAGACTGCGCACGCGGAGAAACCAGGGCGTACTACAACTCCCAGCAGGCCCCTGCGCTCCGCGGGGTTCCCACGGTGTCCCGGAGTCTGCGCACTGAACTCAGACGCACTTCTTGTCTATTCAAATACCTGTCCCTTCCCGCTCATTTTTTACTTAAAAAAAAAAAAAAAGGAGGGAGGAGGAGGAAGGGAGGAGGGGGGAGGAGGTGGAGGAGGAAAGAAGAAGGAGAAGGAAGGAAGGAAGGAAGGAAGGAAGGAAGGAAGGAAGGAAGGAAGGAAGGAAGGAAGGAAGGAAGAGGAAAAGAAGAAGAGGAGGAGGAGGAGGAGGAAGAAGAAGAAGGTGTTTTTTGGCTATTTTTTTTTAACCTCGTTGAACCTCTTTCACCTTCAAAATGTATTCCTAGCCGGGCGCTGGTGGCTCTTGCTTAGGAGGCTGAGGATCTGAGGATCCAGTTCCAAGCCTGCCTAGGCAGGAAAGTCCTTGAGACTTAGCTGTAATTAATCACCAAAAAACTGGAAGTGGAGCTGTGGCTCAAAGTGTTAGAGCAAGTCCTTGAGACTTAGCTGCAATTTATCACCAAGAAATTGAAAGTGGAGCTGCTGTGGCTCAAAGTGGTAGAGCAAGCCCCATGACCCACCAAAAAAAAAAAAAAAAAAAAAAGTTTTCCTGTGAAATTACCTAGCCAGAAAACCCACATAGCCCAGCTCAAAGTTTTGCATTAAATATTCAATCTCACTGGAGTCAGTGGTTTGTGTCTATGCAAATATTGCCTCCTGGAGTTGTGCAACAAAGTGGCATCACTTCATTATAAATAAAACCTATCACATCTCTCTACTCTACACATGTTACATATAGATTACAACGCTGTGATACATCACATATTTATAGTTACTTAGGTAATAATCCTGTGTGGATTAGATCAAGATACTTAGCACTTTCTATCAACATTACCCAAAGCCTTTAAAAATTAAGTTCCATTATTTAAATAGACTGCATCCTGGAAGAATATGCTTTGTATAGTATTGTTCCTTTTTTAAAGCATAGATATGCATATAAAGGAGTAAGTAAAAGTATTTCTCAGAGTAGCAGACTTATGTTTATTTTGTTATTGTTCCACTGTTTTTCCTGTACTGCTTTAGTTAAAACATTGTATTTTTTTTCCAAAACATATCTTGTGAGAGCTGATCTCAAGTCGACCAATTTTCCATGTCTGTGAGACAATCTACTTGTCCTAATGGAGCCAAAGCACTTTTGTGTTCCCGGAAGGGCAAAGGAAATGATTAAGGGCTGCCATAATATCCTGGGAATAAAACCAAATCAACTTCATTGTGGTGGAGAACTGGTAGTTCTACTCTGAATTCTAAATGTCACTAGTAATAAATGTCCACTGACAAAAAAGACCAACTGATGAAAACCTGTATTGCATATTTATCAAGCAATTATTACAGTGTGCTAAGCGTGAAGATAAAGAAATATGAATAGTGACAGGAAAACAGGATACTTGTCATTTTAAATGTGAAAAAGTGATGGATCCAAATTTAGTCACATCTAACTATTATGCAGTTGGCGATAGGGGAAGGATTTTTTAAGGAAATAAAATAACAAACATAAAATAGGGTTTAGGATTTGGAAAGGGCCTGTACAAGCAATAAACCCCAAAGCTTAATTATCTCTGAGGAGGGGGCAGAGGGGGAAAAAAATACTGAAGAGTAAGCACCCAGTCTCTGGAAGAACTAGGGGACTTTTGTTTTTGCCAGTCCTGGGGCTTGACCTTAGGGCCTAGACACTGTCCTTGAGCTTCTTTTTGCTCAAAGCCAGCACTCCACCACTTGAGCCACAGTGCCATTTGGAAGAACCAGTAGAAAGGTGCTACTTTGTGAGGTTCTGAGATCCTCTGCTAGAAAGCCAGTCCAGACACGGCCACAAACATTGCAGTGGCCCTTTCCTGTCCTTAAGTAGAATGACCACTGGACAAGAGATGACTGTCCTCAGGGTCCAAAGGAAAGACAAGGAAGAGTCAGAGTCAGGTTGAGGAAGGAGAAGAAAAGACACAAAGTGAATTAAGATTGTTGTGCGTACTGAATACAACAATGAGTGAATACCTGAAGAAACAAAAGGAAATTAATGGATTTTGTTTTCCTTCTTCCTAATTCCCATTTATCTGGTTTATATGTCTCCTTATTCCAGATTTTCATAAATCATGAGGAGAGGGAAAAGAATACAGGAGCAATGTCTGAAAAAATTCCTCCTTTCCTACCATGGCTCATATATATGGCCACGTGTGTATAAAGATATACAACTGTGTTCTGGAAGCAAAGTATGAAAAGACATGATTCTAGCCATAGATCCTGAAAGCAGAGAGCATTTCCAAGTTTGTATCGTGTTTCACACCTATAAAAGTTGAGGGAACCAGGCACCTATGGCTCATGAATGTAATCTTAGCTACTTAGGAGGCTGAAATCTGAAACTGCAGTTCAAAGTCAGTCAGCAAGGAACATCTGTGAGACTCATATCTTCAATAAACTACTCAGAAAAGGCTGGAAGTGGCACTGTGGCTTCAAGAAGTAGAGTACTAGCCATGAGCAGAAGCAGCTCAGGGACAGCCCCTAGGCCCTGAGTTCAAGCCCCAAAACCAGCAAAAAATAAAAATAAAATGGTTGAAGGTCAGGCATCATGGTACATGTTTGCAGAAGAATTACAAGCTCAAGATTAGCCTGGGCTACAGAATGGCTTCAAAGCCAGTATGAATTATATATCAAGACCTTGTCTTTAAAAAGAAAAACAAGGGCTGGGAAGGTGGCTCAGTGGTAGAGCACTTGCCTTGCATGCTCGAGGCCCTGGGTTCGATTCCTCAGCACCACATAAAAAAAAAAGCCGGAAGTGGCGCTGTGGCTCAAGTGGTAGAGTGCTAGCCTTGAGCTGAAGAGCTGAGGGACAGTGCCCAGGCCCAGAGTTCAGGCCCCACGACCGGACCCAAAAAAAAAAAAAAAAAGAAAAAGAAAAAAGAAAAAGAAAAACAAAAACCAGCAAATGGATATATGGATTTTTTTTTTTTTGCCACAGGAGCCTAAAATTCAAAGAACATCTCATGCATTTCAAAATAGTTTTTAGGGATGCAGTTATAGATGAGACAAAACTAGTATGTGTGGATAATTTTTGAAGCCAAGTGCTGAAATATGATATTTCTTTATTTCCTTAAAAAAAATAGAACACAAGACTAAAGAGCACTCCAGATAATGCCGTCTCCCTCCTTTACCAGTCACTAGCTTATCTGTCTGAAGACAACTATCAGATAAAGGCAGGACTCTTGCTTCTCAGGAAGTACTTCCTTACTGCTGGCTGGCCCAGGCCTTGGCTTTCATTTTGCATTTCCACGTGGTGTGCCAGAGCCTAAAATATAAATAGGAGACATACGTTTGATCAGACATTTGTGTCTTTAATAGAATAGCTCCCAGGGTTACTTCTGGGTTTTGTCATCAAGACAAGCCCTTACCCGCATGCTGTGTCACCAGTGTGCAAGGGCAGAGCAGAAGAAATCATTGTGACAACTGGGACCAAGAACATGAAAGGTCTAAGACTAAGCCACTTGCCTCAGCTGTTTGCATTTGTGGCCTACCAGCCAAAAAGACCTTGTCAAGTTTCCTAACCTGTATCACCCAGTGGCAGTGTGAAAATTTAATACAGATAAAACATCCAGGCCAAACTCTGGCTTTCAGCCACAGTCAGTAAATACAAATGGTTTCCTTTCCTGTCAGATCTTACCCCTTGGCAACCAACGGACAGGAATGGAAGCGTGGATGCTGGTTTGAGTGCCTCCTGTTTATAGCTGATATCCTAGCAGCAGTAGCCTCATGAGGGAGCTCTTACCTTGCAGGGATGTTCGGGGACTAGGTAAGTACCTTGGGTTGGGGAATTTTAATTCATTTTTGAAAACATAATACTGGTGAGCCTTTCTGTTTACAAAAGAAACAAAGGATAAATTTACACAGTTTACTCACTGCATAGGTAATTAAATAAAAACTATCATCCTACCATAGCTACAACCACGTCTAACTCTTTCTGTGAGATATATGCACACTTCACATGTACTTCTTATGAAACTCCTATGCGGGCCCCTGTTTATCTCACTTAACAACATACATACCTTTTTTTTCTTTTTCTTTCTTTTCTTTCCCCCTAAGATTCTTGCCATACTAGCCTAGCCTGGCCTTGAACTCATGATCCTTTTTCCTCAGCCTCCCTCATTCTGAAATTACAGGAATACACCGCTATACCTGCCTTTCAAAAACATTGTTCATGTCTAAAATTTCTTAACTAAAATGTTCATAAGTAAAATTTCTTCTTCAATATCACTTTTAAAATGGTTATTTAACATTAACCAGAGTTCACAATTACTAATAATATTTCAATGGCTATTTTCATAAAGTTTTGTATACATTCATAGAAATTTAGATAGATTTTCCTGAAGATAAGGTACTGGATCCAAGTGTCCCTATATCTAAAAGGATAAACCCTGACTGTCCTCCAGAAAAATTATATCAAGATGTATTCCAGGACATTTCTTTTGTGATCTCAGAGATAAAGAGCCATTTTAACTGTGTGACTATATTCGTTAAATATATATTGATGGCTTACCACACAGATTTGCCTTTTGTGGGACCCTCTTTCAGAAACCACACCCAGATTCAATCTACTAACCCCAAATATTGCCAAGTTCCTGACACCTGCCTCAGCTGCTGCTCAGAAAACTGATATAGCAACACACTCCAAATGTGAGGTTTTTTTCCTCATCCCAGCCTCCAGAAAAGTCATCGGTGCTAACCAGTCTCTTGAGTCACCCATTCTCCTTCTTCTGTCTTGGTGGAGGGAGCAGTTATGGCCTGGAGTTTCCAGGGGAGAGTCCACCTCGGGGGACTGTTCCTCTCTCTTCTTGGCTGGGTGTGTTCATGTGTCACCACCATCCTGCCCCAATGGAAGACGCTCAATCTGGACCTGAATGAGATGGAGACCTGGATCATGGGACTCTGGGAAGCATGCGTCAATCAGGAGGAGGTGGGCACTGTGTGCAAGGCCTTCGAATCCTTCCTTTCTCTGCCCCAGGAACTCCAGGTATCTCGAATCCTTATGGTGGCCTCCCACTGCCTGGGGCTGCTGGGGCTTCTGCTCTCAGGCTGTGGGTCTGAATGCTTCCAGTTTCACAGGATCGGATGGGTATCCAAAAGGCAGCTTTGTCTCCTAGGAGGGACTCTGGAGGCATCAGCTTCACTCACTACCCTCGTTCCAGTCTCCTGGGTAGCCTATGCCACCATCAGAGACTTCTGGGATGCTAGTGTCCCTGATATTGTACCCCGGTGGGAGTTTGGAGATGCTCTCTACCTGGGCTGGGCTGCTGGTGTTTTCATGGCTCTTGGTGGGCTACTCTTCATCTTCTCTGCCTGCCTGGAAAAAGATTTGCCTGTTCTCTGGATGGCTGATGCCACAGCCCCACCAGCCTGTGCTCCAGCAGAGGAATTGGATGGCTCCGTCTACCTTGCAACACGATCTATGAACATAGCCATCTAGGACTGGTTGCTGTAAAGAAATCCCTGCAAGAAAGGAATGTCAGTAGAATCTTTTCTCTTCCTTACCCCTCAGCATTAACTCATTTAGAGGAAACTGGTCACAAGGATTTGATTATGTTGTGATCTTCAAAGTTTGGGGTTGATTTTTATTAGTGATTTTCAGAATTAAAAAAAAATCAGGCACAGTGTCTAACGAACATGTCTGTCTCATTCAAGATAGTTTACATAAATATGCTTTGATATTCATAGCTTTCATTTTGTGCTCATTTTATTACTAAGAAAAATATATTCAACAGTTACGTTCAGCGGAGAGAATTTAGTCTAGAGAGGCAATGTATGTTCAACTAAAAAAAATGGATGAGTTATTGGCACAGAATAATACCTTAATGTGGGGCTCCTCCTCTGGTGTGCAATTTGATAGGAAGCTTCAAACTAGCTCGTTGCTGTTCTGCAGATTCTTAGTATCCCAATGGGAAGATCTATTCTTGTTTCAGCTATGAGGCTGCATTATATTATTCCACTATCTTATGGTCTAGTATCTTCTCATTGAAGGCAATGGTCACCGTGTATGAGAGGTAGGGCAGCCCATCCTATTTGCACAAGGCTCAGTACTTCCACTACTAACCCTAGCTAAGGGTCAGGCACACTGAGAAAAACTGGTCACCACCACTGCCCAGTAAGTGCATGGATATGGAGAGAATTATCAGGTCCTCAGAAATGTCCTTTGACATGAGTAAGATCACATTATAAACCCTTTACATTTTAACCTAAGTATCAACAGACCTATCCAGGCTATGGCTACCAATGAGCCCCTTTCAAAACAACAGTCTCAATTGTTTACTTGCCCTACATGCACTAACCCATGACTACTCATGCCCAGGCTTCCTTAAAGACTTCTCTCAGTCTTCCAGAAGCTGCCTCCTGTTACTCGTGAGCCTGTTTCTCGGCGGCAATCACCCTGTATGGCCAACCAGCTCCCTCACTACCACCTTTTCCCCCCGCTGCCATAATCAGGTTAAGAACAGTCATCAGTGGCCCGGCCAACAATTCCCACAGAAAAGTCCCCAGATAGGTTCAGAGGCATGTTAGACTCCATGTTGAACTGGGGAGATGCTTTCCATTTCCAGTGGGATGAAGCTCTACTTTGCAAGCTCAGTTCAGAGTTCCTCACCCCAGGATCTTTCAACCCTCAAATTACCTCTAGATCATGAGATAGCCAATGCTCACTAAGCATTACCCTCCTTAGAAAAGGCTCCTTTCCGCTGAGGTATATTTATTTGTGTACATCTGCTGTGGCACATACAAATCCAAATACCTTGAGATAAACACATTCCAGAAGACAAAGGGGTAGTCTGTCTCAAAGACTTTTCTGACTTTCTCTAATAAATTGGAAAACTGACTCCAATGATGGTTTTTGTCAAATTTCCCTTCTCAATAGGTTCAAAATTCTGTGTGCCAAGTTTCAATAAGGAATGAGGCTCAAGTATCCAAAGTGTTTTCTTTTTCCTGCACTGTCTACGAGAAGGAATCACCACTCATCCACCTAATGATTTATTCCTTTATCAAATAACCTGAGCATTTACCACGTGCCAGGCACTGTGTTGGGAACCATGGATACAACAGTAAATAACAAACTTAATCCTTGTTCCTCATTCAGGCAAATAAAAACAGGTATTACTACAAAATCACTCAAATAAAGGCAAATTATAATGGTGACAAACTTAGCAATGTAATAGGAAGACTCTGTCCTACTCTTAAGAGTGATGTTTGGTAACATGACAAAGTGGTAACTTAAAATGTAAAGGGTGGAGCACAGTTTTAGATGAAGAGGGAAGAAAACAGATAAACCTTGGTGAGACTGGTAATGCAAGGGGGAGCCTAACTTTAGAGGGACCTGAAGGCCTTGGTAAGGAATACTGTCATCTCTATTTTAGGTCATGACATGAGAAACCAAGCACCTGGCCTAGCAATAGGAACTTTGCCCAGCTGACAGCAGTAATTTGCAAACCTCTTGTGTGTGTGTGTGTGTGTGTGTGTGTGTGTGTGTGTGTATGTGTATGTATCCTGTAACAGGGCTTGAACTCTGGACCTCACACTCTCACAGGTCTTTCTTGCTCATGACTTGCATTCCACCAACCAGGCCATACCTTCAGCTCAGCATTTTTCTAATTAATTAAGAGGTGGGAGTCTGATGGATTTTTCTGCTCAGGATGGCTTCAAACCATGATCCTCTAGGAGTCAACCTTCTGAGTAGCAAGGACCATAGGTGTAAGCCACCAGTCTCCAGCTTTTACCTTTTTATAATAGTGTGTCTCTGTGCAATTTCCTATTCATACAGCCTGGCAGAATTTAAAAACCTTCAAATCACTTGCATGTTATCTTGACAGTTTCATTTAAGATATCTTGAAAGGTGTTTTTTTCATCAGGAGAGCATATGTCACTGTTTTACTAATAAGGAAACTGAGAAATTAAGGAAGTTAGACAACATGATTATGACAGTAATTGGCTAAGTCAGGACTTGAACGCAATGCTTTATACTATGGTTCTCTTTTTCACCCCTCTTGCTTTCCTAGACACTCCACCAGACCAAAGGAAAAACTAGCTTTGAAGCAGAAGGAAAAAACAGAGACCAATAGAACGAAATCCCTTTTGTGCTTATGTTTAAGTCATTTCCAGGACTGGGCTTCCAGCTGCTCACCTGTTCCTGCTGTAGGTTTGAACCCCATGTGTGCAGGTGCAACAAGACATTTGTTTCAAAGCAACTTTCATTGAAAAGAAATGGCAACAAACTGAAGATCTGTTGAGAAAATGTTGTGTGTCCAGCTCTCCTAAAGGACACAAGGACTTTTTTTTTAATAGTTAAGGGCCAGGGATTTCTCAAGTAGCCAATGAACATCATGCCATGTCCAAAAAGGAGTGTGATCTGCATGCCAGTAAGAATCAACCTTCAGTTTGAGGAAAGTGCTATGTGCCTTAAAAAAATGCCTGTTTTTATGTACCTGGTTTGAAAGGAAACAAAGTGAGAAATAAAAATAGAACTAGCATGACCCTGGCAGCACATACCTGTAATTCTAGGCTGAGATCTGAGGCAGTTTGAAGCCAGCCTGGACAGAAAAGTCTGAGACTCTTATCTCCAATTAACCACTAAAAAGCCTTTAAGTGGAGACAGTGGCTCAAGAGGTAGAGCACTAACCTTGAGCAAAAACAAAAACAACAACAAAAAAAACAAGCAAGGATGTGAAGGCTTGGGTTCAAACTCCAATACTGGCACAAAGGAAAAACAGAACCAATGAAACCTCTCACTTTTCCCATGTAGGTTTTGCTCTTTTGTGGTACTGGTGTTTGAACTCAGGACCTCACAACTTGCTAGGCAGCTGCTCTACATACCACTTGAGCCATGATTCCAGACCTTCTTGCTTGTACTTTTTCATATAGGTAGGGTCTTACAAATTTGCCTGGACTGGGTCAGACCATGATCTTCCTACTTCTGCTTCCCAAATAGCTGAGATTTTAGGTATGAACTAACATATAGATTTATGGTAAATTATACTAATATGGCAAACTTTTTTTTGCCATTCCTGGGGCTTGAACTCGGCCTGGGCACTGTCCCTGAGCTTCTTTTGCTCAAGGCTAGCATTCTACTACTTGAGCCACAGCACCACTTCCAGCTTTTACTGTGTATGTGGTACTTAGGAATCGAACCCAGGGCTTCATGCATGCTAGGCCCTCACTCTACCACTAAGCCACATTCCCAGCCCCCACTTTACTTTGATTGCACATGGAAAGATGTGTAGTCACATATATTAGAAAAATGAAGGGATGTGAATCAACTAGTATTCCAAGTTAAAAACTTTATAAACAAGATGTGATACAGCTAAAAGTAATGTGACTCAGTACTAACTTTGGGTCTGAAAATTTTACCACTAGCAGTTAAGGCTAGTATTCTAGTATCCAATAAAACACACATCTGATACTTTTCTGAGCCTCTGAGATCAACTCCAGGGAAATCACTACAAGGGAAGCTGATGTGGGTTGGATCCACATGGGATGAGAGGCCAGGCGTCAGTGGCTCACATCTGTAATCCTAGCTACCCAGGAAGCTGAGATCTAAGGATTGCCCTTTGAAGCCAGGCTGGGCAGAAAAGTCCATGACACACTTATCTCCAATAAACTATTCAGGAAATGCCAAAAGCAGCACTGTGGTTCAAGTGGTAGAGCACTAGCCTTGAGCAAAAGCTCAGGGACAGCACAGAGGCACTGAGTTCAAGCCCCAGAACTGGCATCTCCCTCTTCCACCCCCCCCCCCAAATTGTACTTTGTTTCTTAGTCCCCATAAGCCGTCCCATCACACCGGCTCTTGGGGAATCCAGTTGGAGACAAGAAGAGGGAATGGATGGGAGTGCAAGCAATACTGTGGCTCCTTCCCACTGGACTCTGGACATTAGAGAAGGGTCTGGATTAAGGGAAGGAGAGAAACTGAAACAAACAGGTGAGAAGGAATTCTAGTGTAATCATCTGTACTCTTGGAGATAATTCTGCTTTCATACTCTTACATGACAAAAAGCTATGAAATCTCTTGGATATGCTGTTAAGGAGCAGAGAATGGACATCCAAAATATCATAGTAAAGATAGTAGGGAAATTAAAACAAAAACAATCGTCATCTTAAGACCCTGCCAAGTTTATATCACTTGATAAAATGACTAAAGAAAAATAAACCTAAAAGAGTCAGCTATGGGGTGATTTCTATATTCCGCATAAGCCCTGAGCCCTTTAGTAATATTGTTGACCAGTCAGTTGGCTAATATGAACACCTCCATTTATGAGACCATAACCCCCTGGTGACCTGGATATGACCTACTTATGTAGTAGGCATAATGCCCTATGTAAGACAGAACAGCTCTTAAAATTCTTGACCTATGATGAATTTCCCTTTGAGAACTATTCGGAGTACAACTTTAATCTGAGTCATTGCTACAGCTTTTCTCTCCTTTCAATCCTTCAAAGACAACTACAGACCAAGGAAACAGGTTCAGCCAGTATTTGAACTCCAATGCATTAGACTAATTTTTCTTTCTATGGAACTAGCATATATTTTACATGTGGAGTGAAAATAGGAGGGTCACAGTCTGGGTGAGTAATTCATCTCCAAAATAACCAAGGCAAAAAAGTTGGAGGGTGTGGCTCAAGTAGAATACCAGCAAGCTCAAGGCCCTCAGTTCAAATCCTAGCATTGTAGAAACAAAACAACACAGTAATGACAACAAAATACCAAGGAGAATCTGGAGCAAATGGAACCCATAAATTGTTGTAATTTTAGAAAATTGTTTGGTAGCCCCTGATAAAAAGACCTACTTACCTGTATCTACATCCACTTTTCTGACTCAGTAATTCTGCTCCTAGTTACATGCCAAGAGAAATGCACCTGTGCACATCAAGGATGCATGTGAAGATCTCAGTAACATTATGTATTACACTCCCAAACTGGAAATAAATCAAGTGACCAACTTAAGAAACTATGAGATAGTCTTACAGTGAAATACAGTGAGCTGAGTTACAACAATAAACTGCAGGTCCTAGCACAATTAATCCCCCACCACACTACTGGCTCTCATTCAGTCCTTGTCATTTGTTCATTCATTTGGCTTTGCTATATCTACCGTACTTCCCTTGAATGGTGTAGGGTAAAAATTTAGTGTCTCAGTTCTTATAAGGAGTTCAAAAATCAGAACAAACTAGATTGTGACTCATTAAGTATGGAAATCTGTGTCCAGTCTCCAGAAGACCCCTGCTATGCTGAAATATCCTACTCAAAACTCTTGAATCACTTTAGCCAAGGGCCACGTAAGTTTCTTTCTCTACACTTTCTGCTCCTCCTTCTTTTTCCTACCTCTTAAAGTGTCAAAACCAGCCAAGTACGGAGGTACACATCTGTAATCCCAGCTAGGAAGGCTGAGGCAGGAAGATCACCTAGCTAGCATGTGAGTTACAGAGCAAGGCCTTGTCTTGAAGGAGGGGGAGGGAAGTTGGAAGAATGGCTCAAGTGGTAGAATGCACATTCAGCAAGAGTTAAGGCCCTGAATTCAAACCTCTGTATTGCCCCCACCCACAAAAAAAAAAAAAAAGAAAAAAAATCAAGACCACTCTTGACCCAGACTATAAAAATCATGAGACCTTAGTTTGTGGAACCCTAAAAGAAATGAGATTACACCTAAAATTCATTCTTAGCACTCCCCCTGGTGGTCTGAGAAGATCCAAACAAATTTCTGCACACTATAGACATCATTGGCCTGTGCAGATTCCCAACTGCCCACCAGGAAATGTGAGGAAGAAACAAAGCAATGTGTTTGACAAGACAACCAAGGCCAGTGGAGCAGTAGTTTAAAAAGTTCACATTATAAAGACAGATACACCAAGACAAACTAAGGTGGTCAAAGTTAGTGGCCTAACGTAACTGAAGCACTGTGTACATTACTCAGTAATGGCAGGTTAAGTGAGTCAGAAATGGTGCTATGTATGATTTTAAACAAGAAAATGGAGAAAAAAAAATCAATCAACTTTCCTGGAAACAATATTTTCCACAAACTCTAAAAAACACAAAAGGACCCCTATCATGAATGTAATCAAAACACAAGTTCACTTAAAAACAAACAAACAAACAAACAAAACCTTCTTTTTCATTCTACATCTTGACAGGTTCCAAAGTAAATACCTTCACATGCAATGTAAATGACAAATGAGATCTAACACCAAGGTGCTGGTCAGTAACTGCTGCTGCCTGAAACAAGATAGGTGCTTGGTAACTCCATCCATTTCCAAAATTGAAAATATAGACTTAAATAAGGACCATGCTGTACACCAAAGGTAAAACAAATACTTTTATTGCACATTTATAAAATCTGCATAGTTGTGTGTTCTTCCCTACCATGATTAATCTCTAAAATTTGGTTAAAACATTAATTTCCAAAGACATAAACCCCAAAGGACACAAATCCTTTAAAAATGGTTTTTTTCTCTCTATATACATATATATATAGATAATTTTTTTCTTTTTACAAATCCACATCCCTTATTTTTTAAAATCAAAGAAAGGGGATTAAAATGTTCTACTGGGCCAGTAGCAGCCTTAGACACCTGTTTTTGAAAACTGCCTAGTTAACAAGAACTAATAAATGCTATATTTAGTCAAGCTTCATAATGCCATTCTGTCTAAAGTCCTTTATGCTTCCTTTCTTTCACTTAGGACTATGAGGTTTTCTGGTTTATTTAGAAATGTAAAAGAGGAGGAGGAAGAGAGGCAGCTCTCCTTTGACTTTCATCATCTCATTGCCATGGGACCTTATGTTCTACCCACAGGGAAACGGGTGGAGCTTCATCAACCCATTTTACCATCACCTGTCAAGAGGCAGGCAAGCCTTGTATTAGTAATCTCTGGTGGCTAAGTCTTAAAATGTCACTGTGCTTGATAAAATAACTCGTAGCTGCTCATCTGGTTCAGGTTCTGATGAATCACTCCTCTATTCTGCTGTCAAAAATACTTATGCCTGAAGCATAATTTAAGAGGTGCAAGAGGCTTAAAAATAAGTCCATGCATTAAGGTAGGTTCGAAGGCATTTCAGGTCTTCTGGCTTAACTCAATACCTTAATACGACGCTTCCTGCCTTTGCTAGTGGATTAGCTTTCGTGTATCAGTACCTAAACGGTGCAATCTTTAATCCTTCTTCAAACAGGCAGCAAGGGTGTGGTGTGGATCTGATTCTTACTCCTCCCTATTCTCTTTCCCCAGGGGAATAGCATGACAACAGACTGACGTGCAGCAGGTAGGCAGCCTGAGACTAGGGTGGCCTTGAACATGAGGGCCTTATTTCACTGTCACAGTTGAAACTCCTTGAATTGACTCCATGACAGCTGCAAATCTGCTACAAAGGTCATAGGGAGAATGGGGTCGAATCGTTGGAGGTTCCTTCAAGACAATGATTTCTGCAGAAGGATCTAGAAGCCTAGGTAGAAATTCTCCTAAGCACAGCTGCAGATTTTCTGTAGAGATAAAGAAGACTGGTTACATATACAACTTAACAGATTTTTGACTGAAAATTAGAAGCTACAGGTATATAGACACACCATTGATAGCCCATTATCCAGCCTCAAAGACAGAACCTGATGTTGGCTACCTAACAATAAATGGTGATTCCTTTAGGCCAACCCAGAATGAAGACCTACTTGCCAAAGCCACCAAAGCTTTCAGTTACTGCTTTAAGATAGCTATTGGTGGAGGATGCTACATAATTATTGTATGATGGATAGGACTTCTAATCATCTTTTAAAGTTTGAAAAAGTACTCTATGTTGTACTAGACATATAATGATGCTATTCTCTTTCAAATGTGTAGAATATACCAATGTGCACATATGGCCTTAAGTAAAGCTCTATATCACATATTGCCTAAATAAAAACTGAAAGCATCAAAAGGAAATACATAGCAATTGTTTATTATAGAAATCATCAATAAATAACAGTCAAGTACATGAACAGTCACTGGACTGTCCTTACATTAGTGAGAAACTAACAAAGAGGACTCATACCAGAATTGTACCAAACTTCCAATCTACTGAACTCACCTAAAAGTAATTGGCATTAGTTTCCCTCTCCAAGATGCTTTGAGACAAGCAAGAATATCACATGTGCTAATTTATTAATCTTGACACCATTACATTTTATAATATTCTTACATTATGCAACTTTAAGCCATAAATAAATATGGCTAAGATACCATCAGGTAATCAGACTACACATACACAGATTTTTTTAGTCTTAAACTAGGAAAGCATTCAGATTTTGTCAGATGTGAGAGAAATGGAAGCCTGACATTGTTTTTCTAGAACCTGCTGGCTGTTTGTGGTGGTGCTTCTACAGTCAGAGGAGGTAAGGGGAAGGGGAAAATAGTAGAACACTGGTTCCCATTCTTTTTTTCCACACCACAGACTCATTTCCCTCACCTGCATGTTTGGGGTGTTCCAGTCCCCTCAAAGCCTTTGACAACCAGGACTAAAGAATGAGTTCATTGTAATTTCTAGAAGTCCCAAAGCCTCAGAGATTGTAAAAAGTGCTTACAACAACACACCTGCAATATCTTGCCCAAGGTAAGAGCACCAGTGGTTTCTCATGACCTCAATGGCATCCAGATCATCCTTGGAGATGTCATTGTTAATGATCAGGTGAATGCAGGGAATGATCAACTCATTCATCACATTAATCCCTTCTGTTACAGAATGATCATCATTTGTTTCAAAGAGAGAAGCTGCTCTGGCATTCAGTTCCTACACATAAAAGGCAGAGTGGGAGAAAAAAGGCTGAAAAGGTAAGCATCTATTAAGTCGTGTGGCTCCCACACTCCCCTGCACATTGGAATTACCTTGGGAATTTAAAAAAAATTTTTTTGGTCGAACCCCAGATGAGCTGATTTAATCAGAATGTAGATGATCTGGGCATTTGGGATTTAGCAAAAGGTCCCAAAGTGATGCTAATACAGCCAAGTTTGGCCTAAACTTACAATTCAAAGTCATGTTTAGTATCTGTTTCTACCAAAAGACCTATCCGTTGGTTCTCAATCTCCATGAGGGATCAGAAACACCTACAGAAGACACACGGATGGGGGTGGGAAGGTGGCTCAGTGGTAGAGCGCTTGCCTTGCATGCATGAGGCACCACATAAATGGAAAAAGCCAGAAGTGGCACTGTGGCTCAAGTGGTAGAGCGCTACCTTGAGCTCAAGAGCTGAAGGTCAGAGCCCAGGTCCAGAGTTCAGGCCCCACAACTGGCAAAAAAAAAAAAAAAAGACACACAGATGCCCAGACCCCATCCTTTATTGTCCTGGGGGAGAACCTGTGCCTCGCCAGCTTGAAACCTCACTATGTGGTTCTTACACACACCGGAGATTAACAACAGCAACAAAAAACTCAATCATTCTTATATTACACTACTGTGGAAGGTGAGATGTTCAAGATGCTGACCTGAATTTGGTGATTTAAAATATAGAATCACAGCTCTAAAATTCAGATCATGGGGCTGGGAAGGTGGCTCAGTGGTAGAGCACTTGCCTTGCATGCATGAGGCCCTGGGTTTGATTCCTCAGCACCACATAAGCAAAAAGAAAAAAGCCAGAAGTGGCGCTGTGGCTCAAGTGGTAGAGCACTAGCCTTGAGCTGAAGAGCTGAGGGACAGTGCCCAGGCCCAGAGCTCAGGCCCCATGACCAGACCCTAAATAAATAAATAAATAAATATAAAATTCAGATCATTAAGTCTGAAATGCTTTTTTCCAGCTTCCAAGTAGCCCTGTCACATCTGTAATTGTCATACAAATCCAAATATACAAATCCAAAAACATGAAGCTGTTGAGAAGAATATATCTCATGATTTAATGGCCTCCACTGGGTGTTAAGAGGACCAAGACATTGGTGAAAATGTAGCCTTTATTTCTGAGAAGGGAAAATTTCCTGGGAATGAAGGGAAGTAAACACAAGTACACAATATAAAGGCAAGCCACCTCTTCCTAATTCTCTGAAGAACAAGCACAATATACTCCCTTGGGGAGTCAGAGGGGATTATATCTGCCTTCCATCCTGACTAATGTGTGACAATAATGCTAACAGGTCAGCAGGACTGATTCGGTGGTTCATTACAGTGCTCTATAAAACCAAAGCCATCTCACAGTCATCAAATTTCATCCACTAGCTTTAGGTAGGGAACACTGAAAAATACCTATTCCCCAAATACATACATCATGCCAGATTCAGAACAAACTGCTGAGTAAGAAAAAAAAAGATCACTATCTAGTAGAGAAGAGATGTGATAAAAGTGATAATGCAGGCATTAAGCAAGGGCACAGAGATGGACAGCTGACTCTCAGAAGCTGAGAGGACTGAAGAATGGAATTCACCTAAGGTAAGGTAAATGACCCTGTTCGAATAGAAAGTTGCCCATGAGTTTGGAAAAAAAAAATCAAAGTTTGGTGTAGATAATTATTTGGCTTAAGCTGGATTTTTAAATGGCTTCAAGGGACAGACAGACAGACGACAGACAGACATACACACACAAATAAGTACAAACCAGAAGGCATTTTCTCCGGTATAAAGCAATCACTGATTCCTTCACCCCCCTGTGAGGGCCCTTCATCAGCAGTGCAGCGTTGCTCTGGTAGGCATATACCAAGTAGGACAGCGCTTCTTGGTACCTTAGAAAATGCAGGGTAAGTTTAATCTGCAGTAGCAGGAAGGGATAGAGATAAATCACAGCTCTCTTTTGCCAAACCTCACTGCTCCCCAATATAAGAATATACTTGGCTACCATTATGGACAAGTCTTAAAGACAGTCAAGCATAATGTATGGGAAAAGCCTGAGGGCCAAAGACCGTAGCCAATCTCAGGTCTTCTAGAAATGGGACAAGAAATGGAACAGATGCTCACTGGGGTCTATGCCAACTTGAAAACATTTTCTGAGTTCATTTGCCACAAAGAAGGTCTAGCACAGTGATCTCTTCTCTAGAGAATCTATTGTTCAGAGCAAAGTCAAAGGAAGCACCAGAAAGAACAGATGCACACAGACTGAGGCATGGCTCAAGTGTACAATACCTGCCAAGCAAGCAGACAATTGTAATCTACAGTACTGAAGAGTAGAGGCACCTTGTGTGAGTGATAAAGGAGGTAATGCAGGCCTGTGACCTCTAGTATCCTCAGCTGAGCATCAATTTAATCAGTATAGTGATCGATAATCTCTCTCTCTCTTTTTTTTGTCAGTCATGGGGCTTGAACTCTGGGCCTGAGCGCTGTCCTCAGCTCTTTAGCTCAAGGTTAGTGCTTTACCACTTGAGCTACAGTGCCCCAGTTTTCAAGTGGTTTATTATTAGAGATAAAAGAGTTTCATGAACTTTCCTGTCCCGGCTGGCTTTGAACCGTGACCCTCAGATCTCAGCTTCCTGAGTAGCTAGGATTACAGGTGTGAGCCACCGGCGCCCAGCTGTGATCAATAATCTTAGTGAAACAAAAAACAACATACTTTCCTTTCTGATAGAGTTCTAGGCCTGTCAGGAGATATACAGACACCTTTCGGAACAAACTATAATCTTCATGCCACTTCTGTAAAAGAATAACAACCATTAATTATTTGGTTTCAGTAAAGTAATGCATTTTATACCATTGCAAATTTCAGACTCAGTATAAACATTTACTGAGCACATTTAGCCAGGTCCAAAACCACAAACTTTCAGATAAAAAACATTCAGTATTTAGTCAACCACCGACCTTTAATTATCATGTTCCATCCCAATTCTATTCCATCCTAATTCTATTCCATCTTTGCCAGTACTAAACTTAGGACTTCATGCATGCCTGGCTTACTTACTCACCTGGCAAAATACCATTTGGGCCAAGCCTCTAGTCTAGCTTCTTGTTGGTAATTTTTATGATGGACTCTCCCATGGACTTTTCTGCCTGGGCTGCCTTTGCACCATGAGCCTTTGGATCTCAGACTACTGAGTAGCTAGGATTACAAATATGAGCAACTCGTGCCTGGCTGGAAATATTTATTTCACATAAACTTTGTAATTTCCAACACCCATGTCAAAGTCATTCAGCTTTGGCTTAGTCAGTCTCTGGAGTTCTGATAAGGCCTCACAGACATAGTGAAGATAGAAGGGCAAGGCGGCTGTACATGTGTAGAATATAACTTGGAGGTGTGGCATACTGTTTTATGTCGAATGCAATGGCTTTTAACAATGTGTAGGCCAAAGGTCTCAGCCTATAACTCCAGATACTTATGAGCCAAGGACAAAATGAGGGCAAGGAATTAGCAAGATCCCATTCTCAATAAATAAGGACTGGGAATGTGGCTTAGTGGTAGAGTGCTTGCCTAGCAGGCATGAAGCCCTGGGTTCGATCCCTCAGTACTACATAGAAAAAGGTGGAAGTGGCACTATGACTCAAGTGGTAGAGTGTTAGCCTTGAGCAAAACAATCTCAGGTCCTGAGTGCAAGCCCCGTGACTGAAATAAAGTTAAGATGGTCCTTATCTGTAACCCCAACTACATGGAAGTAGGAGAACTGAAGTCTGAACCAGCCCTGGGCAAAAACTTGTGACCCTATCCAAACCAATAAATAAAAATAACAATATTGATCGTGATGTTTTGTACTTATAAGTTGACATGAATGGTAACCCCCTTATACAACTACTTGGAGGTAATAAAAATATAATTATTAATCAATCAAAAAGCCTGGAAGTATGTCCCAAACGGTAAAACAACAAAAAACCTAGCAACCACCAAGCCCTGAGTTGAAACCCTAGTAATGTGAAAAAAAAAAAAAAGGCAGATGTATATACTTCAATGCATAGTAGAAAGCTGTACCATCTTTTAAAAGTCAATTAATGTTATTACACAGTAGGTACTTAAGGAAGATAGAGCACAGATGCATTCTAGTAAAAGAATGGAGCTATTCTGAAAGTAGGAAAAGATCATTTACCTATTCTTCCCCAGGTCTTTTTGTGCAAAGGGAGAGCAAGGCAATCTGTGGTAACACTAAACTATTCACTTTACCCATTGTATCTGGAATTCATATTATTTTTTAGAATTCATATTTTTATTTTACAGATTTAAACAAGCAATCAAAAAGTTCACCTTGTACTCTTCCATATTCATGTCATCTGGTCCAATTTCCCTCAGCTTGGCCTGAGCCACCTTCATAATACTGATTGACCTGTGTGGGACAGAGTTGGGATGGCAATGAAAGGACACGAACAGGCTCACAGCTGGAGGCCTCAGCCTCGTCAGAACCCATGGAGAGAAAGCAGGACTGAGTAAAGATTCCCTTCTCACCTTTCATCATAGCTAAGATTTTTATCCGCAAACTGTTCTAGAAGGGTCCGCTCTACCACCCTCTTGGGAGCTTCATTTTGGAAAAAGTAGACCAGAACATGCTGAAGTCGAGGGTCACTGTGGGAGGTAGGTGTCTCCTTGGCGAGCTGATAGAGCCTGGAGTATTCTTCATGGAACGCCTGTTGAACACAGTACACATGCTTAGGAATCTGCACACACAGAGATTGGTGCCTAAGGCTGGAGGGGCTCATAATGATGAGGACCTCTTCCTATCGAGGGATTACAAAAGCAATCATGGAATCTGTTTGCTGACAAATCATGGAAAACAAACTGCTATAGCATTCTGCTAAGAAAGACACACCACTCAGGAGACACTCATTTTCTCAGGAAGGTCTTGAAAAACCAATGACTCAGTCCTAATTGTTTGGGGTTTATATTCCTGAATCCAATATAAATAATAAATATAAATGGGATTTCAATCAAGTGTCTTACACTTTATTCAAGGATCTTAAAAAGCATGACCTACTTTTTAAGATGAAGGCCCTCAAATTGCAAAGGCCAACCTTGTTCTAACAACAGCAATGAGTTTTATGTTTTGCTTTAATAAAGGCTATTTGAAACCCCACCCTTCCAGGTTATATATGTACTGCCTCAACAGTATGATACCTGGTTATAAGCATTAAAGATTTTTAAAACAGAGGTACCTTAATGAGCCCTGCTTCAGACCCATCTCGGTCAAAGGTCTGACGGGCCTTAGCTATGGCCAGGATGACCCCTTGCATGGCAGGGCTCAGCATCACCTACCACAAGACAGCACAAAACACAGAGAGAAAAGGAGAGAAGAGAGGTTCAAAAGGAGCTTGTGTGAAGGCAAAGTGAGCAAAGGCAAAGTATGGAAGGAAAGCAAAGCAGTGTGACCCATGGGCAGCATGAACTACAAATCAGCTTTATTACCCACCCCTATGCCTATATGCCTTTGCCCCCTACATGCCAACCTAGACCAACGCAAGTCATACCTATCCTACAGGTTCTAATTTTGCCAGATAAAGACATATGTCAGCCAAGAACCAGTGGCTCATGTCTGTAATCCTAGATACTCAGGAGGCTGACGATCTGAGGAGCCAGGTTTGAAGCCAGCCCATGTTGGCTTTTGTCTCCAATAAACCACCAAATTAAAAAAAGCCGTAAGTGGAGCTGTGGCTCAAGTATTTGAGCACAAAGCTCAGGGACAGCACCCAGGTCCTGAATTCACGCACTAGGACTGGCACATAAAAAGGAACCAAAAAAGGAAGATTTCCAAAAAGATCTCCAATGTGACACTTCGAAAGAACTAAGTTAATTATAGTTCTCAGAGAGGGAAGTATCTGAGCTCAGGATTCCAATTTAACTTGCAATTTTAAAGAATAGCTTAAATATATAATTGGAAGTTTTACTTGGATGGACAGACAGCATATTTACAGTTGGCTGGAGACTAGAAAAGGAACAAATGAACAAATATGACTATAAAATATCCTAAAGGAGAGAAAATAACAGGACTCATGCTTGTTTATGTGAAGCACAACTGGAAAGGAGACTTAGCTTCTTGCTAAGTTTTTGAATTAAAAGCAAGACCAACATTCATGTTTTGTTTGCTTATTGGATAAATAAAAAAATTATCTGAAGGAAAATCAACAGACTAATATCAAAAACAAATATTCCCAACCAGGCATGGTGGTACATACATATAATCCCAGCACTCATAAGCCTGAGGCAGGAGGACCATGAGTTTGAGGCCAACCTATACAACACAGAGACACTATTTCAAAATACAAAACAGGACAGGTGCTGGTGGCTCACACCTATAATTCTACCTACTCAGGAGGCTGAGATCTGAGGATCAAGGTTCAAAGCCAGCATGGGCAGGAAAGTCTGGTAAGACTCTGATCTCTTAACTAATCACCCACAAATTGGAAGTGGGGCTATAGCTCAATGTGGTAGAGCCTTGAGTGAAAAAACTGAGGACAGCACCCCAAGCCCTGAATTCAAGCCCTACAACCACCACCACCACCACCAAAAATCAAGATTCTTTATAAAGCTATTTTTATTAGAATACCAAAAGAAAAATAAGTTCTGCCTGAGACAACTAGACCAAGCAGACCCACCCCTGTTCCCCACCAATACATATGAGGAAAAAGCTGGGTGAACACACACACACACACACACACACACACACACACACACACACACACGCACACACACACACACACACACACACGGGGACAGACACAACAGGAACAGGAGATGATGACCACTTCACAAAGAGTGAAACTGAAGTGAAAACTAGGAAAGCCTCTTTGTCCATTACTTGTCTCAGTGAGGAACTAGTAGCCATTGCCAAGCACCTTAAAGAAGGCTACGCAGTCACAGAAGGGACTCAAGACTGACAACAGGCAGCCACGTCCTGCCTATCTCTGTACCTCCTCATCATATCCACCTGCATCCGATCTAACCAGAATCCTCCCCACACTGGGGATCTCCACTTCAGAGGCCTCAGAGTTAGGCTGGGCAGCACTTTCTGTGGCATCAGCCCTTGGGGGCGGTTCTGACTGCTCTGCCAGGTTTGATTCCTGGGGCATGGGCTTCTCGGGTTCAGCTTCCTTAAGCTGTGGCAACAAGATGGAGAAGAGTAAGGAAAAACAGGAGAAATAAAGATGATGGTTAAATGCAGCAGAAACACAGAATAATGGAAGTGTGAGAAAGCTGGCACTGATGAGACCCTCTTCCATCTGCCCTCCGATCAGTCTCACCTCACTCAAAGCTGCTTCCACTCCACTTTTCTCATAGGCTCTAGCTGTGTTTGCGATGGCCTGGGCAGTCTGCTCCTTCACAATCACTGCGTGCTCAGATGACAAGCAGCGAACCCCCGGAGGAGAGGCTGCTGGTGGCTCTAACAGAGAATCCACAAAGGCATTAGCATCTAATAATAAATAACATCTACAACACTAGTAAGTGAGCAAAATGAACACACAGTGTGATAAAAATCCTTCTAACACAACTTTTATAAAACCTGTGCAAATTTGCCCTAGAATTAGTGATTACAAGAAATGGCTAGAGAGAAATTAAGATCTGTACAATTTATTGTACTCCCAATTTCTTTGTACCATAAAAGCTTCCTACAAACAATCGTCTGTTAGCAAGATCTCCATTGGAGAAAGGTTTCCATTAACTCTACCTTTTAATTCTACCACCGTCTCTCCTACTAAGCACAAGTACACACACACATTACAGGTCACCTCTGTGACATTATTTCTGCTCACTGGAAATCACATTCCAAAGTCAGACTGTGCAACACCAACTATAAACAAAATGGTGAAATCTGCCATCAGCTACTCGGCTGAAGGCAGGCTGGCAGGAAGTGCAGTGTACATGTACTAGTTCACTGACATTATGCCCTTCATGGCTACCTTGTGATGTAGAGAAATCCTGGGATGATGGGCTGCTGGAGGATTCCATTTGAGGGATTTTACATGACTGTTCTTCCTCCCACTCCTCAACTTCCTGCTCAAACCGCCAGTTATCTTCTTGAATGTAATGCTTGAGCTCCACAGACAGGGCATCCAACTCTCCCAGCATCTGTTCTGGTTCACTTGGGGCTGCCTCCGAGGAAAAACAGTTAAATGGAGCAGCATCCAGAAAAAGGGACTTAGGAAGTAAAAGGGCCTTCCAACACAGGAGGAATACAGGCTATTTTATCTTTTGTCTTGTTCCTAACTGAAAATAAATGAATCAGTCAGTCCACTCATCCATTTATATAAGCATATGAATAATCCATCAGGAATTCTGACAATGTCAGGCACAGCCTATCAGTAACGCCCTGGCATGTTTGTAGACAGGTGCACATTCAATAACTGTTGGATGAATGAACGAATGATGATTTAATTGTGGTCTATCACTGGATGTACCAAACATTTCTTAGAAATCTGGAAAATCAATACACTCAATATAAATTTCAGGCCAAATAATTATGGCAATTTAACCACTGCATCTATTATTAGTAAGAATTTCCATCTACCTCAAAAGATTAGATATGAATTTCAAGACATTTATCTTTTTCACAATGCTATTAGAAAGCAACTACTACACAATGGTCATACCTGGCTCGTAAAAAACCATGATGAAAAATGGCACACATGTCAGGGATACATATGTTCACTTTCAAGCTGTCACAAGCCTTGTCACTAAACAAATAAGCTCCCACTCAATATTTCTGTTATATAAAAGTGAACAATGAGCTGGGCGCCAGTGGCTCACATCTGTAGTCCTAGCTACTCAGGAGGCTGAGATCTGAGGATCACGGTTCAAAGCCAGCCTGGGCAGGAAAGTCCATGAGACTCTTATCTCCAATAAAAACCACTAGAAAACCGGAAGTGGCACTGTGGCTCAAGCGGTAGAGCACTCACCTTGAGCTGAAGAGCGCAGACAGCGCCCAAGCCCAGAGTTCAAACCCCACAACTGACCAAAAAAAAAAAAAAAAAAAAAGTGAGCAATGTGAGGCCTAATATAGTAGCTCAAGCTTGTAACCTTAACTACATATGAAGTAGACACCAGGAAGACTAAAGTTCAAGGACAGACTGGACAAAAAAGTTTTGAAACAATATCTCAACCAATCAAAAGCTGGCCATAAGCCATGACTATCATCCATCCCTGGTATTCAGGAAGTATAAGTAGAAAGACAGAGGTAAAGACCAGCCCAGATTCAAAAGTGAGAACTTATTTGAAAATAGCAAAGCAAAAAGGGTAAGGTGTGACTGAAGTTGCAGAGCACATGTCTGTCAAGTGCAAGGCCCTGAGTTCAAATTGCAACACAGAAAAAGAAAAAAGAAAAAACTATATATAGAGGCAATAGTAAGACTCTGATATAGCACCAACAGCTTGTACAATGACTCCTGCAGCAACTGTTTGAACTTCAAGGTGCAGATGCACAACTTTTTGCTTTTCTTTTTAAAATAAAGAGTCTTGATTTGTAGGCCAGGCTGGTCTTTAACTTATGATCCACCTGTGCCAGGCTCCAGAATGCTGGGATTATAGAAGTAAATCATGATGCCCAGCTAAATATACAACTTTAAATGTCAGTGATTAGCAAATTACTCCCCATTCTTTTCATCAGTCATGGAGCTTGAACCCAGGGCCTGGGTGCTTTCCCTGAGCAGTTTTTTTGCTCAAGTCTAGTGCTCTAACCCTTCGATCCACAGCTCACTTCCAGTTTTCTGGTGGTTACTTGAAGATAACAGTCTCATGGGCTTCCTTCCTAGGTTGACTTTGAATGATGATTCTCAGATCTCAGCTTCTTGAATAGCTTGGATTATAGGTGTGACCCAACAGTGCCCATCTTAAGATTCCGTTTGACTGCCCTCACACCACTAACTATCCTGGCAAGTCAGGATGATAAGGTGCTTTCTGGACAAATGCCTTGCATGCTTTCTATAAAGCACAGAAAAGTTTGAACATCAAGAGAAGCCTTTGAATTATCTTAACATAAAATGCTGGTTAGAAGACCTCTCACAGAGATGTAAAAGAAAGAAAGAGAATAATATAAACTGCAACAGCACAGAAGTTTAGGAGTCCAAAATGGATCTGAAACTTAGGCCTGACATTTATTTCTTAGTTGTGACTCCAGACAGCTATAGATCCTCTTAAATTTGGTAACCCAGCTGGAAAGTGAGGACAGTAAGAATTTCTACTCTGCCCACCGCTCTTTCAGAGTTAAGTTATTGGAGAAACAAAGTTTTTTGAAAGCATGTATTAAGATATAAAGTAAAGGGGCTGGGAAGGTGGCTCAGTGGTAGAGCGCTTCCCTTGCATGCATGAGGCCCTGGGTTCGATTCCTCAGCACCACATAAGCAGGAAAAAAAAGATACAAAGTAACATAAAGAAAATTATTAGTGCTTTATTATTATGAAAGAATGAGACCATTCAGGAAAATTCACTTTTATAATTTAGCTATTCTGAGGCGAAGGAATGTAGCTCAGTGGTATAGCATGCGTTAGTAGCATGTGCAAAGTCTGGGTTTGGTCCCCAGCACCGACAAAACATTAAAAAATTTAAAAATTTAGCTCTTCTGTATGTGGAAGGTCATCACTAAAAAGGAAGTCTAGAACACAATTTTTCAATGCAAGGCTGGCTAAATAACCTAAATATAAATAATTATATATAGCAATCATATAATACATATTAGTTATATGATAATCTAATTATGTAATAATATTGTAATAATGCAATGGAAATGCATAGCTATTTAAAACTATAAGAAAGCTCCTATTTATAACACGTGCACCTCCATGTTTATTGCAGCACTGTTCACAATAGCTAGGATATGGAAACAACCCAGATGCCCCACCACAGATGAATGGATCCAAAAATTGTGGTATCTATACACAATGGAATATTATGCAGCCATTAGAAATGACAAAATAATGGCATTTGCAGGGAAATAGATGGAGCTAGAAGGAATCATGTTGAGCGAGGTAAGCCAAGAGCGAAGAGACAAACGGTACATGGTCTCCCTGATAAGTGAATGCTAAATCCAAAATGTTAGGTGATACGACAAAACTAACAGGACTCAAGAAACAAAGAACTCCCACTCATCTGGTCGGACCACTACTAAATATCCCCATGCTGCTGATCACATTTATGGTGTATATGTGTACACCGTTATATGTTATAGACTGTGATAGACAATTTGCTCCAGGAAAGTTAGAATGAACTTGTGACTTTAAATGAGCATCATTATTCCACAATACTGGGAAATTTGGGAAATTATGTAATCACTTAATCACAATAAAAAAATAAAGAACCTCGGGGAAGGTAGGGAGGGAAGGGATGGTAGGGGGAAAACAATGGAGAGGATAACAATGCTCAATAGGAAGTGTACTCATTACCTTACTCATGTAACTGTAACCCTCTGTATAGTATCTTTACAATAAAAAATAAAAAAATATTTTTTTTTTTTGGTTGTGGGGCCTGAATTCTGGGCCTGGGCGCTGTCCCTCAGCTCTTCAGCTCAAGGCTAGCGCTCTACCATTTGAGCCACAGCGCCACTTCCGGCTTTTTCTGCTTATGTGGTGCTGAGGAATTGAACCCAGGGCCTCATGCATGCAAGGCAAGCGCTCTACCACTGAGCCACCTTCCCAGCCCTAAAAAAATATTTTTTTTTTTAAAAAAAGGTCCTATTTATAAAAATAGGAGATCACTAAGTACTTGACCTATGATTAAAGTGCAGATGTGAATGGAAAAGTATCTCATTTAGAGGGAATAAAACAGAGAAGGGGAAAGTAAAATCTACACACACAGATCATTTTTGAATACTACGTAGGAAACCTAACAGCATACACTTCTTGGGCAGTCAGATTAGTGATAAAGGTTCTAAGGTAGGAAGCTTTTTATTCCCTTTTATACTATTAATATTTTAAAATTCCTTAATACATAATAATTGCAGTTGAATTACAAAGGACGTATGAGTCTGCTCATCCCTGGGCAGTATATATTTTTCCCTAATCCCTGGGTTTTGTTAAGGTATTTTTACCTGCATTGAAGTGGGGTAGCTTGTCATTGATATACATCAAACAGTAAGCACTAACATTTCTCAGGCCTCCATAAGAATCTCTTTCAAGTTCTTCCCAGGAAGACTCAGTGACAGAGATATCATTGTACTTGAGCCAGGTTTGCCGAGGCTGGTTATAAATATAGGCCCAGTAGTGTCCAGCATTTGCTTGTCCTTCATGAACAAGAACTGCATGTAAGCGGTAAGGCACCTGCCAACCAGAAAAAACATTTCCTCAGACAAAGCAAAGGCATAAGATAAAGCCTAGGTTATGAAAATTCAAAAAGGTTTCCAAAGTATTCATGTATTCAATATAGTTTCACATTAAGCATCTTGCTAGTTAAAGATGAACTAACAAAAACACATCCATGGAGTACGTCAATTGTATCTTAGTTCCAGAATCTTTAGGAGACAGTTAAGATAGGCCTTCTGAAGGTTTCCTAAACTCCTATCAGTACCTTGACATGCTTCCACTAGAGACTCCCATGGTACATTCCTGCTACCTAGAAGAGTCCTGTTCCTTGCCCTTCTTGGAGGAAGCTATCCTCTGGCAGCTATGTTCACACAAGGTCTCTGCAAGGCCATGTACAGAATGCTACTATGAACAAAATCATGTGTAGACAGTAAGAATTTGTCCTGTCTGACTCCCTTTTGGTCTTATAAGTTATTAGAAAAAGAAAGCCTGAAAGCACACTGCAAGGTTATTTCAGAACTGGACCACTTGAAAAAATAGATAAAAATCCTTGGGTTAGTTTTCCCCATTGCAAACTTAGTTGTCACTTTGTGAGAAATTTTCATTAATATTTGACAACCAATTTTTCTACTTTTTTTGATAAAATGTCACATGACAATGATACAATGTATTTGCAAAACAAATTTGTTTTAAGTTCTCCTATAGGTAAAGGATGCATTGCTTTCTTTACCATACATAGTAAGGAAACAATATAGTTTCAACTTAAGTTTATTCTTATGTATCAGTGTGACCCCCCCCCCGCCAATCTGGTTTCTAAGAAAACTATTTTCTTCCATCTACCATTAGCACAAGTCTTGACTTTCCCATTAATTTTCATTCTACCTGACAAAGAAGAGGATCGCGGTACATCTCCTCAATAGTCTGGTTGGTGTTTGCAATACAATTCTTTAAATCTGTTTGGGGGGGAGGAAAGAGTATCATGTTAAAATGTCCCATTCCACATCACACCATCTGCATCAACTAAGCCAGTAGAATTCATGTTTCTAATGATTTCAACTTCTCACTGTGGACCGTGGAAGTCTAAAAGAGTCTTAGCTCCAATTAAACACCAGAAAACCAGAAGTAGAGCTGTTATTCAAAGTGGTAGAGTGCTAGCTTTAGGTAAAAGAGCTCAGGGACAGTGCCCAGGCCCTGAGTTCAAGCCTCTCAACCAACCAACCAACAAACAAGCAAAATAAAATAGTGCTTTAGGTTATGCAAGCTTTGATTAAAAATATTTTGTAATTATAATAAAAAATAATTTTATTATATATAAAGAAGAAGCCATCTTATTTTAGGAAATAAACTTCACCATACTGGCAGAAAGAAATATAGGGCTAAATTTCTCAGATTAAGAAATTTGAAGCAATCTAGAATTTAATTTTTTTAATTAAAAAAAAAGCACAGAAGGAAAGGAATACTCTGAGCAATATGATAGTGAGGCCAAATGAATTTTACGATATGAAAGCTAATTCAATATTACAATGTGTGTACCACTCAGACATTCTGTCTCATTAAGTGTCAACAAAATATGCTTCACATGGACAGTAATTAAAAGAAGAAATCCAGGACTTCTGTTTGGGCAATCAAAGTGTGAATTCAGAAGCATGCTACAGAACAGAAATCTGATGTAGGAAAATCTGAGCTCAGGTTGTAGCTCAGTAGTAGAACATGTGCTTAGGAGGGAGGAAACAGGGATGGAAGAAGGGAGGAAGGAAAGGAAGACGGATCTCAGCAAAGGTAATCCCAAGTGTCTAAGCTTCTACAGGAATTTTGAGGCAGTAATCTAGGAAGGATCTTCCATAGGTATACAATGGGGGCATGCACCAGTCTTACCGGGCATGAAGAATGCAAAATCAACGACTAGCTAAAATTCAACAGCTTGTAGGATAATAGCAGGAAGCCTACTCAAGATACCAAGCATCCAAACACTTAAACAACAGAAAGTCAGGTTAAGAGTGCCAACCTTGTATGTCTTGTTCAATCTCACTCCTCCACCTCTGAAGACAGGTCTTAACGAAGTTCATCTCTTCATCAGTGACTGTTCGAGGAGCAGGGAGCATAGGCATTCCCAGGGAAGACCTTGGAGGGGTAGTCATTACCTCAGACTGGTGTAGACAGTCTTCAGGAGAAGAAAAGGAACTTTCAATATTCTGAGAAGGGCCTTCTGCACTTGTACTAAAGGAAGACCAAAAAAATAATGCTCAGCTGATATTTTCCACAAGACAGTCAGCCAAAAATTGGAAAAAAACAAACTGCTTTATAAAAAGAAACACACACACACACACACACACACACACACACACACACACACACACACACACACACACACACACACACACACACAGCTATTATTTGGTGAGTAGTAACTCTAAACATGTATTAAGCTAAAGTTTTAGTCATATAAATCATCTCACTTAAAAAATTTGGCTATGCAGCTGATGTTATTATCTTAATCTGAGTCCTTAAGAGGCAGAGGTAGGGGGACTGTGAGTTTGAGGCTGCCCTAGACTATCTCAAAAAACAAAAGTGGGTGTGGAAGACAGAACAGTTACTAAGCAACTCACCAGGAGGTGATGGAAAGATTCAAGCTCAGATCTTCCTGAGTCTATGGTTCATGTTGTATAATCATTACTCACAATGTTGTTTTTTTTTTTTTGGTCGGTCATGGGGCTTGAACTCTGGGCCTGGGTGCTGTCCCTCAGCTTTTCAGCTCAAGGCTAGTACTCTACCACTTGAGCCACAATGCCATTTCTGGCCTTTTCTGCTACCTTCCCAGCCCCTCACAATGGTTTCTCATGAAGAAAAAAAAAAAGAACCAGCAGGAACTTGGAAAAAGCATGTGATTGGAAAAATTTGGGATCATCTACAGTTTTGAGAAATGCAACTGCCTGAAGTGAGGCTATCTATTCAGGAACAAAACACATGGAGGAAAAAACAAACAAACAGCTGAGCATCTAGCTCACAGGCACATGCAATTTAGGTGACCCCTTGCAAGTCTCAGAGGGCATGGCTCTAAGACAAGTAATCCCAGATCAACTACATGTGAACTGGAGGGCCTAGCCTCAGAAAGGAAATAAAAAATCTTACCTACAAAATGGAAATCTATCTTCTTTCCATTAATGCTGTCAAATAACAAAGACTGAAGAATTCAAAGTAGGGACTGGGAAGGTGACTCAGTGGTAGAGCGCTTGCCTTGCATGCCTGAGGCCCTGGGTTCGATTCTCCAGCACCACATAAGCAAAAAGAAAAAAGCTGGAAGTGGAGCTATGGCTCAAGTGGTAGAGCGCTACCCTTGAGCTGAAGAGCTGCGGGACAGCGCCCAGGCCCAGAGTTCAGGCCCCACGACTGGACCCCCCCCCCAAAAAAAAAAAAGAATTCAAAGTAAATGTTAAGTACTAATTAACTGTTCAAACTGAAGTAACATATAAACAAACCAGCAATTATATTTGTTTCAAATTATACTTTGTTTCAAGCCAAAAATGTAAAACATCAACTTCCTTTTGCTTTGCCTTAAAAGAAATCTCATTGTTCACTCTGTCATGCACAAAATGGAGGGAAATGGAGGGAAGCCTCTTTTCTAAAAGAGCTAGATGGGAAAATAAACCCAAGTATCAGCAAAAAAGCAGGTATCTCAGTCTGAGGACACACACACACACACACACACACACACACACACACACACACACACACACACACACACACACACACACACACACACACACACACACACACACACACACACACACACACACACACACACACACACACACACACACACACACACACACACACTCTCTCTCTCTCTCTCTCTCTCTCTCTCTCTCTCTCTCTCTCTCTCTCTCTCTCTCTCTCTCTCTCTCTCTCTCTCTCTCTCTCTCTCTCTCCAACGAATACAAATATTGATATGAAAAATTGGGGAGAATGATGTTTTTTTGTTGTTGTCGGTCATGGGGCTTGAAATTTGGGCCTGGGCACTGTCCCTGAGTTCTTCAACTCAAGGTTAGCTAGCACTTTACCACTTGAGCCACAGCGCCACTTCCAGTTTTCTGGTGGTTAATTGGAGATAAGAGTCTCGCAGACTTTCCTGCCTGGGCTGGCTTTGAACCATGATCCTCAGATCTGTCTCCTGAGTAGCTAGGATTACAGGCATGAGCCAATGGTGCCTGGCTGATAGGGTTCTTTTTAACCTAAAACTCTTTACCTTCATGGATATTGATGGATAGTAGTACTTTAATTAGCTATTACATACATGAATACTTTATGTGGTCAAGTTGGTTTTGTCCCAGGAATACAAGGATGGTTCAACACATGCAAAAGAATAGACATTTAAAAAAAATCTACTTTCATTACCTTTCCTTGGATGTCAGATCAGAAACTGGGTAGTGCATTGAAGGAAGTGGCAAAGTCACGTGTGTGTCACTCTGAGACAGACAGCTTTCTGAGGCAGGCTTTGTACTGGCAAATTCAATAACATATTTCAACATGTCTGGGAGTGGGAACCGAGCAGGGCCTGAGCCATACTTCACATACCTAAGAAGCAAAGACAATGGTGCTCTACTGCTCAGGTCTGTGTGCATTTGAAGACTTGACAAAAAGATCTATCATGTAGTAGAGTCAAAAAGTTTATTCATAAAGGCATACAGTGAGTAGTTAATAGGATTCTTATTCCAGTGCCAAACAAAAATCAAACTTATTTGCAATATTATAACATTATCTTGGAGAAGAAATGGTGAATAGCTTTATTCTTAAACAATAAAAGTAGTGCAGGTAAATTTGCTAAGAAAATTCAATATAAAAATGTACTATAAACCAAGAAAGTCACTCCACCCATCTCAGTTCTACTTGCTAATAGACTCAACTAACAGGTTCTGGTAGATTTTCCCAGCAATGTCTCACACATGTACAAGCAGATATGTGTAACCTTTCAAGTATATTAAAAAATAAAGTCACCAGAATTTTAAAGTTATTTGTTAAAAAATATTAATCTAAGGAAAATACTCCCATGCTCTATTTTAAAATCTGAACAAGCTAGCATGTCTTGCTTGTTCCTGCTGGGTATATTTGATTGTATAAAAATAACTAAAAGTTTCTAGCAGTATAAAGTAAAACACTAATGAATTTAGGGTTCTATAAAATAATTCTTGGGTTGGTCTTCACCTTTGTCTCTACTCAGATGGTGAATAACAGGTCACAATACAAACTAGAGAAGACCTTCCTGGGGGAGAGGAAGATGCAAGGGATGTAGGGGGCAGGGGCCACCTGGAGCCTGAGAGGGAATTGTGGCCTCTCAAGGACAATTAATAAACGAGCTCATAATGGAGTAGAGCTGGGATTGATGTAGCAGGAAATCTAAAGAGGAAAAAGAACTGATAATTAAGGAGATTTCCTTTGTAAATGTTCTACCTAGACTAGGAAGAAATCACACTGACTCCTACTAAGGATATTAGCCCATATCCACAGAACTTGCAAATGCAAAACAAGCAAAAAAAGATTCTGCTATAAGAAAGGACTTCCCATATGTCAAAAATACCAGCCCCTTTAATCAATTAGCATCACCTTAAGCACTGCTCTTCTAAGACCTACAGTGGAACATCACAATAGTCATCTCTATTGTGTTTGTGAAGAAGACAGTAGGGGAGTGGAAAAAGTAAGAAAGATATGTATAATCAGAATTTGTGTTACTTACTGGTAATCATAATAAGTAATGGTATGACTTTGGGTAACTTCAGTCCCTGGGGACTATTATTTACCTATGGATAAGGCTACTTTAAACCTAGGAAAAAAATCGTTTTTTTTTTTTTTTTATATAAAATATTATAGGTGGTAAACTGTGACTTATTTCTTTTAAGTGCATCTGGGGCTGGAACTCAGGGCCTTTTGCTCTCATTTGGCTTGCTGGCTTGCAGAGGGTACTCTACCATTTGAACCATATCTCCAGCTCACCATTTTGCAGGTTAACTGGAAAATGGAGTCTCCTAGACTTTCCTACCTGGGTTGGCTTTGAAACCATGTCTTAGCCTCCTGAGTAGCTAGAATTTCAGACCTAAACCACCACATCCAACTATAAATTAATGTTTACATATAATCAAATTAACAATATTCTACTCTTTATTTTCTCTATTTCTTTTTTTTCTTTTCTCTTGGTCATGGGGCTTGAACTCTATAGACCTGGGAGCTGTCCCTCAGCTCTTCAGCTCAAGGCGAGCATTCTACCACTTGAGCTACAGTGCCACTTCCGGTTTTCTGAGTGGTTTATTGGAGATAAGAGTCTCATGGACTTTCTTGCCTGGGCTGGCTTTGAACCTTGATCCTCAGATCTCCACCTCCTGAGTAGCTAGGATTACAGGCATGAGCCACCAGTCCCCGGCTATTTTCTATATTTCTAAATGCAAAAGTATTCACAAACGTACCTTTCCAATTTTTGTTGAAGAACTTTTATTTCTTCCTTCAACTTTCGGACACATTCTCTCTTACTTCGAATAAGCTCCTTGCTCCTGTACATGTACCTAAACAAATGTTAATCCCACATATTTATTCTTCAAAACATGATACAAGTCTTACAAGTAGGGATGCAAAGAGACTTCAAGCAAATAAAGAGAATCTGTGAAAAGCAGTTAATATCATACTTAATAGTGAAAGACTGATACATTCCTCTTAAAATCACAAACAAGGCATGGATATACTCATTCACTTTTATTCACTGTTTCACTGAAGGTATTGTCAATTTAATAAGGTAAGATAAAGGAACAAAGGAAGAAGTAAAGCTCCTCTCTCTCCTTTTTGTGTGATCCTAGGGATTGAATTCAGGGCCTCAAGGCTTGTGCAGCAAGAAAGAGCTCTATCACTTGAGCCATACTCAAGAGCTGCCTTTTAGTTGATGACACTATCGGTTTAGAAAATTTTAGCCCAGTGATCCAATGTCAATTTGGAAAGAGATATGTTCTTATGCATATAAAGAACAAATAGAAAATAAAATTCAAAGACATTATAAAAACATCAAAACCATGATATATATATATATATATATTTAATGGAATATTCACTAGACTTTTCATCAAAAATTAGTTATTGTTCTGAGAAATTAACGAAGACTTAAATAAGTGGATAGGCACCATGTTCGCAGATTCAAAGACTCTTTACCGAAAGATTCAAATATTTTTTTAAAAAGCCAATAATTTTTCTTGTAGCTCTAGAAAATAGTTGGCCTACAACTGTAGGCCAGTCCAATTTCCTTAGGTTATATTCCTAAGATCACAAAGCAGGCACAGGGAATCTCTGGGTGATAGAAATGTTTTCTATCATAACTGTGGTGGTGGTTATTTGACTGTTTACATTTGTCAAAACTCATTAGCAATGTGCCTAATAATAGTGACTTTAATAGGGTTAAAATTCTATATAGTACGTCTCTCTGGGTTCCCACCACCACTACCCCAGGAATACAGATAGAATTCACAATAAAAACTATACACCAGCTGCTCTACATATAGCCTTGGCCCCATCCAGAGAAGCAAAGCATCCATCTAAAGCCTAGTTATTCAAGTTGTAATCCAGGGTTCAGAAGGGTCATTAACATGACTCTGGGAACTTCTTAGAAATACAGCCTCTGGAATTCCAACCCAGAACCACAGACTCCAAATAGCCTATTATTCAGATCACCAGATGATTGCTACACAGGACATATTGGGTGTAAGCTTATTTCTACTGCTGCATTACATCAGGAAGACAATGGACCAAGGACTCACCTGTCCATATAAATAATCTGAGGAAATTCCAGTTTATTATGAATTTTCTCTGGCTGCCCAAGAGATTGATTGAACTCAAATCTAGAGAGTTCAAAGGTCAACACTGGAGGTAGCTTTGTAAACCAACGCTATGTCCAGGATATAAATGAAGGAAAAAAAGAAAAAGAAAGATTTGAGTAATATAAGACCTACATTTAAAATATCTCTCTCCAAACTAGTCTTTTGGTAATAACGTTCAAATCAAATTTACAACATCTTTATCCCATACAGCAAATACACACTTAGAATCAGTTTATTAGAGAATATGATTAGACTTTACTCAAGACTCTAAATTTACGAGTCAGTCAACATTTTATTTAACTATTGTCCTTACTCTCAATATGTGAATGGACCAAGCATCTACACAACTCATTCACTAAATGAGTTATCGGTGTTCAAGAGGTTCAAATATTGAAGAAAACAGAGAGTCTAATCAAAGAACTGGATATAATGATCTAAAGGGCACTATTAAGGGTTTAACTATCTCTAGAAATTATCTAAAAAGACCAACACTGTATATAAATTATGCACTGTTTATTTATATTTGTTAACCATAATTGGAATCCCCTTTTCATCTATAAGGAAACAAAAATAATCTCATGAATTTTTAATCCCTCAAATTTCTGACCAAAAAAATCCCTGCTCTCCAGTGTAGCTATGTCTCTTAAGAAAGCCAGTCAAGTGGACTGTCCTACAATTGCAGGTTAACTGTTACTCAGTTTCAAGAAAGAAAATACTGACCTATCAAAGAAAAAAAAGTTTATTAATTGTCAAGGATCCCAGTTAAGAAAAAGCTATACCAGGAAAGGCATTTTGGTTCAATTTACCTGTATGCCACAGGTTCCCTTGAACAGCTTTTATTACCAAAGATACAACAAATAGTGCTCCATTCAGATACCCAGTTGGCGCAGCATGGTGAATCCGGACAGCCTATTTGACTTCTTCAGAGTCAAATCTAAATAAACAACTATATTTGTTTCTGTTTTGTTTTAACAGAGTTTCCATCTTTGACTACTGAGATCTGAGTAGCTAGTGCCCATTTCTTCTATCATAAGAAAATCCACTGGGTTGTACAGTGATATGCCTCCTCTTAGGAATTAGTTCTTCCCTTGAAAAGTTGAGGAGGCAGAAGCTCTTCTCATATTCCAAGACATAATGGACTTTCAAAAGGCTCCAGTTCAGCTACCTATTTGTATTGTTGTTAGGTTGGTTAATTTGTTTTCCTTTAGAAGAAGCAATCCAAGAAGTCCTGTACCTATTGAAAAGTGCTAATCACCCAGTCACATCCCTAACCCCAGACTCCCCATTTTAATTCAACAGAATAATACTTCTTTCTCCTATTATAATCCTTCAATAGACTTCCTGAGCATCACAATTTTGCCTCAAAATATATGATCAAAGCACTGTAGGGCAGGCAATTATACTAACAAATGCTAGTCACAAATTCTTGCCCTATGGTAATTTTGAGACAAATATCCTTCCTCTCCCTTTAACTCCCCCCCACCCCCGCACTTTGTTTCCAACCCAACAAAAACAAAAACAAAACCCCACATAAATAAAAAAAAATTTTAAAGTGTAAAAGCAAAGGCAGAATTTACAATTGAGAACAGTTTATACTATAATAGGGAAAATATTCTAAATGGCATACCATAGGAGTTAATCACTGTACTTTTACCCTCCGAAAATATGGAGGCAGTGGGTTCTCCCTACTCAGGTACAGGTAGGCTTCAACAGAAAGAGAGAAACTTGATCATACTTACAACATCAGAAGTAGCATATAACCTTTACATGATCAACTCAATTTCATAGTTTCAGTCAAGAATTTAGTTATCAAAGCACCAAGACACACTAACTGTAAATACTGTGAGACTTAAGACAAACTCAAGTTCCATTCAGTGTAGTTACTTAGCATGTGCCTGTAAGTTCATTCCTAGCAAACTGGCTTTGTTATTGGCAGAGCAAGTAAAAATATCCACCTTACCTCTTGTCCATACTTCACTGAGTGATCCGAAGGAAGAAGCTCAAAATCACCCTCCACCATGGCCCCTTCCAAACATTCATCTAAGTTGCGATAACCATTTACCTGGAGGGGATACTGGCCGAAGGTCTCATTGTTGCAAAAGGGCTTTCCTAGGCAAAGAGAGAGACAACTTCAAGAAATAACTTTAAGAAATAACATCCACATTGAAAATATCTATCACCTACTTTCAGCTCCAAGAAGACAATATCTTCTAAAATTCAGGAGTCTCCTGAAAACTAGTTAGTAATGAACACAGTCCTGGATGAGGGCCTCAAATGCACCAGTGGATACAGGCACACAGAGGTAACAGGTGCAGCTACAGCAACAACAGAACCAGCTGCGCACCTCTGATCAAAGACCTGCCTGACATCTGCAAAATGGTCTTGCCAAGAGAAGCTTTACCTAAACTAAACCCAACTTTACTCTAGTTACCAATTTGAAAGAGTAGTGAGAATTATATTAAAATGTTAAATACGCATCCTGGGAATGTGAGCATCAAAATGTCAGACTCTGGGGTAGACCAGACAAGCCAGTCTCGAAAATGTGTGTCAAAGAAAAAAGGATGGAGTCCATGGAGCCTATAGGTCTGTTGAAAAGACCTAAAAGATGAATCAGTCACAAATACATCACAACTGGATCATGAAAACTAATTAGAAAGTTTTATTTTTTTGTACACTAAGGATTTAAAAACAAACTAGGTATTTGATATTAAAAATGCTATTTTTAGGACTGGGAAGGTGGCTCAGTAGTAGAGCGCTTGCCTTGCATGCATGAGGCCCTGGGTTCGATTCCTCAGCACCACATAAGCAAAAAGAAAAAAAGCCGGAAGTGGTGCTGTGGCTCAAGTGGTAGAGCGCTAGCCTTGAGATGAAGAGCTGAGGGACAGCGCCTAGGCCCAGAGTTCAGGCCCCACGACCAGACTCAAAAAAAAAAAGAAAAAGCTATTTTTAGCTGGGTGCCAATGGCTCACACCAATAATGCTAACCTACTCAGGAGGCTGAGATGTGAGGATTACAGATATAAGCCAGCCTGCACAGGGAAGTCAATAAGTTTTTTATCTCCAATTAACCAACAAAGTGGAGGTAGATCAGTGGAGGTGTGGCTCAAATGAGAGTGCCAGCCTTTACTGAAAAAGGAAGGGACAGCATGAGGTTCTGAGTTCAAGCCCCATTACCCATGTAAACACAAATCATGAACATGTCTTTCCTAACTCAAAGCCAGACAGGGCAGGAAAGTCCATAAGACTCTTTTCTCCAATAAGCCATCAAAAAAACCAGAAGTAGAGTTGTGGCTCAAGTGAGTAGAGCACCAACACTGAGCGAAAAAGCTAAGAGACAGCAACAACACCCTGAGTTCCAGCTCCAGTACTAGCACACACAAAAAAAGTCCTATTTTTTTGAGTAGTAGTGTTAGGTTATGTTACAAAAAGATCATCAGGGGCTGGAGTATATAGCTCAGTGGTAGAATATATGGGCCACCAAACATAAAACTATGGGTTCAATCCATAAATCTATATTATCTATAAATAGATAATAATAAATTTAAATAAATAAAAGAGTAAGAGTAGGCATGGGTTAGATAAGGACTAGATGACTGTGAATCGACATTGGGGTCATGGTAGATGGTGATCCTGTATTTGCTCTATTTGTTCAGAATTCTCTAGTTAATGGGAATGTGGCTTAGTAGTACAGTGCTTGCCTAGAATGCAGGAAGCATTCCTCAGTAACACATACACAGAAAAAGCTGGAAGTGGCACAGTGGCTCAAGTGGTAAAGCACTAGCCTTGAGCACAGACAGGCTTATGGACAGAGCCTGGTCCCTGAGTTCAAGCCCCAGGACTGGCAAAAACATAAATAAAAATAAAGTAAAAATTGTGAGGAAGGTATTAAGGGCTTATGCCAAATTTTACCTGACGATATTAAAAATGCTGCTGGGCCAGGTAGCAGTGACTCAGGCCTGTAATCCTACCTACTCAGGAGGCTGAGATCTGAGGATCACAGTTCAAAGCCAGCCTGGGCAGGAAAGTCTGTGAGACTCTTAATTCCAATTAACCAACAGAAAACCGGAAGTGGCGCTGTGGCTCAAGTGGTAGAGCACTAGCCTTGAGCTGAAGAGCTCAGGGACAGTGTCCAGGCCCAGAGTTACAACTAACCAAAAAAAAAAAAAAAAAAAAAAAAGGCTGTTGGCTTTTATAAAAGGTGGTTGAACCTGTCAATTTGTTTCAAATGATTATAATAGTTGAAAAATTGTCCCTCTTTGCTCCATCAGTAATAATAGTTAAAGTAATGAATGAAACCTTATATAGAGCTCATGTACTCAATCTAATAACTGTTAGATTGGGAATAATTCATTAAGCAATGTAGAGACTTGTCTGCATGTTTCTTTAGGATGTTAGGTATTTATGAAATTTTAAAAAATCAGGTATTTTTATACTTGCTTTTTTTCAATCTGTTCTTCAGATCTAATCATAATAAATTGATAGTTTGATATTTAGCAACATAAAAAATAAATATAAAAATTGTGTTCAGCACATAGCTTGAACAAAGCTCTAGAACAGAAAAACATTTTTGGCAGTTTGACTCAATAAACTCTTTTAAAATTAGGTTTGCATCGGAAAAGGCAACAGAGAAAACTGAGTCATATCATGTATATCTGACATGAATGCTACATTTGGCTGTGCAGACGTAAGACAACTTTACATACCAACTCTAAGATACAGGTTGTGCCTACTTTACAGAGGAAGAAACTGAAGATCTAGAAATTCCCATACTTCGACCACAACCACACAGATCCTAAGAGGCAGTCCCTGTGTGCTGGACTCTCCAATTATTCATCTCACTGCCTCTCTGGAAGGACAGAAGGATGCAAATATAGCTGCAGGGCCAGAATTTACCTTCACGAACCCCTTCTGTCAGGAAAGTCCCGTAGAATAGCTGCACCATAGGATTTTCAGATTTGTTCCTGGGATTACTGCTATTACCAAAAGAAGAAAAAAGGGGGAGACAATGATGTATCATCTGGATCAAATATGTGCTACAGACAAAACCTAAGCAAACATAAAAACAGTACATTCTCATCAAGCACAGAGTCAGATACAGTCTACAGTAGGACAAACAAATCAGCTCAAAATATTCTGAGTGGCAACAATAAAAATGCAGTAAAAGGTTTCATTCTATAAGCTCCCTTAAACTGTGTAAACTGCTCTTTGCAAAGCCATTTTAGGATATTATTTTGTGAACTCAGAGTTAAACTATTTAAAGAAATTTCTCAGGGTCTTATTACGTGCGGGTGGCAGACATTCCTGGCTCTTCTTTTCTGCAGTGACTGAAATGAATAGTACCCATCCTCAGCACATTGAAGCAGACCTCATGAGTGACCTTGATGAAATGCAGTGGCATGCATTCACATATGCAAGATTTCATCCTTGACTGATCTACCTGTTTTCAAATATAATTTACAGCAGTGGCTAGGATTTTAATGAATTAATAGCTAGAGTCCTGGGGATTAGTAAAAAGGTTGAGGTTTAAAGGATGTATATTCACACAAAGGAGGGGAAAGCTAAAGCAGTGGGAATACACAATGATAGCTCAATGGTCACCCGTAGGTCTGATTAAAACCAGTAATGATTTCTCCCATACCGTATTCTCAGAGGTCACCATGAGTCAGAAGGATGCAGAAACAAACCCTCAACACTCACTTAACATTAACAGCTAGCTGGAACGCGTCCTCCAGCCAGTCCAGGAGCTTGTGTGTGAACTCACTCACATCTTGCTACAAGAGAGGCACAAATTGTGTAAGTTAGATACAATGTTGTTTGTAGGAAAGTGGAAGTTTGTCCTAAATCCCAATAATGAATTAAGAGTCTACTGGTATGAAAGCATTCCTTTTGCAGGACCAAACATGATGAAGATAGAGGAAAAACAGGGACCAAGCTACCGCAGACAAAACACAATGTGTACTTGGGCAACCTGATTAAGTTCTCCTGAGAAGGAAACTAGAACTACCACTCCAAATTTCCCAAACAGGTGCTACAAACAGATTGTGATCCTCCAGAACAATGAGCAATCTGAATGAAGAGAGAGAACATTCATAAAATGTTTCAAGAGCACTGGATCCAGGAAGAACTGACCCAACTGCAAGGAATGGTTTTGTGTGTCAACAGGAGGCAGAAGGAGCAAAGTATTAATGGCTAAAAGAGAAAGTGCTTAGAAAAGCTGCTGAACTCAGGTTTCCATGGTCTGAAAAGTAGGATCTCTACAAAGAAATGCACTTTTCTGGGTGACCCCCTGCTATGGTGGGCTAAAACATTTTTTCAATCTCCCTTCTACTTCAATGGTCTCTAAGTGTAACATTTCCTCCTCTCTTCAGAACACCAGCTCTACATAGCTCACTCTCTCCCTTCTTCTGCATGCACATGTGTACTCTCTTCTCTTTCTGTCCACTGTAAAAGCAAAATACAGGGCAAAAGCTGGTATCCACAGACCAGTTTAGTCATGTTCTCAGCTTGTTTTAATATTGAAATAACATCACAGTAATAATGCTTCCTTCCAACTCATACCTGCTGTTCCTCTGATGACCGGAATGCTCCCTTTAACAGGTCCAGGGCTGCAGAAGGGTCTACAAATTTTCGATTTGATCCCATCATCAAAGCAAATAAATATTGAAGCTCTTGCATAAAAACAATATTTCTCTTTTCCTGTAGAAAACATGACTATATGACTCTTGTAACATCTTAATTGGAAAATTAGACCATACAAAGAGAAAAGTTGTTGGTAATCACTAATTCTTATGTGTCCAAATCAAGGTCAGGGTGAGGCCACAAACTACACCCAGGGATTCTGGTAAGGACTGCCTGTGTAGAGGTGTCTCTACCAAGAAAGGGTAACTACAGAGAGGCCAAGAGAAAAGACAGAAAGGTCCATTTTTTGAAGCTGTCTCCATCCTGTTAGAGGAATACACTACACTAAGGTGAAATCTAGGGTTATATTGCTGGAAAGAGATTATATTCTGGCTTCCACATCATGTCATCTGCTCTGTACTGCTTGGCCTGAGCAGTCAATGGCAGAGAGTTGGATGCCACACAAAGAACAGGTATTCTGAGAGCCCCACCCCACAGCAGCACACTGCTAAGCTGGCAAAGTAACTCAACACACTCTGTTGGAACTGTTTTTCTACTTTTATTTCTAATTTTATATTTTTACAAATTTTTATTTCATGTCACTGAGGAAAAAGAACAATTAAAAAATGAAAACAAGGAGCCAGGCATTGGTGGCTCACGTCTGTAATTCTAGCTACTCAAGAAGCTAACATCTGAGAATCATGGTTCAAAGCCAGCCCCGGCAGCAAAGTCTGTGAGATTGTTTTTTTTTTTTTTTGTCCATCATGGGGCTTGAACTCTGGGCTTGGGCGCTGTCCCTCAGCTCTTCAGCTCAAGGCAAGCGCTCTACCTCTTGAGCCACAGCGCCACTTGCAGTTTTCTGAGTGGTTTATTGGAGATAAGTGTCTCACGGACTTTCCTGCTCAGGCTGGCTTTGAACCGCGATCCTCAGATCTCAGCCTCCTGAGTAGCTAGGTTTACAGTGTGAGACACCGGCACCCAGCTTGTGAGATTCTTATCTCCAACTACCTACCAGAAAAAAACCTTAAATGGCTTTGTGGCTCAAGTGGTAGACTGCTAGCCTTGAGCAAAAGAAGCTTAGAACAGTGCCCAGTCCCTGAGTTCAAGCCCTAGGACCAGCAAAAAAGAAATGGTTATCATCTTTAGTCAACAAGCATCCACTTACTGTGTGACTTCGACAGTTTTCAAGTATATTCTGTGGTAGAGTATAGCTGAGAACAAGTCTTCGAAATTCAGGCAACTGAAAAAGAGACTGGAAGGAAGAAAGAAATTCATAAACTGTTTTTCCAAATAACTACAGCAAAAATGAAATAATCTAAAGCCTATAAGAGGATTAAATAAATTACTACATTTCTATGATAGACGATTATGTTGCTATTAAAATAATACTGAAAGATACAGTAGTTCCTGCTGATAATCCCAGTAACTCTGGAGGCAGAGATTGGGAAGATTGTAATTCAAGGCCAACTCAGCCAATAGGCTGGGAATGGGGGCACATACCTATCATCCCATGAGAAGCATAAATAAAAGGATTGTGATACAGGCCAAAATAAAACCAAAGAACTGGGTGCATGACTGAAGTGGCACAGCACTTGCTCAGCAAGTCTGCCAACAGGTTAGGTATACCTGGACCCATGACACTGCCCATGCTAGTAGGGCTGGGTGAGCTGCATGCTTCTGGCCCTCAGTTGTCCCTTCTCTCCTCCTCCCAGCTCATGGGTTTATACAGCACACTTTTATTCCTGCTCTGCTGGAGACCCTCATAATACTCTCCAGAGTATATGGCTTCATATTCTCAGTAGCCTCCCATAACCTCGTCACTTCTAACCTCATCACTTCTGTTGAAAGCTAATTTCCCCCAAGATGCCTTTATTTTTCAAAACCACAAAACTGCAAACTAATATGACCCACTATCAATATGGTTCTTTACCAAATGCTGGCCACTTCTCTGTATGATTTACATCCTCCTCCTCCTCTTCTTCCTCCTCCTCATCCCCTTCCCCCAGTCACCAAAGTTCAGAGCATCAGTAGGACTCATCTTTTCCTTTCTTAGGCATTCATATCCAATAAACCCCATGGTCTTTCAACTCCACCAGTGGAGTTTTATATCTACTCCCCATCCCTACTACCACCCCTCCATCTCGCCACTAAACCATCCCTGCTCTTCCAGCTCACAGATGCCTTCATTGCTTGCTTAGACCACCGCTCACCTGATCTCCCTGTCTCCAGAACTCCCCATCCACCAACTCATTTGCCACAGGTTCTTCTGACAACTCCTTAATACATCTGAAGTTAAGCTTACACAGAAGCTTACTGGGTACTTAACCTGCTAACAGTTCTCCTTCCAATTCCAAGTCCTGCCATGTTCCAAGGTGACATCAGTCAACACCCATGAGGATATCTTAAGCCCCGTATTCAGAATATACCACAGATCCATGGGCAAGAGGCATGGCTCAAGAGGTGCAGCAGCTTATCAAGTGCAAGTCCCTGAGTTCCAACTCCAGTACAAGACAGACAGACAGAGCAGGGGTGAGCAAAAACAAGAATCCAAATACTTCTCTACTTCTATGGTCCAAGCCACCATCACATCAAGAAGATAAATGCAATGGCTTCTGCCCGACCTTCTGGAACTCCTCACCACATGTGGAACGTCATCTGCAGTGAGTCTTCCCATTGCTCTTAATGTCTGGCCACTCAGGACTCCTCGATGTTCTAAGAACACATCAAGCCCATTCATACCTTAGGGCTGTTACTCTGGGTTTCTTCACTTGTAATCTGACGTGTTCTCTCCTGGACCTCCCCTTAGCTAGACCTTCCTAGCATCCCTACTATATCTCCTTTAGCAATTCCAATCTTACCTGCTCTTTTCTTTTCCTTTTTTATGGGGGGGTGGGGGTGGGGTGGGGTGGTGGAGGGTTGGTCGTGGGGCTTGAACTCTGGGCCTGGGTGCTGTCCCTGAGCCCTTCAGCTCAAGGCAAGTACTCTACCACTTGAGCCACAGCGTTACTTCCAGTTTTCTGGTGGTTAAATAGAGGTAAGTTTCATGGACTTTCCTGCATGGGCTGGCTTTGAACCGTGATCTTCAGATCTCAGCCTCCTGAGTAGCTAGGATTATAGGTGTGAGCCACTAGCACCAGGCTGTTTTCTACTGGATCAATTACAGACTAATACAGACTGTAACTTTATTTAGCCAGTTAATCATCCAGTTAGTTTTTTAGTTAGTTTTGTCCACCTCACCTCAAAAAAAATTTGTAAAAACACATCTGTCTTTTTCACTCTATTTCAAAAGCCTGTAAGTCTTCTTCAACTCTCTCGCATATACACAGTTCACCAAATCCTACAGGTTTGTTCTATTCAATACCTCAAGAATGCTTTACTTCCCAATCTAAAGTCCTTTTACTACCTCTACTTCAGTCTACATTCAACAGCATTCAGTAGATGCTGACCCTAAACTCTTATTCATTATATTTACAACCACAGATTTTATTTTCAAGACTGCCCATTTTGGACATCAGAGCATGTAATCCCAAAAAACACAACATCAACTATAATATAAGAATGCTACAGTAGGGGCTGGGAAGGTGGCTCAGTGGTAAGAGTGCTTGCCTTGCATGCACAAGGCCCTGAGTTCGATTCCTCACCACCACAAAACAGAAAAAGCTGGAAATGGTGCTGTGGCTCAAGTAGTAAAGCACTAGCCTTGAGCTGAAGGGCTCAGGGACAGCGCCCAGGCCCACAGTTCTGGCCCCACAACCGACAAAAAAAAAAAAAAAAAGAATGCTACAATAAAGACAAACCAGTTTCATAAAACTTTTGATTTTATTGAGATTTATATTTTCACATTTGAATTAAATAAACTACAAAATTACTTTCAGAAGGCACCACTGGTCTCTAAAATATATCATACCTTTGGGCTGGGAAGGTGGCTTAGTGGTAGAGCACTTGCCTTGCATGCATGAGGCCCTGGGTTCAATTCCTCAGCACCACATAAGCAGAAAAAAGCCGGAAGTGGTGCTATGGCTCACGTGGTAGAGCGCTAGCCTTGAGGTGAAGAGCTGAGGGACAGTGCCTAGGCCCAGAGTTCAGGCCCCACGACCGACAAAAAAATAAAAAATGAAAATAAAAAAAATAAAATATATCATACCTAGCTGGATACTGGTGGTTCACACCTATAATCCTATCTACTCAAAAGGTTGGAGGGCTCAGTAAAATCAGCCCAGAATGACTTTTTTAAGTCTGTAAGATTCTACCTTCAATTAACAGCCAAAAAAAGCTGGACTGGAGATGTGGCTCAAACGATAGAGCACTAGCTATGAGCAAAAAAGCCAAGCAAGAACACAGGGCCCTGAGGTTTAGCCCTAGTAAAGACCAAAAACAAAACATACCTGAATAACAGCACTGAACCAACATGTGTTGCCAACATTTTTCAGCCCAACTGGCCAACCATCCACTCTCCTCCAGTCATTGGGATTGGGGTTTTCTCCCCAGACTTCACAGCGTTTTCTCTTTGAGCGTTTAGTTTCTGCACAGGTTGCCTCATGCATCCTATATTGTGCCAACAACCACAAGTCAAAACAAAAAATAGTTTAAAAACAGTGTAGAGGATGTCAGCAATTTTTCCAAGACTATATAAAATGCTGGCCCGGTAGCCCTCTCATAGCATGCTCTTTACCAAGGCAACACTAGGCCCATTTAGTAAAGGCAGTAAATGATTAGCCTCTACCCCCTTCACCTGAGAGGACTCTCCTCTGGGACAGCTATAACCATATAAGGCAGCAAGATCACCTAAACCTCACAGGTCATATGGGTCACCTGACGGCACACCTTGGGGGCAGCTATAACCATATAAGGAGCAAGATCTCCCAAACCTAGGAGGTTATAAAAGGCCACCTGAGACAATAGCCTATACTTCTCTCTGGTGAGAGGGGGGTCTGGTTGGTCTCTTTATTGACAATAAACCTTTTCTTTGTTATTTGTACCTGGAAGTCTGTGTGTTTTTCTGGCAATGTCTTATTTACTAGAAAACAAAATGCCTAGAAACTATTTACTGTGTAATCAATGGCTTTGGTAGTTGCTGAAAGATAAAAATTTAAGTGGGGGTAGCAGATGAAGCTCAAGAGGTAGAGCCTGCCTAGCAAGAACAAGGCCTGAAACTAAATGCTAGTACCACCAAAGAGATTAGAATGTAAGTAAAAAGCAAAGTTTAAACAGAAACAATAACTGTTTCACAGGAGACTTTTACTATTGGGATTCTGATGAAATAGAATTGAGACTTCAGACTATGGCAAAATGCAACACTACCTCAAAAATAACCAGAGCAAAAAAGGCTAGGGGCATGGCTCAAGTGGTAGAAGGTTGCCTAGCAAGCTCAAGGCCTTGAGTACAAACTCCCAAACCATAAAAAAAAAAAAAAAACAAAAAAAACCAAAATACCGTAGACTGCAATAAGACCATCGTATAGTTGGCTTTTTCAAAACTGACTCCAAAGAGTAAAGTAGGCTAATGTGTACTGTTCCTCCTTAAATCTTATTCAGTGCTCCTAGTTATATAATCCTAGTACTAAGGCAGCAGGAGGATCACATGTTCAAGGCAAACCTGGGCTACATAGTATGATCCTGTCTCAAGAAAAGAAAAGAGGTGGGATGTGGCTCAAGTGATAGAGAACCTGCCTACCAAGTGCAAAACCCTGAATTCAAACCATAGTACCATAATCAATTCAATTTTTATTTAAAACAAAAAGGAAGAGAGAAAGGCTGGGAGGAAGGTAGAGAGAAGAGGGAAAGAGCTAGGGAAGGAGAGAGAGAGGTGGAGAGAGAAGAGGGAGAAAGGAAAGAAGGAAGGGAGGGATTTTATTCAGGTACCTTTAAAAAAGCTTGGCATAATTGACCCTGATGGGCATTTCCAGACTATTACTTTGAGCTACACACAAATATTATAAATTAAAGGAATAACCTGTTAAGATCTCTTCCATCAGCTTGAATTTTGGGGGACTCCAGAAGACTCAAAGCAATGGCAGCCTGAAGGTCATCCTTGTTATCATGAGTAAGGTCTATTACTTCTTTAAAATAAATAGAAATTTAATTAGTCCACAAGCAAGAAACTGCCTCTCTGTCTGCAGACTAAAAAAAAGTAAAAACATTCCCCATATCAGATATACTCCCTAAGCTCTTACCACAATGGCACATTTGTGCAAGAACAATTGTACTACTCTGTCCTTGAGTCAAACGAATAACTTATAGCTACACTGTAACCTTACACTGACCAACAGTAGAGAAATAAGCCAGTAAAATGCAACAAATCAAATATTCTTTCTGTAATCTCCTTCCACAAACTCAAAAATATAACTTGTATCTCTATTTATAGACTCTATAAAATATCCGCTTAATGTAGAACATTTAAGGAAGAACTTCTGAATCCGGAACTCATCTAGAGAATGGAGAACCTATTTAACACACTTTAAGTGTGGACACCCAGTACATGCTTACAGAAACTAGTTAAGAATAGCTAAGAGAAAGGAAAAATGACAAGCTCACACATGACCAAAGATACAAAACCTCAAAATGTTAGCAAATACAATATTGTAAAAGAAAGATTACTTTTAAGACCAAGTTAATTTCCAAGTTAAGACCAAGTCAACTGTAAGAATGCTGAGTTAATATTAGGAAACTATATCACTAAACAGTTTTTAAAACTGATCACGATCATTTCAATTGCAACCGAAAAAAATATTTGTTAACTTTTAGGTAAAAACTCCAAGCTAACTTTAAAGGGAAAAGAATATTCTCAGTCTGAAAGAGACCACCCATGAGAATCCCACAACAAACCTACACTTAATGGTGAAATAATACATTTCTTAAAAAAAAAAAAAAGACTAAAAGAAAGATGTCTATTATTATTTTTTTTATTCACCATGGTTTTGTAAGTACTAGTTAGTCTGAGTCTGAGGGTATGGCTGTGCATGTCTGTGATTTCAGTGCCCAGGATGGAGAGTTTAAGACCAGCCTTGAATGCAAGATCTGTATTAAAAAAAAAAATCTATCTCTCCATCCATTTGAATAATAAGAAGCAAAGCATGCAGTGCTAAGTCAGGGAACTTTCTCTTTTCTGAGCCTGCTTCTCTGGAGAGTTTATCAGGCTCCTAGTGTTACTTATCAACCACCACAATTGCAAATTTACCTATTCCAGCCTAGGTTTCTTGCGTAAACTGCTCATCTGAGATTCTACTGCCTTACAGACACCTCTGCCTACATATCTGATAGTATCAAAACTGATCTCTTCCCATCTCAAGCCAGCCAAAAACTCTAGATCTTCCCATCGCTGCCTCTTCAGCACTGGAACTACAGGTACAAACCAATGGACCCAGCTTACCGTCATCTTTAACTCCTCTTTCTCTCATAGCCTGCTTGTCCTCTGTACACCAAACCCACTGCCTTTATCTAAAGAGTACTATACAGCCAAAGACCAGCACTTCTCACCTCTCCAGCACTGCAGCCAGGCCCAAGCTTCCATCATGCACTGTAATGTATAGTAGCCACCTCACAGCCTCGGCTTGCTGACCATCCTGTATTCCTCACTACACCCTCTTTCATCTCCTATGCACAACATAGCAATCTGAAAGGCCTCAACAAATGGAAACTCGTTACACTGTTCTTCTGCTCCCAACTCTCCATTGGCTATCCACTGGGTTCCCAGTAAAAGCCAATACTTAGGGAGGCCCTGCATGACCCGCCTCCTATCCCTCCAAGGGCTCAGTGCCTCTATACTCACTCAGCCTCAGTTCTCTCCTCCTGGCAGCTCCTTCAGCAAGCTGATAAAGCAATATCCACTCCCACCCTTGGCTCTCACATGACTTACTCCCTCCCCTGCCTTGCATCTTCTTACAAGCTGAGCTCTATCTAAAACACAGTCCCCGCCTTCCTTCCATTTCTTTCTTCCTTTCTCTCCCTGGTAATAGGCTAATACTTTTACATTTACTTGTTGATCTCCCCACCCCCACCACAAGTAAAACATAAGCTCCGTGAAGGCAGAGAAGCAATTCTGCTTAGCACAATATTGGTGCTCCCTGAATAGGCACTAAAGAATGACTAAGTCAGATGGGGGCTAGTGGCTCACACCTATAATCCAAGCTACTTAGGAAGCTGAGATCTGAGGATCTTACTTAGAATCCAACCTGGGCAGGAAAGTCCATGACATTTATCTCCAATTAACCACTAGAAAACCAGAAGTAGTGCTGTGGCTCAAAGTGCTGGAGCGCTAGCCTTGAGTGAAAAAGCTGTGATAGCCTCCAGGCCGAGTTCGAGACCCCCAACAATTGGAAAACAAAACAAACAACAAAAACTAAGGCATACTGACGCATCCTGGTAATCTGGTAATCTTACAGGTAGCAATTGGCAGGCACAAACAAGATGAGGAGTTCCAGGCTAACCTGGGCTACATATAGAGACTGTGTATCAAAAGAAAATATGAAAAAGAAGAACATGACAAGAAAACTTCAAAGCTTGGAACTATGCCTGGCATACAGTGATGGCTCAACAGCAAGCTCTTTGAGGGATGTGAGGGGGAAGTACACACACTCTGCTAGCTGTTTTCTGCTAGCTTGGAGAAGAACAGGGATGGGAGCAGCACCTACTTGCTAACACTTCTCTGCTGGCAGCACTGCCCTCTATTTCCGATGGTTCTGTAGCAACAGTGTCTTCACTGGGCTCCTTCACTCTTTCATCAGTGAGAAGGCTGACGGCCTGGGTAATGTCACCATTACTAGCCTAAGAGGAGAAAATATAGCAGAAATCTTAAAAGGAAAGCATCAGAGAATTTAAGTAAAGAGCATGTGTGATTTTTGTCTTTGTGTTTAGTGATATCTACATAGTACCTTGATGACAAATTGAGTAAGTCTAAAATACGATAGAGGTTGAATTAAAAAGTAAGGCCAGGGGCTGGGAAGGTGGCTCAGTGGTAATAGCACTTGCCTTGCATGCTCGAGGCCCTGGGTTCGATTCCTCAGCACCACATAAGTAAAAAGCCGGAAGTGGTGCTGTGACTCAAGTGGTAGAGCGCTAGCCTTGAGCTGAAGAGCTGAGGGACAGTGCCCAGGCCCAGAGTTCAGGCCCCACGACCGGACCCAAAAAAAAAAAGTAAGGCCAAGCCAGGTGCTGGTGGTAGTTCATGCCTATAATCCTAGCTACTCAGGAGGCTGAGTGATCTAAGGATCATGGTTCAAAGCCAGCCTGGGCAGGAAAGTCCATGAGACTCTTATCTCCAATTAACCAACAGAAAACCAGCAGTGGTATTGTGGCTCAAGTAGTAGAGCACTAGCCTTGAGCTGAAGTGCTCAGGGACAGCACCCAGGCTCAGAGTTCGAGCCCCATGACCGACCAAAAACAAAAAAAAAAAAAAAAAGAAAAAGAAAAAAAGACCAGTCTTGATGGCTCAAGCCTTTAATACCAGATACTCAGAGGTTAAAAGTTGGGGAGATCACTCTTTGAAGCCAGCCTGGGCAAAAAAAAAAAAAAGTTACCAGGAGCTCCCCCTCCCCCATTTTTAACCAGGGGCATGGTGGTACAACTGTATTATCCCACAGTGCGGAAGGTATAGATAGGATTGTGGTATGAGCTGGGTGCTGGTGGCTCATGCCTGTAATTCTAGAGTCTCAGGGGACTGAGATAAGAAGACTGTGGGTCAAAGCAAGCCTGAAGAGAAAAGCATGCCAGGGTCCATCTCCAATTAGCCATCAAAATGCTAGACTAGAGGGATGACCCAAGCAGTAGAGAGCCAGGCATGAACAAGAGAGACAAGCAAGAGTACAAAGCACTGAGTTTAAGCCCTGGTACTAGCATTAAAAAAAATAATAATAAAACCCAAACAAACAAAAAACCCTGCCTTACTTTGGACTTCTTCCTAGAGGAAAGTCCATATTTTCCTCTCAGGGCTGAGGGGGAAAGTAGATTGTGGTCCAAGGCTTACATGGGTAAAGAGAGGGCCTATCTGGAAAATAACTATAGCAAAGTAGCCCAAGTGGTAGACTGCCTATCTAGCAAGAATGAAGCCCTAAGTTCAAACCCCAGTACAAAAGGGGGGGAGGAACAAAGACAGTGCACTGGATACACTTAAAGGTATGTCAAATGCCTAGTTACAGAAAGTAACTGCTATACTTGGATGTCCCACAACATGTAAACAATGAATCCTGCAGGAAATGTGTTGTCTTACTTCCAAAGATCTCAATTTCACAAAATAGTTAAGGCACGGTAATGAACACTGATTCCAAATGAAGTCAGCCTCCATAGTAAATAACCAGTAGAGCCATATTCTATAGTAGTGATATATGTGTTTTTAGCTTTTTATTAGAAAAAAATCTCATGGGTTAAGAGAGATGGGTGACAATGTTGTCAGATACTTTGTACTCATATACTGCTTTGCAGAATGGGAACTTCTTTGTACAACTACTTAAAGATAAAAAAATAAAAATCTCTAAAATATACAATAGTAGAATGAATATCTTTTCATAATGCCATCTCAATTGGTTTCAACAATTACTCATTTATAAGCAGTCTGGTCTTATCTACCTGCCTTTTCCTCTCCTAGATATCTGAAGTAAATCCTAAGCATTTTAGCATTTTATTGGTCAACATATCATAATGTATCTTTTAACTATAATCCACAATCCTTAAAACTACTCTATCATACTTTAAGATTAGTAATTTTTTAATAAACAATAAGCAAGTCAAAGTCTCCCATCTAAAATATTGTACGGTTTGTTGCCTTCAATTGGGATCCATATAAAATCTGCTAACGAAATTGGTTAGTATGACTCTTAATTTTCTTAACCCTGTAGATTTCCCTCACCCCTTACAATTTACAGGTTAAATAAGCTGGGCCATTTGACATGAAGAGCTTCTGTCCCAATGCATTCTTGTAGCATTAAAAATAGCTTCCATTGACAAGCTATGGCATGGACAACTGTTTTAAAGCCTTCTGAGTAAGAGCAGTCTGGAAACCAACCTTGAGAGCTTCATGAAGAAAGGAAGGATCCTGAATGCCTGTGATTTCTCTCAGTTGATTTAACAGCATCTGGCAGCTCTGTAATTGAGGAAAACCAAAACAGATACGTGGTCAGTCAGAAAGTAAACTTGGATACACAGGGATAGGAAGGCCTGGGTCTTTAAACTTAACAAGCTCCATTTAACAAGGTACTGATGGTCAGATGAATTCTAAAATGTCAACTCTATTACTCATTTCAACATCTAATTATGGAAGATAATTCAGGCACTTATGAAAGAAATATGAATCTAAAAACATTTTTATGTAGTATTTCAGCCCTAATGGTCGCTTAAAGTGCATCAGGTTTTCCTCTGTGTAAGCAAAGCATAAATAGGTCACAGATCATAAAACACGTGTGCATGTGAAGAGCATCTATTTTAAGCTTTACTGCACATGCCATTGGTGTGTGTCATTTTTCACTGACATTAAGTTTCCAATCATGTAATTAACAAATGATCAGTATCACTAATGTAATGTAATATTTAAAAGTTAAGGTTTGGTAACAAAAGTATAGCTAACGCAAGAGTTTTCTCAAGTAGTAGGTAGTATAAATTCAGAAGAATGAGCTATGGAATGTTTTAACTGGTTAGCTTCCAGATACACTTATCGAGTTTATGATCTGTTTCAGCCTCAAATCTTCACCGTGCATCTTCTCTCATTTGACACAGTAGTCAACTTATCTTACAGTTCACTTTAAAACAACTGGCTGGCCCAACTGGAGACCCAGTTATCTTCTAAATGAATACTGACAACAATATAGCTGAAAATTAATTCAGAGAGAAGAAATCTAATTCTAGATTTACCTTAGCAAAGGTTATGCTAGAATTCAGTCCTTTTTCAGTATTTGATGTCCTGCCACTAACTTCAACTGTGTCTGAGAGACAGCCTGCATTTACTGCCAGCTGTAACAGAAACAGTATCCCCTGTTCTTCAACAGCTGAGGGCCCCATAATGCAACATGTAAGTATCCACAAGTAGGAATAACTAATTGAAACACCCCTCTCCAGTCCTCAAAAAGCATTCACGTAGTTCTTGTTCTGGTCAGAGGCTACAGTCAGAGCCCAGAAATGGAAAGACACCCTGCTGAGTGCTGAGACTAGCAGTCTTCAAAGCCAGTCACTGTGGGGAGGGGAGGGGCGAATATACCAGAATAACAGGTGTTAAAAATTAGCCTTGGCAAAAAACTGAAAAATAGCATGTCAATTTTTTATGAGGTATTTCTCCTAATGAATTGTAATCCCACTTGATTTAACTGTATAAAAATGTAGAAATCTATTTGGATCCAAAGTTCCAGAAGTCCTGAGTTTAAGACAGCATCAACTTGTGCATGCACATACACAGAAACAGTTTATCAAGCCGGGTGCAGGTGGCTTATGAATATAAACCTAGCTACTGAGGAGACTGAGATCTGAGGACCACAGTTCAAAGCCAGATGGGGCAGAAAAGAAAACTTATCTCCATGTAAAGAACAGAAAACTAGAAGTGGCGCTATGGCTCAAAGTAGAAGAGCACTAGCCTTGAGCAAAGAACTCAGGGACAGCACCCAGGCCCCATTCAAGCCCTACGATCAACCAGGGTTTGCTTCTACTGATACTATTCTAAGTACTTTATGTTATTAATTCGTTTAACCCTATAACAGATCTGTGAAACAGGCATCATGCTCACATGACAGACCACTGAGTTATGAAAAGGTGAAGTCACTTCCCAAGTTACTGTTAGCAAGGAGAGGGGACTAGGATTTGATTCAGCCTGCCTCACAAAACTGTAGGTGAGAAGACAAGAAAATAGGAGACACTTTGAACAAACATCATATTCCTGAATTTGACCTTGATCTTTGTATCTTTACAAATTTCCTGTTTAAGAAAACAGTAGTACAATCTGTTCTAAGCAAGCTACCATCAGGAAGTAGAGAGATAAAAACTACTTGGCTCACCAATGGTGCCATCAGTTATAAATTAAGAAAAACTGCTGGCACTTAAACTCGGACACAATGCATGAGTCCTAGGAGATACATTTCTGTTGAAGAATACAACCATGTCCCAAATGTGCTGCCTGGGGCCTGTGACAGGCAATTCTGTGTATTTCTCAATATCAAAACTAACCTAGTTGGGCTGGGAAGGTGGCTCAGTGGTAAAGTGCTTGCCTTGCATGCATGAGGCCCTGGGTTCGATTCCTCAGCACCACATAAGCAGAAAAAGCCAGAAGTTGTGCTGTGGCTCAAATGGTAGAGCACCAGCCTGGGCTGAATAGCTGAGGGACAGTGCAGAGGCCCAGATTTCAGACCCATGACCGACAAAAAAAAAACAAAAAAACTAAGCTAGCTGAATACCCTATGGTACCTTCCTCTCTAGGTAACAAAGTATTTGATTGGTGCTATATAGAAAACCTTGAAACAGGAATCATTCTTTTTGTTGTTAGTTGTGGGAGGTTGAACTCTGGGCTTGGGCACTATCCCTGAGCTCATCAGCTCCAGGCTAGCATTCTACCACTTGAGCCACAGTGCCACTTCCAGTTTTCTGGTGTTTAATTGGAGCCAAGAGACTCATGGACTTTCTTGCCCAGCTGGCTTTGAACCATGATCCTCAGATCTCAGCCTCTTGAGTAGCTAGGATTACAGGCATGAGCCACTGGCACCCAGCTTCATTCTTTTAGTAATAAACATTATGCTGCACAGAAAATCAAATATATTCTTTGCTCTTCTGTCTCCATGTCTCTTTCTCTATTCTTTTTTTCTTTCAATGCTGCTGCAAATATAATCTTTTTGCATGTGTGGAATATGTGTGTGTCTCAGCCCTAGGGCTTCAAGTCAGCTAGGTTTTTTGCTCAAGCCTAGCACCCTACCACTGAGCCACAGTTCCACTTCCAGCTTTTTGGAATAGTTAACTAGAGTCTCAGGGACTTTCCTGTCTGGGCTGGCTTTAAATTGTGATCCTCAGATCTCAGCCTCTGAGTAGCTAGTATTACAGGTGTGAGCCATGGTCGCCTGGCAGAGTGTACCTAAAATGCCAAGCAAACCATGTAGTGCTAACAGAGCATGTGACTGATTATGCTGGCCATAGGAAGAATAGCTAGGACCACATTCAGAGTGTGGAGCTAGTGACAACTACATCCTGTCTGTCACTAGATGACAGTAAATGTACAAGTGGTAGATCCCTACCTAGCAAGGAGTTCACACTCCAGTCTGGTCTCCCCATAACCCCAATTTCTGGGGGAAAAAATCCAAAAGATAAAATCAGCCAAGCAAACAATCCCTCCATTGAGGAGGCTGAGATAGGAAAATCATAAGTTTGAGGACAGCCTGAGCTACATATGGAGACTTTTCTCTAAATAAATACATAACTAAAATCATAGGTGGGCATGGTGGTGCTCACCTGTATTCCCAGCATGAGGCAGAAGGATAGGTTCAATACCAGCCTGGGTTACATACCAAATGCCTGTCTCAAAAAAAGCAAAACATAAAGATAAATCTAAGATAGCTCTAAGACTGATTCCACAAGGCTTATGCTATGCTCCTGATACACATATAGAACTAAACTACCCATACCTCAAGTCCTAACAAATACAACACATTTAAATATCAATTTTACAATGACAAACTAGATTTATTAGGATGGTTATAGTTATTACTCACTGTTTGTCTTGGACTTCACGAAAAACAAATTTAAATATTAACTTGTTCTAACTACACTGCTGCATGAAGTACACACCCAGGAGGAGACAAGACAAAGCCTGTACTCAGCTCAGTCACAATGAAGTCAAATAATTGGCAAGAGCAAACAGGTTTGCACTTCCTTGGCTAAATTCACAGTTTTCACAAAACAAAAAGTACTCTCTTTTCCTGCCCTGAGGCAGTGAAGATAGACAGGCCAACATTAAAGGCTCAAGCTGAGACTTCAATGCACTCCAGACTACCATGAGAACAGAGTTTTTTAAAGCAAAGACAACTCCCTTCACAACAAGCAATCCACAGGATTATCAGGACAATAAAAAAAAAAATTAAGCTACCAAGTTTCCCTAATAATAACTGGTTAATTCCAACAACCAACACATAAAACTGATTAAATAAAGCAACACTACCAATTACTCATCTTTAACATTTCATTTAGCCTTCAGATGAGGTACTTTCTAGATTATGGCATTCTTTCAAAAGGATGCTACATATATTTCCTGATCTTAATTTGTGTAGTTTTAGGGAGACTTTTCTAAATTAAAAACCAAGTAGTTGATAAAATGTTCTTTGAAGAATTACAAAAGTGTGGCCTAATTAAACTCCCTTCAAAGGTCAAGATCTGATGACTGGAGCTCAAGTGGTAGGGTGCCTGCTAAGCAAGCATCAATCAAGCCCTGAATTCAAACCCCTGTACCACCAAAAAACCCCAAACAAATGAAGGTTAAAAGATTTGATGCTTCAATTTTAAAATAAATGTCAACACCCAAGAAAGGAACTCCAGAAATTCTTGTATTAATCGGAGACTGTCACTAACCCTACCAACTCCCCCCAAACAGGGAAACCACTGATTTTTTTTTTTTTCCTTTAGCTTCTAATAACAATGTTTCTCTAGGTCCAAATTATTCCTAGGGAAGAAATTTAAGGTAGTCATGATGAACTGATAAAAAATGATCAATAACTTATCCTGGATACAACGACATTCTCAAATATAGGATACCTGATAGCTTATGTGAATGATACAAATATGGCCAGTGTTGATTCAAATTGGGTTCTTCATCCCTCTCAGAACTGAAGAACCAATAACAAGAATGGGCACCAAGTGAGCCCAGATAGAAACAGGAGCCAGACTACCCATTCAGGTGGTGGGAAGTTATAAACTAAATAAAAGAAAGGAAGGGGAGGGCTAATCTTAGGGAGGAATATTCATGTATTTTCTGAGAAGGGACAGAGACCTCGTGGAAATTTGGTCACCACCCTTTTCCCCTCTTGTGGTCCCTTCCTGTCAGGTGAGAGGGTGTGTCACTGAGCATGCAGGTGAGAATAAAAAGAAGTTGAAGCCACTCTTGCTGCCACTTTACACATAACTAGTGTAAAACCAGAAGAGGGATTTCTAGCCTCCAATCATTCTTCCTCAAAGACAAAAAAGGTCAGCACAGGGTAGAAATTCAGTTATGTCACTTAAGCAACAGATTAAGGCAGCAAAGCAAGCCAGTATATGACTCCAAAAAGCCTATTTCAGCCAGCCAAGTGCCTTAAAATTTCAAGAAGCATTTGAAACATTTTAGCATGTAGCCGCTCTTAAAGCAAGAAATAAGCACTTACCATTATTTACTTTTTAAAAGGTATTTTACCTTTTCCCACATTCCCAGTGTAAGAAAATTCCAACAACTAGCTACTCAGGAGGCTGAGATCTGAGGATTGCAGTTCAAAGTCAGCCCTGGCAGGAAAGTCTGTGAGACTCTTATCTCCAATAAACCACTAGAAAACCAGAAGTGGTGCTGTGGCTCAAGCATAGAGCACTCGCCTGGAGCTGAAAAGCTGAGGGACAGTGCCCAAGCCCAGAGTTCAAGCCCTATGACCGACAAAAAGGAAAAAAAAAAAAAGAAAAGAAAATTCCAACAATACAAAATCATATAAAAAGAAAACAAAACTTCCTTTTATTCCCTAATCAGTTTTTATTCCCCAGGGGTTACCTTCATGAAGAATGTTAGAGCTGGGTACCAGTGGCTCATGCCTGTAATCCTAGCTACTCAGGAGGCTGAGATCTGAGGATTGCAGTTCAAAGCCAGCAAGGGCTGGAAAATCCATGAGACTCTTTATTTTCAATAAACCACCAGAAAACCAGAAGTGGTGCTGTAGCTCGTCTTGACCTGAAGAACTGAGGGACAGAGCCCAGGCCCAGAGTTCAAGCCCCACAACCAACAAAAAAAAAAAAGAAAAGAAAAAAAAGTTACATATCTTTGTTATAAATCTTTGTCTATATATATGTACGTTTTATATGTATACATATCTCTTTATCTTTCCATGTCTATTCCATATTTTTTCCTAATGTACATAATGCCCCATACATTTCTTCTTTCTTTCCTTGAATTACATTAAGACATTTCTTCTTTGTTCATTTGCTAATATACATGCCCAACTAATTCTGAGCAGTGGGGCTCAGAAGCCAACACCTTGACATGAGATTCAACTCTGAAAATTAAAGAATATTAAAGAATATACCATGTTTAGCTATACCTGGCTAGCACTAACTGAGAAACTAGGAAAATATCAGGGAAAGGTAAGACATCAGATTTACATCCTCAAGTTTTAGAAATCTAAGAACAGTAAAATTTTTAAGTTCTTATTAGGTGAGCCTCGGTGTGTACTTTCTATTTTTGATAAATAACAGATCAGAGTGATGATGTGTCACTGGATTACAAAGGGGACTAAATGTCAGGATGAGCTCTGACTTAATAGGATGAACAATGGATCCTCAGCAAGGAGAGCTATGGCAGGGGAGGTACTTGAATACATAAATCTCCCACATATGAACAACTGGTTCTAAGTGGGATGCAACTAGGGAAAGAATCCTAAAAACTGAGTCAAAGAACTACTGAGCAAAGCAGGTGTGATGAGAAAGGCAGAGTGCTTCCAGGGAAAGCAGGAAGGTAGGACATACTCATAACACCTCCAAGAATGGAGCTAAAGCTCAGTCAAATATTTGCAGAGGGTGTTGAACAGAATGCCATCTCCAACACCACAGAGGACAGTAGTGAGTTCCAGGCCAGCCTGGACTACACAGTGAAACCTTGTCTAAAAAATAAATACATACATGCTCTTTTCTAGCTCTCTTTCCCAGCTATCTCTTTCTCACCTCTCTCTCTCCCAGCTTTTTTTCTAGCTCTCTTCTCTTTCCAGCTATCTCTTTCCCAGCTCTCTCTCTTTCCCAGCTGTCTCTTCTCTTTCCCAGCTATCTCTTTCCCAGCTCTCTCTTCTCTTTCCCAGCTTTCTTATCCAGCTCTCTCTTTCCCACCTCTCTTTCCCAGCTCTTTCTCAGGCCTTTCCCAGCCACGTGCAGGGCCAACCTGGCCTGGTCCCAGCAGGTCTACTGAATAAACCAACCCCTTACCTGAAAAATAAATAAATAAATACATACATACATACATGCAAACAACACATCACATGATCAAATGAATGGTGAAAATATGTACCCCTTAGTGGATGCAGAAAAGCATTTAATAACATCCAACACTCATTCATGATTTTTTTAAGTCAGAAAACTAGGAATAGAGGGAATTTCCTAGCATGATACAGAATGAAAATGAAAATGAAAAAATGAAAAAAATTTAAGTTAATACATCTTATTCAATGGTGAAAGACTGAAAGCATTCCCCTAAAACCAGAGTTAAGAAAAGAATGTCCACTTTCATCCCTGCTATCAGACATCTTCCCAGAGGTTGCAAGATCAATTAAGCGAGAAACAGAAGACATCAAAAATGGAAGAAAAAAAATTAAGCCATCTCTACTGACTTCTGACATGATCCTACATATAGAAAATCCCAGAGTCCCAAATACACACACACACACACACACACACACACACACACACACACACACACACACACACACACACACACACACACACACACACACACACACACACACACACACACACACACACACACACACACACACACACAAGTTACTAGAACTACTAAACTAATTCAGCAATCCTGCAGGGCATAAGCTCAACATGCAAAAACCAACAGGGCTTCTATGCAATAAGAATGAAAAATCAAAAAGGAAAATGAGAAAACAACTTCATTTACAATAGCATCTGAAAGAATAAAATACTTAGAAATAAATGAAAATGATCATATATGTCTATCAAAAGTTAAGTCTAGCCTGGCAGAAGTTAAGTCTAGCCTGACACTAGTGGCTTACACCTATAATCCTGGCTACTTAGCAGGCTGAGATCTGAGGACTGAAGTTCAAAGCCAGTCTAGGCAGGAAAGCCTGTGAGGCCCTTATCTCCAATAAACCATTCAAAAAAAGCCGGAAGTGGTACTGCAGCTCAAGTGGTAGAAGGCTAGCCTTGAGCACAGAGAGGCTCAGGGACAGAGCCAAGGCCCTGAGTTCAAGTCACAGGACACCCCCAAAAAGTTTAAAAGTCCCAAATAACTGCAAGACATCAAGTTCACAGATTGGAAGACAGAGAACCAACAGGAAATATGGGCATAGCTAGAGAGAGATTATAAGGAACTGGCTCACACAACTGTGGAGGCCGCCAAGTCCCAAGGTCTGACCTAGGTATAATTCTAGTCCAAATGCAAGATGAGATAACCAGGAGAACTGATATGTAAGTTTCAGTCCAAGTCCAAAGGACTAAGAACCAGGAAAGATAACTAATACAAGTTTCAGTCTATGAAGCTCTAAGAACAAGGGAAACCGATATGAGTTACAGTGGAAGACCTAACTTGCAGTTCAAGCAGTCAGGCAGGCAAATCAGCTCCTTACTGGGCCTTCTGTCTTATCAGGTCTTCAATTGATTAGCAATGCCCACCTACATAAGGGAAGACACACCTGCTTTACTAGACTGACTGATTCAAAGTTAACCTCATCCAAAAAAGTCTCATATTTACATCTACAAGATTTAGTCCAGACCAAATGTTTAGACATCACATTGACTAATTAACTTGACATATAGTTAAAACTCTCACACACCTAATATTCTAACAGTATCAAAGTGACTTATAAATTCAATGTAATCTCTATCAAAATTCTAAAGGTTCTGAGGCAAGTGGATGTTAAGATGCAGGCCAGCTTGTTCAACAAGGTGATACTGTCTCAAGACAAACAAAATTCCAATGTCTTTTACATCAGAAATGGAAAACCTGATTCTCAAATTAGCACAAAATTTCAAGAGGTAACAAGAAGCCAAAACAAAAGTAAGAAGAAAAACAAGACTCTATCTGGACTTTCATCTCCAAATAACCAGCAAAAAAGAAGGAAATAATGGGGGCTGGGGCTCACACGTATAATCCTATCAATTCAGGAGGGTGAGATCTGAGGATCTCCATTCAAAGCCAGCCAGGCAATTAATTCGGTGAGACTCTTATCTCCAAATAAGCATCCACCAAAAAAAAAAAAAAAGCTGGGAGTGGCGCTGTGGCTCAAGTAGTAGAATGCTAGCCTTGAGCACAGAAGCTCAGAGACAGTGCCCAGACTCAAGAGTTCAAGCCTGAATATGGACACAACTTGAAAAGTATTTCTCCAAAGAAGATATACAGATGGCCAATAAACTTACTTTTAAAAATGCTTAACAACATTCACCATGAGGGAAATGTAAATCAAAACCATACTTAGGTCCGCATGGTAAATCCCCAAGACTAAGGAGGCTGAGGCAGGATAGTCATTAGTTCAAGGCCAGCTTGAGCTATATAGTGAAATTGTCTCAAAAAAAGAAAAAGAGACAACAGCAATAAGATACTACTTCACACTCCCGAGGATGATTATTGAAGGGAGGGAGGCTTTGGGAAAAGGTAAAACAGTAAGTGTTCAGTGAGGATTCAGAAAACTAAAACCTTTGTGTACTGCTGGTGGGAATGTAAAATGGTACAGCTGCTGTGGAAGTTTGGCAGTTCCTCAAAAAGTTAAACATAGAATTTCCATATGTCTCAGCAATTCCACTTTAGCCAAAAGGTGGAAAAACTCCAACATCCACCAATGAGAGACTGAATAAATGAAACTGATAGTCATTCCTCTATATATCCAAAGGGGATGAGGGATGATGGGTCCCAGGTCCTTGTGAACACCCAAGCTGCAGAGGCCAATATCGCTTCTAGACAAGGGCTCAGCATGTGCACAGAACCTATGTGCACCCTACTGTGTGCTTAGTCACCTCTAGACCATCTACACCTCATGCAGTGGGAATGAGAAATGAAATTCTTTCAAGAATTATGACAAGGGAAAAAAATCTTACCTGTTCAGTACAGGTGTAATTTTTTGTGTGTGCCAGTTCTGGGTATTGGACTCAGGGACTGGGCCCTCCCTGAGCTTTTGTGCTCAAGGCTAGATCTCTACCACTTGAGCCACAGCACCATTTCCAGCTTTTGGTAGTTAATTGGAGATAAGAGTCTCACAAACTTTCCTGCTGAGGCTGGCTTTGAACTGTAATCATCACATCTTCAGCCTGCTGAGTGCCAGGATTACAGGTGTGAGCCACCAATACCTGGCTACAGATGAAATTTTTAAATGTGTTTTTTTGTGCAGGCCTGGTTGACTCCAAAGATTCAAGACAGATGTATACAAATGGCTAACTGCATACATACAGTGTTAAGTGAGTCATTAAAATTAAAGTACCAACACAGGGTACCAACTAGATAAACCTTAAAATCATTACAAAAAATGAAAGATGCTGTATACAGTGTCTTACTACATGACAGTGCTAATAGGGAACATCGGAATAGATGCATGCAGAAACAGAAGGCAAGTCTCAGTTGTGAGGCTGAGTCAGGGAGGAAGAAGCAGACTTTTCTTTTAGGGTGATATAAATGTTTTAGAACTAAACAGAGGTGGTGATGGCATAGTACTGTGAACATACTAAATATTTTTGGATCTGTACATTTCCAAGCAGCTATTTCTATGTTGTATATTTTTTTTTGTTTTTGTTGTTGTTTTGGTTGGTCGTGGGGCTTGAACTCTGGGCCTGGCACTGTTCCTCAGCTCTTCAGCTCAAGGCAAGTGCTCTACCACTTGATCCACAGCACCACTTCCAGTTTTCTGGTGGTTTACTGGAGATACGAGTCTCAAGTACTTTCCTGTCCAGGCTGGCTTTGAACTGTGATCCTCAGATCTCAGCCTCCTAAGTAGCTAGGATTACAGGCAAGAGCCACTGGCACCTGGCTTGTTATATAAGTCTTTTTATCAATTAAAAAAATCAGTTTGGAAATTACACATTTCCACTCCACATCAAAGTACTAGATTGGTAGATTAGAAAAGGGAATATTGCTTTAGGACTTCTTAATTTTCTTTTTTGAGACAGGACCTCACAATATAACACAAGCTAGGCCAGAATAAAAAAAAAAAAATCTTTCTCAGACTCCTGAGTATTGGGACTTCAGGCATGCACCACCCACCATGACCAGCAGAGTTCTTAAATCAGCTAGCTGCCAGGTAGCATGCTGCTGACACCTCTCATGAAGGTCTTTAACCCTATCTGAAATGCTGACCTTCTTTATTATGTAGAAAGCCAAGACAGGGGTGCTAACACTACACAGCCTAGACTCTGACCCACAGAAGCCTCCTGGCAAGCAAGTCTCCGGTCTTCTGAAGCACCAGATTTAACACCTGGAAAATGAAGTGAAACTACTGCTATCAGATGAAATTAATGCCTGTGGCTATTAGTAAAACTGTATATAACTATAAAATATGTGATACTTCTGTTCAACTAAATTCAGCTATCTTGGAATAAAAATGATATTCCATGCCCATGATACTTTGAAAATTCAATTTCTTGGTCCTAGTAAATATTTCTCTGAGTTACTGAAGGGGATCAATGAGCACACAAGTTTCTAGTATTTCAGAGAAAACACTAGTCAGGTTGAGCCCAGAGGTTCTTTCATGGCCTAGCATATGCAAATGTATACAGGAGGCGGGTACCCAAGTAGAGCCAGTTAAATAGAGGGTGTGAGGCATTTGCACCTAAAGATTAGAAATGCAGATTTGGAAGCAGCTGTGTAGAAAGGAGACTTGAAATCAAGAGAACAAATGGTTAGTCCCTAGGAGAAACTAGGTAGGACTCCAAAATCCAAGAAAGTAGTCAGAAAGGAAGCTAGCAATATTAGAGGTAGGGCTCCAAAAGGATGTTGCAAAGAAGGCAGAAGCCATAGTTATGCCAGACAGCCAGGAATAAACCAACTCCCTAAAGAACACAGTTCAAAGCCAGTCCAGGCAGACAAATGTGAGACTCTGATCTCCAACTAACCAGGAAGAAAGCCAGAACTGGAGGCATGGCTCAAATGTTAGAGGAACAGCAAGCAATGAAGGAACGTCAAGCAAAATCTTATGGCTCTGATTTCAACAGGCACCCTTTCCCTGCTGTGAACGAACACACACACACACACACACACACACACACACACACACACACACACACACACACACACACACACACACACACACACACACACACACACACACACACAGCAACACTCTGCAAGTTGGGGTGGGGATAACAACTAATGAGAATAAAAGTCAAAATCTTATGGCTCTGATTTCAACAGGCACCCTTTCCCTGCTGTGAACGAACACACACACACACACACACACACACACACACACACACACACACACACACACACACACACACACACACACACACACACACACACACACACACACACACACAGCAACACTCTGCAAGTTGGGGTGGGGATAACAACTAATGAGAATAAAAGTCAAAATCTTATGGCTCTGATTTCAACAGGCACCCTTTCCCTGCTGTGAACGAACACACACACACACACACACACACACACACACACACACACACACACACACACACACACACACACACACACACACACACACACACACACAGCAACACTCTGCAAGTTGGGGTGGGGATAACAACTAATGAGAATAAAAGTCAAACTCCAAAACAAGTATCAATTAAAAATAGTAATGAGGGTTCATAAAAACACAGTATTAACACTACAAATAAGAATAAGACGCTGGCACTGGTTGCTTACACCTCTAATGCTGAGATCTGAGGATCATAGTTCAAAGTCAGCCAGGGCAGGAAAGTCTGTAAGACTTTTATCTCAGAAAAAGCCAGAAATGGCCCTATGGCTTAAGTGGGAGAGCGCTAGCCTTGAGCAAAAAAAGCTCAGGGACAGCACCCAGGTCCTGAATTCAAATCCCATGAATGGCAAAAAAAAAAAAAAAAAGTGTAAGAGCTGTTGTCTGTGGCTCACTCCAATAACCCTAGCTACTTAGGAGGCTGAGATTTGAAGATGGCAGTTCAAAGCCAGCCAGGGCAAGAAAGTCTGTGATACTCTTATCCTCAATTAATCACAAAAAGCTGGAAGTGGAGCTGTAGCTCGAGTGTTAGAACACTAGCCTTAAGCACAAAAGCTCAGCGACAGAGCCCAGGCTCAGAGTTCAAGCCCCAAGACCAGTATGAAAAATAAATCCATCAAAATAAGCAAATAATAAAAGTATGAGACTTTGGATAAGCGCTTGGATCACCATAGGAGATGTTATCTCTAAGAGGTCTGCTTCACTACATTAACAAATTTTTATTAAAAGCCTACTTTGGAATCAGGCATCAGTGGCTCACGCCCCTAATACTAGCTTCTCAGGAGGCTGAGATTTAAGGATTGTGGTTCAAAGCCAGCCCAGGCAGGAAACTTATCTCCAATAAACCAGAAAACTGGAAGTGGTACTGTGGCTCAAGTGGTAGAGCACTAGCCTTGAACTGAAGAGCTGAGGGACAGCACTCAGGCCCAGAGTTCAAGCCCCATGACTGACAAAAATAAAAAACAAGCCTACTTTGGAAAACCTCACAATGAGGTACCTAGTAGGTGCTCCAACCCACTCTGCCTTGAAGCTTGGCCAGCTTCTTTTGCAGGCCACTGGCCCATGAGCCCTAGTCTTGCAGGAGCTCAGACTTGGGCAGTCAGCTCATAACCACAAGGCCAATTCTTCTGCAGAAGCTGTTGTTGCCCTCAATCTCTGCAATGGAATCTAGAAACCAACTTGTCTCATCAACTATCACCTACCAGTTAATCCTGCTCAGTTATGTATAAATTTTCCAAATTAAACTTGCATTATGTTGTCATGGGGGTGGGGGAGAAAGCTATAGAAAAGAAACCGGTGGGCTTGGAATCTTTTTGCTAATGATAAACAAATCCAAGAAAGTGAACAAGAAGACAACAGAACTTAGTTGTTATATTTGTTTCAGGATTGTGGATCTCCATATACAGCAAAATAGGAATTGTAGTCACAAGCCTCTCAAAATTTGCTGTTCAGGAAGTGGTGCTGTGGCTTAACTGGTAGAGTGTTAGCCTTGAGCACAAAAAGGTTTAGGGGACAGCACCCAGGCCCTTAGTTCAAGCCCACAACTGACCCCCCCCAAAAAAAAAAGCTTTTCAAATGAACCATCCAGAGATCTTGTCCAAGGGCCTAAGTCTTGATTCCGTGGGTCTAAAGTGGAGTTCCAAGTGGGGTACACTTGCTTCCTTGATGTCAATAGTCCCACTACTGGGTTTCAACCTGTCAATGCAAGGTCACTGACCCAGAACTGTAGGATACACACAGATCAGCTAGAGGAACAATACAGGGATGGGAAGGTCCAGGCTCATGTGCACCTGTGGTGTAAACTCTCAGACTTACTGCTAAGAATGATAGATTTCTAAGAACCAAACTGACTTCAAGTTATTTATCCTACAGTAAAACTTCCCTGCTGGTTGAAACACAGGACCAGACACTAAGTAATCTTTAGGAGTACTCTGGGGGATTTAGTGGTTTCACAAAGTGCTCACACTCAGATCCGAAACACTAACAGCGTATTTACAGAGTGCTACTGTTTTTATCCTACTACGATTCTAGGGGAGTCTTATAAATGGCTCTGCCTGTCCTTTGTACAAATGACCACAGGAGAAGCGCTGTAGGTTTTAAATAGCTTCTGCCAAAGGAGGATAGCTATTCTCAAGATATTAAACATCTTGTAAGGGAAAGGCATGAAGTCTTAAAGAACTGCAAAGGAAAGAAACCTTTTTAACATGAAACTTCCCAAGAGCAGGAAGTTATTAAAATCTTCCCTATAAGAAGTAAAGGTCCATTTCCTATTAAGATCCTTCAACCTAATCCACTAACTTTAAGCATTTTACATTAGCAAAAGTAAAAAAGGGCAAATGTTATCGGGCTTGCATTCCAAGCTTATCATCTGTCAGTGCTGGGCGAATCACTGGGAAGAACAGTAAATGTCATCACTCTGCAGGTCGCCTGGAATCAGGGTACTGCAGCCAGCCAGTCACTGGAGTGCCAAGCCTTCCCAAAATAGCGATGACTTCTATACAACTGCTCATCAAACTCCTCATATATTCACCCTCAAATAGAGACTACTGAAATTGGGGTCACTACTCAAACTGTGGCAAAAGTAAATGAAGGTGCCACTGATGGACAAGCACATGGTCTTTAATGACAGAGCCTGAACAAATTTAAATATGACTTCCTGTCCCTTAAAATAGTCTTGTGTCTAAATCATAGGACTGTCGCAAAGCTAAAAATTTCCCACCTGTTTCTTAAGTCACTGTCCTAAAAACAAACAGACGAGTTTGATCTCTGAAACACAGAAAAATTCTGACTCACAAAAAAGCACTGACTGGTGAACCCTTAGCAATAATACGCCCATTAGAAATCAGTACTTCAAACACCAGCTGCAGTTTCGCCTTGGAGGTATCTTTTACTACACAAGTTTTAAAAGCATTTCTTTGTTATAAATTCCTGGTCTTGAGTGAATCAAAAGAATAAAAAGGGGCTGGGGTGTAGCTCACTAGTAGAGCACTTGCCTAGCAAGTGCCAGGCCCTAGGTTTGATCAGCAGCTTCATAAATAAATAAGCAGAATTAAATTAAAAAGGCTTTTAAAAGGCTTCCCAGTTGGAAATATCTGACAGCTTGTATTATAAATATTTTATGAAATTTCTCACTTTCAAACTTATACTCGAAAATCTGGTATTTCTGTCTGAAAAGAAAAAAAGCAGTAGTTGAGGGGTGAGGAGGTGGTATTAAGTTAAAACATTCCAAAGTAACATTAGAAGGCATTCTCAAACTGCTCACTTTCCCAAGTTTCTTCACAGAGACACTAAGCAGTTTGGGTTTCTCCCAAACCAGTGTTCTTATACACTCGCCATCTTAGCCCAGCAATCTTTATGTGATTTTTTTAAAACGTTCTTAGCTATTAGCGGCAGTATAAAATAATCAGCGTTCCTACCATTCATTACGCTGTCCACCCCCTATCACCGCCACCCCCTTTAAAACCTAGAGTGACGAATGCAATAATTGGGGAAGCCGATCTGTCTCAAAGAAGGAGAAAAAAGAGAAAGAAACGCCGGGCGGCGAGGGAAGGAGTGGTGGTAACGGGGACCGCGGGTCTTTCACACTTTGTTGATAAACCCCGGATTTAAGTGAGATAACCGGTCCGCTCCAGACGCTTCACACAATACTGCCATCAAATCGATTCGAAACCCAAGCCACCAACTCTGCCCCGTTCGGAAGTTTCTGCTCCGTGGTCCGGGCCCCGGAGCCCCGTGCCCGGTGGACCGGCCTCCCGCCCCCACCCCGGTGCAGACCACCCCGGGTGCAAATCCCTTTCTATGTGGGTTTGCAAAGTACCCAAGCCCCTCCCTTCCAACTTCGGCGGAAACACGGACGCCCGCGATGAAGTCCCGCGTCCCAGCGCCCCGCAGCCTCCCCCGGGGGCGCCCTCCTCACCTGCCAGGCGCGCCCCGCGCCCGCCGCCCGGGGCGCCCCGCGCCCGCCCAGCGCCCCGCAGGCCCCGCCGGGCCTCCTCCGGCCGGCGCCGCTCCCGCCCGGCCCGCCGCGCCCCCCCCCCCTCAGCCCCAGAGCCCACTCCCCCCCCCCCGGGCCCCGGACCCCGGGCCCCGCTCCCCTTCGCGCCGCAGGCCCACCGAGCCGTGGCCGTCGGCCGCTCCCGCCGCGTCGTCTTGCTGCAGCTCCGCAGTCATGGCCGAGGCACCCCTCGGCGAGTCACCAGGCTCCCTCCGCCGCCGCCGCCGCCGCCGCCGCCGCCACCGCCGCCAGCCCAGGAGCACCGGGACGTCCCGCCCCCGCCCGCGTCCAGCCCGCGCCCGCGCCCGCGCCCGCGCCCCCGCCGGGTCCCGGTTCCCTACAGCTCCCCCCACCGTCTCGCCCCCGCCCGCAGCGCGCGCGCGGCCGGAGGCCCCGCCCCCGGGCCCGCCCCCCAGCCTGCGCGCGCACGCAGAGCGCGCGGCCAAGGGCAGAGCCGCCCAGCGTGCTACCGCCGACGTCGGACTCTGACCCGGCGGCGGCCACGTGACCAGGGCTCCGCCCCTTCCCTCCCTCCCTGCCCTCCCCCCTCCAGCTAACGGTCAGCGTCGCCGCCCTTGCGGTTCGTGCCTCGGGGGTTCCGGAAGTGGGCAACGAGGGCGCAGCGCCCTCAAGTCTTCTTCTCTGCGTGCAAAACTTGCCCCCTGTCGAGGTCCCCTCGGCTGAGTTGAAGCTGCTTGTAGCTTCATAGGCTTCTCGGTAGCCATTTCCTTCTCGAGGGACAGGAAGCGGTGTCACGTGTCTTTAAGGCCAGGACAGACAGACAGACAGACATGGGTTTGTCTGATTGCAGTGCTTTATCTACAGCCAGCAGAATGGCCCGGACCCCTTTGATGGGAGGATGCCCAGCCTTTCAGCTTGAGCTGAGTGAGCATGGCGGGCAAGAAGACCTGCCAGCGCGCCCAGGTCTCCGCAGTGTCCACGTGTGTGCGTGGACGCCTGGGCGGCCCCCGCCGAACGCACGGCCCGCAGCGCAGCGAACCCCGGGGCGCATGTCGGGTTCCACGCTCGGCTGTCCCCCCCACTCTGTGGAGGTGGAAAATGGAAGGGCCCAGATCTGCCTGCCTGGTGGCCCTTTGAAGGGCACGTTTCCTGGGGGTGGTGGTCTCACTGGGGCTGCTGGCTTTGCTGTCCCTGTGGTTCACCTGTAGACCCGTAGTCTGCAATGGTGGTAGCCGTTACAGCCATTCCAGACCCACAGTCTGTAATAGGTCTGGTGCGGCTCCCCAGAGGCCTCATGGCCTCTCAGGGGCCAGGCCAGGATTGCTGATGCTTCATCACCTGGAGACAAGACGCAGGGCACCTGTGCCCTCGGGAGGTTAGCATGGCTTGCACTGGTATTGACTCAGAATCTTCTGGGGACAACCAGCCGGCTGTAGGTGTGGCTGATGATTGACTTTTTTTTTTAACCTGTTGATTTTCTTTATTTTTTTACATGTGTAATCAAAGCCCATTCCTTGCGCATCACTGCAGAGTAAGTTGATTTCTGAAGTGTGTGTGTGTGTGTGTGTGTGTGTGTGTGTGTTTAAGACAGGGCAACAAGGGAAGGGGTCACATTGTCCAAAAAGAAATGTAGTCATTACCTGACTTATGTAACTGTACCCCCCTCTGAACATTGTCTTTATAACAATTTATTTTTGAAAGACAGATTCTGTATAACCAAGGCTGGCCTCAAAAATCTCGATCTTCCTGACTCTGCCACTTGTGTGTTGGAATTACAAGCATGAACCACGACACCTGGAAAGTTGACTTCAGAGTCCAGTCTATTTGCAGCTTTACATACTAGAAAGCTTTCTTTTCCTTCCTTTCCCCCTCTTCTCCCTTCCTTCCTTCTTTTTGGCAGACCTGGGGCCTCACACTGTTGGGCAAGTCTTCAGAAGAAAGCTCTATTTCTACATATCTACTATATCTTTGAACAACCCTCATTTATGTTTGCACATTTATTTTAGCATTGTTAGTTGAATGTGTATAAGTGGTTTCACAATGCTTGAGATTTCATCAGAGGCCTCCTGTCGCCATATCTCTGAATAGGGTCTATGCATGCAGTTTGGTAAGCATAGGCCCTGAGTTTTGATTAATCCTCTTTCTGCAATATGGTTCTAAACAGGACTCTAGCTGAAGTAAAATTTCTCAAGAATTGTATATAATCAACCTCACAGTGCAGATGTCCTCTCAGCTTCCTGCAGCTTCCTAGTGGTGCCAGATATGGTAATCAGCTAGTCACCCTATCCATTCATAGTGTTGAGTGAACAGATCTACATGCTCTCTAGCCATCAGCTGGCAAGCCTCACTGTAATCAAATATCAAAAGTAGGTATTGGCCAGCTGCCGGTGGCTTACACCTGTAATCTTAGAGCTACTCAGGAGGCTGAGATCTGAAGATCATGATTCAAAGCCAGTCTGGGCAGAAAAGTCTGTGAGACTCTTACCAATTAACTACTCAGAAAAAGCTGAAAGTGGTGCTGTGGCTGAAGTAGTAGAGCACTAGCCTTGAGCACAGAGAGACTCAGGGACAAAGCTGAGGCCCTGAGTTTAAGCCCCAGAATTGGCAAAAAAAAAAAAAAAAAAGTAGGTATTGCTGAGCGTGCATAAGGCCCTAGGCTTAAAACCTAAACCCACATACACACAGTGGCTATTGTTTTTCTTTTTTTTTTTTTTTTTTTTTTTTGGTCTGTCATGGGGCTTGAACTCTGGGCCTGGGCACTGTCCCTCACCTCGTCAGCTCAAGGCTAGCTCTCTACCACTCTAGCCACAGAGCCACTTCTGGTTTTCTGAGTGGTTTATTGGAGATAAGAGTTTCACAGACTTTCCTTTCCCAGGCTGGCTTTGAACTGAGATCCTCAGATATCAGCCTCCTGAGTAGCTAGCATTACAGGCAAGAGCCACCTACGCCTGGCTTTAGCTGTTTTTCTAATCGCTTCTGAGCAACCAGACAAAGGCTACAGTTAACTGCCAACTATAATTGGTCCTTGAGCTATGAATTCCTTCCTATTAATAATCTAAACAAAAATTTTTTTTGAAGTGCTAGGGTTTGAACTCAGGCCTCATACTTGCTAGACTGGTGCTCAACCACTTGAGCCATGCCTCCAGTCAAACTTTTTTCTGGATATTTGGAGATGGAGTCTAGTGAGCTTTTCTGCCTAGGAGCCTTCAGCCTCCAGAGTAGCCTAGGATTACAGGCTTGAGCCTCTTCTAGTCACAAGAATGATTTTTGAAGGAGTTAGGAAAATGGCCTTTCTTACAGTGAAAGAAAAACAGGATATTTCTGTTATCACCACTAAAGAATTAATCATATATAAGAATTATATCAAATTATATGCTAACAAAATGTATCCAAAAACATTTTATTGGTTAAAAAAATAGTTTATAACCTTCCCAAGATGTGGGATGTATGCAATTGTATTATCCAGGGCTCTCTTGAAGAACAGAATCAATAGAATATGTATATAATTATGAAAGAAGCATTATTGGACGGACTTACACAATCAGTGGCTATCTGTAGGTTTGAGAGTCATAGAAAACAACAGCTCAGTACAGGAAGCTGTAATCACTGGAGATGTAGCTCAGGATACGTATTTGTCTAGAACCCACAAAGTTCTGGATTTGGTCTGCAACACCATTTAAAATCAAACAGCTAGGCTCCTGTGTAATCCTACCTACTTAGGAGGCCAGCAGCATGGTTCTGAGAACCCAGGCAGGAAAGTCTTCAAAACTCATCTTCAATTAAGCTCCAGAAAGGCCAGAAGTGAAGTTGTGGCTCAAGTGGTAGAGTGCTAGCCTTGAGCAGAATAAAAGCTCAGGGACAGCACCTAGGCCCTGAGTTCAAGCCTCAGGACTGGCACAATCAATCCCCTAATGTTTCTTGGCCCAGTTGATAAAAACATATCACAATAAGAATGATTGAACAGCTGGCTGGGGTTGGGGGTGGGTGAGAATCACATTGGTAATTGTAGCTACTCTGGAGGCTGAGATCTGAGGATCATGGTTCAAAACCACCCCAAAGACTTTTATCTCCAATTAACTGCCAGAAAATCAGAAGTGCAGCTGTGGCTCAAAAGTGGTAGAGCACTCCCCTTGAGCAAAAGAGCTCAGGTATAGTGCCCAGTCCCTGAGTTCAAGCCCCATGACTGACCAAAAAAAAAAAAAAAAGGAATGAACATGCCAGGTGTCCAGAACAAAGGTGACACTCATCCTTAAGGCAAATTGAAGATCAACCCCCAACTCAGCTGATGTTAGAGCACTTCATTGCACCTGTTAATGCCACCAGAGTGTTTAGACCCCAGACCCACACTCCAGGACTTTAACATGCCAGGTGGGGCTTCTGACCCCTATCAGCCAAATAAGAAAACACAGTGAAGAGCAGAGAAAAGGTCTGTTATATGACAGCCACAGGAACACAACACTTGCTCTTCTTCAGCTGTCCTCAGAATGCAAACATAAAGTATAAGCTTAAGTAAGAAACTGTAAACAAGGGAGGAAAGGTATACATAGTTTTAAACAGTCCCAGTCTTCAGAGGTGGCCAGAGCTGGCCTGAAGTGTCCCAGAGGTGGTCTGACAAGTCCATTGTCTTGTTAAAAGTCACTGACACCTGGCAGGGAGTCTGGTCCCTCTCAGATTCCAAGATGGCTGCAAAGTGAATGTGGGAGAGAATGGTTCTGTATTGCAGACATAGGTACAACATGGGGGAGTCTGGTGTTCACCCTGCTGGTAGCAAACGCTGCTTTAAGCACCTGTTAGATGATCAGACATGCCCACACCCATGTCTGGTTTGTGTACTATCTTTGGTTTGCTTTGCTTTACTAATAAACTTCTTTGGTCTCTATCTCCATATGTCCTAACATTCTTTCTTTGTAGCACCTGTCAGAAACTTGGTACCAGGGGTTGAGTCCAGGCTTCCCTGGAGCCTCACCAGAAGTCTGGAACATGAGTCGACAGTAACTACTAAAACTTGAATTGTGAATGCCTCATCAACAGCCATTCCTTGTCTAAGTATCCTAGAAAAGCTTATACATTTGTACCAGGATGCAGGTACAAAAATGTTTATGACACTCATAATAAAACAGAAAGCAAAGCATCAACAGCTAAATTGATAAAAATGATGTCTAGTCATTAGATAAAGCTAATATAGCAGTGTTGTGAGACATAATCACAGAAGATAACATACAATCTAATTCCTTTTTTTGGGGGGAGGTCAGGTCGTGGGGCCTGAACTCTGGGCCTGGGCACTGTCCCTCCACTCATCAGCTCAAGGCTAGCACTCTACCACTTGAGCCACAGCGCTACTTCCGGCTTTTTTCTTTTTGCTTATGTGGTGCTGAGGAATCGAACCCAGGGCCTCATGCATGCAAGGCAAGTGCTCTACCACTGAGCCACCTTCCCAGCTCCCCCCCCTTTTTTGGCTAGTCCTGGAGCTTGAACTCAGGGCCATGTACTGTCCTTGAATCTCATGGACTTTCTTGCCCAGTCTTAGATCTCAGCCTCCTGAGTAGCTAGGATTACAGGCATGAGCCACCAGCGTTCAGCTTCTAATTCCCTTTATACAAATTACAAATCATAATATTGTATTAGAAGATAAGCATGTAGTAAAACTACAAAAAAGAACAAATAAGCCAATGGTGGTAGCTCATGCCTGTAATCTTAGCTATTCAGGAGGCTGAGATCTGAGGATAATGGTTCAAAGCCAGCCCGGGAAGCAAAGTCCATGAAATTCTCCAATAAACTACTTAGAAAAAGCAGAAAGTGGCACTGTGTTTCAAGTGTTATCCTTGAGTCAAAGAAACTCAGGGACAGCACCCAGGGCCTGAGTTCCAAGACTGGAAAAAAAAAAAAAAAGAACAAATAAAAAATACTGAGGAAGAGAAGGAACAAAGTAAAAAGTGACATCCACAGGATTCACAAATAATCATAATAGTCTATTTTCATCATCAGGTGGTAAACATGTAAGTGTTCATTGTATTAGTTGCTTGACACATTTTATAAGGGCTTAATAATAAAAGCAAAAGATCAAAAGCACACTGTTATAACATTGAGATCGAAAGACTGCCATTCTCTCTAGCCATGATGGCACAGGTCTGTTTGTACTCATGGACCTCATGCGTGGTAGGCTGGCACTATACCACTTGAGCTACAACCTCATCTCTAGAATTAAAAAAAAAAAAGATTGGGCAAGATGAATAATAACAATTTGCATTTATTTATTATTTATTTGTTTGTTTATTGTGCCAGTACTGGGCTTGAACCAAGGCCATGGGCACTGTCTCTTAGCTTTTCTCTCAAGGCTGGCTCTGTACCACTTGAGCCACAGTCCTACTTCTTGCTGTTTTTGGTGGTTAATTGGAGGTAAGAGTTTCACAGGCAGGACAAACTTAGATCCTCAGATATCAGCCTCCTGAGTAGCTAGGATTACAGTTGTGAGCCACTGGCACCTAGCAACAATTTGCCTGTAGAAATTTAATACTTTTTCCCCCTAAGGAGAAACGACCATTTATTATGAAACCTTTAAAATAAAAGATGGGTAGTTAGGCAGCAGATTCCAATGTTGCTTGTTGTTGCTGCTTCAGTAAAGGGTTGGGGACAGGCTTTTATGGGGGAACTGGATGGCTTTCTGATTAGCTGTTAAGAAATTTAAAAAAAAAAAAAAAACAACTGATGACTCTGGAAGGAAAAGAAAAGCTTTTGTTGCTGTTGTTGTTGCTGTTCGTGGGGCTTGAACCCTGGGCCTGGGCTCTTCAGCTCAGGCTACCACTTGTGCCACAGTACTGCTTCTGGTTTTCTGGTAGTTGGAGATAAGAGTCTCACAGACTTTCCTGCCTGGGCTGGCTTTGAACTGTGATCCTTAGATCTCAGCCTTCTGAGTAGCTAGGATTACAGGTGTGAGCCACCAGCACAAGAAAAGCATTTTTAAAGGAAGTAAAAACTAACATTACTAAGCACTTATTAGTTTAGCAGTGTTTGAGTTTCTTGCATGTATAAGCTCATTTTATCCTCACAATATCCTGTGGAGAGGTTTTTTAAAAAAAATATTAATATTTATTTCACAAATACAGAAACCACCATAGAAAGATTAAGGAATTTGCCTCAAGTCTTTCTAATCCTACAGCCAGGATTTTAAACTAAGCTTTCTCTATAGCCTAGGGTCAAAGATGAAAAGATTCTGGTTTAGAGACACCTTACCTGGAAATGAAGAATATGTTATCTGGAGACAAAAACAGCCTAGAAGTGCTTCCCTGAGGGGGTGCTCCTGGCGCTGGATTGGAAAAAGACAAGACGAGGAGTAAGACAGTAAAGTTTTAGCATTCACTCCGAAGGCTAATGACGGGTAATTGTAGGTCCTGTTTTGCCTGGGCAATCCCAGTTTTATCCCTATTTTTCCCAACACGATAATCAGTAACCCCTCACTTGTCAAATTTGCACAAATGGGGAAGCAATTTCATCTTCAACTCCAGCAATGATCCTAAAGGATCTTGCCATAGCATTTCCCAAAGCCTTACAAATACAGTTAAAATGCTAATCCCCAGCTATGCCCATCATCAGCAAGCCTTGTTCACAAGCACTGGTTAATGTGTTTCTAAAGAACAGAGCAAGGGGTGACAAAGGGCATACTTCTCCCCTCCTGCCCCTACCCCCACCCAATTATGGAGAAATTATTTTCAGGTGTTCCTATCCTTCAACTATGCCATCCTTTTCACTTTAGTGAATGAAGAAAAATGACTATTGGCACTTGAGGGCAAGGTACCTGAGGACCATTCCAGGAGAAGCTGGAAATACTGTAGAGTTGGAAGAAGGAGAAGTTTCCATCACCCCAGGGATGAACTTGATCTGGCCTTTTTTTCTTCTTTGATAGTTCAAAATGTCAGACCTAGAGTCAGAAAATAACCCCTGCTGGGTGCTTTTGGCTCGTTCCTGTAATCTTAGTTTAGGAGTTACTCTGAGGATCATGGTTCGAAGCCAGCTGGGGCAGAAAAGTCCTTGTGAGACTCCTTATCTCCAATGAACCACTCAAAAACCAGAAGTGGAGCTGTGGCTCAAAGTGGTAGAGTGTGAGCCTTGAGTAAAGAGCTCAGGGACAGCGCCCAGGCCCTGAGTTCAAATTCCACCAGTGACCAATAAATAAATAAATAAATACGAAAAAAGAAAAATGTATCAGATCTAGGGATGGCCAAGGACTCAGAAGTTCTGGAGTTCTTTTCATAGTCTCTTTCTCCTTCCCTCTCTCTTTCCTTCCCTTCCTCCCCCCCTTCTCATCTGTAACCATAGCAAGAAACATAAAGCTAAAATAGCAGGTGCTGAATAAGGTGACATGACTCTTCATCCATTGAGGAGCCACAGCCCTTCAGGGTTTGTGAAGAAGTCTCTGTTGCTTTAAGAAGCAGAAGTACAGGGTTCTGAGAACAACTGATCAGAGAGCTGGTCTGTACAAAGAGTTCGGGTTCCATGAAATAGAAAGCTTGGAAAGTATTCCAGCTTGAAATTGTAATGTACCTATAACCTGGAGACGCCTCATCTTTTGTTTCCTCAGTCTTATGTAATGATGAGCAGTGATCTAACTGGTGTATGATGTCATTTTCACCTTACACTAAGTTGCAGGGAACTAATTTTCCCTTTCTTTTTTTGCTGGTCCTGGGGCTTGAACTCAGGGACTAGGCACTGTCCCTGAGCCTCTTTGTGTTCAAGGCTATCACTCTACTTGAGCCATAGCACCACTTTCAGCCTTTTTTCTGAGTCGTTTATTGGAGATGAGTCTTACATACTTTTCTGCCCAGTTTGGCTTTGAACTGCAGTCCTCAGATCTCAGCCTCCTGAGTAGCTGGGATTACAGGAATGAACCACCAGTGCATAGCTCTAATTTCCCCTTTTAAGTAACAGATTAAAATAATTTTTCTAAGCCAGGCGCCAGTGGCTCATGCCTGTAATTCTAGCTATTCAGGAAACTGAGATCTGAGGATTGTGGTTCAAAGCCAGCCTGGGCAGGATATTCCGTGAGACTCTTACCTCCAATAAACCACTCAGAAAACCAGAAGTGGCACAGTGGCTCAAGTGGTAGAGCGCTAGCCTTGAGCTGAAGAGCTGAGGGACAGCACCCAGGCCCAGAGTTCAAGCCCCATGACTGACCAAAAAAAAAAAAAAAAATCTCCCAGGCAAAGGCTGAAGTGATGTCAGTTTCTATTCTCTATTTGAGTACTTATGGAATAAATCACTTGTCCACAAATATGGAATTTCATCCCTTCTGTCTATGCTAAAAAAAATGTAGATTGTTGGGGGGGTGGGTGGGTGTACTGGACTTTAAACTCAGGGCCTTAAGCTTATGAGGCAGGTATACTACCTCTTGAGCCACATCTCCAGCCCCTTTTGGTTATTTTATTTTATTTTATTTTGTTAGTCATGGGGCCTGAACTCTGGGCTTGGGCACTATCCCTCAGCTCTTCAGCTCAAGGCTAGCGCTCTAGCACTTGAGCCACAGCACCACTTCTGGCTTTTTCTTTTTATGTGGTGCTGAGGAATCGAACCCAGGGCCTCATGCATACAAGGCAAGCACTCTACCACTGAGCCACCTTCCCAGCCCTCTCTTGAACTGTTATGCCCTGTCTGGCCCCAAATCACAATCTGATCTGTGCCTCCCAAGTAGCTAGAATTAGCAGGCTTGAGTCACTATGCCCAGCCTGATATAGTTTTAGTAATGCACCTGTGGAAAACCCAGTGTTTACTTACTCCTGTTCTTATGGAAGGCAAAGGAAAGTTACCAGTTAAGAAGTCACTGAGGAAACTTAGAGCCCCTTAGGGGAGTAAGGGTTTTGAAGGAACAGGAATGCAGAGGTGAATTTGTAAACTGAGTAGGAACAGACTGGACCGACTAGTGTGGGTTAGTGTTGGGAAACCCAAAATAACAGCAAATAACATGAAGAGAGAAGAGCCATGACTTTCAAGTCATCTAAAGTAACACTGTATGGAACAATGTATAAGGGTTGTATGTAGTGTTTCTGCCTGCCCAGAATTTGTTCAGGCAGGCATGGCAGGTGCCACAAGGTGGCGCTCTGATCACACTCGTAGCCCGCAGACGAGTTTTTCTGGGCGCATTGCAACTCCCCACCATTCTGCTCTCTCTCTCTCTCTCTGTCTTAAAAGGCTCTAACGAGAGGTCTGTCACACTCCAGCCATAGTCAGCCAGCCTATCATTAGTGCCAAGCCTTCCTCCTTCCTGGAGCAATGACAGTGTAAATTTCAGCAATGGCAGAAAGGGGACAAATACAGCTGTTGTGCATTTTAGAATAATTGCTACAGGCCATTCGGAGACAGCTTTATAATCAGAGCACTTATACAGACTTATACAATATTTCACTTTCCTGTTCTCGCCTCCCACTTAATACTCTGTATCATGGACTTGCGGATCTATTCAACTCACATGAGTTTGGAATTATGTGCCTGCCATTTTTCAAAGGGAGGCTGTCACTTCCCTCTGGAAAGCATCATGTTCTCCTCTGATCTCCCTGCCATTTCTCCTGTGAGGACCTCCATTTCCCTCTCCCCACCAAGCTAACTACTCAGCACCCAGGCCATTTACGAAAAGGCTCTCTCTACTCCCACTCCAAATTGGGGCTCCTCTATCTATCCCATCTTCTCCAGTTCTTCCTCCATCTGTGGACACTTTATCTTTTTCTCATGTGTTGTGTTTGGTAACTCTTGAGCTTCCTTCAGTGTCTACCACAGTTCCTCTCCTAAGGAGTGGTTGAAGGGACAAATACACACAAGTTGCAAATGATCGAAGACCTTGTTGAGCCCACAGCATAGACAGAAATACCCAGAAATTGGATCCTGAATCCAAATATCCTACTGGTTGTTTGGATGACCATATCTGAACTCCTTCACAGAAAACTCCAAAGTTGGTCAAAATGGAAAACTACTAGGCTTGACAGGGAGCCACAAATCAGGAGAGAGTCCCTTGTGCTCAGGCAGCAAGACTTTACAACCCTTCAACTGCACAGAAGGTTTGCATGGTATGGCTTGCTAAGACCATCTGCCAACGTAGTCAAAACGTTTGTAGAAATAGAAGCAACAACTATTTATGTTCTTCCACGTTCCTTCTAAGTTCTCTCTTCCTGTAGCTTTTTGGGGACATCTGACTCTCAGGAATTATGAGATTCCTGAACACCAGATTTTCTGAGAGAACCAAAGACTCTGCAGCCGACCAACTCAAAGTAATCTTACTCTGAATGCAAACCATCATTCTCACTTTCATGGGGTGGTTGGGAAGGGAGAGCAACTTGGATATGGTTGTGAGAAAGGGGGAGCCTCTGAGATCTCCCATTTCTTGTATCTACGCAAATCCATTTCTGCTTATTTGTTAGCTCTTCTGTCTATCCAGAAACAGTTAATGAGACATTTAATTATTCACTAGGTGTCAGGCTGTGGGTTGGAAACCAGATGACTGTGCTGTAGACCTTCATCGTGTTTGCAGAATTGTAGAAGAGATGCAACAGTGGACAAATACAACATTCTCGAACGCCTGTGGAGATAGAAGCTTACAAGGGCTCAGTCCAGGCAATGTATACGGCTAGGTGTGCTACATGGTTGGTAACCGGGAGTTGCCTTGATTTGTATGATCCTCATGCAACCAATGCCTTCATTGTAACTGATTTTAAGCCACTAATTTGCTATCACCCAACAGATTTGGGAAATGATGTACACCAACTTCAGTCCTCCCCATGGTTTTGGTCTCAATCTATCCATGCTGTGCCTGGACAGCTGACTACAGAATGGAGCTAGTAAATGAGTTCTGTTGTTGTTGGCCGTAGGGGCTTGAACTCAGGGCCGGGGTGCTGTCCTTGAGCTTTCTTGCTTAAGGCTTGTGCTCTACCTCTTTGAGCCACAGCTCCACTGATAGTTTTCTAGTGGTTCATTGGAGATAAGAGCCTCACAGACTTTCCTATCTGGTCTGGCTTTGAACTGTGATCCTCAAATCTCAGCTTCCTTGTAGGAAGGATTACAGGTGTGAGCCACCAGCACCTGGCTTATGAGTTTTGTCTTAAGCCACTGTTTGTAGTAATTTCTTACACAGCCATACAAAACTTACCCTATACCTTTTAAACTGCCATTACAAATGTAAAAAGTAGGGCTTAGAAACAATCATTTGGCTACTACAAGTGTCTAGCCAAGTGATAGAGCCAAGAGGCATAGAGTATATCTGATTCTAGGCCCTGGGACCTAAGCTCCTATGGTCTACTACTTCCTATAGGAAGCCATGACAGACAAAGAGCAGGGCTGGAAACATGGGAAACTTCATTCATTCATTCATTCGGGACTAGGAAGTATACATTGCTGTTATTAAACATGAAATTCTGAGTCAGAGGAAAAGCAACTGTTGGGTATGGATTTGGACTTGAAGTGCCGTCTCAGTGGTTAACTTGATATTGAATTCCAAGGACAATGCCTTGAAGTAACAGAAATTACATATAAGACCCCATTCATTAAATGTTTGAGCTTGGCTGAAGTATCCATTTCTGCCTTTCTTGTTTTCTTTCAGCCTGACCAGATGTGCACAGAAAATTTGGTTCTCCCTGAATATGTACATTTGTCAAAATTCCTGTCAATTTTAGCACACTGCCAAGGGAGTGAACAAAGAGAGTTAAGCGATTAACTTCAAAGAACTTTGTTGGAGAGGAATAAAGATATTTAAGGCCTATTTTGTGAACTAATTGCATTTGCATATTTATGGGATTAACTGATATAGCAGTAATTAAAAACTATTTAGTAGTCTTAAAGGACACATAACTCAGTTGCTGTTTGCATAATAAACACTTCCATATTATGTTTGTATAATAAACTCCCGCCCTTGCGTCTTCCAAAAGATATTTGTCCATCAAAGAGGTGCTGTAGTTTTCCTTGGAAATGATGGAGAAACATAGTACAAAGACTCAGGGAACTGTGGAGAGGGAAGACCAGAAGAAATAACCTTTTTAGGTCATCTCTTAATCGTGGGTCTGGACCAGGCTGCTATGAGAGAATGGCACATTCAAATCTCAGACGAGGTTTTGTTTACTTTGGTGGAACTCAGGCTTGCATTCAAGGCCTCCTTTTGCTAGGTAGGAAGCACTCTACCACTGGCACCATGCCCCACCCCTACTCTTTGTTTATTTTGCCTGAATGTTGATCCTCAACGAGCCTGAATGAACAGCCCCCTCATGACTTCAGGTTTTCCTCATAAATAGACTGATAGACTTGAAAGGCCTGAAAGAGAATCACTCCCTCATCGATCAGGCATCCTAGAAAGTTATGCAAGAGGAATGATCAGCTAGAGTGTGAGTACTACACTCTCTCTAGACAAGAAGTGCTATATTGAAGGTAAGGAAGAGACCATTTTCATGAAAAATTAAGGCTGGGGTGACAAATGACATTGAATCTAAAAGCACTGAGTAAATCAACTAAACCCAAGCAAGATGGCGGTGGAAATGAGAGATCTGACCCTGAAAGAAGGGATTTTGGCCACAAAGCATCTGACTGTGAACTATTTTGAGGAGAAGTCACCCACACAAAACCTCGCCCATCCTGGAAGGAGTCATTAACCAAGTGCTATAATGGGTAGGATCACTAGACTGTTGTTAAATTAGCTAATGAGGGTCGCAATGTACCTGTATTACACATCATTAGTAATGGCCTTCCAGTAACAGATGGGTATTTGAGACCGTGGGAAGGAAAGGGAGGGGAACTATGTCCAGAAGGTTTGATTTAAGAGTCCTGTCTTGCTCAAATGCATGGCTAGAATGTGATGTTGATCATTGTCTATCTGTCTATCATCTATCATCCATCCATCCATCAACTAGCCATCTATCATCTATCTATTTATATATACATATATTTATATTTACCTATAGAATTCATTCTCATTTTCTCTTTCTCATATTTGTAACTCTTTTCCTCCACAGCAGAAAATCAGCCAACCTCTATTTTATGGGTAGATGAAAATTATGTAGAGAATTTCATGAATTCTAAACAAAGGAACTGAGTAATTAGGAGAATAAGAATCCAATACGCGCTTCTCCCAACCCTCATTTTGCTCTGTAAAAGTTTTAGCTCAAATCTGTGCCTCCACAATTCCACTTACAATAAAAAGCAGGCAGATGTTGGAAATGGAATGAAATTCGGGTTTTGTTTCTAGAGGACCTATAGAATCGCCTATGGAAGGTAGAATTATTACACAGAATTATGCATATTTAGCCTTAGTAATAAAGATAGTACCAGTACCTACTCAGAAAACAATAAAACCCTTTTTGTTTTGTATTTGCTGGTACTGGGGCTTGATCTCAGGGCTAGCTCTGTCCTTTAGCTTTTTCACTCCAGGCTGAAACTCTACCATTTGAACCACAAGTCTACTCCTGTGTGTGGAGGGGGGGGAGGCGTTAAATTGGAGATAAGAGTCTTACAGATTTTCCTGCTTGGTCTGAATTTGAATCACAATCCTCAGATTCACAGCCTCCCAAATAGCTAGGATTACAGGCATGAATCCCTGGTGCCTGGTCCAAAAAAATGTTTCTTGAATGATGTTAAACTTCAGTAGTTCTATGTTCAATCATTGGAAGGGGGGGGTGGGTCAGTAAAATTTGAAGAAACACTCCTATTTATAAAAAAAAAATCAATGTTTCTGTTAATTAAAAGTGCTTGGGAATAAACCAAAGGCACCTTTTCCATTGTATTGTTTGTGCTTGCTCTTTATTAGACGATACCAAGTTCCCATTAGCTTTCTGTAATTTGAGAGTCCTAATGACCATTCCCAAATGCTGAAGATGTTACTGCCTGAGCCTGGTTTAAGACGGCTATTTAGATCTCAATTATTAATGAAATTAGTGTCCTGAATGTCAGCAAGAGCATTGCCTTAGGTAAAAGCTGTAAAGGAAATCATATTAGTGTGAAATTTCCTCTCCTTAGGGGCTCCACTTGTATTACATTATTTACTTAGCTATCTCCTGTCAGGGAGATGGAATTGTTGGCCAGCATCTAATCCCAGGGCAGAACCAAGTTAGAGACATTTAAGGAGTTTTGCAATGACATTAATTCCACAACCTTTGTGCGGTGCTGGCCTAATTGCGATGGTTTTTAAGGCCGCACTGGTAAGTAAGGCTAGAACAAACGGACAGACAAACAGAGTGGAGAGGAACTCTGGCATGAAGAGTTGAGCGGCATCGCATCTGGTAGAAGAGCGGTCACTTTTCTTCTTTGGTAGCTGCCGAAGAACAATTGGCAAGTGCGATGTCTCCTCTGTGGCCCTGTGTCCTGGTGTCTGCCACAGGTGAGTTCTTTCAATGATTTTACGAAGCATTGAGTTTTAACACTCAGACGCTAGAGACAGTATACACAATTGTGCTCCGAACGCCTCATGATTGGACGTTTTTACTCTGCATCTATAAAATGCCAGCCTACCAAGCTACACAGAGACCAGCAGCCTAACTGTTCCTCCAACTGCACACAGATGTATACATATATGTATACACACATATATCACAGTGTGAAACTTTTTCAACGTAGCTGAAAATAGGTGTCAGCACATTATAATGGTTTGTTTAAGCTCTGCTTCTCTAGAAACCAAACATTCTGTAGCAACTTATATTATGTTTAGGGTACTTCTTTTCAGATCTTCCTTTAAGTACAGCTAATGTATATTTATTATTTGACATAGACTTGGCTTTATTACAAGCTTTATTAAGAACAGCCCAGAGAAAGAATCATACAGACTTGTCATGACTACAGATAACTGTATGTTATTTTGGTATTATAGACTTTACATCTAATCTGACTTTGTAAGATGGATGTATTTTAATGGCAGGTACTAAAGCCTTGAGAATTTGGAATGTTATCTTAAACAACACTTTACAACTGGGCATGGTGATACATACCTGTAACCCCAGCATTAAGGAGGCTACAGTAGAATTACAGCTTCAAGACCAGACTGTGCTAAATAGCAAAAAAGAAAAATGGGCTTAAATAAAAGGCAAACCAAACCAAATGAAAAGTAAACAAAAATGAAACAACAACACAAAGTAATAAAACATACTTCAGAAAAGTATTTTTTAAAATACTTTATGGTGCTATTAGTGCTACTGATTTGAACCATGTTAGGATATAATTGATGCTTTATAAATCAAGCATTTATGTTTATTCTGGGGTTTTCCAATACTCTACTCTCTCGTGGTTTCTTGGAGCTTATATCTGAATTCTCAAGTTTTAAAATGTAACTGACAGCTGAACAAGTCAGTTGCACACATGAGTAAGGAATCTGGCAGCCAAGAAACTAAAAATTAAAAAGAAAAGAAAAGAAAAATGTTAGAAATGCTTTTGATTGGGTCAAGAAAAAAAATATCCACTTATAATTAATGATAAAAATCTTGTATATTTAAAGGATAAAAGCATACCTTAAAAAATAAAATAGAGGGGCTGGGAAGGTGGCTCAGTGGTAGAGTGCTTGCCTTGCATGCATGAGGCCCTGGGTTCGATTCCTCAGCACCACATAAGCAAAAAGAAAAAAATAAAATAGAGGAAATTCTCTTAAATGCCAGATGGATTCCTTTGCAGAAAATAATTTGCCAATATGAAACTGAGATAAAATAGAATAAATAAATGTAAAGAAGATGAAATTCAGCGGGGCTCCAGAGGCTCACTCCTGTAATCCTAGCTACTCAGGAGGCTGAGATCTGAGGATTATGGTTCAAGGCCAGCCTGGGTAGGAAAGGCCAGGAGACTCTGATCTCCAATTAACCACCAGCAAACTAGAAGTGGCTCAAGTTGTAGAGTGCTCACCTTGAGCGGAAGAGCTCAAGGATAGTGCCTGAGACTACCTTTCTGAGACTACCACTTGACTTTTGCCAGCTCCAGTGATAAATCCTGGCTAACAAATGATGCTGGGCAGGGAAGGTGGCTCAGTGGTAGAGTGCTTGCCTTGCATGCATGCATGAGGTCCTGGGTTCGATTCCTCAGCACCACATAAGCTGAAAAAGCCGGAAATGGCACTGTGGCTCAAGTGGTAGAGCGCTGGCCTTGAGCTGAAGAGCTGAGGAGCAGTGCCCAGGCCCAGATTTCAAGCCCCACGACCGACAAAAAAAAAAAGAAGATGGAATTCTTTCTAGTGTTTTGTGTTTACGGTTTAGTTTTGTTGTTATAGGAGAACAAGTTTTAGTTGTGTCTTTTAACTAGTGCTTTGCCATCACTTATACTAAGGATACTTTATGTGTGTATGTGCATGCACATGCATGCCAGTACTGAATCTTGAACTCAGGGCCTTGCAGTCTCTCTTGGCTTTATCACTCAAGGCTGGTGCTCTACCACTTGAGCCACACCTCCACTTCTAGCTTTTTTTGGGTCAGTTGGGGGACTTGAACTCAAGATCTGAGCAATTTTTGCTCAAGGCTAGCGCTCTACCACTGTGAACCACAGTTCCACTCGGGTATTCTGATAGCTAATTGGAGATAAAAGTCTCACAGATGTTCCTGCTCAGGCTGGCTTTGAACCAATATCCTCATATCTCAGCCTCCTGAGTAGCTAGGATTGTAGTTGTGAGCCACCAGTGCCTGGCCACTGCTGGCTTTTTGCTGGTTAACTGGAAAGTAGAGTCTCATGGATATTTCCATCCTGGCTGGCTTCAAATGCAATCCTCAGATCTCAGCCTACTGCGTAGGTAGGTTCATAGACTGAGGACACTTGTGACAAAGAAATTTACCCTTGGGAACTTTACTGGTTTAATATCCAGATGATCTGGAAATAAAATGCCAAGTTGATCACAGATCCCTGGCTGTTCCTGGTGTGGTGTGGTGTGGTGTGTGTGTGTGTGTGTGTGTGTGTGTGTGTGTGTGTGTGTGTGTGTGTGTGTGTGTGTGTGTGTGTGTGTGCTGGAGTGGAAGGCATCTGCATGAGGGAGAATGGTATCACTGACTACAGTACCCATTAGTCACATGGCCTGGGCAAGCTTAGGTGTTCAGTCTCTATAAATTCACTTTTATTTGGGATAATCATGAAGATCAAAATAGGATTGTAAAATTGTAAGGTGTAACACATGTATAAGACACTAGTAATCTGGAAGCAAACCACAGAAAACAGCCCTGGGAGTGTGGGCTCAAGAATGTACACCTTGACTTGTCACTGTTCCTAATAGTCTCGGAGTCATGCTGAAGAGCTTGGGCTTGGGTCACAAACCAACTGTGTTTGAATTCCACCTCCTTTGTTTGCAAACTAAGCCTTCAGAGAGTACTAACCTCTTAGAGCTCCTGGTTCCCCATCTGCAGTAATCACCCAAAATCGCACACGAAAGGTTGACTTAGCCCTGTGCCTGGCCTATATAGTAAGTATTTAATGGCACCACAAGTAACCAATGGAACATATATCATCTAAATCTCTATGTCCTGTATCCGCTCAGATATATGAACCCATATGTAAAGATGTGTACTAAAAAATCTTTTCATCAAAAAGTACCCCAAGCATTGTGAGATAGAGAGATGGTATATGAAAGAATGATTCATAAAACAAGGAAAATAAAGCCAGGTACCTGTAGCTCACTCCTGTAATCCTAGCTACTCAGGAGGCTGAGATCTAAGAATCATGGTTCAAGTGAGACTCATCTGCAATTAACCAGCAAAGATCCAGAAGTGGTTCAAGTGGTCGAGTACCAGCCTTGAGCAAATAAGCTAGGCAATAGTATTCAAGTCCTAAGTTCAGGCCCCAAGGCCAGCACAAATAAAAGAGCAAAAAAAAAAAAAAAAAAAGTGAACAAAACAAGGGAGGTAAAGTAATATTTCTATAATATTCTCTCTCTCTCTCAAGTGCATGATAGCTCAGTCCCTAATACGATCTATGTCTCAGAAACCACACAAGTGAATTATATGAAGCTGATTATTAGCTTCAGAGAGGTTAGAATTAGAAAGGATTCTTTCCTGGTCTGTTGATAGCTCCCATCAGTGTTGAAACATCACTGAACTCAGAGTCATTTACTGCTCGTGTGAATGTCACATTAGCTTTCAAAGGGCATCGCTTACTGTTAATTAATGGTCACTTAAATCCTTAATCTCTTTCCTGTCATTGATCTTTCTCCTCCGGCAAATTTGCATTTATAGTAGAAATGTAATTTATTATTTCTGCCTATCTTAAACAAGGGACTCTTTTTTCCCTTTTGGTTTATTTAAGTGCACTTCCATTTCTTGATAAATTTTCTCTTTCTAGGACTTGTTTCTCTGTTGTTCCTAAGCCCTCATTTCCAGAACTTCCTCTTCTGACTTAGAAACACTTGGGCACTTTCTAGAAAGTTTGTGTTTATCTACAGGACACCCTATGGATGGTTTCCTAGGAAAGAGAACAGAAAAGAATGTGCAGAAGGGACAGGGAGCACACAACTTACTCCCCAGGCTTATGTTTTTAACTCTGTCTCAGATAGTTGCCTGTATTGCATCACTTACATTTCAGCATTTTCCCAACTGAGACTTGAATTGGGGGCCCCCAAGAGTGGTAAAAACAAAGCTGCCCCAAGCTAAAGTTTCTGGGAAGAACACCAGGACCAGCTTTGCTTCATGCTCTTGACTTCCCTTCTCTGGGGTAGGCAAGTGAGAAATGTTCTCAGGTAGAAAGATTCCCAGCATACTTTCTGGCAATAACAGTTCAGAAAAGCCCTAAAAATGCTGCCTCCCCCTCTGCCCCCAGCTCCCCACCTCAGTCCTGCATGCCTGAATAGCTCTTACCATTTTCAGCATCTTCTTGGGTGAATAATTAGGAAATTAAAATGCTCATTAGATTCCCAGTTCCCGTGGTTATTGAAAGGGAATATTACACTGCCCCGCAATGAAGCAGACATCACACCCTCCTGCCTCATTGTGAGCATTTTGGTCATGCTCACACGGACACGTACTAGAAATTGCTGCCCGTGGTGGCAAGTGACATGACATCATTCATAAAGGAATGGGTATCAACAGGATTGTCTCACGGGGAGAAGCGATCTCATTTACAGTTTCCTGCTGGAGCCTACCAACTTTCCGCAGCTCATCAAAATAGCCATCAAAACCAGCGAGAGCCCAGGCGAATTCAAACGCAGGACACTACAGATAGATTTCATCACATAACCGTGTCAGGTGGTATGCAATTTGCTTCAGTCCAATGCCTTAGCGAGGCTTTGAATTCCCTCAGGGGCCGGTGAAGCTTGTGAACAAAATATCTTTTTGCAATTCAGAGAGAGCCCTGACAAATTTGTCACTTCCAATTGTCGGTGCTCATTTCTCTTGCTTGCTTTTGCTCAGCTTCTTCTGCTTTGGCACCAATCAAAGGCTCCTCTACAAATCAAGATTCCTAGGTCAAGAGGAAATGGTTATTTCTTGGACCCAGACAGAATTTTCCCAAAACAAAGATCTCATTTTCTGACAAGTGCGTTTTATTCAAAGACAGACGATGTGAGAAAAGAGAGTTTTGAGCAGAAAAGCATGAATTGAAATCTTATTAATTCCACCATATAGGAATCCACACAGAGAACTTATTTGGGGGTCCATGCTTTGTCTATGAAAAATGAGAAATTGAGGGGATGGGTAGGGTTGAGAGAGAATAATGGAAAGGGTCACATGGATCAAGATGCATTGTGTTCATAAACTGTTGAAGCCTGTTTGTCTGTTTATACTACTTAAAGATAATTGGAAAAGAAATATTTTTGTATAACTACTTAGAGATAATAATTAAAAAAAGAAATGAGCCGGGCACCAGTGGCTCACGTGTGTAATCCTAGCTACTCAAGAGGCTGAGATCTGAGGATCAAGGTTCAAAGCCAGCCCAGGCAGGAAAGCCTGTGAGACTCTTATCACCAATTAACCACCAGAAAACTGGAAGTGACACTGTGGCTCAAGTGGTAGAGCACTTGCCTTGAGCTGAACTGCTAAGGGACAGTGCCCAGGCCCAGAGGTCAAGCCTCATGACGGACACAAAAAATAAAAAGAGAAAGAAATGAGGTCAATTAAAAAAGTAAAAATAAAAATGAAAAATCAGAACTAAAAATAAAACAAGGAGGGTAGGGCAGGCACTAATGACTATGCCTGTAATCTTAGCACTTCAGGAGGCTGAGCTCTGAGGATCAGGGTTCAAAACTAGCCCTGGCAGGAAAGTCCTTGAGACTCATCTCCAGTTAACTACCTACCAGAACAAGCCAGAAATGGAGCTCTGGCTCAAGTGGTAAGGCACTACCCTTGAACATTTTCAAAAGCTCAGGAACAGTGCCCTGGTCCTGAGTTCAAGCCCAAGACCGGAACAAAACAAAACAAAAAAGCAAGGAGGGAATTAAGTGTGGAAGTGGGCATCTTCCAGAGGGACTGATATAGGAGTGTAAAAATGGATTGTCTCCCAGATGACCAATGTCTGTAAAATGCAATTGCACCTGATTTTGCCTTCTTGGAGATGGAGTTGATTTATCTTTACAATGCAATTTCTCTATTAGTCACTTAAGGCTATCAGTTTCCTTTAAAGAGGCATCGGCATGAGAGCCTACCAGCTAGCTGTGAATTTATGCAGATTGGGGTGAACTGAAGACCATACTCTACTAAGAGCCACAGGAGTCTCCAATAGTCTGAAGTCTCCTAACAGGTGCTTCTTGTTTTCATCTTCACAGTGAGAGCTTTCTTTTTCAGGAATTCTAGCCGCAGCCATACCCGGTTCTAGGGGTTCTGTCCTGTATAATCTCACCACGCAGTTACTACAGCAGTATCACAAGGAAGTGAGACCTGTTCACAACTGGGCGGAGGCCACTACCGTCTACCTGGATCTGTTGGTCCACACTGTATTGGATGTGGTAAGGGCCATGCTGAGCTTTCTCTTTCTGCTGATCTTCTTTTAAATCATCCATGCTTTTCTGTGGGAGCTTTTATTTCTGAACTGAGAGGGAAGTTGTGTGATATTCACTTCAGCAGTTAGCCCGAGGTAAAATATTTATTTGGAAAATTGTAATTTTCAGCCCCCCTACTTATATTGTAAAAAGCAAATAGCAGAGCAATGCAAGTTTCATAGGATGAAGATATTGTATGGATTAAACCATAGATTAAGGTACATATTTTATGTATGTTGCTGAAACCAGAGATGGCAACAGGTATCTTTTTCTATAGTTTACTTTTTTTTTTGGTTAGTCCTGGGGCTAGAACTCAGAGCCTTGGCACTATCCCTGAGCTCTTTTGCTCATGGCTAGTTCTACTACTTTGAGCTGCAGCTCCACTTCCAGCGTGGTAGTTAACTGGGGATAAGAATCTCAGGAACTTTCCTGCCTGGGGTTGGTTTCCAACCATGATCCTCATATCTCAGCCTCCTGAGTAGCTAGGATTACAGGTGTGAGACACCAGAACCTGGCTTACTTTTTTTTTTTTTTTTTTTTTTTTTTTACTTTAACATGATAATAGTACATTTAAGAAGAGATCCAGGTCTGGGAATGTAGCTCAGTGATAGAGTGTTTGTCTAACATTTTGGTTCAATCCCTAGCACTATAAGAGGAAATGGGGAGTGAGAGAGAGACAGAGAGACAGAGACAGAGACAGAGAGACAGAGACAGAGACAGAAAGAGACAGAGACAGAGAGAGAGACGGAGAGAGAGAGACAGACAGACAGAGACAGAGGCAGAGAGACAGGGAGACAGGGAGATGAGAAAGACAGGCTCTATCTGTTTTTTTTTTTGGTCCGGTTATGGGGCCTGAACTCTGGGCCTGGGCGCTGTCCCTCAGCTCTTCAGCTCAAGACTAGCGCTCTACCACTTGAGCCACAGCGCCACTTCCAGCTTTTTTCTTTTTGCTTATGTGGTGCTGAGGAATTGAACCCAGGGTCTCAGGCATGCAAGGCAAGCGCTCTACCACTGAGCCACCTTCCCAGCCCATGACAGGCTCCATCTTAAAAAAAAAAAAAAAAAAAGCATAAAATTCGCTGGGAAGGTGGCTCAGTGATAGAGCGCTTGCCTTGCATGCATGAGGCCCTGGGTTGGGTTCGGTTCCTCAGCACCACATAAGCAGAAAAAGCCAGAAGTGGTGCTGTGGCTTAAGTGGTAGAGCGCTAGCCTTGAGCTGAAGAGCTGAGGGACAGCGCCCAGGCCCAGAGTTCAGGCCCCACGACTGGACCAACAAAAACCCAAAACATAAAAAAAACTGGACATGATGGCTCAAGCTTGTAATCCTAGCTACTTGGGAGACAGAGATTAAGGCATCACGGTTTAAGGCCAGTTCAGGTAAAAAGTTCTCAAGACTCCATTTCACCCTGTTATTATGGGTATGAAAAAGGCACAATAACAAGGTACAATGGTGTACAACTATCATGCCTAGCAAAAAGGGAAGCGCAAGTAGAAAGATCCAAGCCCAGGCCAGCCTCAGCATGAAGAAATGAGTACTCAACCTCCTAAATAAACAAAGCAAAAAGGGACTGGGGACCATGGCTCAAGTGGTAAAGCACCTGCCTACTACTACCAAAAAAAAAAAAAAAAAAAACCAACCAAAAAATAGAAAACAAGAAAAACCGAGCAAGCAAGACCCAACTGACTGGTATCAATTGTCCTTGGAAACTGTGATCCTGATTTCTCTTTTAGAGACTTCTTTTAGTACTTTGTTTTAGATTGGTTCTATAGAAGATCATGTTTTTGTGAAGTAAAGATAGTTTTAGTTCTCTCTCTTCGATGTCTAAATTTCTATTTTTTAAAAATTGTCTTGTTGCTCCAGCCAAGACCTTACTATAATGCTGAATAGAATGTTGCTCTGTAAATATCAAATTAATACATGTGGTTGATAGTGTTAAAATCTTCTGTGTCTTGTTTTGACCTAAAGGCCCTCTAATTCCCTTAAGTGCTATGTTAAAATGCACAATTATGGTTGTAATTTTTCTTTCTGTCTTCTTGTTCTGCCAACTTTTGCATCATACATTTTGAAACTGTTGTTAGGTACAGACACATGTAAGATTCTATGTCTTCTTGATTACCCAGTCCTTCTATCATGAAATCCCCCTCTTCCTCTTTGATAGTATTCTCTCCCTGGAGCTTTTTTAAATATATTTTTTCATGGTATGTTCTTTATTTTCAATCTAGGTCAGTTGGTTTCACTTTTGTTGTTGTTGTTGTTTGCTTGCTTTTTTGTTTTTGGCAGTCATGGGGTTTGAACTAGGGGCTGGACGCTGTCCCTGAGCTTTTTCTGCTCAAGGGGGTTTTCTGGTGGCTAATTGGAGATAAGAATCTCATGGACTTTCTTGCCTGGGCTGGCATCGAACTATGATCTTCAGATCTCAGCTTCCTGAGTAACTAAGATTACAGGCGTGAGCCACTAGCACCAGGCTTTCATTTCGTTTTGTTTTCGATGCTTCAGAACGAACCCGATGCATTCTAAGCATGGGCTCTACTTCTGAGCTATGCCCCAATAACTTATGACATCATTTTCATTTAAAATTATTTTTACACTCTGTATTTTAGTTGAGTCTTGCTTTTTATTCCCTCTTATGTAGCTGAGATTATAGGAATGTGCCACCATGCCCAATTTGGGATTATCCTTATCAATAACTTGACTACTCTAAATACTCTTACTATATTTAGATTGGCTAAGCCTAAACTTAGCCTAAATGGAGGCAGGGACAGTTTTGATCAAAGTGTTCAGATTCTGCACAGACCTGCACATTCTAATGTGAACATGTAACTTGTTGGATCCGTCTGCCAGCCACTGAACTGCTGGGGAGCTGGTGTGTGAGAGGAAGAATTTGTATCTCAGTTTTCCTTGTAGCACCTTGTTTCCAGGATCATGTTTTGCCTCCTGTTTTGTTTATGTAAAGGACTACAGTCTTGTCTTAGCATTTCTGGGTATTATGAGTACCTTAGGGAAATCTGATTATAGAGATAATCTACTCAACAGTGAAGAGCTTCAATTTGTTTCTATTGAGTTTTGTCAATTCCAAATTCCCAGCTACCTTTGTATTCCAGTTCATTGACTAGCGCCTCTCAGCCAGACGTTGAGGCATCTGTTTCTATAGTCTTCGAAACTGGGAAAGATAAATAAGAATGTGGGGGAATTATCTGTATATTTGCTAACCACCAATTTAGATCTAAATAGACTCCCTCTGTTAGGAAGACTAATGAATTCCAATTCTCTGAAATATCCTTTGCTTTTAACAAGCAAGATAGAAGGTATCTACAGAAAAGGAGAGAGAAATACACAGAGAAAAAAAGCTGTGAATAATGTCACCAGAGAACCAATTATGTTCACCAGCTGGCATTGAGAAACTTGTTTCCTTTGACAAAAAAAAAAAAAAAAGAATTTTGTTTTAGTCTAAAACTACTTTTTGACATTGTGTTTTTTAGGGCTGAATGACAAGTCTTAAAATTTTAGGGGGAAAAAAACAAGTCTTAACATTATTGTTGCATGTACTTGACAAAGCAATGGGCAAGAAGAGGAAGAGGAACTGAGGTCCCAGAATGGAAATTGATAAGAATCAACTACACAAAATGATAGTAATAATTAAACATTATAACAGGGATTGTAGCTGGGTACTAGTGGCCCATGCTTATAATTCTAGCTCCTCCCGAGAGGCTGAAATCTGGAGAACTGAGATTTGAAGCCAGCCTGGCAGAAAAAGTCTGGGAGACTCCATTTCTAAAATAATCAGTGAAAAACAGGGCTGGAGGCATGACTCAGGTGTAGAGTGCCAGCTAAGCCAGTATAAGGCCCTGAGTTCAAACCCCAGTATAAACAAAAAAAGACAGAACAAAACAAGAGATCCTTTTCCCAGCCATGGGATTGAATCGATGACAGTTACAAATTGATATGACAGTGATTTAAGATAAAACTAGTAAGGACAATTCATAGCTGTAAAAGAAATACTTCTTGTAAAAGCATAGTTAAGCTGCTATCTTTCTTAGTAATATAAACTACATTTTAAACTTATTTTTTTCCTCTATCAGTGGGGAATCTTCACTGACTGTAATTCAGCCTAGAACGGAGCCTTCTGTGCTTTACTGGGTGAGGTATGATATATTTCATGATTTTTCAGCTGGCAAAATTTAGCAAAGAAGCCTGTTTCCATAAGCCTGAGCTCTCAGCAGAAGACTTTTTTTTTTTTTTTCAACTACCAGGACCCCTGCTGAGCCAATCAGGGCTGTAAGTCCCCTCTGGTCCTCCCTCAAGCTGTTCCTTGGGGAAATATTTGTGAATGCAATCTTTTCCCTTTGCATGCTACTTTAAAACCTGCCTCTCCTAAGTATCTATTTAAAGCCCATAAAAATCTGTAGAACCCATAGATTCCACCACCAGTCTTTGTCAAACCACTGAAGTTGGGTGAATCAAATTTGTTCATCATTTCTTCTTTCTTTTGATGCTTAGCAAGTCATGCTTAGGAACTAACAATTTGTTTTCTTAGTTACAAAAGGAGAAACTTTCTAAAAGTTTATGGTTTCTCTTGGCAGTGATGTGGAGAGCCACTGGGCCTATCTATCTAGTCTGTCTGCATTGCACCATTCTGTACCATCTTCAGAAACTAAACGTCTCCCTACTCCAGGCTCCATATCAATTCTTTAAAGTGGTAGTCTTGACCTTGCACACAAAGAATGCATATTTCTAACGTGTTTAGAGTACTGGGGAAGATAAATTAATTATTTACTCTCCTGCCAGCAACTCCCCAATCATGGTTATTTGTTGAACATTTGGTATAGGCTAAATATTACAGAAATTTAAAAAAAGTTCTCTAAACACTCTGATTTTGAAACAAGTCATCAGGGGAAGAGATAGTTTTTAGCCTTTTCTTTCACGTTTCTTCATCTTGGATTTTCTATCTACTTATTTTAAGAGCATACTTCACAATTACAGACTATCCACAGAAAGAAATGAAAAATATGAGTTCAAAGAGAGCTCCTTAGTACTTTAATATCATCTTTCCCCTAATACCCTGGAAATATCCTAAAAAACCATGTCCCTAGCCAGGGATAGTCATGCATGCCTGCAACCCCAGCACTCAGGAGGCCGAAGCAGGAGAATCACAAGTTTGAGACCAATCTTCAGATCCTCAGGAACATCAGAGTTTCAAAATGTTCTTCACTAGTTTAGGTATGAAAAATAATTGGCATTATTATGAAAAATAATTGGACCCATTTAGGCATGAGGAATCTCATCGATTATATTTTCTAAAATATACTTCAGTTACATTAAACTTAGTCTCTTTTAAAGCAAAAGGTAACTTTAGAGAAGTGGCTGTCATTATCAATTGAGATAATACTCATTGAAGATTATGAGTAGTATCTTAATTTCAAATGAAAGTTTGCTCTTATCTTTTTAGCTTGGTAGCAGTTAAGATGATCATTTTTTTTTAGTTTGATTAATGGCGGTGTAACTAATTAGACTGGAAGAAAGATTAGGGAATCATTCAGAATTTCAAGTGCAGTCAAAGTGCCACTTTGTCACAGATAATATAGGAAAGTTCAAGGTGACAGTGAATGAGAACAGGAGGATGGAAGGGTCTAGGTGATGTTTATAAAATTAGTTATTTGATTAGGTTGGATTTTCTTCCTCTGAATTGTATTTAGTGTTGAATTTGCTTTGATTTTCATTATATTCTATGGTTGTGTATTTTTTTTTTGCTTTGCAGGATGTACAGAATCAAAAACTAAAGACAATAGTGTGGTACCATGAGGTAAATGACTATTTCCTTCTATGCATGCTGGACTCCTGATCCGATGTGTTAAGAAATACAGTCATTCTAAGAAATAAATAGTCTCTTTGCATTTATAGTCCCTTAGATCTGCTGTAGGCTAATTTATTAGACTCCATTCACGATATGGACCTGGTTGGGACTACCATTGTAAGGAATTGGACAGGAAATATTTTTTCCCTAACAGAGAATACCAAGGGACTAATCAATTGAGTTTGTAATTCATATCTCGGTTGACCTGTTGCATTTTGGTAAGTTTCCCTTTTGGCTACTAACAGGTTTGGAATGATGAGTTTTTGTCCTGGAACTCCAGCAAGTTTGATGAGATTAAAGAGATCTCCCTGCCTCTCAGCGCCATCTGGGCTCCCGATATCATCATTAATGAATTGTAAGTGTGCTCCAGTGTATTTCAGATGTTGTTTGTTGATGGTGGTACTAGGGATTAAACTCACTGTGTTCTGGCTAAGCAGGTGCTCTACTAGTTGAGCCATGCCTCCATCCCTCTCTAGTTTTAGCTTATGAGACCAAGTCTTGCTATGTAGCTCAGGCTGGGCTCAAATCTGGCAACCTTCCTACCTTAGCTTCTCCAATGCTAGAACTTCAGGTGCCTCCATGCTTTCTATGAGGTTTTGACCAAATAGTCTACTCAGACCAGTGGTTGATGATTCTCAATTGTGGCTACTTTGAGTTCTCTCAAACTGAAGATTGGAAATAGGTTAGAAGTACCATGAGTTAAAAGGGGACAGGGGTATGGCTCCAGTGGTAGAGCACCTGATCAGCAAGCATAAGGTCCTGAATTCAAACTCCAGGCAGTGAAGAAGAGCCACAAAGGAGAGTTTTATTGATTCTATCATTGAGGAATTCCTGGGACTCATTTCTTGTGGGGAGAGGCAGGTGTCCAGTCCTTGGGAGGTACATTGTACCAACATTATTTAAGATACAGATTTGGTTATTGGTGCTTAAGGTTACTTGTTTGTGCCCACATGCAGCAATAACAAATGAGGTAATCTTTGGCCCTTCACTGTTCAGCCCATCTGTGCCCAGGTACATCATAGTCTGGAGACATGTACATCATATTTGCAGAGATAGGTTAGCCTAAGTCTTATGGTCTCTTCCATCTCATAATAGTGCTGAGCTCTGTGTATGTTTTTAAAGGACTGAAGCCCTCTGTGTAATGAGTTTTCTTCTTCTTCTGAATAGTGTGGACATTGAAAGATCCCCTGACCTTCCCTATGTTTATATAAACTCATCGGGGACTATTAAGAACTCTAAGCCAATCCAAGTGGTCTCTGCATGCAGTTTACAGACCTATGCTTTTCCATTTGATGTCCAGAATTGCAGCTTTACCTTCAACAGCATTCTGCACACAGGTAAACCAGGAGAGAGACACACACTCAGGAGTTAAACCCATAGATAGTTGGCACCTATGCTGGATTGGCACACACAGATGAAATTATATTACAATTTCACATCTCTTGTATTTTTGTATTTAATTGGCTATTTAAAAATCCAAATCTCTTCTTGCAGGCAATAATTTAGCTATAATTCGACCAGGTGCAAAGTCGTTAACTAGCATGGCTGCTGTTAATTTGTAACCACAGTATTATGATCCTACTGCCATTGACAATGTTCTAGAAGTCAGTACAATTTCCCTCATACTGTGCAATAGTGAATTCCAAACCCTAGATTCATAGCTCCCCGAACCCCTCCGCCCCCCGCCAGAGCTGAGGACCAAACTCAGGGCCTTGCATTTTCCAGGCAAGCACTCTTCCACGGGGCTAAATCCCCGACCCCATAGCTTTGTTTTGATGACTAGAAAGATTTGGTTCCTTGCCTTTATTCCCTCATTGAAAGAAAACCAGGGGCTGGGAAGGTAGCTCAGTGGTAAAGTGCTTGCCTTGCATGCATGAGGCCCTGGGTTTGATTCCTCAGCACCACATAAGCAGAAAAAGCCAGAAGTGGTGCTGTGGGCTCAAGTGGTAGAGTGCTAGCCTTGAGCTGAAGAGCTGAGGGATAGCGCCCAGGCCCAGAATTCAGGCCCCATGAATGACCAACAATAAATAAATAAATAAACAAAAAAAATGAAAGAAAGGAAGAAGGAAAGGAAGAAGGAAAGGAAGAAGGAAAGAAAGAAAAAGAAAGAAAGAAAGAAAGGAAGAAAGAAAGAAAGAAAGAAAGAAAGAAAGGAAGAAAGAAAGGAAGAAAGAAAGGAAGGACGGAAGGAAGAAAGAAAGAAAGAAAGAAAGAAAGAAAGAAAGAAAGAAAGAAAGAAAGAAAGAAAGAAAGAAAGAAAGAAAGGAAGAAAGGAAGAAAGAAAGAAAGAAAAAGACTGCATGTGAGGCCAGGAGAATTGGGAGGTAGAAATGCTGGTACCTCTTTCTAGCAGCAAAGTAAATTATTTCTGTTCATTTCCAGTGGAAGATATAGACCTGGGCCTGCTGAGACACAGAGAAGACGTTAAACACGACAAGATGGCGTTTTTTAATGACAGTGAGTGGGAAATTCTAGCAGTGTCCTCAATGTACAACGTCCTACACGTCGCCACCGGGGATTTCGCACAGATTCAGTTTAATGTAGGTGCTTTCTTTTCTCGCCTTTGCCACCACTTGTCTTTAGTCTTTGATATGGGACTGAGGAACCTCCATTCTGTCTTGTGTAGTTATTCGTTACCACCCAAGCTGTTGGCTCTAGACATCAGTCTGAACTCCAGCATTCCAGAGAGCAGAGCTCCCGTGAAAAATCCTGGAATCTTTGCACCGATATCCCACAAATGCATGGGGAGAAAATGAGGTTCAGACACCAGGGACCTTAACCCTCACTTATAGGAGAAATCCTCAAACCTTCCAGTACCTGCAAACATGATTGCTTATAATTGCTATGAAGGGACACACACACACACACACACACACACACACACAGAGCCACCGCTACAGCAATACATTGGAAAGACTGTCTCATCAACATTATTGTCCCGTTCTTTTGTTTTTAATTTCTTTTTTTAATTAATTATCTTTAAGGGGTTGTACGTTGCCTTTTAACAGAGCAGTTTATGAATACAATGCCTCTTGATCAATGTCACCCCTTTCACATTCTCACCCATCCCCCCGACCCACCCCTTCTCTTACTGTTTTCAATTTTGTAGCCTATACATTGCATTTTTTACTGCCTTCTCCCGCTTCTCCTCTTTATTCATCTAGTCCTCTCCTTGACCTTACCCCTTTCTTTCAAGTACCTGTTTCCTGGTGTTTATTTTGTTAGGTTTTGACTTTGTCTCTTTAAGGGATTGCACTATTTTGAGTTCTCCCTTGAATCTATTCTATTTCCATTAATACATTTGTAACCACTTGCATACCACCCAATGTGTTTACTTATAGGTTTATTGGCCAATTCTAGCTATCACATATGAAGGAAACCAGGTAACCTTTAATAGAGAAAATTATGGATTAATTCTGGATCAAGATGCATAAAATATTCTTATTATTAGTCATGCACTGGTGGCTCATGCCTGTAATCTTACTCAGGAGGCTGAGATCTGAGGTCATGGTTCAAAGCTAGCCCGAGCAGGAAAGTCGATGAGACTCTTACATCCAATTAATCAACTAAAAATCTGAAGTAGAACTGTGGCTTAAAGTGATAGACCGCCAGCCTTGGGCAGGAACAGTGCCCAGGCCCTGAACTTCAAGCCCCACAATCAGTTTTTAAAAATGTTTATTTTATTGACATGACTATCTGAAGGGCTAGTTTATACTCACCTGCAGAATTCATGGATACCACTAGTAGCTTCTAAGTCAGAGGGAATAAATGTTAAGAAGGACATGTTGAGACCCCACCTTCCTCTGATGCATCCTGGGAATTCTTTCAGCCACATTGTTCCCAGGAAACTTTGGACATTGAGGGGTGGGTTAGGGGTACATTAGGTGCAAGCCTCTGCTTTGTATTCTAGAAGGAGCTCTCTCCTCTCCTCGGCTTTTCTTGGTAAACCGTCAGACATGAGGTCAGAAACAAGTTTACATAATGGGTAGACTTTCAATGTTGGTATATAGCAGGGCACTCTGCTTTTGTGTACAGAGTTGGCTGGTGGAGCATTCGTGTGTGTGTGTGTGTGTGTGTGTGTGTGTGTGTGTGTGTGTGTGTGTGTGTGTGTGTGTGTGTGTGTGTGTGTAGGTTTTCATGTCAAGTAATGGATCCAATTGAAAAATGGAGTTTGTAGGCAGTTTGGGACTGCATGCAAGAGGCATTCTCCTGAACATATGCCTTTGGAATAAGAAGGTACATTTAGACTAGATGTGGGTGCTGTGGTTACAGTGGCTGTGTTATGATCGAGGCACAGACCTCCTCCATAGGCCAGAAGACATTGCATGCCACTTCCCAGCAAAGCTCTTGTTAAATTAGATCCTCAAACTTGACTAGGGTTCAATCCTAACTAATGTACAGCACTGACTATTAATAGTGAACCACAACTTAACCTTTCTAGCAATGAGGTGAAGTGAGATTGCTTGCATAGAATTCTGCTTTTTTTTTTTTTTTAGTGAAGTGTGCATTGAGGTCCACTTGTCCATTTTTTTCTTGTGTCTATGGTGCTAAGGATAGAAAAGCAGGCCTTGTGCATGCTAGGCAAGGATTCTACCACATCCCAGGCTGTGTCCACCTTTTTTTTTTTTTAAAGTGAGAACAAAGGAAAGCCAAACAAACCAACAATCCAAGAATGCTTTTCTTCTTCTTTTTAATTTCAATGGGTTTCTTGGCTAAGAGTAAACACCTCATTAATTTTAAAGATATCAGCCTGAAAACATTATTAATGCAGCCCCAATAATGGAGAGCATTAAAGGAAATGTGAGAGAGAAGCACGTGAGAGGTGGAACTTAGTCCCCCACCAAGTACTGCAAGAACCCTGCACACGCCATTACCCACACTGCACGGAGGAGACAAGCAGAGGCAGGAGAGGAGCAGGTAAGCAGGTGTGCAAGCACGCAACATACTCACAAGCATGCTTTCCCTTTCCGTCTCTTGCTCCCTCTCCCTCTCCTCCCTCTCCCTCTACTTCTTCTCCCTCTTGGTCTCTAGCCGCTCCTTTTCCCTCCATGTAGCACCCATTATTTATACTTACATGTCCCTTTTATTATTTTATCTTCTCAGCAGCAACTGAGAAGTTTCTATATGACCAACAGAGATGGTAGAAAATGGCTTAACTAAGGGGAGATGTCCCTGAATCTAGGAACCATGGACCAATTCCTTTCCTCTCTTCATTGTTCTGTTCCTCCTTTCTTATGATGTTTACATGGAGGTTTGCTAGAGGCGGGCATCCATTCCATCTCAGGCTCTTGGAACTTTCCCCCATGCTTATGCTCTGAAGGCTGAGATGGGTTACCTAATAAAGCTAACTTCCAAGCTAGGCACCTGTAACTCACACTGAAAAGCCTAACTATTCAAGACACTGCCAAATGAAGATCCTATTTTGCAACCAACCTAGGGAGGATGAATCTGTGAGACTCCTAACCTCCAATTAACTGGCAGAAGTGGAGGTATGGCTCAAGTGGTAGAGCACCACCTTGAACACAAAATCCAATGGAGAGAACAAGCCCCAATACTGGCATACAAATAGAAAGAGACAGAGACAGAGACAAAGAGGAAGGAAGGAAGAAAGAGAGAAAGAAAGAGAGAAAGAAAGAAAGAAAGAAAGAAAGAAAGAAAGAAAGAAAGAAAGAAAGGAAGGAAGGAAGGAAGGAAGGAAGGAAGGAAGGAAGAAAGGAAGAAAGAAAGAAAGAAAGAAAGGAAGAAAAGAAAGAAGGAAGAAAGGAAGGAAAGAAGAAAAGAAAAGCTTGCTTTTGTCTTAATTCTCTGAAACAGAGTAGTTAAGAATCCTGATTACAATCACAGGTTGTATTAGCAGGACTTAGGAGTCATTCTCAGCTTTAGAAAGAAGTAATGTACATAACCATCACAGTTTTCCATCTCTCAATTCTCAGCCTTCATGGTCCTAGGTGCCATGTGCACCATGCCTGGATTAATTGTTCTCTAACTTTGCATCAGACATCCCACTCTGAATTTAGCATCTAAGGCAGCCAGCTGTCCTTCAATTGTCCAGTGATGTGAAATTCAGAGCCCAGTTCCATACCAGTATTGGGCTTGCCAGTGTCCTGACAGCAAAGGGCCATCTCCCTCCTAATCTAATCACCTGCTGTGTCCCAGTCCAGGCTGCCCTGCAGGAGGCTGGGGACAGGTGGGGCAGGCAGGAGAGACAACGATCTATTCTAAATAAACCTCCATCCTATGCCTAACATATACTGCTGCCACTTACACTAAATCAAATGCTCTGGAGGCCCTGTTAGTTTCAGCTAATGCGCAATCACAGCTGCTGGCGCTGGAACACGTATTGTTTATCAGAGGGCATCACTGATGCTTTGGAGTCGGACTACATTCCACAGGGGGCCCAGAGAAGCCTCTTCTCTCTATAAGGATGTTTATGTGCAGCCCGGGACCCAATCCAGCAACCATGGGAGGGAAGGTTTCCTTCAATACATTATTGGAGGTGCTGGTTCCCAGAAACAGCAGGGTGAGCATTCGATTTCTGTATGGCGGTGATTTTTTTTTGAAGAATGAGGGTAAAAGTGGGAGGAGGTAGGGAAAAAAATGTAGAAACTCATGTTGGATGGAAAACGGTGGACACTGTGGGAACTAAATCAGCCCTACCACAGATAGACTCACACTGAGTAAAGTGTTCATTCAGGCAGGAATTGGGGTACCCACAGGGAACTCGTAGAAAAAAATGAAAAGGGGTGTTTTGAAGAGAGAAGGGTGCTTTTCTTATCATCATTTTTTATCCACCATAATTTGCCTTTCCAGATTAGGGTAATTTTGTTGTGATTTCCATTAAGTGCAGTTTATAAAAGGGATAGAAGATCCTTCTAAACACCATCAGAGAGAGACAAAGAGAGAGAGAGACAGAGACAGAGCCAGAGACAGAGAGAGAAAGGAGAGTAAAGCCCTAGAAATCCTTCCAGGGTCACTCAAGTAGTCAGGAAATCATCATTCCTGCTCATCCAATTCAACCTACAGTCCAGATCCAAGGAACCCTTACTCTAGGTTCAAGGATCTTATTTAAATAGTAGCAACTTTCCAAACTGGGAATGTTGGGAGGGGCTTGGGAGAGGGGGAAAATGGGTTTCCATACTAAGCGTGAGTCTGGGTGTCAAAATTCCAACTATGTTTTAAAGACGGTCATGCAAAATTGAGTACTGGTAGGGTCCGCCATCAAGCAGGCAATTAGAGGCCAACCTTGGGGTCTATTCCATCTCCAAGGAGCTCTCCACATACACATTCTGAATTAGATTGATCTCTTTCATTAACACCAATAGGCTCCAAATACCTTTGTGTACTTATTATTACCTGGCTTTAATGGATAATGAAATTGTGGCATAATATTGCTAACACCTGAAGGGTGTCTAATGGAGAACACAAACTGAAACTAAAGTGCTTTTTTTTCTTCTCTTTCTGTGGAATTTAAAGACACCGGCTCCTTTTAGTCCATTAGGAACGATGGGCTCGAGGTAGGGGCAGGTTTGCAAAGGGCAGTGTTTCACTCTGCTGGTGATGCACCAGCTCTCCAGCTTCTGTTGGGTTACTGGTTCTAGAATGATCCATGAGACTGAGGGCATTCAGAATAACTGACCCCAAGGGGCTAGAGCCCACTTGGCTAACTCCACACTCCTACTCCACTGGGACTGAAAGCATTCGTAACAGACTCCAGTGCAATTCAGTCAACATCTTTTCTGCTCTTATCCACGTTAGGCTCAGCGGTCATGCCGAAGTCGTAAGATGAATGAAAAAGGACTGCACTATCTCTCCTGAACATTAAAATCAGCCTAGAGAGCCATGACAGCAACCACAAAATTGAGCATTTGCTTTTTGTCCTTAGGAGTTTATGTATAGCATCCTTAAATTCCCATGAGATATAAGTACTCATCACATTGGCTTTTATTTTGTCGGTAGTGGGGCTTGAACTCTGGGCCCAGGAGCTGTCTCTCAGCTCTTCAGCTCAAGGCTAGCACTCTACCACTTGAGACACAGCGCCACTTCTGGTTTTCTGGTGGTTTATTGGAGATAAGAGTCTCACAGACTTTCCTGCCCAGGCTGGCTTTGAACAATGATCCTTAGATCTCAGCCTCCTGAGTAGCTAGGATTACAGGCGTGAGCCACCAGCACTTGGCCACATCTGCATTTTTATAAATTGATGGGTTGGGATGCAGAGAAATGCCTTTCAGGGTGACTAGTGGACCTTCCACTCAAACCCAATCAGTCTGACTCCAGAAACCACGTACCTAACCCAACTAAACATAATCGAGTATATTCTAGCTCAATCTTTCTGTGCCCACATTGTAAATGCCAGACAAGTCATCTTTATCAGCTTCATGAGGCTATCATAATGAAGTACTCCCAACAGAAATGAATCCTCTTCTAGTTCTGGAGGCTGTTTCTTTAGGTTGTACATGGTTGATAGAGAAATTCTTCTAGCTCATAGTAACATTTCCTTTAACTCCACCTGAGGAAAAAGGGGGGTCTCTTGCTCTGGAAGGTAGCCCTAATGTAGCTACTGCTTGGTTTGGCTTAGGAATAGAAATGTTCTTGCTAAATTGGGGGGAATGGGTGAAGTGGTTTTCAGAGATTTATCCAGCTTTCCAATTTTGTAAACCAGGTGGATATAGAAAAGTTTGTTTGGGAAACTTATTGTCCACCCAGATACTTTAGTCTTTCCCTTCTGTCTTCAGTTGCTGCAAGTTGACATCTAATATGGAATTGCTCCTGACAGGACAATTAACACCATTTGAAAGGCTTGATGCAGTATAAAAAATGGAAGGCCCCTTTTCAAATATCAAGTATTTCTCTCCTGTTTCCCTTTTCTCTTTTTTATTAGCCTACAACATACGTGTAATGCATTTTGATTGTATCTACTCCATCTATATGATTCTTTCTTAGCTTTCCTTCCTTCTCCCCACTTCTTTTTCTCTTCTCTCTTCCCTCCCTCCCTCCCTCCCTCCCTTCTTTCTTTCTTTCTTTCTTTCCTTCCTTCCTTCCTCCCTCTCTTCCTCTCTTCCTCTCTTTCTTTCTTTCTCTCTCTCTCTTTCTTTCTCCCTCTTTCTTTCTTTCTCCCTCTTTCTTTCTTTCTTTCTTTCTTTCTTTCTTTCTTTCTTTCTTTCTTTCTTTCTTTCTTTCTTTCTTTCTTTCTTTCTTTCTTTCTTTCCCAGTAACAGATATCTAAATTGTACCAACAGAGCATGAAACTACATACAGGTCTCTTCCAAATTCAGAACGCTATATGACTGTAACAGGTCACATGCCCATGAAGCCAGCTGCCTCTCTCAATATCTTAGCTCTTCCCATACATCTCCCCCAACATCCTGAGGATCGATGATCTGATAAAACTATACTGTCTTGGAAACGGGAGAGTCTGAGGAGCTACTCTGTCCATCTTTGGTTCTGGTCTTGATTTTTATTTAATGTCTACATCAGCCTCTGTCTGGAGAGGAATCATTTCTGCTTGTGCTAATTATATAGGAACTTTTACTTAAAGAGCACAACACTCATCTCAGTTTTACTCAGGATGTTAGGCAAGATTACAGGTAAACTGCTTTTTAAGAAAAGAGTGGAGAATCAAAGCACTAAGAGGTTAATTTAGACTCAGACCTACAGGATCTTAGAATTGAGGTGCACTGGAACTCCACCCTCTTCTGTAATGAGTCTGGATGCTTTCTACTTAACCCACCTGCCTACTGTACCTTGTGGGTGGTATTCCTTGTCTTTCCTTCCCTTCATATAATAATAATAATCTGCCATGAAGTCTCCAGGGGGTTCTCTCATTTCTACCCTCTGGAAAATCAGGCTTGGTCAGCATACTTCCTATCTTCATAGGCCAGACCACCAATAGCTCAGCATGGAGCATGACATAAAACTCCCATGGTCTCTGACCATCTGACCCCCTTTCTCCTGCCCCCCACCTCATCCCACCCACCCTGGTCATATTCATTGATGGGCTTTTGAGAGGTGCAGGTTGATGACAGCTAATTTTGTTGCGTTTTCCTGTTGACTGCACTTTGGTAGAATGTCTTTTAAGCAAATTATTGTAAAGCAAGTGAGTGTTGTTCTGGTGTAGATATTTGCAGCCAATTATGTTTAATGTGAAAGACAACAGCCAGACTACAATCCGCCAAATGGCTCTGGCCTGCCAAGCTCCACCAAGTTGGGATGTGCTCCCAGATCTCATGGGTGGCAAGGTTTCATTCTCTCCAGGAATGTGGTGTCCAGACTCCTCACCCACCCACCCACCACCACAACCACCACCTTCTGCTCCCTCACGAGCCTCTCCATCACATCTCTGGCCTTGGTTCATTTCTTTGATTCTCTTTCAGAGCGGGAGACACAGATGTGGGAGGAAAGCCTGGAGTCCACTCAAAGGTCCTAATGAATCAAGGGTTATAGCTATGTCTCAGTGGTAAAGAATACTAGAAATCACGATATAGGGGGACACAACCCACTTCGGCCACTTAGCTTATTTGAGAGAACTGAGTTGTTTTTTTCATCTATAAAGTGGAGGATATTACTAGCTGATGTTGGCAGTGAGGATTAAATAAATCACAACCTAATTATAAAAGCATCCAGCATATTGTCGAATACATATAAACCATCCTATTGTTTGGATGTTTGTTTTGTGTGTGTTTTGTTTTTTATAAAAAAGGAGATGGTGGCCATTATTTCTGCACAAATCCAAAAGCAAAGAGTCCATTTGTCTGACAAAGCTTTATTGAATACCCACTGTCAGTGACTCACACCTGTAATACTAGCTACTCAGGAGGCAGAGATCTGAGGATTGTGGTTCAAAGCCAGCCTGTCTGGAAAGCCCATAAGACTTTTATCTCCAAATAAATATCAGAAATCCAGATGTGGCACTGTGGCTCAAGTGGTAGAGTGCTAGTCTTGAGCAAAAAAGCTCAAGGGCAGTGCCCAGACCTTGAGTTCAAGCCCTATGATCCCCCTCCTTCCCCCCCAAAAAAGATCTGACATGGGACCCCTTTCGGATTAACACCTTCTCAGACATGTGATGAGATGTGACTTTAGAGCCTAGTGGAGAGAGAAGTCTTGCCATTCCTTAGTTTTAATTTTAGGAGGGATGACAATATAGTTTGTCTTCCAGGATAGCCTGAAACTTGCTCTGTAATGCTGTGTAACCCAGGTTACCCTTCTGCCCTAGTCTCTCTGGTGTGGAGATTATAGGAGTGCACCATCTCCCATGACTAGAATATGTCTTCCTTCCTTCCTTCCTTCCTTCCTTCTTTCTTTCTTTCTTTCTTTCTTTCTTTCTTTCTTTCTTTCTTTCTTTCTTTCTTTCTTTCTTTCTTTCTTTCTTTCTTTCTTTCTTTCTTTCTTTCTTTCTTTCTGCCAGTCCTGGGGCTTGAACTCAGGGCCTGGGCACTGTTTCTGAGCCACAGCGCCACTTCCAGCTTTTTCTGTTTATACGGTACTGAGGAACCAAACTCAGGGCTTCATGCATGGTAGACAAGCACTCTACCATTAAGCCACATTCCTAGCCCTGAATATGTGTTTCTTGAAGACACTCCCCATTACTCTCCCAGAGAAGCTAGGTAAGAAAAGTGGCAACAGCAACAATGATTTTATGACTTGAATTCCAATATTGAACAGCCACTCAGTGGCTCATTATGGTGCCCATAGTGCAGCCTGAGTTGGATGGCTTCCGTTTACCCTACTGTAGACATCTACCTCCCCTTCTCTTCCCTGCTCTTTGCTCCTGGAGACTGAACTGGGGCTGCAGAAATGAGATCCTTGGTCATGCTTAGCTAAGGAGAGATAGGAAATGGAGTAGTGCAAGGAAATTGGAGGGAGGGAGGGGACTGAGGAGTTACTTATTTCTTCATTTCCCTCCCCTGGAGTCACTGCCAGGCTGGCTGTGTCCCTAGGAGAAAGCTCCCATCTCTCTGCATAGATTCCTCTCCCACTATGTCTAGGCACTACTCCGAGCACTTGGTTCCTTCAGGCCTAAGGATGGCATCAGCTCACTCAGTTCCAAGAAGCCCTGGGACACTCTCTTTATTCTTATGATCTTTTATAGCCAGCCCATACCTTGCAAATAGACTTGTGATATTACTAGGAAGTTTCCAAATTTCCTAGTAATATTAACTCCTTCCCAGACTCTGATAACTCCCCAGGTTTAGCTAAGAAGCTCCCATTCCAAGTAAGGAGATAGAATGAACTGAAAATAAGAAATGATGTTGCATAATAAATAGTATTTTAAGAGAAGGAAGATTTTGATTTTAAGATAGTTTCTCATCAGCTATATGAATTTGGATAAGTAATCCAACCTTTTTGAATCTGTATTTTCTTATGGTAAAACAGAAATAATAATATCTAGGCCTCAAAGTTGTGAGGATTGAATTCAATAAACATACAAAACAGCCTCATGTTTTTGCACGCAGCAAGTGGTAAATAAATGCCAAAAGCTTTCTTTTATTGCTGTCAATATTAAAATTATTAAGATTCACGTGGCTAATGCTTAATATTACTATAACTAAAGTTTAACATGGAGCCTTTGTAAACCACAAAATGGCCCCAAAAGTAATTCTAAGATAAACAACAGACTTTTTGCCTTAGGCAAGAATGTTAAGATTTAATGGAATTTAATGGCTATGGGTTTAACTGAACACTAGTCCATCATCTTAGATTCAGTGGATTTCTTGTCCCTGGCCAGGTAGTGATTCGCAGATGCCCTCTAACCTATGTCGTCAGCCTGCTGATTCCCAGCATCTTCCTGATGCTTGTGGACCTGGGCAGTTTCTACCTGCCACCCAATTGCCGTGCCAGGATTGTGTTCAAGACCAATGTGTTGGTGGGCTACACTGTCTTCAGGGTCAACATGTCTGACGAGGTGCCAAGGAGCGCAGGGAGCATCTCTCTAATTGGTAAGCAGCTCCAGTGTCACCTAACTCTTCTTACCTTCCCCCTATCGACAATCTGATGCCACCCTTCAGGTTGGAGAAAGGAAAGAGATTCCAGCTAACTCCCTCTTCTCTGCTCTGGCATCTTCTCTAGGTATCTTCTTCACAGTCTGCATGGCCCTCTTGGTGCTCAGCTTGTCTAAATCCATCATGTTGATCAGATTCCTCCTCAGTGAGCGGAGCAGCGGGCAGAAACAACCCCTTCGGTGCCTTCAGGGGTGTGTTGATGTGGATGGCTCTAGAATAGACCCTGGGGCCCAGCGTGCTGGGGTAACAGGTTGGTGAGAAGCCTTGAGATCTTGGTCTTAACTTCTTTATCACTGCTGGAGTCAGTGTAGACTGGGGAAGCAGGAGGGCAAAGGTTGGAATATGTGTAGAATCTAAAAGACCCGCTTCATAGTGCTTGTGTTATACTTATTGCTGGGGACAGAAGGCTACCTTCTGATAGAGGTCATTTTAGCTTGAAGGTCAAATCCTCACTCATCTTCAGCTTGTTTGATTTTCCAGTTTTATCCAATTATCTAATGTCACTGAACTGTTAACTTACAGAATAGCAGAGTTCTGGCATGAAAGTTGTTTCTTTCTCCCTCTCTCTCTGTCTCTTACTCTCTGAGTAAGAAAAGACTCCTTGAGTTTAATCATGACTGTCGATTAAACTCATTCCCACAGAGAGAGAGAGAGAGAGACAGACAGACAGACAGACAGACAGACAGACAGACAGACAGAAACAGAGAGATAGTATATAGATTTTAGTTACAGTTATGAAAAGAAGTGTAAGACTCATCCCAGGCCCCTGAAGCTCCAGTGCCAGTTCCATTCAGCAGACACCATGGTGATGGATAAAAGGTTTGCCCATATAGTGATATTTCACATTTCATATTTTAATATCAACATGGGAGGCGAGGAATGAGTTTAATCGACAGTCATGATTAAACTCAAGGCGTCTTTTCCATCCTCTGCTTGTAAGGGGTTCAATTGCACAGGCCTGACTCTGGAAGTTTTGGTGACGGATCAAAGGGCACATTCCAAGGGGCAGGTAACAGGATATCAGGGAGCAGTAAGGTAAGTATACACAGGCATTCATCATAACTTTTGTCAGGATTACTGCAGCAAGTCAAACACTCAGGATCCTGTGTCTTTATTCAGACGCAAGGTAAGATAATCATACAACCAGCACTTTCCCACTAGCATTAGGCATTCTCCATGTATACCATCCATTCATGCTTTTTGCACCAGGTCGTGATTCCCACAGGACACGAGGATTTCCCATACTCCAACTGAACCAATGTGGACCAACCTCTACCTCAGAAAAATGTCCTAAATGGCTTGAGCCAATAGACAAGTCTGTTATATTCTCTGAGAGCTCCCAGCCTACTGCCCAGTATTTTGCCCCACAACATTCCTTGAAAGATAAGACCATCATCAATTTTAAGAAAAAGTTCAGGTCTTGGTAGCACCTGATTCATCTAGAATGTTTTCCCCTATCATGCAGCATTCCCAATCTATCAAGACCACTGGGTCCAGTCAGGGACCCTAAAGGAAATCTGGTTCCAGCTTCGATCCATCAACAACCATCTCCAAACTCAGGAGCAGGTGGACCAACAGAAGGTGGCGTGGTTGGCGCTCCTGTATCGCTTTGACCAACTGCTCTTCCGAAGCTACCTGGCCATCCTGGGACTGTACACCATTACTCTGTGCTGTCTTTGGGCACAGTGGAGTGGCTGGTGAACACTGAAATCATGGTGGGAGACAAGAATCTACACATATCCAGTCCCTGCTGTCTCTTTACCTTGTGTCCAGGGTAGTCATCAGGAGGCTGTTGTGAAGAAGGACATGGCAGGCTGTAAGAAAGTTCTCAGTCTTAATTTTCTTCCAGCAGAGACTCCAAAGAACTCCAAAGCTGTTTGTTAAGAACTTTTTCCAGCACTAAAATTGTGTTGGAAAAAAAAATCTGCTCCCCTCCTCTTCTCCATCCCCCTGAAGAAAAAGAATTAAAATTCAAACAGCCTTTACCTGCTCCTCCCTCTCTCATTAGCTCCCGGTTAGTGCTCAGTGCCAATTGTCCATGAAATTCCACTGCTGCTGTTAACGAAATGAGGGCCATAAGAAGTTTGCGAATAGGAAATGTCCGTGCAAAGCTCCAACTGTTTCCTCTCCCCACTTCCTACTTTCTGCCACTTGCCTTCTCTGCCTCCATGCGCTTGGTTAGCCTCTAAAAACATATTTTTTTTTAGAAGGTCTTGCTATGTTGCCCAGGTAGGCCTTGGAATTCACCATGCAGCTCAGACTGGCCTTGAACCTGAATCTTTCTGGCTCCTTTTCCCCAAGAAGTGGGAATACATGAATATACCACCATGCTTAGTATCTATTCTGGCTTTCTCCACTTTCTCCTCAGGTTAACAGAGGAGAAAAGGAAAGGCTTACAGTGAACTCATTGCTATGGGTTACTCTCCCCTTCCTAGATGCATGCTGGAGAAAACACCAGACGAGAGAGTCAGAAAACTTGATTCTGGCTCTGGTTCCACCACTAGTTGCCCAGGGAAACTTGAACTTCTCACGCTTCATTAATTTAGGTGAAATTGAGGCTGTGCCTATTTACTCTATCCATATCACAGAGTTATAAAATGAAGTGATGTGCTTCGTATTTGGGCATGTAAATCACATATCACAAAATAAATATTGCTATTAACAGATGGATTCCAGGCTTGAGTCTCTGAGGGGGGATGTGATTTCCAGCTACCTCTATCGGAACATGGTTATGGGCTCTGGTTCTCAGCCACTAGTATCTTTCTTATTGTAAGGATCCAAAGGCCAAGGTTTGAAGACATCAAACCCCATCCCTTGCAGAGAGCCTTGAACAGTGTGGGATCCCAGAGCAACTTCCTGTCCTACTTCCACAAAGTTCACCTTGCTCCCTGCCCAGATATTATCACCCAAGAAACAGTCATTCTTAGACACAATAGATCCTCACAGCCTAGTAGTGCACTCACTCAATCTAGTGCCCAGTGGCTCCCATCTCAACTGGCGGGCCAAAACACATCCTGAGTCTCACAGTCAAGTTAGGTCGCAAGTAAAACAGTAGAATTCATGGCTCTACCTGCTTTCTCCAGTGCCCTCTGTCATGAAAGGAACAGGGCTTACTAGCAGCCCTTATTTGACCCAGCAGCTTTAGCTCAGCCCCTCCAAATGTTCATTCCTTTCCTGATTCCTGCTTCATAGAGAAAGGAAACTGAGGAACAGCAGAAATGGGATTTCCCCCAGCTGTGACAACTCTTACCATCTGTGGTTCCCCAGGATCTAAGGTGGATTTCACTAAGAAATAGCAGCTCCCAGCCAGGCTCTGGTAGCTCACACTTACAATCCTAGCAACCCAGGAAGCTGAGATCTGAAGATCGTGGTCCGATCCCAGCCCAGGTGGCAAAGAGTCCTTGAGACACTTATCTCCAATTAACCCCCAGAAAACCCGAAGGGGTGCTGTGGCTCAAAGTGGTAGAGCATTAGCCTTGAACAAAAAAGCTCAGGGATCATGGCCGAGCCCTGAGTTTGAACCCTACAACCAATAAAAAAAAGAAAGAAATGACAGCTTTACTTCTCAGGACTGAGGTGTGGAACATGGCTGGAATATGGAGGTGGTTAACATTGGTCCCATGATAGCCAGGTGGTCTTTAATCCAGTTTAAGATCTCAAGATCTCAACACTGCTATCATGAGCTCCTATTGCCTCTGCACTTCTTATTTTGTACCAGTACTGGGGCTTTAACTCAATGCCTCTTACTCTCACTTGGCTTTTACACTCAAAGCAGGCACTCTGCCATTTAAACCACACCTCCACTCACAGTCCTTTGCTGGTTAATTGGAGATCAAAGTCTTTCTGCCAGGATTGGTTCTGAACCATGATCCTCAGCATTCAGCCTCCTGAGTAGCTAGGATTGCAGGTGTGAGCCACCCCCCTCCCCCAGGCTCTGCACCTTTTTAGATTACAAATCAACAAATGACAGAAGGTCTCCCTTTTCCTTTCCTTCCAACACCACCTACAGTCAATCAAAGGAGAGGAGCCATGGCGGCAAAGGAAGCCGAACTTCTTACCCTTTTTGTTGACAGTCATATCCTGTAGTCCAGGTTGGCTTAGGACTAGCAATCCTCCTACCTCAGTCTCCAGTGTTGCTGGGACTACACAGACACACAACATACCTGACTTAACTCTTAAGTCTCTACACCCTGCAAGTCTCCTGTGGTCTGATTAGGAGCCTGGAAACTAAGAACCAGGAAACTAAAGAAAAGTAGCCATGGAGAAGGGGGTTCTGGGTGAGAGATGATCAGCCCAGGGCACCCCAGTTCCTGTATTTCCATCTTGGAAGGATGAGTCTTCCTGCCACCACCCCAACCAGAGCTCATCATCTCCCTATGCTATCAGCCCGTTCCCCAGTTCAGACTCCCTCTCAGCTGCCAGCCGCTCAGCCCTGAGTTATTTACCTGCAGAGACAGTGAGGGAGCGCTTCATAATTAGCTGAGTCCCAGCGTGGAGGCTTTTTATGAGCAGCCACGCCCCCCACACTCTCTGGTGTCCATAATTGAAATGACCCACACCAGTGATTAGATTAAGGGGCTGAAGAAGCTCAGCATGCCATCCTCCCCAGCTCCAGGCCTGTCGGGGAGGTGATGTAGTTAAGTTTGTGCTTCATTTGGCAGAGGCCATAAAGCGGGAATTGCAAGAGGCTTTCTGCAGAGACTGGAAGGCACTGCTGGGCAATGATGGGTAGACTCCGTGTCAGGTGACAGACTCCAAGCTTGAGAGAGATGGAGCCCTTTGCTCCCTGCACCTTCTCTTCCTCTCCTCCAGCCTAGGGCTGAGCTCCAAAGACCTGGGGCCCAGCTGAGCCTAGCAAGCTCATCAGCTGGCCTGGGGGTCACTGGGGCTCAGCCTGCATGTGCACAGCCAGCCCTCCATCAGACCACATTCCCTGTCCCCTGTTTGTCCTCTTCAGCAAACTCCAGGCTGAGAGCAAAGGAATCCAAGGGCTCTTGGCTATTCCGTTCTCCTTCCTCAGTACCCAGTGGTGCCTTCTGAGCTTCCTGTTTGTCTGATTGCCCTGGCCCATCCTTACCTGATGGGGTCTTTTGTAATTTAGCCAGGTGGCTACGTTTAGCTAAGTTTCCTCTTGGTCCTTCCCCTTCTACTATCTAACCATACTGCCTGAAGGGCCCCTCACTGCTGTGCTGTTTCTCCAAAAGCATCTTCTGGACACTTCTGTACTCAATGAAGAACTTTTTACTGGCCCCGATTTCTACATAGGTTGAGTTAGCCCACCACTGAGCACAAACTTGCACCAGGGGTCAGGAGGTACAGAAACGGCAGCACAATGCCACAAGGAGCGCACCTTGCTACCAAGGCAGCTGGGCCCCGGCCACCTGCCAATCACTGCACTCCACTCCGTAATCTCCCCCCCCCCCATAATCAGAGCAGTCAAGTAGTGCAGCTGGGCCGCTGAATTATAGGCTATGGGCAGATGGCAGAGACGGCTCTGTTGTGCCGTCCAAGGAGAGAGAGAACTGAGGGTGAATCAACATCCCCCCCTCCTTTCCTGCAGCACATGACATCAGACACCCTTTGTCCAAGCGCCATTCCCTGCCCTGCTCTGGACAAACTTTTAGGACCCCCTAAGTCATGGCCATTGTATCTCCAGGGACCTTCTGCCCAGAGGGGCTCAGTCACAAGTCTCTGACCTGGAGGCTGGAACTTCCTTTCACAGACTGGCCTCTGATGGATGCACCCTGCTTGTTCTCCCCAGTTCTGGGACGATCAGGTGGAGTGAGGACGAGTAGCCATTCTCCCTGTATCTCCCACATCTGGTACCAAAGCTGACAGGAGCCGAGCACAGAGATCTAGCAGAAGAAACATCCACCCCAGCTTTCCTGAAGGGCAGCCAGCCAGCCATGGACGAAGGGCCCAGTTGCTATCGAAACACTGAATTCTGAGGAGTGGAAGAGAGAGAGACACCCAGGGGACAGGGCAAGCTGTGTTACGGCCACCGTTCCTGACTCCCAGAGGTGTCTGTGTACCCGGCAGAGGCGCCAGGACTCAGAACTGACATCCCATCCTTCGACCCGGGCTGTAGCCTGCCCTGTTGTCCCCGCCACTGTGTCTCAGCTCTGGTTCCTGGAGGGATGAAAGCTCTCTTCATCTCCTAGACCCATTATGTGATATTTCAAACACCCATTAGGTTTTATGGGGCTTTTTTTTTTTTTTTTTTTTAGTCTAGAGCTACAGGAGATAGTTCTGGGGCTGCACTCCAGGCTTAGGTGTCTCGTGCAGCCTGAGGATCAACCCCACCTTCCCTGTCCCATTGCCTTTCTGCTACCTTGCCAACATTCTCCCTGCTCCCCTGTGTTTTTGGAGGTCTGGCTGAGTTGGTTTTACAGGCCTAGAGTCCCTGGATATCTGCTGCCTTGGGAATATATGTACACGAGTGCATACATGCATGCGTGCATGTGTGTATGTGTGTGTGTGTGTGTGTGTGTGTGTGTGTGTGTGTGTGTGTGTGTGTGTGTGTGTGTGTACAGGTGAGGTTGGGAAAAGGAGACTATACTTGTGATAATGATAAAGGTGGTCATGATCATGTTTGCTACACAAACCTGCTACCTACAGGACACACACGACCTGTCATGAATAATTATCATCATGTCTCAGTCCTTGTGATAATTTCTTTTTTTTGCTCAAGGTTAGCACTCTAACACTTGAGCCATACCTCCACTTCCAGCTTTTAGTGATTAGTTGAAGATAAAGAGTCTCAGGCAAGCCAGGTACCAGTGGCTCATGCCTATAATCCTAGCTACTCAGGAGGTGGAGATCTGAGGATCATGGTTCAAAGCCAGCCTGGGCAAGAAAGTCCATGAGACTCTTATCTCCAATTAACCACCAGAAAACCAGAAGTGGCACTGTGGCTCAAGTGGTAGAGTGCTCAAAAAAAAAAAACAAAAACAACCCCAACAACTAAGAATCTCAGGCAGTGGATACTATGTATACAACGTACGGGTGAAGATGGGAGGGAAAAACTGGGAGAGACCTAGGGAAGGACATGATCCGAAAAGAAATGTACTCATTACCTGACTTACCCCTTATATACATCACCTTTAGAATAAAAAATTTTAATTCTTTTAAGAAAATAAAAGAATCTCAGGGGCTTTTTTGTCTAGCCGGCCTTGAACTGTGATCCTCAAATCTCAGCCTCCTGAGTAGTTAGGATTACAGTATAAGCTACCAGTGCCCAGCATAATAATCTTGTATGAGGATAAATTCACAAGCACAAACACAGATTAAGAAGCTTGCCTATCATCATACAACGAGAAGGTGAAAGAGTTGGGTCTGACCTCAGGATTGTCTGCTTTAACATCTAGTAGTTTTAATAAATACCTTCCTCTGAGAGGACCGAGGTGGTGTCCCTTCTACCTCCAGGTTGCTGCAGAGGTTTTGAATGAGCTTCTGTGGAATACAAGGTGCAAACAGGAGCGTTTATCAGTCCAGTACTGGGCTTCCCTCGAGGTCATCCCCTGCTGGGAAAGAGGCCCCTGCCCAGTTTTAACATGCACACACCTACCTTAGATATGACCCCTAAGGACTCCAGGGCTCCTCTGCTCAGACTGCAGGGAAGCCAAGGAGGGAAGAGCAGGGAGAGGATTGAGAGGTGAGCTGGGTTGCTACAGATCAAGCTGGCCTGAGCATGCTGTCAGGCCAGCCTGGCAAAGACTGGCATTCTGGAGTCCTTGACAAGCTGGCTGATCTGTGAAAGCAGGACGGCTGGCTGGTGAGCAGGCAGAGAAGAAAAGATGGAAGTTTAGAAGGGGATTATGTGCTAGCTCTGGGCAACTCTTCAAGGCAGATAAAGAGAAATGACAGAGAGAGAATCATCCAGCCCTAAATTCAAATCCCAGCTCTACTATTTAAGGGCTTCAAGACCCTGGATGTGTTATATAACTTCTCAGAGCTTCAGGTTATTCAACTGTAAAATAAGGCTGTCAAGGGGAAAAAATTAAAATGGTATAGCATCGATTCGGGGTACTAATGCAGCTGAACCTAATGTAGGCTTTACCCCATGAGAGCTGACCTTTGAAACACTGCTAACCTCTGCTGACCTTCTGCATAATAGACCCCCCCTCCCCTCAGACTACCCAGACTGAGACTACCTTTCTGAGACTACCACTTGACTTTTGCCAGCTACGGTGATAAATCCTGTCTAACAAATGATGCTGGGCTGGGAAGGTGGTTCAGTGGTAGAGTGCTTGCCTTGCTTGCAAGAGGCCCTGGGTTCAATTCCACAGCACTGCATAAGCCAAAGAAGCTGGAAATGGCACTGTGGCTCAAATGGTAGAGCGCTTGCCTTGAGCTGAAGAGGTGAGGGACAACACCCAGGCCCAGAGTTCAGGCCCCACGACTGACAAAAAAAAAAAAGAGGCCATTTCTATCTCTTTCATGATTTAAAACTATAAACACAGCCATTGGTTTGTAAATTAAAAAAAAAATCCAAACGCTATGCATATTTTCAAGATGTCTGAAAGCTGTGGTTTCCCAGACTGTAACTCTAATTAGTCCCTGATAAATGCTATTCTCTTTGTTCTCAACTAGGTTGAGTTTATTCCAGGTCAAAGAGGATAATGCTGCCAGCATGTAAAATGAAGACTCTGGGGACACAATGAAAGACATATAATGGTTAGCCAAACATTCACCTTTCTTCCCTTTCCAGTGCTCTGCCAGCCCCTGCCAGCTAGAGAACGTTGGGCGATGAACTGATTACCCTTTAAAATAATTACAGGAATGGTAACAAGATGGAGGACAGCTTCGATGTGCTGAGCATCTTCTGTGTGACAGGACAGCACTAAGACTCTTACCCAGATAATCTTACGGCGTCCTTCCCAACACTTGAGACCCGTTCCCTGCTTCCCTCCTCCCAAGCTCCGCAGAGATTGACTGGCGTGTTCCAGGCCACATAAATAGAAAATGGCATAAGTGATGCTAGAACAAACTGAAGCAGGCCAGGCAAGGCTTATTTGGGTAACGAGGACCCCAGATCTCAGCGGCTTATGACAGCATGCTGTGGACATCTGGTGGCATCCTTCCTGCCCCAGTTCACAGGTTTCCTGTGAGAGTAGAGGGCTCACCAAAGTGCGGGTGAATGTAACCAGCTGTCCCTACCGATTGTCCCTTTTCCTAAAGATATTCCTTCCTTCCTTCATTCATGAGCCCAATGAATATTTGTTGAGCAGCTGCTATGAGACCAGCCCTCTTCTAGATTCTAAGCCGTCAACCATTCACAAAACGGGCAAAATAAAACCCCTGCCTGTGGAGCTTCTATTCTAGAGGAGGGAGAGAGATAATAAATGAGAAAAGACCCAACCATATATAGTTGTTGGATGGTGACAAGTGCTGAGGAAAGGGAATATAGAGGAAGATGGGGGAGGGGAAGGGTCTCATCCAGAGGGGGTCAGAGGAGGTCACAATGAGATGGTGATGATTGAGGAAGATAATGGTGGCTGCTGGAGTCACATTCAAGCAGGTTCCTTGTCCTTCTTCTCAAGCTCCACCCTTGGGTCATTTGAACCAGCTGCTCAGGAATAATCCTCTTTGGGTTGTATTGCTTATTTAATTCTCTTAGAGTGCCAACTACCCTAATTACTAGGCCATTGATTTATTTATTCATTCACCTCTAGATCACTATGCCATATCTCATTTAGGCAGGTTGGATAGGCCCAACTTCCCTGTGAGGAAAATGAAGTTTGACACTATAGCCCATTGATGATGTTCATGTGTTGGTGAAACTTAATTACCACCCCCACCACACACCCATGATAGCATTAGGAAGTGGGACCTTTGGAAAGTGATTAGGTCATGAGATCAAATCCTCACACACTGCTGCTTAGGGTTGTGAACCAATCCTTGTCACCTTCAGAGGTCCCTAAATATCTGAGAGCCACGATTACCTCATGGCTACCTCAGAGAGCTATGAGTTCAGACAGAACAGTCATGAGAGCCCATTGTGCAAACCACCGTGTTGTATTTTAGTGGATGCTTTTCTTGCCCATTTGCTTCTTTCTGGAAAAGCTTGAGAATGACCATTGTTTCCGATCCTTCTTGGAGATCAGATATGGGACTCATTTCTCCAGGACAAAAGGAAATGACTCAAATGGTACCAAGTGCAATTAAAGTTGGATATTAGCAGGAACTTTGTTTTGGAATCCCAAAGTGGGTTTGAAGGTCTCTATCTTTGAAAATCTCTCAGAAAATACTAATAATAAATACATTAAGCCTCTATTCTTCCCCGAAGTAGGGGATAGATTTGATGAGCTCTCAAGGCTCTCTAGAAATTAGAATTTCAAGTAAGAGAGAAATGGAGAAATGAAGTCAGGCTACCTTCTACATCACCCCCCGCCCCGCCCCGCCACACCTCCCCTCGCCCCCCCCCCCCGCCTCCTCCCCAGGCCCTGTTCTGGAATGGCCAGATGGTTGAAGAGCTACACCTAAGGAGGAAGATGCTCTCTGTGGTTCCTTTCTCCCTGGACTTCATTCTCTTCAGTTAGAGAGAAGTTTAACCCAAATGGCCTTTTGTTCTGGGGTGACCAAATGGCCTAAGGACCCATTTAAATCCTGGCCTTTCTTTCCATCTTGATAATTTTAGATGTGCTTGCCCAAATAGCCTTCTACCATGGAGAGGACTTTGGGGTTGTTTACAGCACAGAAAGAAGTCTACTTTCTGAAAAATGAAAGGGCCAGAATGTGATGAGGATTTGAGGAAAGGGGAAAGGTGGGGGAGCATCACCGTACAGAAAGGAGATGCTGAGAAATCTCTTTCTTGGATATCTGTTAGAACTGGAGTGAAGCCTCCATCCTTCTGTGCCAGAAAGAAAGGGAAAGGGAAAAAAGAAGCCCAGGAACTTGCCTGCTCTGCCATTTTTTCAAAGCCATGTTTTTCTGGATTCTTTATAGCTTGCAGGAAAGGTTATGGCCATCCCTATGAAAACAAATCTAAATCTAAATCTCCAAGGTGTAGCACCACCAGCATCTCCAGGAAGTAGGGGAGGGAAGGAACTAAGAATCCCACCTAGTCTTTTTGGCTGCACTTTCCTTTGGAACTCTTCTCAGACTGTTACCACCATCACCATACTGGCCTAAACATGGACAAGGTCTTTCCTACACCTCTTCTAGTTCCTTCTCTTCCTCCTCCTTCTCCTCCTCCTGGCATCCCAGTAGTTACACATTTTAAGGGAAGAGACAAGGAAGGAAGTAAAAGAAGTATGGAATGACCACAGTCTGAACTTGTAAAGATTAGAGAGTGTCAGTTCTAGTAGGCCTGTCCTATTCTTCTCAAGGCCCTGAAATAGAGTCCCAAAGGAAGTGCACACCTTCATAAGACCTTTGGTTTCTAAATTCCAATGTTTTACTTGTAAAAGAGGTGACAACCTAAATACCTGCTAGGAGCAATTTCTCAACCATCATGACCTTAATATTGGGGTCAATATTAAGAAAGAGGATAAAAAAATCATTATGGCACTACTGTTAAGATCTTCAAAGCTGTCTGGCTGGAGGTCTAGAAAAGGCCTCATTGCCAGGTGACAGGAGACAAGAAGTAATCTAATCCTTCAATGAAGCCTGACCTCATGCACCCAGCCTTAACATAACAATCATATACCTCCAAAACTCTAGCATCATTTCTCTACCATGGGGAGGGACTGCAGAAACCACCAAGTCACATGTACCATGAAGACTTAGGGCTGACACATGCCTAACAACAGGCTTCCAAAGACCAGGATGGCAGAGACAGCCCAGCGCTTCTGAACCTATGATGTTCTGGGAAGATACCAAGCTTCATGTCCATTTACTTGTCATAGGTTCTTATGATATTCTCCAATAAAAATACCTTTAGTAAGCAGGCTCATGTGGAACCAATGCAAATGAACCTGGCTTTCAACTAGAACAATCAAGGTAGGACTACGGACCCCATCCATGGCCAAGAAAAAGGAGGGAAGGAGAGGTGGCAAAGCCAGAGTCCACTTAGCCTGGATCTAAAGCCAAGAGCATGTTTCAATTATACTCAGTGCAACCAGCTATGAAAGCCCAAGCTTTCCAGTCCTGTCTGACCCAGGACCACACCCACCTCTCATTAGCTATTTAACTTTGCACAGGTTGTATAACATCTCTTTGCTTCAATTCCTTCACCTGCATTATGAGAATAAAATCATAACATCTTCAGAAAAAGCAAAGGGTAAATAAGTTAGCTAAAAAAAGAGCACATCCCAGGCACTGTAATCCTAGTTATTCAGGAGGCTGATCTCTGAGGATTGAAGTTCAAAGCCAACCCGGGCAGGAAAGCATGTGAGACTCTTATCTCCAAATAACCACCAGAAAATGGAAAGTGGAGCTACGGCTTGAAGTGCTAGAAAGTTAGCTTTGAGCAAAAAAACTCAGTGACTGAGTCTGGGCCCTGAGTTAAAGCTCCATGACTGACAAAATAGAAGGAGGAGGAAGAAGAAGAGGAAGAGAAAGGGGAGGAGGAGGAGGAAGGAGAGGAGGAAGAGGAGGACAACGACAATAACAATGATGAAGAGGAGGAGGAGAAGGAAGAGAGCACAGGGCCTGGCACATGGTAGATCCTCAGTAAATGGTGACTACTGCTGGTAGAATGGTGCAGAATTGACCACCTCAAGGACCCAGGACTTGGGTGACACGAAGATCAGAGCAATACACAATGAGACACCAAGGAAAGAAGTGAGAGAGAGAGAGAGAGATAGCTCTTTATGTTGAGAACGTTACTACATTACTACGTATGTCTCTCTCCTCCCTCTTAAGGCAGGGGAAGTGGGAAAATTATCAGCCATTTCCTATCCTGCTGGCGTCTCCCCTCTCTACATGTAGACATTCCCTGAACCATTCAACCTCCATGCTCAACATGGGAGGTCCTTGGCATTGGGACATCTGTCTATTCTCCAAATCTGACCACCCCCCCCCCCCGGGACACACTGAGCAAGTATCACCTCGAGGTGATGTAGAGGGGAAGTCTATCTTGTACTTAGCCCTGTGATGACAGACCAGAAACTTCTCTTGCTCAGCCTTTCCCTGGCAGGTGGTCCCTGGTGGGACCAGATGTTACTAGGGGTTGCAGAGTTTTTCTAAGTTTATAGGTTTAAAAAGGTCAGGCTCTTTGGTGGTAAAAAGTTTTACAGACCTGTAAAAATTTACTGCAGAAGATGGGAAACTTGGCTATGATGGAAAAGTCTGGAGCCGGGAATCGAGGAGCGCAGCTCCATCGGTAACTAGTTGTGAGAATAAAGGTAGGTCCAAGAGGCTTTCCTAACTGTGCCTTTTCACCTGGAAAGTAGCAGCAGAACCCCAGTGCCAATGGCTCACCCCTGTAATCCTAGCCACTCCCGAGGCTGAGATCTGAGGTTCATGGTTCAGAGCTAGCGTGGGCAGGAAAGTCTGTGAGACTCTTATCTCCAATGAACCAGCAAAAAGTCAAGCATGGAGCTGTGACTCTAGCAGTAGAGCTCTAAGTTGGAGTGAAAAAGCCAAGGGGCAGAGAGCTCAGGCTCTAAGTTCAAGCCCCCAATACGGCATAATAAAAGGGGAGAGTGGGAACACTATGAAGGTGCCACATGCGTAAACTTCACCCCTCCATGAATGGGATCCAGTCCTCTTTACTGGGTGTAGGGAGTATTGGATACAAATGCTCAATACCAGAGCTTTTCATTACCCAGACTGGCTTGCTGCCATATGCGTGCGTGTCTGCTTCCACTCTCTGGGTGGAGCCCGGCCGTCTGCAGGCAGAGTTGGGGAATCAAATTAGCCAGGCCTCTGCTGTTTCCTCATCCCCACGGGCCAAGCGAGTTCATCAAGCCCTCACACTCATTCTGATCTTGTTTAAAAGGGGCAAAAGTGACTCCACAGTTTCATCTGAGGCAATTTACACCCCGCCACTGGTCACAATTCCAACACCACCCCCACCCACACTGTCTCCTGTGTCATCAGATCCATTAATAGGAAGTTTCTTCAGGGGAAACTTGATTGTCGCTCTGTCAGACAGGCAATGCATCTCCATCGGAGGCTGTGGCCTGCCCGGCTCCCTCTAATCCTGTTACCTAAGGAGCTAATTCCCTAATGCACACACTGCATGCAAGACATCCTCTTTCCTCCTAACCCAATTGGACCACCCCAGAGGATTTCAGGAGTTAATGCAGTAATGAAGACTTGGGGGCCCATGGGACAAGGTCTCTAGTCATTGTCACTGTCTCTTCTTAATGGGTCCTAACACGTGCGCATGGCAGGCAGTCCACTCTGGTGTGGACAGTCCAATCTGCAGCATGATGTAGTAGGGAGGGGCTATCCACACACTGACCCCTGGGTTCATAGGTCAACCACCTCCAGATACTTTGCTCTCCTTTTCCTCCTTTCATCTCTTTTTCCTCTCTCTTTCCTCTTTTGCTTTGTCCTTCTGTCTTTCTTTTCATCCTCAGTCTCCACCTATCTTTTTTTCTGTCTCTTCCTTTTCTTCTTGCTCTCTCTCTTTTTTTAACTCCTCCTTTGTTTTCTCTGGATCTGTTAGCTTCTCACATATAGTTTTATCTTCTGCTTGTCCTTGCCCCTTTCCTCTCCTGGTGGAGCAAGTACATCCTCAAGCCCAGCAAAAGCCCAGCAAAAACGTCTTGTGTTCTGGTGCACCTCCATTATGGCCATGCCACTTAGAAAGCAGCTGCAGAGGGATGGGGGAGTTTTTCCTCTTGTTCGTGTACATTGTGAAATCTACATACCGCATGATACCACTCACTGATGAGGACTTGTCTATGGCCATACACCAAGGCCATACCCCTTTAGCAATAACAGACCCATTTGGGATTACCATTACAGTCTGTATCATTGAATAACAGACCACTCTTCTCCCATTCCCCAGACACTGTTGAGTATCCAGAAGCTGAGATTTCCAGTTAGCATCCAAAGGTGAATTGGGTAAAAGAAACCCGAATCCTTGTTGTGAAGACTTCAAGCCAGTGAAGCATTCTTAGGTTCCAATTGCCCAGCATCTCAAAATGAGTGACTTTCTAGCAGGTCCATCAGGTACCATCAACCGCGTTGGTCACATTCATCAAAATGAATGGGATGAAGCTCCTTTCACTTCTAAGTCAGTTCTCCAAGCTTCTTCCTGATTTTATTTCTCCAACTGGGTTAACTTGGAGCAAGAGAGGAGGGCTCACAGACGCAGAGGCACAAGGAACCCAAAGAGTACAAAGTGGAGCACTTGGAAAGAATGGCTCGGGAATGGGAGAAGAGTTGTCTGACCAACCCTAACACCTTGGTCATCCAAAAGGAATCCTTGGGGCTGATTTTCCTTGTGTTTACGAACTGTGAAATGACAATGTACATGACCTAAGAGAAGGGTTGCCCAGCCTCCAGCTGGACCCAGCCTTGTAGAGCCAAGCTCTGCCTGGTGATCTTATAAAGGACACCATCAAGGTACCGTGCTATACTCAGACATCGTAATGCACACCAGTAAGGAGAGGCCTTGCTCCGGCCAAAGTTGTTGGTTTGCTTTTAACGTAATCACAGGGCCCTGAACTTACAATTCAGAAAATTCTTCCTTTCTATACTCTATACTCTACTTAAATTGAACTGGAAAAGGAACTTGAAAAGAATGAATGTGTTTTATTGTTGAAAAGCTCTCCATGATTGATACATATCTAGCTTACATTCCACATAGTTGAGGTAGAAAAGTTCACATTTAGCCACATAGCATATTAGGGTAGGCCTCCTTCAACTAGAAATCCACAGCAGTTTTTTCTTTAGACAACTTTTTGGGAACACAGTAAAGTATCCGAGGGATAGATACTTGGCAATTTCACTTCCAGAGAGGAAAGAAACACTTATTTCAAAGACAGTCACATTTAAAGGATGGTATTAAAAATGCTTATGAAATGCTATAATGCAGAAAAGGGTGAGGAATACAAAATTATATGTAATATGTTTACCTAGTTGTGCACATATTAGGGAATGAAATTATACACCAAAAATATTAATAATGATTGTCTCTTGGCTGTAAGCCCATGGATATGGATGATTTTAGTTGTTTGTTTTTTTGTAAATTTCTATAATGAACAGGTATGGCTGTTATAGTTTCACTTTCAGTATTTACCTAACAATCATGTATATAAATACATTATATAAATGCATTACAATGAATTCAGGGCCTGGGCACTGTCCTTCAGCTTTTGTACTCCAAGATAGTACTCTACCACTTGAGCCACAGCTCCACTTCTATTTTTTTTTTTGTTCTTCTTGGTTTTTTTGTTTTTTTGTTTTGTTTTTGCTGGTTAATTGGAGATGTGAGTCTCATGGACTTTCCTTTCCAGGCTGGCTTTGAACACCAATCCTCAGATCTTAGCCTCCTGAGTAGCTAGATTTATAGTGGTAAGCCACAGGCCTCTGGCTAGAATATATTTTTATTATATGTTTCACTACTTACATATGAATATTCGCATGAAGACAAAGATGTAGGCCAGGTACCTTCCCTCTGTCTAGAGAGATGCCAGTCATCTATGTGGCTAGGGGTATTCTCTCACTTGGGGAAGCCAAAGAATGACTTCCCACTCCTAAGCATCCTACCAAGCCAGCTCAGAGACACTGAAACAGCACTAGGACAGGACATGAATGCCAGTGGGAGTCTGGTGTACCTCCCAGCAGTTACCCGGCTCCCGGATCCTGCAATCCCCATCTCCAAGTGATTTAGGGAAATAGGGCCAAGCCACCTGGCTCAATGGGTGGACTGAGTGAGCTCCTACTACATGACAGCAGCCAGAGGGCTCCCTCTCCCCCTCTGCCTCCCTCCCTGAAACCTGATCCAGCTGAAGGGCTGCTTGCAGGAAAACTTGGCAGCTCCCCAACTCTAGTGTGTGTGTGTGTGTGTGTGTGTATGGGGGGGATGTATGTGTGTGTGCCAGGCTACAGCCTCAGAAGGTGAGGCAGAAGCTGGAGAGGCAGGCTGGCTGGGACAGGAGGTTGACAAGAGGGTGAGCAAACTGTCTCTTGGTGGGACTCTGCCCTCTGCCTCGGCCTCTGCTCTCAGGCTCTCCCACGTGTGGGGCATTGGCCATGATGTCCTGGATCCAACAGGCGCTGTTGGTTTCGCTCCTCCCCACGCTGCTGGCACAGGGAAAAGGTAAGGGGGGATCGGGAAACATGAAAGCCGGGGTGAGGGGGAGAGAGGCTCAATCTTCAGAGGGGAGAGGGAAGGAGAAGTGGGAACTGTGTGGCTTCAGGAAGGCCAAGTTGTGAGCATTTTGACCAGTTGTGGCCAAGCCAGAGCCTGGGATAAGAGGCTCACTGAGGAGGGAGCCCAGAGGTTGCTGGTGAAATACTTAGTTGCTAGGAGAGGGATCCCCTGCTCTGACTCTGCCCCCAAACTCATCAAACGGCAGCTGCGAAGAACCTTTGAGCTCTTTGATGTAGCTTTTCCTGATATAACTGTAGCCCAGAGCAGAGGAGTGATTCACTCAAGATCACACAGCTTGTCAGCCGCAGAGAAGGAACTAGAATGAATACAGGACCCTTCCCTCATTGTTGGTCTTCGGTACCTTTCTTCTTCCAGGTTCTTTCCAGGGCTAAGCCCCAGTGATAGCCAAACTTCTCTGTTCTCCCTTCTCCCTCTTCTCCCAACTCTCTTGAAAGCAAGGCATTAAAAGTCACAAAGGGAGCTCTTCTCTTGGGCTGCCAACCATGTTGATTCTCTCATGTGAAGGCTTCCTGTCCGGCTGAGCTGGGTTGGATGGAGCATCACTGAGCCATAGTGAGGAGGAAGCCAGCCAGGGGAGGACAGATGTGAAGGGCTATGGGGGTGGGGGCATGATTTTATTCCACTCCTCCACCACAAAGCTGTCATCAGGGAAGTGGGATGGTTGAAGGAAAGGCAAAGCTGCAAATGATGAGTGATCTGGGGCTGTGTGTGTGTGTGTGTGTGTGTGTGTGTGTGTGTGTGTGTGTGTGTGTGTGTGTGTGTGTGTGCGTGTGCGTGCGTGCAAGTGCACATGTATACCTGTATGTGTATATGAGTGTCTGGGCTTTTCTCTGTCTTCCCAGCCCTGGCTTTGCTTTGCTCTGAAACTAACTGGGGTGAATCAGCTTCACTCTTCAACTGAGTCAGTCTCAGTCAGTTGGACCTGCACAGGGACATAGGATCTGGCTTGACTCCCAGTTCCCCCATTCACAAGGCCTAGTGCTCACTCTCTTGTGTCTTGGGGAGAGGGGTCTTTTGTGTATAAAATGAGCCGTCATGTTAGCTGTGCCGGCAGGCTGTTCTGAGATAGGAATGAAGATGATGGTGAGGGACGTTATGTTGAAGGAGACTCACAGCACTGTCTCTTGGCTTCCCTCTCTCCCAGCTGGTGTCTGCTTCTGGGGGAGTGAGGAAGCATAGCAGGGGTGGGCAAGCAAGACACAGGAGGGAGACCTGCAGGACTGACCATTGCCAAGCGGACCAGTGAGGGCAGGCTGAATGGAGGGATGTTGTGGCGTTGGAAGCCAAGACCTGCTGGCCCACCTCCTCTTTACAGCTGTCTCTGGCCTCTGGCTGTGTTCCTTCCTACCCTCACATGTCCACCTCCATGTTTACTACCCCCTTCTAGAAGTGTTCTCACGACTCCTCAGAGGGAAACAGGGTTTCTGTGAAATCTCCATGGTCTAGGCCCAGGGTCTAGGCATTTGTCCCTGGAACATCCTGGCCTCAGAGCAATTTGATTCTCTCTTGTCTCAACTTCCTGCCTAGTCCTGCCCACCTCGCCACTCTAGAGAAAGAACCTGGTCAATGCCCCCTGGGCCATGTGTGGCTTTGGTGGGAGAGAGAAGGAATACATGTTCCTTTTTATGGGATTTCTATCTTCCTTCTTTCTTCCCCAGTTTCAGGCTGGGGTGAAGGAAGAGACAATGAGCTGTGTCCATGTTGTGATCTGACCTTGGTTAAGGAAAACCTGGCACAGACCGGTGGACCTGTACACTTGTAGACATTCTCCCCCAGAGTCCTCTTCCCTGTCAATCACATACAGCCTCACCCACCCACTGCCCTCTAACTGCCCAGTCCCAGGAGGCTTACCTCCCTTCCAACTTTCTGGGGCCTCTCTGGTAAATGAGTACACAGGACTCTCAGGAGACTATCCTTCAGGATTTCAGCAGGAATCTCTATAAACTATTGTCATGTTGGGAATTTTAGTCTGTGGTGGGGGGAAATTATGTAAGGTAGGAATGCACTCTTTTACATCACTTGAAAAATGACACAGAGCAAGATGCATTGCCCACATCAACTGCTTTGTTAATTGGTGGAGGGGGGGGAGTGGAATTCCATACATAACCTAAAGTTAAGGTAAGTAAGGGAAGGAATGGGGTGGGAGGGCTCAGTGAGGTTGTTGAAAGGGGGTGACATTGATCAAGAGGCGTTGTATTCATAAACTGCTCTGGTGAATGGCAACTCCTTTGTACCACTACTTCAAGACAAGACATAAACATTTAAAAGCAAAACGAGTCTAGACAGAACCAGGGAAGGTTTTCACATCGAGCTCTTCTGCTTTCCAGCCAGACGGAAGGGGGTTCCCCAGACCCACAACAACACCCTGCCTGCTTTGCTGAGGCTGTCCGATCACCTCCTGGCCCACTACAAGAAGGGGGTGCGGCCTGTGAGGGACTGGAGGAAGCCCACCACCATCTCCATTGACGTCATCATCTATGCGATCCTCAGTGTGGTGAGCTGGCCCCCAGAGTGAAGCCGTTCCTTGGAGGGATGGGGGTGGGGCACGTGCAGATCCACCTGTCTGAGCTTCCTTTCCTTTCACAGGATGAGAAGAATCAGGTCCTGACCACTTACATCTGGTACCGTCAGGTGAGCTGGCCGGCCCCTCTCCTACTGCACTTCCTGGTATGGGAACTTCTCTCAGGGAGAAACTTCTCCATCTGAACACATTAGGGATCTCCAGGGTATTGGTGAGGGAAGGTGGGAAGGAGAGACTCAGGGTGAGACCCCAGGCAAAAGTCTGGAATCTTCTCACTGGTAAAGGAGAAAAAAAACCCTCAATCTCCCTCTGATGTGTTCTTCGTAGCATCCCAGACAAGTGCCGCCCAACGTTGCTAGAAGGATTGTCTCCTAACTGGGAACTCACCCAAGGTAGCAACTTCACTGTCAAGCCAACAGCTCTAACTGCTAGAAAGTTCTTTCCTCTAGGAAGCCAATTTGGGCAGCCATTCAATGGAGTGATTGAAATAGACAGGTCCATCCCCTTATCCCTCACAGCTTGGCTTTGTCTCCATTTGTCCAGCTTCTGATGTGCATGGGTCAGGCAGCCTTGTCCAAACTCTGGTCCTGAGTTGGCAGGAGAGGGAGGTAAACAGGAGTTTGCTGCCTACCAGCAGTTTTTGCTGTGGCAGCCATTAGGGTTATGGGGGAGAAGTCGGAGTAGAGGGAGCATGAAAGTAGTTGAAGAGGGGGCGCGAGGTGAGGACAACTCCTGGGACCAACCCCCCAAAGCTGTGCAGACATAGCTGGCATGTGTGGGTCTCTGTGAAACTCTTTCCTCTGTCATAGGCATTACCAGCTTATAGGACAGGGGGTGGGGTCAAGGAAGCAGCTAGAATCATGATCCTTGAGATACAGCCCCATTTCTGCATCAAAGATGGAACCTCCAGTCCAGAGCATGCCCCATGTCACAGTGAAGGACCAAACAAGAGCAGGCCTAGAGTTCCTTTCTCTAGAATGCTCCAGAGTCTCCTGGTCACTTGTCTGCCCAACTGATTTCAGTCAGCAGTGGAGGAAGGTCAATCTATCGTGTGCCAGTAACTGTGCTAAGGGACTGAAATTATAGACACAAACTAGACTCAGGCCCTGCCTACAATGAGCTCACCAACTAGGGAGAGGAGCAGTCTCATGGACATCTTGGAAATGCAAGATGACATCTCATCCAGCATGACCAGGATGAGATGCTGACCAGAGGAGCACAGAGGAGACAGCCAGGGTTTCAGAAGGTGTCCTTGGCTAGGTCTAGAAGACTGAGCAAATTATACCTGGCCTGATGTGCTAGCATATACAAGGCCCTGGGATCTGTCCCCAGTGCAGGTGATTAAGGTGGAAGGTTAGAGAGCTAAGTAGGGGAACTTTCTTGGCCATGAGATTTAACTTTACCCTAAAGGCAATGGAATACCATTGAAGAATTTTCCACAAGGGAGCCATAGTGTCCAATTTATACTTTAGGCCTGCCATTTTGGGTAGGAGAGAAGAGAACACATTGGTCAAAAGTTAGCAATATGCCAGGCACTGGTGACTCACGCCTGTAATCCTAGCTACTCAGGAGGCTGAAATCTGAGGATCAGGGTTCAAAGCCAGCCTGGGCAGGAAAGTCTGTGAGACTCGTATTTCTAATACACCACTAGAAAACCAGAAGTGGTGCTGTGGCTCAAGCGATAGAGCACTCAGCTTGAGCTGAAGAGCACAGGGACAGCACCCAAGCCCAGGGTTCAAGACCCACGACCGACAAAAAAAAAAAAAAAGTTAGCCATAACCGCCAGGCACGGGTGGCTCACACCTGTAATCCTAGCTACTCAGGTGGCTGAGATATGAGGATCATGGTTTGAAACTAACCCCAGGCAGGAAAGTCCCTGAGACTCATCTTCAGTAAACCACCGGAAAACTGGACGTGGTGCTGTGACTCAAGCGGTAGAGCACTCGCCTTGAGCGAAAGAGCGCAGGGACAGTGTCCAGGCCCAGAGTTCAAGCCCCATGACTTGACAAAAATAAAAAAAGTTAGCAATAATCATCTCTATCCTGTGAGCTTGGGTGTTAAGGGATCCCCATTTATATGTATGCAATCAAGACTCAGAGGAAGTTATCTATCCCAAATCCCCCATATGGTGGTCAGGGGTGTTGGAACACTGGCACTGACTGTGTCTTGAAGAAAGGCTGTATTTGCGTGCAGGGAGTGTGAGTGTGGGGTGGGGGTGGGTACTCTCAGTGACTGTGGGATGATGTGAGCCCCATCGACACCCAGATTTTTCTGAGAGGATGCCTGCCTTCCTGTGAGGGGTAAAAACTTGCAGCGATGAGATGGAAGAGTGGCCCATGATTGTGTCTGTTTCTCCCTAGTTCTGGACTGATGAGTTTCTCCAGTGGAATCCCGAGGACTTTGACAACATCACCAAGTTGTCCATCCCTACAGACAGCATCTGGGTCCCGGACATTCTCATCAATGAGTTGTGAGTACTGTTACCAGAGGCTGGGAGAGTGGGGAGGGGGTAAAGTAAGTTAGGTGCTGGGAGACAAGACCTCCTACTTCAGCATTTGACACGTCCCATCCAAACTTGCAGACGGTAGGTCCAAGTGCACTTGAACTCAAGTTCGTTGTCTTATTTCCTTCCCTTCCCTTTTTATTTTTTTTTTAAAAAAAACACACAACAAACCAACTCCTTTTGTTCTGTGCCTAATGTTGAAACTCTATACTGATTAGTCCAAGGACCCCTGCCATGGGGAAAGAAGCCAGTGAATGAGTTCACACTGCGTTCTAATAGCCTAATGCGGACAGCTGCATTTTTAAAGGGGACACTTATGTCTTTGAAAGGGATGGAACACATGGATGGCAGCCACTGTCCCTGACCACAGGGGAGATTCTGAGCCAAGGAACTCGTTCAAATCTCCCAAGCCACACACGTGCCTACCAGGCCCCAGATTGCACCTCCACCAGGAAGTAGGGTGTTAAGCCTTTCTTCTCAGCCACCAGACATGGGCCTCGGCCAGCAGGCCTCCTCATCCTGTAGGCTCACTCAGGGTCCACCAATTGGACTTCTCTGTTCCAAGGCAAGGCAAATGGGGGTGGGGAGAAAGAAGGGAAAAAATGACAAGGGACTCCACCGAGCACACACTGCACGGGTCCACTCCCAAGAAAGGCAGTTGACACTGGCCAGACTCTTCAGTGCCCTGCAGAGCGCAGGGTCTTGGAAATCCATTTCTGGCTGGAAGTGCACTTCCAATGGTGATGGAGCTTGAATCTGGACTTCTCTCATCTCTCAGCTTTAATTTGAACTTCTCATTTCTGGCATGTCGAACTTCATGCCACTATGATTGCTGGTAGAACCTAGGGGTCCAGGACCAGTAAGAAGACCAGGAGATTCTCCAATTTTTTTCCTTCCTTCCTCCCCTCCCCTCCTTTTCCCTCCTTTCCCCTTCCCTCCTCTCTCTTCCTTTCCTTTCCTTTCCCTTCCCTCCTTTTTTTCTTTTCTTGGTCCAAGACTAAGATTCAAACTTGGTACCTGACACTTTCACTCATTGGCTGGTGCTGCTGTACCAACTAAACCACACCTCCAACCCTCAAATGTTGGGTTCATTTCTTTCTTTCTTTCTTTCTTTCTTTCTTTCTTTCTTTCTTTCTTTCTTTCTTTCTTTCTTTCTTTCTTTCTTTCTCTCCTTCCTTCCTTCCTTCCTTCCTTCCTTCCTTCCTTCCTTCCTTCCTTCCTTCCTTCCTTCCTTTTCCTTTTTCTTTTTGGTCCGTGATCAGGACTCTAACTCAGTGTCTGAAGCTGGCTTTTGCTCATTGGCTGGCACTCTAAACCCAAGCAGCCATGCCTCAACCTCTACATTCCCCAGTTCTTATCCATAATTTCTCCAGTCACCTCTTAAAGTAATGGTTTCATTTTCGAGACTTCTAGGAATGGGAAGCAAAGAGAAATCAGAGACCAGATGAAACACAAGGTTCTGTTCTCCTACCGAGACTGGCTGTTCCCACAGTTCCAATGGCTCTGGGAGCAGAGTTCCGCCCTGTCCAGGGGTAGCCGGTAACATGGGGTCAGCTAGGCAAGCTTTCTATAGCTGGTAGCATGGAGGCCCATGGATTCTTTCACTCCTTTTTGTGGCTAGGTTGAGTGAGGGAGCAGCATCGCTTATTGACAACGGTGGGCCAGGAAGCCTAGGGAAACAGACCAGACTAAACTGTCCTGTACCTTCCCTTAATTCCTTTCCCTGCTGGGCTCTCAGAGATCATCAGACTCTCAGGGCTGGGTCCCCAAATTACTGTCCCCTCTTCCCTGGCCAGCGTGGACATGGGGAAGTCTCCAAGTATTCCGTACGTGTATGTCCAGCACAAGGGGGAGGTGCAGAACTACAAGCCCTTCCAGGTGGTGACCGCCTGTAGCCTCAACATCTACAACTTCCCCTTCGACGTACAGAACTGCTCCCTGACCTTCACCAGCTGGCTGCACACCAGTGAGTATTCGGATTTGGAGGGGTGGGGCAGAGTTGGGGGTTCCAGAGACACCCAAACCTTTCTCTAAGTAGCTTATTCAACTCACTAGTTACATTCTTTTCCTCCCTCCCTCCCTTCTCTTCTCCTTTTCCCTTCCTTTCTTCCTTCCTTCTTTCCTTCCTCTTCCTTCCTTCCTTCCTTCCTTCCTTCCTTTCTTTCTGCTTTCCCTTTTCTCTCTTCCTTTTTGTCATCCTTTCTTTTTTTCTTCTTCCTTCCTTTCCTTATTTTTCCTTACTTTCTTTTTCTTTTCTTTTCTTTCTTTCTTCCTTCCTTCCTTTCTTTCTTTTTTCTTTCTTTCTTTCTTAGAGTTTTCCTTTCTTTCTTCATTTCTGTCCCTTTCTTTCTTCTTTCTTCCTTTCTTTCTGCCTCCCTTTCTCTTCCTTGCTTTCTGCCTTCCTTCCTTTCTCTTTCTTTCACCTTCCTTTCTTTTTTAAATTTCATGATCTTAGTTTTTATAATCAAACATAGTTTAATCACCATATTTATATCACAGTAAGAAAGACTTTAGATTATTAAAAGGTGGCAATATAATCTTCCAAATAGTTCCTGATAAAATCCTAGTGATTTTGCCATCCAAAGTTCAGTACTAAATACTAATTATTTCCCCTAAAATTTAGTGCTAAGTTATAGATTGCATTTGTTTCAGGAAAAAGTAAGACACAAACACATTTTAGCGGTTCTTTGACATGACATATACCATCTCAATCAATGAGTTAATATTAATAGGTTAATATTCAACAGTATGTGGCCCAATCTGACCTCACACTTCTGATCCTCCTGCCTTAGCCTCCTGAGTTCTGTGAATCCAGGCATGTGTCACTATGCCTGACTCTGGTACTTATTTTCTTAATGTCACAGGGCTTCTGTTTCTTCTTCCTCCAAGCAAGGCCAACATTGCTTCCCTTACTGCTTCCCTCAGTTGTGAGAATTTAGTGACATAGTGTGAATCAACCACAAGATGCGAAGGAAGGGACAATTCTTTGCCAAGATGCCACAATCATCTGCACTCAACGTCCCTCAGACCCACCCACTTCTCTTCATCATCTCCCCCACCCCCCAACTCCACCCATTCTCCAGCCAAGCCTCCTTCACTTCCTGCCCAGGAGTTTGCATTGGCCTCCAATCTGGTCTCCTCCATTCATTCTTGTCTCCCTCTAGTTCAGTCTCCCTCTAGGTCAGCAGTCTGCAAACTCGTGTTAAAATGCAAATCCAATTGTGTCACTTAATCCCTCCGTGACTTCCCAGCAGTCTTGGGACACAGTCCAAATCCTTGACCTGACCCCGCCTGCAGGGCAGCGCCTCAGCTTTGTCTGTGCCCCCAAACTCCGGGCCAGCCTAACTGCCTTCCTGGAGGCTCAGGAGACCCAGTCACTCCTGCTTTTTTCTTTATTTCATGCTGTTTCCTCGCCTAGGCTACCTACCCCACCCCGACCCCTCCTGCTGCTCATCTGCTCCTCCACCTGACTAGCTAACCCTTTTCTCACCTTTTAATCTTCGTTTTTTTTTTTTTTTAAGGATAACATTTCTCTGTTTATGATTTCCAGGAACAAAAACAAATTCAAGTTCACAAAAACGGAACAGAAATTGTTTTTATTACATACAAAACCAAGCACACCATCATTATAATAACAAATAAGCATGCTGAATATCTTCAGGTCATGTTAAATAGTGCCCTGAATATATAAATAAAAAATACTGCTTTTCTATCACCAGTATCACCAGTACCACCAGTAGTTTCAAAATTTCAATGTAACTACTCAAGTTAATAGCATCAAAGAAAGAGGAAACTATGGTCTTTTGTTTTTTTTTTGTCTTCTTTTTTATTTACTCCCCCCCCCCCCCTCTTTCTCTCTCCTTTTGGTCAGTCATGAGGCTTGAACTCTGGGCCTGGGCACTGTCTCTGAGCTCTTCATCTCAAGGCCAGTGCTCTACCACTTGAACCACAGCACCACTTCCAGTTTTCTATGTGGTTTATTGGAGATGAGAGTCTCACGGACTTTCCTGCCCAGGCTGGCTTTGAACCACGATCCTCAGATCTCAGCCTCCTGAGTAGCTAGGGTTACAGGTGTGAGCCACCAGCTCCTTCTTTCTTTTTATGGTGTACTGAGGTTTGAATTCAGGGCCTTACCTTGTTCGGCTCACCTCATGCTCCATCTTCACAGGGCCACATTCTCAGGGCCCTGAAGTCCAAGGCTGGCTTTATTTATTTATTTAATTTTGGTCTTTCACAGTCCAAGACATCAACATCTCTCTGTGGCGCTTGCCTGACAAAGTGAAGTCTGACAAGAGCATCTTCATGAATCAGGGCGAGTGGGAGTTGTTGGCGGTACTGACCCAGTTTCGGGAGTTCACTATGGAGAGCAGCGACTGTTATGCAGAAATGAAGTTCTACGTGAGTAGCGGTGGTGTGTGTGTGGGTGTGGGGGGATATTAAAGTGGTGCCCATTGTTACTAGTCCTTCCCACCATCCATGGGGGATTTAGGGAGGCCCATATAGCTTCCCCCACGAACATCAGGGTGTCACACTGGCCCTGGATCTTCAGTGAATTAGATGGGGGAACCTACTTGTTCTGTATAGCTGTAAGCTCTGCCCATTTCCTTCCCTGGGTAATCTAGACCAGAAGTTCCACAAAGAGAGGGGATGTGGGTTGGGGTAGTAGTTCCTGGGTTAGAGCCTGTGTGTGCTGAATTTGGGGCTCTTCAAACTCCTCTCTCCTGGCCACAGTTGGTCATCCGCCGGCGGCCCCTCTTCTATGCCGTCAGCCTTTTGCTGCCCAGTATCTTCCTTATGATCATGGACATCGTGGGCTTCTACCTGCCCCCGGACAGTGGTGAGAGGGTCTCCTTCAAAATCACCCTCCTCCTGGGCTACTCAGTCTTCCTGATCATTGTGTCCGACACCCTGCCGGCCACCGCCATTGGCACACCCCTCATTGGTAAGGCCTCTGCTAGGGGACGAAGCCCAGTCTGGCGGAAGGCTTTGCCCCCTCCCATTTCCTGTATGTGTGTCTTTTTCCCCTCCCCCTCCCACCCCGGGGGTGCACAGGTGTCTACTTTGTGGTGTGCATGGCTCTGCTGGTGATAAGCTTGGCCGAGACCATCCTCATTGTGCGGCTGGTACATAAGCAAGATCTGCAGCAGCCGGTGCCTGCCTGGCTGCGGCGTCTGGTCCTGGAGAGAGGCACCTGGCTGATGTGCCTGGGAGGGTGGCCCACCTCCCACAGGCCCCCAGCTGCCTCCCAGACCCCCAAGACCGATGACTGCTCAGGTGAGAGAGGGAAAGAAAGAGTCCCATGCAGAGGGTGTGGTATGCTGAAGATCCTGGGCAGGGCCTGGGAATTTCATTCAGTCCTACGTTTGGTGTCCATGCCTGTCCATACTGGGAGTAGGTAGACTTGGCCAGACATCTCATCCCAGATCCTTGCTCCACTTTCACATGCTCATCAGCTCATCAGTGATGGCAGGAGCCTGCAGGCTGAGCCTTGTCAGGGGCTAAGCCCTCTAGGCTGGACATGGCCTCTGAGATTGACCTGTAGTAAGGACATGAGGATGCTCTTCTCCATGCTGCAGATGGGTAAATACTGCAGGTGGGATTGCTAAAACTCTCTCATTGTAAACAGCTTAAAGATGAGGTCCCTCGGACTTTCAAACATCTCTGAGACAGAGACAGGCGTTCAAAGTCACAGTAAGTGTAGAGTTCATGCCTCTTCTTCCTGAGGAATTGTTAAAGATGTTTTCATTGGTGTTGTTGGAGTTTGGTTGATTGGTTCATTCATTGAGCCCTTTGTGCTAGGCGTGTGAATTATCACATGTAATAGGACTCATCTCCTGTGTGTGTGTGTGTGTGTGTGTGTGTGTGTGTGTGTGTGGCAAGGGCATTCTCTTTTAACTTTTCACTCAAGGCTGGTGCTCTACCACTTGAGCCACTTCTGTCTTTTTGCTTATGAATTGGAGATAAGAGTCTCATGGACTTTTCTGCCCAGGCTGGCTTTAAACCATGATCCACAGATCTCAACCTCCTGAGTAACTAAGATTAGAGGCATGAGTCACTGGCACCCAGCTATAGCCTCCTATTTCAAATGAGGAAACAGAAGCATAAATATCTTGCCCTAGATCCCAGAGCCAAGAACTGGAGGAATGGTGATTTGAACCCAGGCCCATCAAACTCTAGGCTCATGTCTTGAATTACTCTTTCCCACTCCACTTTTTTTTTGTTCTTCCTGGCTATGTCCAGATATCTTACAGTGTTCTGGTCCATCTTGCTATCTTTCTGTCTCATGAGTTGGTGAACTAACATACCATCCTAGTGTTCTACTTCACTTGGTGGAGGTCAGCATCTTTGAAGATGCTATATTTTCTGGGTCCAGAAGGACAGAAACTCCTGGAGAGGAGGAGACTGGAGAGGAGCTATCTGCTTAAGGCAGAGAATGTAACGGAGAACAGAGGATTTGGCTTCAGTGATCTTGTCATTACATGATGTTTCTGCCGCAGGAATCTCTTAACCTCTCTGAACGTCAGCACTATCACAGGAAAGTGGAGGGGGGGGGAGGTGGGAATTATTCCTACTTGGCCTTTCTCATGGGGCTGTTGAAAGGCTCAAATGAAATAATGGATACCAGGCTGTTAAGGAAAACCATGGGACAGATAAACATGAATTTCATGATTGTGATGACTTGTGGAAAAGGTGGGGAGTGTGATTATGGAGGGGTGGGCAGAAGTCTTCGATGGAGTTTGAGGTGGATGGTAGGTATGAAATTCGATCGTTATTCACTTTGCGTCATTTATGTCTGAAATGAGTCAGAATAAAACTTGGTTATAGAAACAGGAGAAGTAATGTTCAGGTCGCCCCACTAGTCTCCCTGCCTTACCAACGCTCTGTTCTTCTTCCAGTTGTGGGAAACCACTGCAACCATTTGGAGGGACCCCAAGACTTGGAGAAGAGCGTGAGAGGCAGAGGCAGCCCCCCTCCACCTCCACGGGAAGCCTCCCTGGCTGTGCGAGGGCTGTTGCAGGAGCTATCCTCCATCCGGCACTTCCTAGAAAAACGGGAGGAGATCCGGGAGATGGCCAGAGATTGGCTGTATGTGGGGTCCGTGCTGGACAAGCTGCTCTTCCGCATCTACCTGCTGGCAGTGCTGGCCTATAGCATCACCTTGGTCACTCTCTGGTCGATCTGGCATTATTCCTGAGCGGGCACGGTCCATCAGGGAGTAGGGCTAGGATAAAGGATTTATGTGTAGGTCCTTCGGTGCCCGGGAGGTGTCAGGAATATTCCCAAGATACAGATACAATCTTATCCATTCCCAATGCCAGTTCAGCTAAGCCATCCCAAATCAGAATCTGAGTCCTTCTCCCCAGCAATGTAGCGCTCAAAGATCCTTACGTCTTCTGCCAACTGCCTGTGATGACTTTCAAACCTGCTTAGCTTAGATCAGAAAAAACCCCAAGCATCCCCTAACTTCACCTCATTGATTTACTAAGCATCAAGTCTCAGTTTCTCCATTGGCACTTCCCTGAATAAGATACTCGGAATTCTGCTCATTTCCACCAGCTTTGTTTTTAGATGAAAAACAAACTTAACCTTCTCTTGCCAGGTACCTGATCAATCTAACCCCTCAAATTCTCTTTCTGAGAATCATCCTGACATTCATGTCCTGACATTCATGCTCCATCAGCTGAAGGGGCATGGTTGGGGTAATAAAGTGCAATGAAGCCTTAAGCTCTCTTGTTGTCTGTTTGCCAGTACCTCTGAGGAAGGAATAGAGAGAGAGGAAAAAATACTTTAAAGTTCCAGTTCAAAATAAGGTTTGGAACCAGTGGCTTATACCTATAGTTTTAGCTACTCAGGAGGCTGAGATCTGAGGATCACAGTTTGAAGCCAACCCAGGCCAGAAAATCAATTAACCAGCAAAAAGCTGAAAGCGGAACTGTGGTTCAAGTGGTAGAGTGCTAGCACTGGGCAAAAAAGTTCAGGGACAGCGCCCACATCCTGAACTCAAGCCCCAGAACAGGTATCCACAAAGACAGAAGGAAGGATAGAGAGGGGGAGGAGAGGAAGGAAGGGAGGGAGGGGGGAGAGGGAGAAAGGGAGGGAGGGAAGAAGGGAGGGATTACCTGTAGTTTCCATTGGTTGGTCTAGGAAACTGAGAGGTGAATTGGTAGCCATCATGAGAGAGAAACAATAGCAGGTGGGTTATTGGTGTGGGGGCCAGAACCATGATCATTAATAGCTCATGATGTCTACCTGAAACTGGAAGCAAGCTCTCTCCCTGTACAAGTGCCCTGCAATGCAGAAAAGAAGTTCAGCACCATGGCCAGCACCCATTGGTTTGGGGCTTGGAAAACAGCCTAGTCTTGGATTCACCCATCTCTGCTAGAAAGCAGGACTCTGAGGGAAGTAAGTTGGAATAACAATTTTTAAAAAATCTTCTGTTCTAGACACTAGAGTTTAAGATGTGTTGAGGAACACTTGGACTCCGACTTCATCCACCTACCATGCATTCCGAAATGAGGAAATCTAGATCCCATTAAAGACGATCTGATTTGGTGTCTATAATGTATAGATAGGGCTTACCCTTCTCTCTGTCTTAGACTGCTGGTCAGTCAGAGGAAAGCATGGCAGAAGAAGATTAAATGTTGCCAGTCTAGTGGGACAGGATGCTCCCCCGCCTCCAAGAAATAGCTGGGGGTGATTTCTAACACTTTCATATATAAATTGTTCCAAGCCAGGCAATCCCAGAACAATGAAACATGATACAAGTCCCCTAACCCCAAATGCTGTGCTTTTATTTCCTACGACATCCAGGGGGCTGGCTATAGGCTGCACTGATTCTTTGTGTCTGGAGGAGCTCAGAGGCTAAGGGAGAGCAGTCATCTGGCTTAGCTGACGACACACTGGGAAATGAGGTTTCGTCTGCCACCTCTACCCCACACAAAGGAACACTGGAGATTTTGGATTTCTCTTTATTTTGTTGCAGAATGGGGATCTGGGTCTTTTAGCAAACAGCAGTGGGTTGTGGTGGTGAAGATTGGTCCCCACTGACAACTGTTGTCTTTGGCTACAGTCAGATGGGGCCAAAGATGGGGGCTGATCACCTCTCCTCTCTCAGGATGGCCCCTGCAGCCCATAGGTTATAACTGGGCCTCAGGTCCCACCTCCTGGGACTTGAATGGGCCAATCATGTTATTAGGGGGTCTCCATGTCATTGGCCACAGGGATAGAGGGTGGGCAGCCTGGCACTGTGAATGCACCACTGGCCAGTAAGTGCCTGGCTATTGACAAAGTGTTCAACCAGAGAGCTAGTAAGACACTAATCAACCTATCGATTTCCCATCTCCCCCTCCTCACCCTTCACCCATAATCAATGGGGCAACAGAGCCCTGCATTGAGGTAGCCAATTAACCACCGTGAGAATGAACCACCACCACGTGTAACATCTTCTGCTTCACTAGTCCCATACAATCAGCCCATCGATTGGGCATCTGGGCCGTGATGCCCAGAGATGGGAAACTGAGGCCAGACCCAGAGACTCTTCCGGTAAACCAACTCTTGTCTGGAAAAACTGATTTTAATCTTCTCTTAATCAGAATATGCACACTCAGAATTGCCTTTCCATGTAGTATCCCCCCCAGAACCTGCTTCCTTCCCACCTCTAGCCCCTTTGACCCATCCATGCTGCGAGGCAGGAAAGGACTTTATAAATACAGGTTTCTGACATCTCAGTTCACTTTCCCATCATCCCCCTCCTCCGCCTTTACATCTACTTCCCCACCCATCCTTCTTCATAGTTATTTAACTGGATTTCCATCAGAGATGTTGGAAGTATCCAGCCTGGTCCAGCCCTACTATAAGGTCACAGCTGGTCCTGTTTTGGAGACCCATCTGCCCCTGCCCTCCAGGAGAGACATTGCCGCCTTTTTCCTTCCCCCTTGAAATCTGGCCATCTTGTGCTCAAAACATCAACAGGATGCAGAACACGCCGCCATTTTCAGGAGAGCCCAGGCAAGGAGACTGAATGGAATTTTTTCCCCCCAGATAACAGAAAGGAGGAAAACTTTCCTGGCTGGGTGAAGATGTGGGGGCGGGGGGGGGGGGAGGGAGTGTGGTTCAGATTGCAATCCAGATTCTCCTCCCTCTCCTCCCTCCCCCCTCCCAGCCTCTAAATCAATACATTTTGAATCTAATCTAATAACAGAGATTTAACGAGGGGATAATGCCTGTGGAGCCGCCAGGCGCTTTGTCTCTTCTTTCATGAGGCAGCTGGGGCCCATTATCCGGGGACAATGCCCTATGCTAATCACTCCCCCCTTCCTCCCTCCAAGTGTTGGAGGGGTGAGGGTAGTGAGCTAGGGAGGGCAGTTCCTTCCTTGATTGGAGGGGAGGGGAGAAGTAGAAGGGGGGTAAGGGGGAAGTACAACAGGGTCCAGCCGTACAACACAACTGCCCTGATTTGACATGTACAGGCTGGACTTCTTTCCTGGGCACTGGGTATCCTAACCAGCTACCTCTAGCTCCAGCAATACTCACAAAGAGCCCATAATTAATTATCAGCTGTAATACCCATGCTGAGAGTTGGATCCCCCCCCCTTTTTTTTCTAACTTGGTCCTCTATAATTTAAGCTATCCCATTAAAGCCTGTGATTGGCCATTCCTGAATGTCAGGGCTAGAGAATGAAACCCCAGTTGTTAGGATCCAAAACGACCCCTCCTCAAAACTGAAGCCTACTCTACACACTATTTTTATTCTAGCTGGAGATTTGGGAGTTAGACGGTAGGAAAAACTTCCTGGCAATATTTATTCCTAACATTAATTAGATCATGAGTCTGGACGGGAAGGAATAGAATGTCATTTCCTAGAAATCTTTCAAAAGACAGAACTTGCTGGACGCAGTGGTACCGATCTGTAATGTCAGCTACCCACGAGGGAGACATAGGGAGCATCATGATTCAAGGTTAGCCTGGACGGAAAGTTAGCAAGAACCCATCTCAACCAGTAAACTAAGCATGGCAGCACACACCTGTTAATCCTGCTACTTACATGGGAGGCATGAGTAGGAGGATCTGTCCAAGATTAGTCTGGGGAAAAAAAACCCCAAACAAACATGAGCCCCTATTCCAAATAAATAACTAAAGCCAAAAGAGCTACACAGGTGTGACTCAAATGGTGGAGCAAGGCTCTGAGTTCAAACACCAGTACTGCCACACACACACAAAATAAGTAAATAAAAATAGAGGCATTTATATCTTTAGCTAGGGAGAAAAAAATGGAGATAAAAAGATAAGTAGGATTAGAGGGCTGGGAAGGTGGCTCAGTGGTAGAGTGCTTGCCTAGCATGCATGAAGCCCTGGTCTTAATTCCTCAGTACCACTACACAGAAAAAGCCAGAAGTGGCGCTGTAGCTCAAGTGGTAGAGTACTAGCCTTGAGCCAAAGAAGCTCAGGGACAGTGCCCAGGCCTGGAGTTTAAGCCCCATTTAGCTAGAGCAGACCGGGAGGAGAAATGTGCCTCAGCTTCCTACCACAGAGCTCTCATGATCCAGAGAGGCAAGCTTACACACCTGAGGTCCGGTCACCCCCATGCCTTTCTGAAACCCATTTGTTGGGATTAATGAGTGCCATGGGGGGCTGCAAGTGTGTAATCAGGCTCCATTGCAGGCCAGCTGCGACCCCTCTGGCCAGCCTGTCTTCCCGGTTCCTCCATCTGTTCATCTGTAAAGTGGGGCTTGTGCTAGCGTGGGGCTCAGAGGTGTTGGGGTCAGCACGCTGTCCATCCATGTGGAAAAGTCCGCAGAAGAGACAACTAGAGGCATATCAGCTCGGCTCTCATTCTGAACAAGTGAGGACTGCTCCTAGTTGGTGGTGGATGGGAGACCTTACTCCTCCTCTGCCCATTTTAGGGAAGTGTGGGGCAAAATGAACTGAGAACTCACCAGAGGGTCAAAGGGGATGAAAGTCCCTCCCACCAGGAGGGAACTCTCCCCCCCTCCCTCCCGCTCTGTCTTTCTCTCTCATGGCTGTGCCTTTGTCTCAATCCTGCACACTTTTTTTTAAATGTTGCAAATCGTTCTCTCCTAAAAACCTCAGTTTAAGTTCCTGCTCTAGAACAGAATGATTTATGCAAGCATATTTTGGGGATCCAGCTTGATCCCATGTGGTCTTTCCTATGCATCGCCACCTCCTGAGTTCTGTGTCTGCACACAGAATCACGCCTTTGGCAGACATGTCGTAAGTATGACAGGGCTGTGGGACCTTGGTAATCCACTTGCACATAGCCAGGACAACACCTGCTCAAAATTCTATCCTACAGGTCTCTAAAGGGATGTCAGTCTTAAACCAAGAGCAATCCCAACCTTGCTTTCTGGATTCTGCCCACAAGGTGGCAGCAAAGTCTGGAAGTTCTACCCAAAGGGTCTGCACGACACATTTTCCGGCCCCCCTTTTCCTATTGCTTCTTCCAAATAAAGACCCATCCTCTCTCTCCTGCAGCTCATGAGGCCTCGGATCTTTCCTGTGATTTCCATTACTCACGAAGCCAAGGTCTAAACATTGCTATTGCCAACGTGTTTAACAGAGTGTGTTTTCCTGGGGTTATTATGACTAACCGCTAACTGAACACACACATGTGATGATGTCGCACATTTTTCCACGGCTAAGTTCAAAATGATCCACGTTATGGTTCAGGCATACGCCTCCCCCTGAAGTTCACGTGTGAAAGGCTTGGTCTCCAGGGCAGCAGTGTTCAGAGGTGAGGGATCTGGGAAGTGATTGGATTCTGAGGGCTCTGCTCCCATCAATGAGGTTAATTCATGAATGGGTTCATAATTTAATAGGGCAATAGGGAGGTGACAGGAACTTCAGGAGGTGGAGCTTATTCAGAGATAGTAGGCCACTGGTGTCATGCCCTTGAAGGGGAAGTTCTGTCCCCAGAACTTCCGGTATCTCTCTTTCTTCATTTCCCAGCCACCATGATCTGAGAAGCTCCCAGCCCTGATGCTCTGCCTCACCATAGGCCTAAATGCAATGGCGTCCCTGACCCTGGACAGAAAACCTCAGAACCATGAGCTGAAAACAGATTCTCTCGGACTTACAGTTAACTTTCTCATATATTTTGCCACAGTGACAGAAAGCCGCCTCACACAGACCAGCCAGACTCTGCTTCTGAGCCTAGAAGGCATATCTGTTTCCCTGCCTGCACTCCTTTGCTTGTGGGCGCTTTCCTGTCTCTGGAGCCAGAAATGAATTACTTGAAGCAAGCTTTCCTCACTCTCCATCTCCCTCTCCCTCTCCCTTCCTTCCCTCTCCCGTCCCTCCCTCTCTCTCCCTCTTCTCTCCTCCCTTCCATGCCCCCTCTCTCATACTCTTTCCCTCTCCCCTCTCCTCTCCCTCTCCTCCCTCTTTTCTCTTCTCCCTTTCTCCCTTTTTCCCTCTCTCTCCTGCTCCTCCCGTCCCCTTCTCTCCTTTGCTCTCTCCCTCTGGTGCCTCACCCCATCGTCTTCTCTGACCCCTGTGACACCCTCTTCCCTTTATTCAGCCTTTGAGATCCTGAGCAAGTCCACAACCTCTCAGTGCCTTAGTTTCCTCTCCTGTAATAACAGGCACGGGCCTCATGGGACTGCTGTGAGCCACCGCAGGTCAAGGGTCTTGACACAAAGCGCATGGTGGATAGGTTTCAACTCTGGCTTTACTCTTGCTCTTCTATGGAAGCGCAGCCAGAGCTGAGCTGTGGCGGGGTCTATCATGGGTAAGTGATGGAGCTGGTGTGTGTGTGTGTGGGCAGGGGAGGGGGGGAGGAGTATGCATGCTAAAATCCTGAGCTCCTGGGGGTTTTACTCAATGGTAAAAGAGCCACTGGGCTCTGCCAGAGGCAGAGAGAGGTTCACTACTTTGTGGGATGCTAGAGTGTTCCACTGAAGCTCCTTGTCTGTGAGGATGACCATAAAATGCGTCATGCTGGAGGGGGAGTCACTTCACCTCCCAGGACTGGATCCTCAAATCCAGATTCTCAGCCCTGTCCTCCCTCCCTCCACCTCCCCTGCTCTTCCCCCCTCACCAGCATCAAGGCAGCTAAGGCTGGAGGAGGGGAGGGGAGGCCTCAGCTTTCCCTTTGTCCAATGTGAGGTCATGCTTCCTCCTGAGGCTCATCTCAGAGGTCAGGAGGATTTCCTGTGGGGTCACAGGTCAAACGCCGCATGTCTGAGCAGAGCTCCAAGACCCAGGCTGCCCTGTGCCCTCTTCTCCTCCAGGAAGAAGGAGGCAGGAAGCCGTCCTAGTAGGCAGGCTGAGGGGGCACCCCACCCCCATGGAAGGACTGGGTTCTAGAACCTCCCATCTTCAGCCAGGAGCTTATATGTGGGGTAGGGAGCCAGCTGGGGACAGCAAAGGGGGGCAAATCCCATGTGGTTGAACATGGACTGTAGCCTGACTGGACTGACAAGGGATCCATCCCTAGCTACGCCGTGACCTCAGTCTTATTTTTCATTCATAGCGCTTTTTGTGCACACAGAATCTCTGGGCGTCCCTGCAGAGGCAAGAGCAAATGCAATGCTTTTTGCCAAGCAGGGAAATGGGGTGAGTTCACCCTGAAGTCCCTGATCATTTCTTGGGGGTTCCCTAGAATTTAGGAGTAGAACAGAATCTCTGTGGGGCCAGACAGTAGCTAAGCAGCCATCACTTCCAGGGTCTTGATGTCAGAGGTGATGAGAAAGAAGGGTAGGGTAAGAAATTCCCCTCTGAAGTTCTCTTGCATTGTAGACTGGGTTGGGGGACCCCCAGGCCAGGCTTGCAGCTGGGGCCCTGAGTTTCACGGCCGGGCCGAGGGGGGGTGCGGGGGGGGGGGGAGAGGGCCTGCACTGCACAGTCCTGGGAATGCCGCTTACAGGGGCAAGAGTGCGAACTGATCCCCGGAGTTGTGCTATTCCTGCGCCTTTCAGTCTTCAGCCTATGGGATCCACCTCGGGCTTGAGCTCCTGGCAGGGTCTCAGGGCCTCCCTCTCTGTGTATCCACCACACTCACCATGCTTCCCTTCCATGGCCTCCTCTGTGGAATTCTAGCCATTGGTTTCTGAGTGGGTCTTTCCCACCCTTCTCTCATTCTCCCTCCTGCCTTCCTAGCACAGTGCAGGCAGTATGGAGGGGAGGGCCCTCGAGGTGGGTCATGCTGGCAGAAGATGCAGCTGTTCAGAGCTGGAGATGCACGTGCACCCTTTCACTAGACACCGCGTTACCATAGCATTGTGAATGGAAGCAAGTGGGACAGACTTGGGCAATGATTCGAACTCCATTTTCTTCCTTCCTTCCTTCCTTCCTTCCTTCCTTCCTTCCTTCCTTCCTTCCTTCCTTCCTTCCTTCCCCTTTCCGTTTCTCTACCTCCTCCTCTTCCTCCTCCTCCTCTCCACCTCCTCCCCCTCCTCCTCCTCCTCCCCCTCCTCCTCCTCCTCCTCCTCCCCCTCCTCCTCCTCCTCCTCCTCCTCCTCCTCCTCCTCCTCCTCCTCCTCCTCCTCCTCCTCCTCCTCCTCTTTCACTGTTCTGGAGTCTTGCACTTGCTAGGCAGGCATTCTACCACTCGAGGCATACTTCTACCCCTTTTTTTCTTTTATTCTTCAAATAAGGTCTCTGTTTCTGTCTTTGTTAGCCTGGACTGTGATCCTCCTATTTACATTTCTCGTGTAGCTGGGATGATAGGCATCTACCACTGTGCCCAGCTTTTCATCATTGGAGGGTCTCACATACATTTTTGCCCCAGGCTGGCCTCCAATTGTGATCCTCCCAAGCTCCTAACTACAGGCATGTGTCCCAGTTTCCAGCCAATGGTTTCTTTTCTGAGAACACTTATAAACCTGGCCTGAACCTTTCTAATAGGCGTCTCCCTCTCATTCTCTTTTTTCTTCCAGTGCTGAATATTTTAAAGGCTATTTTGACTCTCTGTTGTAATAAGAAGCTGGCAATTAACTATTATAAGGCCGTTTTACAATCGTATGGAAGCCCCTTTTATCCACTTTGTCTTAAATGGTTATATCTTTTATCCCTAGTTTTCAGGAATATAAAACTTTACAGCATTTCCTGCAAACCTTCATACTTTGCCTTTCAGTTTATTGCTCCCTCTGCAGATATATCTTTCACATAAATAAGGCTTTCATCTGTACAGTACAGGCCAGGGAAGGCTGTGTGCCCAGACTTTCATCAGAGCATCTTGGCTCCGGGGGGGACAGAAGTCCTGTGGAGAAATCCCCAGAGGCAGTGCCTTGGCTACCATGTGCCTGGCCTGAAGCTTGGGTTCCAGGCCCATATGGCCTAGATTGTCATGTCTTCTCTCTTCCAAGCGTAGGGGAAATGACTCCGAAGGTGACTAGGGAGAGGCAGCAATAGGCTTAGACAGCAATAGGCTTAGGCAGAGTTCCCCAGGGCAGGCCAGGCCTAGGGCAAAGCCTGAGCCAAGTGCAAGGGCCATCCAGTGTCCTGGGCTTCCTAGGACACAGCAGCCTCAGGAGCGTGCGGGTGTGGATCACCTAATGCATGTCCTGTGGGCTAAGAAAGCTCACTCAGATCCTCAGGCGCTCACGGACCTGCATTCTGGAAGCTTTTCTGGAAGGAGGGACTCCAGCACTGTGTCTAACCTGGTTCTCCTTCCTCTCCAGATCTCACTAGGAACTGGAAAAAGCTCAATGATGCCTATTGTTTAATTAATGGGATTGTACTCACATCACTGTCCTGGTTTGGTTTCGTTTGTTTTGTTTAGCTTGCCTGTCTGCCTGCCTGACTGCCTCCCTCCCTCCCTCCCTCCCTCCCTCCCTCCCTTCCTTCCTTCTTTCCTCCCTCCCTCCCTCCCTCCCTCCCTCCCTTCCTTCCTTCCTTCCTTTCTTCCTTCTTTCCTGCCTCCCTCCCTCCCTCTCTCCCTCCCTCCCTCCCTCCCTCCCTCCCTTCCTTCCTTCCTTCCTTCTTTCCTTCCTTCCTCCTCCTCCTCCTCCTCCTCCTCCTCCTCCTCCTCCTCTTCCTCCCGTTCCTCCTCCTCCTCTTCCTCCTCCTCCTCCTCCCCCCTCCCCTCTCTCTTTCTTTCTTCCTCCCAAGTCTGGCTTTCTATTACCTGAATCACTGCTCCATTTCTGGCTTTTTGTTGGTTAATTGGCGCTGATTCTCACAGATCTGTCTGCTCCAGCTGGCTTTGAACCGCGATCCTCAGATCTTAGCCTCCTATGTCACTAAAGTTGCAGGCGTGTTCTACCAGCCCCCGTGCATGGTGTCCCCGCTTTGATAATGGTGCTATGATCGTGTGAGATGTGAACCTCAGGGGAAGTTTGGGGAGCCATATGTGGAAATTCTCTGTATTGTTTTGTCAATATTTCTGTAAGCTGGAGGGAGAGGCGTGGCTCAAATGGTAGAGCACCAGCCTCAAGCAAGAAAGCCAAACAAGAATGGGAGAACCTATGTTCAAGTCTCAGTACTGGAGGAAAAAGCTGGAGGTCTAAAATTAGTTCCAACCCAGAATCCCTCACCACCACACAGAGAGGAATTCTTTTTTTTTTTTTTTATTGTGAAAATACTGTACAGAGGGGTTACAATTACTTGGGCAAGATAATGAGTACATTTCTTATCAAGCATTGTTGCCTCCTCCCTTGTTTCCCCTTCCCATCCCTTCCCATCCTCCCCCCCCCCCCGCCCCCCACAAAAGGAATTCTTTCTGGCAGTTTCCTTGACTCTGATGCTTCTCCATCTCTCTCCCCGCCGGTCCTTCTGTATGTCTTGCTGCCATCTTTCCTTTCTGCCCTCTCAGCACCTTTCCCTTCTTTACATTTGGTGGTCATTTTTGTGGGGTTGAATCCAGGGCCTTGTACATGCCAGGAAAGCCATCTTCAACCCGCCTTTCCCTTTCTCACACACACACACACACACACACAATCGCTTTCTTCTCAGATTTAACCTTCCCACAAGTAAACATTTACACCCATCACCACGTTTTGCTCCTTCAGCTTCCTGAATAGCCCCCAGCTCTTCAGAGCCTCCTCCCCAGGGCCTCCTCTCCAACACCTGGGGCACATCATCCTCAGCCACACCCCCGTTCCCCATCATCCACATGATTCTACAAGCCCTTTGTTGGGCTTCCCACCTTGGCAGGGCCACAGTGAGCTCATTCTTACCCTCCAGCAGCTCCTGCTACCTCTATCCCTCTCTACACTGTCTGGGTTCCAAAGGAAGAGATAGGTATTCCAGCCCCCCCCATCCCCCCCCCCCCCCCGTGTTGGGTGCAAAGCTCATTTCCTTCCTGTGCCACAGTAATTATCTTCCCCCTCACCTCCTGCACTATAAACCTGAAGGGACCAGAGATCCTAGCCACCATGATTTCTTGTGATAAACCCCATGGAGACTCTATGCCATCTACTGGGGGAAAAAGCAGCGGTGGCGGGGGGTAGGGGGGATCTAACTTCCTCGTATCCTGGTTTCTATCTGCCCACCAGTGACCTCAGTGGTTCAAGTACATCCCAAAGCAAAGTCTTCATAGTGGCTTCTGCATCTACTGGACAGAACATGGCTTCTTTCTCTTCTATGAACATATTGATGAAAGTATGGTCTGTGCAAGGGAGGATTACAATGGTGTAAACTCCTTTGAACAACAAACTTACAGCTTAATGCTAGGAAGCAGGAATATATATTGTGTAGGGATAGGAGGAGGCCAAGGGGTGAGAAGGTAGACAAACAGAGAAAGGAAGGGTGGGTAAATACAGTCATATTATTCTGTGTGTGTGTGTGTGTGTGTGTGTGTGTGTGTGTGTGTGTGTGTGTGTGTGTGTGTGTGAAACAGAACTAGGGAAATCGAGGGCAAAGGTGGAACTGAGGGATATGGGAAAGATAAAGAGTTTTTAAAAGGTAATGAGTTAGATTGAAGCTCTTGGAGTGGCTGGGTGTGGAGGAGAGGGGAGGGAAGGGTAAATGGAATGGGAACACGTTTCTATTTTATTTTGTTTGTTTGTTTTTTTTTGTCGGTCGTGGGGCTTGAACTCTGGGCCTGGGCGCTGTCCCTCAGCTCTTCAGCTCAAGGCTAGCGCTCTACCACTTGAGCTACAGCGCCACTTCCCACGTTTCTATTTTAATATCTGCAAGGAGCACCTTTTGAAGAAGAGCAAGGATAGATATCAAGCTACCTGTGTCTCAGCCTTCTTGGTCCTGTAGGGTATGTTAATGCACTCTATGTCTTCCAGTGGACTAGAAAATAGACTGAGGTCAGAACAGGGACTATAGTCTCCTCCTGCCATACTGATAACTCATGCATAATGGCACCTCCCGCCTTCTAATTGGAATGAAGTCAATGCACACACTTTAAGAGCTCACAGGCCCTGTGCAATAGAACAGTTGTGCAATTCTACCCTTCCTCCTCAATATTTGATTGTTTGTACCCAGTGGGACAAGGGAACTGGAATGTTGGTAAGTTTACAAGCATCAATTATTGGTTAGTGGCAGGGGGTGGGAGTTGAGTTATGCAGCACAGGTACTTCCTGCAGCTCCAAGGCCTCTACAAAGGCAATGATTTGACTGGCCATTGGACATGAACACAGCTGGGAATCTGTGTATACAAAAATAACAATAGCTGCCAGGTGCTGATGGCCCACACCTGTGATTCTAGCTACTCAGGTGGCTGAGATCTGAGGACTATTGTTTGAAGGCCAGGCTGGGCAGGAAAGGCCAGGAGATTCTTATCTCTAGTTAATCACCAAATGTCAGAAGTGGAGCTATGGCTCAAGTGGTAGAGCACCAGCCTTGAGTATAAAAAGCTAAAGGACAGCAAGCACCCAGGCCCTGAGTACAAACCTCCAAGCTCCAGTACTGGTGCATGTGCACACATGCATGCACACACACACACACACACACACACACACACACGCACGCACGCACGCACACACACCACCACCACTACAAATGCAAAAAGGACACAGAATAGCTGTAAATCTAGGGAGAACATACCATGAGAAAGAAGTTGTAGTGGTTTTAGATTAGGGGGCCCAGGGAAGGCCTCTTTGAGAAGGTATTTGACTAAAATACCCGCAGGAAGTACAGGAGGCGTGATCAGTCTCCAAGTCTGGTACTTAGTAAAATACTCCCTATTTGTTGCCCAATAGAAGAATGCATGGATGGACAGCATTGGTGCTTCTAGTTCCATTTTACCTGCACAGGAAAGAACAGAGATTCTTGGGCCCCATTCAGAGACCCAGTTCCCAGGGAGTAGGAGGCTGTGCTTGGTCCACCAGGAGGCCGTCCAGTCTTAGGTTTGCTCCAGAGTCGCCACAGGGAGTCCAAAGAGAAATGAGCCTCTCAAGTCCTACAGCATCCATCTGAAGAAAACGGCACTGAGTGCTAGAGACTTGCAAACTTGCTGGGTACATGGTGGGCTGCCTTGGGAGCAACAAATGAGCCTGTGCAGATGGTGAAGAGATAAACGACGCCATCTTTTTACTGTAGCGGTACAGTCGTAATTTTCCCAAGACATTTATTAGGTGGCGTCTCCCTTCTGCAAGACTGTGTTGTGGCTGGCGCATAGAGCGGCTGCCGGCCAGGTGGAGGAACAAACCCGGGTGCTAATGGCCATAGTGGACACCCCGATCTCTTTTCTTTCCTTCTGTAGTCGCTCTTGATAATTTATAGTCCGGTTTGATGTGTGAATGGCCGTGTCTCTCTAGTCATGGGTATTCTCTGTAAGTATTCCCTGCTATGGAACTCCATCAAATAATTATCTCCCCCTTTTTTTTATTTATTCTCCTTTTTTTCTCTCCTGATCTGCATCACTATAAAATATTCCCATGGCCTCTTCTGGGTAGAAAGCCTCGTTCGTGATTGTAAAGTGTATTTATATACAGTATTATATCCTCAATGGGTGACTGTTTATTCCAGCACTTGTCTGATTTGAAAGGACTCTGGGCCAGTGATGGATTCCTACCACTTCTCATTGGGAGCAGAAGAGCTGGGTCGGGGGGAGGGGGGGGGAGGGGGAAGGAGTTGCAGGTCGTTGGCTTAACTCCAGTGGACTAGCCCAGCCAGGTGTGATGCTTCAGGTCCAGCTACACCTCAAAATACCCTGACCTCCAAGAAAGCAGCCCACCTTCCAGAGCCTCTGGGTTCTCTCCCTAGCTTTTGCTACAAGAAATCTTGATTCAACTTGAGTCAGCTTTGCAGAATACAGAGCACATGAAAGTGCATTAGGAAACTAAAGGACCTATTCCCATGGTTCTCAGGCTCAGTGACATGCTTGATCTAGTACCTTATATATATATATATATATATATATATATATATATATATATATATATATATATATATATATATATATATAGTCAGGACAAGGGCACTATCCCTAAGCTTTTTTGCTCAAGGCTAACACTCTATTACTTTTAGTTTTCTGGTGGTTAATTGGAGATTAGAATCTCACAGTTAGCCAGGCACTGGTGGCTCTCACCTATAATCCTAGCTACTCAGGAGGCTGAGATCTGAGGAACGAGGTTCAAAGACAGCCCGGGCAGGAAACTCTGAGACTCTTATCTGCAATAAACCACTAGAAAACTGGAAGTGGCACTGTGGCTCAAGTGGTAGAGCACTTGCCTTGAGCTGAAGAGCGCAGGGATAGCCCCCAAACCCAGAGTTCACACCCCACAACCAAAAAAAAAAAAGAATCTGTTGGCTTCCTGCCTGGGTTGGCCTTGAGCCCCAATCCTCAGATCTTAGCCTCATGAGTAGCTAGGATTACAGGTATGAACCACCAGTGCCTGCCCCTTCCAGCTGTTTTATATGACACTGTCTCTCTAACTAGACTGACAGCTTCTGGTGGGCAGGCTCTTGACCTTCTACCTTTCTTGATTTTCCCAAAGCCTTTAGCACAAAGTTGACTGACCACAGTAAATAAACAATGTCCTGCCAGGTGTCAGTGGCTCATTCTTATAATCCTAGCTATGCAGGAGGCTGAGATCTGAGGATGATGATTCAAAACCAGCCAGGCAGGAAAGTCTGTAAGACTCTTATCTCCAATAAACCACCAGAACACTAGAGGTGTCACTGTGGCTCAAATGGTAGAACATTCACCTTGAGCTGAAGAGTTGAGGGACAGTGCCCAGGCCCAGACTTCAGGACTCATGACTGACCAAAAAATAAAGTAATTAATTAATAAAATGAATAGAGAAACAATGTCTTGAGTACCTATTCAAGAAGTACATACTGTCTGTTTGGGTCTTTCTTTCAATCCTGGTCCTTTCTATTTGTTGGTATTGTGTTTTTAGCCTCTGGCTCTACCATTTTTGTAAGTCTTTCTGACACGTCCCCTCGAGTGCTTTGCAATCAGTGATCAGGAAGCCTCTTGGGGTGTGTAGTGGGGCGGTCTTCCATATTCAATATGTCCTGGATGCTTTGAATATGGATCTTGGAATCTTTCTTGCCCCTGCTTTGTCCTTTAAAAACCCAAATCATGCTACTTGAAGAACCTACAAAATGTGCCAGAAAAACAAGATGGTAGTCAGTTCTTTTTTTTTTCTTTTTCTCTTGCCAGCCCTGGGGCTTGAACTTAGGGCCTAGACACTGTCCAGGATACTTGAGCTTCATTTGCTCAAGGCTAGCACTTTTACCACTTGAGCCACAGTGCTATTTCTGGCTTTTTTCTGTTTATGTGGAAGTGAGGAATCGAACCCAGGGCTTCATGTATGCTAGGCAAACACTCTACCACTAGGCCACATTCCCAGCCCCAGTAGTCAGGTCTGACACTGCCTTTCTGAGACTGGGAGGGTCCTCATCTATAAACTACAGAAAGATGAAGCTGCAGAAGCCAAAGGCCCGAAGGCACAGATTCACTAACTGTGTTTCTGACTGGCCCAGAAAGGCCACCAGAGATGGAAAGTCAGTGCCTTATACTTATGCGCTTGATGTAGAAGGTTTAACCACCCTGGAGCTAACCATGCCTTCCTTTTGCCAGGCACTAGTGGCTGGCAGATTCCCTGCCACAAAGGAGCAACAATGCCTCCTCTTCCACCCACTCAAAGCCCCAGACTGCTGCATGTACGGAGCTTCTCAATGTCTAATCAGAGGTTTCACTCTCCAAACCCCACTGCCCAGGCCACTCAGTATTTCTCCATCCCTTTCTCCAGGCTGTCCACAGCAGCAGACGGGCTTTTCATAGCCATACGACCACACAAGGTCACTCCTTTTAGGTTCTCCTGTCTTAGATCAGACCTCTCAGCCTTGCTTCCGGGTCCTAGTGACCTTCCTCATTTCCCTTCTGTACATTACTGGCATCTCCAGATTCAGCTTCTTTCGTCATCTTCTTGACTCTTCAGATTCCAATTTCTAATGCCCACTCTTACCTCCCAACCTAACCCCGCCCCTCCCCCATCCCTCTGTGAATAAAGCTTCCCTCTCCTTCTGGGTGTTCTTCTGGAAAGGACATTTCTGAGCGGTCCTTGATGTGGGGCAGGACAGAGCCTAGCAGATGGAATTGTCCTGGGCTCAGTGATCCTCAGAGGCATGCTCTCCATTTGCAACAGGTGCTTAAGTGTTGCTTCTGCCAAGAGGCATTGACCCCTCCTGTGGGCCCATAAATTACCTAAAAGTAGGAGAAAAATCTAGGCATCCCATCCTCCACTTTGTGTCTATGTCCTTTGCCAGGAGCCAGACTCTTCTGCAGCCACATTGCTGCCATCTTGGAATCCAAACAGAAAGGACCAGGTGGACTGTCAGGCATCAGTGACCGATGGCAACGAGATCCCCTCTGGCCAATCCTGAGAGAGCTATGAGACCATGTATGACTATGTATGCCTCTCACCCTCCCGGCCCCTCATTCTTCCCATTATTCAAACCTAAGACAACTGGTGGCTCATGTATGTCATTCTAGCTACTCAGGAAGGCTGAGATCTGAGGATCTCAGTTCAAAGTCAGTCCAAGCAGAACAGCCCATGAAATTCTTGCCTCCACATAACCAGAAAAACAGTCAGAAGTGGAGGTGTGAATCAAGTGGTAGAGCACCAGCTTGAAGTAAAAAAAGCCATGCAAGAGTGCAAAACCCTGAGTTCAAGCCCTAGTACACACACACACACACACACACACACACACACACACACACACACACACACACACACACATCCTAAGACAAATGTCTATGGGGTAGGGGGGAATGAACTGAAACGCTCTCTTTCTACAGCTGGCTGGCTGTGTCTGCGTCTTGTAATGAACTTTCTTTCTCTGCCCTTCACTGTAACTCATCTTTCTCTGGAGTGCTGGGGCAAGTGGCCAGACCTAATCTATGGAACCCAGGAATTAGACTTGAGGCCTAAAATCTCCTGTGACACCCTCACACCTGACATAACCTGCTCCCGGAGAACGCCTTTTCTAGAGCTGACCATTTCCTTTCCTTTTGGCCAGAGCTGGAGGCTGAGCAGGGCACATTGCGAGCTCCAAATCTCCATTCCCCCCCCCCCGCCCCCCCCCCCCCCCCCCCGCCCAGCCCTTCCTCCTCCTTGCTGCGGTGAGCAGCCCTCTCCCAGGGACTGCTCCAGACACTACCGAAAGTTCAGCGGCAGCTGTGTGGCATTTACGTTTCACACAGTGCAAGGTTATTTGGCTGCCATGATTTGATCTTCTCTAGTTAATAACCTTGACTTATGGAATAATAGCAACAATAGCTCTGTCTCCGCTCTTTTTTTCATATCAGGAATTCCTGCTGCTTGGGAGTGGCGGGTAGGCGCAGACCCTCTCTCTAAGACTCTCTCTGTCTTCGTATCCCCTTGTAGGAAGGAGAACCTATGGGATAGAGATCTGGAAGGTGATGAAATGACCCAGTCTTCCATGTTGCATCTCCCCTATCTTTCTCTTGGTATAGCAAGACTCCCTGGTTCTAGTCTCTTTTTGTGCACCATGCCTTTCCTGACTCTCCTGTTCCTTCTGGGTTCAGAGCCACAAGTAGACTGGGCTCATCTGCAAGAGCACTTCCCAGCAAGGGTTAACTGTGTGTATAAAATTGATTGCGATTTTTAGTAATTCGGTATAATCACAGTATACCAGCAGGTTGCTTTTCCAGCAGGAGGGTTTGGAATTATTTTCTGGAGTTTGCAATATAGAACTTAAATTAAGCCTGAGAAGTCAGGGGAGCTCTGCAGCATCCCTAATGCGGTGCTAAATTCTCAGCAGCACAGTCTCTGTATTAAAGCCTTTGCTGGCAATTAGGTTCATTAACTATCACAATACCTTATTTATTACTCGTCCTGCCATATGGTTTCCCAGCTAAAGAATGGCGCCCATTCTCCTACAGACCATTTGGTATCATAAAAATGTTAACAAATAATATTACGGCTCTCGGGGGCACAAGACCTTGCTGGGTTCCGGGTCTGAGCAGCGGGAGAGAATATGAAAACATTTTTCTTCAATGGTGAAATAAAAAACTTCCTCAAGACAGAAGTATTCAGAGAACACCGCACTTGCATACCATAAATGGGAGTTTTATTTACCCTCCTAATGGTTCTGTCAATATTTGCATCAGTTGGGACTTTGACTCATCTTCCTCTCCCTCTGTCTTTTGGGGTTGTTTGCACTGCCATCTTTTCTGCCTTCTCATCTTCTGGTGTAAAAGGCCAGCTCTGGGCAGTACCAACCCAGGGCCTGGAGATGGGTTTCTAATGGGCTGAGAGCTGCCCTTAAGTCTCTTCCAGCTTAGCTACTGTGTTAATCAGCTTTCCAACACAGCAACAGAATGCCTGAGGGGACCAACTTATAAGAAGGAAAGGGTTGCGTTTTGGAGATTTCAGTTCAAGACTGATTGGCTCTGCTGAGCACCAATGGCTTACTCCTTTAATCTTAGCTACTCAAGAGGCTGAGGTCTGAGGATCACAGTTTGAAGACAGAAGGGGCAGAAAAGTCTGTGAGACTCTTTTGTCCAGTTAACCAGCAAAGGGCCAGAAGTAGAGCTCTGGTTCAAGTGATAAAGCACCATCTTGAGCAAGAAAGAAAGCCAAGTAAGAGCATAAGACCCTGAGTTCAAGCCCTAGTATCAGCACACACACACACACACACACACACACACACACACACACACACACACGTATGTAATTAGCTTTCACTGGTTTGAGGGCCAGTGGCTCATCATAGTGGAAGAATGTGGCCAAACAAAATGGCTCACCTCATAGCCAATTATCAAAAAAGAGGGAGAGCAGGGCTGGGGGGTCTTATAATCCCTTTGAGGATATTCTTCCCATGACCTAAAGACCTACCTAGAGGCCATAACCACCCTGGTGGTGATTTTCCTTGCCTCAGGCCAAGAAGTAACACATTAATTGGCCATGGATGAAACCAACAAAGTTGTGAGTCAAATAAAGTTTCCATCTTATTTTTTGGAGGGGGGTGGGCCTTGAACTCGGGGCTTGAACTTGGGCCCTGGGCACTGTCCTCAAGTTCTTTCTACTCAAGGCTAGCCCTCTACCATTTTGAGCCACAGAACCACTTCCAGTTTTTCTGGTGGTTAATGGGAGAGAAGAGTCTCGAGGACTTTCCTGCCTGGTCTTGTTTTGAGCCATGATCCTCGGATCTCACTCTCCAGAGTAGCTAGGATGACAAGTGTGAGCCACCAGCACCCAGCTACACCTTTCATTTTTTAAAAAAGTCTATTACTTGAAGTATTTGTTAAAGGAAAGCTGAGGTGTGCAGTCCCTCAGAAGCATTTAGAAATGGCCTGCTCCCAGCTCCCATTCACCCTGCACATTCTGAGACCTGGTTCTGACCATGAGGTCGAGCCATGTAGGCTGGGGTAGCGCCAGGGTGACATTCACTCCCATCCCCACACTGTTTCTTCCATGTGCCAGTGTCCTTCCTGGGTCCCTCAATTTCACTAACCTCCCCCATACACACATTGTCCCATCCCCCAAAGGAGGGTGGCCTAGACCGACAGAGACATGCTTGGAATCAAAGACTTAGAATGACAGACTGAAATGCGATGACAGAGAAGGAGGTGACACAGTCATACTCAGGAAAGAGAAGAAGGGAGTCCCTACCCAAGTCTGCCTATCTGCTCAGCCGACTGGTGGGGAAGGAAGAAGAGGGAAGCAGAGAACAAGGACACTGAAGGAATTCTGTGAAGTGTGGACTCCATATAGAGTGCAGAAGAGCTCAGGGAGACGAGCCTTTGCTATGAGCCTGCTGTGGTACAGGGTCGCTGCAGTAGGGGCGGCTGCCCACAAGCCCTTGGCTGGACCCAGAGTCCCTATGAAGACAGATAAATCCCAGCCCATTCCCTTTCCAGGAACCTGCTTTCCAGGCATGGCTTGGGCTGCTAAGGCCAGTTTGCCTCGCCAGCTCCTCTGTACTATTTCCCTCTGTCCAGAGGCAATGCCTGCCTTTCCAGCTCGCTTTCTTCCATCATTGTGGCTGACTCATCTGTTTCTCCTTGTTTCTTCCAAGAAGAGGCTCCATGAGGAAAAAAAGAATTCCAGAAAGAAGGATGTGGGGCCTGGGATTATGATTATACAGTGATCGTGTTCAGGGGTGCATATGTGGCTCAGGCACAGCCAGCCATCTTGTCTCTATTCTTTCAAGACACATGATCAGATTCCTGCTCTACCACCAAAGCTCTGCGTACTTTTGCACATACTTTCCAATACCATGCTGCCTCCATTTCCCTGCTTGTAAATGGGGGATAAAAAAGACCCTCCTTGGGTCCTTAAAAAAAAACCTTGCTGTATGCACTAAACAAACTCTAAGTCCTATTGTTATCATTAATATTATATCTGATCATTAACCATGGGTCAGCTTCTTTTATCTATTTTGTCTGTTTTCTTTTGGGCAGTACTGGGGTTGGAACTTGTGCTTGTGCTTGCTAGGCAGATGCTCTACCATTTGACCCCATGTCTCCAGGCTTTTATGTCCTAGTTATTTTTCAAATAGGGACCTTCATCCTCCTATTGATACCATCTCTGTATAACAGATCCAAGCCACCCTACCTGGATTATTACCATGAGGTCTCAGTTTTTGCCTCAGTTGGCCTTGAACCTGGATCTTCCAAACCTCCACCTCCCAAGTGGTTGGGATGACCGGCATGAGCCACCACACCCAGTCTTATGTGTGCTTCCTACATATCCTGTCATGTAGCATTCTCAACAAGCTGTATGGTTGACACACTCTCCTCTGTTTCTTTCTTTTTTTTTCTCCTCTGTTTCATAGAAGGCAAGACTGAATCTCAGAGAGGAGATGAGTTCATTAATGGCATTACAGGCACTTGATTCCATGTCTTCGGACTTGGAGATCATTCCAACATTTGGTTTCTCAAAGGAGGAGCATGGGAAAGCTAAGGCCCCATGTCCTCTGGGACCATGACAGACAACCCCATCCTGAGGATCCATTGCCCTCAATGTCATCTAGGGCCCTGCCTCCTCAGTAAGTCTGAGAAAGGATACACCAGGCCAGTGAGTCTTGGGAGCAGGGTCTCACCAGGACTTTGCCCTTCCAGCCAAGCCTAGCAGTGGGAAGGGCATTTGGGACAGGCTAAGCCATCAGCACCAAACTCACTGAAAGCTCAACCCTGAGAGCAAGAGACGCTGATGATGAAGAGATCATTTTCAGAACATTAAACAGAGACCAGAGAGGAGAAGTGGGTGATTTTTTAACCCCACGCAGCTGTTGGAAATGGATTTAATTGTGCTGGCACTGGCTCATCTCGTGCTAAGACCCCGGAAGACAGCCTAGCCATGCCAGGCAGCCTTGGGTCAGATTTCCTATTTCCAGAGCTGCAATGAAGAGTTTACAGTGCAAACTGGTATTGTTTTCTTTAATTGTCCCAATCTAGATGTCATCTCTTGAGCCAGGACTGAGGGGAGAGAACAGGAAGGACTTCCTGGCCCTCTTCCTGACCTCTCAAGGTGAGAAGAGATAAGGATGGGGCCCTTTGCATCCATTGACATGGCCTACTTACTCTCACCACTATTAGAAGCAAGCAAATAAATGCCCATTCCAACCAATGGCTCCTCATCTCAGGGAGCACATTAGCATTCCCAGGGGCATTGAAGGAAGATACCAATGTCAAGTTGCCCTCCCTCTGTGAGGGTTCTGACGTAACTCAGAATAAATACCTGGCTGGGGTGGTGTGCAAAACTCCTAAGTGATCCTGACATGGAAACAGGCCTGAAAATCAAGGGATTATGGGGAACTCCCTCCGGCCTGTGTCATGTTCAGTTGCACCAAGTGACCACTAGAGGTCAGCAGGGCCTGACAGAAGGGGTTGCAGGTGAGTGGCCCCATCTCTGGCTTCAGAGAGCAGAGCAGCTATCCAGTGCTGACCAGCCTGACCAGCCAGCCTTCTCCCTGTCTAGCCTTCATCAGATTCAGGTCAGGGGCGGAGGGGACACCGCAAGGGGGCGAAGGCGGCCTGCTGGCAGGATCAAGACCTCTGAACCACAGCAAGTCAATCTCACTTAAAAGATTGGTTTTTTTTTGGAAGCATCCCTGATTAGAAACCCCACAGTTCCAGCCTCCCGCAGAAAGTGTCTCTGTGCTCCAGGGTCTGTGACCCATTTGCTGCCCGGTTCTGTGCACAAGTGGGCATGAGTTTCTTGTGCATGTACAGTCTGCACCCCCGGGGAGCCCCATGAATATAGAAGAGGGATGGTCTGCTATTTCCATAGGAAGAGCTGCCATTTGGATTCTAAGAGCTATTTAGACTTGCTGCTGTTTCTGCTGGAGAAGAAGTTCCTTTACTTTGGCTCAGACATTAGCACCCATAACCTGAGCCCAGATTTCATATGAGCCAGTGGAAAGGGACCAGTCATCCAGCCTTCTTCTATTGTTTTCAGTTTGCCTAGCTACAGAAAGAGAGTAAGGAAGGCCTGAAGCTCAAGTAGAACCTTTATGAATGTATATGTGTGTGTATGTGTGCATGTGCGTGTGCACACACCAGTGCTTAAATTCAGTGTCTTGCTTGGTTTGTTTGTTTATGGCTGGTGTTCTACCACTTGAGTCAAACTTTCAATCCAGCATTTTTAAAATTAGAGATGGGAGTCTTGCAGATTTTTCTGTTTGGGCTGGCTTCAAACTGTGATCCCTTGGATCTGAATGTCCTGGGTAGTTAGGATGACAGTGTGAGTCACTGGTGTCTAGCTTTCACAGATTTCCCATCTCCCATGGATCACTACTAACATGGTAGAGCAGCCGGTGCAACCATTTTATTTGATAAAGTAGGACTCTTGTTCCTTTCAAAAGACACAAACTAATCCAGGCTAAGAGACTTGCTCAGAGTCCCCAACTAGTAAGAGCTAAAGCCTTTCACAGAGGTCTGGCTATGGAGCTTATCTTCCAGCAATGTGAACTTGAGCTGTGACTGTCACATTTTCTCATTTGTAATTACTGCTGGGTTAATATAACATAATACCACCAACTGGGCATCTTTATGTCTTTCTCCCTAGTTCTGGAAGCTGGCAGTCCTAGGTGGAGGTACTGGCAAGTTTGGAGTGTGATGAGGGCCCTGTGGTAGTTTGGATCTTAAGTGTCTCCCAGAAGCTCCTGTGTTAAAGGCTAGGTCCCCAGCTGATGGTGCCACTGGGAGCTAGTGGAACCATTAAGAGGGGAGCCTAGTGGAAGAAAGTAACAGTGTTGAAAGGGATATTGGGATTCTGAGGCCCCCTGTCTTTCACTTCTGGGTCACCCTGAGGTGAGTGGCTTGGCTCCTCAATGTGCTTCTGTTCATTTGTGCAACTGGACCACACGACCGTAGACTGAAACCTCTGACACCGCGAGCTAAAATATATCTCACTTTATTTAATGTCTAACTCTCAGATAGTTTGTCTTGGCAGCAGGAAGCTAATAGGCCCATTTCTTTGTTTGCAATGGCTTCTCCCTGAATCCATGCATGGTGAAAGAGGCAAGGCAGTTTTCTTAAGCCATTTTAATTATTTTTAATTTTATTGCCAAGATGCTGTACAGAGTGGTTACAGTTACATGAGTAAGGTAATGAGTACATTTCTTGTGAAGCATTGTTACCCCCTCCTTTATTTCCTACTATCCCTTCCTTCCCCACCATCTCCACTTCCCCTGTCAAGTTGTAAAGTTCCTTTCCAACATAGTCTCTTGTGGGTATCATTGTTGCATTAGCTCATCTGTGTCCTTGTTTCAGGATTTTGTTATTCCCCTTCCCCTCCCCAAATTAGATAAATGTATATACAAGACGCAGGGTACCAAAATCAAACACAGTGACAACAGGGGATATACCATAGGGGGAAGAACATACAAAAGAAACCAAAAAAATCATAGTACATTAAAAACAAGAACAACAAAGGGGGTCACTTCACTTAGCATGATTTTGTAGGGTCATGTACATAGCTTTTGAGCTTTTCTGCTCATCTAATAAGATTATCCTGGATGCATACTAGTTATTGCAAATAAGGGAAACCATGGGAACCTATATTTCTTTGGGTCTGGCTTACTTCACTTAATATGTTTTTTCCAAGTCTTTCCATTTCCTAACAAATGTGACAGTGTCATTCTTTCTAATGGAAGCATAGAATTCCATTGTATATATATACCACACTTTTTTGATCCATTTATCTACTAAGGGACATCAGGGTTAATTCTATATCTTAACTATGGTGAATAATTCTGTAACAAACATAGTTGTGCTGGTAGCTTTAGTATGGACTTGTTTGTGATCATTTGGGTAAAGGTCTAGGGCCATTTTTTAATAGGCATTAATCCAATCAGGAGGGCCCCACGCTAGTGACCTCATTACCTCCCAGTGGCCCCCTCCTCCTAAGAGCATTGCCTTGGTGATCAAGTTAAACATACATGAATTTGGGGGCAGGAACATTCATCCTATAGCAAATACGCTGTAAGAGTGATATTTGGGCACGGGTGGCTCACACCTGTAATCCTAGCTACTCAGGATCTGAGGATCACAGTTCATTGCCAGCCTGGACAGGAAAGTCCATGCAACTCTTATCTTCAATTAACCAACAAAAATCCAGAAATGGAGGCATGGTTCAAGTGGAAGAGCATCAACAAGGAAGTTAAAGGACAGTACCAGGGCCCTAAGTTTAAGCCCCAGTATTGGCACCTGCGTGTGCGCGCGCACATGTACACATACACAGGCGCGCGCGCGCGCGCGCGCGCGCACACACACACACACACAGATTGTTGTGGGGCTAAATGAGAAAAGCATTAAGTCCCTCAGCAAATGTCAGTCTCATAATCATTGATGATCATTACCATGAGCATCATTGCATGCATGCATTTTCTGCTTTCTTTTCAGAACCTTCTCCCAAACCAACAACATGCACATAAACTTTCTAGCAACAAAGAGCTCCAATCTGAACTCCTTGGGGATCCCAGGCCAAAATGTCAGCCTGACTTTGGTTTCCTTCTCAAGATCATGCAAAGCTAAGCACAGGGGAGGAGGGAAAACAGATGACAACTTAGGCGTCAAGTGGGGGTGGCAGAGAGACTCTGCACTGCGCAACCTGCAAGAGAGAGCTACACGCCTGCTACACACCTCTCACCCTGGGGCTTAGCTTCAACGCCAAAGGGGAGTGGGAATGGAGAGTTTCCAGGGTACCAGGAATCCTGGTTGCATTTCATGACCAATAACAAAGACCCACATTGTCACATGAAGAGAATAAACAAACTAGTTCAAAGGTTGATGGGCACTTAGTAGGGCTGTAAAGTTAGCACTGCTAGCCCAGTGCTGAAGATGACTCCCACCCCTCTTTGGAGCCCCAGGCGGGAGGGCTGGGAGGCCCTGGCTGGCTAACAGGCTCATTAGGGTCCCAGTCCAACGTCCAGGGCTGGCCTCCTAGTCCTGGCTGTCCCACTGGCCACCAGTGGGGAGCTGGGCCATTGAATCAGATTTGTTCCGATTTCAGAGATAATCCTAAAGAAGAGGAAGGAGGAGGAGGAGAAGGAGGAGGAGGAGGAGGAGGAGGAGGAGGAGGAGGAGGAGGAGGAGGAGGAGGAGGAGGAGGAGGAGGAGGAGGAGGAGGAGGAGGAGGAGGAGGAGGAGGAGGAGAGGGCGGGTCACCCCGCAGAGGCTCAGCCCATTCCTCTTCATTGCTGACTTACGTTCTGCAGTGTGGACACAGGTATTAAAATGCCACAGCACGTGTGTGGACTACCCAGAACATTGAAGAAGTCGCCATTACACACTAGGCTGGCTGTGTTATAGTTCGTCTGAATTTGAATAGGTGTGCAATGACCTACCCCTGTCCTTTCTCCTCACACCCAACTGCCTTTACCATCTTCTCGGTGAAACACCTGCCAAAGGAAGTCTAGAATCTTCTATTTTTTTGTTGCTATTGTTGGTTTTGTGTGTGAGAGAAGGAGAGAGAGAGAGAGAAAGACACAGAGACAGAGAAAGAGGGATATGAGGGTGCTAAACTCAGGGTCCTTTTTCTACTCCTTGAGCCATGCCTCCATGCTTTAGGTATTTTTCCAATAAGCTATCTAGGGTGGGGCTGTGTGTGTGGGGGGGGGAGGGAGACAGCGTCAAATACAATCTTCCTACTTATAGCCCATCTCAATTCTCTAGGACAGGATTTTTACTAACTCTCCTTCACTCCCTCACTTAAGTCTAGCTTCCAATCTCGATCCTCTCATCCCTACCTTCCTCCCTGCTGAGATTTTTTAAAAGCATGTATCGTCTCACCTTGTAGGACGTTAAAATCTGACAGGGGGCAACCCCCCCCCAATATCAGCATCTTTGCATTTCTTACTCAGAACTTCTCCTCCTGTCTATGATTCCTGTGCTCTGGGCCTTTTGATGATATCACAGGGAGCTGGATATGGATGATCTTGTAGTGAAGCCTTTGAAGGGGAAATTATTTGGGTTCAGACAGACAGAAAGAATGTCTTGGGTATGTTCGGGGGGGGCAGTACCTACTTGTAAAGATCTTAAAGGCTGTGCCAAATAGCTTAGTAGGACAAGCGAAGCCCCTCAGAAGAGCTGTGAGTAAAGGAAGGACAGATCTGCCCTTTAGAAAAATAATTCCAGGGGCCATTGGAAGAGAACTTGTCAAGACTCAACTGGAAGCAAGTAGGCAACGTGGGCCAAAGCCCCCTACCCCACCCCAGCATCAACTCCACCTCTAGCTAATATTATAAAAAGCACCAGCTAATATTATAAAAAAAGGAAATGTATAGCTGAGAGCTCACACTTATAATCCTACCTACTCAGAAGGTTGAGGTCTGAGGATCATGGTTCAAAGCCAGCCAGGGTGACAGTTATCTCCATTTAAGTAACAAAAAGCTAGAAGTGGACATGTACCTCAAGTGGTAAAGTGCCAGTATTTTGAGTAAAAGAGCCAAGGGAGAGTACAAGGCTCTGAATTCAAGCCTCACCTAGTACCAAGTTCAAACACCCTTCCCCCTCCCCCCCAAACTAGGACCAGTACAAAAAGAAAAAAAATGTAGCAAGTTCCGACAAGCAGGATCTGAACTAGGTGAGGACAGGATGTTCTGGTTTTGTTTTGGTTTTTGTTTTTTATGTGGTGCTGAGGAATCGAACCCAGGGCCTCAGGCATGCAAGGAAGGCACTCTACCACTGAGCCACCTTCCCAGCCCCATGCTGGCTGTTTTTTGAGATAAAGTCTTGCTTAGTGCCTAGGCACAGTCCCAGGCACCATCTTCGTTAGGTTTGTCATGCCAGCTAGAATGACAAGCACACGCTCTCATGCTCAAATCACCATGGAGAAGGGGCATTATGACCTTTTTTGCCCAAGCTGGCCTCCCACCATCTTCCTTCCGATCTCAGCCTCCCAACTACTAAGGATTACAAGTGGAAGCCACCAGTGCCCTGCTCATGGTGCAGAATGCAACGAGGCAACAGTCTTCAAATCATAAAAGTACCTAGGAGAGATGCCTTCTCAATTCTGTCTCTTGGCTGGCTGCCTTGCTTCATTGGCCCTGCGAATGAGCCTGCCATTACTGGCCCCACCAGTAGGGGGGGTCAGTTGGGACTTCTCTGTGGGGAGGGGTTGGGAACTGGGAACCAGCAAGTCTGTATTTATTTGTGGAATATTTACACACAAAGGTAAGAGCTGGGGCTGGCATTGTGGGCAGACTCCAATCTACTTCTCAACTCTTAATTCTTTATGACCTCAGGTGAGCTAAAATAACCTCATGAGCTTCAGTTTTATTCAACCTTAAAACAAGCTACTGGGCTGGAAGGCTAGGGGGTTCAGCCATGTAGGGAGTTCAGCCATTATCACTCTTTTTGCCTCCCACTTAGAGAACAGAAACTAGCTCCCGTGCCTAAAGGTTATGGCCTCTTCAGGGCTAAGGGAAAGACATACTCCTCTTACTTTCCTGGTGGTTCAAGTTTTCCTGCAGGTATGAGGAGACAGAAAAGAAACACCTTTCTTGTTTTGTTCTTTCCTTCTTTGAACAAATGTTTCTTACATGCCTACTGCATGCTAAGCATTCCCCTGATATAGTGGTTACATCTCAAGAGGCAAGGCCCAGCCCTAGGCCCCCAGAGAGTATATTTTGACCAGGGTGTGGGGGGGAGAGGGGGCTGGAGGGGGGAGCTCTAGAGGGCGCTCCAGGGAGGCCAGCCAGGAAACAAGCAGGCAGCCATATACACAAAGAAACAATTTCTAGTAGTCATAAGTGCTAGGAAAACAATGTGGCAGGGCAGAGGGCAGGAGGAGGGAGAGGGGCAGGCAGGAAGGAGGAAGTTCTGGGTAGGCAGTTGTACTGTCCATCTCAATAGGGATTCCCACCCCTCTTCTCTACCTTCTCCTCTCCCCCCTTTCTCTCCTCTCCCCCCTTTCCCTCCTCTCCCCCTTTCTCTCCTCTCCCCTCTTCCTCCCTCCCTCCCTTCCTTCCTTCCTTCCTTCCTTCCTTGCTTCCTTCCTCTTTCTTTCTCTTTCTTTCTTTCTTTCTTTCTTTCTTTCTTTCTTTCTTTCTTTCTTTCTTTCTTTCTTTCCTTCCTTCTTTCATTTTTCAGTGTGAGTAACCAGGCTTAAACTCAAGGTCTCACAGTCTTGCTCAGTCTTTCCTGCCACACACCCCCCCTCGCCTCTCCCTGCCTCTCAAGCCTTTTTCCCCCTTGCTTAAGGCTGGTACTCTACCACTTGAGCCATACCTCCAGTCCAGCATTCTGATGGTTAATTGGAGATAGAGTCTCAGAGACTTTTCTGCCCAGGCTGTTTTCAAACTGCCATCTTTCAGATCTCAGCTTCCTAAGGAACTAGAATTACAGCGGGGAGCCACCTGGGTTTGGCTCATCCTTAGCCCTTTTGAATTTTATTTTCAGTCAGGGTCTTGCTGATTAAGCCTGGCCTTGAAATTGCGATCATCTTGCCTCAGCCTCCCAAGTAGCTGGGACTACAGGCATGTAATCCTAACATACCTGATTTTTACAGAGGAGGAAATGGTTTGGTTTTAGTTTTGGCAGTACTGGAGTTTGAACTCAGGGCCTTGCCTTACTTGGCTTGTTTACTTGCCTGGTGGCCTACTACCAAGCCATTTCTCTAGCCCTTAGGGAAGGAAGTTGAAACCCAGAGGTGCTAAGTGACTTGTCTCAGGTTGTACAGAAAGTGTTTGGTAGACCAGGGCCTCTGAATAGAAAGCCAGTGTTCAGGTTCTCATACCATATTCTTTCCATGTTCAATGGGGGGGGGGGGGGAATTAACCAAGTAAACATTCCAGAACATTCCAAAGGAGGTTACAGGAGAGAAAAAATTACCATCTCTCTATACTGATTTTGTTTTCTTCATTACTCAAGACATTCAGTAGGCAGTAAGCTCAATGGAAGGAAAACTCTTTCTGCAAAGTCTGGGTATTAAGTCTGACTTTAAAAAAAAAAGGAGGGGGGCTTCCACAAGTCAAATATTGAAAGAGTTTATTTGAATACTTTTCCTTGGAAGACGATATTCTCTAATGACTGAGAACTCTTACAGAACGGGCCTTCAATAAACTAGAGAAATGCACGATTCGAACTAGATTGTAGTCAATTTATAGTCTTTCCTGCTTCTCACTAAATCTCTCTTCCAGGTAGTATTTTTGGCATCTTATTTTTAGAAATGGGTGAAGGAGTGGGGGAAGCTTTTTTTAAAAAACTGTAGTCTAACATGCTTACCACTAGAATCACATGCAATATTAACCTATATGTCATTTTAAACTCTTCTTTCCTGCTGCGTCCAATGAGAGATTTTGTAAGAATAGATGGCCCAGCATACCTCCAGTCCTGAGGCTGGTCTTCACGGTCAGCAGTGGTCTCTACTTCACTAAGCAGGGTGTCCAGAAAGAGTCCAGCTTTGGGAAACTGGCAGACCTAGATTCATATCTAGCCCTTTTCCTTACAAACGTGCATTGTGGCCAAGTTCTTTTAACTCCTCTGAGATTATATAGAGATCCTGACTATCTGCCTTATATGGGTGAGGACAGGAAATCTTATGGGAAGAAATCTGCTAAACTGCCAGCCGCCAGTGGCTCACACCTGTGAGCCTGGCTACTCAGGAGGCTGAGATCTGCGGATCATCATTCAAAGCCAGCCCAGGCAGCCCTGAGACTTTCATCTCCAACTAACCACCTAAAAACCAGAAGTAGAGCTGTGGCTCCAAGTGGTAGAACTCCAGCCTTCAGCAAAAAAGCTCAGGGACAGCACCCAGGCCTTGAGTTCAAGCCCCATGGCCTACCAAAAGAAAAAAAAAAGCAATCTGCTAAATTTTGTGTATTTAGTACATGACAGATCTGGGTTTGAGATACATTAATGTGATTCCAAAGCTCAACCTTATCCACTGCTTCTACATATACGTCACCATTGCTAACTACTGAAGGACAGATCCAGGAACTGCATGACTATCTAGTACCGAGAGCAGTTTTATTCTATTATTATTGTTATTATTATTATTACTATTATTATTATTATCTTTAAGTAGTTGTACAAAGGTGTTTCATTAGGTCTTATTTTTTCTCCAGTCATGGGGCTTGAACTCTGGGCCCGGGCGCTGTCTCTGAGCTCTTCTGCGAGTGCTCTACCGCTTGAGCCATAGCACCACTTCCACAAAGGTGTTTCAATTCAACATGAGTACAATGCAACTTGATCAATATCACCTTTTCCATAGTTCCCCTCATTTCCCCAATCCCACCCATCCCCTCCAGTTACATAGATCAATATAGAGATGACATAATTTATCTCCAAATATAATTTACCTGCTTCTACCTAGTTGCATTGAAAAAGATGATCTTTCTTCTCTTCCTCCTCTTCTTCCTCCTCGTCCTTCTCCTTTTCCTTCTTCTGACTGGGTTCTTACTATGTAGTCCAGGCTGGCCCCGAACCCACAATTCCCTGCCTCCCAAGTGGTGGGAAGATAGGCATGTCCCACCATATCTAGCTGGAGAATGATGCTGAACTTGTTATAACTCTGTGTTATTGTTGCTGAGTTATGAGCCACAGGAGAATCTCAGCCTTGCTGCTTCCCAAACCCATCTGTGTTTGACCTCAAATTTTGTCCCCTACCCACTTCAGTTTCTGAACTAGTTTTAATAATCCAAATCTTTCCTCTCTGGGTAAGGTACACTATGATCCAAGACTTCCAAAAGGTTAATGCTACACATTTGGTAAGTAATTCTGAAAGAATGGCTGAGTGGCTTCAGTGACACTCTCATGAGAGCCCCAAAGTGGCTCTGGCCCCAAGTCCAGGATCCCACTAGCTGTGTGGCATTGGGAATGTGTGAGACCTCTCAGCTCTGTTTCCTTTGTTGCTAAAGTGGTAAAGTTGGACTAGAGGATGTTTCTGAAGAGGGCAAGCTCTGTGTGCTTATGGAGAACTGAACTGTTCTGTCTTCCATCCATGCCTAATGTGTAGGAATGGACACTAGTGCCCAGTGGTTCTCACTTAGAAATCAGTAGAGGGAGCCAAGTGCTGGTGGCCCATGCCTGTAATCCTAGCTACTCAGGAGGCTGAGATATGAGGCTTGTGCTTTGAAGTAAGCCCATATGGGAAAGTCTACAAGGCTCTTATTTCCAATTAACCAACAGCCAAAAGTGGAGCTTTGGCTCAAGTGACAGAATGCCAGCCTTGAGTGCAAAAGCTAAGGGACAGTGCCTAGGTCCTGAGTTCAAGCCCCACTACCAGCGCGCGCATGCGCACATGTGCGCGCGCGCACACACACCCCCACCACAGAGGGGCTAGGGATTCAGTTCAATGGATGAGGAAGTGGTGCTGTAGCTCAAATGGTAGAGAGCTAGCCTTGAGCTGAAGAGCTGAAGGGCAGCGCCCAGGCCCAGAGTTCAAGCCCTATGACCAACCCCTCTCCCCCCCAAAAAAATTTATAACCTCAGTTAAATGAATGAATACTTACCCTAGCAAGTACATGAAAGCCCTGAGTTTGAGCCTCAATACCACTAAAAGAAAGAAAGAAATGACAGAAGGGAGGAAGGAGAGGAGAGAGGGGAGGAGGGAGAGAGGGGGGAGGGAGGGGGAATGAGGGAGGGAGAGAGGGAGGGAGGGAGGGAAGAAGGGAGGGAGGGAGGGAAGAAGGGGACAACTTCTCTATGCGTCTATCTATTTTTCATATTAACCCACTGCCCCCCATTCTCTCTCCCCTCAACCCAAAGGGCATGCAGAGGGTATCCAGGGGACACTCGAATGTTCCATCTCCTTATACCCATGGGGCCTTTAGCTGCTTTCCTCCAGGATCTGCATCCCTGCCATGTCATGGTCACATAAGGGACATATTCCCTGTACCCCCAAAACTCGTCCCTACCAAGTATTCTCCCCCCTTCCCCATAAGGCAGCTGCCCAGGTCTTCCTCTACCCCATTCTCCGTGGGGCAGCTGCTGATTCCTTCCTCATGTGTGGGAGGTGGGGGGGCTCAGGCCTTAGGGAAGCCTGTTCCATGCATGCACTCCCACACCCAGTGCCCAACCCCCAAGGTGCAGCGGTGCATAAGCCTGCTTCTTCCCACACCTCCCCTTCCACTGAGGAGACCTCTGCCACCTCGAGTGGAAATCAACCCTACAAGGAAGGACAGGGATGCTTGGCTCCCAGGTTGATAGCAGTGGGAGCTATGGCCCACGAGGGGTGTACCTCCCAGCCTCAGTTTCTCCGTGGTGAGGGGGAGTAACGAACATACCCACCTGGCAGGAGTGTTTGGAGGAGAAAAGGGTTGGATGTGAGTCCAGAGCCAGTGCCCGGTACAGGTTAGCTGTGGCCATTACTTCGTGAGCAGCGTTCGATAAATGCCAAGCCAAAGACAAGTGGAAGGCAAAGCTTCAATTTGTTTAAGTCTACCAACTCAATATTCATGCTACACAGACACAGAGTTTATCATCCTGTTGGCAGGAAGGGGTTGAGCAGAGCTGGAGAAGCCAGATTAGGGCTTGAGAGAGAGAGAGAGAGAGAGAGAGAGAGAGAGAGAGAGAGAGAGAGAGAGAGAGAGAGAGAGAGAGTCAGTCTGTGTGCACGTTTCTTCTTCTCAGAGCCTTATCCCAACCCCACCCACAAAGAAAGCAATGATATGTTGGGCATATCAAGAGGCTGAGATCTGAGGATCACAATTTGCAATCCAGGCAGCAAATCCATGAGACTCTTTATTTCCAATTAACCACCAAAAGGCTGGATGTGGAGCTGTGGCTCAAAATGGTAGAGCACTAGCCTTGAGCAAGAAAAGCTGGGCAAGGTGTCCAGGCCCTGAGGAACACACACACACACACACACACACACACACACACACACACACACACACACACAAATGATGCAAAGCCTCATACACCTCCCCCTCCTGAATCCAGCCCTCCCCCCATTTTTTACTGGACTGGAAAGCATCTTGAGGGTGAGAGCGGATGCTTCTTTGCCTACAGACCTCACCCAAGGCCATACCCCAGGCTCTCTTGGATCTAGAACAGAGAAGCAGGAGTAGAGAGCTGTGGGGGTGGCCTCTTCCCTTCTCAGATTTTACAGAGTGTTCAGACGAGTAAAACAAGCTGCCCACATTCAGGGAGCTGCCATCCCTGCCAATCTGTGATTAATCCACAAGGAAGAAAGTTGGTTACTTTAAGGAAAAGAAAAGAAGTGGGGGCTGAAAGAGAAGGAGCAATGGGAGCTGCGGTTAGGGGATGGATGTGAGGTAAGTATTTCACACATTCTCTTGTCCCTGCAGCCTTCAGGGATCCCTGGCTCCCAACAGAATTCTGCTTCAATGTATATGGTCCCCGTGAATGGGCCACACACAAGAGGTGGCCATTGTCTTGTCAGATTTCAAGCGAATGGCTTAGCATCTGGCTAATAAATTAATATATGGCAAAGAGAAGAAATGATGCCTGGCTAATGATTTCGTTTTTGGTCAGCACATGTAAATTGTACAAGGGATGAGAGAAAAATAAGTTCTAAATATTGAGACACTCACGGGTCAAGTCTGTTTTCTAGCTTTCCCATAATACTCTTTCTTCTTCCTGATTGGAACAGAGGAAGAACATGGGACATGTTTCCATTCAGCCAGCACAGGGGATGTCTCACTGCAGCCTGATAGGCCAAGACTCTTTGCAAGGCCCAGGTGAACACTCCCATGAACACTTGTCCTGTTGAGTAGAGACATGAACCAGGGGACACTGAGCTGGGCAGATAGGAGCCGGCGGTTTCTCCGCAGACGCCCCTGGTCCTGCGAGTGTAATGCTAAAGGTTAATAATAATTGCAACAGGCAGCCCATCATTGCCTCCCTGTCTGGCTGAGAGGTTTACAACTTAAACTCATGGCAGAGGGAGAAATTGGCTCAATCACTCGGAGTAATGGTACATGGAGAGCCAGTTGGGCATGACTGCTATTTAACTCAAGGAAGCCAGGCTATTGTGCTTAACATATACACACTAATAAACACGTCATGCCGTGAGGTGAAAATTAACACCACCCCCTGCCCACCTGGCCTCACTCTCCACTTGCCCCCTTGCCTTACCCTGAACCAAATCAAATGGGACCAGACTGGAAGAACAAGGGCTCCAGCAGCTGCTGACAGCTGTAAGTGGGATCCACAAAGCACAGGTCCTACTTCATTCTGTCAGATTGATCCAAGACAAGATCGGAGCCTAGGTGTTTATAATATGGCATTTGGTAGGAGTAAGTAGAAAGAAGGAGGATCAGATATCATTGTTAATATTCTCTCTCTCTCTCTCTCTCTCTCTCTCTCTCTCTCTCTCTCTCTCTCTCTTTCTCTCTCTCTCTGGTCAGATATGGGGCTTGAACTCCAGATCTGAATGCTATTCTGAGCTCTTTTTGCTCAAGGCTAGTGTTTACCACTTCGACATATAGTTCCACTTTCAGTTTTCTTTTGGTTCATTGGAGACAAGAGTCTCACAGACGTTCCTGTCCTGGCTGGCTTTGAATCACAACCATCAGATCTCAGTCTCCTGAGTAGCTAGGATGAGAGGCGTGAGCCACTACTATTGGTAGTACCTTGTATTTCCCCTTTCCCCTCCACCCCCTACCCCCTCCAGTGCTAGGGATAGAGTCCAGAGCTTCACATAGGCTAGGCAAGTGCTCTGCCACTGAGCCACAGCACCAGCTCCTTCCTATTCTTTTTTGAACAAAATTTTCCTATGTTGCCCAGAGTCCTTTGGGGACTAGGATGTTAAGACTTTTGTGGGATTATGTGCAATGCAATTGGGCTCAACTGAACTTCAGTTCAGTTCAATACAATTAATTCATAAAAATATTTAAATATTTATCAGCTCTATTGCTATCTATCAAATATTTAAATCGCTTGGGATCTTGAGGAAAGCTTGGTTCTAGGCCCTTCTGGGAGACAGAAACTGAAGTAGAATGAGTTATACCCTCAGTGCATTGTCTGTGATTTAAAACAACAGAACCAGGCATGGTAGAACATGTCTGTCATTCCAGCTACTTGGAAGGCAGAGGTGGGAGGATCTCAAAACCAAAATGAGGGAGTGGTGGTGGTATGATTCAAGTCCTTGAGTTCAAGTCCCAGTAGTCCAACAATATAATATAATAAATATAAATAAATTAATAAATAATATAAATAATAATATAATAAATATAAATAAATTAATAAATAATATAAATAAATTAACAGATATCAACCCTTATCTCTGTCAGCAGCACTTATTTATGCTTCTTTGATCTTTTAAGGGTTGGTGAAAATCCTATAACTACAAAGATTTCTGTGGTAAATGCAGAGTGATCCCCCTCTCCTGAATTCCTCTAATACTTTGTGTCTCTCTTCGCTCATTTGCTTATTCATACATGCATTCATTCCCTTCGATCATTTGCAGTCACATCTACCCAGCCTGACCAAGCACTGCTCTGGGGGTTTGAATACTCAACTCTCTAGGAGGGAGGCCTGGCCTTCCAGAAACTCACTGTGAAGGGGGGTGATTCGAATGCATGGGCCTAAGTTGGTACAAGGCAGATGGTGGTAGATACTATGATACACATTTGAACAATGCTCAGGAACTTATGGAGGAGGGAGGAAATAATTCTGACTGAAAGGTGGAGTGGTGAAGATTATTCAAAGATCTATCAATGACTTCCAAAAGAGAGGAATAAACTGGTCTGCTAAGGGAGACAGAACCAAGTGTCTGTGATATTGTAGGTTCAGCGCCTCCTTCTCCTCCTCCTCCTTCTCCCCCCCTTTCTTCCTCCTCCTCCAATTCCACTACCTTCTCCTCCCTCCTCCTTCCGGTCCTATTTCTCACCCCTCTCCTCTTTCTTCTTCCCCAACTCTACCTCTTCCTTCCTTCCTCCCCCTCTGCCTTCCTCCTCCTCCTCCTCCAATTCCACTTCCTCCTTCTCCTCTTCTTCCTCCCTCCTTCTTCTGCTCCTATTTCTCACCCCCTCCTCCCTTTCCTCTGCCTCCTCCTTCATTTTCTGTGTACTTGTTTGCTTGTTGCCAGTACCTTTAGGGCCTTGTGCGGATTCCACTTCCTTGGCTTGCTTTCTGGACTGGTGTTTACCACTTGAACCACAGTTTCACCTCTGGATTTTTGCTGGTTAATTGGAGATAAGCCTCTCTTGAACTCCCCCCACCTCCCTCCCAGCTGGCTTTGAGTCACAATCCTCAGATCTCAGCTTCCTTGGTAGCTAGCTAGGATTACAGGCATGAGCCACTAGCAGTTGGCATTAATTCAGCATTTGTGCCAGTGCCATATAGTACACTGACAAACTAGACAATTGAATCTTCTGGATAGCATCCAATGCGACCGTAGATGGTCTGTCATGACCATCATCATTCTTCGGCAGCACGTGACTGCATTCAGCTTTCCTTAAAGCTGGATTCTCAGGTAACTAACCTGTGTTTGGCGAAGACAATGCAATAGCCATGGAAGAGGCCTGTTTACTTGTGTGGTTTTCACACCAGGGGAGCAGTCTGTGGGAATGCGATTTGGTAGGGCACACAGGGTTGTGTCTTTGGACTGGGGAATCCCTGGTACCAACTCTGAGGGTGTCACCTTTTTTCCCCCTAAATGTCCTTCCAGGCTCTGTCCATGTTTACAGCAATCTCATACAATAGCTCTGGTGGATGGAAATCCATTAAGACATAAACCTCAAAGGAGAAACAGTTGGCTATTTAAACACCATAAGAAAAATGTGTCATGTTCCCGTTCTTCTGGGAACCCCCTTACCCCCCAAAAAGAAACACCAGAGTGTTAAAAAAAAAGCGCCTGCATCCCCCATCAGGACTTTGGGGGTTAATTTTCAGCATGGTGCCTGGGGACGTAGCTGTGGGATTCCCCATTCTCTGTGGCAGGAGTCACGTTGCTCCATTTCATGCACACTCTATGGAAATGCAGCCCCTTGATAGCTACAAAAGTTTAGTTTTGAAATGCAGGCTGTCTTTCTCAGAACAAAGCAGATTTCCAGAAATTCCAAAACTCTTGAGTGCTGGCCCCAAGCCTGTGTGTGTGTATTTGAAAGGAAGAGAAAATGCCTTTCCCAGGCCACTGATACCTCTCTCAGAGACAGCAACATGAAAACATTAGACCCAGTAGCTGACAGTTGTGGTTGCTACATCTCACCCCAAAGCTTTGTCAAGCACCCCATAAAACCTGGCACATGGCTTGTGACACCCAGTGAAACGCTGTGCTTTTCCATAATAACCTGAGCCCGGCTGCTTGTCATTAAGGGACCTCTCTTATTAAGTCTCTCTTTTTTAAATGGCTGCTATCATCTGGTCCCAGTGTACATTAAATCCCATTATAATTATAAACACACTTTCCCATAACATCCTTGCCGATCTCATCCACACTGCCTGCCCCCTCAGGGCATCTTTGCACTAATAACAACTCAAATTTGCTATTTGAGTTGACAACATTAGGTCCCAACACCATTTGCAATATGCCAGAGAGAGAGAGAGAGAGAGAGAGAGAGAGAGAGAGAGAGAGAGAGAGAGAGAGAGAGAGAGGAAGAGTGAGGGAGAGAGAGGGGGAGAGAGATGGGGAGAAGAAAAAGCTTTTTTGTCTTCAATTGTGAAGATCTTTTTTTTTGGGGGGGGGTCCGGTCATAGGCCTGAACTCTGGGCCTGGGTGCTGTCCCTCAGCTCTTCAGTACCACTTGAGCCACAGCACCACTTCCAGCATTTTTTTTTTCTGCTTATGTGGTGCTGAGGAATCGAACCCAGGGCCTCATGCATGCAAGGTAAGTGCTGTACCACTGAGCCACCTACCCAGCCCCAATTGTAAAGATCTTGAGGGTCACAGTGACCTAAGGCCCCCCCAAGCACTAGAAAAAAACAAATTCTCCCTTCATCCCCCTTTAAAAAGTCAATCTTGAGAAAGGTATAGTGGTACATACCTATAATCTCAGCATTCAGGAGTCTCAGTCAGGAGGATCTTGAGTTTGAGGCCAGCCTGAGCTATATATAGCAAGCCGTTGTTTGAAAAAAAGACAAAACAAACAAATGGAACAAAATCACACCATACCTTACAGATGAGAAGGGAATATTTGTGCTTGGAAGGGAAGATCAGATTTGTAGATGCTGCAAGCGAAGAGGAATGATGGAAATTAAAGAAATCTTTAGCCAGGTACCAGGGGCTCATGCCTGTAATCCCAGCTACTCAGGAGACTGAGATCTGGGGATCCAGGTTTGAAGCCAGCCTGGGCAGAAAAGTCATGAGACTCTTTATCTCCCTCACTGATGAAAAGCCAGAAGCTTTTTCTGTGGTTCAAGTGGTAGAATGCCAGCCTTGGGGCTCTGAGTTCACACACACACACACACACACACACACACAGACAGCATCTTTTACTGAGCCTTAACTTTCAAAGGATGCATCATGTGTGATCATTTCCCCCCTCTCCTTTTTATGGAAGGGTCACCTAATCAAGTGATGTGAAAGAATTATATATATATATATATATATATATATATATATACATATATATATATATATACACACACACATACATATGTATTTAAAAAGGCAAAACACAAAGGAAAAAGTTAATATATGCAAGGGGTAGATTCTGCCTTTTTTTTTTTTTACACCATTCATGTTTATATTGTAGATGTCTGAATGATGGCCTAAACTGGAAATTGAATAGCATCTTTAGGAAAAAAAAGTCACTTTAGACTTGCTGAGCCTTCCCAAGTCGCCACTGGGGGAAGATGGGAGCGTACCTGGACTTACCTGCCCAGGTGTGTCCCTTAATGATCACAATGGCAGGAGAGACCACTTCTTCTCTGTGTTCTCATGGTCTGCCTCTCTCTCTCTGAATATGCTTCTTCTCTTGCTCCTAACAAGGTTTTAGGAAATGCAAAGTAGCTACTCCTCCCCCAAAGACAGGGATCCTGGATTTAGCTATCATAATAAGAAAGTTTATTTTTAAACTGAAAAAGTTTAAATATATATTCCAAATGAGGAGTTGGAATTTAAAAAAAAACAACAAGGAGTTGCAACGTTCCATTCACACTCAGGCAGAATACTCAAAATAGTTTTATTGTCTATTTTTCTTCTTGAATATCTGTTTAGTTGATGTTTTATGGGACATTGCTCAGGCCCTTAGTTCAAGCCTGAGGACTGGCAAAAAACCCCCAGAAACCAAACAAAAAAAACACTCTCCACCTTTTTTTCTTTTTATGCTGGTCCTGGGGCCTGAACTCTGGGCCTGGGCGCTGTCCCTCAGCTCTTCAGGTCAAGGCTAGCGCTCTACCACTTGAGCCCACAGCACCACTTCTGGCTTTTTCTGCTTATGTGGTGCTGAGGAATTGAACCTAGGGCCTCATGCAGGCAAGGCAAGCACTCTACCACTGAGCCACCTTCCCAGCCCCCACTCTCCAACTTTTACCTGGGATTCTGCTTGGGGAAAAGGGAGTGCAAAAACCTTGGGGACTTGCATACCTGGGGTTCAACTTGGTTATCATCTTGACAAGATATGCATAGACCTGGCCTCAGTGGTTAAGAGGAGAAGGAAGGAAGCATAATAGCCCTTGTTTGCTTGATGTATTTCTGTAAAGCTGTGTAATCCAGATGTTAAGAGCTTAGCTGTGCAGTCTCAGAAAGGTCTAATTTAAAGAATGAGCTCTGAGGTTTAATAGAGCTGCAGTCTTGGGTAAGGCACGTAACCTCTCTGGGCTGCAGCTTTCCTGCAGACGTGAGAAGTCTAACAGCACCCACACATGGTTATGAAGATTAAGTGATACAACGAGGTCAAGGTGAGCAATTAATTATCCCCAGTATCTCCAGTCCCACAGGATTCCTTAGATCTGGCCGATTCTCTTGTTTCACCAACTGAGTCCAGAAAGGCTGCCATGGGTGGGAAGTATATGGGCTTAGGAGGAGATGAAGGAAGATTTAAAGGTGGAATCCCATCCAAGGGTCAGCTTGTTTATTTCTGTTTCTGACCTACCCCTAAAATTGAATTCTTGTATTTCCATGAAAGCTGAGCTAAGGTTCCAGTTTATACACATACATGTATACACACACACACACACACACACACACACACACACACACATACACAGGTACAATATGGGAGTTCAGCACTTGCACTGCTTGCTTGATCTGCTGGTGCTATACAACTCAAACCATACCTCCAGTCTAGCCTTTTGCTGGTCGTTTTAGAGATAGAGTGTTGAGGACTTTTCTGCCTGGGCTGGTCCTTAGGTTTCAATCTCCCCAGAAGTAAAAGTTACAGGTGTGAGCCACTGGCACTAGTTTTGTCATATTACTCAACAAAAAATGTTCAAAACAGACACAGAGAGAGACAGAGAGAAAAGTCAGAGGGAGGGGGAGAGATTCTTCTCGTAATTTTCCATCCTGCTTGTTTTTAGGTGCTGCCGTATGAAATCTCTGAACTGGGGATTCTCATCAGCTTTCCAGGACCCAAGGACATAGCTGTGGCTATAAATGGTGCCAGATTTGGTGGGGGAGCTGCTACTGCTTTATCTGGGCCCAATAAACCTTATCAAACTGCTGTGCAGCCAGCCTTCAGCGCTAAGTGGAAATGCTCAGGGCCCAGAGCTGGCACTCAGCCCACAGCCTCCCCTGCCTTCTCCCTTTTTTGTTACCTTCTCCACCTCTTAAATTCAGGCATTAATCTCTCTTTAACACTTACTAACAAGGGCTGGGCTTTTTAATGGGCAGAGTTTATGAAGCAAGGGAGATTTTCACATAGAGTGAATATGGCATAGGGTAGGGGCAGCCAGGGGCCAATGAGAGATGCTTCTTTCTTTCCCATTGTTTCTGGAGATTCTTTCTCTGATTTGAGGATTAATGGGAGATTAGGCTCAGGGGTTAATTGTGAGCGTGTCCTGTGTTCCTGGGAGAGGCTGGCAGGCGGATGGACACTAGGCATCAGCCTCCAGCAAGCACTATCTAAGCAGAGACTCAACAAGTGCAGCCTCGTGACACGTCCAGAACCGTTCTTCTTCTTATGTCCATCCATTGTGGCTTTCCTTCCAGATTGCTTCTCTTTCTTTTCTTCCCTTCTTATTTTTTTTCTTGCTCAAGTCCCGGGGCTTGAATTCAGGGGCCTGGCAGCTCTCCTTTAGTTTTTTTCCATTCATAGCTGATGCTCTACCATTGGAGCTAGGCCTCTACTTCCAGACTTTTGATTGTTTGTTGGAGATAAGCGTCTTACCTTCTTTCCTGTCTGGGCTGGCTTTGAACCATGATCTGCAGATCTCAGACTCCTGAGTAGCTAGGATTACAGATATCAGCCACTTAGCTTTCTTTACATCTCTTTCTTTTCTCAGGGCATAGACTAGCTTGGGGGATGGGGGGAAGGCAGTCTCTAAATAGGAATTGCTCCTCGTAGGTCACCAAATAAGGACCCTGGGGCTGAACTCTTTGGACACCATTGATTTGATGTTGGTGGTCAGAAGATAGCCTACCCCCTCCCTTTACTTACAAATATTGGCCTGTTGGTCTCTGCTGGTCCTGTGTGTCTGAGTCTCAGCCTTTTCCACACAAGGAGGAAACCTGAGCATCTCCTGTTGGGATAGAATTGCAAGTTCGCCTCCCCACACCACCCCAGTACCCCACCAGCAGTTTTTGTGGATCAGCATGGTCTTGGGTGGGCTTTTGTCTTTGTTCAGCCTCTGCCCTCATGCTGACCCTGCAGCTCTTGGGGCTTGACTCTTGGTTTGGGACTGTGCCAGAGGCAGTACTTGACTGAAGATGCTAACTGCTAAGACCCTAGGATCTCAGGGAGACCCTCTAGACCAAGCCTTTGCCTCTCCACCCCTAACCTCAACACTGAGAACTTTAGTTCCAGGCCAGTTCCATCTGTTGGTCACCTACACTCGCCCAGCTTCCAGAGGAAGGAGAGAAGGAAGCTTTAGGCAGCCCGAGGAAGGGTGATTGTTGTTGTTTTTGTCTGATCTTAACTTTACCCTCTGTAGTGGGGCAGCCTAGAACTTTCCATCGTGCCCCACGATCCAAAAGTGTGTGTGTGTGTGTGTGTGTGTGTGGTGGAAACAACTGCACCAAGCAGGACTCAGCTTCTCCAGACTCTAGTCCAGCCCGGGTTGCTGGAGCAGGGGGAGGTGCGGGCCGCAGGAAGGCCCAAGCCCGGGAGGGAGAAAAAGTTTCTCTTAGGCTTTGCCCTCGGCCTCTGGCGCAGGCGCTAGCGGGGACCTGGGGTCCCCCCTCCACCATCCATCGGTCTCCCCGCTACCTCGCTCACCAGAGCCGGAGCGCAGCGCACCCCGCGCCCGAGCCTCTCCCAGAGCCGCCGCTGGGAGCCCGGCGCCCCGCGAGGCCGGGGAGGCGATCCTTCAAAGCCGATTGAGGGCACGGGGAGGGGGTGTGCGCAGCCGCGAGTCCGCAGGAAAAGTGAAAGGCGAGATGACACTCGCTTAATTGGAACAAACAGGGGAAGCGGGGGCCGGGGGCGGGGGGGGGGGCTCGAAAAACTCTTGGGCGCTGGAAGCCCGGAGGGGAACGGGAAATCAAATCCATGCCCGGTGGAAAGGCGAACCTCGGGGTTCCGGCGGGGGCTGCGGCCTCCGGGGCCCCTCACCTCCCCCCCCCCCGTGTCCCCATTAAGGGCTCCCTCGCATTCCTCTCCACTCGCCCCGGCTGCCCTCTGGGCTCGGCCGAGGAGCGGACGGCAGCTGGAGCCAGCGCCGCCGCAGCAGCTAGATGTCAGGCGAAGCCCGGAGCGCGGAGCGCGGGGAAGGGGAGGGTGGAGGAGGAGAGAGGGAGAGGGAGGGGTGGGGCGGGGAGCGCGCACGGGCTGGGCCGGCGCGGGGGTGGGGTGGGCGGGCTGAGTCCGGGGACCGCGCGGGAGGGGGAGGGGAGGGGAGGGGGAGGGAGGGGGCAGCTGTGGGCAGGGAGCCGCGCTCGGCCGCCAGCACTAAAGATGGAGAGGCGCCGGGGCCTCGCAGGGGAGGGGGCTCGGCGTTGACGTGGGACGCGGCGGAGGCGCCGCAGCCGGTGGTGATTTGCTAACCTCGCCTCAGAGTGGAGTTGAGGGTGATGAGAGCGGGTACTGCGAACTGCCTGGCGATGCCGCCGCTGCCGCCTTGAGACGGAGAGCAACAGTTCCCCCCCACCCCGCCCCTCCCCGACACTGGCACACACCCCTTCACCAGGCACGCACACCCACCCTCAGCAGCGCCCGGCTCGGCAGCGGTGAGTGAGTGAGTCGGGGATGGGGGGGGGTGGATCGGGGAAGGGGCGCACCGCCCGGGAGCGCCGCGCGCCGGGGCGCCCCGGGGCCTGGCGCGGGGTCCGGGGTGGGGTGGGGGGCGGTGGGAGCGCGCGATCGCTCCGGCCGCTGCGCTGGGGCGAGCTCCTTCCCCGGCTGCCGCCGCCGCCGCCGGCGTCTCCGGCGCAGGTTGGGTGGGTTGTGCCGGGGGTGGGGGGGTGGGTGGGTCAGCGAGCAGGAAGCGGGGACCCCCCCTCGGCTGTCAGCTGGGGGCGCCGCTGCCTCTCCCACCTTTCCAGTCCTGTGGGCACCGTCCGGGTGAGAGGTGAGGGGGCGCGAGCCGAGGGTCGGGGACTCGGAGGCTTTGTACCGCCCGGGGCCCGCGGAAGGGCCGGGAGCCCGTGGGTGCTGCGGTGTGCGCGGACCGGCGCGCGGGTGTGAGATGGGGTTGTGGTTTATTTATTTGTGTGTTTATTCGCTGGCCGGCTGGGAAGCCAGAGCCGGAGGAAGCTGACGAGTGGATCTGGAGGTGGAGAGCGGCGTGATTAGCACTCGCTTGGGTTTTGTTTCTCTTTGAAAAACAAGACAAAACAACCCCCCCAGAACCCCAAAATAAAACAAAAAACCCGTAGTGGGCCCCCCCTTTGATTCTCTTGATTGGACTTGATCAATTCCACCCCAGTCGCCTCCTCTCTGGGGGGGAAGGGGGGAGAGAAGCTCCGCGAGTCCTCAGCGCCCCGGGCCCTCCTCGGCTCTCAGTGGGAGCAGCCGTGGCGCCCGGAGCTCGCCGTGCGCTCCTGGCCGCGCGCGCGCGGTGGCTGCCCGGGCTCTGCACCTGATGCGTCCCGGACGCCTTTCCCACCGCGGGCGCCGGCGGCTCGCCCGGCCGTCCGCTCGCCAGGCCCCCGGCTCACTCCCGCACGCGCCCCAGCCGGCCCGCGGACGGCACACCCGCGCGCTCCGCCGCGACTCGCTCTCCGCCTTCCCTGGAACGCTCGCCTGGGGTCGGGCACGCCGGCCCGCGCGGAGGCCCGAGACCCTGCCGTCGCTTCCCGGGGTGTGTGTGTGTGTGTCTGTGGGGGGATGTGACTCAGGGGACCTGGGTGGGAGAGGGCGTGCTGGCCGATCCCTTCTCGCCGTGTCTCCCTCCACTCGCTGCTGCCGGGCTTTTGTGCTTCGTCCTCGTTCGGCGGCCCCGGGTCCGCCGCCTCTCCGTCCTCGCCGGGGTGTCCAAGCCCGCAGGGGCGCGCTTCGCCTTTGGCCCCCCGTCTCTTCGCTTTCCTTCCTTTCCTAAGCTCCGCTCCCTTCCTCGCCAGGCTTCCCCGACTCCCGGGGAAAAGTTGCTCGCGGAAGTTTGCCGAAGTCGTCTCCAAGTCCCGGCGGGGGTCGCTGGAAACTCGGGGTGTGTGAGAGCGCGATCGATCGCTCGATCGCCGAGCCCGGGGCTGGTGAGCGCCGGCTTTTTCCCACCCCGGTTGAACCTTGCTCCGAGCCGCGGGGTAGGGGAGACGGCCGCGAGGGCACCCCCATTTTTCCATCAGGACACCCCCAAAAGGTTCGTTTCGGCGAAGGAATTCGGGTAGCCGAACCCTCCATTCTTTTTCCCTACTCCCTCCCAACTTCTCTGAAACTCTGGATGTTTGTAGGCAAGCCCACGGCCCTGAGGCGCGTTCAGTGGTTGACCAGCTCACCCAGGACAGCCTGGGTTTCCACCCTTGGGTGAGCAGCCAAAGTGTCTGCAGCAGCCCCCCTTACCACTCCTCCCCGTTAACCCTTTCCATGTGAGCTCTGGGCCTCGGCCAGCCCATTGGGCTGTCTTTTGAGAGTACAGAGGTCAGCCAAACCCCATGAAGAGTGAGGGAGACCCTGGCCTCCAGATCCTTAGCTGCAATATTGGTCAGGCTAGGTTGGGAGGGACCTGGGCCCCTTAGGTCTTGGCCCTAAAGGGCTTCAGCACCCTGGAGGCCTCTTCCTGATCCAGGCAGGCGTTGAGAGAGAGGCCTATTATCTCAGACTGGTCTTAACTTCTACTAGAGAGACAGGTGTTTATTGTAGCATGGGAGGAGAGAGGCCTGGGGAGGCCCTGCTGGTGGAGAGACCGGCCTGGGGAGAGAGAGCCCATTTCTCAGAGACTCAATGGGCCACAGCAGCAGGCTGCTGATCCTGGCTGGGTTTGGCTTGTCTCCTGGGGCAATCAAAGTGAGACAGTAATAGAAGAACATTTATTTATTTGCATAGGTATTTATTTATATTGGTTACCCTGGGGGCTGAGCCCCGGAATGTGTGTTTTTGTGCTTGCTAAGGTTGGTGCTTTATCACGACTCAACACCTTCAGCTCTTTTTGTGTTAGTTACTGTGTTAAATAACTAAACATTTATGTCTGGACTAACCTGGACCACTGTCTGACCATTTTGTGCTTCCCATGTGGCTAGGATGACAGACACGTGTCACCACACCCAGATTTTTATTGGTTGAGATGGAATCTCATGAACTCTCCCCCCCCCCCCCCCACAGCCTTTCTCTTTTCCTTTTTGGCCAGAGTTGCCCTTGAACAGAGATCCTCTTATTCTCCCATAGCTAGGATTACAGGTCTGAGCCACCATACATGACAGAAAAACTTGATTTTGAAGATGAGGTTGGCTACACAGGGGGTGGAGAATGAAGTTGAATGCTTTCATTGAGTAAAGGAAGGGGTTCAGATCTTCTTAGTAAGTGTGTGAGCACTTCCTCAGCGTGAAATATTGGCCTCACTCTGAGGTTCAAGTGTGCCCTGGCCTCCGTGTAATTCCGTTTCACTTGATGCAGCACATGTCCTAGAGCTGTGAATCAGACAGACATTCTTGCAGCAGGAAGTTCTCTTTCTTCCCATCATCCCTGGCTTGGGAAGGCAAATGTGTTGCTTTCCAGGAAACCCTTTCTATTAGAGATTGAAATCTCTGAGAACCTGTGGCTGGGTGTTTGGTTGGGTGGGGACATGTGGTGCTGAATTCTGACAGGAGCACTGATGAATCTGTCATTCCTCTCATCGCTCTTTCCTCTTCTCTCCTCTCCTGCAGACCCCTCCTCCACTGGCCCAGGAAGCCCACCCTGCCCTACCACACCAAACACAGAGGAAAGAGAGCCCCATGCCTGAGCCGAGGCGAGCGCCATGGATTTGACGAAGATGGATATGATCCAGCTGCAGAACCCTAGCCACCCCACCGGGCTGCTGTGCAAGGCCAACCAGATGCGACTGTCTGGGACTTTGTGTGATGTGGTCATCATGGTGGACAGCCAGGAGTTCCACGCTCACCGGACGGTGCTGGCCTGCACCAGCAAGATGTTTGAGATCCTCTTCCACCGCAATAGCCAGCACTATACTTTGGACTTCCTCTCGCCAAAGACCTTCCAGCAGATTCTGGAATATGCGTACACGGCCACGCTGCAAGCGAAGGCGGAGGACCTGGATGACCTGCTGTATGCCGCTGAGATCCTGGAGATCGAGTACCTGGAAGAGCAGTGCCTGAAGATCCTGGAGACCATCCAGGCCTCCGATGATAACGACACAGAAGCCACCATGGCTGATGGTGGGACTGAGGAAGAAGAGGACCGCAAGGCTAGGTATCTCAAGAACATCTTCATCTCGAAGCATTCCAGCGAGGAGAGTGGGTATGCCAGTGTGGCTGGACAGAGCCTCCCAGGGCCCCTGGTGGACCAGAGTCCTTCGGTCTCCACCTCATTCGGTCTTTCAGCCATGAGTCCCACCAAGGCTGCAGTGGACAGTTTGATGACCATAGGGCAGTCTCTCTTGCAGGGAACTCTTCAGCCTCCCGTGGGGCCTGAGGAGCCAATGATGGCTGGGGGTGGGCGGCACCCTATGGTGGCTGAGGTGAAGACGGAGATGATGCAGGTAGACGAGGTGCCTGGTCAGGACAGTCCTGGGGCAGCGGAATCCAGCATCTCAGGAGGGATGGGAGACAAAGTTGAGGAGAGGGGCAAAGAGGGGCCCGGGACACCCACTAGAAGCAGTGTCATCACCAGCGCTAGAGAGCTGCACTATGGGCGAGAGGAAAGTTCTGAGCAGCTGCCCCCCACAGCTGAGGCTGGCCAGGGCCCCCCAGGCCGGCCAGATCCCCCAGGGCCCCTAGCAGAGAAACACCTTGGTCTCTACTCCATGTTGCCCAACCACAAGGCTGATGCTGTGTTGAGCGTGCCATCTTCCGTGACCTCTGGCCTCCACGTGCAGCCAGCCCTGGCTGTCTCCATGGACTTCAGCACTTACGGGGGCCTGCTGCCCCAGGGCTTCATCCAGAGGGAGCTGTTCAGCAAGCTGGGTGAGCTGGCTGTGGGCATGAAGTCCGAGAGCCGGCCCCTCGGGGAGCAGTGCAGCGTGTGTGGTGTGGAGCTCCCAGATAACGAGGCCGTGGAACAACACAGGTAGGCTTTGTACTCGAACCTATCTTCCAGTCCTGATACCCCACCTTCATACCTTGGCCCATTCTGAGTCTGGGGGCCTGGCTCCTTTGTATCCTTTTGCCAAAAAGAAAAAAAGAAGACATTTGCTGATGTCTGGAGGACAGTTATTCAGTGGGTGGTGGGGTGAAAAGGGGGCTATGGGAAACATGGGGGAGCTTAGGAACCCAGCGTCTTCATAGTTGGATTCCCACTTTTGTTTTCATCTATGCTGCTTTGCCTGGAGTAATTAATGAAGAGGAGTATGTGTGATTCAGGATGAAGGAGGGTCTCTACGACCTATATCTGGCCACGTCACCAGACCTCAGTCCACCTGCCTTACCTTACCCTGTGATTTCTGTACACGCAAGGTGCCCACGAAGAGGGCAGGGGCTGAACAATGCTTAGGTCAGGTCCCAGGTGTCCGTTCCTGCTGACACATTTAGCGAAAGTTGATGTAAATTTGAACTGGGGAAGGATGGGTCTGAGAGCCTCGGTCTCGCAGTCTGTGTAGTCTCTTCCTTATCCCTGCTCTGTGCATGTTGAGTATAGTGCTGCTTCCAGCCAGCCTTGGCTGCCCTCTGGCTTCCATTTCCTTCTCTGTGAAATAACCTTTCATTGAGTTCTTCTGACAGGCTTGGTTCAGGAGCAAGTATGGTACTTGGGGCTTTTTTTTTTTTTTTTCTTTTTTGGTACCACAGGCTTGGGAGGGCAGAGTGTTCTCTTACAAAGATGTTAAGCCTCAGGCTTCAAGTCTCTTTCCCTGCATTATATAGAGAATAAGAGGCAGAGCTTGATTCAAACTCAAGACTTAGTTCTAACCCTGGGGTTTGATAGCCAATAGGCACCAGACTTGTGCACAGAACCCAGGATTGCTCACTGGATATGGATCGGAAAGGACAGAACAAGTCTGTAGTGCGTGTTTGCTTTTGTCTTCTTGTTTCTGTCATAAACTATAGGCTGGTTGTTCACCCTCTTCTCTCGATTGATGTCTACAAATCCATCTTTCGTTTGTCGTTGTTAGCATTTCTGAGCATACCTTCTGGCCTTCCATTACGCAGATCTTGGGTGGATTTTCCACTTTTGCACCCACTCTCCTTCACCCCCCCATCCCTCTATTGCTCATTTAGATAGGGGGACTTGAGTGGGTGGGGGCATTGGGAAGCAGATCTAATCACCCCTAGCCGCAGCCTGCTCCGGAGACTGCTCAGTCTGCTGCTTTGAGCTTTACCTTGTGGAAAGTACTGCCGAGCTAAAAGTAGCCGGATTTTTCCGGTGGGTGCGAAAATTAACGGTCGCTAAGGTGTGCCTTCTTGGTGCTTGTGCCCCTCAGAAATTGACGACATAGTGTTTGTTCTCACTCAGACTTTCCTAAGGAAGAAACCCCCTCCCCAAAGTTAACCAGATACGTCTGTCATCTTCTCCGGATGTGAATTATGTCAGCACTTTGCTGGGGGAAAATGGGGTACGGTAGAAAGTCATTTCCCCTGCCACTGGATCTTACCAGGTCATGGTTATTTTTATTTATTTTTATTTTTTATTTTTATTTTTGTCGTCGTGGGGCTTGAATTCTGGGCTTGGGCGCTGTCCCTGTGCTCTTTAACTCAAGGCGAGTGCTCTACCGCTTGAGCCACAGCGCCACTTCAGGTTTTATTGGAGATAAGAGTCTTACAGACTTTCTTGACTGGACTGGCTTTGAACCATGATCCTCAGATCTCAGCCTTCTGAGTAGCTAGGATTACAGGCGTGAGCCACTGGCGCCCGGCATTCATGTTATTTTTTTTCTCTACCTGATAGACCACAAAAGGGTATCACTAGCCTGGGATTTCTGGGGTTTCATGTGATGGGGCCCTTTTTCATCTGGGGATTGACTATGTTACTTTCAGTGCACAAGGGTGGTTTAGTTAGCTATGTCTGGTAGTGAGTGTTTAAGATATTTATTTGAGCTTCCTCAAGTTTGTGGTATTCCCTTTTTGTGTATGTGTGTGTATGTTGGTATGGGAGCTTGAACTCAGGCCCTTGGCTATCAAACTTGGCTTTTTTGCTCAGGATAATGCTCTTCCACTTGAGTTATACCTCTGCTTCTGGCATTTGGCTGGTTAACTGGAGAAAACAGCCTCTTGGATTTATTTGCTGTGGCTGGCTTTCAAGCACCATCCTCAGATCTCAGTCTTGTAAATACTAGGGTTGTAGTCCTGAGCAGCTATATGCACTTTTTAAAATGGAGGTGATCCACAGATTGGTGCTCATGCAATGAAATCAAGTCCAGAAATCACTACAGCTGCATCAGCTGTAATGAGCTGCATCAGCCACAGAGAACAACTGGGCCAACTGTCTGCCATCTTGTTTTGATCTGTGTATGTATAGTTCTTACCCCCGTGCTTCTTCCTCCAGGGTCTGTGTTTGCCTGTTGTTCCCAGTGACAGGGAGACACTGATCCTGCAGTGCTCAGTATCACACTGTGTGGTTTGGTGATAGGGAGAATGGAAAGTCAGCCTGCTACACTGGAGAGCTGGACCTGCGGCCAGTGCCTTAGGGGGGGACTGAGGAAACTGAGACGGGGCAAGGAGACATTCCTGTGTGTACTTGGCTTGAATGTACAGTGCCCGGATTGATGGCACTTTGTGGGAGGCCTTTTCCTCACCCTCAGAGCTCTGAGATTCATGTGAGGGCTCCCTCATTTCTTAACTATTGCTCTGTCCCTCTTACCGTCTTTACCTATCAGCAGTCTGAGAAGTGTTCAGGTGAAAGAAAGAAAAATCACTGCCACAAGTACAAACAAAAGGGCAAAGTAGAAAAACCAGTGGGAGATTTTGATGCCAGAAAGCTGTGGAATGGGCTGGAAATGCACAGGTGTTACCACGACCAGGTGTTAGGCTGTAGGGTTTATTGTATCGTCTTTTTTTGAGGGGGGAGAGGCTGGTCTTGAAGCTTGAACCCTGGGCCTAGGAGCTATCACTGAGATCCTTTTGCTAGTACTCTGCTACTTGAGCCACAGCACCACTTCTGGCTTTTTTTAAAAAAGTGATTTAATTAGAGATTAGAGTCTCACAAACTTTCCTGCCTGGGCTGGCTTATAACCACAGTCCTCAGATCTTAGTAGTTAGGATTACAGGTGTGAGCATCTCGTGCCAGTGCCTGGGTTTATTGTATCTTAAGCCAGTAGCTGAGGGTATTGGTCCAAATAGGTACCAAGAAGTTGTTTTTTCATTGGAGGGGAACAAAGGGCAGAGTGTGGGGAAGAGAGCAGGGAGAGGGAGTTGTTTATGGAATCCCATCCATAGATCTCCTCATAACCCGATCTCAAGTTGGGATGGAGTGAGGTGAGGGAACCTCTTGACTAGACAGGTAGCTGGACTGAAACTCAGTGGAGGTATTCATTGTGGTCTCTGTGGTGGATAGGAAGATGTAAATGTAAAGTCAAGTGTAGTTACAGATGGATTGGAAGGCCCGACAAAGACACCATTTGGGTAAATCACTTAGGGCTTACTTAACTAATGGAATCAGAAGGAAGGCAGACGGTGAGAAGACTTGTCAAATCAGCTGCCTTCTTTAGGCAGGTGAAATAGTGAGCTCTGGACCCTGACTTCCTCAGGGTGCATATTACAGGAGTGTCTGAGGGACAGAGTCATCCCAGGCTTCTGCAAGGATGGCTCTCCTGCTCTAGCTCTGTCCATTTTCTCTCTGTCTGTGTTTCTGTCTCTCTTTCTCTCTCTGAAAGGCTGTAACAGTTTGCATGTGGACTGGGGACCAGCTCAATTAGGAAAGGTGTATTTTATCATTCTCAACATTGCACATTATATATACGTATATATGTATGTATATGTACCATACACACACAGGGAGCAGCATAGACTTATGTAGGAATATAATCCTTGTGTATAGCCTTCAGTTTTCTCAGGCTTGTGTTAATGTGTTTCTGGAGTTGGTTGTTGCACAATCAGAGTGGGGTATAAGTTTATATAGGATGTTCTGTATCTTATATAGAAAAGCCTTCATTCAGATCAGGGTGGATCTATTCTGCATAGATTCATTAGGAGCTCTTGTTCCTTTTGGAAAAGAAGCTTCGATACCATGAAGAATGGATTCGGCCATCTCACTGGGCTCTTGTGTATAACCCTTCCCAGAGGCTTTTTGGGGCTGGCTTTAGGGTGTAAGAACCATGCAATGTTAAAGTTCTTCCTGGCCCTTTGTCTCTCTCAGATGAACAGCTGCTCTCTTTGCAGTGGTGGACCACGTGAAGGGCCACAGCCATTGACCTTAGTTTAGGTCCCTTTTGGCAGATTGCAGATTGCCCTAAATCCTTCATTCCTTTTAATCATTTTCTTGGTATCTCTGATGCCCAAGTGAGGTCTGGTTTTTCTGTTTTTGTGTTTGTGATGGTACTGGACTTGAACACAAGCCTTTGCCACTGTTCTTTGGCTTTTATGTTCAAGGCTAGAGCTTTATGAGTTGAGCCACTGCTTCACCTCCAGCTTTTGGCTGGTTAACTCTTGGATTTGTCTGCCAGGACTGGCTTTGAAGCATTCTCTTTAGATCTCAGCCTCCTGGGTAGTTAAGATTACAGGTGTGAGCCATTGGTTACCTGACTCACTGTTCTGTTTGGAACAGTGTGTGCTGTGGAATAATGGTAGCACCAGCAGCAATATTAATCGTGCCTTAAAAATCAGCTTTAGCACTTTCTGTTTTGCAGAATAGCTTTATCGACTGTTATCTCTCCTAACCGCACAGCCTTACTACATAAGAGGGTACAGAGCCATGATCTTCATCTTGTAAATATGAAGTCTGAAATGCTAAAAGGTTCTGTATAAGTTTGTGGCAAACTCATTTAGTGGCGAAGCCTGATCCCAGCTGATGTGAGGCTATATTTATCCTGCTTATTTTGAATATTCATATGTTTTGCTGCAAAAATATTAATGTATTTGATTACGGAAGGCTGTCTTAAGTCACTATCAGAGCTGTTAAACACAGGCGTCAGAGTGCCTTTTTGAAATCTGTACAGTTCCAATTTCTGAAATACCCAGCAATTTCGGGTACAGAATTATGGACCATTACCAACCCCCCCCCCAGTTTGTTTGTTTGTTTGTTTATTGTGGGTACTGGGGCTTGAACTTAGGGTTTAGGCACTGTCCCTTAGCTTTTTCCATTCAAGTATGGCATTCTACCACTTGGGCTACAGCTCCACTTCCGACTTTTTGGTAGTTAATTGGGGATAAGAATCTCATGGACTTTACTGCCTGGACTGGTTTTTTGAAACACAATCCTTACAGATCTCAGCCTCTCGAGTAGCTAGAATTACAGGCGTGAGCTACCAGAGCCTGGCTATGAGTCCCTGATTTAGAGAAAAGGAAAAATGCTATTTGGAGCCAGTAGGTGACTTGCCCGTGGTCACACAGCTATAAATGGATAGAGCCAGGCCTTGTGCTGTCTCCTCTCGGTCACAGTCCTGGGTGCTCCACAGCAGCCCATATAAGAACATGGAGATTGCTGTTCTGGGTCATGTCCATCTAACCTAGTCTTCGGTTGCCAGCACCATCCCGAGATGCCGCCATTGGAGGCTGTAGCCATCTTCCTTGACGTCAGTTCTAAAGGTCAGGTGTATACAGGCCTCTCTTAGTAGCTATTTATGGCTGCTCTGTCATTCACAGATTTGTCTAAATCCTTTCTCGAATCCCTGTCTGTTTCCAGGAAGTATCCTTTTGGGGTTGATGAATGACTTCAGTTTCTAACCTGCTGGACTTCTGAAAATCTGGTCTTTGGGAGATGTCTTTTTGGTTGTGAAGTTGGAAAATTGGCCTGGGTTTTGCCCAGCCATTGTGGAGGCCAGGGCTCTGGATCTCAGATCTGAATTCTTCTTCCTCTTCTTCCTCCTCTTCTTCCTCTTCTTCCTCCTCCTCCTCCTCCTCCTCCTCCTCCTCCTCCTCCTCCTCCTCCTCCTCCTCCTCCTCCTCCTCCTCCTCCTCCTCCTCCTCCTCCTCCTCCTCCTCCTCCTCCTCCTCTTCTTCTTCTTCTTCTTCTTCTTCTTCTTCTTTCTTCTTTCTTCTTTTTCTTCTTCTTGGTGTTGGTACTGGGGCTTGATATCTGAGCACTGTCTCTTAGCTTTTTCACTGAAGGCTTGAGCCACAGACCCTTTTCTGGCTTTTTTTTCTGGCTAATCGGAGATAAGAATCTCATGGACTTTCTGCCCAGGATGACTTTGAGCCTCAGGTCTCAGCCTCCTGTGTAGCTAGGATTACAGGCTGTGCCACTGGTGCCTTCTTTTAGCTCTGCAGTCGCCATGGTCAGCCCCCTTTTTGGCACCCACAGTTTTATTCATTTGTAAAATGGGCATAGTGGGGCTGGGAATGTGGCTTAGTGGTAGAGTGCTAGCCTAGCATGCAAGGAGCCGTGGGTTCGATTCCTCAATGCCACATAAACGGAAAAAGCTGGAAGTGGCGCTGTGGTTTAAGTGGTAGAGTGCTAGCCTTGATAAAAGAAGCTCAAGGACAGTGCCCAGTCCCTGAGTTCAAGCCCCAAGGCTGGCAAAAAAAAGGAGGGAGCATAGTGGATGAGCTTTTTGTGTGGTTGGTCATAGGGCTTGAACTCTGGGCCTGAGCGCTGTCCCTCAGCTCAAGGCTAGCACTCTACCACTTGAGCTACAGCACCACTTCCTGTTTTCTGGTGGTTTTTATTGGAGATAAGAGTTTCACAGACTTTCCTGCCCAGGCTGCCTTTGAACCATGATCCTCAGATCTCAGCCTCCTGAGTAGCTAGGATTACAGGCATGAGCCACCTGCGCCCGGCTTTCGTTGAGCTCTTTAAAACTCTATGCACCCTATGCACCTCTATGCCCTATGCACCCACTTACCTCTTCTTAAACTCCTTTTTGCTAATTGTATTTTGCTTGGTTTTGGAGTCTGGATTGACAAGTTAGCTAGCCAAGACGGAGTCAGTTTGATTTGCTTCTATCTGCACTGATTTCATTCTTTACTATTTTAGCTAAACTTAGGGTTAGTATGCCATCGGGGCAGTGGATCGAGCTCTTGGAACTTTTGAAGATGACGTCTTTATTTTCCAGTAGAGGAAACTTTGTTTACTCTTTCCTCTGAGTGAGCTGTCCCTTTTCAAGTTGCTGTCACTAGTGCACGGGGCTGCATATTGCTGGGTGGGTGGGCAGGGGATAGGAGAGTTTAGTAACACTTTTTTTTTCCTTCGTAGGAAAACCACTATAAAGCTTTCAAATATCATTACCCAGAATTGTTACAACCAAACTCCTTCTGTAGCTGTTTTTTATATCTTGCTAATTCAGAAGAAAAAAAATTGCAATCACTTTTTTTAAAAATCAATGACTAAAACAAGTTCAACTGGAACTCAAGTAGATGACTTAAGAGTCTTGCTGAATGAAGTCGGGTGGACGTTGGAGGGTTCTTGAATTTTTCATGATGACTAAAGATTCTCTTTTGTCATGTTAGTTGAAAATGCTGATGGTAGTTATTCTGGATGAAAGAAAAATTTGCCAGCTACCTCCAACCCTGTCTTTATATATAGTGAATGTACATTTCTACTTTTCTACGTATTCTGGTTGTGTTTCTCTGTGTGCTTGTAATAACAGTACCTTCTCACAGGGTTGTTGTGAGGATCAGTCAGTAAATATTCACTCAGTGCATGCAGTGGTGGTAACAGTGTGCACACCATAGGTGTTTGCGATTGTATCCAAGTGGGTCACATGAACAGTGCAGGGTAAGAATGTGTTTGTGTAGGTCCAGCCCTGCTTCTCCCAGAGGCTGTCCTGCAATCCAGTGCTGTAACTCAGCTGCCTCAGGCCCTCTGCATTTGAGGGCTGACACCGTGTACACCTGTATCTTTCCTGAGAAGCTGCATCTGTTGTTCTGTGGCAGCAGTCAGGGTACTCTTTGTCCCATTGACCTGAGGGCCTGGTGAGTCATTTCAGTTCTTGTTTAAATTTAGCCGGCCAAATGCAGCTCACCAGTGCGGCGTCCAGTTGTCCAGATGCATGGCCAAGCATGCAAATCAAATGGAGCTCAACTACCAGCTTATGAAAGGCATCTTGAGGGACCTGACTGGCCCAGAGCTCTTTCCCTGGAGATGTTTCGAAGGGTGGGTGGATTCAGCCGGGCTCTGTGCTCATAGTCGGCACCTCCATAACTGCTCCGCCCCCCCCCCCCGCCCAACTGCCTTGTTAGGGAGCTGTAAGTTCCACACCCCTGATGTCCAAGAGGTTAGTGGACTTGTGCATGGTAAACTAGGAAGGGGTGTTGGGATTTGTACCCCAGTCTTCTGGTTCAGTGTTCTCTGAAGCAGGGCGACGAACTCTGGCCTCATGTTTTTTTATGGAGGAGTGAGAAGGGGATGGTAGCCATAGGGCCACCCAGACCTCACAGGTTTGAGAAGTGTGTTTATTTGTTACTGATACAGAGACCAGCTTCTGGGGATGCGAGCTTCTCCTGCGAACTTGAAAACCCGAAAATGACAAAGAGAAAATCCATTGAAAAATAAAAGCCCATGCAGTTCATTTCATGCCAGCACAATCCACCGTCTCCCCTTCAATGCCTTGGTTTGGTTTTCCTCATTGTGCAGGCTCAGGTGGGAAAATCCGTGGCTGGGTTTTGTCCCGTGGGCCTTACCTGTGCAAAAGGGCATTGGGCACTTTGACTGCCAGCGTGGAAACTTCGGCTGAAGACTTGCAAAAAAATGAAAAAAGAAAATCCCCGGCTTCATTCTAAATTCCCTGCTCACTTTCCACTCAGTGCTTGAGACTTGATATCCTTTAGTGTGAACAGATCGTGTTTGATATTGCAGAAGGAATCTAGTGAGGTCAGAGAAAGACCTTCCTGCCACCGTAGGGCATTACTGAAGAAGTTACTAGAAGACCCAGGTCACAGACATTTTGATGGTCTTGGGCCAGTCAAAGTCTGTGTGTATTTTTTTTTAAGTTTTCTTCTCGGGGGGGCCATTTGGACTTCCCCACTTCCCCCTCCCCCCAAAATTAGTTTTTTTTTTGTCAGTCTTGGAGCTTGAAATAAGCGTCTAGGCATTATCCCTGAGCCTCTTTGTACTCAAGGCTAGTACTCTGTCACATTGAACCACAGTACCTCTTCCGGTTTTCTGGTTGTTAATTGGAGATAAGAGTCTCACAGACTTTGCTGCTCAGGCTGGCTTTGAATGGTGATCCTTAGATCTCAGTCTCCCAAGTAGGTAGCATTACAGGTGTGAGCCACCAGGGCCTGGCTACACCCCCCCCCCCCCCCCCCGTCTACCCTCCCTCCACCTCTCCCCTCGCCAGAAATTAGAAATAAGGATATCGACATGTTCAGAAACTACAATCACCAGGCTTATTAAAAACAAATAAACACACCACTACACCGTTACGTTCGTCTGTGACAAGGCCGTTGTGCCGAAGCAAAGATGAGATAGCCTATAACTTAAAGCACATGGCAGAGACTCCAATGTCATCTTGTCTCCCTACCTCCCACTTCCCTATGACCCCAGCTTGACAAGGGAGCCCCCTGCCACCTTCTCCCCGGTTGCTCTCTAAGTGGATTAGCTGAGTGTTCTGATCTTGCTGCCATTAGGCCTGTTGGCACGACTCTCTTTGCAGTAGTGAAAAGCAGATGTGGCTGACCGTAATGGCCCTCAGGGTGATCCATCAGACCCTCAGTGCTGGGGGAAACATTATTAGTGTTAATTTGGGGGAGTCTTTTATGGTTGCTAGGGGAAATGTGGAGAGATTGTTGGAAATTTATTTATTTTAAGCCGATCAGCAGGTTAGATGCTGTAGGAATCTACCATGTCTAACCTCCCCCACACCCCCATTCCCCAGCATTTCTTTAAAGGCCCCTCCTCAACCCTGAAGCCCAGGCCTGATTACTTCCAGAGTTGGAGTGACAACTTAGCAAGCTCTTGTTTCTTGCCCATGTACCTTATTAGTAGCACCTGGCATCATAAGCCACTAATGGGAACCAGTGCTCCCCTCCTGCGTGGCCAGTGACAAGTAGGCCTGTCAGCCGGAGCTTGCCGTGCGAGGAAGTTCTTATTAGCTTTATGGTCAGGAGAACTTGTCCTGTTCAGGAAATGAATGTTGCTGCTAAAGGTCCCCGGCCCTGACCCTGGCAGCGTAACCTGTGCGGGCCGGGGAGACCTCTCGCAGGATGCTTGGATTTGCAGCCCCTCTCTGGTTCTTGTCATATGTAAGGACGGGATCATTGTGGTATGTTGCAGCCTTGAACTTTTGATTTATGCACTGAGGGGGACTTAACCCTTTCTGTGCCTGGATGGCTGGGAAGTGACAGCCCCGTGTGTATTTGTGTGTGTCTGTATGTATATGCATATACATCTGTGTACACACATGCGCACATTTTCACATGTACAAATATGCAGGTCTACATGCATGTTTGTGTGCACACATGCCTGAGCATGTATTGTGGGCGTGTATATATGCATGTGTGCACTTTGGAGGTGCATATACATATATGTATGTATGCACAGAGGTGCACTTGCGCATGCAAGTAGATGTGTAGGTGTGTACATAATTGCATGTGTATGATATGTATACAGGGTCATGCATGTATATGAGATACAGTGCACTCCAGCCAACAGGAGCTGTGTGAGGCTGGCGTGTAGAATATCTTGAAGTGAACTTGGATTTTAATCAGTCCTCAGACTTTTAAAAGCAGGGTGGCCTGAGCAGGTAGCACCCTTTCTTCCTGGACTTAGGGGTGAAGTTAATGGTAGTGTACGGTTAAGTGGAGTGTGATGTGCAGAACACACAGCTGGGCAACAGGCTACGAGAATTGAAGAGGTTGTGGCAACTTCCTTATTCACCCCCCCCCATTGTAAAGTATTCCTATTTTTAATTTTTAAAATAGTGTTGGAGTTAGAACTCAGGGCCTCATGCTTGCAAGGAATGTGCTCTACCACTTTCACCGTGACTCCAGTCCAATTTTTAAAAAGTTAAAAAGAAGAGCACAGTGCATTTTCCCATTTACCATACCGAGCCAGAAGTCCTTAAAGGAAGGCCACTCACGTTGCCTCCTTCCTCGCCTCCTCTGTGGCAAGGTTTCTAAATGTGAATTTTGCAGAGAGCGATAGTGTGTGACCTCATTCTTGAGGGAAACTTCTGCCTGACACTCTTTTTAGAAAAGATGTTTGTACGTCGTCTGGCAAATGGACACGTTACTTCTGTGGCTTTGGCTGCTGCTGCTGCTGCTGCTGTTCTAAAGGTCCCTGGTGACTGAGGGGTGAGGTCTGCTGGCTGTTTGGACTAGAAAAGGGCAAGGGGTGCCAATAAGGGAGGGAATGATGTCTTCTCAGGAACTTTACAGCAAGTCTGTCCATCTGCCTTGTGCAGTTGTGGCATTGTGGAGTTGACTGCCAAGAAGAATGGAGGAGAGTGGTTGGGGGTGGGTGAGGGGGGTGGTCTGGAATTTCGGAGAACAGGTTGCTGGCTGCTTTCCGGGTATCCACACCTCTGGGAGGCAAATTCTCACCTCCTTTTAAACTTTGTTTTTCTTCTTCATCTCTGAACTTGGAAAAACTGTGTGTCTCAGATTCGAAAAAAAAAAAAAAAGTAGCTGTAGTTACTTCAGAGCAGGTGGAAGCTGCTTCGAAGGCGTTCTGGGAGTAAGGATTGGAAAGTCAACGCAAAAGTGAAAATCGTGACAGTTGTCCCCCAAATGATGTGCTAAATTAAGGAACCGTTAACATTTGGGAGTCTTACCTCCCTGCGGTCCTCCCCCCCCCCCGCCTCCGCCCCCTTGGCAGAAGATGGTACCTAAAAACAATGTGGAACGGCTGCTAAATCGAGTGACTCTAAAAACACATTTCTTTCCTTGAAGTTTAGTGCAGAAAAAAAAAACACACCAGACTGGACTTAGAAAGGATGAAGAGCTTTAGAGGGCTGCATGCCTGGCTTCTTTCCTCAGTTTCCAACCTGGTGGTTTTCTTCCTCCTGTTCCACGCTCCCCCACCATAATTATCCACTATTTTACTTTCTGTATCTTGACCACTACAAGAGTGGCTTTCCTTTGTATTGTGATGTTTCTTGAGCTGAAGTAGGTGCTACCTATCCCTCAGCAGCCCAATTCGATGGTTTTGGGGTTCGGGTGGGTGGGGGACCCAGCGGGCTAAAGCTTGCCATCCCCTGTTGCAAAAGTGAAAAATATTTCTGTTTGCAGTTAATGTTAGTGGCCAGCAGATCATGTTAACTGGCTGTAATTGCTTCCAGATATGGCGGAGGGTTTTGTGTGTTGGGATGAAGGGTCTGGTAAGTGCTTACTTCCTGTGTAAATTAGCCGATTCTATTCAGTCTTTCATTCTAGCCAGCCCTGGATTCTGTCATTCTCTCATTTTCCCCTCCCCAGCCTGCAGCCTGGTGTGAGAAGCAGCCTGCTCTGTCCCTCTGAGGGCAATTCTTTTGTCACTTGGAGCCCCTGGCCTCTAGTGCTTGATGTGAGTTTGCCCTTACAATAATGACACGAGTTTGCCGGGGTGCCACCTGAACCCGGGGCTGCCTTCTGCCTCTTTCCCTGTCGGGCTCAGGGCATCTCCATGCAGCTCAGAACCCAGAATTCCTGCCTCCTGTGGATCTTTCTTCCTGCTACCCTCTTACACCTCTGTACACACTTTGGAGACAATCTTCCTGTCCTCCCATCTTCTCCCTTCCCATCGTCTTCCTTCTCCCCTCCCTTCCTTCTTCCCTTCTTCCCTTCCTCCCCTTCCTCCCCTCCTGTCTCCTCTCCTCCCCTCTTTTTTCCCTTCATCCCTCTCTCTTCTCTCCTCTCCCCTCCCTCCTCTCTTGCCTTTCTCCTTTTCTCCCCTACCTCTCCTCCCCTCCCCCTCTCCTTCCTCCATTCTTTCTACCCTTCTCCTCTCTCCTGCCTATCCTCGTTCCTTCCCCTTCTCTTTCTAGCCTTCTCTCCTGTCCTCTCCTCTCCTCTCTTTTTCCTTCTCCACCCTTCCCCTTCCCCTTCCTCTTTCTCTTCCCTTCCCTCCCTCCATCCCCCCTCCCTCCCTCCCTCCCTTCCTTCCTTCCTCACCTTTTCAATCCTAATAGCACATTCCAGTGGGTCAGGAGACTGCAAAACAAGAAGGCTGTTGGGAGGAGGTATACCTTATGGCTACAGAAGAGGCCTTGGATTAGTCCCATTTGCAGTTCTACTTTCTTCTTTGCAAAGCAGGCTGGACCTATAGACACACCTGTCTGGCCCCATCCTGCCAGCAAAGAAGAGGAGAGGGGGTCTTCTCCCAGCTCCTTGGGGCTCTGGGGTTTGACTTGGGGAAAAGTGTTACAATTCATGCTCTTCAAAAACCCGCTTTGGTCCAGCGTCCAGGCCTGCATTCTTCATGCTATTTGCATAAGAGGTTGCTGTTTATCTTCCTCCATCGGCCCCACTGATAACCCCTGTGGTCTGTTGAACAATCTATGAGGAGCGGATGACTTGATAAATGCCAGCTTTTCCAATATGCAGAGATAAAGTGTTGGGGTCAGGGTGAGGGGCGGTGTGTTAGGCAGGAGGGAGTCAGGATTCTCCTTCAGATCAGGACGCATGATGGAGGAAAGCAGGTATGGTGGCAAGTGCAAGGGCTGCATTTATCACCCAGGTGTCCACTTCCTGCTCTTCCTCCCCTCCTCGTGCTCGCCTTCATGGTGGACTCTGGACCTGCAGAGACTGCGTGTATCCCATGGGGCCGGTCGCTTCTGCCTACGTTCACACTAAATGGGTAAGGGGAGAGGTAACCTTTGTGGCTTTTTGTTCCTGTTTCCACCCCACCCACCCCCACCTTTTGCCTCTTCCAGACTTATACGCTGGCTGGCTGGTAAGTCATTGGTGCTTACTTAGGCAATAGAAATCGGAACTGGTTAACGAATGAACTTTTTTCCACCTGGATTTCTTCTGCAAGGAGAAGCTAGGTGAAGAGAAAACTTCTGACCCCCATCACCTGGTCAATAAGCTGCTGGGAGGAGAATCAAACAAAAGAGTTTGGACTGGCTGCTAAAGCCAGGCACCCAACTGATAGCTTTGTTTTGATGTCCTTGCAATGTTTGCAGATCACTGAGAGGGGGCTGTTTAGCGCAGGGTTTCTACAAAGTCCAGGTGATGGTGATGATAGTAGAGGCTGGCTATGTGGGGCTCCTGACTCCAGAAAGACTTTATGGGTGGTCATGTTTTCTATGGACAGGGTGGACAGATTGGGAGAGTACAGGCATGCTGGTTGAAAACTAGGCCGTGGAACTTCTCAACTGTGTATTATGGACGAGTTGCTTAGCTTTTCTGATTTCCATTCCCCGGGTCACCTTGTTTGTGGTCGTGAGGGTACAAGAGGCAGAGACAGTGTAGGTCCTGGGTAAGCTGGTATTGTGCAGACACATCCAGTTAGGCTTTTAGAAACTGATACTTCTGCCCCTGGTGGGTAGATACTATAAAGAAGAATCAGTTCAATCATTTTGTTCAGGGTACTGGGGAGTTGGTGGATAGTATGAACCCTGTGCTCTGTCAGCCAGCAGGTGAACAGTATAAGAGATCCCTATACAGGACGATGCCACTGTTACAGATGAGTGTATGTGCAAGAGAGAGAATGGAGAGAGAGATCGATCAAGGATCCCCTTATCTGGTGACCCCCATCTGGTGATCTGGCCAGCCTGTGGTGGCCTACTTCTTACATCTAAGAAGTCTTTAGGAATGAAGCCTTTCTGAAGTCTGAGCTGCAGCCTCTTGTCCTGTATTTGGGGGGAGAGGGGACAGATTTGACTTTGGGAAATAGCCAGGATGATCCAGTGACAAACCTGTGTGACAATCGTCCTGGGGTAACTGCCCGTGTGGGGCCGTAGGTACTAGAGGTCAGTACCTTGCCGACTCCGGCCTAGGAGAGCCCCTAGGTGAGCCTCCTAGGAAGAGGAGACAAGGCCAGGACCCTTATAACTTCCAGCTCTTGGCACTGGAATCCCAAGGAGGAAGGGGAGGTGGCCAGGGTCTGGAGAAGACTTCTCTTACTGTCGTAATGCTTTTGTACCTGTGGGTTTTGGCTTTCTGGGAGTTTGGGCTCATCGGAGGCACTATGTAAACAAACAAATACTCCCTCCCCCCAACTTGGGCCTAGATTGAGTTTTAACCTGAATATCTCAAGGTGGGGTGTGTGTGTGTGAGTGTGTGTGTGTGTGTATGTGTGTGTCATGGTAGCCCAGGTTTGAATCTTTATAGTCTGCCACTTCGCAAGGGTCTGGAAGGAGCTTATGTGTTCCAATTCTAGTCTGGCTCCAGGCACCAAGCCAGAAAGTCTTTAACTTCCCTCTTCTACCAGTGTTACCTGCCCGGATCACATGGACCATGGAGCAAGGAACATTGGGCTTTTGCTCTTGATAGAACCATCACCAGGCTGACTGTGTGTCAGGCTTGACTCTGTGAGGTACTAGCTGGGCAGAATCTGTGCTCAGCCTCTCCTCTTCCGCTCTTCTCCTCTGTCTCTGTTTGTCTCTTGTCTCCTTGCTTCTGTCTCCCTGTCTATGTTTCTCTGTCTTGTTTTTCCTTCTTCCCTCTCTCTCTCCTTCCTTCCCTTCCTCCCTCGTTCTTTCCCTCCCTCCTTCCCTGCATTATTTATAGTAAACCATATTAGAACAGAGTGTTAAAGAGGAAGCATGAGTCACCTCATTCAAGCCATTGATGACATAAATAAAAGCAAAATGCTTACTATGTGTTTTGCACAGTATTTAAGGCCAGGTCGTGCTAATTTGAACATTTCCTGAGCTGGATCTGTGAAAGTGTGCATCTGTGGGGAAGAATTCAGGTTTCAGTGGAGGGAGAGCCTCTGTATGGCTGGGAACTCAGTGTGTGTCTGCTTTGTCCCTCTCATGGATATGACTCCATGTTTGCGTGTCAGGCTTGCCAGGCTTGCTCACAGGGGGAGCCCTGGCTCGTGTTAGCTAACATTTGTCTGTGTGTGTTTGGAGGGTTGAAGAATACCCTTTGGGGGGGGGAGTGTCCTATCTCTGTCCCTCTTCTTGCCACCTGTTGAAGGAGGTGCTTTGAGCTTTCTATTGCTTTATAGATGTGGGTTCTGAAGATGGCCAAGAAACACAGAATTTTAGAGCTGGTGGGATCCTTTAAGGCCTTCATCAAAATGTTCACCGAGGGAGGAATTATTGAGTTCCAGAGAGGGCCTGTGGTTTACCTAAGGTCACACAGGAAACTTGTGGCAAAACTAGGACTGGAACCGAGGTCTCTTACTCCTCGTCTATTCCTCTGTCCCCATCCTGCCTGCCTGCCTGTGACTGCCCAGCTCTGTTCCCTGCTTCTGAGAAGCCCAGACTAGAATCTGACTTGAGAACAATGTCAAATTTCTGTCTTTAAGGGCACTGGGTGGGTTTTGGCGTCGGGACTTCCTTTTGGGGTGTTCACTAACCTCTTTGCTGTCAGCCCCAAGTAGATAAATGTATATTGGAGTTCTTTTTGTTGTTGTTTGTTTTTTAACTATATAATTTTTCTTTGTCTTTTCTTTTTTCTTTCTTTTATGGGGGTTACTGGGGATTGAACCCTATGCCTGCTAGGCCAATACTTTGCCACTACTCTGCATCCTGGCCCTGTGTCAGAGTTCTTAAGGTTTGAGGATGTTGAACCTGGGTTAGGCTAGGGATTTTGAGATGCAAAGATGAACAAGGTATCAAGATAGGTTTAATGTCCTCGGTGACATTATGATCGGAACAGGGGAATTAAAGTGTATATGATGTCGTTGTGATTACAAAGTAGAAATAATGGAAAGATTACGTAGGTAGGCGTTTATACTCAGGGATAAAGCAGCTTCTGTCTGGAGCTGTGTGCTTTCAATTGTGAAATTTTGTTGAGTGCATGGGGACTGTGGAGTTTAGTGATGAGCAGGACAGACGAGGCCTCTGGTCTTCCTTCTTGGACTTTCCTCCTGAGAGACAGACACTCAGCTAGCGATCCTACAAGTAACTGTGGTGAGAATTACTGTGAGTAGAAAGATGATGGGATATGCAAGGATGTAAGTAGGATTTGAACATGAGGATAGAAGTGGCGATCAGGGCCAGGGAGAGAGAGTGGGGAAAAGCTTCTTTGGCAGACTGAGGCTGACCCATCCTGGGTTAGTTGTTGGGGACCTCTGGAGCTGCCTTAAGTGCTTGACTAGGAATGAGAAGAGAGGGGCTGGGAGTCAGCAGCCTGAGGTCAGGTTCTCACGCTTTTACTTGAGGTCGGCATTAAGGTTATCAAACACCCTACACTGCCCTTCTCCCTTCCTGCTGTGGAAGGTTCTAAGGATTTCAAGGCCTCAGTGCCTGGAACCATATAATTGTTCAATACACATAATCGCTGCTTAGTTTTAGGCTGTGTTTCTTCTTTTTTGGGGGGTAGCTTGGAGCCGTTGGTATGTTTGAGAAGCATGCCACTAAGTGTGTCTCATACTGCCCTCCAGCTCCTTCTCCACCTCCGCAAGTCAGTCGGAAAAAGGAGTTTCAAGTGTGACCATCAGTCCCCTGAGGAGAACTGTCACCCGTGTCTCCTTGCAGGGCTTGATGAGATGACAAGAAATGGACCCTCTGACTGGGTGTAGGAGGGCGCTGGGAAAGAGGCTCTGGGCGAGTCAGAGGAAGTGACACCGGGGAGCTGGTCTGCGTGGCTGTTAGCTGTCTCTCTGACTCTTTTAATAGAAACTCCCGGGGGTCTGCACCCAGGGTAACCGTCCAGCCTACCCTCCTGCCTCCCTGATAGCTGGCAGAAGCGGCTATCTCCTGCCGGCCAGTCTCAGCTGTGGTTATTGCTCTATGCAGTGCCTGAAAACCGACAGTGGCCGGGGGAGATAAGGGCTGGCGTTGTGTAACGAGGGGCACAGGCTGTTTGCCCGGTGGCTCCTGGCCCCTGGGTAACTGCTAACCTCAACGGAGGGGTGGCTGGCTTGGCAGCACCCTTCCCGGCCCCTTGCTGGTTCTGCTGGTGTCTTTTTTTTGTGGTTGGATAAAGGAAACTCATGTAGGCCGCCCACAGCAGGCGTGCTGGCCTACAGGGCTTTGGTTGTTTTGTTTTTCTCTATTCTTTGTGTCTCTCCCCCCTCCCCTTCTTCTTTGAAAGAGAAGCTGAAAGGGAGACAAGAGAGACAGGCTCTCTTTGGCATCTACCGTCTTTACCTTAGAGCAAAAGAAAACAAACAGTTCCCAAATGGAAGTTGAAATGCAGCAGGTGGTGTAGACTGGCCCCTGTCCTGCTAGGATCACTGAATGTCTGGCTCCAGGAGTCTGGCTTGAAAGGAAGCCAGGCTACTTAAAAAATCCTGTGCCAATCCTGGGGGCCTTGGCACTGTTTGATTTTTCACTTAAGGGTGGCACTCAGTCACTAGAGCCACAACTCCACTTCTGGCTTTTTTGGTGATTCACTGGAGAAGGGAGGTGCATGGACTTTAATACCCAGGCTGGCTTCTAACTATGATCCTTAGATTTTAGCCTCCTGAGTAGCTAGGATTATAGGTGTGAGCCAGTAGCACCTGGCAAGCAAGCTTTTCTAATAGCCCAGGGGCTGCCTCCCATGAGCCATGGTGGAGAAAGGTCGTACTTAGGCTTTTCTTCTTCCTTCCAACTTCTGTAGCTACCCTTCACTCTCAGGACGCACAGCTGGTCCCCACCCTCTGCCCCCCATAGGGGCCATAGCTAGCAGGGGCTTTTGTGGACACTCTACTCTGAGATGTCATATGCTCTGCACCCTGTAGCCTTTCCGCAGACTCCAGCATTAATTCTTTGTCAGGAACGGGGAAGCTCACAGAAACTCTAGCCCAGCCCTGGTGGGTATTGGCAAGATGGTCGGTGTCATTTCACCGAGGGTATTGGAGGGTCCTTATACCATGATTTCATATCTTGTCATCATTTCCACAGCCCTCTCATAGAATTGCTGAGTTTGCACATTTTTTGTTTGTGTGCCACTACTGGGCCTTGTACTCAGGACCTTGTGCTCTTGCTCAATTCTTTTACCTGTAGCTGGTGGTCTACCGCTGGAGCCATACCTCCACTTGTAGCTTTTCTTGTCTTGCTGGTTAATTGGAGATAAGAGTTGCTCCGATTTGTCTGCCTTGATCTTCAGATCTCAGCCTCCTGGGTAACTGGCACCCTGCTCTTGAGTTTACATATTTTTGTAAATCACTGTGTTTTCTGATCACATTTGGGTGATGATATTCAGGTGGTGCGATTATAGGCATGAGCCCCTGGCACCCGGCTCCTGAGTGTATACATTTTTGTCAATCATTGTTTCTGATCACGTTTGAGTCATAACCAGGTGTCATTGAATAGTGACATAGAGTAGATTGTGGAAGAACTCCCGTTCTTACCTTTCTCTGTTTAAGACTTTATACTTATACATGGCATCTGAGTAGCTTCTTATTATTAATTTCACTGCATGCCCTCAGGTTATTTCTTCTGTTCAGCGCTGACTGTTCCCAGAGGCTGCAGTGATTTTGGGTGTGTGTGTGTGTGTGTGTGTGTGTGTGTGTGTGTGTGTGTGTGTGTGTGTGTGTGTGTGTGTGTGTGTGTGTGTGTGTGTGTGTGTGTGTGTGTGTGTGTGTGTGTGTGTGTGTGTGTGTGTGTGTGCGTGCGCACATGTGTGCATGCGCATACAGAAGGAAGAGCTTTCTGATCTTTTACCACTAGCTTGCAGAGTGGGTCATTTCATACTGGAAGCTGCTCTGTGCCCATTGAAAGGGCCTTGGCTCAGGGAAGGAAAGGGGGTGATTTAAAAGATTCGGAGCCTGTGACTTATATTGATTTTAGCTTATCTGACCCTTTAGCTAGAGGCAGCTCTTCTCTCACAGTGTCCAACTTGGCTGTAACTTAAAGCAACAGAGAAATGTATATCATACCTTTCCTTGCATTAATTAGGGCTGAGAAATTCATTATTTAGATGGATAAGAGGTCCTGAGGACGGAGGCTATTGAACGAACCTATGTAGTGATCTGTGGTCAGTGGGGTGGTAGTTGGGTAGGGGATGGGGAGTGATGGGAGGTGGCAGAGAGAACAGTGCCAGGCTAGGTAAATGAGGCAGGGAGGAAACTCTCCCCATGGGTATCTACAACACCAAATCTGGCCTTCTATGGTAGATCCATACTTAGTAATTCTGTGAAGAGGTTGCATGGTACTGGAGAACCCAGAACAGGTCTTTCCAGACAGAAAATGTACCCAGTGTTTTAAGTCGCCTGCTGGTCAGACCCACCATCAGGTGAAGTAAGGTGTTGTCTCCTGCGTTCTTGGTCTTACTGCTCACCTTGGGGCCATGGGCTTTCCAGCCTTGGTGGGCTGTGTCAGTGATGGATGAGACTTTTGAGAACCCTATTGTGACGATGCTGTTCTGAGGCTGGTAGGTGGTGGTCCAATAGAGTTTAAGGATTCCCTAGGAATCTTTCACAAATTTTGTTTTTGATGGAGACATATCTGATCATTGTATTTTTCTTTTTCAATAGTGATCATTGAACCCAAGGCCTCAGCTTGCAGACAGGCACTCTACCACTTGAGCCTACCCATTCCCTCGGTGCCCTTTTGCCAGGCTAGCCTGGGAAGCATTCCACCAGCCGGGAAAACAGGCACATGCCATCACACCTAGCCAGATCGTGCGATTGAGTCTTCCAAACCTCTTTTTGCCCTGGGTAGCCTCAAATCAGGATCTACTGACCTCTGTCTCCTAAGTAGCGAGGATTAATGGATCGATACACTGTGCCTGGCTTAATATTTCACTTTTTCATAATGGAGGCTGTGGCTGTGTGTTCTCTCCTGACTCAGGATACATTGAATTTCCTGGAGGGCAAAACATCTGCAGAACTCTTCATCGTACGCATCACTGTCTTTTCATTCTGTCTATCTTGTTTCATGTAAAAACATGAATCAAGACCCAGTAGCGGGTCCCCAAGCAAAGTTCAAGTCCTTATTGGTACAGGGAGGCTGCTTTAGGTAAGTCATTTAAGAAAACATTTACTGACAGGTGAGGTGGTTGCGGGTGCTATGGTAGGACAGAGATCTAAATGAACCCCTGTAAGAGCCTGCAGTGAAATAGAAATGGCAGTCATGTGTATATGCCTACGTATGTGCATTCTTTATATATCAGAGCATATGCTCAACTACCATCGAAGTGAGCCACAGGGGAGGGGAGCAGTGGAGAGAGAGAAAGAGCAGATGAATCAGATGGAAGATTCAAGAGGGCTTCCTGGAAGAGGTGGCATTTTGCCAGTCCATGGCGGATGGCTGGGCCTTGGGCAAGTAACAGTGACAGGAGTTGTTATTTCTAGATAGGAGGTAGGAGGTGAAGTGTGGCCTTGTGTGGATGAGGGCTGGCTGGTGAGCCAGAAGGGAGGGTGGGTGTGGGATGGGATGGGAGAACAGTTAGGGAAAGTGGGTTGGGTCTGGGTCCTGGAGCCCTGGAATGCCAGGCTAGCACTCTGGGTATGTGCAAGGCGTGGTGGATTTGGGATTGGATACCAGACTTCAGTACGGGGTGGTGGTGGTGGGTGACTGTTCAGGATGGTCATCTACTTTCTGTGTGTGTTTGGCGATGGGGCTGGGGTGGCAGGGAGTTTTGCAGGCATCCTCAACGGGGTGCTCACTGAACTTCTTACCTGTCCTAACTCCCGTACAGCACTTAGAACCCACTAGCAATGACGCAGGACTGGAGACAGGAGACCGGTCTCACACTTGTTCTCTTTGCAAACATTACACAGCAGTGCAGAGTCAGCCCTGGGTCTCAGCAACTTCCAGAGGAGTAGGATTAAAGATGAAAGGGCTTTTGTTTTTATTGCCCTCCTCCCCCTCCCTACACACATACACCTGGATCGTCCTTTTCCTTTTCTGTGGCCCAGCCAGCCTTCAAGACCTGCTCGAGTCAGACTTCTCCAGAGGCCTTGTCAGCCCAGAAGCCGCCTCCTCTTGTCTCCTGTGGCATTTGCAGCGTGGGACACAGTTTGATTATAAGCTCGGTTGCCTTCTTATTAACCTGTTGGAACTGGGTTTTGTCCCCTCAGTGAAAACCTGTGTCCTGTGAGGACAGCCATTGTGTCCTGTCCTCTCTCCCTGTGCTCCTTGCCCAGAAGATCTTGCTGAACCCGTGGCAGATTCAGCACGTGGCAGCGGACCGAGCATCTGAGCATGCTGCTGACAGCGCCAGGCTTTACCCCGCTGACACCCGTGCCGTAGGTTCTCATATTCAAGTCTCACCCATGTATTTTCTACAAGTTCAGATGTATAGCCTCATTTGCTACAAGACCTCCTGGATTACGGGGACATAGCTCTTTCACAGGTGGCTTGTGACCTCTCCTTGTTGTCACTCCCTCTCCCCAGCCCTGTGTTTCTCCCTTTTCTTTCCTGAAACTCTCTTGCTAGGGACCATGCCTGCTTAAAATGGAACTCTAGGGACTTATGTTTGAATCATGTTGTCCCTCCCCCGCCACCCCCCCCCCCCCCCGTCTTCCACTTCCTCATTTTCTTAATATTCCTCCTCTTCCTCCTCCAATTCCTGTTCCTCCTCCCCCTCCTCCTCTTTCTCCTCTTCCCCGTCCTCCTTGTCTTGCTCCTCTTTTCTTGATAGCATCCTGGGATTTGAACTTGGGGCCTTGAGCTGGTAGGCTAGGCAGGCTCTCTGCCCCTTGAGCCCCCTTCTAGCCCCTTTTGCTTTTAGTTAATTTTCAGATAGGGTCTCTTTGTTGGACCTTGACCCTCCTACTGATTTATACTTCCACTGCAGCTGGGATTACAGGTAGGAACTGCTATGCCAGAGCTGTTCTTTGAGACAGAGTCCTCGAAGAAGTCTAGTGGTTCCAAGCAGTAACCGCTTTGACCCCAAGAGTCTACTGTGCCATCTGCAAAATACTGCCTCAGGTGGAACACTGCTAATCTGAAAATCTGAAATCTGAAACGTTGAGTGCTGACACTAGGCAGGCTTTTCTGCCTAGGCTAACTTTGAATGGCCATCTTCTGATCCCAGCTTCATGAGCAGCTAGGATTATGAGCATAAGCTGCCAGCATCAGACCAGGCAAATACTTCAAAATTTGCAAACCTCCACAACTGGCAACATTTCCGATGACAAGTATTCCCAGGAAAGGCTGCTCCGCCTGTGGCTTCTTCTTACCTCATGCAGGGAGGACAGGGGACTGTCATAGGTGTAGCCAGCCCTCTGGCTTGATGCGGGTGCTCCCTGGGAAGCAGTCCCTGCGTTTCTCCTCCCCACACCCCGCTCCTCTCTCTGCACTCCATGTCTTGGCAACCGGGTGATTTCCATGAGCACCTTTGGATGGGATGGATGACTTCCCGATGTCTAATCTCTCATTTGCCAGAGCTGCTTTAAAGCTTCCCTTCTAGGATCTCCTCTGTGTCCTCAGTTGTAGCGGAGGTTCTGCCCTGTCCCTGCCTCCAGCCGTTGGCACCACCTGTGGTTCCTGTTTTTCCTTTGCCTTCCACACCTACCACTGGGCTCTCCAACCCCTCTCCTCACCCAATACCCTGTGATCTGGTGGTTAGACCACCAGCCTCCCTGAAGGGCCTCATGGTGGTTTGCTCACTGAATCCTAAGCACAGCCCTGCTCTACAACCTGCACTGCCTCCCTGTTATCTGTGGTAGAGGAGAAACTAGAGCTGGGTGTTAGTGGCTTATGTCTGTTGTCCTAGCTTTTCAGGAGGCTGAGATCAGAAGAATCACAGTTTGAGGATAGTTCACACATCCATAGGAGACCCTCCCTTCCTTCTCAGCCAGTAGCTGAGCACGATGGTGCCTGCCATCCCAGCTGTGGGGGAGGGCTGGGATGTATGCCATTAAGGCCAGCCGAGATAGAATAGTTCATGAGATTCCATCTCAGTAGAAAGAAGTTGGGTGTGGTGGTATGCACCTGTCATCCCAGCTATAATAGGAAGTCAGATGGTAAGCACTCTGATAGGAAAAGAAAGTCTATCTCAGTGCAAAACAGGATTGGAGGCATGGTTTAAACGATGCAATTACTAGAGTTCAAACCCCAATAGGAATAGAATAAAAGAGGGCAAGGGAGGGGAAGAGAGGGGAGAGGAGTAGCTTGATGAGTAGTCAAAGACATGCAGATCCTAGATCCCAGCTATATTTCCACTCCCCCCCCTTTTTTCTGGGTATACTTTAGGGTTCCCATTTTCAGGGCAGCCATCTTTCCATCATTGCTATGGAACCAAACTCCCTCCCTCCCTCCTTCCCTCCCTTCCTTCTTCTCTCTCCCTTCCTACCCCCTTTCTCCCCCCGCCCTGCCCCTGCTTCCCTTGCACCTAGCCTGACATCATTCCTATTTGTACCTCTGCCTCACTGCTCTGTATGTGGCTGTGACTGAGAATGGACTTGGTTCCCCAGCCCACTCCCCCTCTCCTGTTTTTGTCCTTAGCTGGACAAAGGGAACAAAACCAAATGGCCTCCCTTCCCCCACCCCTCAGCCATTCCAGCAGGATGTGTTCCCGGGTGATTTCTCCAGTGACAATTCCAACAAGTGTCCAGATGCTTGCAAGTCATTGGGGTTAACTAGGTGGGACACCCCTCCTTGTAAACACCCCTTAAACCAGCCCTGGGGCTTCATGGTTGTGCTGGCTCTTGGTGCCCTGTAGAGTTGAGTAGAGGTGCCCGGGCTGGGTGGGTTGGTGCCCTGGTACAGTTGGGTGAAGGAGGTTGGGCAGGAGCATCAGGTCAGGTGGGTGCTGAAGGGATGTTGCTGGGCTTTTTACGGAAGCAGTTGGGCTTGGGAGAAGAGATACTGGAGGACTGGGGCTGCTTGGGCTGCCTAGTGCATGGCATGTTTAGACAGATTCTGGCTGCTGCTTAAAACTTAACTTCACCGTCTGGCTTGGGGTGGGGTGTGCCATCTTGATCTCCGCATGTCACAGAAGTGGATTCCTTCCTGCTTATGCTGTTCCTATGGTCCAGTTGTCCTTGTACTGGCCATGGTTGGGGACAAAGAGCAGAAGACACCTTGTCTCCCTCCCCGTCCCCCCCCCCCCCCACCATGCATGCTTGTTACTCAAAAGAGCAGTTTTCCCAATAGCTCTGTCTTTGTCCCTTGTGGCTTCTATCCATCTCTTGCTTCCTTGACACTCTGGGTGATCTTGCTGAGCTTGTGTGTGCATCTAAAAAATGGGCAGTGTGTGTGTGGGGGGGAGTGGAAATAGCCCATCCTTGATTAGTTCAGGTGATACTTGAAGCGGGCGTGCACAGGGCTCTTTCCTTTTCAACTTGCTGCAGTCCCTTTGTGATCAGAGGGGCCCAATTAAGATGCCCACTTTCCAGCCCCCTCCCTGATTGCCCCAGGGGTTCACAGACTTTGATGTACTTTCTGTGCTAGAAAAAAAAGAGAACATTTCCAGAACACTAGGATGGTTGAAGTTTGAGAGTGTGGAGCACCCACCTGTGTGTGCACACAGAGACAGGTGCATGTGCACACCTGTGTACCACCACTCCCATTGTGGGTGAGCTCTGACAAGCCTGTCTATGCTGTTTTCATTGACCTGCTCCAATGTCAAATAATCCCAACTTCTGGGTCCAGACAGGGGAATTGAGGCCCAAGTTTTTGCTTGTGCCCTTAATTGTATCTTGGGGAACCTATTTTTAGAACCAGAAGATCCTGGCCACTGCTAAGCAGTGGCCCCCGAACAGTTAAACTCAGCGTACAAACAGTCTGGAGCTATTAAGAAAGTTCTGGGCAGCCAGTGTTGTCTGGGAGGTGTTGCCTCTTGCTACACAAGGGTCAGGCTTCCTTTCAGCCTCTTGTTCTCCGGTGCCCCTCTCTTCACCACTCCACTTCCTTCCACAGCTGTTCCCCAGGGGACCATCCCCTCTTTTGTTCTTGCTCAACTCCCAGCAAGATGAAGTGGAAACAGAGAACACCTTCAAGACAAGCAGACGGTCTGAGTAGGGATGGTGGAGCACGAGCCTGAAAGGTAGCATTCGATGTGGGCTGGTCAGGCTGGGTACAGTAGCTTAGGCCTGTCCTCCCCAGCAATGCTGAGAAGCGCAAATAGGAGGATCACAGTCCAATCTGTCATGAGTATAAACCAAAACTGGGCCTTAAAAATAACCAACAGGAAAACGAGCTGGAGATGTGTCTTAAGTAGTTGATGGACTGCTAAGCAAGTGTGAAGCCTTGAGTTCAAACCCCTGTGGGACACACACACACACACACACACACACACACATACACACACACACACGCACACGCACACGCACACGCACTCAATGTAAGTTGGGCAGGCTCTTAGTGTCCTGGCCTTTGGGGCCACTTCTAGGTCCAGCAGCAGGAGCCTGTGGAAAAACCCAAGAGATGCAGTAAAGGAAGTTTTCCCTTGTGGCCAGTGCTGTTTGTATGCTGCCTCGTTTCTCAGCAGGATGAATCTCTAAGAACCAAGTACCAAACCTGCTTTGTGCCACTTAACCCATGTCTGTTTTCTAGACGGTTTGTAGACAAGGCATTACACAAAGGGCTGGGGTCGTAACTTACTGGTAGAGCAATTTGGGATCACTATGCCATGGGTACGCCTCTCCCTCCCCCCACTTCTAGGGGTCAGTGGGCACGCAGGCGATAGATAAAAAGGGGGAGGCTTTCAGAGATGCTGCTCAGGAAGTTTCTGTGTGGGCTCAGGCACGGGTTGCTGGTAGTCTGCCCAGTGCTTTTGCATGAATTAGAAAAAGGCGGCTCTTCTTGTGGGAGGATGTGGTTCTTAACTAGGGCCTGTGCCCCTGGTGAGCTGGATAGAATTACTTGCTCTCCATGCAGACACAAAAGACCCCAGCAACGCCCCCCTCCCTCAACCTGGGGCTTCAGAGGTTAGCGTGATTCTGAAGTACAAGCCACATGGGTGGGACATTTTGAGCTCTCAGTTAATTGAATTCCCAAAGGCCAAGGCTGCTGGGTTCTGTGTCACTGATCCTGGAGGAGCTCATGCTCTTGGTAGGCTCAGCATCTCCAGGATGCATGGCACCAGGCCACAGGTCACCTGGGCTCTCTGCATGCTGGCAGATCCCTACAGCTACCTGGGACATCAGATAAGGCTTATGGCATCCTTTTAACAGGAAGATCTCTCATCACCAAGAAGAAGACAGCACAACGAGGTAGGACTGGCAAAGAAGGAAGACACTACTGCATCACATAGTCACGGCAGGCTGTAGGGTTAGCTTGGAAGAATGCAGAGTATTGTGTAACCAATTTCTTACCCATGAAGCAGGAAAGGAGAGGCAGAAGGGTAGTTCCTGATGAGACGATCTGGTTCACTCCACCTTTCTTTTAGTTTTACTTATCAAGGCTGGTAACTCAGCTAGTGCTCTACTACTTGAGCCACACACCTTGAGCCCCAGGATATTTTTCAGATAGGATCTTCTGTTTTTACCCAAGCCTTCCTTCCACCAGAGATCCTCCTATCTCCACCTCCTGCTTCCCAAGGATGACAGCACAGGCTACCACACCCAGCTTGTTTGTAGGGATGAGGGTCTCAGGAACTTTGGGCCCTGGCTAGTCTCCAATGTTTAGTTCTTCTGATCCTCATGTCCAGAGTATCTTGGATTACAGGTGTGAACCATCCATCACACGAGGCCTAAGGCTGGGTTTAGGTCTGGGATGGTGGTGGTAGAGAACAAACTTTTGGGTCTGAACAAACCCTGGGTCTCTGTGTCACAGCACACTCGACAAGACTCTGAGGTGCCCATGGGAAGTAGGCCAGGCCTGAGAATAATTTCCATTTAACTAATTATTATTCTTACTCCAATAGATTTGAAATCTATTTAACTTTTCAGGGTCCCCTAGCCTTTTAAATGTTTCAAGTGTACTTTCTGTGATAGGTTACCTTTTCTCTCCCTGTAGGCTATAATTAGTGTCCTTTACACAAAATTGGCTTAGAATTGGATTTAGAGGAGATAAGAATCAAATTACCAGTATTTATCTTGTAAATTCCAAAAGATCTACTTAAGACACTGTATTAAAATTTCAAAAAGGAGGGGAAAAAAAAAAGACCCTGGGAAGAAAAGTTTATTCTATGAAAAAGTACATTCCTGGCCCTTTAAAACAATCGCACAGGCATTGTAATATTGTGTCTGCAGACAAATTGCCTTTTCTGTTGTCTCTAGCTTTTATCTCCAGTTGAGCTTCTGAAATATGTCACTGGGCTTTGGGCAGTGGGGCACTGGTGTGTTCTCAGCTTTCATTAAACTTGGGAGGGTTTGGCTTATCTGTTCTTTCTGATTTGTGGTAAGACGTCAGCCCTCTAAAATGTACCTAACTTAAAGAGATAGGCCTGCTTTGGTATCATGGTGTTTTAAGTGTAGCTGTTGGGAGATGGAGGCGAGAGGTCTGCGGTCTCTCCTGCACGTCTGGCGTGTCACCATGCTTGTTTGTGCATGCTGCCGAGTACAGTAAGTCCCCAGCAGGTTTAAATAAGGTTGTGTCGGGCAGTACGCCCATGTTTTTAATAGTGTTGTTTCACAAACATGCCAGGCAGTAAGCACTGTATTAAGATCGTTCTTTAAACAGCTCAGCTGCATTCCCTGTACCCTATGAATCTTTTATGAAGCAGCTTTTCAGGGTTGAACTCAGTACCGTCACCTTCATCTAGTTCAGAAGGCTTCCATTAGAACAATGGCATTTCATGGACACTCTGTGTGTGTGTGTGTGTGTGTGTGTGTGTGTGTGTGTGTGTGTGTGTGTGTGTGTGTGTATGTGTGTGTGTGTGTGTGTGTGTGTGTATGTGTGTGTGTGTATGTGTGCGTGTGTGTGTCTTTATTGGGAGCTTGAACTCAGGGCCTCCTGTTCTTGCTTGGCATATTTGTTTCGGGATAGCGCTCTACCACTTGAGATACAGCTCCACTTCTGGCTTTTTGCTGCCAAATGGGAGATAAGAGTATCATAATCTTTCCTGCCTTCATTGGCTCTGAACTACGATCCTTAGGTCTCAGCCTCCTAAGTTGCTAGGGTTGCAGGCATGAGCCACTAACACCTGGCGATTTTGTGAGCTCTTGAACCAAGGCCTTTCGCCAGATCTTTTCTTTTTCGTTGTTTGCTTGTCATGGAAACGGAAATTTAAAAACTTCTAAAGAAAGCCAAAGTGGAAAACCTATGCCCAAGCAAGTTAGAATCTGGAGATGATAAAAGACCTGAGTTCTGGAGACGGAAGCGTCTTCGACCCTCGTGGGACCAGCAGCGTTGCCCCGTGCTGGCGAAGGCCTGGGCTCACCGTATATATAGTGCATGGCGTGTAGGCGCATGGGCGCTCATCGCAGATAGCTTCACTTTGGCATTTCTAGGTTTATTTTAAACTTACAACCTTTAACGCCAGACAGAGCTTCTTTTCCACTTAATATAACTATACATTGATTGCTTTTAATTAGTGTTGGATCTTTCTTGGGTGTTTCACAGCTTGGGATATATAAAAAGTCTGACTTAAATTAAAACAACAAAAAAAAAATTAAACGAACTCCTACCATTCTCCTGGATCTTGCAGGAACCAACTTTCTGTAGATTCTAAAACCTTAACTGCCTTGTCTTTTTTTATTGATTTTGTAGGTCAGGGCTGGGGTTTGAACTCAGGGCCTGGGCTACCTCTGAGCTTTGTTTTCTTGCTCCAGGCTAGCACGCTACCACTTGAGACACAGCTCTACTTCTAGCTTTTTGCGTTCATTGGAAACCATAATCTCACAGATTTGTCTGCCCTGACTGGCTTCGAGCCTTGATCCTCAGATTTTAGCCTCCTGAGTAGCTGGGATTATAGGTGTGAGTTGCCAGCACCCACCATCATCTATTTTAATCTAGGCTCTGGTGAGCAGAGAATCAAGGGGGAGAGTTCAGTTTAACACACGTAATAGATAGAGGTGATTTCCTTGGTCTGTTTTTAGCAGAAATTAAGTACCTGTACTTAAATAAAGGTGGAAGTGAGCCCCAACTCATAGGCATCAATGAGGATGGTCAATCCCTTTAGAGCAGCAGGTTTTTGGCTCACTTTAGAAAAGAGGGTAGAGGGTCCTCTCTTTCAAAAGTTTGCTAATGCTGGGTGCCAGTGGCTCATAGCCATAATCCTAGATACTCAGGAGGCTGAGACCGAGGCTCATGGTTCAAAACCAGCTATGCAGGGAAGTCTGTGAGACTATTTCTAATTAACCACCGACAAGCCAAAAGTGGAGCTGTGTCTCAGGTGGTAGAGCACCAACCTTGAACGAAAAAGCTCTGGGAGAGTGCCCCAGCCCTGAGTTCAAGCTCCAGGATTGGTACATATAATTAATAATAATAATAATAGTAATAATAATTTTAGTGGTCATTTGTGGTTTCCAAGTCACAATTCCTCCTAGGTGTTTTTTTTTTTTTTTTTTTTGCCAGCGTCTGTGGCCCAGGCACACATTCTACAGTAAATATTTCAGACATCCTGAGCCCTGCTCTCTTCTCCCTGCAGTAAATTACATATTAAAGTAGCCTGGTAACTGAGCGCTGGTTGCCGTGAGATAAGGGCCAGGAAATCAATATGTTTGCCATGTGGCTGCTTGTTTATGACACCTGCCTCTAGAACAGTTGAGCAATGTTCTGTTTGTTAAGGCTGCATTTCAGAAGCGCGTATCCTCCGAAAACAACCGCGATCTTACAGGGGCGGGAGAGGTGCTACAGAGATATTGATTTTAGTTTTCTCAGTAGGGGACTGCGCTTCCAAACAGTGGTCTCACAGCCTATGAGGGTTCCACCCACCTAAGGAGGGGAGGTGAATGTTCTGTCCTCTGATGTGTGTGTGTGTGTGTGTGTGTGTGTGTGTGTGTATAAAAGAAAGCTATTTACTAATGGTACAATGCAGTCAGTTGATAGAAAAAGTGTCATTTGTAATAAAGAAGCATAGGCAGTGTTAAGGTTTATCTCGTCTCCTGGTACCTGGTTTACACTAGCTTTCTTGTTTTCTTTCTTTTTCTGACCCCTGGATCTTCCCATTCTAAAAAAAAAAAAAAAACAAAAACAAGAAAACATATACCAGCTTGGGCTGCTGGTAGCTCATGCCAGCTAAGGAGGCTGAGGTCTGTGAATTGGGATTTAAAGCCAGCTCCGGGCAGAAAAGTCCATGAGACTCTTTATCTTCAGTTAACCAGCAAAAAGCTAGAAGTGGAACTGTGTGGCTCAAGTAGTAGAGTGCCAGCCTTGAGCAAAAAAAAAAAAAAAAAAAGCCAAAGCCAAGTGAAAGTGTGAGGTCCTATGTTCAAACCCCAGTACTGGCATAAGAGGTGGGGCGAAAGGGAGGGAGAGAAGCAGGGAGGGAAGAAAGGAAGGGAGAGAAAGAAACTTAGTATGCTAACCTAAGAGTCCTGTGACCCAGTGGTTTTTAGGCAGTGTGGCATCAGCCCAGATGAATAAAATGAAGGGTGTGTGTGGAGGGGTGTCACAGCATGAGAAAGAGAGAGAAAGAGAGATGAGGCCATCAGCTTTGGGAAGAGGAGGGAGAGATACCCTGAGATATCCTGGGTCCTCCCTACTTGCCTTTCCGGCTGGAGAAAGAACAACAGCGCTACACCTTCCTTTCTCATCTGGGTGACTCAGAAGAAGAAAATGTATTTCTAAACACATTACTTCAGAGGCAAAGGATGCCAAGGTATAAAACATGTATTGTGTTGGTGTGCTTGGGAGTGCCAGTGGCCTGGCTGCCATTCCCACACCTTTCTAAGAAGCCCAGGGCTTTCTCTATCCTGGTGTATAGTCCAATGCTTCCAGTGAACTTATGCACACACACGAACATGTACATGCGCACCCGCATGCTCACAGTGCTCTCCACTTGGTCTTGGCAAAATGTGAGTTAACAGTTTACGAGGAAACATAAGCTCCCTTACAGAGCGCCCCAGGGGTAGCTGAGGCTGGCCCCTTGGGTGTTCCTACCAGGGTCTGGGCAGCCGGTCTCTTAAGGACACTAATGTACTCTGAGTTCTCATGTTTGCGTTTGTGTTTTTAAATTCAGATTGGCGCGTTCTCCTTAATCAGTAGTGGCAAAATGTCTCTTTCCTTTCTATTTTCCATGTGATGTTTAATGGCTTATCCAATCATCTCTCTGTGTTTGTGCTCAGCCCAAGGTGACACTTAAAATTGGATAGGTGCAGGTTGGGATAGGAGGGCTTGGGGAGCTGGGTCTACAGAGCTGGGAATCCAGGAGCTCAAGGAAAAAACTCCACAACTCTTTTTTTCTTACAACTATCTATACTCCTACCCCTCCATTTTTCAATTGAATACAGCAGGAATTATAATTGATCTATTTTGAGAAGGCTGATATATATAAATAAATAAATAAATAAATAAATAAATAAATAAATATATATATATATATATACACATAGAGAGAGAGACAGGGAGAGACAGAGACAGAGATAGAGACAGAGAAGCAGAGAGAGTCTTACTTAAGTTTTCTAGTTCTGGCCTACTTGGAAGACAAAACTAAGACTGATTTTGAACAGGAGATTCTTCACCTCAGGACAATGTAGTCCTAGACCAATGTGGGTATCTATGAGTTGGCCCCTTTCTTCTTAAGTTTACTCAGGCTTTGCTGGAAAAAGATAAATACTAATAAGTGTTTGAGGGTAAGTTTTACTTGTGAAGCGGTCCTGAGAAGATATGTAACTTGGGGTGAACCCTTTGTGAGGCGTGGCACTTCTTGCTTTATGAAATGATGAACCTTCGGTAGGACTAGGACATTTATAAAATCAAAACAGAGCCAGACATTGAGTGTTAATCTTCCCATTTGTGACCACAGTCAGGGATGGAGTACTTTTAGATGATTGGGTGCTGGCTTGGGAATTGGAAGGCAGACTCCTGGTAGGGGAGAGTCTTGACCTGGGAGTCCAGCTGAAGGAGGAGTGTGGGCCAGGGCTTGGCTGGGGAGGTTGTGCATGGCTAGAAATGTTATGAGTTGGATTTTCATGTTCTGTGTTTGTGGATTTGGATAGCCATTCCCTGTTCAGGGAGCTTCCATTATCCAGCAATGGAGTGGCATTCTTTGGGACCACAGAGTCATGTTTTTCTAGGACTGACTGATCTCTGTTTAATCTGATTTATTTGAAGGGTTTGCTTGAAAACCTTTCAGATGGAACAGAACAACATGGTATGACATATAAGAAGGAACAGGTTTTGGAGTCAGGATAGCCATAGATTGAGAGCTTACCCACTTTGGAAATTGTGAGTGCTTAGAGATCTCACCTTCACACGCTGAAGGGCCAGCTCCTGTCTCGTAAGATAGGCATGATACGACTTCACTTGTAAGGTTATTGCAAAGGTCAAATGGAAAGCAAAATACATGCAGTCTCTTAATTATCACTCCAGCACACACACACATTAGTTCCTATAAACCTTTCTTGTCTTGAGAGTAGAGGACCCGCTTTTCTTTCTTCGTGGTGTTCTCGTCATTGCACAAATGGAGATCAGCTCATTTATTTGTTGCTCACCTTTGTGGATATTATGGTGCTGAGGATGAAATTAGTGATATCTCAGACGGGGAGGAGCCTTCTGTTTTTTGCTCCAAAAGAATCTCTTCGGTTTGGGAAGGTGCTCTGGGTTAGGGTTGGCTGTGTACTGGAAGTGATATAGCTCAGGAATGGTTGGTACGTCCTCATTCACAGTTCTCTGAGACCTGGCCGTAGCTGCTCTGCCCTGAAGACATTTATGCTCAGTTGCTTTTCCTTTCAAAGAAAAAAAAATAGTCCTTAAGAAATGCTTTGAGAAGGCCTCGGTACTACAGCACTGGGGAGTTGTTGCCAGACAGCCACGTGTGAGTTGAAATCTCACCACGACTTGGGGCCACTAACACGCTCTGGACTTTTTATGCATGGACTGTCCTCTGGACCAGGGGTAAATTTCTCACTTTGCTTTTTCAGGAGAGAGCTTTGTCATTTGCCATCACTCTTCTCATCCATCACAGGGGCACAGGAGGTGCGGACCATAGAGTGGTTTGTTAGAGGGGAAAAAGGTGGATTCAGTTGTTCATGTTTTTTTTCTTCTTCCAGGTATGTCTCTCTCTCTCTCTGACTTTTCCAGGAAGTAAACCTGCTGGGAAATGCCTGGTTCAGGGCTTCTGGAATCATTTTGCTTGGTGTAGAAAGAAGGATCCATTTTCTTGCTAGCCTGGGGTTGGACCTGTAATCCTGAAGTGTGGTTTAGAAGGAGAGAAACAAGTCATTTAATTATTTATTGAGTGCCTGGAGAATTTTATAGGCAGGAGAGCTTAAAGGCAATTCCAGTGGGAGGGAAAAAGACCAATCTTGGAGCATCTTTCATGGCGATCTCCTTGGAACTAAAGCCTTTAATGCTTGCCAGCATTGACGTAGCCCTCATGCCAGCTGTGTTGAGAAGGGGCCATGGAATCAACTACCGATCCTTCCTTTGTATGTCAGTATTATCTGATCCCATCCAGTGTGGGTCCCCTTCCAAATCATATGTCTTACCCTGCTCAGCTTCTGGAAGCATTAAGGGACAAGTCTATCTGTGCTACTGAGACCAGAGGTTTTTCAAATGGCTTATTACTGTATTAAAAATTATTCCTGCTTTGAACCACAACACTGGGATCACCGAGGGTCATGGAGAGCCTTGAGGTGATGGGAAGCCTCCTTGTGTGTTGTGGGGAGCAGGGCTGAGAATGGACCATGTGAAGAAGGACTTGAAATAGAGGGTGGCTGCATTCTAAATCCAGCCTGAGACCAGAGCAGAATTTAAACAGAACTGCTGGTTCCCTAAACATTCTGCTCGAATGCCCTCTCCCCCCCCCTCTCCTCTTCCTTCTCCCTTCACTTCCCTCCCCTCCCCTCCCCTCTCTCCCTTCTCTTCCTGACCCCCCCTTCCCCTCTTCTCTCTTGGGTCTAGGCACTGACCCTTAGCTCTTTTGCTCAAGGCTGGTGCTCTGCCACTTGAGCCACAGCTCCAGCTTTTTAGTGGTTAATTGGAGATAAGAGTCTCAAGGGATTTGCTTGCTCAGGCTGGCTTGGAACTTTGATCCTTACATCCTGTATAGGTAGGATTACAGGCATGAGCCACCGGCTCCTAAATACCTTTTCTCTTTATTTATTAAAAAAATCACTTCTTTTTAAATGTGTGCCATTTGCTAGGACTAAAGAAGTGTTGGTTAGGGTTTTCTTCCCTTTGGGTTGAAGAATGTCAGCCTGTGTGTGTGTGTGTGTGTGTGTGTGTGCGTGCGTGCGTGCGTGTGTGTGTGTGTGTGTGTGTGTGTGTGTGTGTGTGTGTGTGCCTTTCAGAGAGTGGGCCCTATCTTGGGGGTGGGAGTGAGGGATTAACCCCATGTGCCCCCCCAGTCTGTTGTCACCCCCATCAACATCTAGCCCTCTGCACACAGGATGTTTTCTCTAGTACTTATCAGATGGGCTAGGAGATGTGGGGTGGAGATAGAGGTAACGTTTAACTCATCCTGAATTCCTTTCATGAGTTGAGGCCCAAGGTGTACTCAACCACAGATCTGAGGGGAGGGTTTGGCTGGAGCAAACCACCTTGGCCTCTCTGAGTCTTGAAAGGAGGTGTGGGAGCTGGTGGTGGGGTCGGGAGCCTGGCTTGAGTCCCCTCCCTGCCTTTGGTGTGTGGGTTTAGAGCCCAGGAAATCAAAGAGAAGTGTAACAAACTATTCTTTTGGGTGTTGGTGGTTGTGTGTGCATGCATGTGTGTGCATGTGTACAATTGAGTTAACTGGCTTACCCATACCAGTTTCTTTCTTTTTTTTTTTTTTTTCTCATTCACCTTCCTTCTTCTCAAGCCAGCTTTTTGGCCAGGATGTCCATTTTGAGCTGATTTGCCAGGGGGGAACAGGGAAGGAAAGAATAACTAAATTAGGCATCTGCTGCATGAACGTGAGACATCTTCTAAAACGATGCATTTGGATTGTGTAGAGGTTTAGATTTTCAGTTTCATCCCAGGCTGAACAGGCGTAGACACTTGGGAACTAACCACGTTCTGTTTCTTAGTCTCATAATAGTTTGTATTTGGAAGGCAGAAAGGACAGAAGCAGAGGCGGGACTGTTTTAGCATAGTTTTGTAAAAAGATAGCCTGTGTGTGTGTGTGTGTGTGAGAGAGAGAGAGAGGGGGGGGTCGGGGAGAGAGCGAGCGAGGCTGTAGGCATTGCCTTCTAGTCCGGGAAAGACAGAATTAGCTTCTGAAAGACGTCAGCCTTCACTTCTAGCACCTGTGATTTCAGTATTTCTCACTCTTTCTGGACCAGACCATTTTCTACTTTCGTGTGTGTGTGTGTGTTTCGTGTGTGTGTGTGTGTGTGTGTGTGTGTGTGTGTGTGTGTGTGTGTGTGCGCACGCGTGCATGTGCGTGCCCATGCATGTTCATGTGCACCAATACTGGGTTTGATCTCAGGGCTGGGTATTATCTCTTAACTTTTTCACTCAAGACTGACACTCTACCCCTTGAGCCACAGCTCCACTTCTAGGTTTTAGGTAGTTCATTGGAGATAAGTCCCAGGAACTTTCCTGTCCTGGCTGGCTGGCTTCAAACCATGACACTTGGATCTCAGCCTCCTCAGAATAGACATTGGTGTGTAAGTCTGCTCTGCTTTTATTTCTTCTCCCAATGACCCTTTTCCCATGGTAGGAAGGAAAAAGAAAGGAGCCCCAGAGAAGCTAGCATTCAGCACTGGACCTAGCTAAGAGGCTGTGTTATCTGAGGAGGGTAAGGGGAGGGAAGACCGGATTTGCACTGATTTGATGTGGTTTGTTGTGTGTTCTCCAAAATCTCTGTGGGATGACTAGTGGATTAAGTCAGGGAGCCAAGGGGTAGGAGATTCCGTAGAGCGGGGAGGCTTGTAAGTAAGTCACCATGGAACTCAGCCCACTGAGCCTGCACACCAGGGGAGGAGGGATCATGTATTTAGGCTTCACGTGTCTGCTGGAAAAAAAAAGTTTCCTTTGACTTGATCTTGGCTAATTCATGCTTATTGCTGACACCATAGAGAAAAGCATGACTCTTATTGTCTAGACATTTGTTTGGGGGGCACTGGAGTAATCTCAGCCACTCTGAGTAATAAAATGAAGTCCATTTGGGCCTAAAGAAAAGGAGTTCTCCGTGACTGGTCCCCCTGAGATCATGATTGGCTACCACACTGGGGGCTACACTTCATTCTGTGTGTGTGTGTGTGTGTGTGTGTGTGCGCGCGCGCGCGCGCGTGCCAGCGCCAGGGTTTAAACTCAAGGCCTCACTTGGCTTTTTTTTTTTTTTGCTCAAGGTTGGTGTTCTACCATTTGAGTCACAGCTTTGTTTCTGGCTTTTTGGGGTTAATTGGAGATTAGAGTTTCACACATCTTATGGATTTTCCCTGTCTGGGCTGAACTCGAACTGCGATCCTCAAATCTCAGCCTCCCCAGTAGGTATAGCATTACAGGTGTGATCCACTAACACCTAGCCAGATTTCACTTTCCCACTTTATCCAGAGCATAGTTATCTAATCCACCTGGGGAAGACACATTCTCCAGGTGTTCACACAGTGGGTGGATCAGTACCTTTTAGGTGGGCATAGCTGTATGTGTAGGAAGTTCCTCCTCCTGGTAACTAACCAAAGTATCTCTTGTGATTTGAGTTATTTCTGATTTTTTACAGCAAGTGTGTGAGCAAAGTCTGGCTGGACAGTCCAAAACTCTGAATTAATTTTCTCAGTTGAACATTCTGGGCGGGACTGTGTTTTGGTGGGGGACAGAAGGGGAAAAAAAGGGGTGGAATAAGTAAATGTTGGCTTCATTTGAGGCAGAGATCTGGCTGCTCTCTGAGTTAGTTCCCTTGTTTGTTTATAGACCATGGTTAAGTGAGTTTTTCTTTTCTTCCTCTCCCCCTTTCTCCCCCCCTTGCCATTCTGTCTCCCACCCCCACCCCAATCCTAACAGTCTCATAGGTAAACTTAGAAGGAAGACAAATACTTCTTCAACTGTCACCCAGGGTGCCATAAAAGAGACATTTGGACAGTAGTTCTGGGGAGAGGCTTGTCTGTACTCCATGTTAATACACAGGGATTGGGGTAGCCCGGATCACTAAGAGAAGGCGGTTTTTCTTCATTTAGCTTTTAATTGCTTTCTTTCACTTTTATGTATAAAAGATTGTCCATTTAATTAACTCAAGAATGCAATTTCAAAAACACTAATGCTTTACACATGATGGCTTTTAAAATAAAAGTAGCATTCTAATATCGTGTCGTGTTTTTCCTGGAGCTCGCTCTTCCCGTCCTCCGCCCCCACCCCTCTGGTCTGTATTAACCTTTAATAGTGGAAGGTTGTTAGTGGAGAAATGCCTGTTTTCCCTGTGTCTGCCTTTCCCGCCCACTGAACTGAGTGTTTTTAGCAGTAACACAGGGGCACCCCTTGTGTTCTGTGACTTTAAAAAAAAACTATTTCTGGGGCTTGAACTAACACAAGGCTGGTTTTCTACCATTTGAGCCATAGCTCCACTTCTGGCTTTTTGGTGGTTAATTATAGATAATAGTCTCAGGGTCTTTTTTTCTGCTCTAGCTAGCTTCAAAACTGTGGTCTTCAGATTTCAGCCTCCTGAGAAGCTAAGATCATAGGCCCGTGCCACTGATGTCTGGCATGTTCTGTAACTTTTGTGAGGAGGGGGCTTCGGACCATATCATGTCCATAATTCATCCTCTTTTGGAGTCACTGTGTCTCCTTACTCTTGTGGCTCCCTTTAAAAAATTAGCTTCAGAGGCTGGGAAGTTGGCTCAGTGGTAGAGTGCTTGCCTCACATGAATGAGGTCCTGGGTTTGATTCCTCAGCACCACATAAGCAGAAAAAAGCCGGAAGTGGCATCGTGGCTCAAGTGGTAGGGCGCTAGCTTTGAGCTATATTGCTGAGGAACAGTGCCCAGGCCCAGAGTTCAGCCCCCATGACCGACAAAAAAAAAAAATCTTCAGCGGGGCTGGAAGGTGGCTCAGTGGTAGAGTGCTTGCCTTGCATGCATGAGGCCCTGGGTTCGATTCCTCAGCACCACATAAGCAAAAAGAAAAAAGCTGGACATGGCGCTGTGGCTCAAGTGGTAGAGCACTAGCCTTGAGCTGAAGAGCTGAGGGATAGCGCCCAGGCCCAGAGTTCAGGCCCCACGACCGGACCCCCCCCCAAAAAAATCTTCAAGTAATTGTACAGAGGGGCTACCTTATAAGAAACATCGTTATGATATAATATGTGGGAAAATTAAAGGAAAACATTGACATTTGGCTATGGTTTTCTCTGGATATTTCCTTAGAAGTCACCTGTGTAAATTGGCCTGAGGGTCTCTGACTTTATTATCTTCTCTTCTGTGATAAAAAAGGAAAAAAAAATCTAGCTATTTCTCATCTTTTCTTATTCCCTTATCACTTCCAAAAAATGTCATTTCCTCATGCCTTTGGTCTCTTGTCTTTTGTGTAATGAAGGCTCTTCTGATCCCAGAAATTTGCCCTTTATGCTAGTCCCTGCTCAGCCATATTATTTTGTTTCATTACAGTATGATCTAATTTTCATAACTCACGAGCTGGACTTGGTGAGGAGCAAGGATACAGGTGAAATATATACATGTATATATGCCCCCAAGAAAGGAGATGTTGGCACTTGTCACAGTGGATTCCAGCCCAGAGGCAGAAGGGACCTGGTGACTGCTTTGATTTTCTAGGGAAGGTAAAAAAGATGGAATCCCAGAGGGGTCAGTGACTTGCCAAAACTCCTGCCACCAATGAGGGCCATAGCCAAATGACATATTTTGCCTGGTCAAAGTGATTGCTTACCCAGCATGCAAGGTTGGCCTATACTTCAAGTCCTGGATGGAGGTCTCAGGATTCATGAGGCTCACCTGCCTGAAGCCCACTTGTGCTTTGATTCTTACAACATGTTGAGAACTCTGGAGTCCTGTAAGGTGTACTATTAAGTGCTTTTTGCATTTCGATCTGGTTTATTCTTCCAAATCTAAGATTAACCTTCTTCCCTAGTGTTCTGGCTTGCCTGGTAATAAAATGCTTGATTGTTGAGTGAACAAAGTTAGTGATTCTGCCTACAGTCTCTTTATGGAATGGTGTGAGTTGCTTTGCAAAGAGAATCTTTCTTCCATGGTGTCCTTTCTTCACATAACATGATCGTTTTGTTTTGTTTTTTTAGTCCAACCAAGTGGTGGTGCTCAAATTTTCTACCCCAAAAGGAAAGTCTGGAGACTTATCTCCAATAAATCATTAAGAAACTGGAAGTGGCACTGTGGCTCAAGCAGTAGAATGCTTGCTGTGAGCTGAAGAACACAGGGACAGCACCCAAGCCCAGAGTTCAAGCCCATGACTGACAAAACAAAAACAAAAACAAAAACAACCCAAACAAAAAGTGACGAAGACGTTATCTTTTTTCCATTCATGTCTGTGAAATATGGATATATACATATGCATCTTGGATAGTTATATACACATATTTCTGTGGGATTTTGGTAAAAATGAGCTTGGTGACAAATGCTTTTCAATGAAAAACAGGGCCAGGGCTGAAATGGGTGAAGTACTTACAAACCCTTTTTGTCCCCATTGATTGGAGGAGAGGGATTTTCAAATGAACCTGGAGCGAACAATAAATATGATGGAAGATTTAGGATTTACTTTCGTTATACTTTTCCTAAAGTCTGCCTTCCTTGTAAATGAGATCCTCTGTCTACCTCCTACCTTTATTATTATTGTTGTTGTTTGGACTTAGCAAACATTCACTGCAAAAGACTCTGGGTGAGTCTTGAATGCTGTCTGTGAGCCTAGAGGCTGAAGGAAACCATACGGCTTTGTCATTCATTAATTCCTGGGTTCATTCATTGAGCTATTTAAACTTCTGTTTGCAAGACAGCAGCCCCAGATGGTCTTTTGGTGCCAGCTTTAGCTCAGAGACCCCAGGCTTTGACAAAAGAGCAGGGGAGGGGCAGCTGAATGTACAAAATACGTCTAGCCATTAGAAAGCTATTTCTGAGTCTTGTGGCTTGGGAGCTAGAATACCTATCATGTCAAATATCTTAGAATTCTTTCTTCTTGTCCTCCCTCTCTCCCTCCTCCCCCCTCCTTTTTTTTGTGTGTGTGTGTGTCGGTCATGGGGCCTAGACTCTGGGCCTGGGTGCTGTCCCTAAGCTCTTCAGCTCAAGGCAAGTGCTCTACCACTTGAGCTACAGCGTCACTTCCGGCTTTTTCTGCTTAGGTGGTGCTGAGGAATCGAACTCAGGGCCTCATGCATGCAAGGCAAGCACTCTACCACTGAGCCACCTTCCCAGCCCTCCTTCTTTCTTTTTTTTTGGGCGGGGGGTCCGGTCATGGGGCCTGAACTCTGGGCCTGGGCACTGTCCCTCAGCTCTTCAGCTCAAGGCTAGCGCTCTACCACTTGAGCCACAGTTCCACTTCTGGCTTTTTTCTTTTTGCTTATATGGTGCTGAGGAATCGAACCCAGGGCCTCATGCATACAAGGCAAGCGCTCTACCACTGAGCCACCTTCCCAGCCCCTCCTTACTTCATTTTAAAAGCCTAGTGTGGGGATGTCTGAGCCAACTTCTATTATTGTAGCAGCAGTCACAAGGATATGATTTTTTTTGAGTGGAACTGATGACCCATGCTTATCATGGCTCTCACTTGGAGCTCTCTCCTTTCTTATTCTAGGACTTCACTTTAACCCAGTGGTGACTTTGAGCCCATCTGCACCCCCTTCCCCACAATACAAATCACCTAAGCTATTAGAGATTGCTGCGTAGGGTTGGTGAGGGTAGATGGTGGTGGTGTCTGCTTTCTTTTCTTGGACCTAGGGGCAGTGGCTACCTACAGTGTGCCAGCTCCGAGCTCAGCAGTAAGACACATGACCTCATTCAGTCTCTAGGTCAGGCTTTTGGCATCCTGGTGTGATAGAAGAGAAAGCTCATCTGTACAGATGAGAAGTTCAAAGAGGATAGATATTTTAGTTCATGCTTTTAAGTTGGTAGCTGGAATTCAAACTCAGATTTTTTTTTAAAAAATTGCTTAGCTTGTGCTCCTATTCCTCTTGGATTTTCTCAGTGAGTATGGGGATGGGCAAACCAGGGCACCCAGACCAGAATTGGTTTTACCCAACTGTGATTATTTCTGCCTCTTGATTTGTTCATCAGTGAGCCAGGTTGACTTTGGGGGTGGAGATGAGACAGACTTGTAATCCTCACCCAAGACCAGCCTATTGGAGCTGAGATCTGGCTCTATGGGAGCCAGGATTTGGAGGAATAAAGGAAGAAGAAGGAGAAGATGAGATCTCCGTTCCCTTCTCCAGTGGGAGAGTTTACATGTCAGGAGCTCTCTATCTGAATGTGACTATTATATATTATTCAAGGAACTTTATCCCTGCACTCACTGTTTCCTTTGCTCTTCCAGGAAATGATGGTGCTTTCCTGGAAGTAATAAGTGACCTGCAGTAGGATCGGGCCATTGTGTTTTGTAGAGTGACATTGTGGGCTTAGCCAGGGTCTTCAGCTAGATGAAAATAGCCTGTGCCTTCCCCCTGGTATCTCAGTTCCTCAGAACCAGGTCCTCTTTCCCATGCTTAGTGACACTTATTCTTGGAGAGACCTGGGGCTTGATGGAGTTGCCCCAGGCTGGAGTTAGAAAGTCCAGAGAGCCCAGATGTTTCCCATAGTTGTTTTTTCCATTGCCCCCATCAGGAATGTGTTCCCTCAGGATGGGTTATGGCCTGGAAGTGAGCCTAATGTAAACATCCTAGCAAGGCCAGTCCTCTTAATCGAATTGAGATGGTCTGCGGGATGAGTGATCTGAGAGTGGGGGAGAGAGGAAGAGAAGAGCTGGGGGAGGGGCGAGGCTTAAGGCTTGACTTGACTGCAGCCGGCCTGGGTTGTCTTCCACTGGCTTTGATAGAAAACTGGCTTCTTGGATGCTTCTCCTGCAGGGTAGGCAGGGCCATATGTTGGTTCTGGGCAGGGCAGTGAGGGAAAACTGAAATGTGTTAAAAGCCAGGAAGTGTGGCGTGGTGGAAAGAGCTAATGGGAGTTACCTGAACACTTCTGGAAGGAGCCAGCACATTCAAGGACTTCCAAGGCCTTTAGAATCATATTCATGGTAGTACTTTGAAGTGGTAATCTTTTGAGGAAGCTACTTTCTCTGAGTAGGACAGGAGAATGTGGGAGAAGTTGTGTGTGTGTGTGTGTGTGTGTGTGTGTGTGTGTGTGTGTGTGTGTGTGTGTGTGTACTTAAGGCTCTTAGTGCGGACCCTAAATATCATGAAGATGCTAACCCTCATCCTCATTTCTTTTTATTTTGGGGGCCCAGACTTTCTTAGAGATTCTGAGCATTTTACAAACTCCACTAAGATGGAGACTAAAATATAAAAGAGTCTTTTAGTCAGATGCTCAGCTACTCAGGAAGCTGAAATCTGAGGATTGCATTTTGAAGCCAGCTGGGCCAGAAAAGTCGGTGGACTTTTTAATCTCGAATTAACCACCAAAAAGGCTGAAAGTGGAGGTATGGCTCAAGTGGTAGAGCACCAGCCTTGAACAAAAAAGCCAAGTGAGCTCAAGAGGCCTTGAGTTCAAGCCCTAGTACCGTACTGGTACACACACACACACACACACACACACACCTGTGACAAACTGGTACACACACACACACACACACACACACACACACACACACACACACACACACACACACACACACACACACACACACACACACACACACACACACACACACACACACACACCTGTGACAAACTGCAGATTCCCAGAGCAGTCCCCTTATGGTCTCCATGAGAACTCATGGTCCTTATCAGACCTGACCATATTTCTTCTTTCATAGGAAGTGTAGGAACACTCTGGGGAAAGGTAAGGCAGCAAGGCCAGTCAACAGTTAGAGCTTTTGAGTACTGCTAATTTTAGGAGGATGTGCAGAGATGTCAAGATGGCTGTGTTGTCGTTGCTGATGAAGATTCAAAGAAAGAAGGTCAGGTGGCCAAGGGAAGCCACAGGAAGAAGGGAGGCAGTGGAAACTTTTCTTTCTATTCTGATGCCTTCAAATTTTGGTGCCCAAATGTGCCAAGGAGAGAGATGTGAACAATTTCGTTTGCCTTCAGGACGCAGGGTCTAATCTAAACATGATTAAACGGATTTGATTTTATAGATTGGAAATTTCTAAGAGATAGAAACTGATGAGGTTAATGTGAAATATTTACTTAATAAAAAGCCTCATTACCTGATGCTGAGGGGTAGAGAGGGAAAAAAGGATTCTTGGTAATGCGTTTGATCTTTTGGAAATGAAGTTGGGTTAAAGTTTTCTTGGTTAAAAACTGAATTCTGTGATCTTGTTTTTACACATGCTGTGCTTAAATATTAACACCAATTGAGCAAATTGCCTTTTAACTGCCTTTATTTGCTTTCATTAACAGTATAATTTAAAAGCTCAAGAATTTGCATGGAACCTGTTGTGCATGTTTGTGGGGGTGGGGAGAACTATCCATAAATTAATTATTCGTGAGAGCATTATCTTTAAGGAAGGTCACAAAACCTGAGCGTGCTTTGTAGAAAGCAATGATGTGTTGTTGTTCTTTCTTGAGGACATGATGTACTTTTGGCTTAGAGATCTGTGTGTGTGTGTGTGTGTGTGTGTGTGTGTGTGTGTGTGTGTGTGTGTGTCTGTCTGTCTGTTTGTGTGTTTGTGTAATAACTTGGCTAGATCAAGAAAAAAAATTTTAATGACTGGGCATGTTTTAAGTTAAGTTGACTAAACCTAATTACACTATAGTTCCAGAGAACTAAAGGCAATACCATTGGTATTTAAATACTGGTTTCAAAATGAAAGCCAACTTAAATAATTGGCTGTGCTCCTTAGATTGTTTATCTGTCTGTCTCCCCCTCTTTCTCTCCATCTCAGAACCTGCCCACCCTTCTCCTCCATTCTCTCTTTCACTTTCACATCAATAGGAAGAATGAGAGTCTGGTTATCATGTCCAGTGTGGGACAATTCTAAGTGTGGAATGTTCACTGCATTATCTGCTTACGAAATTACCTGAAATATCTCAAATGTTTTCAGAAGGATTTCACTGCAAATGGTTGCTTCCTTCTCTACAGATGTTTTTGTGGTTTAAATCTTCAGCCAAGGAAAACGTCATGAATGGGACCCAGGGACCCCCTTGTGCTGGAGCGAGTCCTGAAGTTCCTTTGGGAGTTATTTGACACACTATTGTGACATTTCTGCGTTGTCAACCTTTTAGTCTGTCTTTCTTTCTCTCTCTCTCACATACACATATACACATAAACACACCCTTCTTCTCTCCTGGTGCTGTGGGTTTTGTTGGTGATGTTTTCCTAATTAATTTAATCTGTAGTCTAGTTTTTCTGTGTCCACAGATGCCAGAATGCTGAATTTGTTTATCTTGAGTGTTTTTATTGGCTACTGTTAAAACACATTTTTCTTCTTCTCTTTCTTCCCAATTTTTGTGCCTTCTCTTCCTCTGTCTGTCTGTCTCTCTGCCTTTTTCCCTTTCTGTTTTTGATGCTTCTCAGCCTACTTCAAGAAAGGCTTCTCTTTCTTATGTCTGTTTGTCAAATACATCCTTTTTATCATTAAGATAATACGTTTAAAAGGTCCACTCAAAATTTAAGTGATACAGAGAAAAAGACAAATACATTTGACCATATTGAAATTTGCCTTTTCCTTATGCTTTTTTTTCTGTACACATAGAAAAGATTAACCATTCATTTGCCAAATGTAGGAAAGGTACCTCTCCCAGTCTAATCACTTTACCATTTTGATGATAGGTCCTTTGTTCATATAACATTTTTATTTATTTAATTTTAAGACACCACAACTTGTATCTGTAGAGTGGATAGTCTCTAGATCCTTTGCTGATGGTCGCATTTCAGTTTGGATTTTGGGAGACAGGAAGAAGGAGAGGGAAAGGAAGAAGTGGGATAGAAGTAGGAGGGAGGGAGAGAGGGGAGGTGGAAGGAATCTTTCTGATTTGTCTGTCTAGAAGACACCTGTTTTTTCAGTCCTATTAATTCTATCTCCTTGTTCTACCCGCAAGCCAATTCCTTTTACCTCTCTTTTACCAACGCCTTTTACTTCTCAACTCACCTACTGTTTCTGTCTTATAGCAGCAATAGTTTAATATTTCTTCATGAGAGTGTCACTCATTAGCAAAGATCCTGTCCACTGACTCACTCATCACTGAGTTCTACTCTTTGTAGTAAGCATTTATAAACAAGTAGTTTACCAAACAGCCCAAATCTGTTCATTCTTTTCTCTGAAACACTCTCTGAGATTCACCTACTCTCTGCAGAAAAGTTAGAGCCCAGGAGTCCAACACTGTAAATATTTGACATAAATTAGGTTAAAGTATTAGCTTGGAAAACCCATGGCAATTTTAAGAGGAAGGTATGTGAATGAACCAGGGAAGAAGAGGAGATTCCTGAATGACTAACACTATTCTCAAGGTATTCCCTACTAAGTAAGAAGTTTCTAATCATGATCTATTTCCCCAAGGTGAATTTATGGCTTATTCTGCAAGTATTATTGAGTATTGCCTCAATGAGGCCATGGAGGGAAAAGAACAAGCCGTGGCCTTTGCCCTTGTGAAGCTAGCTACTCTCTGATTTAGGATGTAGAAATTTTAGTTCAGGGAGGAGGATAAAACCAAACACAGAAGTCTGTGTTATCTCCACCCTCTCTGTCCCTTCTTTTTCCTCAGTGAAGCTGGCAAGGCTGTCTTTCTAAATCAACGCTGTGGAAAGGATGTGGGCTGCCATAATTAGCTATCTAGCCATCCAGCTCATTTTGAACCAAAGCATGTCATTTCTTCCTTGATTTGTATTTTCATTTATTCATTCAGTTTGTCATTCAAGAAAAAGTTGTACTATTGATATTAGCTGCATTTGGCATGTTTAAAGTACACAGGACTAGGGCTGGGAAGTTGGCTCAGTGGCAGAGCGCTTGCCTTGCATGCCTAAGGCCCTGGGTTCGATTCCTCAGCACCACATAAGCAAAAAGAAAAAAAAGCCAGAAGTGGTGCTGTGGCTCAAGTGGTAGAGCGCTAGCTTTGAGCTGAAGAGCTGAGGGACAGCACCCAGGCCCAGAGTTCAGGCCCCACGACCAGATCCAAAAAAAAAAAACAAAAACAAAAATAAAGTACACAGGACTAGTAGTAGGTTTCTAGTCCTTTTCCATTACAAAGCAGATTTATTATTAGTGGCAGTAATGAGAGGAAGGGATAAAATTAGTACCAAAAGTCCTCTCATCCTGTGGGTTGTTTTATAACTTCCAGGGGATTGCTAGCAGCAGTACCATTACTATTTCTCTGACACCTTTTGAGAAAACAAGTACAAATCATAGGGTCTATAATAACTCAGTTTTTTTCGCTAGAGAATGTTTTGCCAATTCGTGTGGCACAATGACTTCCACAAGTAAGAGACCAATGAGTGTTTGCCAAAAGACAGGATTGTGGATGAAAGCTGGAGGTAGGAAACAGCTAGAGAAGTTACTTTGGGATGAGGGGCTATGGGGAACCTGATCCACAAAGGGGCTTCAGGGCAATTTGATCATCTCGGTTTTTGTTTTTAGATCTTTTCAGTGTCTGAAATATCTCAATTGTTTCTTGCTGTTCTCGCACAGGGTGAGGTCTGTCTCTTGGCTGTTGGAGTCCAGCCTTGGTTCTGGGGAATAGCACAGGCAGTGGATTGAAAATCCTGGTGTTATGCAAAAGTTTGTTTCGGTTCTTATCAGAATTCTTTCCAGGAACAGAACATATTTTCCAATACATGGAACAGGGGTCAGGGTGGAAGTTAATGTGTTCCCTGGAATGTTCCAGGCCTGAGTTGACTTTCACAGCAGTGCTGCAGTTCTTTAGACACTCACAGGCTACTGGGACACAGAAATAAAGCAGTTTTACCAAATCCCTCCTCTTCTCCCCTTTGGTCTTTGTGTTAGGAGGGAGGTGAGGGAGGGAAGAGGGGACACAAGGGCAGGGTAGGATGGATTTATCACCTGTGGATCTTTGCCATTCTTCCTCCCTCACCTGAGTAGATATGAAGCTTTTTATTATCATAGCTGAGGGGAGGGAAATCTAGAGAATAGCACCATGACTTCTCTGTACAGAAACAATTGTGGGAGGTGGGTGGGCAGAGTGTACCCTTCAGTGGTTTAAAGTGTTTGGGGACTGTCAGCCTACCCAGAGGTCAAAGGTGAGACGGACTTTTTGTTGGTGTTGTTTCCCTCTACCTCCTCCTCCTCCTCTCTCTCTCTTTTTAAAACTCCCTTTCCTTGTTATCTTAACTCCCAAATGTCAGCTTTGATGTCTATTGTTGGGACTTCAAGAGGACTCTTAGCACATAGGCAGGTGTTGGTTTTAGTGGGCAGGCGAGAGCTCTACATTCTTCTGGAGTAGAGAAAAGGGTCCCCCCCCCCACATTCTTCCCCCCTCTAGAGCAGGAGTCTTCCATGCTGCTGCTGCTGCTGGACCTTACCCCTGAGTCTCCAGCAGTGCTTACTGAAGTGGCTCCCTGCTGCGTGGTGGGCACGCATGCACCAGATCTCCTCTTCTTGTCCAAGCCCCTTTGAAGGGCTCTGTCTCCCTTCAGAGCAACTGAATGGAGGTTGTCTAACAGCTGCGTATTAAGGTTTCATTAATCAAAGACACTTCCACTGCCCCGTTACAGAAACACAAGTGCTTTGGCTGTCCTCTGCTGACAGCCTGCTAATTTATCTTTCCCAAAGGAAGGGAAAGGGGGAAGAAGGGACAGAGAGGCAGGTGGTGCCCCCGCTCACAAGAAGGGATCTCCATGCTGGCTTACACATGGGTTCAAAGATTGCTGTTAGGGTACCACACCTGGAGTAGCACCTACCTTCAGTGCAGTGGTGGACAACTGGATGTTCCCCTTCCCATCCTGATGAAGAATACTAGATCAAAACCACTGAAGACAGATCCTGGAAATGGGTTTCTAGCCTCTTCTGTTTGTAAGAAAACGTTCATTTCTGACTCCCAGACCCAAGCTTGGCTGAAATTGAGAACAGAAAACTCTAGAAGCAAGAATAGGAGTTCAGGTTCAGATGGATAAGCACCTTTGGTGGATGGTCTTTGTGGAGTGAGGGGTGATGGAGAGGGTGATACATGGAAACCACTACTCTGAGAAGTATGGGCTTCATTTTCAGCTTAGCTGAGCTGCACATGGGCAGGTTGGAGCCTGATCTTTTGTAACCTCCTGCCCAGAAGCTGGCTCTCTGCCTCTTAGGGCCTCCTAAATAGGCATTACATTGGATTTTTTAAAAAAAAGTCAAGTCTTTACTGGGGAGTAGCTTTAAACTTACTTTATTCAACTCATCAAATATTTACTGAGTACCTACAAGATTTGTTTGGCTCTCCTGGAGAAGAGATGGTGAAACCTCACTCCTCATTTGAGATTAGAACTAGCACACAAATGACTGTAATACAAGGAAGAACAAAAATGTTCTTCAAGACCCAGGAGGCAGGAAAGGGCAGTGGGAGTTAGGAGCTGGGGTAGGGTTATGGATGATGAGACTCAACTTAGTCTTCAACCAGTATTTATTGAGTTCTACTGTATGCCGGGCAATTGAGATAAGGAAATAGAAAGACTTGCTCTTTGTTCCCAAGAATCTAACACACTAGCAGAGGGATACAGGCACACAGACTTCCGCACACATCATAGCATAAGACAGATGGGAACAAGGGTAGAACCATATTGACTGTGCTTTGGGAGGGGCTCCAGATGAGAATTTGCTGAGAAGGTAACATGGAAGCAGTATTTCAGAGGAAGTTGGACAAGTGGGAAAGATATTTCAGGGAGAAGAAAAAACAGCATGTGCAAAGGCCCTAAAGAAGGCGGGAACTGAGGTCTGTGATCATCTGGTTTCACTGGGACATGAGGGATATAAAGAGGTAGTTTTTATAGAGGTAGTGAAGTCCAGAGGGTCCTGGGCTTCATTGGTAACTTGGGTGGAACCTGTCAAAAGGGCTTAATTTGGAGAGTAAAATAATAAGTAGGTCTTAAAGGAAGCACTTGTAAAGGGAGGGGCCTTGAGGATGAGTATGTGTGAGTCAGTCTTTGGTTCCCCTTAGGAACCAGTAGAGTAGCTTAAGTGGGTGAAAATTCAGTTCAAACGATGGCAGGGGCAAAAGGAAGTGGGGAGGGAAGGTCAGAAGGAAGAACCAAATGGATCTGTCGTTGGTGAGAGCAGGCATGTTGCTAGAGGGGGCTGAGGGAGCCTGAACTGCTGGCTTGGATAACAGGTAGAGAACAGAGAAGATGGTCCAGGTGGAAGGCTCCTTAGCTTTCTATTTTGGACATGCTGTTTGAGGAAGCTATGTACAAAAATGATGTAGAAGCAGTCTGTGTATTTGCAGTGGGTATTGAAAGGCACTTTAGCAAGCAAGAGATGTCAGTGTGTACAGTATGGATTCAGTTGTATCCACTGACTTTCGATAATATTTTTGAGTGACTAAGAAGTATCTTAATTCTATGGCAAAAAAAAGAGCCTTTCTTGGAATCATGAGAAGTGTGTTCATCAAAGGCTTGTATTCATAGTGTCCTGATGTCTGGGGAGCAGAGATAGACATTTTTTTTTTAGGTCTAGACTCCCAGCCCTGAGATCTTTCCTTCTTCTAATTAATCCTTTGTAGTTTGTGACTGATGAAAATCAAGACTCTTATGAAAGTTTAATCCTTGTCTTTATACACGCAACTGGCTTTATCATAGGACCCCAGGTGTGTGTCTGAAATGAGTGCATATTTGATTACTTATAAAATCCACAGAATCTGGAGAAAATGGGTGGGTGTAACAGGGAGGATTTTTGTTTGGTTTTGGTACTATTAACAAAGTCTCAAATGTGCATGGTGGACTCCTGGCCTCTAGAGATTGCAGATGAGGGTTCCTTCCCTGTGTAAACTGAGGCCTAAGGAGGCAGAAGGCTAGAACCAGGGTTTGTATGTCCAGTTCTCTTTTCTTCCTAGAACAGGTGGAAGAGAAGTCCCCAGTGATGGGTAGGAAGAGAATAAGGGTTCTGATAAATGGAGGGAACATGTCCCTTGTGATGGGAGAGAGTGCACTGGATTTCACAGTTTTTCATTACTTCCTTGAAGTAATAGATGCTGGACTAGAGCAGCAAAGACTAACGCATGCACAGGTTGCTGAAATTGTGACTGGGAGTTTGGGTTGACATCTTAGAAGTGCTTACTCGGCATTACCACTTAAACAGGGCCACATTTTGCTTTTGGGCTTTGTTTGTTTTTTGTGTTTGTTTGTTTTTTCAGACACAGTCTCTCATTTTTGCCTGGGTTGAGTTGGACCTGTTGATCCTCCTACCTTCAACTCCAGAGTAACTAGGATTGCAGGCATGCACCTCCTGGCCCTGCTTTCAAGATAGCCTTTGTGACAAAGAAGTAAGGAGTTGTATATGTGTATACACTAGCAACCGTAGTAAGATAGCAGAATGGAGATGAGATTCTTAGTTGGCCTGCTAAGATGATTTCCTCCCTAAATCCAAACATGAAATCCATGGCTCTGTCCTTTGTCTTTGTTTTTCTCATGCCTGGCTGATTCTGGCTTGCATAATGAATATTATGTAAAAATACAGAGCATGTTGCAGACATTAATTGAATGTTCTATCCATTATCTCATTTAACCATAGAGAGTCATATAAAGCAAGATGAGGACTATTATGATCTCCAGACTGGGTAAGGAAGACATATAGGGTTGCACAGCCTCTTAAATGGTAGCTCCAGAATTGGAAATCAGGATAAGCTGATCCCAGATCCCAAACCCATCCCGCTGTATTAGACTGTAGCAGTTCACAGGTTCTTCTAAATTTTGCCGGTGTTCTCCAGCCAGGGACCTCTCGCTTCACCTTCAGTCCTGTTGGCAGCTCTTCATTTCAGGTTGTCACAATGGATTCTCTGAGCTGTGAAGCGTCATGACCTCTGTCTTCAGTAAGTTTAGCTGCAAGGTACTAGCTGTCCTCACAGGACACTTCCTGAGCCCTATGTCCACAGATTTCTCTGATGACTGAAATGGTTGCATTCTTCATAGACACTGGGTTTTGCCTGTTCCAAAAATGGTTATTTCTATAGCAACCATTTATAATAGCAGATGTGTGCCTGGTATGGTTGGCAGAGAGGGTGGGGATCAGAAATGGAAACGGCCTTTTATTCTTCGCTTCCTGAATGCGTGCCCTGTATGTGAGGCAACGAGGTGGGAGAGACATGGCATTCTTATGATCTGTATTAGTGTCTGTGGCCCAGCACGGAAGGCTGTGCCGCTTATGGCCGGTTATTGTTGGAGTGTTAAGTTGGGCTGCGTTTGGCATTGGGAATATTCTTTGGCAGGCCTACCGGTGGGTTTCTGTTCATTTGATGTCTGTCACTTTCATGTTTGTAGAATGTAGACCGTAGGCATTTACCATATGGTAAATAATAAATGTGGAGACAATGGCACATTGTCTCCCAAAGACCGCAGAGTGTACCTAAATGTATATTAGATGTACACTAGGTACCTCTCTCTCTTTCTACATATTCATATATATATATATATATATATATATATATATACACACATATATGTTGACTATAATGCCAGCGTAAGCAAAATAGGATTTATTGTCATAGTACAGAAGTGATTCGTGCATCCTAAGAGCAAGAATACAGCTCTGCCTTTGAAAGGCAAGTGTGTGTTATTAAAATCTGGCTGTCTGCAATACTCTTTTTTTTTTAAATATTATTTTATTTTATTTGAGAACATACTGTACAGAGGGGCTACAATTACATGGGCAGGATAATGCATACATTTCTTACCAAGCGTTGCAGCCTCCTCCTTTGTTTACCCTTCACCTCCCTTCCCAGCCTCCCCCCTCCCCCCACCCAATTATACCCCCCTCCCCCCCCCACCGACATTGTAAAGCTGGTTTTGACATGACATTTTGTACTTCTCATTGTTGTCTGCAATACTCTTACTCTCAACTTTGTTCTGCCCCTGAAATCAGTTTCATTTCCATCTTTGTGCAGAGTGAACCTAAAAATGACCACTCCAGGACTCCTAGCTTTACCTGTGATAAGTTTTTCCTTCTCTGTATGCACACATATGTGCATGTGTCTGTATGTATTTGTATGTGTATTTGAACTTTCTACAAAGAGGTGGTTTGAGTTTGGCCCCTGGGTCCCTGTGAACACACAGTAATGGGATGCTGTCTGGTTGACTTATACATGGAATTGAAATTGAGTACTAATTCCCATTTCTCATGCTCATGGTTTTCCTACTTTTTTAAGTTTTTAAAAACTTATTACAAAGGTGATATCCAGAGGGGTTGCGGTTATGTAAGTCAGGTAATGAGTACATTTCTTTTTAAACAGTATCACTCCTACCCTCACTCTCTCCTAGTTTTTCCCTCCCATTTCCACCCATAAGTTGTTCAGTTCATTTTCCACATACTGTGTAGTGAGTACCACTGCTGCATTTGTTCACCCTTTGACCCTCCATTGCTGTCCCTCTCCTTTACCCTCCCAAAGACAGATAAACAAACAAGACTAAAAGAAAAGATAACAAAAACAACAACAGAAGGAAAAAAACCCTCTTGTTTCTATTTCCTGGCGTTCATTTTGATAAATATTATTTTATATGATCAGAGGCACATAGACATTGTGCCTTAGGGTTCTTCCCCTAAGAGTATCTTCCTTTGGTCCCACTGTGGCTTTCCTGCTTTTCTAAGGGATGGGCAAGAGGAGCTGGATTTACAGTTAGCCAGGCTCTATTTTTCAGAGGATTTAAGTCACTCTTCCTAACATTGACCTTAAAATAGTTTCTTTAATGAAGTGGAGAGAGGAGCTTGGGACTACAGACTCCTGTTACCTATGGCTAAATTAAAATATGGGCATCAGGCTGCTTGGGAGAGCTTCTTGCTGCGTTTGCTCCCATGCCAGTAGATACATGCTGTGGCAGAGACCAGATGATGAATATATTTTTAAACTTGGAACCCATGAACCACTTATTATTTCTGAATTAGGAATCAAAACATATGAATAATCTCAACAGGGTTTCAGCAGATGTATTGGAAGGTCCTTTTGCCTGGGGAGATGGTTGGAGGTGGTGGCAGCAAATTGAAGTCTAACTTGATTCTTGTAGAACGCCTGCGTGATGTTTGGTCAACTTACCAGCCACTGTAAGTGTGATACAAGGCTCATCACTGTAGTTCCAGGTAATTCCTGGAAGCAAACGGCTCTCTCTCTCTCTCTCTCTCTCTCTCTCTCTCTGTCAGTCATGGGGCTTGAACTCAGGGCCTGTGCACTGTTCCTGAGTTCTTTCTTTTCTCAAGGCTAACGCTCTACCACTTTGAGCCATAATACCACTTGCAGTTTTTGAGTGGTTAATTGGAGATAAGAGTCTCATGAGGACTTTCATGCCTGGGCTGGTTTTGAACTGTGATCCTCAGATCTCAGCCTCCTGAGTAGCTGGGATTATAGGCATAAGCTGCCTGTACATGGCTCTTCTTTATTATTTTTTAAAAAATACATCAGTGTCACCAACATTCACACCAGAATTGCTAGAAGATGGACCTGGAGTTCTCACATTTACTCCATATGCTTCTCCTACCTTCTCTTCTCTCTTAGTCTCTCTTCCTGTATCTCTTTCCTCATCCTCCTGCCCAAAGAAGGCCAGGAACTGAAATATTCTGGAATTCTATCCTTACTAAGCTTTGGGATTCGGGCTAGTCATCTGGAAGAGGGTGTTGGGAAAGGAAAAGCTCCCAAACTTTAACTCCTTGGCCTTGTAACTTGGAGGAGCCTTCACCATTTGGGCCACTGGCAAATCAAGCATGGCCCTGAAACCTGAGCTTTGCAGGCAGAGGGGACAGTTAAGCCAAGCTAGGCTGATGACAATCTCTCTGTCCTTAATGACTGAGCAGGATACACCTGTTCCAGCCTCTCACACACTCTCATTGTTGCTCAAACACAGGTATTGAATGGCCATCAAGTATAGAGGGCCACAGAGAGAGGTCTGTGGAGACAGAGGTTAGTGACTGAGCCATCTCTGGACATGAGGGAGCTGGCACTGTGGCTGGGAAGGGAACTAAGAGTTTGCTCACCTTGCTCTGCTAGTGCAAAGAGAGTAGGCACAGATGCCAGATTCCTCTTTTCCCATCTGCTTTCCTTTACTTTCATGGGTTAAAACAATGAGAGCAGCAGCATACACCCACTTTTAAGAGGTAAAGCAATACAAACATTCACCTAAAGAGTTAACCGTATCTGCCATTCCCTTCTATGTCAAACTTCTTCCAGGGGAACAGATGTTTGTAAAATAGTTTCAAGCCTATAGAAAAGTCTCAAGATAGGTTCACATCTGTAATTTCTAGCTACTTAGGAGGCTGAGATCTGAGGATAGAGGCCAGGAAACTCCATGAAGCTCTTAACTTCAATGAACCACCCAGAAGCCAGAAGTGGAGCTATAGCTCCATTCATAGAGAATATCAGCCATGGGCGGGGAAGGTGGATCAGTGGTAGAGCGCTTGCCTTGCATGCATGAGGACCTGGGTTTGATTCCTCAGCACCACATAAGCAAAAAGAAAAAAGCCGGAAGTGGCGCTGTGGCTCAAGTGGTAGAGCGCTAGCCTTGAGCCGAAGAGCTGAGGGACAGCGCCCAGGCCCAGAGTTCAGGCCCCACGACCAGACCGCCCCCCCCCTAAAAAAAAGAATATCAGCCTTGAGCAGAAATCCTAATAGACAGTGCCCAGCTATAAGATCAAGCCCTAGTGTACACACACACACACACACACACACACACACACACACACACACACACACACACACACACACACACACACACACACACACACACACACACACACACACACACACACACACACACACACACACACACCAGCAGATACCCACATCCAGCCTTTACCTATATAGATATCCTGATTTTTCATGTTTTCTCCTATTTCCCCTTTCCTTCCCTGATCCTAAGTAGCTACAGAGACAGCTTTTGTGGTAGGAGGTAGGTATGTCCATCCAGAGTGTCCGATCTGCCCAGTGATTGGCCAAGAATCCTGCACAATTCCCTCAAGAGTATTTGGGACAGAGCCTGGGCAGTGGGAATCCGGCCCCGGTGCTGATTACAGGACTGACCTGCTTTATACTCTGCTTTGGACATATGATGAGATTTTTAGAGTCAGACGCCATTCAAAAAAGGAAATTTATTCCCCGAATGCCTGTTTTCCCATGAAGCAGTCACAGAGCAACCTAGAAGTGCAGAGCAGCCCTTCAAATGGAGAGGAGCCTGGACAACTCACTCTGCCTTTACAGAAGATAGAGGAGAGGCCTGTAGTCACTGGGAAATCAAGTCCTGGGTCATACCACAACCTCTAGGCCCTCCTCTGTGTAGGCTCTAGGTGAAAGGGTTGGCAGGAGCTGGGCCATTCCTGTAGGTTCTGCCATGTGAAGGATTGTCCCAGCTCTGGGCCTTTTGTTTCTGTGCCCTTTCACTGGAATGCATCCCCTTTGCCCTGGCACAGATAATGCTTTTTATCTAATACTGCCTCTGCCCATCTGATCTCAAAGTGAGGTGAACCTTGTACTGTATGTTAAAAGCTAGGTGGGAGCTACAAACCCAGAACTTACACTGTCTGTCCGTTTCATTGCCTTTACCTGTTTTTTTTCTGGCTGTTTTCCCTTCTGGTACGATTTGGTTTCATTTTTATCTCTGGACTATGACACAATAAGGGAAGGGTGGTAGTGGCCCCAGATGTAACATGGATTAGGGCCAGCCCTGCCTACTCAACTGAGTCCTTTGGGTTTGGTGCCAGGAAATGTGACTGCAAAGGAACTGGGCTGTGTAGTGGAGAACAAAGAAGGCAGCAAGGCCCCCGGTATTCATTTTTGAGAAAGACAGCTGAGGTTATTGGAAGTACCTAGGCATTGCCTTCATCAAGGGTGAAGTCAGAGACCTGTGCTGCAGTAACACCAGGGGATGGGAGCCTGGAGCAGGACTCAGATATGATGGTCTCTTGGGGGAGATTCTGCCCTTTTCTCTGAGGCCTAGCTTGTGGTGTGGTCCCTGATGGTTTGGGATGTAAAAATCTCTTCTAACCTAGCAGTTCAGGAACCTATGGAAGGCCAAGACTCTGTTTCTTCTTTTAGTGGAACAAAGACTAGAAGATATGGCTCCCTGACCCTGCCTTTAGCTGTGAGATTAGCACTGTCGGAAGCTGTCCACCTTTAAAGAACTTAATCCACTCCCACAGATCACCAAAACCTAGTGTCAGCAGTGTCTTCCTTCATCGCTGATGGGAGAGGTGTTCAAAGCCCGCCTGAGTGATGTATTCTGGTGCATTGCCTGACATGAGAATCCTCAGCCTAGATCTTACCTCTCTTCCACTGCAGCCCACGGATCCAAGAGTTGTCACTTAAGTGACCCAGGGGCCATGGCCTTGAATCCCACGAGGTTTGCCTTAAAAACTCTCTGCCCGCACGGATGGGTTGGAATCACAATCCCTAGGGTGAGAATAGAAATCTGTATTTAGTAAGTTCCCCCAGATAGTCTTAATGTGCACCGATGTAAGAGAACAGTCATACTGTCATGGTCCTTTCCCTACACATACCCCATTATACGGCTGCCTTTGCTGCCAGGATTTCTACTTCTTCTGGGTGTTGTTGGGTAGGTAAGAGGCAGTTCCTGAGGCTGTATACTTGACTAGGAGTTGTGTCAAGGGTTAGAAGAAGATCAGAAGAGGGTCTCAGGATTGAGTTCCTGGGGGCTGCTGGGGAAGCAGCAGGCTCAAAGAGGGGCCCTGTCTGTCACTAGTAAAGCCTGAAATCACCTCTCAGCCAGCCCATATACCATGCACCGCTCTGCCTCTCCCTTGAAGGTGCTGCAGAATGGCACTTCCAGAGGGGTCATGTGATTAGATTTCTCCTCTACCCTGGGGAAGGCAGCTCAGCACGTTGTCTTAGGATGGAGTTGTAGCTGCCCCTGACAGGTGAGGGTCTGCCTACCTAAGGAAGTCTCCCTCCGTCCACAGTTGCCTACCTCTGTCACTAAGGGTATGAATCAAGTTCAGGTCCAGGATTGAGTGTTAGGCTTTCTTAGGACTAGGCTATTTCTTGTTCAGTCTTGATAGGATGTTGGAAACAATCTCTATCTCTGGCAAGTCAGTGTCCTATCCTTCGGTCACTTTCCTGTGTGACTGCTGCACTGAGATGTGAGGAATCATGAGAGTTATGTGGCTGCCTTACAGAAGTGTGGGGACCTTCAGGTGTGAGTGATTTGAAGGGCACTGACCCTGAGTTGACATGTGCTCATTGGCTCTCCCACCTGTCCTGTGCTAGCCAACTGACGAGCAAGAATCAGCTCCAAGTATTGTCTACAGGATCCTGGAGAAAGAAGGGACCATGGGGGACAGGCCTTAGCATGTGGGCAGGTGGGATGGGCGGAGCTGGCCAGATCCCAGAGTCTACAAGGTATTCAGAATCTTCATCACTATAGTCTGGGTCTGGATGGGTGGCATGGACACTTGGAGCCTCCTCAGCACCGTTTTGCCCTTCAGCTTCCATGGATACTTTTCTTCACTTGGAAAATAGTCAGCAAAAATCCTTATTTCCATAAGCGTTTTTTTTTTCTCCTGGCTGTAAAAAGCCAAATCCCAAACCTGTTATTATAGCTGTTCATGCTATTTTAATCCGCTCTGTTTAGAGGTGAGAGGGTAGCGGTGACTCTGCAATTACTGAGTACATTTGATCCGTGGCACAGCTCCTGCAGCCGACAGAGAGCCCTCCGAGTGGGATGGTGCTACGTGTAGCAAATCACTTTCAAATTTACTAAAAATATGCCCCTCTGCAGCCATGCAGATATCATAATTTCCCTCCCCAAGGCTTGTTGAAATTCTCCTTTGCTTCTTGCCTGACTCTGGCTTCCTGGCACGCGCCCCACGGCCCACCCACCTGGTCCCTTTCATTCTCCATCCTGACTCTTATGCCTCCTTTGCCCCTGGTCTCCTCCTCCCTTTTCATTTCCTGCTCAAAAATTGTTTTATATTCTACTGCTCAGCACCCCAGTGGCACCCTTTTCAGTTTGCTATGGTCAGAAGGAAAAAAAAGAAAAAGAAAATGACTTAGAATTTGAAATCTACCAACTACTTCGCGATTTAAATAAGCTTCAGTCTGGAGCGATGCCTCGCTTCCTACATACAGTAATTGTTGCATTCCCCTAAGCTCCCTTTTCTATCTCTGTTCCTATTTCATTCACTTTTCTATTTGCAGGCAATGCATATCACGGGTTTCTTCCCCCTCCCCCTGCCCTCCTGCCTTGCTCCCGTATCCCGCTTTCTAGCCAGCCAGTGACCTTCCTTAGCTTCCCTGAGTGCCGCACTGTAAATGAAATGTGGCATTGCCACATGTATCTTGATAAACTATATCAGAGGATGAATTGATTTTCATATTGATTTCCTTGGACCAACAAGGTGTGCGTGGAAATCAAGCATCTCTTAATGATAGTCCTGGAGAGAGGTAAGATGCGGAGGGCGGGGGGGGGGGGGCAGGATTCTTTTTTTTTTTTCTTTCCTTTTCTTTCTCTCACTTGCGAAAGTTTCTGCTTGTTAGCTTTGGAGAAAGGCTTTTTTTTTTTCTTTGTAGGCTCACCCTCGTGGGAGGCAGGAACAAATGTCACAAGGGTGTGGTCTGATCTCAGAGAGCACCATGCCATTCCTGTGACTGCCTGGGCCTTTGAGAGAGCAGGCCTGTAGATACTCCCCAGCTACTTTGTCATAGGACAGGGGAGGCTATGTGTACCCGCAGCGTGGAGGGCCCTGGGTGGGTAATGCACTGGCATGTGGTCTTTGTCCCCCATTCCTGGTCATTTCTGCTTTCAGTTTAGGCATTTAGTTGAAATGTGACCCTTGTGAATCTAGGACCAATGCTGTGCCCTAAGGGGATGCACGTAATTTATATGTGTTGACATCAATGGCTGGGTGTGTATTGGAATGTGTGCTTGCAAGCACACGCACAGCCACACATGTATATAGACAACCGTCTCCAAGCTTAGCAGTGAGTGGCTTCTATTAGCAAGTGCTGGACAACCAAAAGGGAAGTGAAGTGATCAGAACTTCACTTTCTCTCCTCTTGCAATTGCTTTCCCAATCCCCTGCCGCAGTGCTCCTGAATAAAGTGGACGCTTTGCAGAGATAGTTGGACTGATAGTTGAAAATCCTTTTTGGAGGCTCAGTTAGCATAGCTTCAGGTGATCCTGTGTGTGTATATATGAATCTGCTCCTGTGGAGAGACTTAAGAAAGTTACCTGGAGAATTTGAGGAAGAAGCTACTGTGGCCATTCATTGCATTTTCTGACTAACCAAGGCTTTACTGGAAAATTCTTTTGGGAATAGGCTCTGCTGAAACACTTTACAAAACCTAGTAGTACATTTTTCTGTCTTAGTAAGAACAAGGTGACAGAGTCATTGGGTCTTTTGACATTTCATGATTTCGTAGAAAATGAGGACAAAGATTTTGATCAGTACCTATGATTGCAGATAGCATACAGAAGGAATGGAATTGGCTTGGGTTAATGTGGTACTCTCTTAGGGGATGGTTCTCAGCCAGCAACAATTCTGTCCTCAAAAGGCCCATTTGCTAAAGTCTTGATATATTTTGGTCTTCATAACTGAGGGAAATACTTAGGATACATAGTCGGTTGGTCCATAGATGTTTCTAAATTCTGTGAGAATATACTGACCAGCCTTCTCTGCTCTTGCGCCTCCACCCACTATAAAAACAAAAATTCCTTGGTCCCAAATGTCAATAGTATCAAGGTTGACAAACTCTGTCTTAAAGTAGATCTTCCAACATATTTTTGTTTATTCAAAAATGTTTAAATTCTTATTACAAAATCTTTTGTTTCTATTGCCCTGTTTTTTCTTAAGCGTCAGGTGTTGGAAATGCTCTGACATAATTGGGGCTTCTAATTCACTGACATTTATTATTCCGCAGAACAAATAGGGCCTTTGCCAGATAGGGCAGGCCTGTCCCCAGATGGTCCACGGTGAATGCCCAAATTCACTGAGTCATGTAGGGCCATTGAAAGCCATCAGGGCCACACTAGCTTGCAGCACAAGTAGGAAGTCAACAGTCCCAGTGGGAAGCATAGTTCACCTTTGGTTTCTTTGCAACACAAGCTTAACTTCAGTAGAACCTTTCAATGATGCAAGGGTTACCAACTTGTAGATCATTGACAATCTAGAAATGCCACACTGCAGAACACTCTGTGTGTGTGTGTGTGTGTGTGTGTGTGTGTGTGTGTGTGTGTGTGTGTGTGTGTGTGTGTGTGTGTGTGCGTGCGTGCGTGCATGTGCGTGAGTGCATGCTTTGGGGATGGCCTTGTGTGAGTTTCTGGTAGTCTGTTTGGTCTTGTGTTATAGGTATACTGCAAGATGAATGAGGAGATTTTACAGTCTGATTCTTTCTTTGAAGCTATCATTGGCAGTCAGTGAAGTCACAACAGTCTACTCAGCAGAATGTAACTGAGTGGGCAAAGAATCGGAAAAACTGAAGGAGTAAAAGGACAGCATTTCCTTTTGGACTTAATCCCAAATGAAGCTTCAGCCTCAAATGTTCTGGAACCATTGCCCATCATTTTATTAGCCTTCACCCCTTCTGTCTAGAACGCTGTAAAAGGGATAGTTAAATGAAGTCAGAGTGTCTGTCTGTGTGTCTGGTGAACGCAAGCGAGGAGTTAAGAGACAGAGTGTTCTGCACTTGGCTTAACATGCAGATTGCCAATCATGGTGACCTCTGACAGAGACTCATTATTTCATACACACTGAAAAGGAAAAAACTACCCCTGTGAGACGGACGGTTTTCTAAGTCACCCACAAAGGCCAGAGTCGTGTGGCTGAAGCATGGCTCATGGCTGAAGTTATATTTGAATATAGAGAAAGAAGGATCAAGATGAGGCTCCCGTCTGGTGCTGCTCCTTCTAGTTCTGTGGCTTTGGACAAGTTGCTCACTCACCCTGAGCCTCAGAGGGACTACAGCAACCTCCTTGCCCCCTTCTGTAGGCTTGTTTTTCAGGAGGAAGGGAGGGGAAATCACTGGGCGAATTGCCATGAGCTGGGTAAATATCAGACCCTCTAGGCAGGGCTCCCTTGTTTAAACAGGAGCAATAGCATTTGTGAAGCGGGTTTTGAGTATATCCCGGGCATTATTTGTGAGTGGAGCCAGAGCTTTTGGGCAGGCACAGATACTCCTTTTTAGCAATGCTGTCTGTCACAGATCATTCCATCTGCTGTTTTCTGGCTGAAATGCTAAATAGAGTTGTAGGTATACCTGGGGGTCATTCTCCACATACGATGGACTTCGAGGGGCGCTCCGTGTGTCTCCCTCCTTTCTCTTAGATGGGAATGTATTTATAGTCTGGTACAAGTACAGTCAGAAGGTTCTTCTCAAACTCTGTTATTACTGCAGTACAAAGTTAGAAATGTTTGAGGTTTTGGCTTCGTGGCTCTTCCATGCAGCAATGAATATTTTATAGGAAAGGAAATACTTAGTGTCTGACTCTTTTTATAGTGCAGCTACTCACTCGTACAGTCCTGGTAACCTTCCAGATCTCACCAAAATCAAAATTGCTGCCTGTCCATCCCTCTGTTCTTTCTTTATATATAAAAAAAAATCCACTGGGGCTGAGGTGTCTGGGTTCTCTTGGTGAATGGCTCCATTGACAAAACGTGGGATACAATTTTTAGTCCTAATTAATACCCTGAGCCCAGTGGACATGGCAGCTGATCAGGTCTGCCCACCCCTTCCGGCCCCTGTGTGCTGGTCAGCCCAGGAAAGACCTGCAAGGCTGAGTCTCTGCTTGGAAGTTCCCATCTGCCCTTTTCTGCCACACTTCCTTTTCTGAGTACCCAGCAGCCACAGGGAGGAGGTGACCCAGTCTCACTTGGAGTGGGGAATTTAGAAGGCAACAGCACAAGCAGAGTGTGTGAATTCACACTTAATGATCCCAGCACTTGGAAGTTGAGGCGGGTAGATCATGAGTTTGAGACCAGCCTTAATCCTCCTGAGAAACAAAACCACAGACACACCAAAAGCAACAGGTGAATTTGAAGTCCAGCAGGCCCTGAAGTTTGGTAAGATTTTTCTCTTAAGGCTTTCTTCCTGGTCCTTCCTCTGGCCCAGGGTTAAGGCAGAAAAGTGAAGCCTTGGTGGTCTTGGCTGTGGCTTCCTGGATCTGGGACTAGAAGCAGAGGAAATGGGGTCTCCTGGCAGGTGAGCATCAGTGGACATTGCTTCCGGCAGTCTCCATGGGGACACTGTGAGTGCAGGTGCCAAGTTGGCTCAGCTCTATGGTCCTCAGAACTGCAGCAGCCCAAAGATGAGGTAGAAGGTCAGATCCTGGGGTCCAGTCTATCCCCTGACCTCAGGTGACTCCCCAGCGGCTCCTCTCACAGCCCCCACAGGCTGGAGACACCTCTATGCCTCTTAAGGAAGTGGGCGTGATCTTTTACCTGTCTCTCAAAGCCCTGTGGGGAGAACATGACAGGTCTGAGTGTGGTACCTCAGCCACCCAGGAACACAGCACCGGCTTAGGTCCATCTTTCTTGGAGTGAGTCTGTGAAACATAATCCTAATGTGAGTGCCACACTTGACTCTCAACTGAACTAATATTAACATTGAAGTCCCTGGGAGTTCTTTTGTGTTCTTCTGCCTTGCCCCTGTGTGTATCTTGGCACCAAAGGAGATTCTGGTCGAAATTGACTTGCACATCTCCTGATGGCTCTGGGTTGATGTCTTGACTCTGGTTGCATCACTGCCAGGCAAAGCTGTATTTCCTTAGCTTTGAAATAGGCCTTTCCTTCCTTTTCTTTTCAAATTCAGTGGTAGGAAAAAAATCAAGTCAGGAATAGAGAGCTTTTGGGATTCTGGGCTTAGTGGCTCGCTCACTCTCCCTTAAGTTGATGAAAAGGTCACTTACTCTTTTCAACAAATCGAAATGGGACTAGCTGGTGACTCCCTGCAGAAATTTGGCACTGTATTTCATGCCTAGGATGGTAGTTACCATAGTGGTTTTTGCCATAGTTGAAATGTAGGGCTTCTGTGCCCACTGAGTTGATGGATATAATATAGATAAGGCTTGAAGAACTGACAAATGTCAAATTTCTATAGGCTTTATTCTTGATCCTTCTGCATCTAAGAAGTCATCTGATTTTTAGACAGTGACACTGGGTTAAAAAATGGAGCCAGAAAAAGGAGAAAGAGGGAAAACTTTTATTAAAAAGTAACTATGGTATGATAGGTAGCCCGATGTGGTTTTAAATAAATGCCCTCCAGGTTAATTCCAAAGCTTAAAGTTTCACAATTCCCTGGTTCTGGGTTCTTGATAATCCCCAGGACTACGTAAACCACCGGGGCTAAGTGATTCAATCAGTGTGGGGCTGCTCCCTTGTAGTGCACATGGTAGGTGTAGAATCTTCTGGTGGAGTCTCTGAGAGAAGAAGGGCTGAGGGCTGTGTGGGATTTCATGCACTACCATGCTAGTGTGTGGTCTCAACATGCGGCTGTCATAGCCAACTTTTCCGCAGTTGATCCTGCTTTTAACCTGTCTTGTGAGAACAACATAGGTGCAGTTTTAAAAAGCTGTAGAACTTCCCAGAAAATGCTAACAATGTATAGTCAGCTCCTTGGCACCTTAGATTCTTTTTTGGAGGGTAAGGGCACTCTGTGTTGACTCCCTCTCCCCAAAAGTGGCCGTGGTTGTGAAATCTGAGAGTCTTTGGAGATGTTGTACTCATCAGAAAAGGCAAGACCTCATGAGTTTGTAGGTCACACAGCTGCCATTGTCTGTCAGGGTTGGAAAGAACACCTAGATTTTGTAGTTGGGGAAACTGAGGCCTAGAGGGAACAGTGGTCCATGCAAGATCTTGCAGGGAGTTTGCAACAGCCTGAGAGCTTTCCTTTTACTGCTTTGGAAGTCTCTGAGGTTCTTATAGCTTCTGGTGTTGTCAGTTTAGGGGCTGTGAATGAATCGTGGTGGTTGCTACAGGTATGAGCTCTCTGCCTCTCAAGAGATGAGTGAAAGTAACCATCAAGCAGAGGTTTGGTCTGAGCCTTTGTTCCCCATCAGCAAATCTGACTGCTGCTTTCTACTAAGGAGGACTTGGTTGAGCCATTGTAGTTTTGTGTTTAGGATTTACATAGTTTTAAGTGAAGGGTATCTGCCACTTTTAAGTTATAGTGTCCTGTCGGGGGGGGTGGGGGAGGGGGTGGGGGTAAATGACTTAGTTCTCTTTCCTGGATAGGTGTGCCCTGTACTTACTTTGAGAACTCTATCTGGATTTTTTGAGTCTATTTATTTCTGAATGCACAGAGGAGGCCCAGGAACCTTCTGACTCTCCGAGTTGTATGATGCTGAGGTTGAACGGTTAGGGATGCGGACATTGCATTGGTAACCTCTCTTGTTTCCTGCATGCAGGTAACCTTCGGGTGACCTTGTTGTGGAGTCCAGCCATTCTCTTATATCTTTTGGATTCAGCTACTCTCATCTCTCTACCAAAAGAAAAATCTCAAAGTTTATTGTCCTAGCCAATGATGCCATTGCTCCTATTGTTGGCTTGCTCCTGGGCTCTCCTGAGGAAGAGTCCTCTTAAATTGGGAGTGTCTTGGAAAAGCAAAGGAAGCTGAGAACACAGAGAGATGAAAGGGCTGTACAGTGTCCTTCCCATCTCAGCCTCACTGTGGAAGGAACTTGGCAGTGCTTGTCATGGATCGTGAAGTCACGTGAGGATAGTGAAGTGACACGATGTGAATGTTCCGATGGCAATTAAGTATTTATATGAGTAGACTTGAGGATTTCCAGGCCATGACACCTCCAGATTCTTCCAGCCTGTTCATAGAGAGAACCCTGGAGGCTTCCAGCAAGACAATTAGTGTGTGAATTAGATTATGTCTTCCAGGAGGGAACTGCAGTCCCCTGCCTACTCTATTACAGTTTATTTCAGTGAAGCTGACCATGTACCTCTCTCTCTCTCTCTCTTTTTTTTTTTGTCTGCCATGGGGTTGAACTTAGAGCCTGGGTGCTGTCCCTGAGCTATTTTGCTCAAGGCTAGCACTCTACCTCCTTGAGCCACAGCTCCACTTCTGGTTTTCTGCTGATTAATTGGAGATAAGAGTCTCATAGACTTTCTTACACAGGCTGGCTTGAACCATGATCCTGAGAGAGTACCAGGTATGAGTAGCTAGGATTACAGTTTAGACAGTGAGTATCAGGTAAGTTCTATGAAGAAAACCATAGCCCTGGCTTCCAGAGTCCCTTCCAGAGTGCCTCTTGCACTAGACTCTAGAGGGCAGAGCTCAGATGAAGGGTTCTCTGGTGCACCCTATGCTAGTGGTGAGTATGGTCAGCTCCACCCATGAGGGGTAGGGAGAAGACTACTCAGGCAAGAACAACTTCTCTGGCTGGTTCATAAGGAACGAAGGAAGGGAGGGACGAGGGAGGGGAGCTGGCCTGTGGGTGCCTTAGCGAAGACTCTGTAAGGGACCAAAGGATACTTGGCTACTGTTGGCACACCCACCCACCAGGCAGAAGAGACAGTGGGTAGCACGGGAGGCTGGGAGGCAGCTCTTAGGACCAGGCGTTCATCTTAACTCTAGAGGCTGCCATTTTGGAGACATAAAAACCATGCAGCTAGGAATGGGGAGGATTAGTGTCTTACTCTTGGTAGACTTAGAATTTTGTGAAGGAGAGGCTATAAGAGCCACAGGAGGGATGCACAGGGATTTGGGGGTGGATGTGTCCCCAGATGGCAATAAACTTTAAATAGAGAAGAGGCAGTTTTCTGTGGAGGTTGCTTGGAACCTACATCAACAATTTTTAGTACCCTTCATGTAGCCTTCGCTTTGCGTCTCCCTGGTTCTTATTCTGCCATTAGCATGTATATTTTTAAGTCTTTGGCATGGGTACATGTGTCTTGTGTTCCCTACTTAATTTGTAAGCTCTTAGGGAGCACAACCAGTGTTATTCTATTTCTTTGAAGTCCTCCACCCAGGGTAACACTATGCCTTGAATTCAGTAGACAATAAACATGTCAGCTTAGTTGGAGTGAATGGAAACACCACGGCTTACTTCCTTTTTTGTGAAGGAGCTTGCTTATTCCTTCCCACTGTCTTCTCACCTGTCCCCCAGTTCAGTTTTCTGTCCTCAGGAAGAGTCAGACACCAGCCTCTTCCTCCTTCGCAAGTGGTAGCATGAGGATTTATAAACTGAAAGTCACGAGAAACCTGTGTATGGGCAGGAATAGAGCAGTCTTTGGAACATAAAGGACCATCCTGCTGACGACCAGTGGAGACCCTTCTTGCTGTCATTCATGGCTTTCCCATTCCTGATTGGTCAACCCAACTCCCGCCCCTACCCTCTACCCTCAGTCCTGCAGGAGGAGGGGCTGCTTCTAATTGCCCAGCACTTCATGATTTCCTATTTTCCTGTGGTTATTATTATTCTTCTAATTGTACTTCTTCCTTCCTGCTTCTTCATTTGCCAGCTCTGCCAGTTTGTTTGGTGTGATTGTTTCAGCTTGATTTGGAAACGGGAAGCCTCATTTTACTATAATAGTTACTTAATGAATTTTCTAAATGAAACTTGCATACTTCATCTGCCCTCCCTACTTTTCAGATATTAAACAAATATCTCCAAGACGTTTCCGTTTTCCCCCCTGGAGACCAGCAGTTTGCTGAGCCAGATGGCGAGAGACGGTGTGTGGGAGTGGGTGTGTGCCCACTCATCCACGTGCTCCATGGTGGAGAGCCTTACGAAAGGTCCCTTGTATCTGCAGCGAGATTGTTACGGGGGGTTGTGGTATCAGCAGTACTTTCTTGCCTTGTTGGCTTGCCATTTTGGAGTAAGACCAGAGCACCCTGGGAGCAAGTAATCAAATACAGAGTGAATGGCAGGAAGGCTCATGACCCTCACAGTCCTGTGACAGACTCCCTTTTCCATGAATGGAAACTGGGGAGGAGGTTGGAAGAGCAAACACGCCTGGCTAGTCTCCAAGGCCAGATGTTCTGTAGTGCCATATGTCATGCTAGAAGGATAGCATGGAGGCTTCTAGAGTGTGTCAGACCAGTGCTCACAAGGACCATGGTAGAGTTCATGCCCCCATCCCTCCCTCTTTGTCTGCTTTCCAAGTCCACCTTCTCCCTCCCACCCCCAGCCTTCTAGTCGGAGCCTTCTCACACCATATTACAGCACTCACCTCGACTGTGTGGGTTCCTTCTGAAGTGCCTTTCCGGGGGATACCTGTTGTATTTTCTTTTTCTTTTTGTTTTCTGTCAGTCATGGGGCTTGAAGTCAGGGCCTGAGTTCTGTCCCTGAGCTCTTTCTGCTTAAGGCTAGCACTCTACCACTTTGAGCCACAGCTCCACTTCTGGTTTTCTGGTGGTTAATTGGTGATAAGGGTCTTATGGCCTTTCCTGCCTGGGCTGGCTTTGAGTCCTGATCCTCAGATCTCAGCCTCTTGGGTAGATCTGCTGTATTTTTTATGTCTACTGAACCCAGTCTTGGGGGTCCACCTCTTTGGGGAGGCCTCTGAGGTCTTGATTTCCCACTGAGGATTATAGTTGCACTTCTGAGTGTACACTCTGTGTTACACTCCTGACAGAGCACACGTGTGTTAGACACTGGTGGCTCATACCTGGAATCCTAGCTACTCAAGAGGCTGAGATCTGAGGATCACTGTTAAAAGCCAACCCTGGCAGGGAAGTCCAGGAGACTCTTATCTCCAATTAATCAGAAAAAAGCCAGAAATGGCACTGTGGCTCAAGTGGTAGAGTACCAGCCTTGTGTTAAAAAGAAAAAAAAACAAAAAAACTAAGGTTGAGGTCATGAGGTCAAGTCCCCAGTACCAGCACAAAACAACAACCAAAAGAATAGAGCAAGCCGGGCACCGGGTGGCTCACACCTGTAATCCTAGCTACTCAGGAGGCTGAGATCTGAGGATCGTGGTTCAAAGCCAACCTGGGCATGAAAGTTTGTGAGACTCTTATCTCCAATAAACCGCTAGAAAACTGGAAGTGGTGCTGTGGCTCAAGTGGTAGAGTGCTCATCTTGAGCTGAAGAGCACAGGGACAGCGCCCAAGCCCAGAGTTCAAGCCCCGCAACCGAAAAAAAAAAAGAAAAAAAAGAATAGTGCATATGTTATGTCCTGTTTTCTGTCACTTTGCATATTGTCTTCATTCTTCAACTAAACCTTTCTGAGGACAGGTTTTCTGCCCTATGTTTTTATTGTATATTTTTGCTATGTAAAATGAATACCTAGTAGATTGTCAGCCTGTCTTCTTGGCTCATGAGAGAAAGGGGACCTAAGTATCCTACCATGTGGAGTTGGTGGCCAGCTCAGGCTTCATGTTCTTGCAGGACCGTGTGGGATTGGATGGAGATGGTAACAGGTGGAACAACTCTGTAGTTTCCTTCCATGTGGCAACCTGCACTCCTTGGAGTCAGGCACCTGGCCAGGCAGTAGATGGAGAGAGATGGTTTGGTCCAAGCTCTCTTTCTCCTCTTTATCTTACGGAATAGCAGCTCTCTGCAGATGGGTGGCATCTATACTGCACTGGCATTTTGCTGTGAAAGGCTGACCCAACTACTGTCTTTGGAAATGCCCTTGCTCTTGATTTAGAATCGGGGACCTTCTGGCTGCCTTTTCTCCTTCCGTATTTCCCTGGCCACACTCTCATTCCCAGTCTGCCCTATTGTTTCCAGAAGGGGTTTGGGAACTGTTTAGGGTCTTCAGCAATGAAACCAAACTCCTAGGTTCCATTCAGTCCAGTCTACCACCTGTGCAAGCTTACCCCGCCCACCCACTGCCCTACCTTCCAGGCCAGTCTCCCAAACCCTGGTCCAATGGCTTACGCTGATGCTAAGTCCTAACACATGTGGAAATCTCTGTCATCTGGAGCGCAAACACATCCCGGGCTTTTCTATTCTAAGGACTCCTCGACACAGGTGGATAGAGCCCTTTAGATCTCCAAAGCTCACAAAAGACCACTGTATCCCTAAACCCTCCCCAGCCATGGCACCCACTAATGTCACTGTTCCTCTTCCGTGCAGCCAGAGCACGTTGACATCTTTGTTGAAATACCAGCTCGTCACCACACTCTGCTTCCAGGATTCCTTCTCTGTCTCTTTCTTCAGTTTTTTTTTCTCTTGGTGGTAGAGGGTGGCTCAGGGGGCAGGAGTTTTGTTTTATTCTTCTTTAGCCTTACCTAGCTAGTGTTTATTTGATATACATTCAGTACTACGCTCATTCTTTTTTTTTATATGTGCAGCATTCTTTGCCTACTCTCTTCAATAACAATATTGGCGATATCAATAGTGATGACAGAGGAGAAAACTGAGACTCAGAACTCCAAAAATGTAGAGCAAGTTTACTGTAGACTGGGCTTTGTAAGGAAATCTGGTGACAGAGTCTTGAGTTCTTACACTTTTGTTCTACTAATTAATTGTTTCAGCCTTGATCACAAGCTTAACAAACACAGGCAAGTTATTTATAATGTGTTTCAGGTTTTGTTTTGTTGTTGTTACTTGTTTGGCAGTACTGGAGTTTTGATCTCAGGGCCTCATGCTTGCTAATCAGGTATTCTACCACTTGGCCAGACTTTCAGCCCTTTCATACTTCAGTGAGTTATCAGATAAGGTCTCACACTTTTTCCTTGGGCTGACTTTGGACTGTGATCCTTGTACTTATGATTCGCATCTAGCCTGGGATGTCAGGTGTGTACCACTATGCCTGGCTGTTTGTTGATATCTTTTTACATGGCCTATTTCAAACCACAACTCTTACAACTCTGCTGGGGTTATAAGCATGACCTACTGTATCTGGCTCTGTGATTCAGTTTTTTCTTTTCAGCAAAATAAACAAACAGATAAATAAACACCTCTGCTTCGTAGGGTTGTTCTGAGGAGAGAATGAGATGATGTATGAAAATGTCTTGGACAGACAGTAAATGTTCAAATGTATTTCCCACAGTGTTCTAATTCTTCACTGTTGGCATCATCTAAATATTCTTGTTTGTGTTATTCTTATTACCTCTTATGTCTCTGGCTTCATTTTGCCACTGTGGACTCAGGACTGAGGCCCAAAGGTTAGGCCATGCACATGTTAAGTACATGTTCTACTTCTGTATTACCTCTGATGTCATCTTAACATCCAAGATAGCCTTACACACTTGGAGTCAGGCTTCTAAAGCTGGCTTATTGGTGACTAATGCTCAATATCCCATTGTCTTTGTGGCAGACGCTTATTGTGAGGTGGTGTACAGCCTCGGCAGGCTCCTGTGGCGGTAGTGGTGGTGGTAGTGATGGGTGTCAGGATGGGGGTAAGGCATAGCGAGATGGGGTGGGAGCTATAGTCCACAATCCTTCTGTGGCTGAAAACTTTTTTCCCTCCACCCCCTTCCTAGTAGCTCCGCGCCCTGCCAAGTCTGTGCACAAGCCTTGAAATGACAAAGTACCCTTTAGTTAATTGCACAACGGATTGCCTAGAGTTAAAAGTTCTGATTTATATGACTATAGCTCTAACTGCTCAATAACACAGGCCTGTAATCTACTTTCATTTCAAACAGAACGGTGATTTATAGGGCAGCATGCCGCTTTAGCTCAGAAATGAGGTGTTCAACATATGCTCTGTTGACATAAATTTGGAATTTATCGCTGTTGTCAAAACTGCCTGTTGGACAAAGGTGGGTATTAAGGCAATAAATGGCTCAGAATAGTTTTCTGTCACATTTCCTAACCATTGTATTCAGTCTATTTGAGGGAAAAATATATACTTAAAAGTAATCAAATGTCCAAAATCCATGTATCTTGTTTTGAATGGCGAGAAAGGAGGATGCTGTGCTGGGGGTGGGGGGTGAGGGGTGGAGGGGGCACTGGGAGGGAGGGAAGGAGGGGGCAGCTTTCATGAAGTTATGGCCTATTAAAAGAGATTCCACTTTGCTTCCTCTCCCCCATCCCCATGAGGAGGCGGGCCTTTCTTTCTCATTTACAGAAAAAAATAAGTGCGAGTAGGGGAAGAAAAATGAAAGCTCATTAAATAAAAATAGTAAAGGACAGTTTTATGTGTGGGCTTAAAGCCAGCCGTGTCAAGGAGGAGTTAGTGGGTGAGATTGGGAGGAAGGCAGAGGGGATTTTGTTTATGAGGAAAGAAAGCCACCAGCCAGGGTTCGTTTCTTTGCCACCTTGGTGAGCATGGGGTTTGTCCCACCCTACTCCTGTGGTCTGAATGAATGCTTGACTGACTGATGCCAGTGAAGAGTTGTTTGTTCTGAACTCCGTCTGTGTACATCCTGATTGATTTGTATCCCGGTGTCTGACCACCGCACACCCAGCCCTCATCCATCCATCTTCAGTACCTACTGGTGCCATGTCCTTTGCCAGACTTGAGGAAAACAGGGATGGATGTGGCAATGTGCTGTCTGTCTAGTTGGAGAGAGAGAGAGAGAGAGTGAGAGAGAGCGAGAGAGAGAGAGAGAGAGAGAGAGAGAAGCAGAGCGTTGCATCATGTGTAGAGGAAGCCATAGATAGTGCATGCAAAGGCAGGGAGATGGCGGGGAGTCTTCGGGAAGGCTGCTAATGGGTGGCACTAGCTTTCCTGCATGGTGAAATGCCCCTGTCAGGGTACCTACCATCTTCCCGCAGGGAGAATCTAAAAAGATATTGGAACAATACTCTTGCGATAGGCCTGTTTTTCAGACCATAGCGATCATGTGTATCTGGCATAACATTTGGGTTTTCTGTGTTGTGTATTACAAAAGGCCAGACACCAGTTCTTGTCACCGTGTCATCCACACACAGGGCACCGGGGGGTGCAGTGTGAGGGACTTAGTGAAGACAATCAGTCAAGGTTAACAATCTCTCTCTCTTTCCTCGTCCTCTCTCTTTCAAGATAACAGAGCTGGCGGTGGTGGGCGGCTGCCGTGCCCTGCGCTCTTGAGTCCCGCACGTGCGGGTAGGCATATCCATAGAGCCGCTGTTGGCCTTGGCTGCTAGCTGGGCCTGGAGCCTGGGTATTATGCATTGCTTGTGTGCTGGGCAGCTTTCAAGTTAGGAGCCGGCAGGCAGCCTGGTACTTGTCCCAGTGAAAACGCCAGCCCAGCAGGGAAGAGGATGCGTATTTGTTACTTTTATTTTATTTTCCCTTTTATCTCTGTGCTCACACGCTTGGACCGTCTGAGCGTTGATAAATGTGTGCTCTGTCACACACACACAGGCACACAGTGCCCATTCGCTGGCCTGTGTGTAACACACACACACACACACACACACTTCTGCACACACTGGGTATAGACACCAATTGTAAGTCTCCTCTGTGTGGTTCACCCACCCTCTGCCACCAACCCCTGTCCTTTTCACAAAAAGCTCCCCTGTTGGGAAAACTCATAATTTTTACACCACACAGCCTTGACTGGCCATGGCTGGAATGACTGTCTCTTTGAAGTGCTTTCTGCTAGGGCATTTACAGGCTGTTTTAATTACCTGCAGTTTACAAAGGGCCTTGCTGGGTCCCAGCCTTTGTTTGTTTGCTCTTTGCAAGGAGTCTGTGCAGCAAGGGGATATGGCTATCTTCTTTATACAGAGACAAAAAAGGGGGATAAAGAAGTTTGGGGAGCCCTGAGCAGAGGTTTTCCCCATTCCAGGACCCTCTGCCCACTCACGCAAGCTTAGGCAGAGAGGCCAGGCCTTGCACTTTGCCTTAGCTCATCCATCTCTTAGTTTTCCTGGATAGGTTCCTCATCTACAGTTTTCCAGAGCTATCTTTGTTAGTGCATTTTTGTGGAGTATGTGTGTGTGTGTGTGTTACTGGAGATCAGATGTAGTAAGAGCTTGTGTATGTTAGACAAGATTGCTACCACTGAGCTTTATTCACAACTCTATGCAATTTTTATTTATTTATTTATTTATTTATCTATTTATTTATGCATGCCAGTACTGGGGCTTGAACTCAGAACCTCAAAACTCTCAGTTGGCTTTATTGCTCAAGGCTAGTGCTCTACCACTTGAGCCATATCTCTACTTCCAGCTTTTTTGCTAGTTAACTGTAGATAACAGTCTCATATTTGGGCTGGCTTCAAACCATGATCCTTAGATCTTAGCTTCCTGAATCCTAGTTAGGATTACAGGCTTGAGCCACTGGTGCCCAGCTTCTGTGCATTTTTATGTGAGTATTATTAAGTCCGTGTCTAAAATTCCTGGTAGAAACAAGAAGGTCTGTCAAATCATGCTCTCTTCACTCCTGGTTGTATTAATTTGGTTGATTGTACTTAAGTTGGAATACTTTTCACAGTCTTCAGCTAAATCTGTTTAAGGAGTATACATGGTTAAATTATTGAGTTCAGACATGGGATAGGGAGAGTTAAAATTGAAATTATGTATAGGAACATACCACCAACTTTGATAGCCAGGTGAGGAGGAACATGTCTGGAATCCTAGCTACTCAGGAGGATTGTGGTTTGAGCCCAGCCCAGGAAAAAAAAAGATCCCCTTTCAACAAATGGTAAAAGGAAGGAGCATCATGGTCTAAAACCAGTTATGGCAAAAATGCAAAACCCTATTTGAAAAAATAACCTAAAGCAAAAAGGGCTAGAGGCGTGTTTCAAGTGGTAGAATACTTGCCTATTCAGACTAAAGCCTGAGTTCAAACCCCAGCAGTATAAAAGAAAGAGGGGAAAAGAAGGGGAGAAGAAAGAAAGGAGGGAAGACCTTAAGAAGGGAGGAAAAGGGAAAGGAAGGAAGAAGGTAAGAATTAAGGAAGGGGAGGAAAGGAAGGAATGGAAGGAAGGAAGGAAGGTTCACTTTGTATTTTCAGGTGTTGTTTTTTATTCAATTGTCTTTCTGACATGAACTTGATCTAAAGAACAGCAGCACTGTTTGAACATTTCTGTTGAGCCTGAATGTAGCATGCCCCGTCTGCAGATGAAGAAGCCAGTTAGCAACGGAGCCTCAGCAGAGAGAATCTTTATTCATTTAGTCTAACAATGTCTTGAGAAATTGGAACCCTCAGACATGGCTGATGAGAATGTAAAACGGTACACCTGCTTTGGACAAAAGCTGGTCAGTTCCTTAATAGGTTAAACGTAGAGCTTACTACTATAGGACTCAACACCACTCCTATGTACCCAACCAAGCACAATGAAATCACAGATCCACAGATGAAACTTGCATACCAGTGCTTAGAGTGGTGTTATTTATTAGCAGAGTGTGGGATTTCCATCCAGTGGTGTGTTATTCCATGAGAAGAAGGGATATAGGATGCAAGATGGGTGGAGCTTGGACTCATTGTGCTCTAAGGAAGCAGCCAGGCTTCAAAGGCTGCCCCTTGTATGATTTCCATTTACATGGCATGTTCAAAAAAAAGTAAACCCAGAGAGGAAGATAAATTAGTGGTTGGTAGAGGGCTAGTACTGGTTCTTTTTTTTAGGGTGATGGAACTATTCTGGAATTAGGGAGCGATGAAAATGGAATAGTTGGGTGAATGTACTAGACACTATTCTGTGTCATACCTTGTTTTGCTTTGCTTTGTGACAAGGTCTTGTGTGTTATTCAAGCCGGCTTTGAACTTGGGATTCTCCTGCCTCAGCCTTCCACATGCTGGGATTGTAGGTATAGATCACCATACCTACCACCATACATACCACTTCTGTAGTATGCTTTAACAAGGCAAATCTTAAGGTATTAGTATAATATGTCAAGAAAGCCATTTAGAAAAGTGTATTGATTGTCTAGTCTGTCCTAGGAACCCTGCAAAACTCTGAGGATATAGGGAATGTTTCCTGCCTTCATATAGCTTACACTCTATAATGGTGAAAAAGAATATTAGTAAAAAATAAAAACAAGAGCTAACTGAAAATCATGTTAGGTGTTATGAAGTACACTAATGAAGTGAAATAGTGGAGAATAATGTAGCTACAAGAACCTACCCAGAAGGATATGGGGTTAAGTGCATTCTGACTTGCTTGGTGGCTGGCACCCAGTAGATAGAGGTAGGGAAGGAAGCGGCATGCCTTTTCGGATGGAGCTTCAGATTCTGAAGCCTGCCTGTGGACTGGGGCTACCATTATTTAGTTCACCTTTTTTTCCCTTAGAAACTTCTCTGTCGAGGTGCTGGTGGCTCATGCCTATCATCCTAGTTATTTAGAAGCTTGTGATCTGTGGCTCATGGTTCAAAGCCAACTGGGGCAAACAAATTTGAGAGAGATGCTTTATCTCTAAATAACCAGCAAAAGGCCAGAGATGTAGATGTGGCTCAAGTGGTAGAACAGCAGCCTTGAGTGAAAAAAGCTAAATGAGCGTGTGAGGCCCTGAGTTCAAGCCCCAGTACCTGCATCAAAAAAAGGGAAGTTTCTTGGTGTCTCTGTTGCCTGTTCCGACTTGTACCTCACTTTGTTGGGAAAGACCCAGGGAGGTTGTCAGTCTTGATTCTATTCTACCTGCTGTTTTCCCTGGACCTTGCAAAAAGAGCCTGACTCCGCTACCCTCAGGGTGGTAAAGGAGAATTCTAGAGACTTTGCTTGGTTCCAAGAGAAAGTACTTCGTCTCTTTGTGTGACTGAGAGTTCAACCCCAGATACAGGAGCTTGAGGTCATGCTTTTGAAGTACTTCCCAAGTGAGAGTCGATTCATGCATGTGTTACCTCTGCTGTGGTACAACTCTAGTTGGCTAGATTAAAAAATAATTATTCTAGAAGAAGGAACAACAACAACAACAAAGAAGCAAATATCTCTTTAGATTTTCTTCATTAAAATGACAATAATTTCCCCAATGTAATTTGGCAATCCATACAGGTAATCTGCCCAGCTCTTCTCTCCAAGTCATAATGGATGTTGGGAGCGTCCGCTCACACGCTCATAATCCTCATATAAGAGTAATTTAATTTTCAGCCTACTAAAGCAGAAAGAATGAGGCAATATACATTTATACAGAACGCTTTAATTCCAGAGGAACATTCTTAAGGCCTTTAAATGGTCTTTTTCAACAATCTCTGAATTTCAGTGGCTGGTCTATAGGATTGGAAGGTAATACATTAGCTTCCTGGCTAAAGTGCAAATATATATGTCTATATATGTATATATGAATCTTGATAACTAGGAGACAAAGTATTTTCCTCTATATACTCAGGCAAAACAGGGAGATAACCAAAAATCTAGCTTTATTGAAAGCTGGTTTCTCAGAAATTGGCTGCCTGTGCCAGTTAAAAGCCTTGTATGGGAGAGAGAAAAAAACAAAATTCTGCATATCGCTGGCCACAGTTTGATTCCCTTATAGGGCCTGTGAGGATCTAGAGAGAATATTTTGGATTTATTTTTATTTCCCTAAGGCTGACATCATCAAATCATGCATCATGCTGCCGTTTTGGGTTTGGGGAAAGGAAAAAAAAAAAAGCTCAGAGAAGCTATAAATCTTCAGTCATGTTACTCTTTTTCCTCTTCCCTTTTTCTAAAAGCACAACTTTTCTGTTTTCTTTAAGAGAAAGCAAAGAAAACTGCAAAAGTGTGTATTGATCCCTTGCCTTCAGATCTTAACTACCCAGGCTGTAATACCTTGCTTACATCTGCCAGGTTTTTGTGTAGTTTGTAACATCTCCTTAATCCAGTGAGCATAAATAGAACATTTCAATCATATTTGGCTACCAGGAACTTCGTAGATAAGCATGCTAAGACCTTGTTGAAAGAGACTGTATGAGATTGTGTGTGATAAGATCATCCCATAGTCCAGGGCCCAAATGAAAAACTTTTGTTCTTGGTGAAATTTGTTGATGGAGATATTTCAAATAAAAGACTTGGGAGAACTGAGCATTTTAAAACAATGGGCTGGTTATGTAACAGCCAACCGACCTCCTGTCGCTCAGCCATGAAGCTCCATCATTGAGCAGTTGTGCGTGGAGCATGGCCTGGACCCTTTGTCATTCCTGGCATTGTATTTTATCACTGGGAAATGACCGCATTAGAAGGTACTTTACATGCAGTGTTTATGGCTACAAGAAGCACCATTGTCCTTCCTCCTATTTTCAGAGCTCAGGGTTGTTCTTTGCACCATTCTGTCTGCTCCAGATCTTTGGCCTTAATCCCAGGCCAAAGCAGAATGTGTGATTTTCTTTCTGAGAACCCTGGAGAAGGCTTCTCTAGGGGACAACAGGCACAAACATTCTTGTGCTGAGATAGGTATAATGGGCTGGGAGAGAGGGAGAAGTAAGCTAGGGCTTAAACTCAGGACCACATGCTTTTGCTTGGCTCATTTGCTCATAGTTGGCTGGTGCCCTACCACTCGAACCACACCTCTAATCTGTCTCTTTGCTGGTTCCTTTGAGATGGAGTCTCATGGATTTCTTTGCCCAGGCTGGTTTCAAACTTCAACCCTCCAGGTTTCAGCTTTCTAAATAGCTAAGATTACAGGCATGAGCCACTAGCTCCCAGCTATCATGTTTTTTGTTGTTGTTGTTGTTGTTGTTGTTGTTGTTTTTAATTTGATGATTCTTCGGTATTTTTTCCTTTCCCTGTAAAAGACGCCAAAACGACCAAATTCCACCAGTTCCATAACTGTGGATTTATAAAACAACCAAATGTTCACCAGTTCCATAACTGGGTTTACAGCCCCCAAACCTGCAGCATAGAAGGTGTTAACTAGCCCTTGTTCTTTTTTCCTTTTTAAAATCTGCTCTTTGAAATCCTCGGCTTTTATTGGTATATTTACTTTATGGCATACATAAAGAGCTGTATTAAAAAATAAATTGTGTTGTAAAAGCATTCGGTAATGTTTATTAATATTGACTAGTCAGGGAGCAACGAACTCTATTGCTAGAAGGATAATTTGTGGTAATACCAGCTAAGCATTCACAGCTTGTCAAATGACTGTCTAATCTCAACAGTTAAAAAAAAGGGGGGGGGATAATTTCTCTCACATCTTAAGAAAATGAAAGTGACCTATTCCCCTGCTGAGATTAGAACCCTTCTCCAACTCTAGACAGCAGCCAGGTTGCATTTCAATGGTCTGGGGTGACTCCCTGGCTATGAATAACTCCTTCTCCATCTGCTCTGGCTACCCGAGTCTGCACTGACATTGAAGGCAGTAGGGTTCCAGTCCTAAGGAGCTTGTAGAGCTAAGGAATTTACAAATGGCCTGGTCTTGAATCACGTACATGAGGAGAATGACACTGGGTGTGACTAATGGCCTGCCCAGCCTGGAATATGACACTGTTGATGACATTAAGAGAAAGTCTTTAGGATGGTCTAATGTCACCTTCAGAAGGTAGTGAACACTCTGAGTGAGTCCCAGAGGCCCTGTGAATAGTCTGCTTTGGTATCAGCTGAGGAGTAGAACCAGCTCTTTGGAATATTTCTTTCTCACAAAGAGATATATAGAAGTCTGGGTGTAGTAGTACACACCTGTAATCCTAGTACTCAGGAGGCAGGGGAAGGAAAATCATGAGTCTGAGGCCAGTCTGGACTATGTAACAAGACCCCATGCCATTTAAAAATGCATGCAGTAGTGGAGGTTGGGATGAGTGGGAAACCACCTGCCATCTCTCTAGAAGATGTTTTGGGGGAGAAATTCCTGATAGTCTCATCACTTTCCTTCCTCTCTCTCTCTCCTCCCTCCCCTCTCTCTCTCTCAAAAATAAGAGCGCAAGATACCATTGGCTAGTTAACTTTTCTTTTGTTTGAACTAAAGGTCAGTGGACATTGATGTTATGACTTTTAAACTGAAGACAAACCCCAAGACCGATACACAGCAGCTCTTCCCTCTTTGAGTTCTTAGAAAGGTGGGTGCAGCCACATACAGCTTTATCCCCTGAGCTTGGGGAGGCTGGGGGAACTGGCAGAGCTGTCTCTCATGCCATCCCTAAAGAGAAGGGAATATGGCCACATGTCAGAGGCCATTGCATCAGTAAGTCCCACTCTTGAGAGACCCAAGGGGTTTGCATAGTGGCTGGGTTTCCATAAGTGGAGAATCTGGGACAGGGGAGCAGGCTTTTCGAGAGAACAGGGTCATTTAGACCCTGCTCACCTAGTCTTGCATCTCCTGCCTTGCTGTTGTGAGTGTCCCTGAGGAGGGCTGAGTCACCAAATGGATGTCATGGTGTCAGAAGGAAAAGGGTAAGTTTTGGAGAGGCTTTTGCGGGTGGAACAATGTGGGATCAAGGATAAGAGTGCATTGTAAGTGCTGCCTGGCTTGGGATGAGTGTTGGATCAGGAGATGAATCATTTCAACTGAGAACAAGAAAAACATTAGCCCTGGTCCAGCTGTAGAGTCCCCTCCCACTCATTCTTCCCAATTACAAGTTCCAGTTCCCAGTGCTAGTCTCCCCTGCAAAACTCACAGGTCAGGCAAGTTCAGCTTCCCAGTAGGAGCATGAGTGAAATAGGTCCTTCTCTTAAGCGACTTGGGCTATAAGAACTGAGGTTTCTTCTTCTAAACCTTTCCTGCCTGTGGGTCTGCTCTGACTTAGCCATTTAGGCAGAAGAACTTCAGAAGACATGTGAGATTGGTACATCTTTCTGGACTTGAGCCACTCCCACACTCTTCTTTGCCAGCCAGTCCTGTTGGCCTTTTCTTCTTGGCACTTATTGGTGTCATGGGTCTTTCTTCTGGCCTTCAAGTCCTTGGTCCTTGGCTGTGTGGGATGGAAGATGGCTGACCCTCTCCAGAAACTACACATAGAGTATACCCTTCATTAGCAGGTACTAGGACCAGCTGTCCCTGGACACTGAAAATAGGGAAGGTGGAACTTTGTATGGGTCACCTTGCTGTCACTCATGCTGCTAGAGTTGTCCCAGGTGGGCTGGGTTGATGAAGACTTAACCCTGAAGTTGTGTGGGTGCTCTAAAGCTCAGCCTTCATGTTGTTATAAAGTTCTGTGGGCTTCAGGAGCCTTCAGATATTCTGATTCTGTATTGAAGGCTGGCTGGGAAACTGTTGTACTTGGAATATTAGGATGGATAGACAACTGTACTAGACTTCATTTTACCTTGAGGATTTTCTTCAGCAGTGTTGAAACAATCCCCTTTAATCCCCTAGGTCTTCAGGAAAAAAAAAAAGGAGCTATATCCATGGCTTCTACCATTGGGGAGTTTGCAGTCTAATCCAGACCAACTCTGGATGGATTTTCAGAACCACAGCAACACAGAAATGGTTCAAACAATGAGAGTGTGTCTTGCCACCTTGGTCTTACTAGTAAGAGCTGTGTGGTTGAGATTTGCTGCGAAAAAAATGGGTCATTCTCTTAGGTTGCTTGTTAAAAAGTTCCAATTTGCTTAGCTGCAATTTCTCATAATGATTCAGCTTTCTTGACACTATAGATTGAAACCTGTTCAGGGTTAACTTTGTGGGGTTTCATCATTTTTAGACACAAGCGAATAAATACGTTATATGCAAGGTATGATTACCTGATGGGCCAGGTGTTGGAGATGTATCATCACTAAGAGTGAGCATATATATACCCCAAGAAAAAAATAGTGGGGTCCTGAACTGTACAGGGGAAATGGATCCTCAACTCAGCATTGGATGGGGTGTTCAACTCATTCTGGAATCAAGTCATGTTTAAAATAGTGGCCAGAAATGAGGCTTATTCACATTATCTGCCAAGACAGTCCACAGGAAAAGTGCAAATCTATCCCCACATGTCCTCCTTCCCCATGTCACAGTGGAGGCTGAGGACCTCAGATGGCCACGAGCAGTTAAACTTTGTGACAAGACAGAACCAGACTGAGGGAATGTACGAGCAGGGTAAGGAGAAAGAAGTGAAGAGTGCTTCCATTTTGATCAGAGTCTTTTCATAGTGTGGTGGTGGTGGTGGTGGTGTTTTTGGAAGGTTTTGGTTTAAAGGGGGATTCCATGGCTTTATACAAAGTTATTGTGATTCCCGAAAGCAATTGGAATTCAGATTCCAGATGGGCTTTTCTGTGAACTGTGTCATAGGGCATTCTGGGAGCCAGGACCATTTACTTATTTTTTCTTTCTTTCTTTTTTTTTTTTTTTTTTTGTTGGTCATGAGGCTTGAACTCAGGATCTGGACAATGTCCCTGAGCTCTTTTACTCAAGGTTAGCACTCTACCACTTTGAGTCACAGATCCACTTCCAGTTTTCTGGTGGTTAATTGGAGATAAGTCTTATAGCCTTTTCTGCTTGGGCTGCTTTGAACTGTGATCCTCAGATCTCAGCCTCCTGAGTAGCTAGGATTATAGGTGTGAGCCACTGGCTCCCAGTTTGCTTTTTCTTTGAAGTAGGACAAGCCTCTATTTCTCCACATGATTCCTTCCTGCTATGTGAATGCGCAGTCACTAAAAATAAGAGCAACCCTGTGTTGGACCCTGGTGACCTCCCAGCCAGGCCTGTAAAGTTGTTCCTTTTCCTCTTCTGAGCTCTGTGTTTTGGTCGGCTCTCACTGCCAAGGCAATGGTCGAGACCATTGACTTTGTAGTATGTATGGAGTCACATGAGTGCCAGACTCATTTTTGGAAACCTGTGTGGGCCACTGAGTTAGTGGGTTGGTTTCAGGTAGTGTCCTTAGCCCAAGGATTAGACAAGACAGGACACATCAGTGTCTCTGAAGGCAGCAACATGGTTCTGAGACCAAGCTCCCGATAAGTAGCAGTAAGTAAAGGAGAAAACTCAAGTCGTCTGGAGTAGAAGGTTTTGAAATGAATCCATTGCTGGGGTGGGTGTAGGGTTTTGCTTGGTTTGTCCTCGCTTAGCCACTTCAATGTCAGAGTTGGTCACAGTGAATAGCAAAATGGAGTATGGCTGAAGGAGACACTGGTGTCCTTTTGAGAACTCTTCTTGGAGCCTAGGGAAAAAGGGGTATGGATAAAACTCTTGGATGATGAAATTTATCTCCACTCAATCTTCTATATCCTTTCACAAGTTTGGGGAAACATGGGGGAGATTATGATAGCATGGCTTGTTCAAGGTCATATGTATAGCAAGATGGTTGCCGAGTGAGGGAGTTCTCTGGGAGTTCTTCTCCACTCCTTCTGTAGGAAGAGGTCAACTAGTCCTCCCCTTTTGCATCGAGCCAACCTCACTGGCCACTTCTAGTGGTCACTGAGCACATCATTCTCATCTAGGGGGAAAAAACGCTGGTAGAGTCCCTTGCCTCCTGTGTAAGAGAACCTGGGTTCAGTCCCCAGTAGCACCCAAAACAAAACATTCACACCTATGGGGGAACAAAAGCACTGTATACACCAAGAATATTTTTGATATTTTTGTTTTGGGTAGTATTGAGGATTGAGCCCAGGGCCTCTTGCATAAGAGACAAGTACACAAGTACCCTATCACTGAGCCACACCACAAACCCTCCCAAGAACATTCTTTTTATTTTTATTATTATTATTATTTGGTTGGTCGTGGGGCTTGAACTCTGGGCCTAGGCGCTGCCCCTCAGCTCTTCAGCTCAAGGTGAGTGCTCTACCACTTGAGCCACAGTGCTACTTCCAGTTTTCTGGGTGGTTTATTGGAGATAAGAGTCTCACAGACTTTCCTGCCCGGACTGGCTTTGAACCGTGATCCTCAGATCTCAGCCTCCTGAGTAGCTAACAGGCATGAGCCACCAGCGCCCAGCCCAAGAGCATTCTTAAGGGTAACAGGTTTTGATCTGGACACTCAAGAGAGGAGAAATGGGAGACCAAGATGAGGGTTTAGCCTGAGGGTAGTTCCCCAAATCTGAAGATAGCTCATATCAGAGTCCTTATTGAGAGAAATTGATAAAAAAAAAAAATAATCCAAATGGGTGTCTGTCTCCTGCTTCTCCTGAAAGTGTCCACCCCACCCTGAGAGATAGGGACTCCTAGAAACAAATCCCTCAGGGAAAAAAAAGAAGGGTAAAAGTAAACTAGAACCCATACATTCCTACCTACTAGACTCACCAGGATTGTGTGAGAGGAAGGAATTCACCTGCCAGAGCATTCACAAATGGAGCCTTTGCTGCTCTGTGGCAAACCTCCATCATGGCCAGGCATGGGGCAGGAATGCAGCCCTGCCATGTATCTCTGTGTGTGTGTGCTCCCATGTATGCACAACTTCATGCCTGGGAACATAGTTCAAAACGTAACTTTGTCCCAGATACGATGAGGCCATGTCCCATTGTGTAATGTATTTGGAGTTAAGAAGGTTTGGTTGAAATGTTCTGTACTGTTACTATTTCTCAACTTGGAAATAGCTCAGCCATGGCCAAGAATGAGATAAGAGGGGGTGGGGTGTCTTACAATGAGAGAGAGAGAGAGAGAGAGAGAGAGAGAGAGAGAGAGAGAGAGAGAGAGAGAGAGAGAGAGAGAGAGAATTTGTGTGTGTGTGTGATTGAGAAATCATTTGTTTTTGGCAACAGGAGGAAAAAGTAAAGGCAACAAAGACAACAGTGTGGCTGAGAAGGAGTTTTGTCAGGAAAGCTGTTTATGGTCCTTACTAGAAGCTGCACAGAGTATTGGATAGTGGGCTGTCCTCCTGCTCTTTTTTTTAATTTTTATATTTTATTTTTGGTCAGTCATGGGGATTGAACTCTGGGCCAGGACACTGTCCCTCAGCTCTTCAGCTCAAGGCTAGTGCTCTACCACTTGAGCCACAGTGCCACTTCTGGCTTTTTCTGCTATGTGGTGCTGAGGAATCGCACCCAGGGCTTCACGCAGACAAGGCAAGCACTCTACCACTGAGCCACCCTCCTAGCCTATGTCCTCCAGCTCTTGATGACCCACCGGCAGGGCCACTGAGGAGGCTCCCCTGGGATTACCACATAGCTTTAGCAGGCTGCTTGGTTCTCATTCTGAGATTTGTAGGTTGGCAGCAGTGGGTGACTTGGGTCCATTGCCAGGATCTGGGCACTGCCAGTATCAGGGCCTAATCCTTTTGTCCCATCGCAGGTTTGTTTTCTTTTCTTTTTTCTTCTGATATCAGCACCAGCTCTCTGGCTTTTTCCTGCAGCCCTAGCATATCAGCATTCTAATCTTAGTAGATTGTTGGCTCTCAGAGAACACTGCATTCTCTTGCTTGCTTCACCACCTACAGATCCTGTCTCTGGCTGCCACTGGCTGCCCTAAATCCTTTGGGAAAGCGACAGTGAAGGGCCAGAGATGAGATCCTGGATCCTGCATCCTGGCAGTGGCCATACGGGCCTGAAAATGGAACTGTGGGTTAAAGGAACATCAGCGTTTGGGGCCAGCAGTGTTTGCAGCTCAGAGCCTCTCCCCAGAACTCAGCTGTCTGCCTGCTGGCCTGTTCAGTTCCTTACGTCTTGTGGGCCCCATAGCTGGCTCAGGACTGAGCAAAGGGACTGGTGGGAAAGGCCTCAGGAGGGAGTTGGGATGGGAGGAAGCTCTGCTGCAGGACCAGTTGTTTTCAGGGTAGTCACACAGCCAGGCCCATCTCACAAACGACAGAATAAGATACCATAAAATAAGATAACATGGCTGCTGCAAACACCCTAGGTTATAGAACAAAGTTTCTCGAAACCCTTCTGATTATTGGGGATGGGGTGAAGTGGGGAGGCAGAAATAGAAGACACTTTTGAAGCTGGGCTTTAGGGGAAGGATGTGAGTACTGGGGATTACTGCCATTCTAAGAACATCTGGGCTCCCTGAGAGATAGGTAGGTGGTTTGTGTCCATAAAGAGAACATCTCATTCTTACGTTTATTCAGGGTCTCCTCAGTGCCAGTCACTGTGAAGGACATGGGAGTAGGTGGACAGAGGTAGAGCACAGGTGCAGCCCTTTGAGTGTAAGGTGTGGAGAGCCAGGCACGGGCAGCCGTAGCAGTGAGGACAGTGGGGTCCCAAGCTAAGCAGAGGCTGGAGTACCTCCATTTATGACCTGTGCTGCTTTGACAAGTGATTTACCCGTCTGACCATCCTGGATGCTGTTTCCTTCCACTCTCTGAAATGGTGTCTTTTTTCCCCCTTCCATGCCAGTGGACCAAACAGTAGGAAGTGCTCTAGACTTCTTCTTTCCCGAAACAAGCCTAAGAATGAGTGACATAACTGTAACCTTTATTCTAACACCTTTGTATAGATATATAACACCTTTACATATACTCATCTTTATTATAACCATTAAAAAAAGCCATTTCAAGAATGAATGCAGCCATCTAGGGGCCCGTGGAAGGTGTCTGAGGGTTCCAGATGAGGCTTTATCCATGTCAAGTCTCCCATCTCCTCCTCCCGTTCACCTGCCAAAGGGATGTTGCAAAGCCCGCCAACAGGAGTGGGTCTGCCTTCTGTCCAGCCAGAGCAGCAGCAACCTGTCCTTTCCTTTCCCCTACAGGAAGCTGCACAGTGGGATGAAGACGTACGGATGCGAGCTCTGTGGAAAGCGGTTCCTGGATAGCTTGCGACTGAGAATGCACTTACTGGCTCATTCAGGTAGGCAAAGATGCCTTCACCAGCCCATTCAGGCCCAGGCAACTACCTCCTGTCCACCTTCACCCCCAACTCAGAGCCTACCATGACCCAGACATTGCCCTGCCAGACAAGGTCTTGGTCCACCTGGTCCCTTGGAGCATTTCCTCCAGGTTCATGGAGCTGATGGTGTGCTTGTCAGATGAAACGGATCGTCATGGTCTCCCAGAGTTCCCAGGGCCTCGCTGGCACCCATGCCCTGTGTGATCTACCTTCCAAAGTAGACTGCAGTTTCATTAGCAAAACAGTTGTCGAATTAGGTTCTCGCTGTCTAATGAATCTGACTATTGGGTTCACATTATACAGGAGCCTTTAATTAAATAGATATAGAAAGGTTGGAACACAAAGCTAGTTATAGCGTGCTGTCTTTTGCAAGTTAATTTTATCCAATTCTAGTGGGGTCGACTATGTAGCTGCTGGTAATTTTGTTCATGTTTGGGCAAAGCAGCTCTGTCCTGTGAGGCATGGAGAAGGGGAGAAGCCCCGACATCCAGCCTGCCTGGGTGCGCTTGCCAGGTTGGACATTGTGGTTTCAAGGCCGAGGGTCCGCCTGCCAACACTCCGGGTCTCTCGCTGTCTGTCCTGCGCAGAACCTTGCCTTTACAACCTTTAGGAGAGCAGGCAGGCTATCTTATTTGGTCTCGCTACCATCATAGAGACACATGGCAACATCTACCTCATCCTTCTCCAAGCAACTGAGGTCTTGGAGGGCAAATTCAAATCCTATCTGTGCCAGTTGCACAGTGTACTAACAGTGGCCAGATCTGTCGTGTGAAACCACAGTTTCTGTATGTTTTAGTAACACCAGTACATACAGTGCAAGTGTTGCCAACTCATATAATTTTTTTTTTAAAGAATTAGGTAACAAAGACATCTGTAGCAAGTCCCCAACCTGTAGTGGATGGTTAATAGGTATCAGTGGCTTTGGCTTGTACCTCCTCCCTTTCCCTTGCTTCTGAAGTAGTCACCTTGGGGCGTGCCAGCATTGCCTGACTGCAGGTGCGTCCGATCTGCTGAGCTGCTGCCTCCTGTTCTTTTCCAGCTCACAGTGTTACTCTCCTAGGAATGCTCGTCAGTGGCTTTGCTTCAGTTTGCTGTGGTCTGGCTGCAGAGCCCACGTGGTTTCATAGGCTCCTTGGGTTCTGGGCCTGGTGGCTTCGTTTTACCTCTTTCTGTCTGCTTGGGAAAACCCTGTCCCGTCTTCCAAGATTCTTTCTACCATGCTGTCCTCAATCATTCCCCCACCTCCAACGAGAAACAATTGTGTCGCCCTCTGGAGTGTCCATTTTCTTCATGTATAACTCTCTTTGAGCACAATCTTTCTTTGGTGTGTTATGGTTATTTATGGGCTTTGCCTTATCTCCTCTACTTGAGAGGAGATTGGAGGCATGAACCCCCTAATGATATGAGTTTTAGTATCTCAATCTATATAGTAAGAGAGAAAGAGGGGGCGGGGGAGAGGGAGAGGGAGTGCATGAAAGACCTGGGTCAGCTGTCCCTTGTCCTGTACTTACTCTCTCAAGGCTGATATTCTATCATTTGAGACATAGCTGTAGTTCTGGTTGTTGGGGTTTTTTTTAGGCTAATTGGAGATAAAGAGGCTGGATTTGAACTGCAGTCCTCAGATCTCAGCCTTCTGAGTAGTTAAGATTACAGGTATGAGCCACTGGTGCCTGGCTGTAAAGTAAGAGTCTTTAGCTCTGCTTAAGAAGTCATAAGACTCACTTAGCACTATGCCCGGCATGTTACTTTTCTTCTTCTTCCCTCTAATGGACTGTAAGCTCCTGAATACAGGATCAGTCCTCAGTGTGTCTGCCACATTGCCAGGCATGTTATTGGAGTCAGTGGGTATTTGCTGAATGAGTAAGTGCAAGCTTGGAAGGCTGATAAACAACTCCATGAGACTTCAAGCTCCTGCCTGCTCTCATCTGCAGCAGGAACCCTCCCTTGAGTGTTCCTGGGGAAGGGGGCATCTAGCAGTCCCCTGGCCCATCATGGCAACTCCTCTTCCAGGCAGTAGGAGATGTGAAGCAACCACTGTGTTCCTGTGTGAATCTCATGGCTTCAGTCTTGGGTGTGGCCGAGAGCTGAGTTCATACTTTCGGTGAGGTCTGTGTCTCCAGTTGAGACAAGCTAATGACTATGCACACCCCTCGGTGGACCGGACTGGTGGCTCCCTGGTGAAGCTGTCTCTGGGCCTGCCTCAGATACTACCTCCAGGTCCCATAGTTTCACCAGATCCCTCCAAGGCTTTGGGACTTGGGTCCTAGCTTGCCCTTTCCTTGCTTGTCTTATCTGCCACGTATTTCACGGTAATAGGTCGCACTGAGAATTGCCTCTCAATGCCCTTGTGAATGAAGATTTGGAGCTGGGGACAGGTGGTGAGTCCTGGGAGTATGATAATTCATTCACCCTTGTACATAGCTCATAGCCTATGGAGTCTGTGACTTCTCTTCCCTATTGATGAGTTCTTCCTCTTGCCCTGTATTTATCTCTCTCTCTGTCTCTGTCTGTCTCTGTCTCTCTCCATCTCTCTGTCTCTCTCCGTCTCTCTGCCTGTCTGTCTGTCTGTCTCTCTCTGTCTCTGTCTGTCTGTCTCTCTCTCTCTCTTTCTCTCCCATGCAGAAATATCTTAGAAAATCAGATGGCACAGAGTTATTGGGCCTAGACCATTTCCTGAACTAGTTGTAAACATGGACCACCCCTGAGGCCCCTGGAGAGGCCTGGTCTTGTTTGGGAGTTGGACTCAGAGGGCTGAGCTGCTAGTGTCAGGTATTCTAGAAGGTTCTAAGACTGATTTTTTTCACACATTCTGATTAGAGCCCCCAGAGGCCTGACCACAGAAGTCTGTTTTAGAAGGCCTTTTACTGAGATACGTGAGATTTCCTTGCTCTGTTTTGAAGGCTCCTTGCAAGAATCTGCCAGTGAGAATGGACTGGAAAGATGTATAGGACAGATCCATTTTACAGAGGATAAAGGTTTGGAGCAGTAGAGGAAAGCTTGGAAGAAATAGATTGTATTTTGTTGTGCTGGTACTGGGTCTTGAACTCAGTATCTGCATACTGCCCCTTAACTTTTTCATTCAAGGCTGGCATTCTACCACCTGAGCCACATATCCACTTCCGGCTTTTTTTCTGGTTAATTGGAGTCTCATGGACTTTCCTGCCCGGCCTGGCTTTGAACCATGATCCTCAGATTTCAGCCTCCTGAGTAGCTAGGCTTATAAGCATGAGCCACTGGCACTGGGCTAGATTTTTTTTTTTTTAATAGCAGCATACAGAGAAGTAGGTCTGGGATTTGCACTGGGGTCCTGGTTGCCCTGAATGCTGCCACGGCCCTGCACAGGCATATCTTTGCTGTTTGTGGCTGTTCCTGGAGCTGCTTCCTCTCCCTCCTCTAGCTTGTTCTGTGCTGGCTGCCCTACCCCCTCTTGGCAAGCACTGCCTGTGTTTGTTATTGTAGTCCTGGCGCTGGGCCAGGCCTGGCTGCAAGCCAGACTTGTGGGTACAGTATGTACAGTGAGTGCTGAGCCATGCTTGTCATCATAGACGATTAATTTTTTTTTCTAATCTAGTAGGGGTGGGGTGAAGGAGGAGGCAAGGAAAAGAAGTTTCTCCCAGACTGGAGAAGAGGTCGCCCTGAATTCCTCCGAGATGTGTGTTTTTTATAAGAGGAGGAAAAGGCTTTGGCTGTCTATCCTCCACATCTTTGCTCCCTTCTCCCCCTGTCTTCTCTCTCTCTCCTCCTCATTTCCCTATCAGATGCAATCAGCCTCTAGGAGATCCGACCAGGCAGGCGAGGTCTTATTTTCAGTGACTAGAATACTAAATTTACACTCCTAAATCAGTTTTCATTGTGTTGAAATTGACAATTTGTTTAATTAGAAGTTTGCCCTGTAGGAGGCCCTTCTGAGAAGCAGAATGCTCTCTCTCTCTCTCTCTCTCTCTCTCTCTCTCTCTGTTTCTCTCTCTCTTTCTGTGTCTCTGTCTCTCTCTTACTTTCTGTTTTTCAGAGTTTTTTTAAAAGAACCCTAAATGGTAGGAGTGAATGTTCAGTTTAATTGAAGTTTTTATTTCAATTTGAATGTGTTAACTAATCAAGTGTTTATAAGCTATACCTGATGATAACAATAAGTTTAAATTAACCAACAATAACCTAACTCATTAACTAACGAGATGGTGTGGCCCAGCTCTGCATTCTCCAGGGCATTTTTCTAAGGTCAGAAGACTTGAGCTTTGGGAATAGACAACTTTCATCCCAGGCTTTAGAAAGCTGGCCCTGTAGAAGGAAAGTCTAGGATTTAGAAGGGAGCAATAGAATGTCCTACACCCTCACCATTTCTGCCCCAGGAGGACCCCAGGGCATCCATCCCTGTCTTGGGGATTGGATCCCGCAGTGTCTATGGATCTCCAGTCTCTTTGCCTGTCCCTTTAACACAAGCAGCGATTGCTAGCTCTGGGGAACCCCTGTAGAAACCCCAGGCTCTGGCTGGTGACTCCTTGGTTCTGAGGTTGGCTAGTGTGTGACTTCCCATCCATGTAAGGCAGGGCAGCGTTTCCCACATCAAGGCTTCACGGAGGGGTGGGTTATAAGTGAGCATATAGAACTGCTTGCCCTGTGCTTCAGGAGAAGTTTGGGTGTTTCTCTGGCCTGGCTTTATTCTGGGGTGTGTGTGTGCGTGCGGGCGGGGGGAGTGTTTAATAAGCCTTAGTGATGTGTTGGGCTCTTTACATTTAACAGTGAAGAATCCACTGCATCCCTGACTTCAAGAAGCTAGAGTCACTCAGGAGAGGTCAGCCTAAGTATAAAATCATGGCAGATGCACATGAGTCCCCAGCACTGGGAAGGAGGTACAGGAGAAGTTCATAGGAGATAGACCTTGAATAGAAGGTGAGCATGACATTCTAAAAGGGACTGGAAAGGGAAGCCCAGATGCACAGAGGATGGGCAGGGCAGATGGGGAAAATCCACAGGCTGTGCCCGGGACTTAGCAAGAAAGGGGTGGGACAAGATTCTGAAAGGCTTTAAGAAACAATTGATTGGCATTTTTCCCTTGAGGGACAGCCATCAGAAAACAGAGAAGGGACTGACATTTCTCTCAGTCCCCCCTCTGGGACTAGATGCAACTATAGGTTTGTACATTGACTGGGCTCGACTATTATGCTCTTGTGTTTTCTCCTGCCCTGATTGGATGGCAGAGATCCTGGGGTTGACGTGGTTCCTTTGTTTTCTTTTTGGGAACACTTAGCCTTGGGCTTCAGGGTTTGGGGTGGTTTTTAGTAAGTTTGATTTTTCACAAATTAGCATCGGTTCGTTGTACAAAGGGAGTTTCACGTTAATGTGTATATAGTGCCCCTTAGCCAGAGCCACCCCTTCTAGCCATCTCTCTCTTCCTTTTGCCTCCTTCCCAAAGCCATGTCATTGTTTTCTTATTTAATTCTTGCACATGAACATAAGGTATTTCGATTAGATTCGTCCTCCATGCTTATCTGGTCTCTCCCACTAGTACCTATACCCTAGCCTTTGTGTGTGAGTGCGTGCCGCCACTGAGGCTTGGACTCAGGGGCTTATGCTCTGATCCAACTTTCACTCATGTCTGATGCTTTACACCTTGAGCCACAACTCCCAGTTCTGGCTTTTTGCTCATTAATTGGAGCTAAGAGTCTCACAGATTTGTCTGCCCAACTGGCTTTGAACTGTGATTCTCAGATCTCAGCTTCTGAGTAGCTATGATTATGGGTGTGAGCCACCAGTCCTGGTTTCCTAATATTACGTGTTCATAGTTCAAAGGGGTTTTACTACGGTATCATTCACACATGCATACACCATACTTTAGTCAGATTGATCATAAATATGTATAGGTGCACATATAATCCTTTATGTGTTTACATATATAATATGTTTAGATGTTTATAGTTTAGGTCTAACATTCATATATATGAGAGAAAACCATATGACCTTTATCCTTCTGAGCCTGGTTTACTTCATTTAGATGGTAGCTTCCACATCCAGACATTTGCCTGCAAGTCCATTCTTCTTTATGGCTGAATAATATTCCATTGTGCATCTCCACCACCTCTCCTTCATCCATTCATCGGTTGTCTGTACCTTGGCTATGGTTTCAGGGTTCTTCAAGTCAGAGAATACAGGGAAATCAACCAAGATAACTAGAAAGTTCCCTGTTCCTTCAAAGAGCAGGAACAAGGTGGTCCTCACATTGATGGTTGGAGGACCCCAAAGATGGCTTCTTGGGATGTATAGCTTGGGATTATTCAGGTCCAGGAGAGCCCTTGGCTGGTCCATTCACTTGCTGTGATTTTCCAGTGGAGGCCCAGCTTTCTTTTCTTCCTGTTAACCGTCTGCCACTAGAGGAAAACCAAACTGGAAGTCGCCCAGGAAGAAACTCTTTTCCTTCCGCATGCCTTGAGAGGTGGGTAGCACCTGTTTGGGGGTTGAGAAACTAGAGCAGAGCAGCTCAGCCCAAGTGGGTTGGGCTGCAAGACCAAGCTGCCCTGCCTTTGGTCCTCAACGTCCCTGGGGACGCAGAGAGGAAAGGCTGAAGCCACTTTCCCTGGCTTTCTCTTGAACATACTTCTCCCTCTCCCTCTCCCTCCTCTCAATTTGGCCTGCCTCCCGAACTTTTTCCCAGAGTGGTGTCGTCACTGGCCTGCCGGCAGGTCTGGATGTTCTGCCAGCATTCCAGCGAGTTTATGATCGCTTGCAGATGCGGCTCCAAGAACACGCTGTACCCAAAGCAGAAATTAATGCAGGCTTGACTGCGGTCCAAGCCCCTACACGGGAGAGAGGAGAAAGAAAACAAAAACTGTTTAATGCTGTTTATAAATTATACACTGGCTGATGAAAAATACATTTCTCTCCTGTCCCCTTCCCCTCTTCCCCTCTCCCTCTCCCCCCTCCCATGCTGCCCTCCTCTCCACCCTCAGCCCCTTCTCACTTTCTGCCTCAGAGCCTAAACGGAGACATAAGAATATGGTTTTGCTTTTTAGCTCCTGTTTTGGATCCGAAACGCTGCCACCAAATCACAGCCAGAGTATATTTACCCTTTACCTGATGAAATAGACTGATTTTCCAGCCCAGATGGGGTGGGTTTTGTTTTTTTTTTTGGTGGTGGTGGTGGATGTAAGTAGGGGTTTTGTTTATGAATGTTGGGTTTTTTGATGGGTGCAGGGTGTGCTTCTGGCCCCAGGCCCAATAAATCCCCTTCATCAATGCCACGGGGTATACATTAGGCTGCACCCCACCACCCTCAAGACTTCACGGCAGACCAACTGCCCTGAAAAAGTTTGGAAAGTTCATTGCAGGTCATTGTATAAACAGTGTTTTCTGCTCCCTTCACCTACAGCCTGTGCGAAGAGGGGGGTTCACGTACACCCTCCTCCCTCAGTACACATGTCTCTGTCTCCATATGGTGTTGAAGCAGGGGTTGGAGCAGATCATTCTATCTACCCCTCTGGATCCCACCCAGCCTCTCCCTATGAGCCCTCCCCACCAACCCACCCCCTCCCAATTTATTCTATAAATTCGTTTGCACATTATGTCTATCCATTTACATGGCTTTTGTGTTTTTTTTAATACTGCTAATGTTTATCATTTGCCCAACAGGCTCGACAGATTTTGCTTCCTGTAGAGCATCGAGGCTTTAGAGCCCCCTCGTTGCTAAGTAGCAGTCTCTCTGTACTGTAATGGGCTGATTTTGTATTCTGTTCAGTGCTGTATCTTATTTTTGTATGCAAGACAAAGTGTTTTGATGGAGGACGATTGCAGCAGTGTCTGGAGGCTGTTTGGAGTTTTATGGGCTGTACAGTACACTGTGTGCTCTCTGAACAGAACACAGGCTGTCGAATTCTGGATTGGATTTTGTCATCCTCCCCCCTCCCCCCCCCCCCAGAGGAGGCTGTGAGATAGAACATTACTTTTAGGGTGGAGGAAAGAAAGTGGAAATTATGTAATAACCTTTCTCTCTCTCCCCCCCACCCCTCGCTCTGTCTCTCAGTGATTTTCTTTTCCATCCCCAAATAGGGTGGTTTCTCCTACACACACCCCCTTTTATATTGCCACATGATGTTACACAGCTAGGTGCTGACGTCCCTATGAGGAATGAATGGTGCCCTAGAGGGGTGGATGCAGGGACATCTGTCACTCTTTTCCTCTCCCTTGCTCCTTCTGGGCTGCCTTGCTGGCCCTTGGTTTTGTCCAAAGACCAGTGAGGCTACACAGTTTTGCATGGGTTGGACCCAAAGGCAATGCCATCTTGCTTCTGTTCAGCTTCTTCTTGCCTGAGGCTTTCCAGACACGCACCTTGATGGCAGGGTTCTTGGGTGGGCTTCTATTGCTGTGTTCTCCTTCATCCCTCTTCCCTTGCCCCTCTGTGCCGGCTAGATAGATGGAACCCTGTCTCAGCCCATCTATCCCAGCCCCGTGTCTGTTCCTCCCAGAGCTCTCCATCATGGCAGGCATTTTTTTTTTTAGGTTTGCTTTTTTTTCTCTCTCTCCTTGAATCTTCCTCTAGATCTCCTTTCATCTCTCTGTCACTGTCCTTGTGTCTGTGTCAGGCTCAGCCTTTGCACGACACTCCTTTGTATTTCCTGTCTTCTTTCCTGTGTCTTCATCTGTCTTTGTCTCCATCTGTCTCCGTTGATCTCCTCTCATCTGGCTGTTTGGCTGGCTGGCTCTTGGTCCATCTCTGTCTCTTCTTCATCCCCTTTCTCCTTCCCCCTTCAAAGTTCCTTATCTTGGAGGTGGAGCTGCAGTTGGAGTGGGGAATAAATTGCCACTCAAAGCCCAGAGGCCTTGTCAGGACTCTTGAGCAAATGACCAGAGAATGTGCCCAGCATATGGAACTTTCTGTCCTTTGCCTTGCAGGGCCCAGAAAATGGTTTCCCTACATTTTCTAGGACCCTTGATTTTTTTTTTTTGAAGTTGATCTGAGGATGGGTAACAGATGAATAAGATTAGGCTTTGGAAAGCCCTTAAGGAATGTACATTTCTCCTTAGAATCCCATCCTGTGCTCTCTGTGCTTGCTGGAGTCATTCTGGGCTGCACACCTAGCACAGAGCTCACCTGACACCTTGCCATTTGTTCTCTCTCCTGTCTGTACCCATGGCCTGGCAAAGCGCCTGGCACTTCGAAGGATTGGCATAAGTATTTGTTGAATAAATATACGTCTGTAACTGAAGTGTTTGTACTACCATGGAGCTCTCGGTTTGTTGGGGCCCAAGGCTTACACAGTTTTGGTTGCCTTCCCTTGGGAAAACACTTTGACTGTGAATGAAGACTGGGAAGTCTTTACCACCCCTCCAGGAAAAGGGGCCAATGCTAAGGAGAGGCCTGAAGCTTCAGCTTGACTAGCCTAAGCGAATAGGACCTCCATAAACCACTGCAAATAGTTTATGATTGAGAAACCCACAGAGAGACCCAACTAAGTAAGGAGATCCAAGCAGAGGACAAGATGGTGGCATCTTCTCAACTCCAGGAACCCTCAGAACATGGGGCAGCTGCATTTTCTAGGCCTTGGGTTTATTTTCTACAAGGTTTAGGCCAAGTCTTCCTCTTGCTTTTGATAAATTACCATTGGTCACAGGGTTCTGGAAACTTCTTGGTATTCTGTGCTCTTCTCAGCATGGCTGGTTGGGGTCAGTAATACCCCGAGTTGCATTTCACCCACATTGACAAACCTGGTAACATCCTGGCTTCTATATTGACTTTCAGTGATTGACCATGGAATGGTATCGGTGCCCTTCCCACTCCCTAGCATTCTTTCTTCCTGGGTCTGTGGCTTTGGATTCCCTGCTCTTCTGGGGCCATAGAGTCATCTAGAGTCTAGTTTAAGCAGAGGTCTGGTTCTCTCATGGGCATGATTTCTACCTGCAGGTGGGGATAGTAGTAATGGGAAGTATCTCCAGAGGTTGAGATCTTTTCTCTGGAGTTTAAAGACTCATTTGTTACAGAGTAGGGAGTAGGATTGGACATTTGGTGGAGAAGGTGCACTTAACTTCCTAGCAATGAAGGGCAGAGTCCAGAATCATCATCAGAAGTGTGTGTGGTGGGCAGATCAAGAAGCATTTACATGAAATATCAAAATTGTTCTTCTGCAGTAATGGTCCCACACAGACCATTACCTTGAAGATTTAAACACAAACTGAGCTGGCCATATCTAGTGACTTCACCAACATTCCTGCCTGATGGCAAAGGCGACTTTACCTTTAAGTCTCAACGTCATTGTTGGTTGTCAGTTTTCGGAGGTTGTTAGTGGGCTTCCTCATCCGTGGATTCAGCCAGGACCATGTTGATTGTGTGTGATGAATTGGGACTCTTCCTCAACAAGATTCCAATGAAAGAACATATCCAAATAAGCCCCCTGACCTGCGGGGCCTAGACCAGCGTTTCCCAGGAATCCAGCATGCTGAGGGGAGGCTCAACTTGACTCGGAGGAAGCAGAAGTTTGCTTTTTTTTTATTTAATAATTTGCGTTTCCTATGAATGATTCTGTGTTCTGTGCGATACTATGCATTTTCATAACTGTCTCTTCCACTTTGGGTAAAGGAAGGGAGGGAAAAAAAATAACAGCAGCCGCCTTCTGTGGGCAAAGGAAGAAAACAAGAGATTGGGGCAGAGAACAGGCTAAATTTAAAATTGTAATTGGCTGACTTCCACTGGCTTGCGGGTGTTTTAATGACTCATAATAACTTCATTTAAAACCAGCTGAGCAGAAAATAGATTGGAGAGGAGCCTCGGGCCATTATGGATTTGTTTTTTTTGACAAGCTCGGTTTTCAGCAGCCAGGAAGGCTCTCAAAAAGGGTTTGGCTGTGTTCTCTCTCTCTCTCTCTCTCTCTCTCTCTCTCTCTCTCTCTCTCTCTCTCTCTCTCTCTCTCTCTCTCTCTCTCTTAGTGTTGGTGGTCTTCTTGGAAGTGGTCATATAGAAACTGAGGCTACTTTTTCTTTGCTTTTTTTTTCTTAAAATAGCTTTTCCCCTTATCCCCCCCCCTTTTTTTAACTAATTAAAAATAGATGCCTTGAGGTATTATTTTAGCATTAGTAGGGTTCCCCCCCACTTTTGATGGTGGGTAAATGGAACATAAATAAAATTGTTTTTTGAAATTACTGAATTAATTAGGTAGTAAAGCAACTACAATACATAAATTTCCTTTGCTGAGTGTTTTCTCCCTTAGCCTTGATCCATATTTGTGGGGCGGTTCCCTTTTTTCCTCAATCCCCTCCTCTCCCCACAGCCCCTCCTTCCCAAGTCATAGTACAGACCTTCCTTTTGAATGGTAAGATCCATCTACTATCCTGGCAATGGCTGAATGATTGTCACAAGTCAGTAAGGTTATGACAGTGTTGATTCTGTCCAGGTACCCAGTGTGCTCCAAGAAGCACGGGTTTTGGGAATTGCCACATAAGGATCTTCCCTGCCTCTGATTGTTTTAAATAGATCCTACCTATGTCTCATGTCAGGAACAGTGTCAGACCAGGAAGGGGGGACCCATCTCTCCTCTCTCTTGAAAGCCAGCAACTCAGCTACAGGATGCGTCTATCTGATTGGGACAGGAGGCCACCCCATTGGATAGCTATTAACCACTTATCTATTCTCTCCTATGGCACCTGTCACCTTCTTTGTTAAATAGCTCCTTGTTTGTCCTGTTTCATCTACTAGACTCTAAGCTTCTTGAGAATGCGTGACATATTTATTTCCCTTGTCTCCATAGTATCTCATGTTGTGATCTGTATGTTGGTTATAACTTAGTTATTTGGGTATTTTGAATAGATGAATGGATGAATGACAGGTAGTCAGGAGTAGACCTGAGGTGTTCTGTTTCTTCCTGTAGCCCTGGCAGTCTGCAGTCTGGATGAGGAGACTGGAAGGGAAGCAGGGACCTTGTGTCTAGCATGTTCTCTTACACCATCCCCTCAGCCTAACGCCTAGCAGGCTCTAGGTAAACATCTGTTGAATACATGAATTGTTCAGGATGGATAAGTGGGGCTGAGGAAGAAGAGAAAACACATTTGCTGACTACCTGCTGGGTTCTGCATGTCCAAACTCATGCCGACATGAGCCTTGGAAGCAGACTTGCTGATTCCATTTTGCAGATGAGAATGTGAAGCCTTTAAGAGTCAGACAGCCTGGAGGTGGCAGAGCTGGTCTCAGATCCAGATCTTTCCCTGACTGCTTTTCAGGTATGCAAAAGTGCTGTACCTGGCCCTGGCTAGTATTCTTTTGAGTGCCTGAATCTCTGCTTTTCACTTTGTAGAACTAACCAATATCTCAGAGAGTAGAGAGCTAAGACCAGAAAGGCTCTGGAGGTGGTACATCAATGGATTACTGCCTCAGAGTCCTGCACCTGGGCCAGTCACCAGCAAGAGGGGTGGACTAGCCTCTCCCTCATCAGCTGCAGCAGTTTGTGTTCAGCGTTGGTGAGGTATGGCCATTACTTCCCCATGTTGTCTTATAGGACCCAGAGGCCCTCCAGTGCTCCAGAACCACTTCAGGAGCACTTCTGGGAGCACTTCAGGAAGGTCTGTGTGTTAATATGTGGTTTCTACCCCTAGGGAGAGCTTGGTTGTGTCACGTCCCCCTAATTCCCCTCCCAAACACCCCATAGAGAGGAGAAGTAAGAAGAGAGAGCTGCCTGTGGTCCGTCTGGCACGGTTACCTAGTTGGATGTTCTATCCCTGTCTCCTAGGGTTGGGAGTGAAAGAGGCAGCTAACCTGTGTGCAGCCCAGAAATGTGGGAGCTGGGACTCTGTGGTACCTTAGCCTTCCAGCATCTCAGAGTATGGCCTATCAGGAAGATTGAAAGAGGAGAGGCTACGTCTGCTCTCTGACAAACCTCATTTTCTCCAGGAACACACTGGGCATTCTGGAACCTTCTCAGGGGAGTGAGCATCAGCCTAGTGGGAGCTAGATCATGTAGGTTGCATAGCAGAGAAACCTCTGACTATTGTGGGTCACAGATATGGCATTTTGTGGGGGGGCGGGGGGAGGTTGAATTAAATTAACCAATTAGCAACTGAACTGAAGGTCGGTAGCACACCAAGGTTAATGCAGCAAATGAGAACTAGAGCTATTGTTGGTGGTCAGGTGGAATGATGTCCTGGGTTTCTGGCAAGGGAATCGATGGGTTGTGCATAAGTTGAGAGCAGGGAGAATCCCCCAAAAACCTGGGCAAAAGAGATTGGATGGAGCTTTCTTGGACTATCCAGACAGAGCTCCTGGTAGAAGTGGACCAACTTTTCTTCTGCGATTTAGAACCAGCCAGGAAAAGATGCTTCTCTGCCTCCTCCTCTTTCTCTGCCCACACAGTCATCTTCCCAGGCTTAGAGCCCAGGGTCTTACACCTAAGGGTCCTCAGGTACCTGCGAATATTACTCTCAGGCTGAGAACCATCCCACTGTCATCTCCGGGGGTCCTTCCATCCTGAGGTGGCCGCACACAGGCACGTGCGTGAAGAAGCTTCGTGAGGAGCACAGGCCTAGAGCACAAAACTCTCACCCAGGACTTGATAGGAACCCCAAAATGTGATATGAATGTGCAGAGCTCCCCAGAGCCCTCAGGACTCACTACAACCATGCATGGGCCTACCCCTTGGTGAGTTGGTTGAGGGGGACTTGAGCAGTCATGCAAATTGCCCTAGAGTAAGCACGGGGAACCCCACCTCCTTGGGCCATCAGGGACATGTAGGTATATGTGTTGGTCTAATGAGGGCGGGGCTGGCTCCCCCCAGGTGGAAGGCAGCAGGAGGCAGGGCCCAGGCCTTCTGTAGAGTTTCCTTCCTTCACAATTCAGCCAGATACAGACAACCTCTTCTAGACTTTTCCCCAGTAGTTAGCGCTCTCCCTTGTCCTTCTCCCCAGCCAGGGCCCATTTGGATTGGAATTCTTTCAATCCAAAAGAAAAAGAAGCAAAAAGGAAAAAAAAAATATCAAGTTCTAAACTTTTCATTAGGTAGTTGGGATAAAAAGCCTTCTGGGGTAGATGGATTAAACCTCGCAGCTCTCTTGCTGACTATTATAAGGTAATTGAGCACCGGGAGCTCACTGGTGGCTGCATTTCATTGGAGTAATTATGCAAGGCCATAGTCATTTCAGTAACAAGGTAACTCCAGGTAAGCAGAGAACACCCTGAAACTTTTGATTTGCAAGAATCTTCCTCAGTTGCCTTTCTGAAATGAGCCTAAGAGACAAAGACTGGGAGATCAGACTGTTTTTGGGGGGATGGGGGGCGGGGCAGGATGCTATCCCTGTGGGGATTACTGCCTGAACAGCCCAGATCATCGAATAGGAACAACCCAGGACCTATGGGAGAGCCCTGCTGAGGAGAGGGGAGGGGGCAGTTCTGGGAGTCACTCATTCTGGAATCAAGGGCAGACAGGAACAGGTAGAAGCTTTGGGGCTGACCAGGGGGCAAGATGATGCACAAAGCAGTAGCTTCTGAATGTACTGAGGCAGGGCTGAGGTTGGTATTCAGAGGGTGGAATCACACTCTGTCTCTCTGGGGTCTGTCCATCCAGAGTAGGCAAGGTGTATACCTGTCATATTTTCTCTTATATGACAATCCCCAGGTCTTTTCTCTCCTGTAGGGTTCTTTTTGGATATGTGTGCCAGTACTGAGGCTTGAACTTGGGGCCTGGGCACTGTCCCTTAGCGCTTTCTTTTAGCACTTTCTTTTTTTTTGGTCAAGGTTAGTGCTTTACCATTTGAACAATAGTTCCAGTTCCAGATTGTGCTGGTTAATTAGAGATAAGAGTGTCATAGACTTCCCCTGCCCAGGCTGGCTTCACAGTGTGATTCTCAGATCTTAGTCTCCTGAATAGCTAGGATTATAGATGTGAGCCACCAGCACCTGGCTCTATCCTATAAGATTCTTGATGGAGACTCTGCTTTAGATCTGCCAGCTTCTTGTTAGGCTGCCTTTACCCAGAATTTAATCAGAAGTTAGAGCCTGCAAGTGCTACCCACAGAGCCTGGGCTCAACGGACTAGGAAGGGCCTTGCAATACTCTTTGGAAGAGGGCCTGGGACATGGCCAACTTGAACATGTCCTCTGGGTGGCCCTGCCTCACCTCTGGCCTGCTGCCCATCAGGATTGAATCATGCCTCCAGAGGACAGCCTGTGACCACGCTTCCCATTAAAACTCTTTTCCCCCAGGTGACAGGAAGAGTCATTGTCACCAGAGCACTCCATCTTCCTGACACCATGTGTCTGCCCTGGCTTTCTTCTCCCCACTCCTCAGCCCTGCACAGCCCCGAATTCTGTTGAGGGTGGGTGGGGGGTGGGTAGGAGCCTATGGAGCGTTATTTTTTTTTCCCCCTTCAAGTGAACCTTTAATTTTGTTCTCTAGTTCCCAGAATGGTTTTCAGGCCTTTTCTTTCCCTTCCGTCTCTGGCGTGGACTCAGTGTTTAGTTCATCTCACTTATCAAGTTTGTCACAGTCAGAGGCTGGCTGAAATCGAGGCAGGAATGTGGTGTTTGGTTAAATTGTAAAATTAGCTGGGAAAGTTAATGAGGCATTCCGCGTCTGCCTTCTAAAGAGCAGGAAGCTTATGAAGGTGTTTCAAGCACTTGGCCTAAGAAGGAAAGGGAGGGGACAGAGGTATGCAGGGGAAGTGGTCCAGGAATGTGGTGGAAGAGTCCCATCTCCGATGAGTTTCCAGTTCAGGGTCACAGATGGGATCTTCTCCAGCTCTTCATAGCTCCCTCTGACCATGTTGAGTCACCTGAGCAAGGAGGCCCCCTGACTGCCCACAAGTGGCTATAGGTAACTGTTCTTGTACCCCAATTCTTTTAGGGGGGAGTGGCCTGAATCTAAGAAAGGAGACCAATGATGACAGTGCCAATGGCGGCTTCATTAACTTTGGGCCTGCAGGTGCCAGGTGTTCTATCCCATTGTCTCTTTGGAGCCTCACAGGACCTGGTTAACGTTGGCATTGCTATGACATGCATTTCGGAAATCTGGAAACTATGCTTACCTGCCTGTGATCGCCTCAGCAAGTAAGAGACGTGATCCCAAGAATGTGTGATCCCAAAGCCCCTGATCTTAGCTTCAGGTGGGCAAAGCTGCATCCATCGCTTTCCAAACTGCCCACTCTTGTAGCCCACCATTCCTGTGGAATAGTTATAGACATGCAGGTAACATACTCTGAAGTTTTTGGAAGTCATGGGCTCCAAGGCACATGCAACAGTGCTATCAACCGTCTTATTTTCTACCCTTACCAAATTCACAGGTCCCCTCAGTACCGCAAACAAACCTTTCTGCTGTCAAACAGTAACCCTGATGTCAGTTTAGTTAGCAGAAGTTCTTTAATAACACAAAGGGCTTCACACTGGACAGTTACCCCATCTGGGTATAGGGCATATCAGCGAAGGCTAGTTGGATCTCCCCACTGTCTGAGGAGGTGGGCATTGATTGTGACAGGCAATATTTCTGTTTTGAACAGTGTGGCGCCTCCAGGCTTCTGGATTTTTGAGCCTGCAAATGTCAATGTTGTAGCTGTAATGCAACACCTCAATTATGGTGCAGGGGGTAAGAGAGCCAGACTCTGAAACCTGCGAGGTTCTTTAGATCCACGGCCTGAGCCACAATTAGGGTTTCACAAACACCAAAGGCGAGCCAATGAGTGTCATTTTTTAACGAGTTTGAACATTTTACTACTTCCTAACATCAGAAGCACCCGGCCTGGAGCTTGCTTCTTGTCCTCAATAAAGTGATTAAGCTGAATGGGTGTTGGGAAGTATTATTAGGCTGAGAAGGGCTAAAAATAGACATGCTCTGTTTTCTGAAAGCCACAGCAGGCCCAGAGAGACTGGCAGCCTCGTGGTGCCATGGAGAAGCCCAGAGAGGAGGAGCAGGGAGGGTGGCAGTCCCCAGGGCGCCAGGTCTGAGATGGGATCGTTAGGCTGTGGTGATGGCATGTCAGATGGTGGAGTCATCAAGAGTAGCGTCATCATAAATTGACACGTTCCGTTGGGACCCCTCTGTACAACTACTTAAAGGTAATTTAAAAAAAATTTTTTTTTTGGGTCCAGTCGTGGGGCCTGAACTCTGGGCCTAGGCGCTGTCCCTCAGCTCTTCAGCTCAAGGCTAGTGCTCTACCACTTGAGCCACAGCAGCACTTTGGCTTTTTTCTTTTTGCTTATGTGGTGCTGAGGAATCGAACCCAGGGCCTCATGCATGCAAGGCAAGCGCTCTACCACTGAGCCACCTTCCCAGCCCCAATTTAAAAAATTTTTAAAGAGGAAGTTGGGCACTCTTGGCTCACACCTATAATCTTAGGACTCAAGGAGGCTGAGGTCTGAGGATCATGGCTCAAAGCCAGCTTGGGCAGGGGAAGTCCATGAAACTTGTTTCTCCTGTTAACCACCTAAAACCCTTTGAAAGTGGAAGTGTCTCTGAAGTGGTAGAGCACTAGCCTTGAGCAAAAAAGCCAAGGGACCAGCTCCCAGTCCCTAAGTTCAAGACCTAGTTATGGCACGTACGTACATGCACACACACACACACACACATACACACAAGAGTAAAGTCACAAAGGACGTTTTGATTTGAAGACACTTGAGTGTGGGGGAGTGTGGGTGTGTGAATTCAAAATGAACTGACAGCTTCACCGTTTAGGATGAATGGATGGATTCCTAAGCCTGAAATTAACATCTTCATTGAGTTTTCTTGCTGTTCTAGGCATAGGGGTCTAGTTATTAAGGGGAGGCACTTAGAGGTACATGCAGAAAGAGCATGGACAGAAGAGAGCCTCAGAATGAAGAGTGAGAATCCACTCTTAAAAGCCTTTGCTAAGTAGGGGGTTCAGAAAAAAGTGGAATAAAAGGACTTTCTGGTTAACCGAAGGTCAAACAAACCTTGACTTTGTAGTGTGCCACCGTCATTCATCAATGTGAGAGTTCATGTTTCTATGTGCAGTGCATATGATTGATAGTTTCCCACGGTAGTGCATCTTGCTTCCTTGGAGGTCAAAAGGAGAATGCTGAAGAAGGAGAATCAAGCCTTGAGCCAAGAATATGACATGCCCACTTAGTGTCTGGTTGTAAGTCAGTCCTGATCACTTTCAAAGCCGCTGTCACTTTCATGTCTTTGAGCTCCTTCTTCTCTCTAGTACCATTAGGTAGCAGGGAGGGGCTGGACCTTTGCTCTCCATTCTACAGATGCTAACACCGAGGTCAAGCAAAGGAGGGATGTAGATATCTATAGGATGAACTCTCCAGAAGAACCAGACCCAGAGCCTAGCACTGCTGCTCCCTGTCTAGGCTCTTTGTGATGGCCAGTGGAGTTATCTTGCTGGCCCAGGAGGTGAGGTGGTTCTTCGTGGGCAGAAGGACTCAGAGAGTAGGGTAGGAAATGAAGGCAGCCCAGGAACCCATGGGGGTGGATGTGGGAGCCAGACTGTGGAAAAGAACAGAGAGCATAGTCTCTATTCTTGTAACAGGAATTTCTCCCTCTATTATGCGAGAACCCTAGGCCTTGAACTCGGGGCCTGAATGATGTCCTTAACTCTTTTGTTCATCCCAAGGTCTTCTCTTGTATGGATTGGACACTGAGTCATGTGAGTTCAGCAGCAGTAACAAGCTGAATTCCAGAGATCAGGAAAGGAGCCATCCTTAGCCAGGTGGCCCCATCGCTTGGGGCTCTGTATCACAGGTTCTTCCACTACCTCCCCCCGCCCTCCCCCCATCCCACAGTGAGGCAGCGTCAGCTATATTTTCCATTCCGTAGCACCTGTTTACCGGCTCCTCTTTCCTTCTCCCCCCTCCCCCAAATCTGTGTCCGACAGAAATTCTGGACCTGAACCAGCCTTTTCCTTTTGTTGATAAGGGAGAAAGAGAGCAAGAGCTAGAGAGAGCAAGCGAGTGTGTGTCTGCCAGCAGCTCCTCCCTGGGAGTACACATCTCCTTGAGGGAAGGAACACGCAGTGCTGGCCTTTGGAATTGGCAGGCAGTGTGCTGTTCTCTGTCTGATAAGAGGTACTGTAAATAAAACTGTACACCATGGCCTGTTGTAAAATGCCCTGCGTCTGTACTCATTGTTCTCACAGCTTATGCTTTTTTTGGGTCTGCTGTTTTGGTACACCCTGTACTTCCTTATGTAAGCAGCCATGCATATCTCATCAGAACATTCAAGATGTTTATTTTAAAATCTCAAGGAATTAACAAAAAAAAAAAAAAAGGACGCACCACTAACATGAGATGCTGGCAGGCTGGCAGGAGCTAGGTGTTTTTCAGTGGTTCCTTTTTTTTTTTTGGTTGTTGTTGTTAATTATTATTAGCTTGGGCTAGGGAAGGTTTTGGAGAGGGAGGGTTGTAATTGTTTTCTTTTCTCATTGGCTCTGCTTTCTATCCTTCAGAGAGACGCCACTTTGCATCTGATGGCCTTCGGCTTCTTTTATTTCTTTCTTGATGCTCTGGATTTCCAGCCCCGATTCTGATTAGGAAGACAAGTGGGAGGGGGCTCTCAGTACTTGGCCAAGGGGGAAAAGCTAGAGGAGGGGGCCAGCTGGTAGGAAGCTTGTCCTGGCTTCTACTCGATTCCAGCTCTTGTTTTCATTGGACTCCTGGCACTCAGATAATGCCTTATGTTTTTGTAAGTGCATTCTTGGCTAGTCCCCTCAGTTGATTCCTGAGAGTTGGGGTGATCTTTACTCCCACATCTGGAGGCTTCCAACCAGCCCAGGCCTCAGTCAGGCTGTAATGTCTTGAATCCTTCTCTCCTCACCAAACCTGGACCTGCTCTGTGGATGCCTCTGCCCCTTAAACTCTGTCTAACCCTCTAAGGAGGTGGCCACCCCTCCCCACTCCCTTAGTGAGATAAGAGTGAATCTGGAGCCAGGTGCTGGTGGCTCACGCCTGTAATTCTAGCTACTCAGGAGGCAGAGATCTGAGGATCACGGTTCAAAGCCAGCCTGAGCAGGGAAGTCGTGAGACTCTTATCTCCAATAAACCACCAGAAAACCAGAAGTGGTGATATGGCTCAAGTGGTAGAGCACTTGCCTTGAGCTGAAGAGCTGAGGGACAGTGCCTAGGCGCAGAGTTCAAGCCCCACGACTGACCAAAAAAAAATGTAGTATTGAAAGCATCTTTGAGCTGTGATATGCAGGGTCCCTGGAAGTCTGGCAGGGGCAAGGATGTTTGTCTGTCTGGCTGTCTGTGTTTTGTGACTCCCAGGTGAATAAGCTGGATTGAGGGAGGAGATGTCTCACAGAAGTTCACTGGCGTCTGTCAAGGGCCCATTTTAGTCTTCTGGCGGTCTGCCTGGGAGCAGAGGCTCACTGATGGGGGCAAGTACTAGTCAGCTTCACTTTGCAGCCTTCCCATTTTTCTCCCTTCAACTTCCTGAGTTCTGGTCAGAGACCATGCCCTTGAGTTTAAAAAAAAAAAAAAAAAAAAAAAAAAAAAAAAAAAAAAGGCACCTTAAAGAACCCAGAGTATGTGGAATAAGGACTCTGCCACCCCCTAGGGGACAGCCTGGCAGTGCCCTACCTGGTCATGGCCCCTTTTCCAGGCTAGTTTTGGAAGCAGGAACCTGCATGAGAGGTTCTTGACCCAAGCATCAGGTACGTACAAGCTGTGTGCCAGGTGCGGCGCAGAGCCATGGGGATTCAGCAGATCCCACAACAGATACCAGCCTGCTCTCACAGAGCATCCAGTCTGTCCACTGGGGAAGGCAGCAGAGTCTGGAAACATAGCCACACTGAATGGGGCTCCTGGGGCTTGTCCGGGTAGATTGATGAGCTGAGTCAGTGAATAGCTACTGGAACTGACATACTGGCCCTATGACAAGAGTTTTGTGGTTCTTTCAACAAAACCATCTCTCACCTCTAAATCAGAGGGACTTGGGAGCTGTGCGAGTGTGTGGTGGAGACTTGAGACTTACTTTGTATAAGATAGATGGCCCCTACATAACTGTGCATTGAATTTCAGTAAAATCAATCATACTTTAATTGCACGGAGGGAGTTCTTCTTTAAAGCGGTAATGAGTGGTGATGATGGTGACTGCTATTTACTGCTTCTGTGTCTCTACCCACAGACACGGAGCCCAGCCCTTTACTTACCTCTTCCCAGCTCTCTGGGGAGCCGACTACTCCTACTGTTCCCCTTCTACAGATGAGGCCATGGGCTCACTAAAGTTAGGACATGCTGGAGGTCACAGCCAGTGACTGAGCTCTGCTGGGATTTGAACTCTGCTCTGTCTGACCCCAAATCCTGAGCCCTTAACCATACCCCATCGCCTCCTGGGGTAGAAATAGCTTCCACGGTTTCTTATAACTGCAGCAGAGCGCCTCTATGAATGACAGGCACTTTAGTGATCCTAACTATTCACCATCTCCCCCAGCTTTCCCATAGTGTCAGTGAAGTAGGCAGACATGCTCGTCTATTGTAAAGATTCCTTCACAGACAGGAGATGACTTTGGTGAGTGGCTCAAGGCAAGCTGGGAACCAGCACTCCCAACTCCAGATCCTGAGTTTCTCTTCTTTGATGCACTTGATGTCTGATTGACCTGAAGAGTGGTATAGAGATTGCTCTCTTGTTACCCTCCTGCTCTTCTCTCTCTTTGCCATCTTTCTCTCACCCCCATCTTCCCTCACCAAGCCTAGCCCATCCAGCTGGCCTCGGGTTCTTTCTTTGCCTACTGTGGATGTTTCCAGATAGCAGTGTTGCTTCTTTACTGCCTCCTCTCTTCCAGTTCTTCTCACAATTACCAGCTCATTCCAGCCCACGTCCTAGACTGCCACATCCAAAATAACAGCTTCTGGTACTCTCTTATTCCTTTATACCATTGCATGTTTTATATTGGCCTACTTTAAAAAAAAAGAAATCTGCTTTCCTCTCATTTTATTTGGCAGTACTGGGGATTGAACTCAGGACCTCACATTTGCAAGGAAGGTTTTCTACCACTTGAGCCACACCTCTAGCCCCTTCAGTTGGTTATTTTTAAGGTAGGGTCTTGGCTTTGTGCCCTGGTCAGCTTGGGCTGTGCTCCTCCTATTTGTGCTTCCATGTTGCTGGGGAAGATGGGTACACTTCCACCCCTGTGTCTGGCCCTTGTGTTCCCCCTGTACATAAGATGACAGGCAGGCAGCATAACACCCAGCCATTGATTGAGATGAAGTCTCAAGAACTGGTAATCCCAGGCTGGCTGTGAACTTCAATCCTCTATTTCCACCATTCTCCCAAGTAGCCGGGATTATAGGCATAAGCTACCACTCCCAGAGGTGCCTCCCTCTTTTGAATCTAAACTCCATGAGGGCAGAGATTTGATCCTTTTTGCTTACTTACTGTGATTCATAAAATATACTTCTCAGGGCATCCACAACCCAGCCCCCATATGTAGGATGAGGTGACCATGACCACCTCTGTGTCCTTGAGGTTCCCCCTGCTTTGGGATGGGGCGGGGATTATGGGTGGAAATTCTGCTACTAGGTCCTCACACACCCAGGCCTGCTTTTCCCACCTCCTCCATTGATGCTTTATGAATGTATTCGGGGCTGAATGATGTCACCGTAATGCATTTTGGGAATAGCCATGTGGTCCGTACACACTCGAGTTGCTTTGAATGCAAGCCTGACCTCATACTGAAGGCAGCAGCGAACAACACGCGCACAGTAAACAGGCAGAGACTGTCTTATTGATTAACAGATGAGGCCTTTATTATCGATCAAAGCTGGGTGAGGAAATTTATCACTTTTAATTTCAGGGCTGCCAAATATTTCTGCCTCTGAGCCAGCCATTGCAGAGACGATTTAAAGGTGCAGCTCCTAGGGAGAGCAGGTGTCTGGTGTACTGGGTTTGGTTCTTATTTTTTTTAAGCCTGGTTTTGCTTTTTGGGGTCACCCTGGAGAATTTGGAGAATCAAAGTCTGTCCTGGCAGGGATGGGAGGAGACGAGGCCAGCAGCGGGAGCCTATATCTGTGTTATCTGTGTGCAGTGAAGAAGCTGACTCAAAGTCCTTGAAGACAGGGACGTTCACACACTGAGCTCAGTTTCGTGACTTCAGCCAGTGGGGTGGAGTGAAGAAGGACGTTGAAAGCAAGCAGATGCGGTCAGGCTTGGGTCGAGCCAGCAGCCTTCACGAGATCATGTGTGCTTATGTGTTTTTTATCTTCCTCTGAACTCTGATGGTAGATAGGCCTCCTTCCTTTCCAACCTCCCTCCTTCCTTTCTCTCTGCTGCTCAGTCGTTAAAGTGAGATGCTACTACAGCCCACATCCATGGCTGTTTCTGAGAACCCATCCACACCACACCTCTTTGAAGCCCCACACACCACTTCACTCAAGCGTAGGGCTCCAAGCAAGATGGCCAACCTCTCGAGGCATCCATTTCCCCTACCCTCCACCCTCAGTCTTCTGGAGAGAGCCGTGAGAAACAGATAGAAGCAACAGGATTGCAATTAGAATCGGATCCCTTACAGATCCACAGAAAATCATTGATGGCTTAATGATTTGGGACTAGGGGGAGTTGCTCATTGCCAGGGAGCCCTGGCGTTATCTAGCCCCAACGTCCCCACCCTGGCTTGCTCTGCTCTTTGAGAGACTTTCTGCATTTCCCGTGTGAATGGATGAAAGTGCTTCTAGCCGTCGCTTCTGTGAGCACGCAGAGAAGCTTTGCTATCCTCCCTGATAGAAATGTTCAAAGCCATAGACCAGGTGTTTGGACTGAGGATGTTCTACAGGTTGAAGGACATCTAGAGGTCAGCACAGGATTCTCCCTGCCTCCAAGAGAAACCCAACTCCAGCCATCTCAGGCAAATGACAAGAGAGAGAGAGAGAGAGAGAGAGAGAGAGAGAGAGAGAGAGAGAGAGAGAGAGAGAGAGAGAGAGAGAGAGAGAGAGTGTGTGTGTGTTTAAAGCTCCATTCTTGTTTTTTTTTTTTTTTTAAAAAACTTCTTAAAGAGCTGGAGGTTACTTTGGTCAGTAAAACTGGCACTTCAGATATAAAAAAAAAAACCTTCTTAAGTAGTTGTGCAAAGAGATTTTAATTCAACACATCAGGTTATAAGTATAATGTGTCTTGATTAACATCATCTTTTCCATTGTCCTCATCCTCTTCTATCCCAGATCTATCCCACCAATACCCTCAGTTACCTTCTTCTATTTCCATATATGTACATTGGATAATATGAATGAATTTATCTACCTTTCCTCTCTCCATTTGTCTATCTCCATCCCCTTGACTTTATTTATTTATTATTTATTTATTTATTATTTATTTATTTATTGTGGGCCAAGAGGCTTGAACTCAGAGCCTAGGTGCTGTCCCTGAGCTTTTTTGCTTTCCCACTTTGAGCCACAGCTTCACTTCCAGTTTCCAGGTGTTTAATTGGGGATACGTGTCTCATAGACTTTCTTGCCCAAGCTGGCCTCCAACTGCAATTCTCAGATCTCAGTCTTCTGAGTAGGATTATAGGCATAAGCCTATAAATTCATGTTGCCCTGGGGTGTTGAATCTCTGCTCTATTTAATCAATCCCTGTGTATTGAACACCTACTAGAGTGCACCCTTAATATTTGGAATATAGGGATCATACTCTATAAGGTCCTATAGTCTTCACTGGAACAACTATTCCTTAGTGTTTAAGTCTGGGGCTAGTACCGGGGCTTGAACTCAGGGCTTTGTACTCTTGCTTGGCTTTTTTTTTCTTCTTTTTTTTTTCAGGATTCTTTTTTTTAATTTTAATTTTTTTTATTGTGAAAATACTGTACAGAGGAGTTACAATTACATGGGCAAGATAATGAGTACATTTCTTATCAAGCATTGTAGCCTCCTCCTTTGTTTCTCTTGCTTGGCTTTTATTTGCTGAAGGTTGGTGCTCTCCCCCTTGAACATCTCCCCTTACAGATTTTTTTGATGGATAATTGGAGATAAAAGTCTCTCAGATTTATCTATCAGAGCTGGCTTTGAACTTTTCAGATCTCAGCCTCCTGAATAGTTAAGATTAAAGGTATGAGCCACCAGCACCAGGTACTTAAATATAAGCTAATCCTCCAAGGCTTTACTGGGATTTGACTTAAGGGCTTCATGCTTGCTAGGAAAGCAGGATCTCTACCACTTGAGCTATCTCCCCAAGCCTTTCTATTTTAGCTTTTTTTTTTGTATCAGTCATGGTTTTTATATGTTTTTTATTGTAAAAATAGTGTACAGCGGTGTTAGAGTTACGTGAGTAAGGTAATGAGTACATTTCCTATGGAGCATTATTACCTCCTCCTTTGTTTTTACCCTCCTACCCCTTCCCTCCCCAACTCCCTACTCCCATTGTAACAATGAGATATACAAGATGCTATGTTGAAAATGAACCCAATCTCATGTTTTATTCCTGGATAATGGTTTTCTTATTTATACCTCTCCATGTAGCTGGTATGGCAGGCATGAGCCAGTGGCTTAACTTCTTTTTTGAAGGGAACAGAGTTGGTAGGCGGGGTCTTGCTATGTAGCCTTATCTGGTCTTGAACTCGAGATCCTCCTGCCTCAGTCTCCCCTACTGGTATTATAAGCATGCATTCCAACACCAGGTCTTACACTTTTTAAAAGGTAGTAGAACCATTTTTTTCCAAATGCAATCTTTTGAAAAGACCTAATGTATAAAATGAATCAATGAGGCTTGCAGTTTTTTTTTGTTTCTGAGTTCAGAAACTTACCTCCTTTTAATATATATAATTTTCTTGTTATTAATTATTAAGGTATTGTACAGAGGAGTTACAATTCCATAATCAGGTAATAAGTACAGTTCTTTTTGAACAGTGTCACCCCTTCCTTCACTTTCCCTCAGTTTTCCCCTCTTGTCCCTGCCTACGTGTTGTATAGTTCATTTTTACGTAGTATATATTGAATACCATGACTGAATTTGTTCACCCTTCCCTCCCTCCACTTCTATGTCCCGTTCTGTCCCCCCCAAAAAAAGAAAAAAATAAAACAAAAACACCACCACCACTAACAACAACAAAAAGTCATTTTCCCATTTCCTGGAGTTCATTTTGACAAATGGTATTGTAGATGTTCAGAGAAATTACACTTTGGGGCTCTTCCCGGAAGAGTATACTCCTTTAAAGTATGACTGTGGGTGAATGCCTAGAGTCCTGTTATCGTTGCTGTCTAGTTGTATTTTAGATCCGTTTCCATGTATAGGAGAAAGCATGCACTGTTTGTCTCTGAGCAGAGGTCACCTCTTATCCAGAAAGGATTTTTAGAGAAGGATCCCTGAGGAGGCTTTCAAGAGTGAAGTTAGGCTACCAAGGTTCAAATCCACCTCTACTGTTACCCACAGTGTGACATTAGACAGACTACTTAACTTGTCTTAAGTTTCCCTTTACTCGTGTGCTAAATAGGGTATAATAGTATGTACTTCAAAAGGTTGCTGTTAGAGGAGTTAAAGGAAATGATATATATTAAGTGCTTAGCATCATGCCTGGTATATGGTAAGGTCTTGGGAATCTGAGGTGGTTTGAAAACAACACAAGGTGTTATAATAGTCTACAAGGTGCTAATGTATAATTCAACATGCAGAAGCACTCAACTGCCTCTCCTTTCTTCCAGCGGGTGCCAAAGCCTTTGTCTGTGACCAATGCGGCGCACAGTTCTCCAAGGAGGACGCCCTGGAGACACACAGGCAGACCCACACTGGTAAGTTGCCTTTGATTCCCAACCTCTAGGATTCTCGAAGTTTCCCAGCATCCTAGTGCATGGGTCTGAAGTGTGCTGGTGGCATTATCTTCTTTACCAACACAAGGTCCAGTTATTCTTAGGGGTCATTGTGAGTGGGGCTGGGCTTTTGGTGCCCATGGTAACTCTTGCCTGTGGGGCAGGGCATGAATTTATAGGTGTTGATGGAAATTTATAGGTGGGAGCAACTGTCCTGGAGGAGGCCAAGATTCTATCTGAAGCCCCGTCTTCAATGCTCTTGCTGAGGCCTTAGAAGCCTGTGGTGTTAGCTAAGATTCCCCTTCCTTAAGAAAATGATGAGGCCTTTTGTACCCTTCCGATGAAACTCTTGAGTCTTCATAGAGCCACAGTGGGCTGGTGTGAGGATAGAGCCATCATCTAAAAGATGGCGCCCATCACTCACATCTGTTAATCCTAGTTACTTAGGAGTCTGAGCTCTGAAGATCAAGGTTGGACGCTAACCTGGGCAGGAAAGTCTTGGAGACTCTTACCTCTGATTAACCAGTAAGTGGAGCTGTGGCTCAAGTGGTAGAGCGCCAGCCTTGAGCAAAAAGCTAAGGGTCAGTGCCCAGGCCCTGAGTTCAAGTCCCAGTATGGCTCAGAATAAACACACAAACAAATAAATAATGACTAAGATATCATTTGACTTGATTTCAAGGCGTTGATTTTGCAGCCTCATCGTGATGGATATCACCCTGCCACCATTGCTCTGGTGCCTCCTGATGGAAGGCTTACCATGTGCCAGGCACTGTTTTTACTTGCCCAGTCTTCCAGAAACCCTGTGAGGTGAAGGCTACTTCCACGACTCAGATGAGAAACTGGGGCTCCAAGAAGGGAAAGGGATATGCTGACTTCCACTGGGGGGACAAACAGGTGCTGTAGAGCCCTCAGTTCAGAGATTACTGCCTGCATTTAATCCTGACTCTGCCACTTCCTGTTCGTAGAACCACAGGTCAATTTCCCAAACTGTCTTCATTTGGGTTCCCTCATCTGTTAGAAAAGCACAGTCATTTGTATCTATCACATAGCAGAGGGTTGTTATGGGGATTAAAGGTAATGTTTTATTTGAAGTGATTCTCGGTGTATGAGTCACAGGAAGCATTCAACAAATAGTAGTAGATGAGTTTAGTTTGATAAATGTGTATTGGGGTTTCTCCAGTGTGCCTGTTTAGACATCGGAGATAGAGTCACATAAAAGATAGACAGCATTTCTGCCCCCTATGGAACTGAGATTCTAAATGGGGGACTGGATCAGCAAGTTAGTATATGATGAAATGTTGAGTTGTAATAAATGGTATTAAGCGGGGGTGGGGGTGGAGGGGATGAAGCAGGAGGAGAGATAGAAAGTGACAGGGAGGAAAACAGTATTTTGGAAGAAGTAAGTCACTCCGAGATCTCTGGGAAGAAGGTGCAGCACCTGCCAAAGCTCTTAGACTGCGTTGGGCCTGATAAGTCCAAGGATGAACAGGGTAGTCTGGCAGAGATGAAGACATGAGTTGGCAGATGAGTGCAGAAATCAAGCAGGTCTCTCAACCCTAGTAAGGAATTTGAGTTTTGTGAGAGGGGAAAGAAATATTTGCAAATCATGTATTCGGTAAGGAACACAGAGGTAGAAAATATAAAGAACTCTTATAACTTGAAAATAAAACACAAGCCAGGCATGGTGGCTCATCCCTGCAGTCCTAGCTATGCACACACACAGAGTTCCTGTTCCTGAAGGAAACAAAGGTGGTAGTCTTTGCCTTCCACCCGTGGGGGTGGGGGAGGAGGAGGAGGTGGAGGAGGAGGAGGAAGAGGAAGAAAAAGGCTCACAGGAGAAAACCTCCACCAGAGAGAAGTCAGCTGTGTAGGCTCCAGTACCCTGTATGCCACATGTAACTTGCCCATTAAAGATTGGGTCAACTGAGCTCTTGGGGTAAGGGATGGAGAAGATGAATCTGCATTAGGGACATGAGGCCAAGGCAGGGGGCCGTAAGGAACACCCATTGCTTGGGTGTGGGTTGGAGATGGTGAAAGGCTCAGCAGTAGCAGGTGTGGGCCAGTACTGTGCTCTGTGCTGAGGGGAGACGTCATGGCAGCCTCACCCTCCTTAGGAAGGGGGGGCGCCCAGGAGAAAGGAGAGGACTGATGGTAGGGAATGTTGAAAACAAAGCTAAAGTTACTGGAGAGAGACAAGCCCAGTGAGGCGCCAGGTGTCATGGGATTGCCAACAGGAGAGCAGAGAGAGGTGGGGGGGGGAGAAGGAGAGGGAGAAGGAAAGAGAGGGAGGGAGGAGAGGGAAGAAGGAGCAAGGGCAAGTGAGCAACTGAATGCCCTGGGAAGAAGTAGAGACCCTGGGGTGAGTAGAACAATGCTAATCCCATGTGACATTTTTGGTACTTTAGATTATAGGACATGTTCCATACCAGTTGTTCAGATGAGATAACAAAGATCTGGGAGCTGCCCTCTGGGAAGGGGAGAGCTGAAACTTGATCAGCTTCATTCCTCTTCCTCCTCTTCCTCATCCACCTGCACATTCATTGACTGGCCGTTGTCTGCGGGTTTGTGGACCAGGCAGTTGATGGAGAGCTCATTCAGTGTCATTGAGATCATCACTCAGTCCTAGGTAGGACTCTTTTGCACTCCCAGGGTCATTTAACTAAGAATTTCCCCAATATTCTGATTCCAAATCTTCCCCCTTGGACTAGGACACAATTTCCCTGAGTCAGATTGTATCTGAGAGCTCCATGCCCCAGGCCACTAACTGAGGGGGTAATAAAACAAGTGACAGTGCATAAGGTTGGGTGACAACCCCGGCTTGCAGGTATGCTAGAGACTGAAAAATGAACTTAGAAAGTAATTCCAATTCCAGTTTAGACAAGCAAACAACATCATAAGACACCCCACACACACCTTTTTTTTTTAAAGTGTTTTGTTTTGTTTTGGTTTTTGGATGTTGTTTTTTTGTTTGTTTGTTTGTTGGTGCTGGTATTGGAGCTTCAACTCAGGACCTAGACACTGTTTCCTAGCTTTTGTGCTCAAATATAATGCTCTACCATTTGAGCCACTACTCCACTTCCATCTTTTTGGTTTTTACTTGGAGTTGAGAATGTCATAGACTTTCCTGCCTGGTCTGGGCTGGCATGAAACCATGATTCTCAGATCTCACCCTCTTGAGGAGCTAGGATTACTACCTCCTGGCTTGACCACTCTCCTTTTTTACCCCACTGAGCAGAGGTTTCAATCCTGGTGTGTGTGACAGTCCCCTCTCCCCACCCCTTGTTGCCTTTCTACAAAGATCTTGATGAGCTCAAGCTGGTGCTTAAGGAGGCCACACTTATGGCAGGGCTGAGCCTGGGCTATGTTGTCATATTTCAGTTTTCTGTTTTGGTACAGCAAAGACTTTGAAGAGATAAACAGAGATCACTTTACACCTTTTATATTATGACAAATACATATTGCAAAACACTGCTGCTTCCAAAATGTTTAGGCTACAGAACAGCGAGGAATTAACAGCTAGGCAGCTCTCGAGACACTGTGGTTCATTTACACATCAGAAATTTTGTGGCTTTTTTTTTTACACTGTTGAGTAAAGTAAGAGTGAGAAAACACACATGCACACGTGTGCATATTCAAGGCACACCCAGGGTGCTGCCTAAGTTTGAATAGCAGGGAAAGTCTTACATTAATAAGTAGTTCTTTTAAGTCCAGATAAACTGATAAATACCATTAATGGCTTAATTTATACTCTGGGTTTGAAATTTGACACACAGACACTATCTTGGCTCAGGAAAACACCAGTGGTTTTGTGCCAGAGGTTTTAATGACCGATCGGTAATATAAATTGCTGCATCACTGGACAGAAATAGCTCCTCCATGTCATTTGATCTGGAAACTTCTCCGGCCAGGCAGCAGTTAATAAATTTAAAAATAATTACCGTCTTTATTCAAAGTCAAACTAATTAGGAATGAGTTTTACAAATCATAATGTTGTTCAGGCCACTGTACATTCCCATTTGAAACTCACACAGGCCTGGGGCAACAGACAGAGGAAAATGGTGTTAATTAGAGGGCAGAAGAGTGGTGCTGGGCTCAGTAGGAGAGTGCTGGGAGCATCTTCAACATGTCTTGAGGGAGAAGACAGGAGGTGTCAGCCATGAGGGTGACCTGTAGGAACTTCACCCCTTTAAGTCTAGATGTAGAGAACTGACGAGCAGCCACAAAGGAGGTTTGAGATCAGTCAGGGATGGTCTGTGTCATCCAGGCCAAACAGAGACAAGAGCAGGCTGACAGGTGGATGTGAGTGGACATGGAATGACTGCTTGGGAGGTAGGGAGAAGGATGTGCCTGGAAGCAGAGGGAGATACAGGATGATCCCTGGAAGGCTTTGCTTTCTAGGCAGAGTATGAATTCTAATGGAGTAGCTCAGGCTTATGTAGCGAAGACTATAGGAAAGAGAGACCCCCATGGAGCTTGAAGTCCCTGAATGTAATTCAGGATATCAATGCCTGATATCCCAGAATTTGGGATCTGATATCACAAATTCCAGCTCGGACACTTACAAATTTGATGACCTTGGGCAGATTGCTTAACTTCTCCAGGCCTCCTTCTAACATCAGGGCAGTCATGGTGCCTTGACATTGTATATGGAGTATTATAAGGATGAAACCTAACAGTCCAGGTGAAATGCTTGGCATAGACCTTGAGTGTACCCTCAGGAGAAGGTGGTGGTGATTACTGTCCTTGAGTCTTTACCCCTCACTGGGTGGGTGAGAGAGGAAGGGCTGAGTCTAGGTGATGGTGGTGTAGACACGGCAACTGCATCCAGCTTTCCCAAGGCAGAGATGGGCTCTTCCAGGACCCCTTCTTACATCCTTGGGTCAAGAGGACATCTCCAGTATGTCCAATGTGGCCCCTTCAGTGCAGCAGAGAGAAGTCAGGGAAAATGAGGTTTCACATTTGGCGGGGTGGGGGGGGGCGGTTAGATTTGGTAGATCTTAAGAACCCAGGACCTGGAATGCCCAAAGCAGCCACGAGAACCACCTCCATGCAATGTCTAAATAAGTGATGTGTAAACCTAGTCTGGGCAGGCAGCAAACCGGAATTGAGATTAAGCTGGCATTCCAGCCTCCAGGAGCACCATGCATGTATCCTTCTATAACTTAAGGAAGGGCGCTGCATGGTGTCCTCATGAAACAGGAGTTCTGAGTTCTTAGTGAAGTCTCATATCTGTCATCACTGGGAGCCTGAGTATTTTGGATATTCTTGTAGGACCTTCTGTTTCTTCCTAGAGGTAAAAAGGCAGACAAATACAACTAAGGTTATTCCTAGGTCTAGCATCCATGGGCCCAGGGTGCTAGGTTGAACTAGACTTTAGGTTTGTACCTCAGAGCAATTCCGCTCTTTCCTTGAGCCCTGTCCAGCATATCTGCTAGGTTAGTGATTTTGTTTTCTGAAGATCCAAGTAGCCTGTGTAACCAGCTTGAGCCCTGTCTTTTCTTTATGCATTTATTCTCTGAATTTTAAAGTACCTATCATAATGGGCTATATAATGAGCTACAAAACTTGGTCCTTCTGAAACCTATAGTACTTGTCGCAATGAGTGAGTAGTTTGGTTTTATATTAGGTCTAGATAGTTCAACAGCTAGCCTCTCTTGGGTCCTTCTGAGTTACAACCTATCAGGTAGACATTTTTTTCTATCTTGTATTTGATGGAGAAAACAGACCCAGAGGGACTTGGAACTAGCACTTGAAGGTAGAGCAAGATACAATGTGTGTCTTAGGTTCCCTCATTCAGGATCTCCCATCTCCAGGGGACCTGGACATTCAATTGATGTACATTTGGAAAAGGGAGGGATCAGTTAAGAACTAACAATCCCCAAACAAGAATTAAGACACACAAGTTCTTACTTTCAGCCCAAGCTTTTTCAACTCTCTTACTACAGAATTAAGACTTTTCTTATAGTGGTCTAGAAAAAAATTATGTAATTTCTACCTTCCTGTGTCCCAGGGAATGTCACTCCATTGGATGCAAATGTTGAGATGCTGATTTTCCTAGACTTGATATTGGATATATGCATACATTCTACATCTTTCAAACTAGCCCCATTGATGGCCAAGTGTGCCTTCAACCTCGTGTTGACCACCTGCTTCTCCTGGTCCTCTCTCTCCCCTCTGATTTGTTCATGATGGTTGGAGAAACCAACAGGAATGGCATTGGCTCTGAACTTCAGGTTGGAAAATGGAGCCCTTGTTTGGAGTGTTGACCAGAGGAAGGATGCAGGAGTAACAGGCAGGGCTGAGGATTTAATGGATGAGTGGCTGCATTCTTTCCCTTGGAGTGGCCGCAGCTGGCCCTGTCTCTCTCCTGCCCTGAGTCTGGCAGGATGGACAGTACTGAGCACTTAGGAGCCATGTCAGGGTAGTTGGCCCTAGTCCATCTAGCAACAGGCAAACCAGCAACTAGTCTGGCTTCTCCTAGGGCCTGTCCCCAGAGGAGGCAGGGAAAGAGAGAAGGAACAGATTATAGAGAAATAAACATACTGTATTTAAAACTTCATATATACCAAGGAGGGGAGGGGAGAAAGCGTCAGATCCTTGCCGCACGCTGGGAAATAGTGGGAGGACAGAACCGTGAGTCATCTAGGTGGACACACGGGCTCTATGCAAGTTGGTGTGACCTCCACATTGAAAGCATAATAGCGTTTGACTTTTATAAATATCAGAGGTGATCTGGATAGCATTTCACATGGTGTGCCAAGGAATTTAACACGGGAAGCTGGAGCTCCACAGCGGCCGCAGAGCGTCATTGGCATTTGGGAAGGAGGGTCATGTGCTGCTGTTTGTACAGTCAGTGCCCCAGCATAGATTTACTCTTGACCTAATTTCATGCTGTTACTATAAAGGCATGTTTGATGCCTAATATAGAGTTTTATTTTCCAAGCACAGAGCTCTCAGCTCTGTTGGAGCTGCTTGCTATAGAGTGGGGAGGGACAAGCCAGCTGTCACCTGCGGGCCCAGACATGCTGCCTTCTCTTCTCCTCTTTGCTCCCAGGGCTCCGCTGGAGAAACCCCTCAGAGCTAATATTTTAACTAATAAATTTTTGCATTTTGAAGAGCAGTGTTAGATTTGCAGCAAAACCGCCTGTAACATATATGCTTCCTGTATAGCCCCTGCACGCGCGCACACACACACACACACACACACACACACACACACACACACACACACACACACACACACACACACACACACACACACACACACACACACACACACACACACACACACACACACACACACGTACGTCCCTGGCTGTTATATCCATACCACTGTACCACAGTCAGTGAAACCACACAGATACCTCAACCGTCATCTCAGGTCCATGGTTGATGGTCGGTGGGTTTGGACATCGCCACCATTGTAATATCACAGAGTAGTTTTGCTGCCTGGAAAATCCTCTCCTACCTCAATCCTTTTCTTTTTCTAGAGGTACTAGGATTTGAACTTGGAGCCTTAATATTGTTAGGCAAATACTCTGCCACTTGAGCCATGCCTCTGACCGATTATTATTATTGTTGTTGTTGTTGTTGATAGGATCTTGTCTTTTTGTCCAGACCAGCCTGAGACTGCAATTCTCATGTAGCTGGGATTACAGGTGTGTTTTACTCTCTGGTCCATCTTATTGATTGAGATGGGAATCTAGCTTTTTAACCTGGGATGCTCTCCCCCCATGATCCTCCGGGTCTCTTATCTCCTTTGCAGCTGGGATTATAAGCACAAGCCTTAATATTCACCACACCCCAATATTTTTCATGAGAGCCATTGCTGCACTGGACAGTGTTTGAGAGAAGCAGAGGTATTTGGTTATTTGGGGATTAGAGAAAGAGAATTGGGCCCAAGTAGATTTGGAGCTCCTTTGCTTAGTGCTCATCTTGAGCATCCATTGGGTTCTAGGATGCGGATACAGCTGAGAGAAGGGCACATATGACCTTCATCCTCCACACGCCTCCTAACATCGCAGAAGCAATGTTGAACACTGTTGGGGGGTGTGGGGATGGGGGGCGCAGGCATGAAAGGGGACATGGTACTTGGAAGAGAAATACATTAGGGGAACTTCGGTTTTCAAGCTGGCTCTGCCACAGACTTGCTTTATGACACGGTACAAATTGCTTCGTTTCTCTCCCTCTCTCAAATGTAAGGTGTGGGAATTGGGCAAGGGAAGAAAAACAAGGCTGCTGGGGGTTTGTGTGTTTCCAAGCACAGCCTAAGATGCTCCGATGTGATCTTGTGTTGATGGTCTACTTTTTGTCAGCCTTAGTGTTCACATTAATAATAGATGGCTGTGCTGGGTGCTAGTGGCATTCTAGCTGCTTACGAGCTGGAACCGAGGTTCTATGCCAGCCCAAGCAGGAAAGTCTGGGAGGTTATTATCCCACCAAAAAAGCCAGAAGTGGTACTGGGGCTCAAGAGGTACCAACCTTGAGCAAAAGGGTGGGTGGGGGAGCGGAGCTCAGAACAGTGCCTAGGCCCTGAGTTCAAGAGCCTCAGGATTAGTACAAAAATAAACAAACACTCCCAAAACAAACAAAAAAATAGATAGTTATAGTAAAGACTCAATAAAGAAATATAGCCCAGCGAGGCACTGGTGGCTCACGCCTGTAATCCTAGCTACTCAGGAGGCTGAGATCTGAGGATTGTGGTTCAAAGCCAGCCTGGGCAGGAAAGTCCCTGAAAACCTTATCTCCAGAAAACCGGAAGTGGTGCTGTAGCTCAAGTGGTAGAGCGCTAGCCTTGAGCTGAAGAGCTGAGAGACAGCGCTCAGGCCCAGAGTTCAAGCCCCAGCACCAACCAAAACAAAACAAAAAGAAATAACAGCCCAGAGACTGACTTAGAACAGTCTTTTTGATCGCTGCCATTTGCTGTATGTGTGTGTGTGTGTGTGTGTGCGCGTGCGTGCGTGCGTGTGTGTGTGTGTGTGTGTGTGTGTGTGTGTGCGCACGCGCATGCGCGCACGCGCGCTAGTACTGAGGTTGAAATTGAGAGTTTTGAACTCTCCACTTGGCTTTATTTTCCACTCAAGGCTGTCACTCTACCACTTGAGCCACACCTCTACTTGTGGCATTTTGCTGGTTAACTGGAGATAAGAGTCTCTTGGATGTTTCTTCCCTGGCTGGCTCCAAACTGAGATCCTCAGATCTCAGCTTCCTTAGTAGCTAGAATTATAGGTATGAGCCACTAGCACCTGGCTCCATTGCTCTTGTTTTTTTTTTAGAAGTCTACAGTTTCTGTCTCTGAGCTATAGACAAGGATTTCCTTCATCTCATATTGAAAAGCTGTTTCACAACTATGTATCAAAGATACATGAAGATACAGATCTTTTGCTTGCTTAAAAATGTTATGAAATGGGGGCTGGGAATGTAATTTAGTGGTAGAGTGCTTGCCTAGCATGCATGAAGCCCTGGGTTCAATTCCTCAGCACCATATACACAGAAAAAGCCAGAAGTGGTGCTGTGGCTCATGTGTTAGAGTGCTAGCCTTGAGCAAACAAAGCTCAGGAACAGTGCCCAGGCCCCAAAGTTCAAGCCCCAGGACTGGCAAAAACAAACAAACAAGATTGCCATAAAATGAAAGAAGAAAATGACAGAACTGGATCCTTTATTTTTTATTTATTTATTTTTTTTGGGGGGGGGGTCCGGTCGTGGGGTCTGAACTCTGGGCCTGGGCACTGTCCTTCAGCTCTTCAGCTCAAGGCTAGTGCTCTACCACTTGAGCCACAGCGCCCCTTCTGGCTTTTTTTCTTTTTGCTTATGTGGTGCTGGGGAATTGAACCCAGGGCCTCATGCGTGCAAGGCAAGCACTCTACCACTGAGCCACCTTCCCAGCCCTAGAACTGGATCTTTTAAAATTAGAATTTGGAGGTTAGTTTGGGCCTTGAGCTCTGTGGAGTGTTTAGACAACGTCCCATAGAGTCATCTAAATCCATAGCAGGTGGGTTTCCCTGTCCGGGTCTCCGACAGGGAATCCTGGGCTCAGAGAGATGTAAGTAATAGTAGGACTCAGCCAATGGCCGGACAGGACGTCCATGGATATCCCATGGAGGCTTTCAAGCTGTCTTGTCCTTATTGTTCTCATTCTCAACTGTCCCCACATCCGGGTCCCAGTTACCCACTTCCCTCACCTCCCTCATGCCTGCCCCGGTACCCCGTGCCTCGCCTTTACCTTCCCATACTCTCATTCCTTCCTCCAACCCACACCCCCTTTTCCCTAATGTCACCACCGCTGCCCAGCGACAGAAAGGAGTTAATAAAAATCCATGTGTAACTGAAACTTGAAAAGCCATAAATCGCCTTGTTTTTTTTTCTAGGATGTTGGTAGCATTTTGATTTAATAGTTGGACAAACACAAGGGCCTATTTTATTCAGAGTTTACAGGCCTCAAGGCTGTTATTCCTCCAAATTTAATAGCATTGAAATTGCAGGGTTTGCTATAATTTGCCTATCGCTTTCTGCTCCACCATTGATGTTTATTGTCAGCGGGATGGAATCTCAATCCGACTCACTTAGATAACATGTCTGTTAAACATTTAGATAATTGTACCATCATTAACTTGTCACATTATTTTAGAGATTCAAAACAGAGGCAGGGTAAGTAGAGGTACCCAAGGGGAGTGGAGGTGTAGGGGGAGAGGAGGAGGAGGAAGAGAGAACCTCTTATGAGTTAGAGAAATAGAGAGGAAGAGAGTTGATTTCACACTTTGTCATCTTGTCTAAGTTGAGGTGTATGTTTTAGAGATAGGCCTCAGGTTGCTTATGGCCGAGCCTCTCCCTTAACCACGGACCACCATGGATGACAGTCAGGTCTTCCACTCGCCGACCCCTAAAATGATGTGGCAAATGCACAGAAATCTTTGGTACTTCCTCCCCAGCTTTTTTTTTTATGTAGCAAAATCACGATCTTGTATGAGTGAGTGGATGTGTTGTGTGTTACTAAGCAGGTGCTCTGTCATTGAGCCATTCCTTGAGCTCCTTTTCTTTGCTCTTGCACTGATGACTTTTGAGATGAGGTCTTGCAAGCATGCATCCGGTCCCTGATCCTCCTATTTTTCTATTTCTCTCTGTAGCTGAGATGACAGGTGCCTGCCACCACACCCAGCTTAGTCTGTTGAGATGAAATCTCATGGACTTTACTGCCTGGGCTAACCCAGAACCACAATCTCGATCTCAGCCTCCCAAGAAGCTGGAGTGACAGGTGCATACGCCACACCAGGGTGTAGTGTTGTGAAAAGGGGTCTTGAGGACCCAGGCTGGCCTCCAACTGAGATTCTCCTGATCCTAGCCTCTCAAGTAGCTGGTATTACAGGCATGAGCCCACTGGTGCCCCACTTTGGGGGACCAGTTTTTTCCTGTAGAGATGCTGGCTACAACAGTATTTATAGTTACAGAGCATTGAGAATGATCTAAATGTCCAGATGTAAAAATATCTGTTAATTATGGTTCCTGACCTGGAAAGGATGTCTATGAGGTTTTGCATGGCACAGGCTGGTGTGAGAGAAAGCAGGTTATATAGCGAATCTGGTTTTCTATAAGACAGAGCTATCCTGTAAGATTCCATAAGGTTCCATGCCCATTAGCAGTGATTGCCTTTATCAATGGGATTATGGAGCAAAGAATGTTTTACCTGTTTTTGAATAATTACTCTTTGTATCCACATTCCACTCACATAACATTTTTGAAAGTTCCTTTATTAAGAAGAAAGATTTCACTTTTACATTTCATTCTCCCTTTGCAAAAGGCCTGCTTGTACATGTAGGTGGATTTGGAGAGAGATTGAGAGCGCTTGTACCTCAGCCACACAGGTGGGTGCTTTAATTTCCCGTTATGAGGGCACAGAAATGCCACATTTGGCATGGGCCAGCCTTCGGAGGTCAGGGCTGCCATCCTGTCACCAAAGCCAAAACAATAGAAATTGTCCTTATATCTAAATGAAGATGGAGAAGACCTCTAGAGCCATGACAGAGCCTGGCAACCAATGAGAGGAGTTCATCGGAAGCGGGGTGATTCCTCATATGGGGAATTCTGGGGGCAATCATATCAACAGTATGAGACACTGGGCTTAGAATACAAAACTGCATACCATCCCTCCGATGAAGTACACACCCAAGAGCTCCTGGTGCCCAGGTTGCAGTGAGACTGTAGTTTGGTTGGTCTGGCTTTGGATGGTATGGTACCATGTCCTATAGTTCTAGAACCTTCTATGTGACTTGGACAAAACTCCCTCCCTCCCTCTCCCTCTTTCTCTCTCTCCCTCCCCTCTCTGCTTTATGCCACAGTTCGTACATGTGTGCCCCAGTGACACAAAAGGGTAGGGGAAGATATACAAGTCAAAGAAACCTGAATGAAAGTTTCCCCAACCATACTGTAAATAATGCAGGTATTTGGGGGTGGGAGGACAAACAACATAAATATTTTACAGACTGTAGGCTAAATAATGTATATATTTGGGAAAGCAGCTTAAATATTTCATATGCTGCAGTGTAGATTCTTGCCTAAGGGAAGAAGCTGGTGGCTGAGGCCTGTGGGTTAAGAGTGGAGTTGGTTTGGAGTCCGGGATGGAGACAGAGGGACTACAGTTAAATGAAGTTAGAATATGACAAGGACAGACAGTTACTTGAACCAAGTAAGTTGGAAGTCTTATTTTTTTTAACTATGTCCTAAATTTCTGGTACCTTAGTGTGTGTGTGTGTGTGTGTGTGTGTGTGTGTGTGTGTGTGTGTGTGTGTGTGTGTGTGTGTGTGTGTGTGTGTGTGTGTGTGTGTGTGTGTGTGTGTGTGTGTGTGTGTGTGTGTGTGCGCACGCGAATACTGGGGGCTGAACTCATGTCCTGGGTACTGTCCCTTAGTAGCTTTGTACACTCAAGACTGGTGCTCTACCACTTAAGCCACAGCTCCACTTCTGGCACTTGGTGGTTAATTGGAGATAAGAGTCTGACTAACGTTCCTGCCCAGGCTGGCTTCAAACTGTGATCTTCAGATCTCAGCCTCCTAAATTGCTAGGATGATAGACTCGAGCTACCGGCATCTGGCTATAAGGATTTTTTAAAAGCAACTTCCAAATCCAAGGTTATTGAAAATATACATCTACTCAGAACTCGAAAGTGTTCATAGGAACATCATTCATAATAGTTCCAAAGTGGAAACCACCCAGCTGATGTTCATCAGCTGATGAATAAATAAGCAAAATGTGGTATATCCATAAAAAAGAATGAGTACTGCACATACTAAAACACAAACAAATGATATTCAAAAGCATTGTGGTAAATGAAAGAGAGCAGACAGAAAAGGGCACATATTGCATGATTCCATTTGTGTAAAATGTTCAGAACAACGAACTCCATAGACCTGGTTGGTTACTGGCTGCCAGGGCCGAGGAGCAGAGAGAATGAATGGTGGCTGCTAATGGGTATGGAATTTCTTTGTGGGGTGAGAAAATATCCTGGAATTAGAGTAGAATGGATCAGGGATCCAACGCCCTCTCCATTTCTGCATTTTCAGAAATAGAGCCTAAGGGGGAAGGGAAAAGAAAGGAGGGAGGAGAGAGGAAGGAAGCTGAAGAAGGAGGGGGAATATCACAGAAGTGATATGTATTCTAACTTACAAAATACAGATAAACCAAGCGCCAGTGTCTCACACCTGTAATCCTAGCTACTCAGGAGGCTCAGATCTGAGGATCATGGTTCGAAGCCAGCCTGGGCAAAAAAGTCCCCATGAGACTCTTATCTCCAATTAAAGACTCAAAACCTGGAAGTGATGCTGTGGCTCAAGTGGTTGAGTGCTAGCCTTGAGCACAAAGAGGCTCAGGGACAGCACCCAGGCCCTGAGTTCAAGCCCCACAACTGACAAGGAAAGAAAAGAGAGACAAACAAAAGCAGCATGCTCCATGTATTTCTGCTCTCTTATTTCCATTTTTCTTTTAAGCACAAATGTGGGGTGTGATATGCATGAGATGCCGTTTGTATTCTGTTGCTTGCTTGTTAACAAACCTGTTCCTGGATGATTATTTTAATGGGTTCTTAATGCTCTCTCCTATCCCCATTCACTTTATTTTTCTGTATGCTCCAACGTGCCTTGCTTGTATAGTGGGGGATGAGACCCCCCATGATCAAAGGACATTTCAGGGACTACAGGCCCGTGCAGTGGCTAACAAAGACACAGCATGCTGTCACCTCTTACCTGTGGAGGCTCCTATCAACAAGATAAACCTAACTGGCGGGCAGAGCTCCACCAGCCACGGTTTTCCGCAGCCATTCCTAGCAAGCTTGGGATTCTGGCAACACTTCCATTCCCCAACATTCAATCTTCTCAAAAGCTGTTTGCTTTTGGTTTCTCCCACCTTGCAGTGGGCACTGGCCCTGGGCAGAATTTGGGCAGGTAATTTACCACTTCTCTTCACTGACAAATGGCACTGCTTGCGGGGGGGGGGGGGTGCTGAAAACCCGGGCATCAATTTATTTGCCAAGTTAAAACCCAGAGTTAAGCAGCAAGTTAAACATCTCCATACATTAAATGTCCTGAGCCCCCAACTAGGGAATGTTTCCTTGAGTTGATGAGCCCCAACCAGGCCTTAGGGAAAAGACTTTTCTTCTGGAATTTCTTCTCTTCGGCACATGTAGACAAAGTTAGTGCACAGAGGGGTTGCAGGTGTGGGTCAGACAAAATGTTTTCTTGCCCCTACCAGGAGAAGATCCATTACAGATTGGGGATAGCTTTGTCTCTAAGTGCCCGTTGTCAGATGGGATATGCGCTCCCCTCAACCAAACAAATATAAAATGCTTCCAGCCTCTGCCTTGGATTTTCTATTACTGTTTCACAGGACTCCAGAGAGTTTTAAGATAGCAATTTGATTAAGCTTATGGGGAAGATCCCATCAGATAACATTCCTTTGCTGCAGGTAGAGATAATGTGTTCGAGTATTAAGTATGTTTTAAAGGTAATTATCTTTTCCATATTCATTTTAGTTACAGGAATTGAAAAGGGTGGGGGACGACTCTGTGTCTGAAAGCTGTCCCTGGGGTCTTGGAGTTGCTGTGACTTCTCTGGGGAGAATGCAGTTGAAGTCTTTGACGAATGAATGAGCACCAAGTGCTTTTGGATTATGAAATGAATCTTGGGGGTCCCTCATCTCCTGGGCCATTGATACCAAAGGTGAAGTCTTGGCCCCTGACGGTGGCCACTCCCCAGCTTGTATTCCTTGTTGTAGAATGCTTGCTAGGCTTCTAACCTTAAGCTCTTGGATGTCAGGAGTGGGCCTGGGTAGTGCTCAGAAAAAGGACAGGGAGTCTCAGAGCTAACGGTAGAGCCTGGAGTTGCCGTTTATACCCATGTTGCTCATCAGTGGAATGAGGATTCTGTACACTCCTAAACATTAGAATATGATCCTGAAGTTCTGAGGGGTTCTGTGATTTTTCCAAGGATCACACAGCAAATTAGAGGAAGACACATGTGTGCTTCATCCAGCAATCTGTGGTTCTGGAAATACCCCAGATAGGAGATTCTGGTGCAGGAGGCTCTCTTGGCTATCTGAAAGCAGGGATCTGTGCTAGAGAGAGCCTTAGAGCCCTGTGAAGGGACCACAGAGCTAGTAGCAAGCCTGGCTGATGCTTTGCAGTCCCTGCTTTGCCTACCAGCCATGCCGTTCTCAACCAAACCCTATCCCTACCTTCAGAAAACGGACCACAGGTCCAAAAGACACATGTCCAAAAAGATAATCAGCAAGACAAGGCAATGGAATGATACATGCTCTAGGAATTGAGAGGTGAGGTTTCAGGGTTCAGGGTTCCCTCAATCTACCTGAAATCCTTCATGCTGTAGCTAGAAACCCAGAGGTCCTGTGTACAGCATTCTCTGCCTTGTTTCTTGGGGGTGGGGGTAGGGGGCTTGATTATACATGCTGTAGCTTACCTGTCTAAAGCCAATTGATGCTGATGAAGGATCCCAGGTGATTCCATTACCTCTCTACCACTGGAGTCCCCAGGATGGTGATGTATACCATTGCCTCTATGCCTGCCTCATTTCTATTGGATATAAATGGCAGTGCCCAGATAGATGTGAAGTTGCTGGGCAGAGTTCAGGGTCTTGATGCATGGCTTCACACACTATATCCCAGACAAGAAGGTCCCAATCTGCTCTTTTCAAAGCATCCTTCTAGTCTTACTTCAGCTACATATTGGACTCTTAAAACTGGCCGAGTGTAGTGTCACACATCCCTGATCCCAACTGGGAATCCAACTGGGAAGGTGCAGATAGGAAGATCAGAGTCTGAGGGCAAAAGCAAAAGACCCTAGCTGATAAACAAACTTTAAAAAAAAAGACGAGAAAAAGGATTGGGGAGATGGTTCATGTGGGTGAGTACTTGCTTAGTATTAAGCCTTGATTTCAGTCCCAGTATGAGGGAGGAAGGGAAGAGGGGAGGGAGGGAGGGAGGGAAGGAAGGAAGGAAGGAAGGAAGGAAGGAAGGAAGGAAGGAAGGAAGGAAGGAAGGAAGGAAGGAAGGAAGGAAAGGAAAGGAAAGGAAAGGAAAGGAAAGGAAAGGAAAAGGAAGCAAAGGAAAGCAAAGGAAATCTTCTGGGAAAACAAATACCAAGAGAGGGTTCCCACCTTAAACCAATTGACTCGAACTTTCCATCATGGGAACAGACTCAAGTTTAAGTAATGAATGTTCCTAGAAGATCCTTGTGTGTTCATCGGGGTTTAAAACTTCTAGATAGGATAAGATCATGCTCCATTGCATAGCTCCGAATCTTCATCCAGTGACTCCTGGGCCTTACAGGCCATTCCTGAAATGCATTTACACCAAACCACTTGGAGTTTCTTGGAGTCCTGTTCTTTTCTTCTTCATGCATTTTCCCCTAGTCTCCATTCCCATGTGTCCTCTCTGCCTGGCACACTCCTCACCTCCTTTGTGCCCTTCTCTGGGACTCTCTTCCCCACACTGCTCCCTCCCTTTGGTCACCTGTGCAGTAAGCAAACCTCAGTGGCAGCTCTTAGCCTTCTTGTATGCTGAGGGGCATGTCTGCTTCACCATTGGACCCCTGGACCCTTTTCCTCTGTTTGTATAAGTAGTTAATATGTGTTGTATAGTTAACTGAGAAAGTGGGAATGCAGAATCTCTTTATCTGCCCACTTGCCAGCTGTATGGACAGGTCATTCAACCTTTGCAAGTCTCAGATTCCTTATCTGAAAAATTAGGCCACATACATCAAACCTTATAGAGGGAGGGATATGAGGACCTCAGTGATCTCAGAACACTGTGGGCTTTTTGTCAGTGATGAGGCTCAATAGACTTCAGGTGTGGTGATCAGGAGTCTTTCTCTCCCTCTCCCCCCTCCCTTCACTGCACCCATGGTGATTTTGACTTCAGAGAGCTCTTCCCTGCCACGTCCTCCCCATCTGTGCCCTCAGCCCTCAGAGCAGCCTCTCATCCCAGCTCTTTCCTTTCCATTCCTTCCAGTGGCTTTCTTTCTGCACCGCCATGCTGTGCAACTGCACATACAACGACTGTTTTACAAAAGCAAGTCAGCTGCTATTATATCCTGAATGACATAAAATAATGAGGAAAGCAGGCTGGTCCATTCAGGACCTAAGTATCAGTGTCAGGCGATGGGCAGAAGTTAGGAGGAGACATCTCCTAGGAGTTTTCAATCAGCGCCATCTAGATGGGTCCATGAGTCCCAAGTGTATGTGCAGACCATTGCTGGTGCATTGTGGAAAGTTTAGAAGGAAGAAAGTACCCAGATACTGCATTTTCTCACATTTTTCTTGCCTACCCTCCTCCCTCCTTCCTTCCCTCACTCTTTTCCTTCTCCTTGTTTCCTCCCCTCCCTCCCTTCTTCTCTCTCTCCCTCAAGCTTGATTTGGGCACTAACCATAACCGCCAGCAACAGGTGCCAATCTCCAAAAATAACTTCATGCCTATCCTTCAGGCACTGGCAGACAGAATCAGGACAAGGGCAGAGATGCCCTGGGCAGGCCATGCTCAGTGGGAACAAAAAAGGGTAGACATTCAACCCTAATGGAACCAGCATGCAAGACTATCTTGGAGGCAGAAGGAGCAAACTCTCTAAGTGGATTTTCTTCTCACCCTGTTCCTCCTGCTTTTAGGGTAAAAGTTGCTGCAGGATTTGCTGGCCATCTCTTGGGGGAATAAACCTTTGTGTGCATGCATGTGTATGTAATCCCTTCCTTTCTTGGTCTCCTGTTTTGGAGGTTAGTGGTGTCTAGGATTTGGGGTGGGAGGACAGATATAAAAGGGCAGGGCAGGAGACCCCTGTGCCTGGATTCAGAGCCTCCTGCATTCCGGAGATCCCCAGAGGCCCCTCTCCTGGACCCTTGAGCTCCAGAAAGCCATTGTGCTCCCTCCTGGCCTCTGACCCTGAGGCTCTGGGAAGCAGCAGGTTGTTGACACTCGGACAATCATTTCTTACAAGGCAACTGCCTCCCCGTCCCCTGGGAGCCCTCCTCTCTGCCTCAGGGTAGTGACTGTAGCCCCAACCAGGGAGGGGGGAGAAAGGCTGAGGATGAGGGAAATTGGTTCTCTGTCCCAGAGGGATGGGAAAGAGGGGTAACTCTTAATTTCAGCACCCCCCCCTCCATCCCAGCAGCTTCCTTGTATCTCTGAGGTTCCCCCTCCCTCATCTGCCAGGACAAGAACACCCCATTCCCCAGGAAAATGTGCTCCCGAGAGGCTGTTCTGACCTGAATTCCTGTGGTCTTCTTGTTTGTCTATCACAGGAACTCTGGATTTTTTTTTCCCCCTGGAGGATATCTTGCTTCTTGTGTACTGCAATCACTGGAACAAAGACAGTTCTGGTCCTGGTTGATGCTGTTAGCTTCTTGGTAGAAGAGGGTCAATTAGGCCCCTGGTTAATGGGCTCACAGTGATGCCCAATGGAATGACAGGAACGGAAGTGCCTGGCACTTCATGAAGCGCTCTGCAAATGTACCCTTTGGTTATCAATGGCTTCTTTTGTAGCCAAGGCTGGCATTTTGTGTACATGATCCTTCTAGCTTCTGAATATGGGATTTCTAAATCCGTTTTTCCTCCCCAGTCCTGCTCTGGGCATTTTAGGAAGTGTTATTCAAAAGCAGGTGGGTACGTGGAAAGGAACTTTTAAATCTTTCAAGTGCTACTCTGCATTCCTTTCACCTTGGTCGTAATAGCAAATAACTCTAAACTTAGGGTAGCCAGGAGCTGAGATGTCCGGCTACAGGAACACAAGTTCATGTTCCCCTTTCCCCCAGGTGCCAGGGATCCCCGTTCTCCAGCAATTTTTTTTTTAAAAGTGCTCTTGCTAAGCTACGAAAATATCTCCCTTGTGCCTGACTTCTAGAAGAAACAGATTAGTGTGGCCATATTTAACCTTTGACCCTGAGACAAAAGCATTATCAAAATTAGTTACTAAGAGATTCCTCTCTCCACCCCCTCTTCACTGTTTGCAGGGGCTGGTTTAGGATCTTGGTAAACTTCTCTGGAGTAAGAGCAAAGGTTTCAGAGGCCAGAGTTGCCTTAGTGACGTTCTGAGCCTGTTGTCCACAGCCTGGTCTTGGGGTCCCAGGTGGGTTAAAGGACAGAGATGAGACTCTTAGACCTCAGTGGGATTCAGGATTTGTCGATTGGATTTAAAAACTCTACTGTGAAACTAGCCTGGTTCCTGGAAGTCTTGGAGATTTGACTGTGTAGACAGTCATGTTGGTTTTCAAACTCTCCTTATCAGAACTTTGGGTTTTTTTGTTTGTTTGTTTAATAACTTGGTCCATACAGCTACTGTCTGACCGTAATGCCCTACTTTGGAGGATTGGTTTCCAACATCTTCCCCTTCCAGATGGAAACCCATCTGCTGTCGGTGGAGTAGATGTGTGTCTACCCGAGTCATTTCCCTGGGTTTAAATCTCATCTTTCTTGCACTTGACTGGTGGCATAACCTTGGGCAGATCATTTGAACCCTGAGCCCCAGCTTCTAATCATGTGATAATGATGCCTGTCTTCTCCACATATTTCTGAGGATGGATAATAAGAGAGATAGGAAGTGCTTACAATGCATGAGGCACTTATTGAGTATTTAATGATTATTAATTATTATAAATTATTATTATTATTGTCATAAGTGTCTTCAGCACCTCCCTGGTCTGGCTTGACTCCTATACACACACACACCATCCCTGCCCCCCCTCCTTGCTAGCCCTTCCATCCCTCTCTCCCTCCTTCTTCCCTCCCCCTCCTCCATCCTTTCCTGTGCTGGGGTTTGAACTCAGAACCTTACACTTGCTGGGCAGGTGCCTTTACCAGTTGAGCCACACCCCCAGCCCTCTTTTGCCTTCATTATTTATTTCTTTTCTGGTTGTGGGGCTTGAACTCTGGGCCTGGGCACTGTCCCTCAGCTCTTCAGCTCAAGGCTAGCACTCTACCATTTGAGCCACAGCACCACTTCTGGCTTTTTTCTGCTTTTGTGGTGCTGAGGAATCGAACCCAGGGCCTCAGGCATGCAAGGCAAGCACTCTACCACTGAGCCACCTTCCCAGCCCTCATTATTTGTTTAAAGTAGGATTTTCAAATATATTTTTTAACCGTGGGCCCAGTCTGGACTGCAATCCTGCTATCTATCCCATCCCCATGCTTGGCCCACACTGGTGCTTTCTTGGTGACCTTCCCATTTCCTCTCCCTCCTCTGCCCCTGATGACTCTGCAGCCATTTTCATATACCCCGTCCCTCCCTTGGGTGATGAAGGTTAAGGTTTGACTTGATTTCATAGCGGGACGTTTCCACTTGTAGGGAAGGGACAGGAGGTACAGGCACTTTTCTTTATAAGCTCCTGCTGAAAGCTGTAAAACGAGATGGTGGAGGATCTGGGGAGGCCTGGTCCAGGATTATGTCCGGCCCTGGAATGCCGAGAGGGCCCCCTTTAAGCAGCCAGTGTCTATTTACAGTGTATCTCTCATAAACCCCAACGCCGGGGCCAGGGCAGGGAGACTTGCCCTCCTGGCATGTGATTGATTATCTGGTATTTATGCCATTGAGGACTTGTCAGCGGTCTGGGGTCACGGGGTCATTCCTGTGCCTTGCTGCCGGCCCACCTCCTTTTGTACAGTGTGGACCCAGAGCGCTGGGCACAAAACCGCTTTTTTTCCTTTTTTTTTTTTTCCTTGGGAAAAGGGGGGAAGGGGTGGGGAGGGCGAGTGTCAATGAAATTTTTTTCAACCTTTTCTGAATAGTGTCCTTTAAATTCTAAAGAACTTTTAATTAAAAGTAGCAGGAAAATTCATCTTGAGAAGGTTTAACTTACCTTAACAGATACTTTTGTGTCCCAAGAAGCTGAGGGTGACTTTGAAGGGGCTGAGAGGGGGCAGGAGATAGGAAGGGAAGGAAACAAAGAAGGAAAGTAAAAGGTTTTGTTCTCTCCCCCCCTCCTCTCCCTCTCCCCTTTTTCTCTCCTCCCCTCCCCCAGATACCTTCAAAGTTCCTGGGGGTTGGGACCTTCTACTTAGTGTACACTGTGAACCCTACTTGGGAAAGCAGGGAGGAGAGGGGCGATTCCTCTTTATTCAGATTGCCAGGGACATTTAGAAAGGTTCGGTGTTTGCCTGGTCCAGCTCTCTCCTGTAGACACATGAACGTTGTCGCCTAGAGTCACACAGCTATAAGGCTGCCATCAGGGTTCTGGGATGGTGTCCCCCTCCTAACCATGCCCCCCTCCACTTGCAAGGCCAAGACAATGTTGTTTCTTCAATGGAGATATCAGAGACTTGGAGACCACTCCTAGGTGCCCTGGGCTAATCAGGGGTCCCTGAGAGACCACAGCCCCTTCCTCCCTCTGCCTCTGAGCCAGCAGGATGTGCTCAATGAAAGGAATGGCTCCTTTCTAAACGTCTACAGAGAGGAACTCCTCTCTGGGTCCCTTGTTTGATACAAGATGCCAGCAGCTCTTCCAACCCTGGGCACCCAGATGGTCTGAATATCCTTCTACAGTTGCGCTGTTCAGCACCTCTCACTGTGGCTCTGGAGTGATCCACAGGAGAAGCTTGTCCCTGCCCACCTGTATGCCTTGAAGGGACTTCCCAGAGCTGTGCTAGGCCACACTACCATAGGCTGTGCAGTGGTGGCCTCTCTGCTTGGGGAACTGATAACCCAAGCTTCTGATAACCCAAGCCTTGGGGCACCCACCGCTGCCCTACTCACAGCTCTCAGCTCCCTGAACCATGGTGCACACCTGGTCAAAGAGATCCTCAGATCCCCAATGTCCCTGTAACCCAGTCACCCCCATTTAAAGAAATGTTCTACACAGAATGATCTTCTGCAGAATAGCTTTAGAACTCCTAATTCCATTCCATTTCCTCCATTCCCATTCAAGTTAAATTAGCAAATGCTAATTTGGGCTGATGGGAGCCCACAGTGAGGAAGGGATGAACATGGTGTAAAGTTTGTCTCCTGCTCACGAGTGGATTGGCGTTGTCCATTGAATCATCCCTGGCCTCACAGAGTGCTGTGTGCCAGGGGACTGCCTGGCCCTGATGATTCTGTTTAGTCTCATTTCAGCTCTTCAAGGTGACTAGTACTTTGTCTAGGTGAGGAAGCGTTGGGTTGCAGGCATGTACCTGGGATACATACCTAACACCCACCATAACCAACATTTTGCCCATCATTTCTTTGAGCTAAATAGTACTGAGCATTTGCAACCTTATCATCTCCTATAAGTCTTCGTGAGAATAGGTATAATTAGCCTGGTTTGCCCAAAGAGACAGGCACAGAGGGCTTGGGTAACTTTCCTGAGCTTACACAGCCATAGGAATGATGGAGTAGGGATTTGATTTGACAATGAATGGCTGGGGCTGGGCGGGAACCCAGTCCTCATGTTTTTTGCCTTGTCTTTTCTCACTATCCTAACATAAATCTGCCAGGAAGACACTATATGGAAACATATATAAATCAGCCAGAGACCAGCAAAAAGTCACTGTGTAATCAGATGCCGGCCCATCTGGGTGGTACACGGGGAGGAATTTAGAGAAGGATTGTGTAATGAGCAAATGGTATTTAGCCTCCTCTATCTACATAAGGGTCCAGTGCCTGTCCCTTTCCCCATCCCAGGACCTGACTAGGATCCATTAGGAAAGATTTAATAGGAAGATGTGGTAGCCAAGATGTTCCTAGGAGTTGTTTTTGATGTGGGTGAGCAAATACACACATTCTTAACTTTTTATAGCTTTTTGTCCTTTCTGTGTTTTTTTAGTAAGAGTTTAATTTTAAAACTTGATGTTTACAAATCTGAGAAACGGTAGATGCTGGCTTATAAAACTCAAGCATTATCTTAATGTCATTGCACTGACCTTAAGTCTTATGAAAATGGTATTACTGACCATCTACCTTTCATTGTGGCCTTCCCAAGTGCCAGAGGCTCAGCCCTGTCCATGTTACAGTTAGCTTTTCCACCAGCTTTGTGGTTCTGACTATCCCCAGAGTTAACTAAGGCTAGGGAGAGGTCCATACCTTTCTAAAGGATTCAAGCCTTTTGGGGTGTGTGTGTGTGTGTGTGTGTGTGTGTGTGTGTGTGTGTGTGTGTGTGTGTGTGTGTGTGTGTGTGTGTGTGTGTGTGTGTGTGTGTGTGTGTGTGTGTGTGTGTGTGTGTGTGTGTGTGTGTGTGTGTGTGTGTGTGTGTGTGTGTGTGTGTGTGTGTGTAAAATTTTTTCTTCTGATTTCAGAAATCTTTGCCTTTTTCTAAAGCAGAGGAAAGAGAAAGAGTTAAGAGACAGACACAGGAGTGCTTTAGAATTGCTGAGGCTCTCCAGCCTAGGAAATCTGGACTGCCAGGATGAGGGGCTTGCTCAACTGTCTTCTGGTCATACTCAGGAACAGCTTCCTTGATAGAAGGATTTCTGGATCTGTGAAGTTAACTATGTCCAGTTAATTGAATTCATAATTCAGCACCAAAATACCAAAAAGAATGGTCTTTTATGTCCCTTAACGAGTGCTATAAAAACAAGTGGTGAATCTCATTTTGTGAATGATCCTTTAGGACTGACTGATTGCTAGTAGTTGTTCAGCATGAAGGATCCATAACTCAGTCTGGCCCTGCTCTGGCTGCTGGTCACAAAATGGCTGGGTTAGGAGTTTCCATATTGCTCCCCTTGAGGGCTTAGATTCAGGATTTGCCTGTTCTCCCCTCTCCTCTGGTGGAAGATGAAGCTCAAGGTCCTCAATTGTGGGGAGGAGGATCTGTGGAGAAAGGGCCACCTGCCTTGCCAACCCAGCATGGCCAAGAACTTGGGGTGAGAATTGGCACTTGCCAAGAAGAGGAAGGGAAAGATAATAAGGAGACACAGTCAGATGGCTTTCTGGGGGGAAGCTATTGATTTCCACCTTCAGGTTGCCTGGTATACTAGGAAAGAGAATTGAAGCTAACACATTCGTTCTTATCCTTACCCCAAAATGAGAATATTGAACTTTATAAAAGAAAAGAAAGCAATGGCGGCAAGCAGCTCCGCTTAGACGTGTCGGTGAGAACTTTCTAAGTTTGCAAAGATGTTCCTAGGAGTTGCTTCTGTTGTGAGTGAGCAAATACACACGTTCTCAACTTTTTATAGCTTTTTGTCCTTTTTATGTTTTTTTTTTTTTAGTAAGCGTTTAATTTTAAAACTTGGTGTTTACGAATCTTAAAAGTAGTAGATGCTGGCTTAGAAAACTCAGGCATTACCCATCCATGAATAGCATTTAAGAAAGTTTGAATGCTTTCATGTGAAATAGTCAGAGATGGGAGTTTGGACTCCATGGGCTGCGTCCCACCCCAGGTGCCAAACCCGGGAATGGGCAAAGGCAAGGGCCTGGACAGAGTATCCAGGACTGGGGTCTAGGAGCACTGATGAAGGAAGGCAGGGATACCGCTAGTTTCCATTGGCTACCACATCTTTCCATGTTGTCTGCACGGGGAATGGCCTGAATGATCCTTTCCTGAAACTGTTGACCTGTGCAGAGAACAGGGAAGACCTCTTCCCACCTCTCTCCACAGTGCCTCCCTCCCTGATACTCACATGCAGCTGTAAAGGCTAGGTAGGTGAGCCCGGAATGCCTTCTAACAGAGCCGAGGGTGGGGTGGAAGGTGGCTTAGGTATCTGTTGCCTTTGCTTTGAGTATTGCCTCTGCTGGCTTTGTCCCAGCAGAGGGACAAAGTGGTTAGTGGGCCTCCTTTTCCTTTGCCCCTCCTCCTGACTGTGAATTGCTATTGAGGTCATCAGGGGCTGTGACATTGGTCACATTATGTGTCCCACAGGAAGTGGCAAGGACAGGGAGAAGGACTGTTGACCACGCCTGGCGTGTAGATCCCAGTGACTTTGACAGGCAGAGGAATACTTACCCAGCTGATTAGGGACCCAGATGACTTATCGCCACCAGCCTATGCAGAGGAAAGGCATTTCTTACTTGGCTGAGGAAGCTTAGAGATGGAGGAAAATAAGAAGCCACCTCTCTCGATTCTCAGTAAGTCAGAATATCACCAAATGGACCCTTTTCACTAGTGTTTGCAGAAGAACCAAGGCCAGCATCCATTTGTCATTCAGTGTTAGGGGTTTCCATGCTAGGGCAGCCCAGGTAACTGAACCTGTTCTCTCAATTCAGGGATCTCAGTGCTGTGGGAAGACAGATGTAAAAATGGGCCATTTTAATGGCAGATGCTAAGTATAGTGAGGCAAGATGGGCGCACAGGAGACCGTAGGAGCCAGAGGGAGGACTCACAACAGACAGCCAAGCATGCACTTCCTGGAGAAGACACCACGAGATTATGAAACAGCAGCAGCAGCAGGCAGCCAGGATGAAGGGAATGGAAGGCAGCAGTCACGGAACCGTGTGTTTGGAAGTGGTGGTAATGTGGCATAAGAGTGACATCCAAGACCAAATATGACAGATGTGACTATACGTCCTGTGTTTGGGAATTGGCGTTTTATCCATACTAGAATTATAAGGCACCTTTAAACACAAAGTTAAGAGATCAGATACATTTCTGACTGGCACACAGGTGGAGGTGAGCAGATCAGAGCTAAGGAGACAGGCTTGGCTGGTAGGGACTGTGGTAAGGGCTGCTGTTGGCTCAGGCCAGGCTGGTGCCTATCTAGAATATAGAGAAAGGGGTGGGGGAAATAACAATGTTTGGATCATAATTCTTCCAGATCATCAGATTGGGATGTGTGAGGAGTAAGACCCAGGAACCTCCAGGATGGTGGCTGGAGCAGGTGACAGAATAGCCATTAAGCCAGGTACAGATGGCTGATGCCTGTAAGCCTAGCTACTCAGGAGACTCAGATCTGAGGATCACTGAAGCCAGCCCAGGGAGGAAAGTCCTGAGACTCTCATCTCTGATTAACTAACAAAAATCTGGAAGTGGAGCTGTGGCTCACGTGGAAAGAGTTGATAACTTGGAGCAAAAATTCCTCAGGAACATTACCTAGGCCCTGAGTTCAAGCCCCTGGACACACACACACACACACACACACACACACACACACACACACACACACACACACACACACACACACACACACACACACACACACACACACACACACACACACACACACACACACACACACACACACACACACACGCACGCACACGCACACACACACAATTAAACAGAATGGCCATTATTACAAACAATACAGTTGTTGAAGACCCAGAAAGAGAAACAGGCTTGAGAGGTAGAAATGGAGGCTCCGGGCTTGGACTTGTTGAGTAAAGTTGCCCATGGAATCAAAGAAGCTGCTAGATTTGTGAGTTTTGCATTCAGCTCAGGAGGATGGAAGTCCAGGCTGGGGTTATGAGCCTCCTATAAGTGACTCTGACCATGAGAATAGGGTTCTCCTGGAACAGATGGTGGAAACAAAGTGTTAGAGGTCAAGGACAAAGCACCCTGGAGATGAGTATGAGGGCAAAGACCCTCCTGAGCAAAGAAGGGCCTCCTGGGCTTTCTAGAAAGTGAGAAAGAATCACAGGACCTTACAGACCCCACAGAGGTATCCCATGTACAAATGGGGGTCTTGGGGTGAGGAGGCCCTCTGCTGGCGCCGTTCCAGGCATGTTCAAATCCTAGAGTCTCTTTTGAAGAGGGTCCTGGCCCTAGGGTAGGAGCAGAGAGACCTGACAGGCTGAAGAGTCTCAAAACTGATGAGGCCTTAAGAGGCTACAGAACTAAATTCCTGCCCTAGGGTGGCAGGACAGTCAGTTGTCCATACTGATCGTAGAAGATTTTTAGAGCAGGAGATACTCACTGATCTGCATGGGCTCCTGGAAGCCTAGCCCTTCTTCTTCATCCTAAGGCCCCATCCCTATGCCTGCGTCTCCTTCTTGATTATGCTTGGCTCTGTCTCATTGTCTGGGGAAAATGTAACGTCTGGTCTCTTCCAAAGGAAGCAGAGAACAGCAACCCTGGGCTCTAACTCCAGGTGGGCTTTACCTTCCTTAGAACCACACTTCGGGTGCCTCTCTCCCACACTAACTTGAATGAACGTTTCATTTGAGGGGTATGTCCAGCTCCCCCTCTGGTTCCCTTCAGTTGCTTGGCACTTGGGAGACCAGCTGCTAGCGTGATTGACATAAAGCCAATCTATAAATAAAGTCTTTTTCTTTTCTCATAAAGACTTTGTGGTTGAGTTTGCCTTCAAGGTCAAGATCAGACCTTTCTAAATAAACACATATCAAAGGATCATTAGCAAAGCAGCACTGTTAAATTGAGATATTAACTTCTGTCAACCGCTTGTTTCTTTTTTGTTCTGTAACTCATGACTGCAGTAGGGTTTTATTATTTTGTCCTTAGGCAATAGCATCTGGCTTCTGTAGAGACTGTAAAAATTAAAAAGCAACACAAATCATTGCGAGAGAAAAGCAGTAAATTCAATGATAAGAATTTAAAATTAAAATGTTTCGGCGCTTTTATATTCTGCAAAACATGAAATGAATGAGTTTGTTGCCTGTTGCCATAAACCTAACCTAGCTAATCGTCTGCCTGGGTTTTTTTCCCCGTCTCCTTCTCTCATCACCATCAATTCTGTGTTGGCACAAGGCGAGACATAAAGTGAGAGCTGTGTGTGTGTGTGTGTGTGTGTGCGCGCGCGCGCGCGCGCGCGCACGCGTGTGCATGCGCACATGCCTGGGTACCCACCAGAGTGGGTATGTGTATGTGTTTGGGTGGAGGGGCAATTCACTGATTCCTTCCATTTGAATGGGAGACACAGGTGTATGGGGTTATATCATATGAGAATCAGCATGGTGAGAAAGGAACAGTTGAAAACCAGAACATCTCTATGGGTCAGAATTTTATTTTACTTGTTTTTAGTTTTGGTGCTGGTAGTAGGGCTTGGATTCAGTGGTTCTAACCACAGCTCTTTAGCTTTTTTCCTCAAGTTTAGCAGTCTACCACTTGAACCATCTTCCAGAGTCAGCTTTTGGTTTATTAATTGGAGATTAGAGTCACATAGATTTTCCTGCCTGGGCTGGCTTCAAACTTCAGTTCTTAGATCTCAGCCTCCTGAGTAGCTAGAATTATAATCACGAACCTCAGATGCCTACCAAGAATTCTTTTTTTAAAAATCTTTTTCTTGTTAAGCACAAAAACAAACCAGAAAAAAAAATAAACCAACAAAACAAAATGTGACATTGCAGGTCACAAACATAAGCCTCCAAATGAGTGTTCAGGAACCGTTTCCTATACAGGTATGGATGTTCCATTAGAGGTCTGGGCAAGTGGCTCGCCCTTTGTTCGCTCCTGAGATATGCAGGGTTTGGGCTAAAGAGCTTGGAAGGTAGGAGATGAAGCAGCATCTTAGGCCCTTTATTCCAGCCACAGGATTTAGAGTTTCTGTATTAGGGTCATTCATTCTTACTGCAAAATCGAGTTGTGAGTCTGGGCCTGGCTATGTTCTGAGAGGGGAGAAAGATAAAAGTAGATCGTTTTTCTTCCTGCTCTGGAAACTAGCTGTTCTCCCCATTAAGCAGGTAGAGAACACTGAGGTGCCCAGGGCGGTGCTGTCCCAGTGCTGTGTAAAGGGCTGGAGGGCTGGGGGGAGATAGGGTTCATCCAAGCAGAGCTTTGGCAACCTGAGTTGTCCTGAGCCAATTCTCCAGTCTGTCTGGCTTGCAGGTTGGAAGCCCTAAAAAGTCTGGAGTGCCTGTTTTTGAGGCGAGCACTTCCCCTCATGTCCAAACAGGGTTCTGGGGCCTAGAGAATGAGGCAGGGTACCCTGAAGACCCCCACCCACTCGGCCTGCCCCTGTCTGACTTCTAGACCTACAGATAGGAGGCCACGCTGTTGTGTCCTGAGGAGCATCTCCAGCCCAGGGAGAGGTGAGAAAAAGAGAGACAGGCCTTGGCCTCCATCAAAGAATGCAAAGATTAGGGGACAGGGGTCGAGTTAAGAGGGTATGACTAACAGGCTGGTCATTCAGCAGGGAGAGTACATTGTTCCCTGGGCCCAGATGGTCCGCAGAATAAATCAGCTCAGGCAGAAGCAGACTTCCAGGACAAGGAAGTTGGAGCTACTGCTTGCCTGTCATGCCACAGTGACACAGCCCAGACCCCTGGCCCTGAATAGCAGCCATTCATATCTCTGCTGTGGGTGTCGGAATTGGGGGGGGTACTGTATGTACACACATGTGTGTGTGTAAATATGTCCTTTTATAGCCTCCGATTCTCGCAGGAAGGTGTGAGTGTTTATGGGGTGAGAGTTTTTTTTTAACCTGGAGCCTGATGCCTTCCCAGTTCCAGCCCTGAGTGTTTTTCACCACCATCTATACTTGGTTAAACTTGTTAAGCTTTGTCATAACTTGTTTAGCTTGGTCTCGGTCAGTGGGTGGGTCTCGGTCAGTCTGGGCAAGGGCTGTGATGACCTTCTTCGTCAGTGAACCCCAGGCCCCATCCAGCACATGGCAGGTACACAGGAGGTGCCACATGATTGAAAAATGGAGCAAAGTTCGGCAAATATCATTTCTCCCCTCCTCTCTTTTACCTGGTGGTACTCCTGCTCCATTCATTCATTAATTAGTACCAAAGTAAATAAATAGATCAAGAATCGAACTGTAACTCACACGGGTCCCCTCTAGGGGCAGTGGTGAGAACTGTTGGAGGTAGGTTAAGGACATTGAACCAGGGCTGTGTCACGGCGTGTGGAATGGCACAGGTCCTTGATTTCCATGCTTCAAACACTGAGCAGGTAGTCTGTCTCAGAAGCAGGACCTGGGTCATTTAGCAGGGAAGTGTTTACATTCCTTCATAGACAGAGCACAGACTGGATGTGAATATTGCAAAACCTTGTGTTGTATTTCCAGCAAGAGACCAAGAGGACTTCAAGACCGTCTTCTCTAGGCTGTACCACTTCCTTTGCCTTTGGAGAATCCCCATAGGCTCCTTAGAGTGAGGGTAGGGAAAAACTAAGCAGTGATACCGCTGAGTAAATAAGAACAATCAAACAGATTCGCCCTGGAGAGAGTTCTCCTTTCTGTGAAGACGTTAATTAATATGAATACCCTGTCTTCAAATTCCGAGGCAGCCTTTCTGTACAGAGTGTGTATGGGTTGCTTATTTAGCCCTGCATAAATTTTGTCTTTGAGGGTCTTTGTCCTTTGGGATATGAGTTTCTTTGGAGAATCCAAGACAGATCCTGCCTATGTAGAGATAAAATAAGTAGCTTTGTCTTAAAAGTTAAAATTAAGTGCGTATTAAGCAAACAACGGTGGAGGTAGGTGGAGATACCATTGGCCTATTTGCAGTTGAGGTAGAAAAGATGGTATCATATTCCACAGCACGCCCCCCACCCTTCCCATCTCCACTGGGTCTCCTCCTTCTGCTGCTGAGTGTCAGCATCATTGTGGCATTGTGGAAGGCCCAAGACTCAGGCTTGCACAGTGTCATCATAGGGTGATTTCTTTCTCTTTTATATCCAAGGTCTTGAGCGGTCAGTCCTCCTGGCCCATTTCACAAATGCTTTCTTCTCCAGGACCCTCAGAGGGAGAAGTGATCTCTAGTATTCTCTGGATTGTGCTGGTTTATCAACAGGCCATTGTTCAATGACACAGGCTGGGAAAGGAAAGAGGAGTGGACAGATTATTTGTCCTGGGGCATGTTTCGAAATGGAAGAATCAAGGAGGAATAAAGGCTCAGCAAGTGTAAAGAGGAAACTCGGGTTAGTAAGAGTGGCTATGACCATGTAGTATCCATCCAGGCTTGGCTCTGCTGTTCCAAACACAGAAAACACTAAGGAAAAAGCTCTGTCCTGGGAGAGAGCAGTGTGAAAGCATTCTTGATGTGGGCATCTTCCAGAATGACAGGGTCTTTCAGTCTTTCGTTTCCCACTGATCCCCAGGGCTAAGCAGAGCCCTGCAGGCCTTCAATCTGAGCTCGAATTGGAACATTGAGAGACTTTTTTTTATCAAATTCACTCCCTTCATTGTTCTTTACCCAAATCCTCCAAATCTGACTTACTCTAATCCAACTGAACGGGAAGTGCCATCCGTGTTGTAAATCTTAGTGCCCCCTCATAGTAACTAAAAAAAAAAAAAATCACATCCTCTCTGCAGTCTGAAAAAAAAAGTTAAGAAGGAGGACTGAGGATGACTGGATAAATACCGCTTTTCCTTCTCACACGTGAAGGTACTCTGAACTGGAATGGTGGAAGAATCAGGAAGAATGAGTGTCCAGGCAGAGGAAGAAATCTGAAAAGAGATGGGTAGAACCAGGGATCTTTTGCCTGTAAAAGAGAGAGACAGAGACAGAGACAGAGACATAAGGGGCTGGCTCACAGGACAAGACAGTACCGTGAGCCTGAGGGAGACATGGCTCATTGATGTCAGAGCTGAGAGGTGAGCCTGGCTGTCCTATCGGGTCCCTCTGGAGGATCCCATGTCATAGCTCTCTCCTCCTAGGAGGCCGAGTGTCACTTCTGTTCTTGGTGGCAGATAGAGAAGCTGAAGGACTGAATCTGGATTTTGGTCCAGCTATTTCTGAGCAGCAGAGGGGGTGGAGGGTTATGGTAGCTTGTGACCAGGATTTTGTGTTTTATTTTTGTAATTTTGGTCAAATACAGCTTGAAGTCGACTGAGCCATCTTCAAAAGAGTATAGTCTACTGGGATGAATGAGGTCACACTGGTAACTGTCTGGTCATCGCATAGAACTGGAACTACACATATGAAACCCGAACCCCTCTTCCCTCTCCCTTGAGACCTTCCACTAAGTGACATCTAACTTTTTGGTGCCATGGACTCCTTGAAAAGTCTCATGAGGTCTTTGAACAACTCCTTGGAATCCTCAGAATAATATCTCTGAATGCAGGAATGAAAGGACATAAAACTGTAATTAAAGTATTTTAATAGACCATTTGTACATCAGGTGTGGTGATGTCTACCTGTAATCTGAGCACTTGGGAGACTGAGGGAGGAGGACTGAGACTATGACATGCGCTAGGTCCAAGTAGTGAGTTCAAAGCCAGCCTAGGGCTACCTGGTTGAAAGGCAACATTTGTAATGTAGTATTGGTGGTTTCTTTGTTAGCCTATTAACTAACAGTATCAAGATGTGAGTGAAAGACCATGGTATTTTTGTAGGATTGATCTGCATAAACGACACGGCAAAGTAAACAGCCACGTTTCTGGTGTGGTATGAACATCGCCGTGGTAGCTAATGGAAAGCAAGGTGTTACAAGTACTGTGGATACGATACATCGGTTGCTTACGAACTCCTAAATCTCACTTGGAGACGTGTGAAAGCCACAATGTCATATTTTTCCCTTGAAGCTCACTGTTACCCTGACTTCCATCTCTGGATGGCTTGGTGGGGAATCTTGGTTTTCTGGTTAAGCAACCCCAGTGAGACAAGCACTTGAGCCCTGTCTGGGGGCAACACTGATGAGTAGAGGTTGGTGAATGAATGAGACCTTCTCTGTGTTGGACACCATAGGAGCCCAGCCAACTAAGAAAGGTGCCCATTCTCCCAGCCAGCCGCCAGCCTGCTGTCTGAGGGGGCGGGGCCAGTACCCTGTAGAAGTGTGCCTTTGGCAGCTTCTCCCACCCCCTCCTGCCACCCCCCCCCCACTCCCCTGTCCAAAGACTCCATGCAGAAGGGAGCCATATGGTCCTTTGTAGACACACTGCCCTAGTACAGTATCTTCCTGGTGTGAATGTTGGGCTGGCTCTCCGGTGTCGCCTGTCCCTCCCCTCTCCCTCTGCCCCCATCTCCCACAGCCCACCCAAGCAAACTCAAGTTGTGGGGGACAAGCTCAACGAGTTGGGGAGCCCTTTGGAGTTGGGGTGAGTAAAGAATCTTTCAGTAACACCCAACCACACTCTCAACACAGAAAGCGGTTGAAGTCAAATGTCTCAAAGTCAGATCCCTTTTTAGTATGAATTTGCTGTGTCTCATTCTGAGCACTAATTCCAATTTAATTGCAAGTGGCCTGAAGCCTCTTCAATAGGAGTAACAAATGGTTTGATTTTGTAAACTTCATCAGACTGCATTTTAAATGCGACACAGTAGCCCAACTCGAATGCCAATGAAGCACTGGAGTAGCTCTCTGTTTACTAATTATCCGTTTTTACTCCAAGCCACGCTGGCTGGCTTGTCTGATTAAATCGGATTTGTGGGATAGAGAACAGCTAGCAGAGTTTTCTCTATAGTAAACGAGATTGAAACTATGGGCCGCCTGGCTGCACACTGTAAATTATATTTCCTTTTAAAGGGGACGTGTCTCTTTTATTTCTCCGTTGTCCCTCCTGCATATTAAACTTTACAGCACAGAAATGGACCTGGCTGCTTCTAGATGCTGCCTGCTTACCCGTTCACCTGGTTGAGCGTCCGCTCCCTTCCCTGCTTTCCCTGAACTGCTGAAACGAGAAAGATAAGCTACAGCTCATGAGCCGCCACCCCCCTTCCCTCCATCCTTCTTCTCTTTGAAATCTTTTTCTTTTCTTTCCTTTATGCTGGAACATTGTTTACAGGGGTACCCAAAATGATACGGGTTCTTGGAAATCATAGAGAGTTAGCCTTCTAGCAATAGAATTTACAAAGCCTAATACAGACTGGGTTTGAACCTTTCTGAGAGAGATGCAAGTATCAGTGGTCTTGGGCTGGGACATGCATTGGTAACCATGGTTTAAACAACAACAACTAATAAGAAAATTCATTTCTGAAATAGTAAATGTGTTCTGCCGGCCCATGCTAGAATGATATCCTTGGCATTGAGCAAAGTGAAATTAGGAGCAGCTGGTCTCCACCTGCAGCTCAGCGAGTCAGGCTGTGGGTCAGGTGGTGGAGAGAAGACGTTGGTGGTCGTGTCTTCTCTGGAAGGCTAGGGAAGAGGGTGAGTTCTCTCCAACTTCCACCCTGGTTCTAGGGTGCAGGCAAAGACTCTGAGAATTGCTCATTTGGTCCTTTGTTGTCCATAGGATAGCAAAGCAGCAGCTGTCTCTGGTTCTTTTTTGCATGTGTGCGTGCTTGCGTGTGCACGCATACACCTCCACACACGAAATATAGGCACCCTGAGTGAGTTATAATCAGACCAAGCTTAAACTCTGCCTTTCCTGAGACTTGAACTCCAGAAACCCATCCTGCTCTTCCTCTTGGTATGTACCTTTGTACCCAGAGCTCCTTTTATTTGAATTTGCCTTTGGATGTCCTGCAACATGGAAAATATATACACGTCCCGTTGGGGCCATTGTGTGTGCCGTACAGTACGGGAAGCCTCCCTGCATCTCTGCCAGCCTGGTTACCGTGGGAATGAATGGCCCGCCACACTCTCGGGGCCTGCCGTCCTCCTTTTAATTGTTGACAGTAAAAAGCATTTAAATGCTGCTTAATTTGTAGTCATCTTCTGGGGGCAAGGAGAGGAACCATTAAAATGTCAGGAAAATGAATACATCTTCTCTCTCTCTCTCTCTTTTTAAAAAAATTTTTGTTTATTTACATGGGCTGGTTTTTCATTCCTCTGCCAGTGTTTGTCAGATATTTAAGTGGATCTGAAACATTCAGGACTTCATTATGTTGAGTTTCTGGTCTCCGGTCCCTGCGCCCCGCCCTCTTCCATCCTATCGCCCTGGGACTCTGGCTTGTCCTGTCTCTCTTCCTCTGGTCTGTTCTCTTCCACCTCAGCCATCTGCCTCCACCTCGCAGTATTAGGTTTAAAGAAGAGTCCATTGTAGCTGACTGAACCCCAGTTCTTCCCTGGAGGGCTTAGGTGTGTCTGGGGTGCTATGAAAATACACTTGGAGCATGCCAGTGAGGATGGAGACCACGGATTATCTAGTGTAAAAGTAAGGAAATTGGGTCTCCTTTCCAGGTTGAAGCTCTATGCCCTCCACTAAGTTCTGGACATGGCTGAAATGAAGCCATTCGAGTGGCTAACTTGTCCTCTATGCATTGTCCTAGCTTGGATTATGGGGGGAAAGTCCCTGTTCCCCATCCTTTACCCTCTCATCCCAACCTTCATCCAGGGTTCCTCAGACCCAGCTACTCAAGAACGGCCCCCAAGGGCATGACTATAGGAAGTCTGCAGCACACTTCCTGGAAGCCTTTCAAGTTCTCACAGGGCTAGCTTCCCTGTCCTCTTCCTCTTCTTCCTCTTCCTCTTTCTTGAGATCTCCCTCCCCCCTCTCTTTCTCTCAGCAATGGATTTTGAACTCAAGTTCTGTAAGTGCTCTACCCCTTGAGTCATGCCTCCGATCCCTTTTGCTTTAGTAGGTTTTTCAGATTTTATCTCACACTTTTGCCTGGGCCATCCTCAGATTGTGTGGCTGGGCTTAGTCACGTATTACTACACGCTCTTGTTTCCTATAGACCTGTAAGGTTGCCTTACCTTACAGAGAGTAACAGGCCTCCCATTGTCCACAGCAGCCACCCTGGCTTTATGTATACTTGCCACCATCCCACCCACTCCCTATGAGGGCGACCGGAGCTCCTTTGAGCTTTACTCCAACAGAAGAACAAGCAGGTTCTTTTTTTTTTTGGAGTGTTGGAAGAAGAAGTGGGCATGATCTCCACCTGCCTCAGGACCCCACCCATCCTTCTCCTGGATGGGTCCCGCCGAAGACGGGACTACCCCTGTGGGGCTTTCGCATCAGAACTCAGGGCTAGGCCTGGCCCAGGCTCTGCAGAGGTTATCTCCTGCGGGCTACTCGAGTCCTCTCAGGACTGTTGAAGTTGGTCCAGTTTTTCAATCGTGGGCCAATTAGTTTCACAAATGGGGGCCCCGGTGGTGCCAGGGCACATTTGTTCCGGGCCTGCGCACTGGCTGGGTTCCATTGTCCTACCTTCTACCCCCGTGTGGGCCTATTGTCCTCGCCCCCAGCGGGCGCTACTTACCGCTGATTTATATAGGCAGGCGTCCTGTGGACTCCAGGCTTCACTGCCACAGCTGGCCGAGGTGCTTAAGGCCTTGGACCCCCTGACCTTTGCCCCAGTCCTGCTGTCATTTTGAAAGTTACAGATCCAAGGGCTGCATACTTCTCCGGATTTACTTTCCACCCTGACACATACCACCTTCCCATGCACAAGCGCACGCATTCATATTCTTGCTCTTCCTCTCCTCCTCTTCCCTTCTGTCTCCCTCTGCTCTTACAATAGAAGCATTTCATTCATTCTAGAATATCCAGGAAGGCCCAGCATCTGGGTTGGGAAGCCTAGAGGCTGGGACCCGTGCAGCAGGTGGGAGGGATTGGGGGGGCTGGGGTATTCCCAAACGTGGCCTCTGCTCCCCACATTCATGAGTTCAGTGTCTGAGCAATGGAAGAGCCAGTTCCCTTCACTGCCCTGCACGGAGAATGGGCCCAGCCGATGGGGTGCACTGACCCTTGGGAGTGGCTGTGTACCTTGACAGCAGCGCTACTCCCCAGCAAGCCCTTTATCCTGTCTCCCACAAACCAGAAATTCCCTCTTTTTCTCTCTTTACCTCCTTCCTATTTTTCTTTTCCACCCCTTTTCTGTTGCCCACTTCCCCCAGTTTCTGCCCTTCCTCGGCTGGTTTGTTGGAGTGATTGACGAAATTAGTAAATCCATTCATGTTACTTTTATTGTGCAGGTCTCAATAAATCCCGCGTGTCCAGGGCGCACCTTAATGAGCTAGTGAGCTGACAAATTTGTTTACTGTAGCTGGAGGTGCGGTGTAATGAAATGCGCTTGTGTCTGGGCTCACTGCTAAACAAATACACAGTTTCCGGGAACCGGCTCTGCTAGCTGCCACCGCCTGGAGGAGGCTGCTGCATTCCCCAAGAGATGGAACTGGTGTGTGTGTGTGTGTGTGTGTGTGTGTGTGTGTGTGTGTGTGTGTGTGTGTGTGTGTGTGTGTGTGTGTGTGTGTGTGTGTGTGTGTGTGTGTGTGTGTGTGTGTGTGTGTGTGTGTGTGTGTTGAGAAACTGCAGTCGTTCATCCATTGGGTAGTTTTAAAACAAATTTGAATCCACTGTCCATATTCCTCCCTTCCTCCTCTGTTTTGTTATCCGGTGAGGATATATAAAGTTGACTGATGATATATAAACCCATAAATTCTCCCTTTCCTCTTGTGGAAATGCAGAAGTGCAGATAGCCTTCCAAAGTTCTAAACAGATACAAAGGCAAAGAAGAAGGAGTGAGGCCAGCGTATGGAGACTGAAGATATAAACGTGGCGTTAGATGCGAAGCTCTGTCACTTCTGGGGTGGTTTGGGAAGATGAGTGCTAATTTAGTTTGAGTCAGACCTTCCATCCTGCCCCAAGGGGAGGGGTGCTCATTGGGGGATAGGGGCTAGCAGGATTTGTTCCCATTGCTGTCTACCACTCACACCCAAGAGGAAGCCAGAGGAGAACTGAGGAGGGAGCACTTGGCCCTTTCTCTAGGAGATCTCTTGAAAAGGAGCCAAGTCCTAACTGATGGCATAGGGGAAGTCGAAAGCGAGGAAAGACCACAGATGTCAGGGGCTGGATGGGCTTTTGTTTCCTTTCTGCCTGGTACACACACACACACACACACACACACACACACACACACACACACACACACACCACACACACACACACACACACACACACACACATACACACACACACACACACACACACACACACACACACACACACACACACACACACACTCCCCACCTCAGCCTCTTAAGATGCAGACAGAGCCTTCCTGCCTCTGGTGTGAGTCAGCCTGAGCTGCCTGTCTCTGTTTCTCCTGCACAGTGGATGATACAGCTTTACCACCTTCTTCACAACAACAACCTGGGGGCAAAGCAGAAGAAAGGCAGAGAAAGCAGGGGGATGGAAGGGGAGAAGCAGCAGTTTAAAGTGATGGCTTCAGTGTATGGTCAGGAGCGTGGCCTGTAGCTGGAAATGATATCTTAGGAAAGAGAGAACAGAAGGACGTGTCTGCAGAGTGGGGGAATGAATGGGGGTAGTGGAAGATGCTTCCAGTTTAAACCAAGATTTTCAAATACACACACATACACACACACACACACATACACACACATATACACACACATACACACATATACACACATACACACACATACACACACATACACACAATTTTGATAGCTTCAGCCAGGTATGGTATCTCACACCTTAATCCTAATTATTTAGGAGGCTAAGATCTAAGGATACATTTCAAAACCAGTCCCTGAGAATGTCATCTCTTAACCACCCAAAAGCTAGACGTAGAGCTGTGGCCCAAATGGTAGAGACTCAGTCTTAAGTGGAAAAAAGTTCAAGGGTAGCACCCAGGCTCTGAGTTCAAATCCCAGTACTTGGATTAAAAAAGAAGAAGAAGATGGTATTTTCTTCCTCCGGGGAGGAGGAGCCATTCAGGGTAGAATTCCTTGGATGGAATTGAACATGAGAAGTTCACCGGTGACCCATGTTCATACATGCACATGCATGTGCACACACCACACACAGGCGTGCACACACACACACACACACACACACACACACACACACATATCAGCCCCAGCCGGCTTACCAAAAAAAGCAGAAGTATATTTAGATCCCTCTGCTCCTTTGATTAGGAAACAGCTTCTAGAGGAAGATAATAAGAGCTTTGCTCCAAGAAGGTGGTAGCACCTGAGCATCTTCTCCAGCTGTGTGCCCCTCCGATCAGATCCTTTCCTTCCTTTCTATTAAAGAGCTAATTGGTATGGAAATGACACAGGTGTAAACACGAGGGTTTTGTGTCTGGTAATTTCAGACCCCGTCATCGCCTAGGTGAGATAAATAACCTCGACTCTGTCACCCCTCCGGCCTCCTGTTCCATCTTGACCTGGCTTTCTACCTTTTTTTTTTCCTTTCTAAAATTAAACTTGGGAGTCTGTGAGTTGAACATGCTCTGCCTTCCAGATCGGCCCTGCTATCCTTGGGGGGAGTCTGGTAGGGGTTGCGTACTTCCTGGATAAGAGCGTTGTAAATGGATCCCAGAAATATGCATAGGCCCCTGGCCTGAAACCACATTCCAAGCCCATCCATGCCAGATCCACTCCATTGTTCTCATTTAAACTCACCTTGGGCAAATGTCCTGGCAAACCAGAGAAAGACTCATTTTCTAGAAGAGTAGAGAACATTCTGGTTCCTGGGCCTGGTGAATTAATTCCTTGGGCAGAGGCTGATTTTTATATCTGATTTACATCAGAGTATACAGATCAGTAGAAAACATTTTAATATGTATGTAGGATTTTTGTCCTGAAAAATACATGATCAGAGCAGGGCACTGGTGGCTCACACCTGTAATCCTAGCTACGCAGGAGGCTGAGATCTGAGGATCACGGTTCAAAGCCAGCCTGGGCAGGAACATCCATGAGACTCTTCTCTCCAATTAACCACCAGAAAACTGGAAGTCGCACTGTGGATCAAGTGGTAGAGTGGCAATCTTTGAGAATAAGAATCTTAAGGACAGCACACTCAAGCCCTGAATTCAAGCCCTAGGACCAGCACATATACATACATATGTATGTATAATATGTATGTATACATATGTATGTATAATCAGTATTGCCACACCAAGAAGTATCGAGTTAGTTATGGATTCTAGGTTCTCAGTAAAGAAACTGAGATTGAAGGCTGCTGGTCAGCTTTCTGTAACACGCCCTTGAGATAATCAGCTTGTGAACAGGTTTGTTTGGGCTATTTTGGAAGTTCTAGTCCATAATCAGTTGGCCGTGTTACCTGTGGGTGAGAGGTCACATCGTGAGGAGGAACACAAGATGGGGCAGTGCTGGCTGCTTCGTGGCTAGGAAGTCACTGAGAGCGGGCCTGGAGGGACTGAGTGCCCTTCAACTGCCCTTAAAGGTATCCTCTTAGGGAATGCCTCCAGTGTCCTAACCGCCTCCCTCTAGGCCCTATCCCTTAAAGTTTTCACTGCCTCTCAATCACCCCAAGCTAGGACTAAGCATTTAACAGGTGGGTCTTCAAGGATACATTCCAGATCCCATCCATAGCAAGGGTAGAGCTGCATATGGGGCTGAGTGGCTCATGCCTGTAATCCCAGCTACTTGGGAGACAAAAAAGATCATGATTCTAGGCCAGCCTGGACAAAATATTCAATTAAGGTCCACATTTCAGTCAATAAGCAAGATGTTATGCATATATAATCCCAGCTATGTGGACGACCACAGGTAGAAGGATGGTGGTACAGGTCAATCCTGGGCAAAGGTGCTGCAAGACCCTTTCAGATATGAAAAACAACTAAAGCACAAAAGGGATTGAGGGTGTAGCTGAAGGGCTAGAGCACTCGCTTATCAAGCATGAAGCGCTGAGTTCAATAGTCCAGCACCACATGCACGCATGCACGCACGCCCCTCCCTGTCCTAATATACCAAAGCCACAAATGGAATTCTCAGTTAGCTCTGCTGCAGGGAGAGGTGGAACTGGTCTTCCTATGGTCTGAGCAGCAGAACCCAGTGGCTGTATTCTGTCTAGGTCATCAGACACACAGCAGATGAGTAAAGGCCCCAGTGAGACCAGCTGCCTACGCACCACTAGGAAAGTTGTGGGAAGAGCTCCATGAAGTCCTCCTTTGTGGACTTTGGTCTGTCTCTGTACTGTGGCTCCACCCACAATCCCCCCCCTTTGTGATTGTTCCGTGGCCCCTTATTTATTTTCCAATAAACATGTGTTTTTGGGGTGCCGATCTGCATTAGGCCTCTTGCTGTATCTGGGGGGAGGGCATAAAAATGACAGTTCCTGCTAGGGAGGCTTCTACACGTAGGAGCCTCACAATCTCTGAATGTCAAAAAAGAAAAGCCATAAAGGTTTTATGCATTACAACAGTGAGAACTCAGAAGAAGATGATGTCTTTGGCACTGAGTTCTAAATGGTGTAACTCATCCAGGATGCTTTGGCCAGGGCTAGCTTCCCGGAAGAAGCAACCCAAAGTCCATAAAATAACAAAACGTTGAAATAAGGATACAGGGTGACCCATTGTAACAATGAGATGTATGACACTATGTTGAAAACGAACTTTACAACATGATGGGTGGGGAGGGAAGGGACGGTAGCGGAAAAACAAAGGAGGGGGTAATAATGCTTGATAGGAAATGTACTCATTACCTTACTCATGTAACTGTAACCCCTCTGTACAGTATTTTTACAATAAAAATATACTTTTTAAAAAACCGACAACTTGGGCTGGGAAGGTGGCTCAGTGGTAGAGCGCTTGCCTTGCATGCTCAAGGCCCTGGGTTCAATTCCTCAGCACCACATAAGCAAAAAGAAAAAAGTCGGAAGTGGCTCTGTGGCTCAAGTGGTAGAGCGCTAGCCTTGAGCTGAAGAGCTGAGGGACAGCGCCCAGGCCCAGAGTTCAGGCCCCACGACCGGACCCAAAAAAAAAAACCACCGACAACTTAGGGTTGGATAATTGTGCAGGGCTGCTATGGTTCATGTTCCAGCTGTACACTGCACCCAGGTGTCTAGCTGAGGGAGAAATGGACACTGTAATCCAGAGCTCTCTTTACTGGCCACAAATGAGGACCAGCACCTGCTGATTCAGAGAGCTAATGTTGGCCCTGTAACCACCTCATGGTTATGAAGCTTTTCTATCAAGTATCTTTATTTAATCTCAACAATCACCATTGTTGTCCTCCATTTTTGATGGACACACTCTGGACCAAGAAAGTTAAATGACTTACTTCATGCCACAAGGCATGAAGTTAGGACCCTCTGCTTCCTCTTCCTCCCTGGGTCCTTTTTAAAAAAAATATTGGAGGGTTTTTCCCCCTTAGTATTGATATTTGAACACAGTTCCTTGTACTCAATAGGTAAGAAGGCATTCTACCACTTAAGCCATGCTCCTAACCCTTTTTTTTTTCTTTGGCTGTTTTTTGGAATAGGGTCTTGAATTTTTGCCTAGGGCTGGGGTTTTATTAACTTTGTCCAGGATAGCTTTGAACTGATATTCTCCTCCTCTTTACCTTCTGGGATTACAGGCTTGAACTCAAGACCTGGACACTATTCCCTTAGCTTTTTTGATCAAGACTGATCCTCTGCCACCTGAGCCACACCTCTACTTCTGGCCTTTTCGCTGGTTCGCTGACGATTATAGTAGTCTCAAGGTCTTGCCTGGGCTAGATTAGAATGGCGGTCCTCAGGTCTCAGCCTCCTGAGGAGCTGGGATGACCCGTGTGAGCTGCTGGCACCTGGCTTGATCGTTTGCTATCTGCCGTCAAGCTCCCCTTCCCTAGGGGAACCAGCCCTGAGGTCCCTAAAGGAGAGAGCAGAACTTAGGCCAGGCGTTAAAGAGAGCAGAGTGCTCTAATGCTGCCGGTCCCTTGTCGCTCTGCACATCTTACTGCAGCTAATGAATTGCTAATACAATTTTCTAGATAATTTTATTTCCATAGCCTCACATTTTAATGTGTTTCCAAAAGCTAGCATTTATTTGCTTAATCTCCCAGTGTAATAGAATCTTCCCTGACTCATCATACATGCGAACAATCAGCTAGGCAGAAACGACAGCAAATTGTTTAATAACTCAAATCTAGTCTTGAGATTTTTAAGTTGCATGCACCAGTAGCTTCTCTTGTGTCTCATCCACTCTCTCTCTCTCCCCACCCCCAACACTTTCCTGGTTTTTTTTCCTCTTGTTTAATAATCCTTTCCTATTATCCTATGTTCTTCCTAATAAAAGAATGGGGAATGGGGCTAGAAGGCCTCCAAGCTTCCTTCCCATCCCCTCTGAGCCTTGATTGATGGATAGATAGCTAGGGAGACCCCCTGTGCCTTGTGTGGTGTCTATAGACAAGAAACTATGGGTGGACACTGTAGCATTTCCTTTCTAGCTGGTGACCACATAGCCTTCAGCCTGTTGACAAGGTGCAGACTGGACTGACTCAGACTCGAGTACCGCTCTTTCTTACTTGAACCTAGGTCTTGTGGAGCTGCCATCTAGGAATTTTATTTCTTCACTCCTCCCTCCTGTTTTCCAAGTCCCTGCCTTGGTTTGGTGGTAGCACCAGTGCCATCAGCTCCTTTGCCTCTTCTGGTCTTTTGTCCCTGATATTGTTCTCTGTTGTGTGCTGCCCTCCATGCTAGCACCCACCAGTCTGAGCTACTATAGCATATCACCATAGACTGGGTGATGGATGATACAGAAACTTGTCTCTGAGCTTGATCCTGGTGCTGGTATGGCTGGGTTCTGGTGAGGGTCTTTTTCTGGTTGCAGATTGTTGACTTCCGACAGTATCTTCCTGTGGTGGAGGCTGACTCATCCCCTGAGCTCCTATTAATAAGGGCACAAGTTTCATCCTGAGGGCTCCATTCTGATGACCTTCCAGAGTCCCCGCCTCCTGTCACCATCACCTTGATAGTTGGGTTTTCAACACATTCATGTTGAGGAGGACACAAACCTGCTGCCCATAGCAACCAGTCCTGTGACCCTGCATTGCCAGTTCAATGGCATCTGAGCCGTTCTCACTGGCATACGTAGAACTCCATGACCTGATCAGTTTTCCTGGCTCTTCTCCATCACCGGGTCTGTCCTCCGTGTCACCTGCTCTGAAATCGGCCTGCAAGTGTTTCTTTAGCCTAGTGCGTGTGCCTCACCTCCCATCTTTGGCTTTATTTCTTACATTTTCCTTGGAGTCACACAGTCTTATCCATCCTTTGGAAGGTATTGACTTAAATAGGGTCCCCACTGATCTGGGACCCGCTCCCCCTGCCTGGTCTCAGGTCAGCTTCACAGGGACATGAAGTGGTTTCAGGCCAAACCTGAGAGGAGGGCTAGCAGATTGGAACAGCATCTAGGGACTTGGGCAGAACAAGAGGGTAGAGTACTAAAGATGTCTGGGTCTGCCCTGTGGGGTGGGACCAGAGCCCCTCTGGGCTGAGGGGTGTGTGTAAGCTTGGGCAGTCCTGCTGGGGCTCCATCCATGCTCCCTGGATCCCCATGTGTGTATTCTGAGGATCACAAAGCAGTGCATGGAGAAGCCTGGGCTTGAAAAGGCCATCCGTGGTTTGCCCTGGGCCAGCTCTGTCTGAAGGCAGCTGTCTGCACACCTGGCCTACTCAGTGCACTCTAAGGGGTGGGAGATACGGGTAGAGAAGGTGCTGGTGCTGGTGGAAATCCTCAGGTTGAATCAGCCAGGGCTGCTGTGTCACAGGAGATGTTCACACAGACATCGCTCCTGTGCATGTCAGCCAGGCTGGACCAGACCCTGAAGGTCTTGCTGTCCCTGCTTCTGGATGACTACCTTCCATGTGCCCCCCACACTCCGCATGGGGTACAAGTGCCCACACTTGGTACCACCCAGACTTCCTACTGGGTACTAAAGAGATGGAAACCTCAACTTGGTGTGTCCACCCTCCTGAGCACCTTGTGCTGCTGTCTCCTGCAGGCACGGACATGGCCGTCTTCTGTCTGCTGTGTGGGAAACGTTTCCAGGCACAGAGCGCGCTCCAGCAGCACATGGAAGTCCACGCGGGCGTGCGCAGCTACATCTGCAGTGAGTGCAACCGCACCTTCCCCAGCCACACGGCTCTCAAACGCCACCTGCGCTCACACACAGGTAAGGAGGCCTACGGGTGATGGGTGGATGAGGCATTCTGGGAGCCCACGTCTAGACTTCATCTCCAGAGATGTAAGGTGCGTGCACCGGGCTCAGGTGCCTTCAGCCTTGGGTTGGACACATAGATTCTTCCTGTAATCCCAGCCACTGTTGACCATTCTCCCTGTCCCACACATCCAACACAGGTCAGGATGTTCACTTAAGTGAGTCCCACTCAGAAACAAGTTCAATGGTCCAGAGTAGGACCCAAAACTCGGCATAACTAGCAAGTACTCTCTAGAGCTTCTGAGGCAGACAGACCAGGATGCATTTTGATAACAGGTGACCTGCTAGTAGGTCTCTAATGCTGCCATAGTTCTCACTGTTCTCACTGCCCTTTCTATAACCCCATGTATGATGTCCAAATCATCCTAGGACCCTGGAAGGTACATTAAAACCATTCTCTGATCCTAGCTACTTGGGAGGCAGAGATAGGAGGATTGAAATCAGAAGCTAGCTGGGGCAAAAGTTAACAAGACCTGGGAAAACAGGCTGGGTGTAACCATACACACTTGTAATTCCAGCTATGTAGATGGTAGAAATAAGAGAACCATGGTCCAGGGTAGCCTGTGGCAAAAATGCAAGACCCAATCTGAAAAGTAAACTCAGGCAAAAAAGTAAGGAAGGAAAGGAAGGAAGGAAGGAAGGAAGGAAGGAAGGAAGGGAAAAAAAAAGGTCTGGGGGTATTAAGATTTGCTGAGGGAATATTTGCCTAATAAACGTGAGGTCCTGAGTTCAATCCCAAGAGCCACCCAGAATTTAAAAAAATTGTACTCTTCTCCATAATACCAGAAGGCCTCTGTGTTGTATTTAAACAATGAGACATGAGATACCCACGGATGGGGTGAGAGGCAGGGTGTGAGTCAAGGAGACCGGGCCAGGTGCCCAGACAATGACCCATCACTGCCACCGACCTCTATATTTAGGAGATGGGACACTCGAGGGCCAAGAAGCAGTTGCTTCCCTACTGCAGTCTTTTGGCAGGAGAATAGAGGACTTAAATATCTTCTTTCTCCTTAAAGGAGATGGGGATCTTCTCCAACTGCAGTTGGGTAAATGAATGTCCATTTTCAAATCTGCACGTGTGTGTGTGTGTGTGTGTGTGTGTGTGTGTGTGTGTGTGTGTGTGTGTGTGTGTGTGTCTTCCATCCTGGTTCTAGGAGACAGGTGTGATCAGGTGACTCACTACGATGTGGGAGGGTAGAGACTCCTTAGCATGCCTTGCAGAGGGCTCAGTGGTAGGACTCTCTGTCTTTCCTCATTCTCAAGAGTCCTGTCACAGCTGAGATCAAGGATGAAGCCAAACCCAACGTGGGTGCTAGACTCTTTTGAAGGAGGAGAGGGCTTTGCTGTCATGGCTGGCTGGCACAAGGTCTCCTCATCCAACAGCCTGTCTGGACTTGCGTTTCTGTCCTACTCAGAGGAGCATCTTTGGCTTATAGCAGCAGGTGTGAACTGATCACCAGGTGCTTAGAACTCTACCTGGGATTGCTGGAGGGAGAGGGGCAGGCCCAAAAAGTAGGGCCCAACAAGAGAGAGAGAGAGCCAGAACCTTGTCCATGGTGACTTACTCATTAGGAACTCCCGACAGCTGTGGACACCTCCCTGCCTCCATGGGTCCCCCACTCTACCGTATTAAAGACAGCCAGGTACCTTGCAGCCCCTGCTCAAGTCACTTGGCCTTAGGTGACTTGAATTATTGTAGTCCTACTAAGTCTACCCAGAATAGGTTCCCCATCCTCTTCTAAGACCTGAACATCTGTATGTTCATACTGGTCTTCTTGGTGTCAATTACTGGCAAAGATCTGTGGGGAGGGGGATAGAAATTGAGGGAAGCCTTTGCTGATTCTAGGGAAGAGATTGAATGTGTACCGCATAAGACACACAGACACACACAGACACACAGACGCACACACACACACACACACACACACACACACACACACACACCACACTGGCCTTATACAGGCCTTGAACTGCCCCCCCATACACACACACATACATATACACACACAATACCTCATTAATATTCTGTTGTTCTTGGCCCATTTGCTACTGGGGCCAGGCATTTAGCACAGCAGCTGTGTTTGGTAGGTTTGTCCAGCCGTGCTCTTGGCATTGATGGATCCCTGATTCACACGGCTCATCATATAATAAACTCTCAGCTGCACTGAAGGGAGGGGCCGAGAGGGAGGGTCCAGGAGCGATGGGGCTGGGGCTGAATTGGGGGTAGAGACACTAGGCTTGGCCAAAGCCAGGGAAGCCACCAGGTAATGATAGAAGAAGGGGGGAAGAAGGGGTCACAGGTACACTGGGCAGGCCAGAGGGGCTCTAATTAGTCTCGTTTGTCCTGCACTTAATGTCAAGCTCATTAACGAGTCTACAGAGTTAATCAACATACCACAAATTGGATTTTGAGTCCTGCCGCCAGTTTTGTGTACATTATGACCACACTGGCACGATTAGCTTTCGGGGTGAGGGTTGCAGGCTGGGTGATTATCTGACTGCAAAATGTGGGTGGGGGGGATGACTTGTCATTTTCCTTCTTCTTTTTTCTTTTCCCAAGTCCTTTTTATTCCTTTCCCTGGGCAGACTCAAGAGAGTCCCTATTTAAACTCATTTAACGTGTTGTGATCTACTTTATAATTAAATTCATAAAAAAAAAATATTTGATCAAACAAACCCCTCTGTTGTTTGGTAAACTCTTAGGGCCCCCTCTGGAGGTGAAAAGCACACACAGGCTGTCACCCCCCCTCCCCCCATTCCCAGGGCCTCCCCAGGGGCAGGGTGGCTGCTGATGTACGTTTTAATTACCAGCTCTGGCTGAAATCTCACATGGCCCTTGCTTTATTTATTTATTTATATCTTAATGAGGATACTGAATCTTTGATTAAAGTCGTAATCGTTGCTGATTTGGTGTAGTGGGGTGGGGGAGACGGAATTAGATGTCAGACCAGACAGGGCCATGTGCACACACACACACACACACACACACACACACACACACATACACACACAGAGTGAGTGGCATGCAAACACACGTGCACGCACACACACACACACACATACACATACACACATACCCTCAGCCAATTAGTACCAGGGTCTATCTGCAGGGGCCTCACTTCCCCTGGGCTCAGTGGGGCTGGAGAACAAGGATTCCACATGGCCCCGGCAGTAGGATTGGCAGGCAGTGATTTCCCCAACCCAGAACTCCAGGATTCGGTCTATGCCCAGATCGCCCATGAGCACCCCCACTGACCAGCCGTACCTCTGAGCAGGCTGCCCTGCGGGTTGGTATGCACTGGATGGAGAGGTGGGCTCTGTTCTTTGAGTTTCCTTGATAGACCCCATTTTTGCTCTCAGTGCTATTTGCAAATCTTCCACCCCTGAGAGAGGCTGCCAGTGAACAGACCCCAGCATGCACTCCCCACAGAGCCTTAAAAACCCTTCAGAGCCATCAGAGGAGATGAGGATTTATGTGGGTCCAGGGCTTGCATTCGGGAAGGGGGGAGGTTTGGTTAGTGGCCTGCGGAGGAGAGAGAGAAAGAAGAGAGAGTAAAATATCATTTTAAAGAGGAAGTGAAGGCACAGGCATGCGAGTCTATAAGGAGAAGGACAATTTATGCCCAGGCACGAGCACAGTTTGACATGGGGATAATGAAAAAACGTAGGTCATTGTGGATGACTTAAACCTTCAGCAGCTGAAGAAAATGTATGAAATGCGGAGGACATTACACGGTTGGCAGCCCCGCACATCTGCAGAGGGACAAGTGAAATACAGTGGGCTATTCTTTACCATAAACTGTGGTTGTTGGAGATGCAGCCCAGAGAAATTGTAATTACAGTGACAAGACGAATCAGCGATATTTAAATATTCATGAACAAAGTCTGGGGTGATCAATCTATCTTTATTGTCTGCGCCTTCACTCCTGTAATAAATAAGTAGCCGGAGTCCTCACCTTGTGCCTCTCACGCCCCTCGCTTTGGGTACCGAATGCAAGATGGTGAACCCCACATCCTGCCCTCCCACCCTCCTGAAATTCAAGAGTGGAGCACCCTCAGAAAAAGAGATGTGACAGGCATAGATTGCAGACTGAGGAAGGGCAATTCACCCCAAGCTTAACATTCCCAGCATTCGCTGGGCATCTCTTTGAAGTCACTCTTGAAGACTGAACACTAGGGCTACCAGGATAGATAAGGCTCACTTCTTACCTACCAGATGCTTCCATTTTAGAGCTGTGGACGCCATGCCAGTCAGTGCAGTATAGCATGTCATTTGGTGATCCAATGTGGAACCAGACTAGAACTTGAATCCCAGCTCAGCTACTTAGCTAGCCATGTGACTTGGGGGACCAGACTTAAGCATTTCCAAGCAGCTCCATTTTTGTCATCTGTTCAATGAGAATCATGTCTTTCAGGTGGTTTTTATGATTACATGGTGTATTCTTAGCACGGCATGAGCCCTCAGCATGTACGGCCCATTTTAATGGGAAAAGTACTCTAAAGAAGAAAGTGTGAGCTGGGTGCTGATGGCTCATGCCTGTAATCCTAGCTACAGAAGGCTGAGATCCACAGATTGAGGTTTAAAGCCACCAAGGCAGAAGTCTGTGAGACTGTGCTGTCTAGCAAAAAGCTAGAAGTGGAACTGTGTGTCAAATGGTGGTAGAGCACCCACCGTGAGCAAAAAAGCCAAGAGAGAGTGGGATGCCCTGAGTTCAAGTCCTAATACTGGCACACAAATAAAAGAAAACGAAAAAGAGTGTGATTTCTTCAGGCTAGAAGGCTAAGAGAAAAGGTCCTAGTCAGGGACATAGGAGTTTGGCTTTGAAGTATAATTTGGAGTTCATGGGTGGGAGACGGGGGGCGGGGGGCAGAGGGGAGGAAACGAAACAGACAATAACAATATCGAACAATGGAGGAAGGAAGGAGTAGGAATGTTTGGGGGCACGATGAGAGGTAGAGAAGTGTTTTGAGGGTACAGTGATCAGGCTGGAGCAGCACTTACGCAGTAGTTCGGGAAGGCAGTAGGCAAGGTCTCAGAGCTCCCAGGCCTGTTCTACCCTCAGAGGGCATGCTTCCTGAAGACCGGTGTTCATCACTAAGCCAGCTGGGACTGGCCGTTACCCCGTGGATGACCCCGGAACTGCAGTAAAGTGTGGACATTGGTGTTATGGGGAAAGGATCTGAAGTCATCTTCGGAGGTGGTTAAACATAGGCAGTCTCGCACTCCTGCAGGTGCACCAACTGTGCCCTGCTGTCCTCTTAAAGAGGGGACAGGGAGAGGTGAGGGCCTGACCCAACCCCTTGTCCCCTAGGCGACCACCCGTATGAGTGCGAGTTCTGTGGCAGCTGCTTCCGGGATGAGAGCACACTGAAGAGCCACAAGCGCATCCACACTGGGGAGAAGCCCTACGAATGCAATGGCTGTGGCAAGAAGTTCAGCCTCAAGCACCAGCTGGAGACGCACTACAGGGTGCACACAGGTACCAACCGAACACCAGTGAGGGGACCCGGATGGGACTGGGGAGGTGGAAGCAGCCCAGGTGAGGCTGGTCCAAAGCTGAACCCAAAAGGAGCAGCTCTACTAAGAGCAGACATGGTGGCCTAAATTCTACCACCCAGTCCCAAGGCCAAGGCAGACATTACAAATCAATCTCAGCATATTGTCCCATGAGATCAGAATGTAGGCAGTCCCTGAGGCCGCCACATCAAAGAAGAGTTCAGATGATATCGATTCATGAGTCCCTCAGGTTGACCAGATTAACAGAAAGTGAGGATTAGAGTTGTCCCATGTTGTTTGGGACTTAGACTACAAATCATAGTATATCGAATTAAGTTGTGGTGAGGGTCAGAAAATCGTGAAGCTAGGAGCTTAGTTCTGAGATGTATTTAGTACTCTCTCCACATAAATGTAGATCATTTCTAGTGCCTTCCCACTCCTTTTTACATAAAAGAAACGTGAACAACTCCTTTCCCTGGGGGCCAGGCTTCTAGAATTTGGGGTGGGGGTAGAAGAGTCTTGGAATTGCTTTCTAGAGCTATTTCTTTCTGGTTGCAAGTTCAGTGGCATCTCCTTGGTTTTCTAAAATCCACTATGGTGGGATTAATGGAAATGGTGCTGTAGCTCAAGTGGTAGAGCGCTATCCTTGAGCTGAAGAGCTGAGGAACATCGCTTAGGCCCAGAGTTCAAGCCCCATGACGGACAAAAAAAAAATCCACCATGGTGGGATTATTCACATCATAGCAGTACCAGTGATGCGTTTTTGGAGAACTCACCCATCAGCACACTGTCGGTTGGTGGGGTGATAGATTTATGGAAGGACCCAGAAGGTCAGATTTTCCTCTGAACATGAGAGGAACCCAGCAGACTAGAGAAATTTCTCTGATTAGGGGGGACAGCGCTGTGCAGAGGAAGAAGAGGTGAGCTCAGACAGTCCTGCTTAGCTTCCTGCCATGGGGATAGGATTAGGAGGTAGAGCTCCTGATTGTCAGAGCTCTGTTTTCCTGCCCCCAGCTTGAAGCCCAGGGAGGGGATGGGTGCTTATTGCTGACAAACCTGAGTGACCCAATGGATTTCCCAGAGGCCTGGGGTTTCCTTAGCCCCTTGTTGGGGGTGGGACCCGGCGGGCAGATCGTTAAAGGCATTGGCAGTGAGTATTGTAAATAGCTGGTCAATAGTTAGATCACTTTGGCTGTTCATTACTTCATTATTTGCCGGGGCCTCTGCACGGAGGAGTATCGATAGCGAGATGGCTGGCCAGTTAATTACTGTATTGAAACAAGGTTCCCTCCCATCCTCTGCTCAGCTCTGGGGTACTTGAGTGAAGGGCAAGTCCAGGTAGCAGGCTAGGCTCTTCCCCATTCTGTCCCAAGAGGGGAAGGAAGGTATAGGATCTGCATAGCTAACGGACATAGAGATCTAGAGAGATCTCCAGATGTCGCATGTTTAGAAGACTGGGTTCCTTGGATTTCCCTAACCTGTACCCACCACCAACTGAAACTCTGAAAGGGCTCCATGCCCCCCTCCCACCCACCCTGTATGAACTGTGTTTTGAAGAACCTTCCCCAAGGACTTCCCGAATTTCCCTACCACACAGGACCAGTCTTTGGAAGACTTAGGAATAACAAGGTCAGTCCATACTCGCTAGCTAAATTAGGCTATTTACAGTAATCACAATAAAATAAAGCAAAAGTAAATAGGTAAATAAAAGGTATAGAGCTCTGTTGCGGTAGGCACTTCAGTAGCTGTGTGTGCCCAGTGGCCGCCATATTGGATGGCTGGGTCCATCATCTTAAGACGTTTGGGGAATGCTGAGCTACGGGGACCGAGATTTTCCCACAAGCCCAAGGGCGGCAATAAGGACTGTGGTCCCTCCCCCTCCTTCCTCACTGTTTCCTGCCCTGTGTTCCCTACTCTTTCCAGGTGAGAAACCCTTTGAATGCAAGTTGTGCCACCAGCGGTCCCGGGACTACTCGGCGATGATCAAGCACCTGAGAACACACAATGGAGCCTCGCCCTACCAGTGCACCATCTGCACTGAGTACTGCCCCAGCCTCTCCTCCATGCAGAAGCACATGAAGGGCCACAAGCCTGAGGAGATCCCGCCCGACTGGAGGATAGAGAAGACTTACCTGTACCTGTGCTATGTGTGAAGGGGTGCCAAGCACGGGGGAGCAGCGTGGGAAGCCAGCAAGATGAGCTAGAGCAAGATGAAGTGGAGGAAGGACTGTGCAAAGAGATTTAAAGAAAAAAAAGGGGGGGGAATAGGGGAGGAGAGAGAGAGAGAGAGAGAGAGATAGAGAGAGAGAGAGAGAGAGAGGGGGAGGGAGGGACGTGGGGAAGGAAACCGGATAGCTGTTTGGCTTTGAATTCTCTCTGTGGCTTCCAGGGATTCTGGCTGCCAAGTCACTCCTCTCCTGATTTTCTTGGGTGAGGCCAGTAAGGTTTTTGTTCATTCACATGGTGGCGTATTTTTCTTCTCCCTCTACCCAGTCCCTCCTTTTGTGTCCAGAAATGGACAGTAGGTGAAAGGCACTCTGATCAGAGCCATAGTTTGCCCATCCTCTCTCTCTCTCTCTCTCTCTCTCTCTCTCTCTCTCTCTCTCTCTCTCTCTCTCTCTCTCTCTCTCTCTCTCTCTCTCTCTCTCTCTCTCTCTTTCACTCTCCTCTCTCTGTCTCTCTGTCTCTCTCTCACTCTCTCCTCTCTCTCTGTCTCTCTGTCTCTGTCCCTGTCTGTCTCTCTGTCTCCTCAAAAGATAGAGAGAGGAGCTGTAGATGGTGGAAGATCCCTGGTTGATATTCAAAAATGGCAGCTCTGGTTTGCTGGGGGGGGGGGGGCAAAATGGGAGGGGAAAGGCTCTCTCTCTTTCCACCACTGGGTTCGTCCATTGCTTTCTCCGCCCTGCCCTGCTACAGATGGCTGTCCCCTCAGGATCTCCCAGAGCCTTTCCCCTCCCTGACTTCTTTGCTCCTGCCTGACTGCTTGTCCAGCCAGTCCCTGCAGGCTCCCGTCCCTCGTGGATCTGACAGCACTTCCGTCCTCTGGTCCCTTGTGGGGAAAGCTGGACCTGGCCCTTCTTCCTCTCAACTTAGCCTTCTGAGAACAGAGAACAAAATAAGCCCAACTCCCTGCCCGAGTCCTCACACATCACGAGCTGGATTCCTGCTGAGCTGCTTTTGCTTCCAAAATGGAAATATATATATATATGTATGTATGTATGTACAAGAACTAAATATGTCCTCCATGTCAAAAACATACATCCCTAGAACTCCCATTTTCAGAATCCCCTTGTCCTATTAGAAGGACCTGAGAAGGAGAGGCCATCTCCTCCAGAGAGGCCTACACCTGCAGGAGGGAACAAAATGCCCTGCCCAGGGGAGGAGTGATGAGCAGGGGAGGAAATTGCTACTGGGCACAGAGCCCTTCAAAGCCCAGGGCCCTGGGGACCCCAGGCCCAGTGAGCTCTGTTTGTGTGTATGTGTGGGTGGGTGTGGGTGAGTGTGTGGTGAGATGGGGGTGAACCTAGGTCCAGACAATAGCACAGAATTCCTGGCTCACAGTCCACACACAGGCAGGAGGGGGAGGAGGAAGAGGAGTGCTTTGGCCTCGTGTTCTGTTTTGCTTCGTTTCTGTGTCCCCTGTTAGCAGATTGTACTTGAATTACCTCAGTTATGTGTGTGTGTGTGTGTGTGTGTGTGTGAGTCAGTGTGTGTGAGACCTCATGACCTTTTTTTTTTTTAACCCCCTATATGTCTTCTTTAGATTGGGAGGAGTGGGGCTGGAGGCATAAGGAGAATGGTTTTGTTATTGTGTTTTTTCCCATTCTTGTGTAAACTAATAGTTGGCTTTAGACTTCAGCTGACCAAGGCTGTCCCCACTGCCTGGGAAGCAGCCTCTCAGCTCGAAAATACACCAGAGTTGCACAGGAGTTGACTGCCCGGGAGCTGAATGCTTGGCACTGGTTGAGAGAAGTAGGCAAGCAGGCGAAGGGGGATGGGTGGGTGATGAGGAGGGTGGTGATGGGGGTCTCTGTCCCCACAGACCACTCAAGAGTCACTGCAGGCTCTGCCCAGGGCTGGAATCCTCTGTATCCAGTGTCCATGTGGCCTGAAATACTCCGGAAGAAACAAACAAACAAACAAACAAAAACCATCCCCTGCCTTCCTCAGTTCTTAGAATTTGCTGGCTCCTCTTGGCTGGATGGAGGCCTGTGTTACTCACATCCTTGCAACTGTGCGATCCTTGTATGTGTCAGCATCGCCAAAATTGTTATGTGTATATATATATATATATTTTTTTTCCCATGGCTGGTAGTGTGTATGTGTGTGCGCATGTGGGAGGGGGGAGGGGCGGACTCAGCCTTGGTTTTAATTGTGTTGGGTGGGGTGTTGTTTTCTAAAAGCTACCTCTTATGTTCGTTTGTCCAGTTGTTCCGTTCTGCTCCCATACGCCCTTCCGCTGCTAGCCCTCCCCTCCTTCCTCCAGCCTCACCACCCTGAATTTAAGAAAGCACATTTTCAGTATTTACGTTTGCCTTGTGATGGGCCTTCTCCATCTGTCTCATCTCATGCTTGATGGTTTTTTTTTTCTCTCTCTCTGTGTCTCTGTGTGTGCTTGTTTTTTGTTTGTTTACTTTTTTTATTCCCTTTCTCTCGCTGAGAAAGTTGTGAGGGTGTTGTTGTTTAAAGGTGGTTAAGGGAATGGTTGGAGTGGAGGAATCTAGGGAAGAGAGAGGGAGGAGTTCTGCTGTGACTACCTCTCTCCATCCTTCCTGCCCTGCCCTTTAATCTCATCCACCAAATCTGAAAGCCTTAAAAATTGTATGTATGGGGGGTGTGGGGTGTTGGATGAGGAGGGACTTGTCACTAGACTGGATTTAGGGATGGTGAAGTAGGGAAGAGGCTATTTTGTAATTCTAACGACTTCGTGTGTTGGGAAGAAGAAATGGAATTAATATGAGTAGGACAGGTGTCAGGTGTGTGGAGGAAGGAATGACTTGGCATGGGGAGGGGCAGTCCGTGAGAATCTTTAGTAAGCTCTGGGGAAGGAGGGGACACCCTTGCTGCCCGCGGACATATGTACATCCCAGAAAAACAGATTTTCAACAGCAAGAGGTCATTTAACATGGGTAGGGAAGAGGAAACAAACAAAAACAACTAAAGTCTCAGAACTATTCCATGGAACTAGCTAGTCCCTGGCGCCCCCCCCCCCCCAGCCTGGCCCAGCCCTCTTCTCATTCAGAAAAGCTTGAGAGGGCTCAGCAAATCTCTACAAACTGTAATATTTTTGTAATATTTGTCAGGTGTTCTGTCGGTTCTGTAAGTCCTTGCTCTTTTCTTTTATAATGTGAATAGGAAGAAAAGAAAAAAAAAAGACAAAAAAATTCACCATCCCCCAACAACAAAATATCCCTCTTTGTATGTGTACGTGTGTTCTCTGTGTGCTCTGTGTGTGTGTGTGTGTGTGTGTGTGTGTGTGTGTGTGTGTGAACCACACCGTGTTGTCAGAATCTGATGTTTCAGCATTGGATGGTACTAACTCAGCATCTGCTTGCCCTGACCTGGTCCTGGGGATACCACAGAGCCTCCTGGCAGGAGAGGCAGGCAGCTAGACTGAAGGGGTACCCCTGTATTCACCGTGTTCCCCCTTACAACCCTAGATACACCAGTGGAGTTTAACATGTCCCTCCCCTCGATTTCCTGCCTTTACGTAAGGACAAAAGGAAGCTAGAGGGATGCTGGGGTGACACAGGCTTTTCCTGGCAGGTAGGATGGGGTGGGGTGGGGGTGTTGGGGAGACCAGGAAGGTGGAGGTGACTCCCCCCGCAGGTGAGGGAGTGTATTTGCTCCTCTCTTCTTTAGGCCATCTGGTCCTCCAGGTAACTCTGCTGTCTTTAGCTATTGCCCTGCAGAATTGCAACCTGCTACTACTGCCTTACCAGGACAGGGAACCGGGAACCGTCCCGATGGTGGAAAGCCTAGATGGGTTAGTGGGCCTTTTGCCATGTCCAGCTTCTGCAGGTGAGCCCCTAAATGCTTCTGGTGACATCACCCCTTCTAGTCCTGTGTTCCTTCCCTATTCACTCAAAGCATTAAAATCCTATGTGTATATAGGATAGAAAAAATATATATATAGAGAGAAATATATATATAGCAAGAGAGATATAAAATAGTAAATGTCGTTGCTGCTTTGCTGGAGGCCATGAATACGAGGATGCGACACGGGGGATGCAAGGGTGGGTTGGGAGGTTGGGACACCCAGTGAACCAGTACAATCCAGGGATGCGACACGGGCTTAGTTAATCTTTGTGCCTGAACAGTTTTTCCACGTAGGAAAAAAAAAATGCGATTCTTTTTCACCAGTAAATATGGTACCTTTCTGGATGCTATAGGTACATCTGTTTGGGGAGAGGGCCCTGGGGCCAATAGGAAATCTTAGGAGGGAGGGAGCAAGGAGGGCAGAGGACTTGGACTTTGTCCATAAGAGGAGAGGAGATGGAGGAAACTGGTGGCTAAATGCCCTGGCAAGTCAGACAATAGTGGGAACTGGAGGCTATGAGACAGAAAAGTAAAGAAACAAGGGTCTTGTTGGTTGATTTTCCTCAGCCAGTCTTTACCCGTGCCCTCCCCCCCTTCCCCATCCCCTCTCATGTGTCTCCTCCTTCCTGGAAATGCTCCTGGCTGGGCTGGAATGCCTCTGCCCTTTCCCTTACAAAAACAGCCAGACTGGCCCTACACAGTGGGACAGATAGATGGAGGCGAAAAGCCAAGCGAGGGGCACTGGGCAAACCTGGGGGATTGGGATGGGGTGAGAGGTCTGCCAGTCAGCAAGTACAGTCCGCCCTAGGCCTTGGCAGCCCACTTGTAGACAGGGTCTTCCCTCCTGGTGTGTATCATAGCGTTTGTTTCCATAGTGTCATGCATGATCTCTGTAAGGTAAAGAAGCCGTGATGGTACACCATGCCATCCATCCTATATATAAAGATAAATATATATATAATGTATGTAAGTTATAGCACTGAGGGCCCTGTGGCCCTGCTGGACCAAGCAAAACTTAAGCCTTTTGGTTTGGGTATTGTGTGTGTGTGTGTGAGTGTGTGTGTGTATTGTTCTGTTTGTTTATTATTTGTGTGTGTGGCTGTGTGTGTACGTGTGTCTGTGTGTATGTGTGGCTTGTCTTTTGTGGTGACAGCACAAGTGCCAGTCTGATCGCTCTGTATTACAGAATAGTGTTTTTAATTCATTAACGTTCTAGTCAATGTCTACCTCAGCACCTCCTCTTAGCCTGATTTCTAGGAGGTTGCCCAATTTTGTTTCTTCAACTTTACCGGTTACTTTTTTTTTTTTCTTTTTTGTACAAATTGATCTCTCCATCCCTCTCTGGTTTTTTTTTTTTTTCCTCCCTCCCCTCCATTCTCTCTTCCTTTCTCCCTCCCCTCTTTCTTTGTCTTCTTGGGTCTTTCCTGTCTTTCTCATTGCCCTTTGCCCTCTCTCTCTTCTCCTCCCCTGGGTCCCTGGTCCTTTTTGTCCCATCTCTCTTGCCATCCTCCTTCCTCTCCTCTCTCTCCCCCGCCCAGTCGTGCTTGCCAGTTCTCTGTCTTCTGAAGTAGTTCAGTCGAAGTTGTGCAGGCCTGGTTGCAGCTTTCCGCACCTGCCTTTGGTTCGTGTAGACAATTAATGCATTTTCTTTGTAATTTCAGTGTTTCTGATGAGATTTTAAAAAGAGAAAAAAAAAGGAAAAAAAAAAAAAGAAAAAAAAAAGGAAAAAAAAATTTACTGCTGCAGGTTTTTTTCTCTCCATGTGTCACCAAGTGAAGTTGTGCCTTCTATAGCAAAGAGAATATTTTTTACATCCTACTAACAGTAGATTTTTTTGTAGTGAACATTTTTTGTATTTTTATTTATAAGTCTCATAAGAAAAATAGCAATGTTCAGTTGTATACCTTGAATCTGCAGTTAGACGCGAATAAAGTTAATTCAGTTGTCACTGGCTTTCATGCTTTTGGCTTGGCTTTCTTTTTTTCTTCTCTTGGGTGGGGACGGAGAAAAGTCTGGGTTTCACACGTTGGCCTTTATTAGGAGACGTGGCACACAAGGTACACACTCGATCGACGTGTGCTTGCCTAATATGTTTTAGGTTCAGTTGAATCTGTTAATACCATTCGATCTTGGGGGTATTGTACTTGTAAGCGTTCTTTTATTTGTTCATTCACGAAGACTGTCTTTGCCCTGCGAATTCAGCAAGTAGCAAACACAGAGGCACGAGTGCTTGTGTGTGTGTGATAATTTACTCAGCATCGTGCAAAGAAGTGACATCCAGATCCAACACCAAATCAGATTCCTCCCCCTGCCCCACACCCTGCCCCCAGACCCAGGAGGCTGAGATCTCCAGAGTCATGCTCAACTTCTTCCTCACTGCTAAGCGAGCTTCAGAAATGCTCCACACGGAGCTTCTGCTCAGGTCTGCCTTGGGTCTCTGATGACAGCCAAGACCCTTGGGGAACGGAGGTTGGCTGGGGTGGAGGTTAGCTCCATGGCAGGGTTCCTGGGCAGGTGCAAAGGCCCCAGTGCCATCCCTCGTCAGATGGAAGTCTCATCCGGCCCCCAGCCCCCATCTTCAACTGTGAAAGCAGTTGCAGGCAAACCCAGCACCTCTGCCTCAGTGCCCGCCAGGGCTGCTGGGCTGCCATCTCCCGTCATATCCATCCCTGAGACCCAAGGAGCAACCATGGTTAGTGCCAAGGTCCGCTCCACTCCAGGGAAAATGCAGAGCTGGACATTAGGCCTAGGGTCCCCCCGGGGGGTCACCCTGCTGTCCTCCTCTGGATGTCCCCTCCCTCCCCTCCCAGTGCTGAGGTCTGCGGAGAAAGCCTGGCTCTCCGCCTGACCTGCGGGCCAGGGCTCTGCTGGCCAGGGCTTGGGCAGGGCTGGGGGGGAGGGGTGTCTTGCTGCTCTTCTGCTGGGCACTGGGCATGGGCACTGAGTCTGCCTGGCCCTAAGGTTGCTGAGTTGTAACAACCCCAACCAGACCTGTGTTAACCCCCTGACAACCTTCCAGAAAGAAGTACAGACCCAAGAGGCCAGAGCTCATCCCCCAGCCTTCCTAACCCCTCCCCCTCCCTCCATCCTTTCTTTCCTTTCTTCCTCTCTGTCTCTCAGTCATCTCCCCTTCTCTTCCTCCTTGCTTCCTCCTTCCCTCCTTCCCTCCCTCCCTCCCTCCCTCCTTCCCTCCCTCCTTCCCTATTTCCTTCCTTCCTTCCTTCCTTCCTTCCTTCCTTCCTTCCTTCCTTCCTTCCTTCCTTCCCCTTCCTCCCTTCCTCCCTCATTCCTTCCCTTCTTTCCTTCTTTCTTCCCTCCCTCCCTTCTTCCTTCCCTCCCTCTCTCCCTTCTTTTTCTCTTCTCTTTCTGATTCCTCCCTCCTTGTCTCCCCCCCTTGCCTTCCCTCTCCTCACCCCTGCTGCCTGGTTTGAGGTGGAGGGGGCATCTTGCCTTTATCTCTCCCTCTCCTGTGTAGTGTTTTTGCCCCCCTCCCAGCCCTCTCCATATTCCTCCTCTGGGAAAACAATCCCGGTCCCCCCACCCACCCCAAATATATTTGTTTTGATTTGGAGTTGCCCCCTCCGCCCTCCCCCCCACCAGTCCCAGCCCCTCCCCCTCTGCCCTGGGCCTCCGCCCCTCCCCCTCCCTCCCTTAGACCTCAGCTTTCTCTTGACAGATGGGAGGGCGCTGAGCCCCCCCCCCCCTTTAACACAACATCAAAGCCGGGGCTTAGGCGCTCGCTGGGTCGGGGGAGAGGAGGTGGGTGAATAGGGGCTGGCTGAATGGGCTTTGTGTGACCGCTGGGGTCTGCCTGCTTTACATGCTCTTTGACCCAGATATGATCTCATGGAGAGAAAGGGGCCCGGGCCTGGCCAGCCTGAGAACCTCCTCGGGCCTTGCTCACGCCCTCCTCCCGCCCTGGGCCGCCGGCCCCAGCTGCCCTCTCCCCCAGCCTGCCCCGGGGACTGAACCAAGTGGGGGAGGATGAAGGCCTAGGGGAGGGGGGTGGGGAGGGAGGGTGGGCTGGGAAGGTGCCCCCCCCATGGAACACGACCTTCTTCCTGTGTGTCCTCCAGGAAACCCACCTGCACGCCACAGCCCACGTGCCACCCCTGCCCCTCCCACCGCTGCCCAGGGCACGTGGCCTCAGCTCCTTGGCTGCAGGTGGGGGGGGGGGCGGCCTCTGGCCAGCAGAGCCTGCCCCAGAGCCGAGGTGACCAGAGGAAGCAGCCAGGCCAAGTCCACGGCCTTCCTGTCCACGGCCTTCCCACCTCGCTGCCTGGGGAGCACGCTCCTGCTCACGCGGGGACTCTGGCCTCCAGGGCCGGGGCCTCCCTTCTTCCAGCCTCCATCGCCTCTTTGGCGCCCCAATCAGGGGATTTCCAGGAAGGCAAAGAGCGTGGCGTTTCTTCTCTTGCCAGTCCCTGGTGTCTCCTCACCACTCCCAGGAGTGTGGGGAGACTTCAACCCCCCCAACAGTGTTTCCATGACCCCCCCACCCCAGTGACGGCCGTTCCTCTCACTACATACACATACTCCCCTGCACAGATCCGCCTCGTTTGAGGTTCAACCCAAATCCTTGCTGAGGGACGCTTCCCTTCTGAATTAGCATCTCCAGAGCCGACCCACCACTCACCATCTGACCATGATTCTGGCTGTATGATAAATCATCCGCTCTGTTTTTGGAGGGAGCGGGCACAGGGTTTGAACTCAGGGCCTCACCCTTGCCACTTGAGCTGAACACCCCTTTTCCAAGATAGAATTTCTCTTTATGCGCTGGGCCTGCTCGAACTGCCATCCTCCTACTTGGCTCAGATGACAGGCGTGCAGCACCATGCTGGGGCAGCGATTGACATGGAGTCTTGCTGGTTTTAAAAAATTGTTATTATTATTATTATTATTATTATTATTATTATTATTATTATTATTATTATTTGCCCAGGCTGGCCTCCAACCTGGCCTCTACTTGCCCAGCAGTTAGGATCCCAGGCTGGGGCCACCTGCTTTCTGCATGGTCACCATCTCTTTGAAATTCTTTGAAGTCAGAAATTTGTGGGATCTCGGGCTAGGAAGGTGGCTCAGCGGTAGAGTTCTTGCCTAGCATGCATGAAGCCCTGGGTTCGATTCCTCAGTCACACATACACAGACAAAGCCGGAAGTGGCGCTGTGGCTCAAGTGGTAGAGCGCTAGCCTTGAGCAAAAGAAGCTCAGGGACAGTGCCCAGATCCTGAGTTCAAGCCCCAGGACTGGCGGGGGGGGGGGGAGGGGGACGGAAGGTGGTGGTGATGGAGCAGGCTAGTAAATCCTTGCTGGGCAAGGGGGATAGCAGAACAAACAAGGGAGAGGAGGAGGGGAGGAGAGGGGAGGAGACCCCTGCAGTTAGAGCCTGCCATGCACGCTCAGGGCGCCTCCACGGGTGGACTCGTGTGCACACAGGCCCGTGTGGCAGGACAGAGCAGCAGGCTCAGGACAGTGGTGCTGGGGGCTGGGAGGCCGGGCGGGGTCTCTGTGTGTGTGTGTGGGGGGGGGAGGGTTGTGCATGTGGATGCCTGTTCCTTAAGCCATGGAGAGGGGGTCAGTCCCCAGCGCTCTCAGCCCTGACTCTGTCCCCCCAGCAGGAAGGCGCAGGCTCCGGTGGGCAGCCTTCTCTGCTCCCTGGGGTGTGGGGGGGGGGGAAGGTGCCCCAGTGAAAGTGAACTCGCTCATTTAAACCTGACTCCACAGCCCCGCAGCCCCCCGCAGCGCTAATTACCAGCAGTTCTAAAACGGATCGCTGTGCGCTGGGCTTAAGCCCGCCTTTATTTACTGACTACAATAATGGCAGAGCGGAGTCTCTGAAGGGCCCCCACCTGCAGGCTGATGATCGCACCTTGTGCTTCTCTTCTCCCCCACTCCACGGAGCCCCTCAAACTCCCCGCACCCCGACACAATCGCGAGGAATGAGCCACCGCTTCCCGCCGGTACTTACACCCCCCCAGTGTGGCTCTGATGGTCCGGTGTGGTTCACCCCACCAGAAGGTTCTAGTTAACAGGGCACTCCACCACACAATTTGTGTCGGCCAGGTGCTGGTTGCTGGCCCGATTTTTCCAGAAGTAAACTGAGGCAGCGGCTGGACAACATGTAGGTGATGCGTAGCGGCTCTGATCTTCCCCTGGATGAGACACCTCCTCCCCAGACTCTACCCTGGCAGGGTGGACACTTCGGTAGTCCCTGCCTGTTCCTTTGAATGGCACCCTGTCACCAGAAAAGGAATTGCTCCCTGTGTTGAAGCATCTCCCAGTGTTTTCTGTCTCATTCATGCTGAGTCGTTCGCCTAGGAACTTGTGAGCAAGAACCCCCGCTTCATACTCAATAGCAGACTTTCCAAGGCAAGAGCGGAGTGGAATCTCTCCAGTCTGCTCCGTGACTTGCACACCGGCTGTGAATGGGCTCCAGGACAGCGGTGAGGTGTCCATCGACCCCCACGACAGTAAGAGACAGGAATCCATGGTCTGGACGCCACCATGCTCCCAGAACGTCCCAAGTATGCGGTGATGACTTGGGCTGGCCTGGAAGGGGAGCTGGTGGCCTAGATCTACGTTGACCAGCAGGGCAGGAGCCCAGATAGCCTGGGAGTCCGGAGCCAGGCTGCTCCTGCAGGATCCCTGGGACTCTGTCTCCACCTAGTGGGCACTGGATGCAGGTGCTTCTGCTGCTCAGGTGGTGGCAGTGACTCTACCGGTCTGATGCTATACCAGATCTGGGAATAAGGGCTGGGCAAAGAGATATTCCAATCTAGCTGAATGCGGTTCCCAGTAGGTCCTTCCTGGAAGCCCTCCTGAGTCAATCTTCCCATCCTGATCCCCCTTTGCTTCCATCTTCTCTCTCATTGGTCCCTGGGAGTTCAGATCCCATGCCCTCCATCCCCAATGACCTGGAAAGTTCCACCATCCCCAGTCTCAGGGCTCCCCCAGGCCTCAGATGGCCTTCAGCACACACCCCCCCAAAAGCATTTCTGTTGGGAAAGACGCAGACTGGCTAAAGGAGGGAACTGTCGGACAGGATTGGGGAGAGGTCAAGAACCTTCAGAGAGCCTGGAAAAAACCCTGAACGAAGGTCACTGGCTGGAGGTGGGTCTCGTAAAGCGGCGAGTGGAGAGAGGCAAGTGCCTGGTCCCCAGCCCCGCAGCCCACTCTGGATGGGCGCCACCCCGGCCCCCCGGGACTGGATTGGAATTGCGCGTCTTTGTCCTTTGTCCCTTGGTACCTGCTGCCATCTCGAATGGGAACAGTGTAAATGGTTGGGGAAATGCTTCCTAACACTACATGTTTGGGATTCTGGGGCTCACCTGTTTCATATATCCAAAAAAGAAAAGGAAAGTCTGAGTGGGTATCAGCCATTCGCATTGCTTCTGCTGAGCTGCAATTCGCTTTCTCTTTCCACCTGCATCCCTGAGAGCTCAGCTTAGGGTGAGCGTCTAGTGACCCCAGGTGGACAGAACAGGAACTGCAAGTGGGATGTGAATAATTTGTCCCTCCCTCTCCCTTCTACGTCTCCCCCCCAACCCCCCCCCCCACACACACACACATACACACATACACATACACACTATTTTCTCTAAAAACTCCCCACTTGGGAAAAATGGCAGGGGAGGCGGATGAATGGGGCCTCACCAGGCCAACATGACTCTCCATTTGCCTTTTTTTTTTTTTTTGGTCAGTCCCGGGGCTTGAACTCAGGGCCTAGGCGCTGTCCCTGCGCCTTTTTGTGTTCAAGGCTAGCACTCTACCACTTGGGCCACAGTGCCACTTCTAGCTTTTTTTAATTTTGAGTGGTTTATTGGAGATAAGACTCTCATGGGGACTTTCCTGCCCAGGCTGGCTTTGAACTGTGATCCTCAGATCTCAGCCTCCTGAGTAGCGAGGATGACAGGCGTGAGCCACCAGTGCCCGGCTTTGCCTCACTTTTAGAAATGTCTTGTGTTCCTCTCTCAGCCTCCTTTCCCAAGCCCAGGTGCTTCAACTTTCCTTCCTTAAATCACAGCACAGGCGAGGCCAGGCTGGTCAGTTAAGTTAGATCGCTTGAAGTCTCAACGCCAAGAAGAGGAAATTAGCACCAAGACAAACATCACACCACGTCACCTGATTCCCAAGAGTTGGTGTGGGTCTTTGCCATGACGCCTGCCTCCTGGTTGTCTGCCTATCTCCAGGGACAAGGTGGGGGGAGGTCCCCTTGACAGATAAGCCCTAGCTACAGTGAAGACCCACCGTGGGTCCCTTGTCCATGTCAAAGGTCAACTCCTCCCCTTGACTCTTGGTGGACGTTATTTTTTCCATCTTTCCAAGCTCTGGGTTTCTGAACTTCTTTCCTTCTGCTCCATCCACACCGCCAGTCTTTCCACCTTCTCCCTCAGCTTTCACCCAGATTATCCTTTCTGCTTTGGATAGGAAAGTTCTAGAGGGAGCTCTCTGTGGCCACTGTCTCGCCCCATTTTCTTACATGTTCTGGTCTGAGTTCCATCATCTGGTCACTTGCAAAACACGATGGCTGATTTGTTGGCTTTTTCTTATTTTCTCTCCTTGCAGCTTTTCTTTCTTCCTTCCTTCCCCCCACTCCTACCCCCTTAGCAGTATTGAGATTTGAACTCAGGGCCTTGTGTTATTTAATCAAGCACTTTAAAACATTGAGCCATGCCCCCATCCATTTAGTTATAGACAGGTTCTCATGCATTTATTGATTTATTGATTTATCTTGCCTGGGCTGACTCTGACTTTGATCCTCCTGCTCTCTGTCTCTTGAGTAGCTGGGAGTGTAAGTGTGAGTCACTGTGCCTGGCCTCCTAGCAATTTTCTACACACCTGGCTGTGGAAGCACTGTCCTGATTTCCCCCCACCTCTCTGGCTGCTGCTCTCTCCCGTGGTTAACTCCTCTCTCTCTCTCTCTCTCTCTCTCTCTCTCTCTCTCTCTCTCTCTCCCTCCCCCCCTCTCTCTCTTTCCCCCCTCTTCTCCAATTCTGGATGTTGGAGGATCTCTAAATGGTTCCTGGGCCCTCTTGCATTTCCCCCTCATCTCCTTCTTTATCGTGTGGGCCAGTGACCCCCAGACTTACATGGCCTGTCTTGAGCTCCCCACTGAGCCCCACATTCAACAGCTTTGCCAGTTTTTACATTTAAACATCTACCAGACATTGCAAGTCTCATATAAAATGGAGACTTGTACAGAACCCTTGTATACCTTCGTGCTACTATTTAGAGAATTAAAAAAAAAATCTGGCTAGGCGCAGGTGGCTCATACCTGTAATCCTAGCTACTCAGGAGGCTGAAATCTGAGGGTTCAAAGCCAGCCCAGGCAGGAAAGTCCGTGAGACTCATCTCCAATTAATTACCAGGAAAAAAAAAAGCTGGAAGTGGTGCTGTGGCTCAAGTGATAGAGCACTAGACTTGAGCAAAAGGACAGTGCCTAGGCCTTGAGTTCAAGCCTTAGGAATGACACCAAAAACAGGAAAGACCAAAGGAAGGAAAGAAGGGAGGGAGGGAGGGAGGGAGGGAGGGAGAGAGAGAGGGAGGAAGAAAGGAAGGAAAGGAAGGAAGGAAGGAAGGAAGGAAGGAAGGAAGGAAGGAAGGAAGGAAGGGAATGACAGTGGGACACGTTTCTCCCTGCCCTCCAATGTTTCTGAACCACAGGGTCTGGGTGCAGGTAGCTGGCTGTATTTCATGACCTTTGACCCTTTCTTTGCCGCAGGGTTCTCACCCCAAATCTTAACACACACCCCCTCCCTAGTCACTTTCAGAAAAAGGCCAAAATGCCATCTTCAGCTATGAACTCAGTTTCCCACTCATCCCGATAACTCTGCCTTTTCTTGGCTTCTGTCCTTGTCTTCGATCCGCTGTCAAGATGTTGAGTGTTTCTCTGTCAGGGGCTCTTCTGCTTTGAGCTGCTACCCGGCATCTTTCAGCTCCCTCTCCAGGTGTGACCCCCCCCCACACACCCCACCCCCCACAATCCCACACCCCCCACACCCCCCACACCCCCACTCACACCCCCCACAACCCCACTCACACCCCCGCTCACTCACACTTCCCCTGCACCACCTGGCTTCCAACCTCAGCTCCACCCTGGCTCTGCACGTTTCCTCTCCTGTCCATCCGGATATATTTCGTCTTCGTGTTTTCTTTCAGTATGTTTGCTCTTTATTACATGTGTGCTGGTACTGGGACTTGAACTCAGAGCCTTCTGATCTTGCTTGGCTTTTTTTTTTCTTTTCTCAAGGTTAGTGCTCTATCACTTGAGCTAACTTCCACTTCTGGCCTTTTGCTAGTTCGAGGATAGGGGTCTCAATGGATTTTTCTGCTTGGCCTGGCTTTGAACTGCAATGCTTAGAGCTCAGCCTTTTTGAGTAGCTAATATTATAGTCATTAGGCCCCAGCGCCCAACTATTAATTCATTATTGTTATTATTATTATTATTATTTAAACATCTTGTTTTGCTTAAGTTCATTTATGGGGTATTTTTTGAGCTAATTCATTTGCTTTTTTAAAAAATGTAATGAATGCTTCATTCATTACTATTTAACATCATGAATTTTTCTATTTGTATCCAGTAGATTCTCAGATCTAATATTCTGATTCCTGCCCCCCCCTCCAAATTTCTTATTTGTTTTTGTTATCTTTTTTTTCTTCTTGCCAGTACTGGGGCTGGAAATGAAGGCCTGGGTGCTGTTCCTTAGCTTTTCTCACTCAAGGCTGGCACTCTACAACTTGAACCACAGCTCTTCTTCTGGCTTTTGCTCTACTTCCAACCTTTTGGTGGTTAATTGAAGATTCTTACCAACGTTTTTGCCCTGGTTGGTTTCGAACCATGATCCTCAAATCTCAGCCTCTTGAGTAGGTTTGATTAAAGGTAGGAGCCACTTGCACATAGCTATTTTTTTAAGCTCAGTTTCCATTTTGATGCACAGATATTTAATTGAAAATTATTTTTAAAATTCTGAGTAGTAGAGTCTCTTGATTACTGGCTTGGTAGTTAATCTTTATATTGTTACAGTTTGGTTAGAAAATATTTTGGATTATTTCTACTTCAGGGAGGAATTGTGGGTTTTAAATACAGTAAAGTTTTGTGATATTTCATCGGTATCTTGGAAAGAAGGTGCATGTTCTGTATGCAGATTATAAAGCTCAGTATATGAAGCAGCTAAACTTACTGATTACATCTTTAATTGTTTTCTGTTTCTTCAGTGATTCAGGGAAATGTGAGCAGAGGGAGCCTGTGGTCATGCTGTGGAAGTCTGTCCTTTCTTCAACATGGACGTAGAGACAGAAGGTGTGTTTTTATGCTTGTTTCACACACTGCAGACCACCACGAGGTGGAGGAGAGTGGGAGAAAGTTTCCTTGACTCCTGATATCCCTACCCCTGGGGTGTATTAGTCAGTGAGGGCTGCAGAACAAACAGCCACAGCCTGAGTGGTTTAAACAAAAGTCATTGTTTTCTCCCAGGCTGGAGGCTGGAAGTGTCAGGTCAAAGTGCTGGCGGGATGGCTTTTACCTAAGGCCTCTCTCCCTGGCTGGTGTCTGTATCCCCAGTGGCCCATGCTGATGTCTCTCCCTTTTCTTTTTCTCTTTGTCAGTTGTGGGGCTTGAACTTGGGGCCTGGGCGCTGTCCCTGAGCACTTTTGTTCAAGGCGAGTGCACTACCACTTTGAACCACAGCACCACTTCCGGTTTCCTGGTGGTTCGTTGGGGATAAGAGTCTCATGGATTTTTCTGTCCAGGCTGGCTCAGATCTCAGCCTCCTGAGTAGCTAGAATTACAGGCGTGAGCCACCAGCGCCTGCTCTCCCTCTTCTTAGAAGAACACCATGGCTATTTAGGTGAGGACTCGTCCTTATTTCATCTTCATTTCCTCTTTGAAGGATCTTCCTCCACATTCCCACACCGTGGATGGAGTCACAGTTTAGTCTGTGATGGAAAAGGGAGGGAGCCAGGTGGGGGATGGGTACGACGCCAACCCTCAACCCTGGCACCGTGTAAGTTCCAGCCAGGGAGAAACGTACTTCATGCGTACCCCACGCACTTGAATGGGGAGTATAGAACCCCTTCAGTTCAGTTCTAGAACAACTGTCTCTTGAGCGTATCTCCACTTGTAGCTCCTGCTCAGATGGTTGAGCTCTGGGTCTCGGTCAGGTTCAGTGGATTAGCCTTTATCAGCTTCAAGCTGGGCCTACTCAGAAACAAACGCCTCACTTCTGAGCTTCCAAACCCCTCCACCGAACCCCTTCTCCTTCTCACCCCTCCACCAAACCCCTTCTTCCCAGCATCTCTCGGAAGTCAGGGGCCCAAACTAGGGTGTGGTGTCTCATGAGGTGAATCAGAAAACACTAAATATAGAAACACCAACGAAGCTGCCTCGTTTTTATTGTCGTTCATCGCAGGAGATAGAGTTTAATCATCACGCGTGCTGCTTTGAAGATCTCTCTGTAGAAGAAAGCAGAGGAATTGGTGCAGAAGAGACTGGGCCAAAGCCCCTGAGAGGCGCAGGCCTGGGCCCGATATGCCACGCAGACGTGTCCGATATGCCACGCAGACGTGTCCTCTGGACGGGAGAGGCTGGTGTGGCAGAGGTGAGGTCCCACCGGGAATGTGGGTGGGGAAAGTCCCTTCCTGGACTGCTCTGTTCTTCACACAAGCTGGGGAGGGCTATGGAGTACATGTCTCAGTCAAGAAGGGGCAGCAGATAAAGCTGTCCATCCGGGACACCCTGGCTGCTCTCTGAGGCTCTCTGGGAATTCACAGTGCCTGGTGCTTTCACACCGTGCCTAATTTCTGTATTTATTTTTCTGTTACTTGGGTGTGGACGCAGGGCCTTGCGCTTTGTTTTGGCTTGCTCGCCTGACGGGGACTCTACTCATTCGAGCCTCGCTTCCTGCTGAGCTTTTTCGTGCTAGTTGGTTGAGGTGGAGTCTCATGGGCTTTGGGGCTCAGGTTGTCTGACAGGGATGAGCCAGCAGCGCCTGGCAGGCAGCGCCTGATTTCTTTCGGTTGGGTTTTGAACCCACAGCCTGAATCCACCCGGACTCCCCAGTTCGGCTCGAATCCCTTGAGAAGTGAACCCCTGTTCCCTCCCTTTTAAGCTGGATGTGCTTTCATTCTTTCCTTGCATGGGGAAAAGAAAAACCAACACAACCCAACGGAAAGAATTTTTCAATTAAAATGATACAAATCGCACAAACATGGAACAAATGGACAGACACAGCAGCGGAACGGAGGGCCAGGTGAGCACGCTGTGTGCCGCGGGCCATGCTTTTCCCTGGCCCCGCCTGCAGGGGGCTCCCGCCTGTCACCGCGCATCCATCTATCCGGGAACACAGAGGCCTGCCTCCTGCTTGCAGAATGGTTCATCATCTGTGCGTTAGAACAAGAGATGACTGTTTCCTGGTGTTGTACAAAACGGACCAAGACTTCCAGGTGTTCTGCCATCTGAAGGCATTTAAGCACCACGGTTAAAAGAGCGCAGGGATCAGATGGCGCAGGCAGCTCCTGGCTTAGGCAGATGGGGCCGGGGACAGGTGAGAAGCTAGGCCAAAGGTGGAGCTGCAACAGAACCAGTAGTCTCCTCTCCTCACTGCCTGCTGCAGAGACAGAGACAGAGACAGAGACGAGTCAGAGCGGGGAGGAGAGAGGCAAAAACAGACCCACAGATAGAGTCACAGATAGAGACAGAGACATGAGACACAGAGCGAGAGAGGCTGAGAGACAGACACAGGCAGAGATAGAGAGAGGCAGACACACCAGAGTCACAGAGAACAGAGACATGAGACACAGAAAGAGGCAGATAAAGAGAGCGGTAGGCCAGAAGCTGGTGGCTCACACCTGTCATCCTAGCTACCCAGGAGGCTGAGATCGGAGGATCTCGGTTCAAAGCCAGCCCAGGCAGGAATGTCTGTGAGACTTTTCTCTCCAATTAACCACCAGAAAATCGGAAGTGGCGCTGTGGCTCAAGTGGTAGAGCGCTTGCCTTGAGCGGAAGAGATGAGGGACAGCGCCCCAGGCCCAGAGTTCAAGCCCCACGACCAACCAAAAAGAAAAGAGAGAGAGAGAGGAGGTCAGTGAAACACATAGAGAGACATGAGACATGAGAGTGAGAGAGAGAGAGAGAGAGAGAGAGAGAGAGAGAGAGAGAGAGAGAGAAACAGACAGACAGACAGACAGACAGACAGACAGACAGAGCCTGCGGTAGACAATTCTCTGCATACAGGTCAACGAGCCTTAGGCTTGGCTTTGTCCCTGAAGGCCACACATCTCCCTGTGTCCCCCTTGCCCACCTGTGTGTTGGGTTCTCATATGAGAGGCAGGGCAGGGGATGGCCGTGCAGTGAACACGACTCGAATGAGCGCGCCCTCCTCCACCCGGACACAAGCTCAGCCCCGTCCCAGCTCAACTCAGACCTCTGCAGCCCTGTCCTCCCCACACCTGGAGGCCGGGTACCCGCACCTGCTGTCTAACCAGATGCCTGGTGCTACTGCAGGGCCACCTGGGCCAGCCCAGAGGCTGGGAGTGTGTGGTGGGGGTTTTGAGGTCACCTTCCACACAGTGGGGGACAAGGAGGTTCTCGGTGCCACCTCTGAAAGAGAAATACCCACGGGAGGCCCTGCAAGGGGCGGGGGGGGGGCAGGCTGGGACTGCAGGGGGCTGGCTGGCAGCCCCAGCTCCATTGACAGCATGGACCCCAGGGAGACAGACTCCTTCCCCAGGCTGGAGAAAGGGCAGCTGGGAAGGGCTGAGACTTACAGGCATTCCCACCATCTCTCAGCCACCTCATTCGCACTCATTTAGCCAGTTTTTCTTTCCCAATCCTCAGGGCCAGTGCTTTTAAAGGCTTAGGATATACCATTGTCAGCTAAATGAGGAAGCCAGCCTCAAGCAGGTAGGCTTAAAACATGCTCCACGGATGGCCCAGGGTAGGGAAACAAGAACATGTCCGAAGAAATACAACCGGGCTCTACAGGATGTCATGGGGCAAAAAGGCCAAAGCCCCCCCCATCTTCTGTGGGAGGTCCTCTGGGGTGGCACCATTTCTGAGCTCAAATGCGCCCCCTCCATCCTCACCCCTAGAAACGAGGTAGTCTTGTCCCATAAAATGACATGACCAGCTTCAACATCTGGAAGAAAGGATTGTTGCCTTCAGCCTTCCGGCTTTGTAGCCTCTGGGAGGTCAGTCATATCTCCGAGCCTCAGCTTGGTGCTGATAGCTTGAAAACCTAGCTCCTCAGGAGCTCTGAGGATCACTGTTCAAAGCCAGCCAAGTCAGGAAAGTTCATGAGACTCCTATTCACAATTGACCACCAACAAGCAGGGAGCAGAGGTGGAAATGTGGCTCAAGCAGTAGAGTGCTAGCTTTGAGTGAAAAGTGAAGGGACAATGCCCAGGCCCTGAGTACACACACACACACACACACACACACACACACCCCTCAGCTTCAATTTCCTTATCTCTAAAATGGAATTGTAGGACCCTAAAAATCCACTGTGAACACCCTTGGTAATAACTGTTCATGTGCTGTTGTAGATAAAGATTCTGACCTGCCTTATGTGTGCGCATGCTCCAATCAATTGTATGAAGAGTGAGGAAACTCAACTGTCTTTAGCCCAGTTTGGAGCAAGGACAAAGGGATATGGAAGAGATAACCGAAGGGCAGTCAGGAGCACAAGTGGGAGGCGAAAAGCAGGGCCTTCCAGGAGTGTGTGATGAGACCAGAGGAGAAATACCTACCTGTTGTGCTTGGAGCACTTTAGGAAGATCTGGACACTTGGATTGAGAGGAGACCTACTATGGTTTGGATGCTGAGTGTCCTGGAAGCTTCAGCCCCATGGTGGCGCTATTGGGCCATGGGAAAACATTCGGAGGTGGAGCCTCAGGAGAAGTCTTCAGGTCATTGGGGGCGGGACATTGGAAGAGCTTCTTCTTTCTCCTTGCTTCCTGGCTGATGAAACGTGAATGTTTTGCTCTGCCACATGTGCCTGGCCAATCTGTCATTTGGCCACCGAGGCCTAACGCAGCTGCTCCACCCAGTCTTGGGTCTTCCCCCTCCGCAATCCCCAGGATAGTGGACTAAAGAACCATCTTTTCGGTATAAAGTTAATTAGTTCGGGTGTTTTGTTACGGTAACACAAACAGGATTACGAGGTTGCTACTCCGGGAAACTACTACCAGCACCCTGAGCATCTGGTGCTTGAACAGACCAGCTTCAAGAAGGCAGGGGAGTGTGAGATTGTCGATAGGCATGGAACGCGAGCAAGCCAGTAACTGATTTGGTCTGCAAATATTTGTTGCGCACACCGTTGTAAAGCTAGAGACTGTGCCAGGTGTCAGAGCTTGAGCTCAGAGCTGGTCCTCAGGCTAAACATGGTTACAGCTCAGAGGTCCTGTCCTGCTTCTCCCCCTCCATTCCTGCAGATACCTCAGTGAGCTTTTTACAAAAGGATTATAATGTTCTTGTTGGCATAAGGCAAAATGTGCTGATCATGTGAAGATTTCTTACGTGGCTAGGAAAGTGGCCCCAAGGTAGAGTTGTTTGCCTATAAAGTGCAAAGCTGTGGGTTTGGGCCCCTGTACAAAAAATGTCCCCTTGTTCTCCTGTGTGCATGACCACATAATAATACGTTCATGTGTGTGTCCATGTGCGTGCACACACATGTGTGTGTGTTTGTGTGTGTCGGAGGAGTTTCACCCAGCAATGGCCCCTCCACATTTATGAAAGATGAGGTTGAGGCCCAGGGTGTGGGGTCACAGGCTCCTGCCTGTGGCAGATGGGAACAGAGTCTACACAATCATGGCCCAACCTAGGAGCCTTCCAAGGACGCTGTGCATGATGGGAGAGTGCGGGACAGAGCACAAGGCCGCAGAACTGGGCATCTCCGGGGCAGATGCTTGGGCTGACTCCAGTGTCTGCCTCTTTGCATGAAGTGTGGGTAGGCCAGCCGGGCCAGCCGGAATTAGGAGGTGTGTCCTGGAGTAGGTTTTTCTAAGTTCTGGCACTGGCTGTATGGCTATTCAACCCGGGGCTCACCTGATATTCAACTCTCTACATACACCTTGTGAGTCCACTGTGAATGGGCTTTGCAGCTGGCCGCCTGGGGTACTCAGGGCCCATGAAGAGGTCACAGTTTGCTGAAATTAGAAGCAACAGCTGGTGGCTCATGCTTGTCATCCTAGCTACTCAAAGGCTGAGATCTGAGGATCGCGGTTCAAAGCCAGCCTGGGCGGGGAAATCTATGAGACTCTTCTCTCCAATAAACCAACAAAAAGCCAAAAGTGGAGATGTGGCTCAAGTGGTAGAGCGCTAGTGTTACACATAAAAGCACAGGGACAGCACCCAGGCCTGCCAGAGTTCAAGCCCCCAGAGGACCAACAAAACAAAACAAAACACAGCAATGGGCTGCGAAGTTCTCTTGGAGGCAGTGTTTGCTGACTCTATGGTTGTTGTTTGTTTGTTTGTTTGTTTGGAGACAGGGTCTCACTCTGCAGTCCAAATTGGCCTCCAACTCACAATCCTCCTGCTTCAGCCTCCCCGGTGCTGGGATTAGAGGTGTGCGTTGCATAACTACCCAGAGTCTGCTAATTCTATTTTTTTTCTTTTGCCAGTCCCAGGGCTTGAACTCAGGGCTTGGGCACTGTCCCTGAGCTGCTTTTACTCAGAGCTAGCACTCTACCACTTGAGCCACAGCCCCACTTCTGGCTTTTTCTGCGTATGTGGTACTGAGGACTCAAACCCAGGGCTTCATGCATGCTAGGTGAGCACTCTACCACTAAGCCACATTCCTAGCCCCAGTTTGTTAATTCCTAACACCAAGGGATGATGGAAAGCATGGAAAAAGGAGGGATTAATTGAAGATACTAAAAGGGGTGGGAGTTTCATAGAGTTGCGGTTGTCTAAGATGAATCTTAAAAGAAGGATAAGGGGAGGCACGTCTCCTGAAGGAATGACTCTACTAAAAACATGCCCTTGGGAAGGAGGTGCTAAGAAGCAGGCTCATTTGGCACAGAAGAGGACAGAAGGGGACAGCTAGGGAGGGGACCCGAGGGACATTGGGCCTTCGATTTCCTTGCAGGGGTAATCAGAGTTCCTAAGTAAATATGTTTTCAACTCTCACCCTTGCTGCGCTTGCAGATAGTAATGGCAGCCGTGTTCTGGGAGTCAGGGTTCGCAGGGAGAGATGCATCATTGGGAGAGATAAGAGAGGCTTCATAGATTGCAGTGTGTTTAAACTGAGTCTTGAACTAACAGTGGCGACCAGGTTGCCAGGCAGGCAGGGTTGAAGTCACAGCGGAAGGCCGGGAGGCATGTGAATCAGGTGTGTGCGTGTGGTGGGGGTGGTATGGGCAGGCAGCAGCCATGCTTAGAAACCCATGGGGAGGAAGGTACTGTGTGTCCACTTAGTGCTGGGCCCTGATCTCTAGTCTAAGGGCACCGCGATGCTTCATGCAAGGCCCTGCCCTCAATTTGTTTAGGAAGAGAAGGGAACAGACAACATCTCCCAAACACGGGGATGCTTCCCGTGTGCGAGAAGATGGGAAGGAAGTGAATAAGAGCAAGGAGAAGAGTGGAAACAGAGGAGTTGTTGGGGAGGTGGGGTCTACAAGTGCCTGCTACAGACAGACGGATCTGGGCCTGGACACACAGGGTGCAAGGGCAGGAAGCATCAGCAGGTCCCAACCTCCTTGCTCTGTAACCAAAAGAACTCTGGAAGCAGAAACTACAGCCAGATGCAACTGCTCCCAGCTTGTTTCTGTCTGGGGGAAAGCTTTTAACTTTTCAAATCCTTCCCTTCCCCCTTCCAGAGGCTGGTTCCAGGCACTCAGACCTCCAGGCAGTAATTGGTAACAACCTGGTGGCCCATTCCTGGGAACGAGCCAGGTCATCTGTTGAATCTGGTCTCCAGTTGTGGGTGTTCCTTCCGGAAGAAGGGAGAATGGCTGCCAGAACGTCTTAGACATGCTAGGGATGGAGTTCTCCTTGTCATTTCCTCTCTGGACACAAGGGGGCAGCAGAGCCTTGGGTCTGGCAAGGCTGCCTGGCCCATGAGGGCAGGATTCTTCCTGGCTGCTTTTCTTTTGGCCTGTGGTCTGCTGTCTTGCTCTCCTAGGTGCTGACCTCTGTGCGGACAGTCAAGAAGAAGAGGCCCACTGCCAGTCCAGAGCAACCTGACCTTCAGTCAGCCACAAGTGAGACACACAGCTCTGCCTCCACAGCAGAAACTCAGGCCCAGGAAAGCTGATCAGGTTCTTCAGGTTCCAAGGGCTCCACGAGGAATGTAACCTGGATGACACAGGTAGCCTGGCTGACAGGATGGAGGATGGGCACACCTGTTGACTTCCCCGCCGCCCCCACCCCCTACTCCGGGGAATTTTTCCCAGCCTCCTCTGCTGTATCCATAACCCGCTGGGATTATTTTTTAAATAAGTTTTTTTTTTTTTATTGTGAAGATACTGCACAAAGGGGTTACAGTTACATGAGCAAGGTAATGAGTACATTTCTTATCAAGCATTGTTGCCTCCTCCTTTGTTTTTCCCCTACCATCCCTTCCTTCCCCCCTCTCCCCCCCTTCCCCACCTAAATTGTAAAGTTCATTTTCAACATAGTGTCTTATACATCTCATTGTTACAATGGGCCAACCTGTATCCCTGTTTAAACATTTTGTTTTTTCCCTTCCCTTCCCCAGATTATACCGACATCAAATACAGTGCAAACAGAGGTTATACTATGGGGGAGGAACATACAAAGCAACAAAAAAATCACATGGTACCTTATAAAAACATTAGAAACAATAGCAAGAAAGAAAAACCAATTGTGTTCCTATCTTGGAGTTCATTTCGCTTAACTTCATCTTATCTGGTCATATGTACATAGCTTTTGACCTTTTCTACTTGTCCTAGACATATACTAGTTATTGCAAATAAGGGAAACTATGGGACCTATGTTTCTTTGGGCCTGGCTTACTTTGCTTAATGTAATTTTTTCCAAGCCTTTCCATTTCCCTAACAAATGGGGCGATGTCATTCTTTCTGATGGAGGCATAGAATTCCATTTACACACACACACACACACACACACACACACACACACACACACACACACACACATTAAGGCCAATTGCATGTACTAAGTCATCCATGCATGTGGTAGGAATATAGAGATCCATATGTAGTATTATCCAAGCTATTCGAGGGGCAAATGATCATCAATGCAATACAGTGTGGGGCATTTCAACAGGAGAGCAAGATGCTCAGGGTGTTGGCAGCCCAGAAGAGCTGCCTTCGACGGGGCCAGGGAGGTCAAGGAAGGCTTCCTGGAATTAACACCCGAGCCAAGTTTAAAGGATGAGAGGGAGGGAGGGTTTTAGAGGCAAGAGGCCAGAGAGTGAGCAAGAGATCAAAGTCATGAACAACATGGGTGGTATTGGTTGTGTTGTGTTGAGAAAGTTCCAGGTCTGGTTTGCTAGCCTTGAGGGCTACAACCAATTTAGTAAGCGTGCATGTATTCCCGAGACTCTTCGACACCTCTTCCTCAGCAGAATGGACTTCCTTAGCTGCTTTGTACATTTCCAGAAGGATTTCACAGAGTTGAGTGTTTAGGCTAAGGATGACAGGACTGGGGAGACCGGATATTAGACAGGAGAATTTGGAGACTGGGAAGTTAGTTTTAGGGGTGACCCTTTATCTTTTTCTCTGGGAGACCTGTTTCCTAGAAGTTGCTGGAATAAGCAACTTTTCTGTAAACTTCAACAGACAGTGAAGCTGACCAAGGACTCCTGTGCCCTGTGGAAAATGAATCTAGAAGGCCTAGCATCATGGCTCACACTTATAATCCTAACTACTCAGGAGGCTGAGATCTGAGAATTAATGGTTCAAAGCCAGCCCAGGCAGGAAAGTCCATGAGACTCTTAGCTCCAAATAATCAACCAAAAACTGAAAGCTTTTTCACTTTCAAAGGTAATAGTGCTCAGGCCCTGAGTTCAAGCTCTAGTACTGGTATGTACACACACACACACACACATACACACACACACACACACACACACACACACAGAGAGAGAGAGAGAGAGAGAGAGAGAGAGAGAGAGAGAGAATAAAATAAGCATCTTAGAATGGAAACAAGAGTGGAAATTACAAAGGGAAAAAAGAAATTAGAATCGAATGAAGGCTGGGAATGTGTCTTAGTGGTTCAGTGCTTGCCTAGCATGTGTGAAACCCTAGGTTCAATTTCTCAGTACTACAAAACAGAAAAAGCCAGAAATAGTGCTGTGGCTCAAGTGGTAGATTGCTAGCCTTGAGCAAAACAGCTGAGGGACAGTGCCCAGGCCCTGAGTTCAAGCCTGGACTGGCAAAAAAAAAAAAAAAAAAGTAGAATGAAATGAATGAATTTTCTTCTACTGCCCAGTTTCTTGGTTTCTTTCAAAAAGTTAGTGCTAGGACACTGGAATATGTCAATCTTGAGTTTTATCTCTGTGGCTGCTTTGTATTTACAGAGTCTGATTTCCCTGAGTTGATCACATCTGGCCACGTTTTGTATTTTATAAAAACAGCCCGTGTCAGCCTTTGACAGTTTTTTTTTCCAATTCAATATGCATTTTCTTTTAATCACCTGACCCCAATAATTCTTTTTCCCCCAAAAACAAAGTACAACAGAACAATAAGAGAGAAACAGCAGGACAAGATCTAATCTTGGTTCTAACATCTTTTGACTAGAACAGAAAACTACTTCTTTACACAGATAACAAACAGAAGGAGAAAAGACTAACATACATTATCCTTACATTTGTATGGCAGTGACAAATGTCCTAAAGAGATATCAAACGTTACAAGAATGAGGAAGAAGCCAGAGCAATCATATCAATGGACCAGACCAGAGAGCTCAAAAGCAGAAACGGAAGTGATGTAGGTGAACAGCCGGGAAGAAGGAAGCAAGCAATGCAGGGCACAGATGCCGCTCCTTGGCTTTGCTTTGGCCAGCTGGGTATTGTGGAAGCCCCGCCCTGCAGCCCTGCTGGCCCTTGGCATTGTGGCTGCTGGTGCACGTGGATCTCCTGCCACAATGGTAAGGTGGGGATCACAGCTGCTGTCTTCCAGCGGCTCACAAACCAGGCAGAGGGGCTGACAGCCTCCCCAGAGGATTACAGAAACTGGCCTGGCTGCGCTCAAGAATCTTTCTAGCCTGGCTCCGGTGACTCACGTCTGTAACCCTAGCTACAAAGGAGGCTGAGATCTGAGGATCAAGGTTCAAAGCCAGCCTAGGAAGACAGATCTGAGAGACTCCTATCTCCAGTGAACCACCAAAAAGCCAGAAGTGGGGTCATGGTTCAAATAGTAGAGTGCCATCCTTGACCAAAAAAGCCAAATAAAAGTGACAGGAACTGAGTTCAAGCTTCAGGACCAGCACGCGCGTGTGTGCGCGCGCGCACACACACACACACACACACACACACACACGAGGAATCCTCTCCAAGTAACTCTCAACTGCTTCTATTCCCAATACTTCTGTTTTGTCCATCTCTCTCCTTCCTAAAGCCAACTAGCTCACTTTCCCATCCCTTGCTTCCTCTCTTCCCTCCTTGCCATCCCTCATAGTGCCTTCTAGTGGAATCCAATTGTTGGTTTAAGCATTTCTCTGCAACCTAACTGCTGAGCTACCTGGTGATTGCTAGGGTGCATCTGCGCGTGCGTTTCTTTCTTGGAGGTCAGCAAGGGACATGGGTGTGCAAAGAGAAGCGTTTCTCTAGGGCCTCTCCACACCTTCTGGAGTTATTCCTGGGCTTGTCTGAGGTGGGCTTCCCTGGTATCTAGAGCAAGAAGGGCCCTTCTGGTTCTGGGAAGAGGAGTTTAGAGGGAAACTGTGAGAATAGGGTGTATTGGCTGTGGATGAGTCAGTATCTCCATGGTGGGTGGATTTCCAGTCCGTCAGGCCCAGTGGGACTGCATCCTTTCCGATGAGTGATCATTTTGGTTGTAATGTTGTTCATTATCAATGGCCAAGCACGCGAGAGGCTTCCAAATGGCCAGTTCTTCTGCCTCCCGGGTGTTGCTGCATGTGACCCTGGCTTGAAATTCTGAACCTGAAGGCCCAGCTGCCATGAGGTGTGATTTGAGACATTTCCCGGTGAGAGACGCGAGGCCCCGCCTTACCAGGCAGGCTCGTGAATGGCTGGCGTGCATGCAGGGTGCACTTTCTCATCTGGAGATAAGCAGGACACGTGGCATCCTTGGGCCTGTGGTCTCAGCCAGGCCTTGGTGTTATCTGAAGAAGGATGATTCCAGGGCCAGGAAGAGAAGCTTGGAGGCAAAAGACGTGAGCTATAGTTTGTGTAGTTCTCCTCCATCCGTGCCCCATGTGTGTTGTGATGTTTGTTTCTTCTTCAGTGTGCTTGGGTGGTTTGACCCCATTTGGGTAAAACTCAGTGAAAAAAGCATGCTAGGTCCTGCCCAGAGAGGAAACTTGGGGACACTTAGATTAGTATTGAGTACCTTAGTCTATAGAAGTGAAGAATGTTTTTATACTTGTGAGATAGAGCTTGTAATATATAAAAAAAAATTCAGCGGGGCACTGGTGGCTCACACCTGTAATCCTAGCTACTTAGGAGGCTGAGATCTGAGGACTCAGTTCAAAGCCAGCTCAGGCATCTCAAAAACATGGAAGTGGGGCTGTGGCTCAAAGTGGTAGAGCACTAGCCTTAAGTAAAAAAGCTCAAGGGGCCGGACCCCGATGCTGAGTTCAAGCCCCACAACCAACAATAAATAAATAAAATTTAAAAAGTTCATAAAACATTCACATAGTCATTAATAAGGAATAGACACTAGTCAACACTGTAAGATCTTTTTTTTTTTTTTGTCGGTCGTGGGGCTTGAACTCTGGGCCTGGGCGCTGTCCCTCAGCTCTTCAGCTCAAGGCGAGCGCTCTACCACTTGAGCTACAGCGCCACTTCCGGTTTTCTGGTGGTTTATTGGAGATAGGAGTCTCATGGTCTTTCCTGCCCAGGCTGGCTTTGAACCGAGATCCTCAGATCTCAGCCTCCTGAGTAGCTAGGATTACAGGCGTGAGCCACCAGTGCCCGGCAACACTGTAAGATCTTAGAAGTGCCAAACACGACCCTTTATTTCTCTGAACTCTACCTAGAAGCAATCATTACCTTGAAAGCTACAGTGATCATTCCACTGTTTTTGTTTGTTGTTTTGTGTGTGTGTGTGTGTGTGTGTGTGTGTGTGTGTGTGTGTGTATGTGTGTGTGTGTTGATTTTTTTTTAATGGCTAATTGGAGAAAGAGTCTTGTGGACTTTTTCTTCCCAGGCTGGCTTCAAACCATGATGCTCAAATCACACGGGTGCCTAGTGTGCTTTGTTTTTCTTTATAGTTTTCTCCACCCATTTAAACACTACCAAATAATACCATTCACCTTTGCCTATTTTGAACTATTTTTTGGTTGGTGGGGACTTGAACTTAGGGCCTGAATGCTATCCCTGAGCTCTTTTGCTCAGGGCTGGCACACTGCCACTTTGAGCCACAGCTCTACTTCCAGTTTTCTAGTGGTTAATTGGAGATAAGAGTCACATGAACTTTCCTGCTTGGGCTGGCTTTGAACTGCAATCCTCGGATCTCGGCCTCATGAGTAGCCAGGATTACAGCTGTGAGTCACCCGTGCCCAGTGCCTGTTTTGAACTTTATATAAAAGGCATCAAAAAAAGTCTGACTTGCTTCTTTCACCCTACATCATTTAGAACCTTGTACATGTGGTGCCTATAATTATAATTTGTTCATTTTCATTTTTTATATTTGTATTTCTTCTACTCCTTCTGGACATTTCGATTGTTTCTAAGGGCTGTTCTGGTCAGTTCTGCTAAGAATAGTCACAAGCATGGGCCAGGATTTCTCTGAGCACATACCTCAATGTGTCACTGCTGGGTAGGGTGTATATGCACACTCCACAATTGTACTGCTCAAGGTACCTCACTGATAGATCCACCAGAAACACAGCTAACCCTTGTGTTGGTCAGATACCATTTGACGACTGCGTAATAGTGTTTTGTTGTGGTTTCCTTGTATTTCACTGATGAGATCAAATACCCTTTCATAGCTTCATTTGAGTTCTCTCTGTTATATAAAGACCGCTCAAGTCTCCTGCTTTCATCTTCCTTTTCATGTTGATCATGCAAGTTCTTCATCAGTTTGAGATCCCCTTTGTCAGTTTTATGTGTGGTAAATGTCTTTTCTCCACTCTGTGGATTGTCTCTTCAGTCTTGCATATTATCCTTGGAACCCAACTTCTTCATTGTCTTACATTCAAATGTACAAATCTTTCATTTACAATTCATGAGTTTGGTGTCTGGTTTAAGAAATCCTTTCCTTTTGCCCAAGGTTATATAGCTATTCTTCTATGTCCCCTTCTAAAATCTTTATAGCATTTTGCCCTTCGTGTACAGCTTGCTAATAAGCTGTCACTCATTTTTGTGTGTGGTGCAAAGGTAGGGAGTTCTAATTCAATTTTCTTCTCTATGGACACCCGGTTATCTCAATACTATTTGTGGCAAGTCTCTCTCTTTCTCCATGATCGGAGCTGTCACCCCTGCCATAGATCAGATATGCAGAAAGGCTTGGATCTGTTCGCGGTCCTCCTGCCCTGGTCCATGGGTCTATTTATCAACCCTAGTGCCAATATCCCATGTCTTAATTACTATGACTTTATAATAAGTATTTTTTATCTAGTAGAGCAAGTCCTCCCACCTTTTTTTTTCTTCTCAATGAGTAGCTACTCCTGGCCCTTGAAACTGCCATATAATTTTTTAGAGCCAGCTTGTCGAGTCACACACACACACACACACACACACACACACACACACACACACACACACACACACACACACACACACACACAGAGAAACCTATTGGGATTTTAATTGGGATTTTAGTGAGTGTTTAAATCAATTTGGATAGCGATGGCATCTTTACAACTTTGAGTCCTCCAGTCCACCAAGTAGTATTTTTCTCCATTTATTTAGATCTTCTTTAGTGTCCTGCAATAAAATTTTATAATTTTCTCTATTAAAAGCCTTGTACATATTTTGTTGGATTTATTCCTAGGCACTTCATATTTTTTAATGTCATTGTGAGGGGAAGAAGTGTGTTTGAAACTGCATTTTATAATGGTTGCTTAGTAGAAATAAATTTGATTTTTTTCTGTAGTTTTTTTATTTGTATCTGGAACTTCTGCTGCACTATTTGTTATTTGCAGGAATTTACTTTTTATTTTCTGTTAGGAATCATCGCATCATTTGTTGATAACAGATTTATCTTTTGCTTTCTAATTCCTACAGGGTTTTTAATTTTGTTTCTTTTTCTCACCTCCTGTAGTTGTCCATCTCTAGCAGAATTTTGAATAAAATTGATTTTTATCTCTAGCCTCATGTCAGGCAGAAAGTTTTCAAATGTGTTATCATTAAGTATGATAGCCAATGGGATTTGTATGCATGTTCCCTAGCAGATTTAGGTAGTCTCATTTTCTTTCCAGTTTGGCAAGAAATTATTATTATAGATGAATATTAAACTTGAGCTTATTAAAAATTCTGAATCTATTGAACAAACCAGAGGGTATTTCTTCTACAATATGAAAATGCTATGATTAGCAATAGTTATTTTTACTTTTTTTTTTTTTTTTTGGTGAGAGTACCAAAGCTTAAACTCAAGGCTTTGCACACTTGCTCAGTTGTTCATGACTAGTGTATTATCACTTGAGCCATGCCTCCAGTCCCATTAATTGTTTTGTTAGTGATAAATCACCTATGATGCCTAGCACTCACCACCTTGGTTATAATATAGCTTCTAAAAGAATAGGCTCTTGATTAGAACTAGTCTAAAACAGCCCTCGGCTGTATCGCTATCTACAAGTGTGGCCTGGGCAGGTTATCTGTGCCTCAGTTTCCTCATAAACCAAACAGGGATATAGTCCTTAACTCATAAAACTATTGTAAAGTTTGGGTTGAGCATAGTAAGGCATACATATAATTCCAGTTACCTGGGAGGCACAGGAGGATTGGTCTCCAAAGCTAGCCTAAGTAGAAGCATGGGACTCTATCTGAAAAATAACTAAAGCACAAAGGGCTAATTGTTCAAATCTCAGTATGGATAAAAATTAAAATTAAGGAAGTGGTGCTGTGGCTCAAGGTGGTAGAGTGCTACCCTTAAGCAAAAAGAGCCCAGAGACATTGCCCAAGCCTAGAGTTCAAGCCTTAGACTGGAAAAAAAAGAAAAGAAAAGAAAGATAACAAAAGATTACCAATAAATTAGTTGAAAATTTTAAGATCCTAAGTGAATATCTAACGCATGCCTGCAGACCTACTTCTGGCCATATCCAGCCTTTGCTGAGTGGTTCATTGGAGATGAGAGTCTCACAGACTTTCCTGTCCAGGCTAGCTTTGAACTGTGATCCTCAGCACTCAGCCTCCCGAGCTAGCAGGATTACAGTAGTGAGCCACCAGAGCCTGACTTTCTTGCTATCTTTGAGATGTCTGCAAGCGTCTACTATTTTCCTCTCTTCATTTCTGGCATTGGACAATGACATTTTCATTTTGTTTCTCTTGACTGTTCTGGCCAGAAATGCAATCACGATGTGAATTTCCAGAACATCAACTTTTAGGTCTCATTTTCCTCTCTATTGTAGCTTAGGTGGTCTGTTTTCCATTATTTTCTTCCTTCTACTGTTGTCCGTTTTACTTTTCCTTTTCTAACTTCTTCAGCGCCTTAATTTTCATCCCCTTCTCTAGTATACAAATTTGAGAAGTAGGAGTTCTCTTCCATTTTAACTGTAGCCCACACATTTTTTAATTAGTTATTTTTTATTACTGCTCAGTTCAAAATATTTTCCATCCTGACTTCTTTCAACTATGGGTTTACTGATATGTTTCTTCATTCTCAAACAAACAAGAGTATTCTCATGACCTTTATTTCTGTTGGTCTTTTAGCTTAAATCCATTGAGCTAAGAAACTACTATACTGCACGAGTCCTTTGAAGGCTCTTGAGTCTTGCTTTATGAGCTAGCATGTAGTGGTTTATTAAAGGCCCAAATGTATTCTTGAAACAGATGTGTAGGTGTCTCAGTCCTACTCCTGTAGCTATCACAAGCGGCCATAAACTGGGTGGCTTAGAAGCAACAGAAATTTATATTCGTCACCCTTCTAGAAGCTGAGATCGAGTCTGATGTCAAGGAACTGGGCCAGTGTGGGGCAGAGACCATTTCCTGACTTCCTGATGTTGTTAGAGTGGAAGGTCCAGGCAAGCTCCCTGGCTTGTGCCATTTGGAGGGCTTTTCCCTTGTGACCTAATCATCTTACAAAGGCCCAAACATCCTCACAGCTGTATGGCACTGGGTGCCATCTGAAGAATCCTGCTGTTCAGATACTGCTTGCTTGCTGGGAAGGTGGCTCAGTGGTAGAGCGCTTGCCTTGCACGCATGAGGCCCTGGGTTCGATTCCTCAGCACCACATAAGCATAAAAACAAAAGCTGGAGAGCCAGATACTGCTTGCTTTTCCTGACTCTCACATGTGTTCTTTGACTCTGCCTCAATTCCCTGTGAGGCCTTGGAGACCTGACAGATGGCGGGTTTTTTTCCATTCTTGCTTCGTTCTTTTGTTTCCCCCATGGTGGCCCTGAGGTTTGAACTGGTGGCCTCCTAGTTGCTAGGCAGGGGCTTTACCACTGACCCACACCTCCAGCTCCTCTTGCTTGCTTCTAAATTGATATTATTTTGTCACTCCATTTCCCTTCCCCTATGGGTTTGGAAGCTAATGCAGTCTGATTACATTATTTTTGTGCTGTCTAACATTGGAGCATTCCCTCCTCCTCTCTTACCCCCCACCCCCGCCCCCACTGGTAGTATCAGGACTCAAGGAGAGTTATAGGATTGCTGGATGGCCTAGACTTCACAGCAAGCCTTCCCAGGTGTTTTCAATTACTCTTTCCAGATGCAATGCATTCTTGAGCCAACATTCCTCAGCTCTGAACATATTTCCTAAGCCTTGTTTCCCCCTTTTCTTTACATGCTTAAATTGTGTGTGTGTGTGTGTGTGTGTGTGTGTGTGTGTGTGTGTGTGTGTGTGTGTGTGTGTGTGTGTGTGTGTGTGTGTGTGTGTGTGTGGTGCAGGTCCTGGAGCTTGAACTCAGGGCCTTCCCGCTATCCCTCAGCTTTTTTCTTTCTTTTGTCAGTTGTGAAGCTTGAACTTGGGGCCTGGGCACTGTCCCTGAGCTCTTCTGCTCAGGGCTAGTGCTTCACCACTTGGAGCCACAGCACTACTTCCTATTTACTAGTGGTTAGCTGGAAGCTAAGAGTCTCATGGACTTTCCTGCCCAGGTTGACCTTGAACCTTGATTCTCAGATCTCAGCCTCCTGAATAGCTAGGATGACAGGTGTGAGCACCCATCTCCTTAGATTTTTTTTTTAACTCAAGGATGGTGCTCTACACTTGAACAAAAGATCCATTCTTATGAGTCTCATAGACTTTTGTTGCTGGGCTAGCTTTAAGCCATGATCTCTAAATCTCAACCTCTGAGGAGGTAGGATTACAAGTATAAGCCACTAGCACCTGATACATGCTTCAGTGTAAATCCTTCTTTGCAACTCTGTTTTCTGGAGACATCACTGTAAAAAAGAGAAGACTGCCGCTGCTCAGAACTGACCCCTCTCTCTGAACTTAGAGGTCCATCAACAAGAATCATTTCTCCTGATGAGCCCAGGTGATTTCTTTGGTCTGCAGCCTTTGCAGCGGATCGTCACCCAGTAGAACAAGGCACAGAGCTCCTGGCCTGCCCTTTGCCACACTCTTCTCCTAGGCTCGCTCCTCCAGGAACCCATCACTTTCTGAAAGAGTCAGACATTTGTGGTCTATTTTCCTCTGTTAGTGTTTAACCAAACATCTGTCTCTAAGGGATGGTTCAACTGACAGAGGGAAGACTCTGGAACATAACGATTTCTACAGGAAGAAGGAAGGAAGGAGGACAGAGGGCTGGGCACACAATCAAGTCACAATGGAATCTAGCTTCACTTCCAAAGACACATATCGCAGCCACTTTAATCCTCGGGATTACCTAGAAAAATATTACAACTTTGGGCCCAGACACTCTTCTGAAAACCAAATTCTGAGGCATCTTCTGAGAAGCCTTTATAAGATATTCTGCTTGGGTAAGTTTTCCTATTGTCTGTCTGGCTCTTACCTAAATGTGAGTCATAGAAAAGCTTTGGGGAGGCTGGGAATGTGGACTAGTGGTAGAGTGCTCACCTAGCATGCCTGGAGCCCTGGGTTCGATTCCTCAGTATCATATCATCAGAAAAAGCCGGAAGTGGTGCTGTGACTCAAGTGTTAGCCAGGCCCCGAGTTTAAGCCCCAGGACTGGCAAAGATAAAAGAAAAAAAGCTTTGGGGGGGGCAAGATGGGGTTTGTGTCTAGCCATCATTTTCTGACAGCTCTTTGGTATCCGTTATTTATTCAATTAGGATTAAAAACTAATGCTGATAGCCAGACACCAGTGGCTCATGCCTGTAATCTTAGCTACCCGGGAGGCTGAGATCTGAGGATCACAGTTCAAAGCCAGCCCAGGCAGGAAAGTCCATGAGTCTCTTATCGCCAATAAACTTTCGAAAAAGCTAGAAGTAATTGAGTGTTGTGGCTCAAGTGGTAGGCTGCTAGTCTTGAGCATGAACAGGGTCAGGGACAGTGCCCAGGTCCTGAGTTTAAGCCCTGGGACTGGCAAAAAAAAAAAGGAGAGAGAAAAGAAAGGAAGGAAGGAAGGAAGGAAAGAAGGAAGGAAGGAAGGAAGGAAGGAAGAAAGAAAGAAAGAAAGAAAGAAAGAAAGAAAGAAAGAAAGAAAGAAAGAAAGAAAGAAAGAAGAGAAAAAGAAAAGAGAAAGAAAGAAACAAAGAAAGAGAAACCCAAAAAGCTAACGTTGTTTATGGAAATAGCCCAGATGTCCTACGAGAGATGAGTGGAGCAACTAAATGTGGTTCCTATACACAATGGAACTTTACTCATCCATTTTCAGGGAAATGGACAGACCTAGAACAAATCGTGTTAGGTAAGGTAAGCCAGAGAAGCAAAGGACACATGTTTTCTCTCATATGTGAGAGCTAGATCTGAACTAGAGCTGGACATGATCACACATGTTGGACTCTAGGTATACACACACACAGAATAAAGCAGGATAGTCTTAGGGGAAGAACCCAACAGTATAACAACACTGAACATTTAAAATGCTGTTAAACAAATTTCAGGAAATGAAAACATAGTTCTTTTATTCTTGTTATTGTTGGTGTTCGTTTTTTGCTTTTGTTTCTGTCTTGGGGGGGTGCAAAGGGAGTGGAGTCACGATATTGAGAATACAACCACGTGGAAAATGAACTATGCAACTTATGGACAGGAACAGGAGGGGGAAACGAAGGGAAAGCAGAGGAAGTGGCGACATTATCCAAAAAGAACTGTACTCATTACCTAACTTAGGGAATGTTAACCCTTCTGTACAACAACTTACTGATAACAACGAAATTATATTTTAAAAAAAACAACTGCTGTTGGCTTAGCTACTTTGTAGTTTACCCAGTGCTTCTACGAACCCTGTGTGGCCATGCCAACGGGATGCTAACAGGTAGCATGCTGTCCCTGAGTTTACACTGATTTGCTAGGTGGTTCCAAGGAGGCTCTTAACTTCAATGGGCTGCCTAAGAAATGGAGTCTGATACTTAATTCTTAACTGAAAGGAATGTTGTGGTTACCCATGAGTGGAGAATCTTCAGAACTGAGTACTTGTCTTTGGAGGGGGGAAGGGGAAGTCATTATAAAATCTCAATTTTGAAACAAAAAATTAGCTTTCCCCCAAGTTATTTGCAAGTAGTATTTTCATTGTTCAATAGAAGCCTTTTGGGATTAGGGGTCTATACACCAGCTGTAGATTGCTTTTTTCTTTCCTAGAAAAACATGCTTCCATCCTGGGCCTGGGGAGGAATATGAGAAGTGAGGAAGCCTTTAAAGATAAAACATCTGATCAGGCACCTGTAAGGTGGCTCATGCCTATAATTCTAGCTACTTAGGAGACTGAGATCTAAGGATCATGGTTCAAAATGAGCCAAGTTAATGAGACTCTTATCTCCAATTAACCACCAAAAAGCCAGAAGTGGAACTGTGGCTTAAGTGGTAAAGCAGTAGAATTGAGCAAAGAAAGCTAAGGGACCTGAGTTCAAGCCCCTGTACTGGTGTGTGAGCGTGCACTCACGTGTGCATGAACACATACACACACACAATACTAATCTATTAGATGTTTTAAATTGCTTGAAGAATATAGCAGATCAAATCATAAGGATGCTGAAATTTTAAAGTAGCTTAGACTTTAAACATATAATCCATTATTATGTGTGGAATGTTAATCTGAATTAACCTGAACTCTAAATCTGAAAGTAAAAGGTATGGAAAAAAGATCTAAGCTGTTAACTTGAGAAATAGATACTTTATAATAATAAAAAAGTATGAGAGTGTTATAGAACAAATTAGAAAAGCCAACATTTATTAACTTATTAATTCTCTAAACTGGGCTACCTTTGGTAACTTCCATTTAAAACATTCAGCAAAATAATCATTAACCTTTCCGGGTGGTGAGGGAGATGACTTTAGTAAATGTATAGCCAATATCTCCCTTTTTCCAAAACTGCAAACTTTCATCAGTGAGGAACCTAATACTTTATTCACTTAACTCCTTAATTCAAATTAGAATCCTGGCAGCTAGAATCTATTTTGGGGGCTTGGTGAATATAGAAATTTAAATGACTTGGCATCTGACATAGGGATTTAATTACCTCATATTATCTTAAGTGGCTTTTTTGCTTTCTGTTTCCAAAACAGAAACTGAAAAGATGTTTTTCACAGGGACTCGCAGGGAGAGTGGTGTATAGCATGTCCGTCTGTCTTTGAGGATCTCTGTCACAATCTCAGCAAGGACAATGGAAAAACAGTTCTCTCCACAGTTCTATCACCTGACTCCCTTCTTTCTCATTGTACCAGGTGACGTCAAAGGAAACCTCCTAATTGACATTGGCTCTGGCCCCACCATCTATCAGCTCCTCTCCGCTTGTCAGTCCTTCAAGGAGATCATAGTCACTGACTATGTGGATCAGAACCTACAGGAGCTGAAGAAGTGGCTAAAGAAGGAGCCAGGGGCCTTTGACTGGTCTCCAGTGGTGACCTATGTGTGTGACCTGGAAGGGAACAGGTAGAACACTGGTGTCTGCTTTGGGACTTTGAGGGTACCTGAGTGACAGTTGGTTTTTCTGAACCAAAAAATGGTCCTTAGGACCTGAGTTGAGTTCTGTAATCCTATGCCTAACTATAAGTAACACTGTGTGTGTGTGTGCGCGCGCACGCGCATGTGCACCAGTCCTGGGCACTGTTTCTGAGCTTTTGTGCTCAGGGCTAGTGTTCTATCACTTGAGCCACTTCTAGACTATTTTTAGAGGGATTTAACTAATTGAAGATAAAAGTCTCAACTGGCTTTCCAGCCCAGGCTGGCTTCAATCAGCAATCCTCAGATCTTAGCCTCCTGAGAGGTGCTAGGATTACAGGTTTGAGCCACCAATGCCTGGCTATAAGTGACAGTTTGAACTCCATGCATATATGGGAATGTAAAGTCCCTTTCACAAACAAAGGACATCATAAAGTTATTTAATACAGCTTAAATATTGCTTCGTTTTATGGCATTTAATAATAAATTGAGAAAGGTTCTTTGTTATCCTTTTCTAACCTGCAATCCCCTTGCTCAGAATTATATATACCTTGTCTTCAAAGTCAAGACATAGTGTTCTGAATGAAACTCATTTCATACTTTTCTTTCCTATGAAATACATGATCGCACAGAATGAAAATGATATTAACTATATTTGGACACTATCAAAAAATTAACTATGTACTAAGGAATTTACCAGGATTTTTAGAAGTTTAGGAGAAACTCAATTTAAAAAAAGCAGTTCTTTAGACGGCACACTTTCTAAAATCTAAATCATATGTCAAGAAGGCTTTCAGGACTCTGTTCTCAATTTCCTGAGCCTTCACGGGCCTTTCCATCTCATGCAGAAAGGAGCCCTTAGAATCCAGCAGGATGCTAAAAATCATTACTTATCCCAGACCAGTCTAATCAGCATGGGTCTGAAGACACTCTTCCCTTTCTCATCACTGTGTCTAAATGAGGGTCTGTATTTTGGGCTGAGTTCTTCCTGTCTTCTCATTTTTATCCTTACACAAGACCTCAGGGCTTCAGCTATTTGGAAAAAGATCGTGATTGATCTCCATGTAACTTAGGTCTTTCTCACATCTTCCAGAGTGGCTATCAAGCTACAACTTATTCTTCCCAAGATTATTGCTTCCTTTATCTGCAGCTGTTTCTTGGGTTGATGGCTGCAAGGACCAGAGGAACTGTCTCTTCTTCCTCTGCTTTCTGGGGTGTGATGTGTACGTTGAGAAGTCACTCATCATCACAGCTGCTAGAAAGTTGTGAGGCGTCCATACCAAACTCCTCCCCCACATTCTTCCTTTATTAATTCAGAAAATGGAACGGGAAGCTCCTACTACTTTCAGTTTATGTCATGAGCAGAAGAAAAGGAGCTTTTCCCTTCAGAAATCATAGACACAGCCTTATTGAGCCTGTGGTCTGCAGACTAGCGGCTTCCACATCATGTCAAAGCTGGCTCCATACACAACTGGAGATCTGCCAGGGATTATCTGCAAGTTACTGTTGGAAAAGCACTGAAAAAAAGCACTAGACTAGAGCTTCCCATGGGGGAGCCAGGGCATGAGTGAGTGGGAGTCCAAAACAGGTGTGCTTGGCAGGTGTCTCTTCTCTACCCCCAGACTTCCAGTTGCCACTGTAGTGAGCAGCCCCGCCAGACCCCCTCTCACCTGACACATTAGAACTCTAGCACCTACAGAGCTGCCGGTTCCCTAGAGTCAGAGCTCGCCACACCACGCTTTCCACATCTGTTTAAAAAAGATGTGCGAGTGTGTTGTCGCCAGATGCACACAATTGCCAAATTTGTCCTGTACACCAGCAAATTGCCTCTGTTTCATTGTGCCTCCCGAGTCTTATGGCTTGCAAAAAGCATGTTGATATTCTTCTCAAAATCAGGATCTTGAAGTCATGGCGAATATATTTGGTAAGGCCTTTATTAAAGAAACCTCTCTCTCAAAGAGATGCTTTTGGCCAGGCAACAGTGGACCACACCTATTATCCTAGCTACTCAGGAGGCTGAGATCTAAGGACTGTGGTTCAAAGCCAGCCTGGACAGGAAAGTCTGTGAGACTTTTATCTGTAATTATCCACCAAAAAGCCATGAGCAAACCCAGAATTCAAGCTCTGATATTTGCACAGACACATAGACAACACACACACACACACACACACACACACACACACACACACACACACACACACACACACACACAATCACCGTACTTAATCTCTCTGGAGGAATTAGCAGGGAAGACAGAGAACCTTCAACTAGTCATTTCCTTCCAGTTACGAATGTTCCTATTCATCTGCCTCAAAAGAGCTCCACTGGAATGTATCCAAAATGGAGCTACAGTCTGCTCCATTCCTGGTGCTTGAGGTCAACCTAAGCAAGTCTTAGCAAGACCCTATGTCAAACACAATGACCATCACTACAACAACACACTCAACCAAACCAAAAAAAACAAAAAGGAATGGGGATGGTATACGGCACTTGCTTAACATGCTCAAGGCCTTGGGTTCAATCCTTAGTATTGTCAAAAAGAAAGAAAGAAAAAAAGGAAAGGAAAGAATACATGATTCCACACTCTTGCTTAATCAGCAGCTACTATAAAGATAATGTTTCAACATTTCGATCTCTTTATGACTTGCTATGTAAGGGTCCAGTGGTCATTCCTTGTAGTTAGATGGAGGGGAAAAGGATAGTAATCATAATTAATAAGTCAATAATAATAAAGCAGTAGAGGGAGATTAATTTCATGGGGGAGGCAGCACATTGTGGAAACAGGCAGCAAAAAATTATTATTGTCATTTCCATGTGACCAGACACAAAGAATTGATTAAAAAAAAAAAAGGTTTTGCCCAGCTCCATTTATCTCCCCCAAAGAGTCCTTCCTTTCTTCTTTCCCAACAGGGATGCCCTTTAAGATACACATTTCTGGACCACACCGCCATTTTCAGTCCTCACCAATGACATCTGGGATCTCCCTGAGTCGGACAGCCAGCGATGTTGGTTGGTTTGTGTTTTGCAGAGTGGAGAGCTGGGAGAAGGAGGAGAAGTTGAGGCAGGCGGTCAAGCACGTGCTGAAGTGTGACGTGACCCAGAGCCAGCCTCTGGGTGGGGTCCCCGTACCCCTGGCTGACTGCCTGCTCAGCACCCTGTGCCTGGATGCGGCCTGCCCAGACATCCCGGCCTACCGCCGAGCCCTCGAGAACCTCAGAGGCCTGCTCAAGCCCGGGGGCTTCCTGGTGATCGTGGATGCTCTGAAGAGCAGCTACTACATGGTTGGGGAGCAGAGATTCTCCAGCCTGTCCCTGAGCCAGGAGGCAGTGAGGGCCGCTGTGGAAGAGGCTGGCTACACCATCGAGCAGTTTGAAGTCATCCCTCAAAGTTATTCCTCCACCGTGGCTGACAACGAAGGACTTTTCTTCCTGGTGGGGCGGAAGCTGGGCAGATCTGATGACATGGTCTGATCGCCATTAAAGCCATCCTTGGTGTGCTGGTGGAGTTTACGCCTGGGTTCCTAGTCCCTCTGGGTCACTGTGAGTAGAGGTTAGCTAACTGGGGTCTAGTGGTTCATCTAGAATGGGTGGTAAGCCTAGGAAAAACTCATGGACCAACCACCTTCTCTGTACTCCACCCAGGTACTAGGGGTCTGGGGCACATAGATGAGTAACTGAGAGATCCAATGTCCCCTGCCCATGGTCACACCCCCACAGCTCCCCCAGATACCTAGTTATGGAGCTCAAGGCCACACATGCCTACAGAGACATGCCTGTGGTTATTCACCATTCCTCTTCTAGGGAGCCTCCTCCACTTCCTTCTCTTGCTTTCTTCCTGGGAAGTCAGCCAGACCTCCGTCTCTGCTGCTGTGGTCTCCACTCTGCTGGGCTGCTCTGGGCATAGCCATCCTCCAGCGGGCTCTCCTGGCTCCATCCCTGCTCTGGCTTCAGGGCTCAGAGAACAGCTGGCCAGCATTTATTTTTTTCATCCCAGCCATTCAACTTGTTTCTCCCCATCCTATACACATCAGCCCAGTTCCAGACTCTGGTCAACTCCCCAAGTGTTTCCCCAGAGGCAAGTGACCTCGCTGTGCCTCAGTTTCCTCATCTGCAACATGTGCTTCAAAGAGAGCTTCTTTGAATGAAAAGGAATTGCTACCTCCAAGAGACCCAGAGGAATGGTGGGTCATGGGTAGGCCTTTGAGCAATGCGAACTATAATCATTATTCTCATAAGCATCGTAATCATCATCTCTGTTACGGGTTGCCCACGCAGCTGGGAAAAGACGTCTCCATTTCCAAGCAGGAGGAAAATGTCTTGAGTTCCAAGCCAGGAGCAGGCTCTCTGCTGCTGATTGCTTTCAAGAGGGGTCGTGCTCAAACTCAAGTTCTGCATCATCATATCCACCAATGCTTTTCTGATTTAAGAGAGGTTCCCATAAACGTGTATTTAGTACCTTTTATGTCTCTCCTGGGCCAGGCCCTGACAACGCAAAAGAGGCCCAAAGCAGCTGACGCAAGAGCCCCTTCAGTCAAAGTCACACTGCCATGTGGAGGCACTGGTCTGCAGTGGCGGTCCCTCCCACACCTGTCTGCTCGGCCTCTGCTGCTCAGGCCCCGCTGCAGGCCCACACACCCAGGTGGATGATTCTGGGAAGGTCCTGTTCTGACAGTTGCTCCAAAAGGCCTCCAAGCCATGCCGGTTTCCTGGCAGAGAGAGAGCCTACACTGCTCGTCTATACCAGGATGTTGGCAAACTTACCCTGCCAAGAGCTGGAGAGTAAATATTTTTGGATTTCTGGGTCCTTTAGTCTTGATTGAAGCCATTCAACTCAGTCATGACAATATATAAATAAGTAAGTAGAGCTGGGTGCTGGTGACTCACACCTATAATCCCAGCTACTCAGGACGCTGAGCTCTGAGGATCAAGGTTCCAAAGCTAGCTGGGCAGGAACATCCATGAGACTCTTATCTCCAATTAACCACCAGAAAGCCAGAAGTGGCTCTGTGGCTCAAAGTGGTAGAGTATTAGTCTTGAGCAGAAGAGCTCAGGGACAGAGCCAAGGCCTTGAGTTCAAGTCCCACGACTAACCAAAAAAAAAATTTAAATGAATGAATAAATATAAGTAGATATGTGGACTTGGACCAAGGATTGTAGCTGGCAGATCCCTGATCGAGACCCTCAGAGTGGACTTGCTATACCCATAATTTCAGAAACATTCTGTGAACAGCCTGGTTAGTTCTGGCACTCAGTCCTCCTTATAAGAAAGTTTCAACCCAGTCCAAGGAGCCAGAAGGGGACAGGCGTTCTATTGTGTTCTGTGCTCATACACATTCTACAACTGTCCTGCCCCATGCCCTAGTCAAACCTCCTCTAGTTCCAGGCACTCGAAGGATCTGAAGAGAAAAGCAGAGTAAGTAGGGGCCAAGAGTGTGACAGATGAAGTGTCAATCACACCAATAGTTTTCAAAATCTTAGCTGTCATTCATTCACTGACACATCAGCAAACCAATTAGGTAGTACTCCACAGTACCTATAACAAGAAATGATGAAGAATAATCTGGAAAACAAATCCCAGATAGCACCACTTTGATAGATTTCTTTTTTTTGGGGGGGGGGGGTTCCGGTCGTGGGGCCTGAACTCTAAGCCTGGGCGCTGTCCCTCAGCTCTTCAGCTCAAGGCTAGTGCTCTACCACTTGAGTCGCAGCGCCACTTCCGGCTTTTTTCTTTTTGCTTATGTGGTGCTGAGGACTCGAACTCAGGGCCTCAGGCATTCAAGGCAAGCGCTCTACCACTGAGCCAACTTCCCAGCCCCAGATAGATTTCTTTAGTGAAGTTGAGTTTCAAATTTATAAATCTACCTATTGCCAGGTGCTGGTGGCTCATGCCTGTAATTCTAGCTACTCAGGAGGCTGAGATCTGAGGATCTCAGTTCAAAGCCAGCCTGGGCAGGAAACTCTGTGGGACTCTTATCTCCAATAAACCACTCAGAAAACCGGAAGTGGCGCTGTGGCTCAAGTGGTAGAGTGCTAGCCTTGAGCTGAAGAGCTGAGAGACAGTGCCTAGGCTCAGAGTTTAAGCCCCACGACTGAATGAATTTTTTTTAATCTACTTATCATCTATCTATCTATAGGGCTCCACTTATCTCCTGCCATCTATCAATCAATCATCCATCTATCACCAATCCTTTATCTTCATCTCTCTATTATCTACCTACCTCTATCATCTATGTTTCTCTGTATCTACCTACCTACCTACCTGTCTCTAGTATCTACCTACCTACTTCTATTTTTTCTATCTATCTATCTATCTATCTATCTATCTATCTATCTATCTATCTATCTCTATCATCTATGTCTATCATTATCATCCATCAATATACATTCATAACTGGATTATGTCTTTATGACTATAAGTAAGTTGTGATGAAAACAGTTTAAAAACCTCTCACCTATAGTGTAGACTTCGGAATCTCCTCTCTGCTAGCCACTATGTTTCTGGGAGAAACTGCCATGCAAATTGTTACAACACAGGGCTGGAGGGAAGGGCACTGAGGCCAGTGGGAGCTGGGAGCTGGGAGGAAGGGTATCAGGAAACACGGCGTGGGCCCTGGGGCTGGTAGGCTGAATGAAGGCGTTCTTGGTAACCAAGTAGGAAAGGGCAAAGTGGGAGACGGCGTGCACACGGGTGTGCAATCGCTCCTCCAGATAGCACATCCCTCGCACGTTTGCTCTGCCCGTGAAACTCAGACCTCAGCAAACATTAGACTCCTGGTTTTTCGTTTGCTTTCCTTGAAATTAAACAGACCGACCGAGTCATGAGCAAACATGGACGAGGGGTCACGCCGCTCCTCGCTTGTAAATCTCTTTGACCACTGACCCAGCTCAGCTTTTTTTTTTTTTTTAAGTTCACTTTCTGAGGAAAGTGAGTCACAGTCTCACCCTGAGCCAGCTTGCCTGATGCGCACAGCCCCTGCGTCAGTGTGTAATACCCTGGGGAAAGTCCTGGGAAAAGAAAGCTATTAAAGAGGTTGTTAACCCATTTGCTGTCATTCACTCAGCCTTAGTAATTCCCATCATCAGCTGTCAACAGTAATCAGAGAAGATGCCCATGATAGGATTTGCTGGGCTCGGACGGAAGAGCTGTGACTGCCCCCTCTAATTTTAACCTCACCGAGCTTGGAGAACGCAACATGAGGTGACCAATAGGGAGACAAGGAGGAGGCAGAAACAGTTGACACTGGAGCCACAGAGACTGTGGATGTCATGAGACCAGCATTTCCACCTTTCTCAGACTCAGGACCCCTCTGGAAAATGGGTGATAATCACATCTCTCAAGACTGATTGAAATCAAATGAGATGCCTGGGAAGGCATTTTGTAACCTACTCTGTGAGAGATATTAGAAAATGGTGGTATTTTTAACTCCTCTAAGCTAGTCATGGAGCTACATGTTGCTACATCCAATTGATTTGCAGGACTTGAACTCAGGGCCTGGGCACTATATCCCTGAGCTTTTTTCCCCCCACAAGGCTAGCACTCTACCACTTTGAGCCACCCTGCCACTTCCAGTTTTCTGGTGGTTAATTGGAGATAACAGTCTCACAGACTTTCCTGCCTGGGATGGCTTCAAACTGAGATCTTTAGATCTCAGCCTCCTAAGTAGCTAGGATTACAGGAGTAAGCTACCAGCACCCAGCTTCAGTTGGTTTTCTTAATAAATCCAGTGAGCGTTGTAGCGAGAATTACAGCTCGCAGGCCCAACTCCAGAGGCTCTTCAGGTCAAGTCCAGCCCCACTACCCCAAAAAGGGCACATAAAGAGACAAGTAGTGGCACAAAGAAGAGCAAGGACATGTTAAAGCACTTCAGCCCATCCGTGTGCTTAAGGCTTGCATTGAGAAAGGATGGGAGACAGGGGGCAAGAGGTCAATGTAATTATTAAACAGTTCTGGTCACAGGAATGGGCTGGTCAGAGGTTGACTGGTTGCTAATTATCTCAGGAGCAGTCCGCAGGGCCCTTGTGATGATAAGACAGTTATTGCTGCCTGGTAACTTTGACTCCTCTTCCAGGATGTTTGTCCATCAGTCCACCCTGTGCTTTCTGGATTGCAAGATGGCCACAAAGTGACTGCAGGCGAGCATGGCTCAGAGCTGAAGATACAGATACAAAATGGAGACAGGGTGTCCGGCTTTACTCCTGTATGTGGTTCTCCTTGAGCCATGTGCAGGCCCAAGTATTTTTCAACAGCAGCAGGTTCTAAGGAGCAGTTACAGTATGAACTTTCCCAAACCCTGCCTTGTATATGTCTAAGGCAGTACCACAGGCCCCTCAAATCCAGTCTTCTCTATTATTATGCATTCATTCAAAAGCTATGTATTGGTATGTGCCAGGCACTGACTGGGCTTGGGAGCTGAGGCAGCTATATTGAAAATGACACAGAGCCTGGCTTTGCAGGCTTTAAAACCAGCCTGGGAGAAAGCCAGACGGCCAGGCACATTTACAGAGCATAGGTAAAGTACTGGTTCTTCTAGTTTTCAGGTTCACCATTCAAGCACCTTTTGCCTTTTCTGACAGAGCCCCAGTACGAGACAAATCAGGCTTTTCTTATAGCTGCACCTTCCCGTGAAGCCATAAGAGCTGATCTATATCAGATCTTTGTTCAAGAAAAATTCAAGCTAGGATAAATGTGGTTAAAGACTTTTATAGCCAAGAGAAACACGATGAGTGTTAGCAGTAAGTTTTTCTGGTTTGCTTTTATCCCTGATGTAAATAGTGATTTTAACTTTCCTTCAGCAGGTAGTGCACATGACCCTTGTTGAAGTGCTTCTTCCTTGTGTTTGCCTGTTTTTGCAAAAACAAACAACAACAAAAGTTTAAATGAAGATACACTCTCCAAAGCTAAGGGCCTCTCCAAAATGTCTCCTTTTCTATGATCTACTCATGAGGCTGTGGGAAGAAGGGAGACTTTTCCTTTATATATATAAAAAACAGTATAATTATTTTTTGAGATACATTCAATTTTTCCCTCTTTGGATCTATAGGCACAATATAAATTTTAATAAAGCATACGGAGAGGCTGCTGGCCAGATTTGCATGAGAACTATTAAATATTAGATTATGCATCTAACTCACCCTCATCTTCTGTGTTCTATTTAACAAAGGGAAAAGAGGTTTTTATGCTTTTTCAAATTGCAACTTTTTAATATTAAAAAAAAGCCAAAGAAATTTTTCTGTGGCTACAGTTGCTTGCCAAACCATTCTCCTCTGAATATTAATTTTAATTTTAACAGCATCTAATGAATTCACAGGATGGATGGATTGGGGTGGAATTTCAAACCCTCAGCAGATCCTTGAGTGAATCTTGTCTTTGTGTCGACTTCAGTGTTACAAAGCAAGAAGTAGATTCTTTCCTACTAGGTATTGTTGTCTGTTTTCTCAGAGAAATCTTGCCAACTTTTAACAAAAGAGGAATTAAGAGCAGTTAACAGTGAAGTCCGCCTTACTCAGGTGACTGTAATCTTCCTCAGAGCAGGCCGGTGAGGAAGAGGAGGAGGAGGATACAGATCCTGAGGCCACTCTGTTAGCCTTATTTCTTAGCCATCAATGTCTACCCCTTCCTTACCACCTTCTAAAAATCTGCTAAATGTTATAGCCCTCTCCTGTGTTTAATGCAAACTTTGCCCTTGCAGAATTCATAATCTTTCTCATACGAGTTAATATTTACAGAGTTAAAAGTCGAAACATCCTGACTTATTGCTGAAGAAATTGAAGCCAAGATGGCGGCAAGGGACTTCACCTGTCCACCTGGAGTTCTGCACGGCAAAATGAGAGGTTAAGATGAACATACCCATGAGTGCCAAGGTTTTCTGATTTCTGAATGGCAGACCGACCCATACTTGTGGGAATAGAATTCTAACACAAGGACCACCTGAATGAATCACAACCTTTAAGATTCGGATAAAGTGGGCTCGAAACTTCATCATTCACTAAACCTGTAATTCCGCTCATCTTCCAGGGCATTTGGGGCCAATTACTTGTATTTCTCCTTGGTGAGGCCTGGGTGAGATTCCAGTCCCAGGATGGGCCAACCTCTCAGGCTTCTGGGTCCTCTTCTGCCTACGTGGCCCCACCCACTCCATGTGCTCCCTTCCACGCTCAGACATTCTACTGGTTGTGTCTTTACTGAAGCTCCAGTGTAATGGGGGTCATTCTCACTATGGGAGCAGAGGAAATTAGTCTTGCCATCTATATTGGTCAGGGTTCTCCACAGAAGAAACCTGAATGATAAGAGGGGAATTTTTTCTTCTGTTTCTGGGGCTTGAACTCTAGGCTTGGGCGCTGTTCCTGAGCTCCTTTTTGCTCCAGGGTACCACTTGCCTCCAAGTGTCACTTCCAGTTTTTTCTGTGATTAACTGGAGATAGGAGTCTCACGGGGACTTTCCTGCCCTCGACTTTGGTCCTCAGATCTCAGCCTCCTGAGCAGCGAGGATTACAGGCATGAGCCACAGGTGCCCGTCAAGAGGGGATTTATTAGACTGGCTGACTCTCCAGGGCTGCAGAGTTCCACAATGGCCGTCTGCAGGCTGGAAAGCTGAACAAACCGAGGCCTACACAGCCCAAGAAGCTGGTGGCCTCAGGATCAGGGGACTGGCTGATGGGAGTCCTCACTGGAAGACTGAAGACAACAAAGCATTCCCGCTCCAGAAAGCTCAAGTGTGTGAGTGCAAGCCTCCCTTCTTTCTGCTTTCCATCACGCCTGCCTCCCGGCTCGGGGGCTGTGCTGTCTCGGTTCTCCTCCACATTTCACTGACCTGCATGTGCATACCCTGAAGTGTGCGTCACCCATTTCCCGAGCTATCTCTCCACCCAGTCACATGGGCTCCATGGCTGGGTAAAGCATGGTAAGTCCACCATTTGTCAACCTGGCTCCCAAACCTAACTTTTTACACCAGATGGAGTCTCCAGATCAGGATGACAGCAAGGTCATAATTCTGCCGAACAGGATGTCATCAGATGACAGGGCTTAGAAACTGCTTTTGCTTAAAAAAAATCAAATTAACTAAAATTAAGAGGGAAGCGTTGTCATCTCTGTCTCCATGTTTGTGTCTGTCTTTCTCTGGGATCTTAGCCTCACAGCCCCCATAGAGTGGAGGATGGCATCTTTATGGGGGGCAGCTGGAAGTATTCTCAAGGAAAAGATCTGCAGAGCCTCAGATCAAGGTATTTCCCTACATTTAAAATTCACACCTCTTAGGCTGGGAATGTGGCTTAGTGGTAGATCGTTTGCCTAGCATGCATGAAGCCGTGGGTTCGACTCCTCAGTACCACATAAACAGAAAAAGCCGGAAGTGGCTCTGTGGCTCAAGTGGTAGAGCGCTAGCCTTGAGCTGAAGAGCTGAGGGACAGCACTCAGGCCCAGAGTTCAGGCCCCATGACCGGACCCCCCCCCCAAAAAAAAATCACTCCTCTTTACCTAACCAGGAGCTTCCTAACACCCAGAGCAAAACGAGCAAATATCAACTACAAGGCACACTATGCTCATAAATTCAGAATAAACCAGGCACACAATTTTTTCCCCCAGAAATAATCGTAATGCTTTGCTTCCTCCCTTTAAGCTGCTAAAGATCAGGGTGGACAATGTCCTATGGTTAGAGCTGGGAAGCAGCCAGACCTTGAAGGCTAAGTAGAAAGAATTCCACAAGACCTATGGTGGGGATGAGGAGGGGCTGGGGGCCTCTCCACGTGGCTCTGTGTGTGTGTGTGTGTGTGTGTGTGTGTGTGTGTGTGTGTTAGTTGCTTTCCTCCCATGCAGTAAGACTAATCCATGAGTTAAGGATAATTAGTGTCCTTCTTGGAAATGCAACTGTAATTGTGGACATTGAAATGCGCTTAGTGTGTTTGAGAAGAATCAGTTGTTTCACAGTTCACAGAGGGCCTCATGGCTGGAGGGAAAAAGTGGGCACCCTTCGTAACTTGCTGATCGTTAGAAGAGCCTGGAGTGGAAGGAAAGCTGCTTCCCATAGCATCCAGCCTCTCGCATCGCTCCAACCCCACCCCACAGCATTCAACCTCTCCGCCCCATGGGTGGCAGGCTAGGTGCGCTGAACACACAGGCCTCCAGGGTTACGGTGTTCTGTCCCCTGTTTTGAACTCATAAGCACCCCCTGAATATGAGACACTAGGTTCTAGAGACAAATCGAAAAGCAGACACACACAGTCCCTCTCAGAGCTATGTCTATTGGCAAGTGCTGTGGAATGAATGATTGTGGTCTGTCAAATTCATACATTGAACACTCTCCCCGCCCACCTCCCCCCCCACCCTCCCGCCACCCAGGGCTGTGATGGATTCTGAATGTGGGGTTTGGGGAGGGGATGACGTCAGGGATGACGTCATCAAGGTAGAACCTTTCTGAATGGAGTAGGGCCCTTATTAAAAGACATACGGGAACTCGGGTACCCTGTTCATTGCCATGTGAGAACACATGGGAAGACAGCCATTTGCAAACCAGGATGGGGTCCCCATCCTGGTTTGGGGTGCAGGGAGGGGATCTGATGGCATCTTGAACTTGGAGTCCTCCATCTCCACAATTGTGACAAATGAAATTTTGTTGGAAAGCCGATGCTAGGTCAGAGAAGTCCAGCTGACTCAGTGAGGCCAGGATGAGCAATAAGCAAGCGAAACACGCCAGTGCGGAGGGCCGGGGTGGTGAAGGAGTTTCTGAAGGACGTGGCTTCTGAGCTGAAGGTGAATACAGGCGAATAGAGCTAGTGAGTGAGCGGATGGAGGATTACAGGGAGGAAGAACCGTATTCCGGGCAAAATGCAACAGCGACCCTGTGACGAGGAAGTACACGGCCGGGTGCTGGTGGCTCACACCTGTCATCCTAGCTATTCAGGAGGCTGAGATCTGAGGATTGTGGTTCAAAGCCAGCCTGGGCAGGAAAGTCCGTGAGACTCTTATCTCCAGTGAACCACCAGAAAACCAGAAGTGGTGCTGTGGCTCAAGTGGTAGAGCATTCACCTTGAGCTGAAGAAGAGCTCAAGACCCATGACCGACAAAAAAAAAAAAAAAAAAAAGAAAAGAAAAGAAAAACAAAAAGAAGTTCTTGCTGTTTAGTCTGCGGGGTTTGAGGGGGAAAAAAGTGGCCAGAGATGGACTAAAGAGAGAAACAGCATAAATCGGAAAGGCTGAAGCCATTTGCACTTAGATCTGAGCATGCAGTGAGATCTTTGAAGGTATTAAGTAACACTGCAACAAAGTCTCTTCGAGGGGCTGAGAAGGTGGCTCAGTGGTAGAGTGCTTGCTTTGCATGCACGAGGCCCTGGGTTCAATTCCTCAGCACCACATAAGCAGAAAAAGCCAGAAGTGGCACTATGGCTCAAGTGGTAGAGCGCTAGCCTTGAACTGAAGAGGCCCAGGCCCAGAGTTTAGGCCCCACAATGGACAGAAAAATTAAAAAGTCTCATGGAGCTCTCACTTGCTAACTTTCCCCATTCATTTTTCCTCCCTCGGTGTCTGTTATTCCCACTTTACAGATGGAGACGCCAAAGTTAGCATTTTAGGAATGCCTGCCTTGTAGCTTTGTAGTTAAGTGTGAAAGCAAAGGCCGACTCAGAAACCTACATATTTAATTAATGTCTAATTAATGTTTAATTAATGAGTGTGGCTGCCCACCCAGCTGGAGGAGAGGAGGAAGAAAGAGGTTCTGGGAGGAATCAGAGCTCATGAAAGTGGCTCCTATTGGCTTGAGAGGTAAATGGTCATAGCTGTTACAACAGCTATGAAAGGAGGAGATAGTTATACATAGAGATGGTAAGTGGAGCATCCGGCATGGAACCATTGTCCTGAAAGCAGGGAAATGGACAGAGCTGGGATTATGACATTTACGTTCAACAGCCACAGAGTAGCAAAGTTGGCACCAGCTGGGCCCCACCCGGGCCCACCTGTCAGCTACTCAGGAGGCTGAGATCTGAGGATCTCGGTTGGAAGCTAGGGACCGGAGGAGATGTGATCTGATGTGTGAGGGTCATTGGTGCCAGCCTCTGGGTATGTCAGGAGGAATGTGGCTGTGTCCTGTTTAATACATCCTGAAGCTGCCCCCGATGAACTTTGTAGGGACCATGCCTCAGCCATCTGTCCCCAGATCCTCTGAGATCAGACCTGGCCCCTTGGACCAGGACAAAGCTCAAGCCATGACGCTACCTACTGCAAAAGGGCAGAGCCCAGTGTATCTACCACAATCTGGAAGAGATAAGCAGCTGTGAGCTCTGAGAATGAATGAGTCTAAAAAGAAATAGCCTTTAGAGGAGGGGCTATCTGAAATTCATCTGGCCAGAGAGTTTTGATCTCATCCTGTCTGAAGGAAACAAAGAGTCGAAGCCAGGTTTGAGGCCTAGCTATGCTGATTCTGAACGTAATCATACTTCTCAGGTCTCCAGAAACACTTGTCACCAGCCACGGCCCCGGCATGCTTACAATCCCCACTTGAGTCCTTCGAATAGTCGCAGGAGATTAAGGGGCAGTCAGAATGCGAGAGTCTGAGAGGAGACGGACTTGTCTCCAGTGAGCCAGAGCCATTTCCATACTTCAGAGCAACTTGTCAGGCCTTTCCAGGAACAGAAAGGATTGGATCTCTAGAGAAGGGACCGCTGTTGCCTATGCACAAATTCTTTCTGCCGGAGAAAGTCCCTGGCATTTGTCTCAATCCCCCCATGTGAAATGAATAAAGAACCCGCTCTGCATAATCTTCCCCTCATGGCCCACCTGCCTGCCAGCGCTATGATGATTTCATCTTGGGGGAAGATCCAACCTCCTCCATCACCCGCAGAATTGTTGAAGAAACTTAGCCATGGCTGGGCACCCAGTGGCACATACCTATAATCCTAGCTGCTCAGGAGGCTGAGATCTGAGGAATGTGGTTCAAAGCCAGCCAGGGGCAGGAAAGTCTGTGAGGCTCTTATCTCCCATGAACCACCAGAAAACCAGAAGTGGCACAATGGCTCAGAGCGGTAGAGCACTAGCCTTGAGCAAAAGAGCTCAGGGACAGTGCCCAGGTCCCCGGTTCAAGCCCCATGACTGACAATTTCAAAAAAAAAAAAAAGGAAAAGAAAAGAAAGAGCTTCTGCTTCCACCAATTTTCCACTGCTTCCCACATTCTCGGGATAGGTCTTGACACCAGTCCAGAACTGTGGGTAATGTTTTCATGTTGGACAAAGTCTCTTTGGATCAGAATTATATGTCAGATCTCATCTAATTCTCCAAGGCCTTGCAACCAATTTGTTCCCAAAACAGTGAAATGGACAAGATGATGAAGTAGATGAAAATCTGTCCCCATTAACTTCACCCCACCAGAAGTCTCCTTTTTTAGACAGTTGAGCACTGTCAACCTGCTCAAGGTTGCTCCATCTCTGAACCTTCTTCTGGGCAAGAGCTTTCTTTTAATTCTGGGGCACTCTACCTTTTGGATTTCTTCAATCAGGAAATGGTGTGTGAAAATATAACCTGAATACAACTGGGTCTCCTTCATGGCCAATTGTACCTTAAAATAAAGCAGAAGTCTGCTCCCAAAGCACTGAAACATAATACAGGTCTTGCCTGTCTTGCCTATAACAGCAATGTACAACGAAGAGATTTTCTCGAAATTCTCTTTGTGATCCTTATTCTTGAAGTCCCTTACTCTATACATTCTTATTTCTGTATATTTTCTTCTCTCTAGTTGCCTCCCACTACGCTCTATGTCCTGCCCCACTTTTCTTCTTTTACTTTTTATTTCTTTTAGACAAGAGATACTGTGTAGCCCACGTTGGCCATGAACACATGATCCTCCTATTTCAACCTCCCAAGTGCGAGGATATTACAGTATGCTCAACCCCCATTTTTTTCCTCTAGTCTTATATTTTACCATATTTACATCCATCATTAGTAAAAGCTAGAGAGTAGAAGAGCACATGGAAAGTTCCAAGCTGGTGACAGAGGTGCTATGTTGCAAATACAAGTATATCCGAGTGCTGGTCTACCTGGCTAATGTACTTCTCTTGTGTGTCCCAGGGGGGCAGATTTGCAAAATGTTCCATTCCAGTCAAAATCCATAGCTCAGGGCTGGGAAAGTGGCTCAGTGGTAGAGTGCTTGTCTTGCATTCATCAGGCCCTGGGTTCAATTCCTCAGCACCACATAAGCAGAAAAAGCCAGAAGTGGCGCTGTGGCTCAAGTAGTAGAGCAACTAGCCATGAGCTGAAGAAGTGAGAGACAGTGCCCAGGCCCAGAGTTCAGGCCCCACGACCAGCCACCCCCCCCCCCAAAAAAAACTCAATAGGTCTCCAGAGCTGTGTTATTATAGACAGGCCAGTGGAGGGAATTTGTTTTTGCCTTTCCCTATTCTTGCAATCACCCAATGAGTATTTTGCTTCTAAGGAAAGTCTCACCCAATGAATTCGTTGCTTTTAAGGAAAGTCGTATCCAATGGGTACCTTGCTTCTAAGGAAGGTCTTACCCAATGAGTACCTTGCTTCTAAGGAAGGTCTCAAGCTAATTTTCAACAAGGTTCCTGCCCGCATTTCTAGTATTACTTCTAACTCCTGTCCATGTATCTCCTTCATTCTAACCTTGCTTAATTATTAGCATCTTTTGGCATGAATTATGCCACATGATGTCAGAGTGCCCTTAATCTAATCCTCCTTTCTCTAAATTATGCTTTCCTAGAAACTTCTCTGACTTCCAATTGAACTATATACAAACTTCCAGTTCTCAACAAGGAACATGACATATTGGCATATTCTTAAAAATCAGCTCTTATATGGATGAATTAAAGATCAATGAGTGAGGGCTGGGAATGAGGCTCAGTGGTAGAGTGTTTGCTTAACATGCATGAAGCCCTGGGTTCAATTCCTCGGTACCAGAAGTTCCAGAAGTGGTGCTGTGGCTCAAGTGGTAGAGTGCTAGCCTTGAGCAAATGAAGCTCAGGGACAGTGCCCAGGCCTTGAGTTCAAGCCCCACGACTGGCAAAAAATAATCAATGAATGAATGAAACAAGTACAAGAGATAATAGTGTATTTCTAAGCTTTGTTTCATTTTCTGTTCATTTGGTTTTTTTGTAATAATTTTGGTGAAATCTACTAGAATGTCTAAGCCAGAACACTGAATGATTTTTTTTTCCAAACTATGAATTCATATCATGTCTGAATTCTAGAAAATTCTTTGTCTACTATCTCTTGTTATATTTCCTTTCCCCTACTCTAGTCTCTCCATTTGAAACACCAGTTATACTTATATGGGTGCTTCATGGTTCATCCTCTATATTTCTTTTTCAATATTTTATCTAGACTTATATTAGTTCTACTTCATTGTGGAGATCATTGGCTAAAGATCTTGCTTCTGGTTCCTTATATTTCCCAAGTCACCCGAGGCATCTTCTTCCACAATGATTGAAGACATAAGTATATTTCCTATATATCCAAAGTAAGTACTGTAGGCTGCAAAACAAACCCAGAAAGCAAAATGAAAGTTGGTTTCTTGTCTTTGTCACTGTTGGATGCAGGTTTGGGGAGCTCAGAGCCGGTGACCTCCAAACTGATTCAGAAAAACTATGACTCTTTCTTTCTACTGGATGTCATAGTGTCTAGAGAAAATCACCTAGGATACTTTATGGCCAGCACTAAAAGTTACACGCTTCACTTGCATCCATATTCTGGTTATAGTTTGCAAAAACTTCCAGGAAATATAATTTTCATATATGCCTCAGAGAGGAAATGGAATTGATGAATTTTTTTAGTCAGCCTCTACCATATTTATTTAGTACATACGTATTCCTGATGTACTCATTCTCTTTTTACGTTGTGTAACTTTCTATTTTATCTCTGAAGATTCTAAACAAAATTGTTTTCCACGGGGTATCCCTCCTATCTCTTAAGCATGATTTCATTATTAGGGGCATCAGCATCTGCCTTATAATTTTATGTGAAAACTTGTATGGAGAACTTCTTTCTAGGCCATTCCTCCTGTTCAATATATCATCTCAGACAGCTCCTCTCAGATGCACAACTTTGAACCAGATCTCCACGTAAGTGTTTGGGCATTTTGCTGTTATATAACACCGTGTTTGGATGTCATACTTGGGAGCAGTACAGGTATAGCTCCTATAATATTATATATATATATATAATATATAATCCTATAATTATAACATATATAATCTTATATTATATAATAATCACCATTCCTTATTCCAAACAGAATGATTATGAAATTTTAGTTAGGCCTACATTAGCCCCAGAGACCTTTGACTAAGGACCTGGTTTTATATTTCTTATTCTTTCTCCAAGGAGCTCTGGGTATTTTCTTCCACAATGATTGAAGACTGGGCTTCCCTGTCTTCTAGCTGGTCCCTGCTGTTCTTGAACTGGATAGATAACGTCAGTTTCTGCCTATGTCTTTGGGAAAGTCCCGCTTCCTATTTCCACCCAGAATTCCATAGGCCATGATGCAGTGTGCCCAGCATATGCCCCACAGCTCCGCATGGGTCTGTCTCTTCAACTGGACTGTCGGAACTTTCTAGGCACACGCTAGTCCCCCAGTATGCCACTGCCCCCAGAACCCCTCACAGTGGCCACCGACTAGAGACACTCAATACTGGAAGAAATGAAATTTAAGATGTTTTAGAGAACTCTTGAGAAATCCAATTTTTACAAGCGCCAAGAAATGAGTCTCCAGCGGTATAATATGATGTTTGCAAAGATAATTTACAGACATAACACCAGGCATGTATTTGGGCTCAGTAAATGATGTTCTGATCTGCCTGTTTGTATGCTAACTTGTGCAAGGCCTTTTACTTGCTCTCATTTTGCTTTTTTTGAAGATATAATTGCTTCTTGGTTCCATATTTCTATTGCTCATTACACTGTTCCATACCATTTCATTCTGAAAATAAAACAAAATAGGATATTTAAAATTAATGATGTGAAACACAGCTTCCCCCTCCACCCTTTCCCTCTTACCTCTAGGCAGAATTAGCAAAGGGCTTGAATACAAGCCATTCTTTTTATTGGAAGCATCTGGGGTTCATTAGGGTAAGAAAAATCACTGGTTAAAAGGGGAAAGGCCTCAGAATTGCTTTGCAAAGAACCACCAGGCCGCATATGCCTCTCGCTCCCGTTCCCTGCCCAAACCTGAGCTTCAAGTGGCCACTTCTGTTTGCAAGTAAGCGGAAGTTCCATTTCTTTTTGCTTTGTAATCCACAGTCTCCTGGTATGGGGATATTTGCTTTGGCTTCATTTTAAACATTTCAGAAAGTGCATTGTCTCTCAGATGACATACTGTACTCTAGCAGAGCTCTGTTATCTTTTGCAACCTGTCCTTGTGTCTGAAGAAGTCAGCAGCAGTGTCAGTGCTGGTTAATCAGTGGTCATGTCTTCTAACTTAGAGGGCAGTGGGGAGTTTTCCCCTCCCCTAAGTAGCAGAAGCAGCTAAAAACAATCTCTCATGGCGGTGATAGGTATACAAAAGGAATGCCAGCTGGTCTTTTACATGTGAGATGTTTGGAAATCACCACTGTGACTAGCAACATGTAAAAACTAACCAAACAAAACAACCCTTACAATTTAGGTCCAAAAAAGGAAGTAAGGTCATGGAGTAGAAGAATACTCCAAACTAGGGATAGAGATAGCTTGATAGAGCTTACCAGAACAGAAACCTATGAGAAGAGGCTGAGTCTGGTGACTCATGTCTAATCCTAGCTCCTTTGCCGTCAGAGGTAAATGAATCACCGTTTGAGCCAAGCCCAGGCAAAAAGCAAGCAAGACTGTATCTCAAAGAACAAACCAGACATGGTGGTGCATGCCTGTAATCGCAGCTATGTAAAGAGGTAGAGGTAGGAGGTCATCCCTGAGCAAAATCACTGAGACCCTATCTGAGAAATAAGCAAAAAGGGTTGGGGGTCATGGCCTATGTTGTAGAGTACCTACCTCTGAGTTCAAATCTGAGAACCACTATAAAAGGAAAGTGAGAAAGAAAGAAGGAAAGAAAGAGAGAGGAAAGGAAGGAATGGGGGAAGGAAGGAAGGGAGGAAGGAAAGAAGGAAGGAAGAAAGGAAGGAAGGAAGGAAGGAAGGGAAAGGAATTGTTGCATATTCAGTGTAGAAATACAAAGAGCTGAAAAGATTAGTTCTTGTTTCATTCTGTTTTCTCTTTGTAAATTTTCTATTTTGAATTTTAGTTTCCCTGTTCTATCTTTTATTATTTATTTTCTTCTGCTCACTTGGAATTCAATTTGTCCTTCTTTGTCTAGTTTCCTAAACAGAAAGTGTAAGTGACGCTTTTCAGTTTTCCTTTATTTTCCCCCCAATGCCTGTACCCAATGCTCTGAGTCCCCCCCTTAGTACTGCTTTTGCTGCATCCTACAAGTTTACTTATCACATTTTTATTTAGTTCAAAATATTTATTTTGTTTCTCTTGAGATTGATCCTTCCAGTTGTGTCCTGTCCACAAGCGTGTCGTTTGATCTCTACATGAATGGGGATTTTTCCAGCCATCTTTCTATTATCGTTGTTTTCTAGTTGAAACTTGTTGTGGTCTGAAAGCAGACATGGTATGCTGTACATTCTTTTAAATTTGTTAAGGCATATCTGGCCAGATCAGTCTTTCTTGGTGAAGGATGTGGGGTAAAGTGGTGTAGAGCTGTTTGTTATATCTGGCTGATTGGTGGTAGTCTTGAGTTTTCCTAAATTCTTCCTGACTTTCTCCTCCTGGATGTACCCATTTCAGACAGATGGGTATTGAAGTCTCCAACTATAACACTGGGCTCTGGGCTCCTCCATTTCTCTGCATTTTCATTAGTTTTCACTTCATATATTTGGACATTCTCTTTTTATAAGCACATACATTGAGATTTGTTGTAACTTTGTGTGTGTGTGTGTGTGTGTGTGTGTGTGTGTGTGTGTGTGTGTGTGTGTGTGTGTGTGGCCTGAACTAAGGGCCTCAAGCTCTCATTGATTATTTTCACACAAGGCTGGTGCTCTACCACTTCAGCCACACCTCCACTTCTGTTTTTTTGCTGGGTAAGAGCTTTGCAGACTTTTTCCACTGGGACCGATTTTTGAACCAAGATCCTCCTGAGTAGGTAGGATTACAGGCATTTTGTCTCCAATAAGTTTCTTTTATATCTGCTTTGCCTGAAATGAACATGGGTTCTTCCAATTTCTTTTGGTTTGTTTTAGCATAATCTATGTTTCTACATTCATTTACTCTTAAAATGGATTTCTTAACAACAGCATAATAATTCAAGCTTGTTTATTGATTCACCCTCACAATCTCTGTCTGTTCATTGATACACTTGGATAATTGATATTCAGAGTGATTATTGATTACACTGGACCAATATATACCATATGATTATTACCTATTCATTTTTCTTGATCTTTGTTCTCATTTTTGCCTCCCATTTTTATTTTGCCTTTTATAGTTTTAACTGAGAGTGTTATATCATTCCATTTTACCCCTTTTTAACATATGAATTATGCTTAAAATTTTTTTTTATCAGGGCCCTGGTGGCTCATCCCTATAATCCTTACTACATAGGAGACTGAGATCTAAAGATCACCATTTGAAGCTATCCTAGGGGAGTAGTTATCCAAATAAAGAAAACTTACTCCACAGAAACACTTGCACATAGATGTTTATAACTGTTTTATTCATAAGTTCTGAATATGGGGGCAGGTAATAAAAATGTCCTTTAGTGGAGATGGATAAAAAAAACTACTATATCCAGACAATAGACTCTTATTTAACATTAACAAGAAATAAGCCATGAAAAGATCAATACATACTACTGAGGGAGGAAGGGTGTTGGACTTAAGGGGCAGAACACTTTCCCAGCATGCACAGGGCCCTCAATCTGACCCCCCCCAGTACCACACATACATGTGAACACACACACACACACACACACACACACACACACACTTTAAATGAAAGACATCAATTTGAAAAGGCTATACATATTACATGATTCCAACCATGGAACATTCTGGAAAAACAAAGGTTCCCAGGGATAAGGGGAAGAAGGGTGCATAGGCAGAGAATAATGCATGCCCGGCAATGTAATGATGGAAATGTGTTGACATACATTGTCCAAACCCATAAAAAATGTATCACACCAAGAATGAACCCTAATGTAGTCACAGACTTCGAGTGAGGCTGGTGTGCGACTGCAGGCCACTGTCAGCCATCCTGAGGGACGCTGACAGGAAGGCTGTGTCTGGGGGCAGGGCAGGGCATATGGGCAATCGCTGTGCCTTCCACTCAAGACCTGAGAACCCAAACCCTGAAAACAAAAGCCTAAAACTTGCATTTTTGAATTTGAATTGCATATAATAATACTACGTTTAGACCTTGTGTTAACTTTCTTTCTTTCTTTCTTCCTTTCTTTCTTCCTTTCTTCCCCATTTCTGGGGCTTGGACTCAAGGCCTGGACACTGTCCCTGAGCTTCTTTTGCTCAAGGCTAGCACTCTATTCTACCACTGGAGCCACAGCACCACTTCTGGCTTTTTCTGTGGAGGTGGTACTGAGGAGTCGAACCCAGGGCTTCATGCAGGCTAGGCAAGCATTCTACCACTAAGCCACATCCTCGGCCCATTGTGTCGATTTCCATACATGTGTCTGGAGGAATGACAGCGAAGGTTTTCTGCTTTCTTCTGCATGTGGTTGATATGGGTACAATATGACCACCTCTTCTGCTCAGCTCCTTTTCTTTGGAAAACTCAAGCAGCATTTGGGGAAACAAATACGCTTTCCGTATGTAACAGCTTGTGTTCACTAGAAATCCCAAGCGTCTGAACAAATCGCTAACCTTGACTGATGAAATGAAGGAAATTTATTGGTTCATGTGCCTACAAAGCTCAGAGACATCAAGCTTCAGACAAGGCTTGATCAGAAACTCAGCTAGCATCCCACAGTTGCTTTCCAACAATTTGTATTTCCCTGAATGGCCACAAGATGGCAGCCAATAGCTTTTAGCATGAGGTACGTCCGGGTTCATCTGCAGAAGGAAAAGAGGTTTCCTCAAGTGGTTTCTAAAGAAGGAAGTTAGGTCCTCTAAAGTCTTCCAGAATCTGTGCTGGCTCCTGACCGATGTCTGTTCTCCATCCAGCCATGGGGAGAGGTGGAATGTAAGGATTGTGCATCCCTGGAACTACTACTGTTGGTGTGTGTGTGTGTGTGTGTGTGTGTGTGTGTGTGTTTGTGTGTGTGTGTGTGTGTGTGTGTGTTTATAGTAGGTCAGAATGCAAAATTCCTTGTTCATCGTTTCCACCTTAACAAGGTTCATACAGTTGATCTCATTTGTGTGTGAAATTTAAAACAGCAGGACTCAAAGAAGCAAGAAATGCACTGGGGGCTGAGGAAGGGGTAGAGTTTGTTACGCAAGATAAACACCTTCTGGAGATCTGTCTTCCAATACGGACTGTATCAGACACTTAGAAATCTGCTGAGAGGCAGTGTGATTTTTCACATAAAAGAAAACAAAAATCACAAGCTTCATTTGCCTTTTTTTTTTTTTTTTGGTGCCTGGGGCTTGAACTCAGACCCTGGGCACTGTCCCTGGGCTTTGTTCCCAGCTCTGTATCTCTCTGCCCTCTCCTCCCCCCCCCCCCTCCCCCTGCCCCACAAGCTAGCTCCTTATCACCTGAGCCACAGCTCCACTTCTGGCTTTTTGGTGGTTAATGGGAGATAAGAGTCTCATGGACTTCCCTGCCCGGGTTAGCTTCACACCGTGATCCTTGGATCTCAGCCTCCTGAGTAGTTAAGATGACAGGTCTGAGCCACACAAGCTTCAATGTAAGTAGTGGCTAAGACATTTACAAACAACTGTGGGGGGAGAGGAAAGCTGCTTTGTGTGAAGAGAAACAGAGTTCAGAGAGATTGGTCTTTAGAAACATCTTCAGGACTCGAGACTTGCAATTTACCTACCTCTCCCCTCCTATTTACACACACACACACACACACACACACACACACACACACACAGAGGCTTCGCTTCCTTTGCAGAAGGTTCCTACATCTTCGTTCCTGATAAATGACTGTTAGCTTCTATAGCATTATTTACTTCACGATTGCTTTACTATTGAGTATTTGGGGTAATTTTATTTTTAACTAACATCAATGAGTTCTGTTATAAATACTTCTATAATCATAGCTTTGTTCTTCTTATGAATTACTTACCATTTTCTGGTAGGAAGGATCTTTTTTTTTTCTTTTATGTGGCTCTTACTCCAAAAATCAACCAATTTATACTTTTCCTAGCAACGATTTCCCAACAGTCTCACTAGTGCTGAATTTCATCCTTTATCCTTTTACTTGTTTATCTGATATGTGTTAAATGGCCCCTTATAATTGTTTGCATCTGAATTTCTTTAATTAACTTTAGAGGCTTAGCATTTCACAAGCTGGCTTAATGTTGGGATTTCTGGAATATGAAACTGTCTGCATGCCCTGGTCCCCTTGAGACCCTGGTTTAAATGAACCTGATGTATTGTAGATATTAAACTTTAAATATGCAGTCATATTTATAGCAAACACTCTTGTTCTCTTACCATCACTTTTAGTCTTGTTTTTATGGAATTTTCATCATTCCACACTTCTGCATTTTTATACAACTGAACCTATCATTATTATTTTTTGCTTCAGATTTCTCTCATTCTCTAAATCATAAGAATAAATATATGATTGATAAGTCATAGGTAGGAAAACTATTCTGTTCTAATTTTCACTATGACTTTCTGTGTGTGTACTTAGGCTGATGCTTGAACTCAGAGCCTCATACTCTTGCTTGGTTTTTACTCAAGGCTGGTGCTTTACCACTTGAGCCACAGCTCCACTGCCAGCTTTTTGCTGGTTAAATGGAGATAAGAGTATCATAGACTTTTCCTGCCTGGGCTGGCTTCGAACTATGATCATCAGATCTCAACCTCCTAAGCAGCTAGGATTATAAGGTGTGAGCCACCAGCACCCATCTTTCAACATGCTACATATATAGTTAGGGTGTGTGTGTGTGTGTGAGTTGTAGGGCTTGAACTCTGGGCCTGGGCACTGTCCCTGAGCCTTTCAGCTCAAGGTGAGTGCTCTACCACTTGAGCCACAGTGCCAACTTCCTCAGATCTCAGCCTCCTGAGTAGCTAGGATTACAGGCATGATCCACCAGCACCCAGCATCAATTCTGTCCTGATGTCTTCAATGTATGGTTTTGCTTGTGGCTGCCCTTGACTCAACACGGCCACTGGTTACACTCTTCTTCCTGTCCCCCTCCCTGGTTATTGGTTGTGTGAGATTAAGTGTGTATTCCCTCTCTGCTGGTGGAGAATTTCTGTCCAGCTCTCTTGGGATAGTCCTTAGAGGCTTCGTCAATATTGATTTTTCTTCTCCTAAGGTGGGTGTTGACATGTGGTTCAACAATAAACTAGGTCAGCAGAGGCAAGTGGTCTTAAGATGTTGACTGGAAAAGAATCAGAGTCAAAAAAAAAAAACTCAAAGTCTCAGAAAAGAAGTAGTAGGAAGTAGCATTGTGGCTAGCTTGAGCAAAGGCCATTTTCTGTACAGGAAGAGTCTGCCAGGTTGGATGGTTAAAGGGACACAGGAAAGTGGTAGGTTATGGTGCTAGCTCGAGATATACACAATGTGGCTTTGTTTCTTACTGAGATAGATACTATTCTCCATGACACCAGCCGGACCTTTATACATTGAGATGCATGCAATGGTGTAGGAGCCATATTTCTACCAGAGCCAGTACCAGTGCCATCTCCTGGTGCATGGAGAGAGCTTCATCCAAGAAGTATTCTGAGAATTGCTGCTAACTTAATGTCCCACTCATATCCAGGAAGGGCGGGGATGGGGGAGGGAGGAAAGAGGTGGTGAGATAGATTAGAATATATTATGAACATGAATAGAAATGTAACAGGTGTTACAGTTAGTGTGTAAGCACACTAAAAAGAAGAAAAGTGAATGCCCATATATAAACAACATATATAGTTGTATGTGTGTGTTACACATATACACATCAACACATGTTGATAAGGATGGGGTGGGGGTGGGGAGGGAAACTCTTATACACTATTGGAGGAAATGGAAATTAATGCAGCCACTATAGAAATCCAATATGGATGTTCCTCAAACAACTAGAAATGGGACTACCATATAATCTTGCTATACTACTTCTGGACACATGTTCACAGGAGTGTAAGTCAGCATACAATAGCAATTCCTGGCACTCTTCATACCTAATCTTGGGGAACGTTGTGCACCCCCAGAGCACACTGAAGCCATCTCTACCCTCTAGGCAGAAGACTGGCAAGAAGGTGCCAACCAGAACAATCTTGCTGTCTGCATCTCTCTTTCTCTATCTCTCTCTCCCCCTTCCACCTTTTCCTCCCTCCTTCAAAATATAAACAGTTCTACATCCTTGCTATTCATTTTCCTCTTGTATATAAGCTAATCACATTATTCCAGTAATGATAGGATAACGCCAATAGTGATGAACTATTAATTGATGTGGGTTAATGATGCTTGTAGTATTAACAGTTTTGTTCCATTTGTATCAATTTATTCGTTCATTTAACAAGTATTTATTGAATATCTCCTGTGAGTCAGGTGCCACTCTAGACCCTGGGCACATGGTTGTGGAAAAGATAAGAAGGATTCATACACACCTGGGGGCTTATCTCTTTCCTGTCTTGTATATTTCCCAGGATGCATGCTGTCACTCCAGCTGGATGTAGATTCTATTTTCCCCACAGCCCTTCATAGGATGGTGCTAGATACTAAATCTTTAAGAGCAAGAAGCAATCTCAAGTTTAAGATCACCTGTGTCTATACGACGCTTGTAGATACACACACCACACACACACACACACACACACACACACACACACACACATACACAAACTAGTGGTCACTAGTATCTGATAATAACTGAGCATTTTTTCCTGTTGAACATTCAGCCTTGGGAACCAAGAGATGATCAGCATCATATATAGAAAAGCCAAGAGGAGTTCATGACTGGGTTGGCTTTGGTTCCTGTGTCTGGTTTTCTCCTTCAGTGACAGTTTAGAAAGGCAGGGCTTACATTCAAGCACAAACACTCCAAGACAGAAGATGTCCATGTGATTTGACAGTGTTTGGAATGTCTTTCTTACAAATGCTTATTTTTCTTAGATGAATGCACATCTCACACTGTGTATATATTTTACGAGCATGAACTAAAAGAAAATAATAGTTACACCATTTCATGCAAGACCCAGGAAGAGTTTTCCTTCACTATTACAGACAGGAGCATTGAGCGAGTGATTAGCATGTTACCTGAGCAACATGCATGGTGGTTAATGCATGCCTTTCCTTTATAATAACAGCCTGTCTGCATCATGCTATGAAAGGTACTAACGATTCTCTACCAAACAGCTTCTCTTTAGTCTATTATCTATCTCTATTTGTCTGTCTGTCTCTATCATCTATCTATCTATCACTAGATACTGGATTACTTTTTTTTCTGTTCCTAGGGTCTGAGTACTGTCCCTGAGATTTTTGTGCTCAAGGCTAGCACTCTTCTACTTTGAGCCACAGCTCCACTTCTGGCTTTTTGTAATTAATTAGAGGTAAGAGTCTCACTGTCTTCCCTGCTCTGGGCTGGCATTGAACTCTAATCCTCAGATCTTAGCCTCCTGAGAAGCTAGGATGACAGGTGTGAGCCACCAGTGCCAGACTCTGGATTGCTCTTAATTGTGCTTTATGTTGAAGCCAAGGATAGCTTCATTGAATGCTTTGCTTAAAATGGTTTTAACAACATACCTTTATTATTGAGAAGTTTCAGTTGTAAAGAAAAATTAAATAAAACTATACAGAGTTTCCATATATCCCTATCATCTAGTGCACAATTTCTCATGTTATTAATGTCTGGCACTAGTGTGGGACATTGTTTTAAACCAGTGTTAAGCCAATACTATTAAATAAAACCCCAAATTTATATTGAGATTCAGCTTGTACCTTTTGGTGGCCCTGGGGTTTGAACTCACAGTGATATGCTTGCCACTCTATCACTTGAGTCATGACCTCTAGCCAACCTGTACATTGTGATAAATGCAGGCACTGAAGTACATCTATCGTTATAGTATCATACATAAGAGTTTCACTATCCTGGGGCTGGGAATGTGGCTTAGTGGTGGAGTGCTTGCTTAGCCTGCATGAAGCCCTGGGTTCCATTTCTCAGTACCACATACACAGAAAAGGCCAGAAGTGGCGGTGTGGCTCAAGTGGTAGAGCGCTAGCCTTGAGCAAAAGAAACTCAGGGACAGTTCCCAGACCCTGAATTCAAGACCTAGGACTGGCAAAGAAAAAAAAAAAGAGTTTCGCTGTCCTAAAAATCTGTGCTCCACTTTAAAATCCTGTCACTCTCTTACTTCTTGCAACCACTCATCTTTCCGTTGGCATTACATTTTTGTCATTCTCAGAGTGTCATTTGGTTGGAATCATGGTGAATGTTGCCCTTTTCACTGAACAATACCTCTTTCTGTAAGTTTCCTCTGTGTCTTTTTGTGACTTGGCAGGTCATTTCTTTCTTGTTAGTTTTTGTTTTAATCGCTATGTAATATTCCATTGCTTGCATGTACCACCCTTGTTTGATACATTCTCAGCAGAGAGACAGGTTGGTTGTTTCTGAGTCTTGGCAGTTAAGAATAAAGCTAGGGCTGGGAAGGTGGCTCAGTGGTAGAGTGCTTGCCTTGCATGCATGAGGTGCTGGGTTCAATTCCTCAGCACCACATAAGTTGAAAAAGCCAGAAGTGGTGCTGTGGCTCCAGTGGTAGAGCACTAACCATGAGCTGAAGAGCTGAAAGACCAGGCCCTGAGTTCAGGCCCCACGACTGACAAAAAAAAAAAAAAAAGAATAAAGCTAATATAAACATCTATGGGCAGGTTTTTAATGTGTGCATATGTTTTCAACTCATTTGGTTAAATGCCAGCAAATGTGACTGTCAGATCGCGCCATAACAGCATGTTTATTTTTTGTCAGGAACTGTCAAACTGTTTTCCAAAGGGGCTGTAACGTGTTGCGTTCCCATCAGGCAGTGAGTGAAGACTTCCTGTTGCCTGTCATTCTTGCTAGCATGTGGTGTTGTCATTGCTTTGGATTTCAGCCATTTGAACAGGCTAATGTTCTTCCAGGAAGGCTACACGGAGCGCCATTGTGTTGTTGTTTGAAATGGCAGTTCCCGCACGATGTGTGGCGTGGGGCATCTTTTCAGTTGCTTCTTTGGCATCTGTGAATCCTTTTTGGTGATGGGTCTGTTTGGCTCTTTGGCCTGCTTTTTCCAGTTGGGGTTGTCGGTGTGTTCCTTATTGCTGTTTCGTGAATTCTTTATAGTTTGCTTTGGATACCAGTCTTTTGTCAGGTTTATGTTCTGTAAATATTTTCTCTTTGTTGGAGGCTTGTCTTTCGCTTTTTTAACAGTGTCTTTCACAGAGCAGAAGCGTTTTGATTTTAATGAAGCCCAACTTACCAGTTTTCTTCTTTCAGGGGTTGTGCTTTTTGTGTTGTATCTAAAAAGTCATCGATCACAAAGCCAAGGCATGGTAGTACACACCTGTAATCCCAGCACTTGAGAAACTGAGGCAGGATCATGAGCTCAAGGAAGCTGGGGCGGCATGGCAAGATTCTACCTCATAAAAATCAAAACAAAACCAAAACCAAACAAACAAAACCAAAAGTTATCCCCAAATACGAGATCCTCCTATGCTATCTCCTGGGAGTTTTATAGTTTTAACGCTTTACATTTAGGTCTATGATCCATTTTAAGTCTCTGGACTTTTTGTTTCAATTATTTTCCAGATAAGGTCTTATGCATTTTGCTTAGGCTGGCTTCTGACCACAACTCTTACCTAAGTCTTCTGAGCAGCTGAGATCATATTGTGTACCATCACTCCCAGCTGGTTGGTTGACATGAAAGTATCACTAGTTTTTTTTTTTTTAAACCTGATCTTGCCTCAAACGATAATCATCCTGGTCTCTACCTCCCAAAGAGATTTAAAAACAAACCTGGCAATGATCAGTGTTATAGCACTATTCGATGGAAAACAAAACCCTCCTTTCTCTGCTGGACTGCTTTTGCTCCTTTGTCCAAGATCAGTGGATATATTTGTTTGGATCTATTTCTGAGCTTTGTGTACTGATATGTTGAACTACTTGCCCATTCTCTCTGCACTAGCACATTGTCTTGATGATTGGGATTTTTTTTTGGGGGGGGGAGATCTGGTCGTGGGGCCTGAACGCTCGGCCTGGGCGCTGTCCCTCAGCTCTTCAGCTCAAAGCTAGCGCTCTACCACTAGAGCCACAGCACCACTTCCGGCTTTTTTCTTTTTTGCTTATGTGGTGCTGAGGAATTGAACCCAGGGCCTCATGCATGCAAGGCAAGCGCTCTACCACTGAGCCACCTTCCCAGCCCATGATTGGGATTTTTACAGGAGATCTTGAAGTCGGCTGGCATCAGTTCTCTGTGTTTGTGTCCATCAGTATTATGTTGACTATTCTGAGTGTGATTTGGTTTTGGTTTTGATTTTGCTTTCCATGTAAACTTTAGAGCTGGCTGAATTCCACAATTCTGATGTTGTTCAGTGGTATAGAAATAGTCATCCAGTGTATGCATTCAAAGATGAGCTGAAGATTAAAGCCATTAGCTTGTCATGCAGAGACTTGAATTCAGATTCTTTCTATTTTCCTCCCTTACAGTCTCTCAAAAGCAGACCAAATGTACTGGCTTCAAAATTTGTTTATTGCCTGGTGTACCTGGCCTGTATGCAAAACAGAATTCAGTACTTACCTGTTTACAAAGTTAGCAAAAGTTCAGAGTGTTGGGAAAACAACAGCTTGTGGGTTGAAACAAGAAAATTGGCCAAGGATCAAAACCATCAAGCTTTTAAATAATGGCTTCATAAAGAGAAAGCTGTAAAAATACCAAGTAAGTCTGAAATCCAGCCCTCTTATGATCTCAAGTCCTTTGGTATCACAGAAGGCATCTCTAAGGCTGAGTGGAAATGTATTCTCTTAGCATAGATAAAGCTCCCAAACCAAATCCAGGAACTTGTTTTGCCTTATTTTCCCTTAGTGGGAAAATAATACAGATTTTTAGGAAATACAAGTTGAGAAAACTAAGTGGGATGCTGGCGGCTCATGCCCGTAATCTTAGCTACTCAGAAGGCTGAGATCTGAGGATTGTAGTTTGAAGCCAGCCCAGGCAGGAAAGTCTGTGAGACTCTTTTTTGGGGGGGGGTCAGTCATGGGGCCTGAACTCTGGGCCTGGGCACTGTCCCTTAGCTCTTTGGCTCAAGGCTAGCATCCTACCACTTGAGCCACAGTGCCACTTCGGCTTTTTCTACTTATGTGGTGCCGAGGAATCAAATTCAGGACCTCATGTATGCAAGGCAAGCACTGTACCACTGAGCCATCTTCCCAGCCTGTCTGTGAGACTCTTAAATCCAGTTAACCATCAGAAAATGGGAAGCGGAACTGTGGCTCAGAGTGGTAGAGCGGTACCTTTGAGCAAAAAAGAAAACTAGAAGAAGGAAAGCAAAATCCTACACGCTCTTCTACAGACAGAAGCACGAGTCCTAGTTTAATGTTTGCTTCTAGTGGCCCTATGCACATGTCCTGTACCCGAGGGCTGACCTTTTGACCTTCCTCTGCTGCTGGGCCCGCCATATTTGAATGCATGCATGTCTGGACTTTTTGTGACACGGCACCATGCTGGTACATAGAGCTCACCAGGATGACTTTCCCTGGTTGTAATATATTTTTACCATAGGGCTGTGACTGGTCACTAACTAGTTCTGCTATGACTAGAATATTTGTTAGTGTAATTCTATTTCTCTAGTATGTGCATGTCTTCATCCTTATCTTTGATTCTGAGGTTGTTCTGGTGTAGGGATGTTTCTCTATGTCTTTTGAGGCAGCTCTCTTCAAAGATTTTGTTGACAGATTTGTCAAAACGCGTGTTTTTAACACATGAGTGCCATATTCTTCCCACTGTCTTCCCATCTGAAAACAATGTAAAACACTTATCTTGTCTCTTTTCCATCAATTTGTTTGTTTTTACCCTTCTAGTAGCTCTTAGCCAGATATAAATATCTTTTGTTAGTTCAATTGAAGATAGAGACATGGGACAATGACCTTTAAAAGGAGGTCCTGGGATAAAAACTAAGCCAGAGAGCTGTCAAAACATAAACCCATACAGACTCACCATTAATAAGGACCTGCCAGACAGACTTGCCAACGATTTCAGATGCCTCTCTGCATACAGATCATTAAGATGACCCCAAACTTTTTCTTCCAATCCCCCAAAAGTTGAACTTTTCTCACTTCTGAAATTCACAAAATAATATATATTATATGTATACATTATATATAAAATGGAATGGGTAAAAGAAGTGCTTTCTATCTTCTGCCCTTCATCCTCAGAATATATGAGTAAATGGCCGAATCCTTTCTTTTGCTCTTCTAATCATACTTTTCTGCCAAGTTTACTCCATCTTATGTACTCAATTGTGTTGCGTCATTGGAATCACCTAAGACTACATCAACTATATTTTATAGCAATGCTTAAACTGTGTGTGTGGTGTGTGCGTGTGCATGCGTGCAAGCATACATGCATGCATATGTGCATGCATGTGTCAGGATTGAATAGGTAATTGATTGTTCACTGGTATAATTTTAGATTCAACCAAACAGTACACCAACCTCAATATACTTCCCCACAGTCCAAACCACTTCTATATTACTTATTCATAAACACAATAGACTCTAGTATAAGAAAACTATAGACCAGCCAGGCACCAGTGGTTCATACCTTGCAATCCTAGCCACTCAGGAGGCTGAGATATGAAGATTGTGATTTGAAGCCAGCTGTGATGTGATTTAAATCCATCAAGATAACATAAAGAAAGACAGAAGTGGGGGGTATTAGGGGATATGAAATTAGATTAGTATTTGAAATCAACCCACATAATTCATAATAAAAAATAAATGAAAAACACAACATGATCATCTCAATGAGAAATAAAAAGTAATAGCAAGATTTAAAACATCAGTAAAATGGAAGTAAAAATTCATCAGTCTGATGAAATGTATCTTTGAAAATTCTATACGGAATATCAAATTAGCTCCACTCTGAAATTTTTTTGTTTGTTTTAGTCCATTGTGAGGCTTGAACTCTGGGCCTGGGCACTGTCCCTCAGCTCTTCAGCTCAAGGCAAGCACTCTACCACTTGAGCCACAGCACCACTTCCGGTTTTCTGGTGGTTAACTCGAGATAAGAGACTCATGGACTTTTCCTGCCCAGGCTGGCTTTGACCCGCAGTCTTTAGATCTCAGCCTCCTGAGTAGGATTATAGGCGTGAGCAACCAGCACCCGGCTTTTTGAACATTTTCTTTCACAGTAAGAATGTGAGCAAGGACAGATTTTTTTTTCTTTTTGTTGGTTGTGGGGCTTGAACTCAGGGCCTGGGCACTGTCCTTGAGCTTTTTCACTAAAGACTAGCACTTTGAGTTACAGTGCCACTTCTGGCTTTTAGTGGTTGGTTGAAAATAGTCTCACAGGGACGTTTCTGCCCCAGCCAGCTTTGAACTGTGATCCTTAGATCTCAGCCTCTTGAGTAGTTGGGATTATAGGTGTGAGCCACTGGTACCTCTCAAGGACAGGATTTTTGCTGTCACCACTTCTATTCAGAGATGTGCCAGGAGGAAAAAAACAACAAAACTGTGCAGAAAGGTAAGAAAAAGGAAGAAAAAAAAAGGTGCTTTTAGGTTCTGCTGTATGAACATGGCCTTCATTTTCTCACTCAAAGCCATCTTCCTTGTTCCTACTGCAGATTCAAGACTTACTTGTGCCCACAAATCGTGCAAGTAAACACATCCCACAGGAAGGGAACCAAAATGAGCTGTTTTCCTTGCTCTGTGCAGATGTCAGTCAGCACCCAAGCATTCGGGGAATGTGATGGAAATTGCATATACAGGAAAGTATGCTGTTAGTGTATTAGCCAGGCTGACCTATTCTCTGGGGCTATTCTGGGAAATAACTGTCATTTGCAGTGATTTTAGTCAACTGCTCTCTCTATCATCTTGTGTAATTAGGGATAACCATTTTCTCCAAGGTGGCAAAACATGCAGAGATCCAGGATCCTTACCCACCCCCGTCCTACACACCTCCACCACAACAACTCCATTTCTGTTGCCCTCAGAGCCTTAAATGGTTGCGGGGTAAAACAAGTCACCGTTACAGCCTCAACCCCACGATGCACTAGGAGGGTAGTCAGGCCCTGGGTCCAGGCAAGGCTGACATATGCAATCAGCTCCACGAACAGAGGAAAGATGAGTGACAGAGTTGTTTTCTGAATGCCTTCCCTGTCTATCACCTGGTACCAAAATGCCCCCTTGGAGATCAGACCTTTTTATTTTTTATCTGTGGAGATCACAACTCCTAAAGGATTTGAGAACTTAGGTATTTTAACATGTCAAGAGGAGAACGTGATAAAAAGAAAAAAAATGAGGAATTTTTCTTGCCACACAGGGCAAAAGGATTTAAATATGTAATTTCTTTCAGCAGGTTCTTTGTTCTAACTCTACCCTTTCATCTCCTGCTTTTGGAAATGAGTCCATTTAGCCAAACTCTTTCCCTCCCGTCTCTATCACCGCTGGTTGTTTTTTATTGTTGTTGTTTTTTTCAAAGCACCAACCACAGGGCTCTGCTTCATTAGTGTCCTTGTTTGTACACACCAGGATCACTGATGCTATCAATTCTAGCAGTGGAAGCAGCGTTTGTTCATACATGAACCATCATTACCAAGAAACAGCAAACAGCGTTTCTCAGGAGCAAAACCCATTCCCAGAGCTGACACTTAGAGACTAAGAAATGCAGTTTCTCCCAGGTGTTGGGGATGTCTAACACCAAAGCTTTGTCTAACACTAGTTTTGCGTTTCCACAACAGATCCTCCTGTAACAGGATAGAGAGAATTGTGCTGTTGTTGTGTTTTTTAATAAGATTCACAAACAGTCTCCTTGTCACTGCCAACACCAAGAAGTCCCTGAGACTTTTTCTTTGGACTCTTTCTTAGCTCCTTGAGCTTGTCATTAAGTGATGCATGATCTTATCTGTGCCATCCTAGAGACTAAGTGAAGGCTGGAATTACATTTCAATTTATACAGCTAAATGTTTAAAAAAAAGGAGAAGAGAATATATGCATTAAAAAATAAATCTCCTATAAGATTCGATACCTAGGGCTGGGAAGGTGGCTCAGTGGTAGAGTGCTTGCCTTGCATGCATGAGGCCCTGGGTTCAATTCCTCAGCACCACATAAGCAAAAAGAAAAAAGCCGGAAGTGGCACTGTGGCTCAAGTGGTAGAGCGCTAGCCTTGAGCTGAAGAGCTGAGGGACAGTGCCCAGGCCCAGAGTTCAGGCCCCACGACTGGACCCCCAAAAAAAAGAAAGGAAAAAAAAAGATTCGATACCTAATAAATGATGGATTTTGACAATTAAAAAAAAAATCAAAAACTGGGCTCCAGTGGCTCATGCCTATAATCCTAGCTACTCAGGAGGCTGAGATTTGAGGATCATGGTTCAAAGCCAGTCCAGGCAGGAAATTCTGTGAGACTCCAATAAACCACTAGAAAACCAGAAGTGGTGCTGTGGCTCAAGTGGTAGAGTGCTTGCCTTGAGCTGAAGAGATGAGGGATAGCACCCAAACCCAGAGTTCAAGCCCCATGACTGAAAAAAAAAAAAAATCAAGCCAGAGGCCGGTGGCTTATACCTATCATCCTAGCTACTCAGGAGACTGAGATCTGAGGATCATGGTTCGAACCCAGCCTGGGCAAGAAAGTCCAATAGACTCTTATCTCCAATAAACTACTTAGAAAAAGGCCCTGTGGCTCAAGTGGTAAAGAACTAGAGCAAAAGAAGCTCAGGGACATTGCCCAGGCCCAGAGTTCAAGCCCCACAACTGATGAAAGAAAAAAAATCCAACCTCTCATATTGCTAGCATTACAGGGGTTTAACTGGGAGCAGCAATTATAATAGCCACAGCATCTCCAATGTTTTCCTGTGGTTTTATTTATCTCAGTGCTGCTAGACTGACTTCTGAAGAGCTGTGGACTATGGATGGATATGGGGTAGCTGGATCAAATTGTTCCATCGAATCATTCTCTCAAAAGGTCAGAAAGCCACACAAGCCATCCACTACTGCTGCCAATCTTTTTCTCCACCTATCTGCATTTGTTTGCTGTTTGATTGGGTTCTTATGTGAAATCCATTCATAAAAACAAGGAGAACTCTGAAACAGAAGATTCTATGAAACACAAAGAAATGCACATACACCCCCCAAAATCTTCCCATCTTTCTAGCTTAATTTTAATCACCTGACATTTTGCCTATCATCATCTGTCCTAGTGTTGAGGGATCTTTAATATCCCTATTTTTGCAGGGTCTAGTGTTTCTATGAAAATGGATTCTAGAAGACTGGGGGGAAAGGAAAAGTTCCTTCTGCCAACTGATCTTATCGGCTGGCCCTTCTTCCATGTGATCCAAGTAGGAAAATCTCTGTCTTGTGGCTGACATCTTGCAGACCAGTGGGAGAAAGAGTCCTTGGGGAAGAGACTCCAGGGCCCAGAGAAAAGCTCCTGATGAGGCAGAACTCGCCATAATTTACCAGCTGCTGGACGAGTTCTGTTCTCCCTGCGGAGGAACTGTTGGTTAGGGACAAGCCATGTTTGTGTTCTCTGTCACCATGTCACAGACTTAAATTTGTAGCGGGTTTGAATGAGGTCTGCCTTAAGCGTGCAGGTTTGACCTTCAAAGCTTGATTTTTCTGGGGACCTCTGACTTACCAAGATACGATGTCCACAATCCAGCTTCCAGTAGGAAAAGTGTAGCCTACTAGAGACCAGGGACCTAGCATACTCTGTCAAGAAAAACAAACAAACCAACAAACAGCTGGGCACCTGTGGCCATGGCTCATGCCTGTCATCCTAGCTACTCAGGAGGCTGAGATCTGAGGATCACGGTTCAAAGCCAGCCTTGGCAGGAAAGTCCCCCAATTAATCACAGAAAAAGCTGGAAGTAGCTCTGTGGCTCAAGGGGGTAGAGTGCTAGCCTTGAGCAATATAGGAGCTCAAAGACAGTGCCCAGGCCCTGAGTTCAAGTCACAGGACTGGCAAAAAACAAAAAACAAACTCCCCAAAGCCCCCAAACATAGTGAATTCTTCTAACCTTGTGGGATGGTCTTTGTCACAACTTCTCATGTCTTCTCCTAAGAATTTGTCTCTAAAGGTGCCCGCCTCATTTGGTGGCTAATAAACTCTCTTCCTTATCCAAATTTTCCTTCAGCACCCTAGATTCTGCATTAACGTCTAGAGCATTTCTTTCCCCCCTTCTTTAACTTTCTTGTATACATTCTTAATGTCTCTTTAAATGACCCATAACAGTATTGAAGTTTTATAACATGCCTTTCATATATGATAAGCTCTTTCACATGTATTTGACTTTCCTAAGAATTTCTTTTGCAGGGGAGGGGGTCAGTCCTGGAGCTTGAACTCAAGGCCTGGGTGCTCTCCCTGAGCTTTTGTGCTCAAGGCTAGCACTCTACCACTTGAGCCAGAGTTCCACTTTTGGCTTTTGTGTGTATGTGTGTGTGGTTAATTGAAAATAAGAGTCTCATGGACTTTCCTACCCAGGCTGACTTTGAATTGTGATCCTCAGATCTCAGTCTCCTGAGTAGCTAGGATTACAGGTATACGCCACCGGTGCCTGGCTATCATCTTCATTTTTTTTTATTATCTTCATTTTTAAGGATTTAAAAAACCAGCAACAGGGCTGGGAAGGTGGCTCAGTGGTAGAGTGCTTGTCTTGCATGTATGAAGCTCTGGGTTCGATTCCTCAGCACCACATAAACACATAAACAGAAAAAGCCGGAAGTGGCACTGTGGCTCAAGCGGTAGAGCACTAGCCTTGAGCTGAAAAGCTGAGGGACAGCACTGACACCCAGAGTTCAAGCCCCATGACCAACCAAAAAACAAAACAAAACAAAACAAAAACAGCCACAACAGCAAGACTGGTGTCAAGTTCAAAGAGCTACCAATGTCAGAATTGAGATTTGAAGCCACACTCCATCGGTTACATTTTTAACACCTTGGATTGTCTACAAACAATACATAGTAGCATAGTGTTCAGACCCTTCCCAAGCTGTGTCTCCAGCCTGGTTATCCTCTACCACCCCCTGCTCCAAGCAGACAAGACACCCCACATTCTTGGTATGACGGCTTTGGTTATTTTGTTCCCTTAACCTAGAAAGTGAAGTTTTTCACCACCTGGAACACTTCATCTAGCTCAAAGTCACACTTATGAAGGGCCACTTTCACCAACATCCCAAGTCAGAATTGCCTGTTTCTAAGGTGGGTGCATACCTGTACGTACTCCCAGTGATACGGTTTCTTCTGCTGTTTGAGATGGACAAAGATTATTCACCATCACAGCCCTTCTGGGTCCACAGCTAGCTGAGATGCCCTAGGGTTGCAGCTCAGCAGCAGGCAACACCTGCTAGTATTGCAGCTCAATGTCAGACAATACTTTCCCAAGGCATAGCTTCACTGCTTTCTGCTCTGGTTGCTGTCTAGACAAATGAAGCCCACAGACAATGAAGGGTGAGTGTGAAGAACTTTATTCAGAAGTATCTTTTTTTTCTTTTCTTTTTTCCACTCAAGGCTAGCACTCTACCACTTTGAGCCAGTGTTACTTTCAGTTTTTCAGTAGTTAACTCGAGATAAAATCCAGGCTTGCTTTAAACCCCCAATCCTCAGATCTCAGCCTCCTAAGTATCTAGGATTACAGGAGTGAACCAAGAGAAGTACCTTAATCAAAGGCTGCTGCTATGATCCGAGTGACTCAGCCTAGATAGGCTGTTAATTCCTAATCAGGTACCCTCTGCAAATTCCGCCCTCAAGGTCCCTCAAGGTTACTGAAAGGAGGAGCTAGAGAGGAGCAGAATGTAGCAAGTTTTGTTTCCTGCTAGAATCCCTTTTGAAACAATGTTGTCTCTTTTGTATCTGGATTGGGGGGGAGGGGAGGCGGGCTGGGTCCTAGCTTTCACTACCACTGTGGAGGTTGAGGCAAAGGCCTCAAATTCAAGGCCAGGCTCAGGTACATAGGGAGACCTCCTTTTGCAAACAAAAAATATATTACCTGCTCTTTCCTCTGAGTTGTCTAATTAGACCTTAGGCCATTCCACCTGAGTTTATAGCAGTCATTTGCATGTTTATTTCTGCCATTGTTGCTGGCTTCTTATTTCAAGGGCTATGTCATTTAATTTTGTCATTTATTTTCCTCCCCATCTTTTTATAACATGCCTCCATAAATGTTCGTTGATTTGAATTGCTAACAGCAGCAATAGTAATTGTGATAATAATGTTAGTAAGCCTTTGCTTGCTAACTCAGTGGTTTCAGTTATATTTGGAAAGTAAAGTTGTTTTTTAATTTAAACAAACACTGTATCACTTTCTTTGGCTTTTCACAGCTGAAAAAGAAAAAAAGAAATTTCTTCATCTATTTACCGATTTTGATGTCACTTGAGAAGCTTCATTTCAAATACCCAGCTATGTTTTTGTATGCAGTAGAATAAAATTCTAACCATCATCCGTTAGAGATAAAATGCTAGAGATAAAATGGGAGAGCATCTATTTTACTCCCTAGGAGACACTCTTTTTTTTTTTTTAATCCTAAATCTTGTAAATGCTTTTCTGTGTAAGGTCCTGTCCTAGGCTGTTTGGCCCTAACCCAGAACTTTCGTTATATACCATTCTAAAAGGTCAAAGTGAATTGAAAACATATCTTCCTGCTCAAACCCAACCTTCATTTATTGGTGAGTCTGTAAGAACTGACATGAGATCTAATTCCATTCCTCTGGGCAAAACAGAAGGAACCCAAAGAAGAAAACAGAGAATGAACTAAATAAGCCCCAAGAGAAATCAAGCCGGGAGTGGATGTGTTAGCCAAGTGGCAGAATAACTTTCTGCTTAACTGAGAAACTAGTTAGAAGTCAGCCATGTGCGGGAAGATATCACACACAAAACAACAACAACAAAAAGCTTATGGATATAGAAGTCTTAATTAAAAAAAGACTGAAGAAAATGATTAGGAAATAATTAAAAGGAAAACAGTATAGTTTCTCCAAAGCAGAGAAATGTGATGATAAATAAAGCGATCTCTCTTCCCCCTTGGGTTTCCTGCCAGCTGGAAGGGGGAAAAAATAAAGAAAAACAACTCCTTGTTTCTGCCCATAATTTGAAATATCTGGAGCAGTGGGTTTATTGACAGGAAGTGTATTTACCATCTAATCAGAGGGGTCCCAAAGGGAAACGAATGTTGTCTACATCAGAGGTGCCCTAGAGACCTGGCTGTTCATAGCTGCGTGAATAGGAAGGAAAGCACCATCTTCCCTGCTAAAGAGCCACACAGTTGGTTAAAGAACGCACATTTCTTCATTAGTGTCATTGCAGGAGGCGATGCTGGGCAGGCTGGAGGCCCTCTAATGGGATACTGCAGCTGTTGAGACAGAATGAGAAAAATGAATGCTCTATTTTCCTGTCAACCTCCAGTCCTTGGTTTCTTTCTTTTTGCTTTTTATCAGTCAATCTGTCTTCTTTCTCTCTTCCTTCCTTCCTTCCTTCCTTCCTTCCTTCCTTCCTTCCTTCCTTTCTTTCTTTCTTTCTTTCTTTCTTTCTTTCTTTCTTTCTTTCTTTCTTCTTTTCTTTGTTTTCTTTTGCTAATCTATGCACTAACCTGGTAAACTCATGTATAGTTGTAATTTCGTTTTCGTTTTGTGCTTGGTAATTGTGCTATGGGCTCAATTTGACAGGAATTGCGCTAAGTGAAGGAAACTGGCAGGTGGGAAGACAAAATAAACAAAGGAACAAAAAACAACCCAATGTTGCCAAATCGCCAATTAAGGAAAGTGCTAGAGGGAGGAAACTAGACCTGGAACTGGTATCAGTAAAAATGATATAACATGATGCTGCATTGGAAAAGACATTTTGAAGAGGCACTTAATGAAGGAGATGAAAGAAGTAGATTACACAGAGTGGCTACGTATGTACATGCATGCATATATATATATATATATATATATATATATACATATATACACATATATATATCCCAAATTTAGACTGCAAAGAGAGACCTTGTGCTATACAGTCATTTATTGCAAAGCTTTGGACTAGACAGCTAAGGAACACATAAATCCAACTGTGCTACAGTTGATAGAGAGGCTGATTCTCCCTCCACAAATAAAGTTGGTGTATCCCCCAAACTGTTAGAAACCAAAGAACACTGTGTCATTCCCTTATAAACCATTAAGTCATTTATGAATATATTTTGGCTGCCATATAATTGGAAAGTCATCAACGGAAGCAACAGTTCTGAAGAAATAATATTTTCCTACTTTCTGAATCCAAAGATTCGGCCTAATCTTACTTCTCTGGCCAAATTAAATGAAGGTAGCAGACATGTGTTGTCATGTGGGGATTTGATTTCAGCCCTGTCTTCCTGTTATGTGGGGAGAATTGGAAATAGTGGTCACAAAATCTGAGAGGTCACAATGACCTCTCTTCTCCCTCTTAGGCCTGAAACTGGCCTAACAAGAGGTTGGCTAGAGTCCTCTATGCTGCAGAGTAGTAGACATATATACTAGACAGAGCCTGGGGCCTGCCCTTTGCGGAAGAACTGGAATCTGGACTAAATGCCCCAGGCAAGTGTCAACTCTTCAGGTCTGAGCTTACTCAGAGACACAACCTAAGCAATTAAATCACATCGGTCACAAGAATCTCCCAGTTCCCTGCATGACAGCCCTTCACGAATCCACACAGCATCCCCGAGAAAGTAGAAAGCAGGGGTAAGTTTTCCAACTTGTCAGCAAGTAGATGTTTCAAGAAGAAATTAGCCAGCCCACGAGGACGCACAGAAACAGAACTGAGCAAAGCAAAGAAGCTGCTCTGGGCCTCTGCATCTGACCAGAGCTCCTAAGCTTGTTCTCTGTCTCTAAAAATAGAGTCGTCCCTGCCCCCTGGGACTTGGACCAAGGACTTGGCATCTAACAGTCAGAGTTTAGAGACAGTTCCTTGTGTTTAGGTGGAATCATCTTTCTGAAGATGGAAAGACCCTTGGAAGATGTATCTTATAAGTGGTTCATTACTACCTGAGCCAATTACTCTGAGGCTTTGAGCCCCAGGGAAGGAACAAAGAACAGGCTCCCTAAAATGACCCAATGGGATTCTATTCCATTTCTCTCCTCCTGTCAAGCCCAAACATATCTTTTCCATATTATGACACTTGGTATGTAGAGTTGAGAAGGGCACAAGTCAAGAGTATTAATTGTGTTCCTTTCCATAGGCTGCAACTTAATCTCCTGAGAAATAGATTTTTTTTTGCCTCTGCTCATCTCCTTTTTCTAGCTTTATTATCTTCTCACCAGTATGTCCTGTTTATTATCGGGTAACACCAAGGACATAATCTTTTCTAATTGTTTCAGTAATGCAAGGTAGCAAAAGAGCAAGGAGAGGGCTGGTAGCAAAACCAAGCTCTTATTTCTGAGTTCTGTGCCATCCCAACAGAACTCAAATTCATGCACAGCCCACCTGCTTATATGATTACACAAACAAATCTCAGTCTCTGAGCTTTAGACCAGCTTTGGAAGCAGAAATCTTTTCCTTGATGATTTACTTACTTGATTATTCACGTATGTATGTACATATGGATGTATTTTTGTGGCAGGCTCTTCTTAGGTTGCCTGGGTTGGCTTTGAACTCCTGGACTCATGGGATCTTCCTACCTCAGCCTCCTGAATATCTGGAACTACAGGCACTCTGCCACTTTACCTAGCTTTGTTTCCCCCTTCAATTTTCTATTTGATAGACTTGGATTGGTTTCTCATCCTTACTTAAGTTGTCTCCTTCTGGTAGGCCTGGTTCTCATAAAGGTCCTTTTCTTCTCCTGTGCGTGATTATGAGAACTCTTGAGACAAGTATCATTTCCATCATCTACATCTTTAGGAGGGAAGTAGTCCTAATAGGATCTTGTGACTGATGCTTTCCTGGTGTTACATCAAGACAGACACAACCTTATAAAGGGACTTCATAGACTCACTCCTGGACTGTTGCTTGACTGTAGGCAGGTGACGATGGATATTTGGAGGAAAGGTGAGGGGAAGTGGATAATCAGTGACCTTTGAAGGATTTAGTTTTGGATCTGGAAACCAATGCAGCTATCTACTAGCTAGCTGGGGGGAGATGGACTCATTACTTAATAACTTACTTTCCTGCTTTGTAAAGCAGAGACAAAGCCCCTTCATGTGTGCTCCAAAAGTGTGTGTGTTGGGAACTAAATCTCTAAATTCATATTGGTGATACTGGGAGATAATTAAGGTCAATTAACACCATCAGATTAAGACAATAGGTGCTCAACACGTGGAGCACTGGTTCTCTCCTGAGAACTTTTCTATGAAGGACTTTGATTAAATGACCCTTACAAAAATTCCATGAGGTGTTTGTTTGTTTGTTTTGGACATTTTAAAGAGGAACTATCTTAATGCAGGGTGCCAATGGTTTACAGCTGTAATCCTACTCAGAAGGCTGAGATCTGAGGATCGCACTGCAAGTCAACCCAGGCAGGAAAGTCCATGAGACTCTCATCTCCAATTAAGCACACAAAAAGTGGGAAGTGGCACTGTAGCTCACGTGGGTGGTAGAGCACTAGCCTTGAGCAAAAGGAAATTAGGGACAGTGCCCAGGCCTAGAGTTCAAGGCCCAGGACTGGGAGGGGGGAAGAAGGGGGAGGAGGAAGTATCTGAGTCTCAAATGTCACTTTCTCTGAAGGAAGTCAGTCACTATACTGTGAGGTTAGTTAGCCTTGTGAAACTCTATGGAAATGCCCATTCAGAGAGGACTCGGGGTTCTCTTACCACTAGCATTGTCGCATTGTCAGCCACGTGAGTGAGTCATCTTGGAATGGATCTTCCATTCCCATTTGAGCTACCAGAGGACCAGTATCTTAATTACAACCTCCTGAGCTTAGAGCCAAAACCACTCGGCTAAGCCACTATGAAAATTCTGGACTCACAGAAAATTCAAAGTACTGTTTATTGTTGTTTTAAGCCACAAGGCTTTGAAGCAGTAGATAACCAATTTAGTGTTAGTGCCAGCTCTTTTGTTTGCTTGTTGTCTGTTTGAAGTAAGGGTGATGATGGGTTTGATAGTTGGATTTAGAGATGTTAAGATATACTCTAGGAGGATATTTTTAACTAAATAGTAAATAAATATCTGAATCTCAGAAGAGAACTGGCCTGAAGATTTAAATTGGGGAATCTTCAATAGATGGAGGCTCTTTGAAACTAAGAAAGAGTGTAAAATATCAGAAGAGATGTGCCAGGCACTGGTGGCTCACGCCTGTAATCCTAGCTACTCAGGAGGCTGACACACTCAGGACTGTGGTTCAAAGCCAGCCCGGGCAGGAAATTCCATGATACTCTTGTCTCAGAAAACTGGAAGTGATGCCCTGGCACAAAGTAGTAGAGCACTAGTCTTGAGCAAAAAAGTTCAGAGATATTGCCCAGGCCCAGAGTTCAAACCTTGGGACTGGCAAAAAGGAGGAAGGGAGGGAGGGAGGGTGGGAGGGAGGGAGGAAATAAGGAAGAAAGGAAGAAAGGAGGGAGAAAAGGAAGGAAAAAAGGAAGTAGAAAGGAAGGAAGGAAAGAAGGAGGGAGGGATGGACAGAAAGGAGGAGGAAAAAGAAGAGATGTTACTGAAAGCTCTATCTCTGTTGATTTGTGAAGGACAGCATACTTATGAAGGAAAAGAAATAAGGTGTGTTACTTTGGGCAGAAGGAAGAGGAAAACAAAATACAGTCTCAAAGTTCTACAGTCTTGCTGGGTGCTGGTGGCTCATATCTGTAATCCTAGCTACTCAAGAGGCTGAGATCTGAGGATCTTGGTTCAAAGCTAGCCCTGGCAGGAAAGGCTGAGAGACTCTTATCTTCAATTAACCACCAGAAAACCAGAAGTGGTGCTGTGGCTCAAGTGGTAGAATGCTTGCCTTGAGCTGGGCAGGAAAGTCTGTGAGATTCTTATACTGCCAAAAAGCTGAATGTGGAGCTGTGGCTCAAGTAGTAAAGTCCTAGCCTTGAGCTAAAAAGCTCAGGTCCTGAGTTCAAGCCCCATATTGGCATATGTGCATGCACCCATGCGCCCATGCATGTGCACACACACACACACACACACACACACACACACACACTCACACACACACGGTGGCATATTCCTGTAATCTCAGCACTACAAAGGCAGATTGTGAGTTCAATACCAGCCTGAGCTTTTTAATGAGACTCAGTTCTTTTTATACATAGAAAAATTAGAATTAACAGTAGTCAAGAAGTTGGGAATGTATTCTGTAATTCTTCAAATTGTCTTTCACAAGCCACTTGAGCCACAGCGCTACTTCCGGTTTTTGTGTGGTTTATTGGGTCTCACACACTTTGCTGCCTAGGCTGGCTTTGAACTGCAATTCTCAGATCTCAGCCTCCTGAGTAGCTAGGATTACAGGCATGAGCCACCAGCACCCTGCTTCTCCCTTTCTTTTCCATGTGCTCTGGTTGCCACATTGAATCTATATAACTAAAGCTTTGACATTTAAATATGGAATAATCTCTTTCTTTTGTCTTTTCTTTTTTTGGTACTGGGGATAGAACCCAGGACGTTGCACTTTTGAGGCAAGTGCTATGCCACTGAGCTACATTCCAGCCCAGGAATATTTTTTTTTAAGTGACATAAAGAATATCTGGAAGATTTCAGAGCTAGAGCCTAAGAACCAAATAAGAAATAAGAAGTACAAAAATAGCCATCAGAAAGAAAAAAGCCATAGATATTTATTTACAGGTACTCTCTGCTATAGATTAGCCCAAAAGATAAGAGTCTATGTATAAATTCCCATCATCAGTAGAACAAAGGAATATGCTTTCTCTTCTGGCCATGGATGTGTGAGAAAGGATTAACTCAGCTACCTGACTTCTGAAATTTAATGGATGTATTTATGGAAGAATATTAGAGGTAGCTGGTCTTGATTCAAAAAAAAAATGCTAAATTTCCTAAACCTGGACCGTGTTTTCAGAAATTCAAGCTGCATTTAGCAAAGCAAGGAAAAAATAAATTCAGGCTGCTAGCTTGGCAGCTGGTCTGGATACAGTATTTTGCTCTGTTTACTCTGTCAGGAAGCCAGTTCCATTTGATTAAATTCTGAAATTAGAATGCATGCACTCTGGAAGATACCGAGCGCCTTCATGCTTTTACCCGTATGGAAAATGTGATTAAGGAAATGAACTCAACGGCTGTAGCACCAGCAGAGATCAATGCAACAGCTGTATTCAACCAGGCTCAATGGGCTAGACCTTTACTTTATTAAAATGGATGGCTTTAGCATGGAAACTGTGTCCACATCACAGAACTGTCCTTCTGCTCTCAACAGAGGCCCAGAAAAGAGCCAAGTGCAGCTGCCATCAAATATTATGGCAGCATGAAAACTCAGATCCTCTCTCATGCCACAAAACTAAGCCAAAAGGAAGGATAATGAAAGAATTTATATGCACAGTCTTCCCACAGTAACATATTGGATTCTTTTCAGAATTGCTAGTATGTCCTAATTTGGCAAGATTTTTAGAATCCTCACCCTCCTCTTCCCCCCCCCAAAAAAAAAAATCTTGAAATTTTGTGACTTTTTTGGCATTGCCTAAAGTGAAGTAGACTATGAGTGATCATTTACATGGCGAAAGATAGCCAGAGGCTAAATATGACCAGATAACCCACAAGAAAATATATCATTGTCTTTATTTACTCAGTTATCATACGGAAAGAGGAGATTTGCTTAGAAAAGACTTCAATTAGAGCCTATGATTGCCAAATCTTCCCTTTGGCCTTATTGGAATTGTTTAATAAGTTGAAAGGAAGTCAGAGGATGTGAAGGACGTACCCAAGAGAATCTGCACTGGAAGAGAGCCTACATAAGACTTTCTGGAATCAAAGCACATTTTCATGGATATTATGTCCCAGGATCTGATTCCCTGGGCTTTGCAGATTAAGCAACTGTTTGTGAGGGACTGCAAATACTGTCAGATTCTTTGGAGTAAATTCACATGAACTAGAGTCACAAGAAGATGGGACATAGAGTAGAAGACAGGTAACCATGAGACGTAGAGGTGTTAGGTGAACCAAGTTCAATATCCTTAAGATGTGCTGATAGTTGCTTGCTTGGTCAGCTTGGAACCGGGGCAAGCAGAGTTAAGAAAGCTCGTTAATTGGCTTAATCTGGCTATGTCTCCATCTCTACAGATTAGATGATGCTTTCACATTGGAGGACCTATGGGATTGTGTGTGTGTGTGTATGTGTGTGTGTGTGTGTGTGTGCGCGCACACGCACGCGCGCTCGCACTAGTACTAGGGTTTGAACTCTAGATCTGCAAGCTATCAAAACTAGTGCTCTACCACTTGAGCCACAGCTCCAATTCTGGCTTTTGGTTGGCTAATTGAAGAGTCTTACAGACTTTCTTGTTTGAGCTGCCTTTGAATTCAATCATTAGATCTCAGCCTCCTGAGTAGGCAGAAGTCCAGGCACCAGTCACCAGCGTCTGGAGGGGTTGCCTTTTTAGAAATACCATAAAGACTGTTTTTTCTGTTACTACAATCTTTGTGGCCTTTGTTTATCTTCCAGCCATATTGAAATACAATCATTTATCCACTCCAGTTTGATGTTTTGCAGTACTAGGGACTGAACTCTAGCCAGGCAGGTTCTCTAACCCTTTAGCACTCCTCTAATTCCTTGAGGGCATTTGTTATTTTTAAGCTAGGGTCTCACTTTACACCCAGGCTGGACTCTGCTGTGACCCTTCCAATTGTTGTTGAGGATCACAAGCGTTCACCAGGAGTCTTGTAAACTTTTTTATGCCTGAGCTGTTCTTGAACCACCATCCCCTATTCTCTGCCTCTGGATTAGGTAGTATTATAGGCTTGATCCAGTATACTGGGGCATTTGATGAGTTTTGATCATTTTATATGTTCATGAAATGATCATCACTATCAAAACCATTCAAAACATTTCTTTATACCCTTTCCCAGTCAATTTCCAACCCCAAGCATACATGACTGGCTTTTGTCAAGATAGCTTTTTTTAGATGAGATCATATAATACATATGATTTCATATCTGGTTTTTATCATATGTAACACAATGCCATTGTAACAGCTAAGATTCACGTGATTAAGATTTCAAAATCATCTGAATAGCTGCTACCTGGGATATCGCCTTAAGTCAGTTCTCTAAAACGGCTTCCTGGGCCATCCAGGCAGGTAACTGAAATATGTGAGATGAATGTGCAGAAGATAGGTTCATGAAAACACAAGGCCTGGCTCAAAAGGCATTCACCTTTAGTTTTACTTCTAGCCACATGTTGACAAAAGAGAGTGGAGAAAATAAGCAAGTCACAGAAGAATACACACAGGTTGATATCCCTTATTTTAAAATAGGTGAAACAATTTGATATTACACTTAGGAATGCACATGTAGCAAAAGTAGGTTAAAAACCATAAAAAGAAAAAGCATCCGAATGCAAAACCCCAAATTTAAGACAGTGATCATGTATAGCAGGAGGAAATGTGGGCAGGTTATAGATGCAAATTAAGTAGAAGGGAAGATTTAATCTGTGGGGTGGTATTTTAAATTTAAATACATGGGTATTTTACTCATACTACTTTGTATATAACACATATTGTGTGATACATTTTTTAAGGCAAAAAGAAACCCCCAAACCCTGTTAGGCAAAGAGCAATCCCATGTGGATTTGGCTCGTGGCTACCCTAGCACAATAAGTAGAATTGCACAGTCACTGAGTGAATAAGCTCTGAAGCCAGGCTGCCTGATCACATTTGAATCCCTGCTTTACCACTAAATAGTTTTGTACCCTTGGGCAGCTTAGCAGAGAATTACTAACATTCTCTGCAAACTCAAGCCCGAAGGCTAGACACAGCTCTGCCAGTTCCTGTACAGCCTTCCAGCTAAGAATGGTTTGTACATTTTTTAAGTGTTTGGAAAAACTGCCCTCAAACATTGTCATGGAATGGTGAAGCGTTTTGGAAATTAGCTTTGGCTATAGAATAGGTTCTGTGTCCCCCACCCTTACCCCCCTGAAACTAAGAAGTAAAGTCGCACTTACATGTCCAACCAGTATTTCAATAGCAACTAACATTGTTGGAGTCCCAAGCAATCTCAAGACGATTTCTTTTACACACATCCTGTGTTTATAAAGATTAGAACAAGAAGCAAGATTTCCCTGTCTATCCAGTTTTGCAGTAGATGTACTTTCTGAGCTCCAACTGGAGTCCAACAGGGTCTTCTGGACCTGAATGTAAATGGAAAGAACATTTCATATTTCAAAAGTCATTTTTAATTGTGCAACTGAGAAGCTTCTACCTAATCTTCGATGGGAAGCAATTAATCTGCAATGTAATGACATGCTAAAAAGCAAGTATCAGAGAAAATGTTCAATAAAATTGTGTGAATGCCTTTGAAGCAGTGAATATGCTCAATTAAAGCCATATGCTCATGGACTCGTGTCAGTACTTGGCCAGCTCTATCTGTATGAAAAGACATATTCAAAGATGGGCTATATAACATCGTATTAAATTCAGCATTAACAAATGAATGCTGGTAATTGGTTTTTTCATAGTATAAAGAATACAACTTTGCCAGTGGCTCATGCCTTGTAGTCCTAGCTACTTAGAAAGCTGAGATCTGAGGATCATGGTTCAAAGCCAGCCCAGTCAGGAAAGTCCATGAGACTCTTATCTCCAATAAACCACTCACAGAAAACCGAAAGTGGTGCTGTGGCTCAAGTGGTAGAGTGCTAGCCTTGAGCTGAAGAGCTGAGGGATAGACAGAGCCTAGGCCTAGAGTTCAAGCCCCACAACCAACAAAAAAAGAAAAAGAAAGAATACAACTTTGAACTCCATCCAGTCAAGAAAAATGTTATGCTCCCCAAAAGAATTTTGTCTCCTCCTAGTATCATGAAGAGCTGTATTAAATCATTCTATTGTGAATTTCATTAGAAGAAATTTTGTGAAAACTTGTTTCTTCTGATGTGTGTGTGTGTGTGTGAGTGTGTGTAAATATACATAGTTTGGTTTTGCTTCTTGGATCACAAAGTCTAGAATATTTACTTCCTGGCTTATTTGTGAGGATATTGGAACTTCACGTCAGGACCGGGGTACTGTTCCTTAGCCTTTTCACTCAGTGCATACAAAATTGATTTGGACATGGTTTGAGTTCATATGCCTAAGAACACGCCAGAAGCCTACTAAAATCTGTCATAGCATATACAAAAATTAACAAATGCCTGAAAATTTGAGTCTTAGAAGGATACAATAATGGTGACAAACAAAAGCAGCAACAAATCAAAAAGAAACCTGGAAGTTATAAGGGTGAAAAAACACAGAAGTATTAATTTTTTTGGACTTCTCTTAAGAGTTTAAGATTTACAGTAACAACATGCTATAACCTATAGGGCTGTAACTTAAGTGAAAACCCACCTGTGCACTAGCATATGGATGTGTGTGTGTGGTTGTAGGTATGGACAGGGATTCTCCTACTTACATTAACTTTTTCTTTTGAGATGGTGTCTGGTGCAGGCTTACCTGAAACATAATCCTTTCCAGTCCCAGCCTCCAGCTAGCTGAGGTCCCAGGCACACACCACTGTGCTAGCAGTGGGTTGAAATGGACCTTTCAAAATGTTTTTCCTGCACTGACCTCAAACCAGGATCCTTCTGATCTCTGCCTCGAGTAGTTAGAATCAGGTACCTGGCCTTTTTTCTTCTTCTTTTGTGCCAATCTTAGGGCTTGAACTACAGCCAGGCCTGGGCACTGTTCCTGAGTTGTTTTTGCTCAAGTCTATCACTTGAAACAGTTTTTTTTTTGTGTGTGTGTGTGTGATTCATCAGAGGTAAGAGTCTCAGACTTTGCTGTCTGGATTGGCTTAGAACCATGATCCTCAAATCTCAGCCTCCTGAGTAGCTAGGATGACAGGTATGAGCCATCAGTGCCAGTTTTGGCCCTGTTCTGGGAAAAATTTGTCACTGTTTTAAGAAATTTCATAGAGAGGGGCTTTGGTTTCTATGTCTACAATATAGTCTTTGTGACTAGAACACACTGGGACTTGGTTGCTTTGGCAGATGTTAAGAACACCCACTGATTCAGACTTAAATAATGGAACATTTGTGAACAAGACTCTCTCCAATGAAACACAATAAGCCACATCATTTTATTTTCTGACACATACACCATTATTCAACCAGCCTTATTTCTGATGACTACATGAGTGGACAAGCTGAAACTCAGTCTTTCTTGGTTCTCTTGCTCTTGTAAATTTGGGCAGTGTTACGTCAGACATTTGTTCCATCAGTTACAAGCCTCAGTCTTTTCCCTCACATGCTAAGAAATACAATCAGAGGCAATTTAATGCCAGATTGTCTTCTAAGTGATGACTATATGAGCTTAACTGGTGTGCCTCTTACGGACAGCACTGTCCCCTCTCTAATGTCCTCGTTTGCTGATGTAGTCCCTTATGTATTATATCTTAATTTTTCTCTTCAGCTCGAGGTTAGCTAGTAGTTACTACTTGAGCCACAGTGCCACTTCCACTTTTTCTGCTTATGTGGTACTGAGGAATCAAACCCAGGGCCTCATGCATGTGAGGCAAGCACTCTACCACTGAGCCATCTTCCCAGCTCTAACCAAGTTTTTGTTTTTGTTTTTTTAAAGAACAGAATTACAGATTAAATGGAAAAGACTCTAAGAAGTCCTTTGGTCCTACTCTATATATGGTGAGAACTGCAATAAAATTCTTCAGAGGATTCAATGTTGATTTGGACCTGCAGGTTGCTGATTTGTTACCCTTTGAAATGGTAGTTTTCCAGTGTTAGGCATTTTGATGTCTTAAAAATGTTCCCCTCCATTTTAGCTTTAATTTCATTATACTTTTCCACCCTAACACTTGGTGTACGTGGGATTCCTTTTTCAATCATGAGTTTTCTTAATACTCAGCTTAGAGTCATCCATTGCATAGTATGAACTTTTAACTTCTTTTAGCCATCTGGGTAGTATGTTACATATTGTCTTTGGAAAATAGAGAAAATAATTACCTAACATCATTTTGTTGTGTAGTTCAGAGAAAGAAACCCAACTGAAAACTTGCAAGGCTCCACCATTTACTACCTTTTATATGACCTCAGAAAATTTACTTCATCTCATTTAAACTTTCTCAAGAACAAAATGAAAGTATTTATCTTATGGGCTACTATGAACATTAAATAGCATAAAGTTCCATGAAATCATTATGTATTGTAAGTGATACATAAGTCTTTACTTCTAAGTGCCTGATTCAGGCACAGAATCATCAATAATCTCAATAAACAATGAATATTAGCCCCTAGCACACTACCTTATATACAACTCTCAGTAAAGCTGGTATTATTCTGTCCATCATCCTTCTTATGACTTGGTTCCTCGATGTCTCACATGAATCCTTTATGGAAATTATCCCATTGATCTAATTGTAGTCCTAACAGATATTGTATAGTGTGTGGCAATTTTTATTTGAATGTAAATATCCTAAGAAAGCCTATAATAGACAAGAGTTCACCAGGAAAAAGTTCCTCTACTTATTCTTATAAAAAACTGGCACTTCAAACCTACTGACTTAAACCAGGGTACATGTAAGTAAGGCTAAGGAAAGAGGATCACTAATTCAACCCTAGCCTGGGACAGTGAGCAAGATCCTGTCTCAAAAAAAAAAAAAAGCAAAAGCAAATCAACAATAATGGCTGTTGGTAAATATGTGGCTAAAGAAAACAGCAAAGAGGTGAGCACGTTATAAACAAACCCACGATGGCTCCCGCCTGGAAGCCTAGCTACTCAGGAGGCTGAGATCTGAGGGAAGTGATTTGAAGCCAGCCTCAGCAGGAAAATCTGTAAGACTCTTGTATCTTAAATTAATGCTCCCTTATCACACTCAGAAGTGCAGGTGTGGTTCAAGTGGTACAGCACCCATCTGGAGTCTGGATAGTCTTGAGCACAAAAGCTCAAGGACTACCTGAGTTCAAGCCCAAGGACCAGGAAACAAAAGCAAAACAAAACAAAACAAAAAACCTACAGCCAACCAAAACCAAAACCCCACCAGGATAGTGCACTATCTTGGAACGCCACTGCAACTGACAGTGATTTTTTTTTTTTTTGGGTCTGGTCGTGGGGCCTGAACTCTGGGCCTGGGCACTGTCCCTCAGCTCTTCAGCTCAAGGCTAGCGCTCTACCACTTGAGCCACAGCGCCACTTCCGGCTTTTTTCTTTTTGCTTATGTGGTGCTGAGGAATCGAACTCAGGGCCTCAGGCATGCAAGGCAAGCGCTCTACCACTGAGCCACCTTCCCAGCCCCTGACAGTGATTTTTATTACTGTATTTAATGAACAATCCAGTGTGATAATTACCCATTAATCTAGTCGCCTCTTTGTTTAGAATATGGCTGTGTAAAGTTTCCCCACTGTGCTTACAGGAGAGAAGCACCCCAAATACTTTTGAATGGCTGGAATATAGACAAGAACTTCTAAGATACTACTGTCAACGGAGAAGAGGTACCTGCATGATTAACCTTTATCCAGTATATTTTAGCATGCTGATGCAGATTAAGGAGCTTTGGGCGCAAATAAGAAAGTGACTAACACGAGGTAAAAATCCATTTGGTGCCTCTGGCAAAGAAGGGAATTAACTAGCTTGAGTAATTTAAAATAGTTGAGTTTTATGGCTCATGCTTTGTTAGTATGTACACTGGACTTAAAACAGAAAAATGCTAGGGAAAGATATTCTAAGCCAGTGTAATAGAAAGGACTTCATCTTTTCACCAACAAAAAGTGATATTAAGTGAGGCAAGGAGGAAGGCAGTGAGGCCCGTATTAATTACAAAAAAAGGGAATCAAGCAGGGTGCTGGTGGCTCATGCCTGTAATCCCAGCTACTCAGGAGGCTGAGGGCTGAGGATTGGTTTGAAGGTAGTCCAGGCAGGGCAGTTTACGATACTTATCTCAAATTCCAGAAAAAAGCTGGAAGTGGTGCTGTTGCTCAAAGGGTAAGAGTGCTAGCCTTGAGAAGTGGCTTGGACGGCTCCTAGGTCCAGAGTTCCAGGCCCAGTAAAAAGAAAGAGTGGGGGAGGGGAGGGAGAGAGAAGAAAAGAAAAAAAAAAAGAGAAGAGACAAGAAAAGGGGATCTGTCCCGGAGGGCTGTCCAAATGTGATCACTGGAACCCCCAGGCAGGAAAAGTGTCAACAAAGAATTGTTCACCTCCCTCCCAAGCTAATTATTCGAGGCTACCTGTGGGTCGGTGGCAACCTTTTCTTTTGTGCTGCTGTTAACCCCTACGTGCTTATTCTGATCTATCTGTTGAGTGCAAATAATACCCTTCTTCGAAAGGAAACCGCGGGGACGCCAGGGCAGGGTTTGCGAGAGGCCTTGTTCGCAAGCTAACTCTTAACAGGGGGAAGGGCTTGGCTCTACACGGCGAGTCGGGCTGCGATGATGCTCCCGAAGGCGATCAGGCGCTGCTGGAGCACGGTTCGGAGCAGGTCGAGCTTGACTCCCGGGGTCGGGTACGGCGAGAAGCGGTTCTGGCGGTTCCGGAGAAGACGGGCCGCACCCCGGCCGCCCCCGGGGCCCCGCCGGCCTTCGGTCCGCACGCTCGGCCGCACCGTCGGACGCGGTCCCGGATACACCGCCTCGGGTCCGGCCACCAGGAAGCTGTCCCCGGACACCATGGCCAAGGCCTGGGCCGAGGGGCTGAGGTCGCCATGGGAGCAACGGTACGCCACCCGGTCCCGCTGGTCGCCGGCCGACAGAGACGCACAGTTCAGGGCCATCGTCAAACACTGCCCGCAGTGTCTGCGTCAAACGGGGGCCTTCGAAGCTCCACAGGTCTGTCCGGCCCACCTCGGACGCGAGGCCTCACTAACCCGCGGGCGCCATCACGTAGCGCGGCGGCCTTCAAAACACAACACAAAACCTCACGGACGCTCTTCTCGCGAGCGTTACGCTGCGCATGCGCAGCCGCGGCGCGCCGCGAAGAACGTGCGTGACGGACGTTGGTACGTCATGATATAATCCGCCGGCCCGGACGTACTTTCTGAGCGTGCGCAGTGCGGGCGTGGGTCGCGACCCTTCGGCCTAAGTGGGGAAGGGGGCGGTGTTGAGATGGGGGCGGCGGCGGCGGAGGCGGATCGCACCCTCTTCGTGGGTAACCTCGAGACTAAGGTCACCGAGGAGCTCCTCTTCGAGCTGTTCCACCAGGTAAGCGGCTCTGCGGTCCGTTGGGCGGCTCGCTCGGGGGAGGCATGTCCAACGTCTTTCCCGCGCGAGCCTGGCGTGGGGTGTGGGGGGGCTTCCCCTGCAGGTGGGCTGTTGGGGGGCGGGCTTGGGGGTGCGCCCGGGGGGCGCGGAGGCTCGCGGAATCGCCGGGCATCCAGCCCCAGAGTGACAGCGGGGACCCCCGTGGCGGGACCCCGCATCCACCCGTCCCCGCGATCAGCGTTCGGGGGGCCCCTGCGGCCGTCGGTCACCCGCGTGGGGCCGTTACCGACCAGCGCTCTCGCCTTTGTCCTCCTCGCCCCGTCTTCCTTTTGAGGTGATTTCCTCTCTGTCCCAGACGTTGTATCTTTCGTATCCCTTTCCGCCGAGGTCTGCCGGTGAATGTCCGAGCTCACTACAGATTCCTCCGCCCCCCCCCCCCCCCCAAGAATTACAACAACAAAAAGAAGAAGAAACCCACACTCTTTGATAGGAAGTCAGCCTCGTAGCGTTTCGGGATTAGGATACTGGAAGGATTCTAAGTATCTTGTTCCTTCTGGTTCGAATGAGCCACACTGTAACAGCGTTTGATACAAAAGTTACTTTTTTTGGGGGGGGGTGATGGGGGTGCCGAGTGGGGGAGGTCAGGGAAAATCAGTTCTCGTCCGGGACAGGCGCTCACATTTCCAGGCTGGGGGAAACTTGGGAGAGCCCCCGCCCCCTCCCCCCCATTGGTCACATTGTTTCAAACGTCACAGGGTGGTGCGGAATGGAAATTCAATGAATGGCAACTTCACTTTGCTCGCGGGGCTCCCTTCCCCAAGGAAATCGGTATCAGTTTTAAGTGAGAAACAGCTGTTTTTACCCCTAACCGAAATGAAATCCTTGTGTTCCCTGGCTGCTTACTATTTCTTAAGTTCCTGGTTGCATTTCTGTTGCTTTTGAACATTGTCTTCTTTTTGACTTGTAAAGTGTGAGTATTTTCTTGAAATCGCCTTCTTTAAATTCTCAACACTTCTGTTTGTAGGCTGGGCCAGTAATAAAGGTGAAAATTCCAAAAGATAAGGATGGTAAACCAAAGCAATTTGCCTTTGTCAACTTCAAACATGAAGTATCTGTTCCTTATGCAATGAATCTTCTTAATGGAATCAAACTTTTTGGGAGGCCCATCAAAATTCAGTTTAGATCAGGTAACTATGACACAATGTTACAAGGAGCAGGGTTCCTTTGCTGTTTTGTTTTTAAGTTACATTCAGTTTTAAATACATTTCTGGATGAAAATAATTTCTTAAATCCTGTGAGTAGCAAACTTAATCCCTGAAAAAGTTAACCTTGACACATGGGTTTTTGAAAATTGTCCTATTTAAACCGAGTTTAAAAATTTATCTTGGATTCCTAAGAACATGTATGCTTTATTACAAAATGTGTGTAAATTTAAAATCCATGCTCTTAACAGCATGGATTTTTCTCTCTGAAAATGCTTGTCGAAACTACTTTCACAGTTTTGGTTCTTGATCATATCTTGAAACCTTCCATAGATTCAGGATTATAATTTAGCGTAGGAATCAAATATGGCCTGAATGGATATTTAAAATAGTATCTTACTTGGAATGTTCGATTTTGCAAACTTCATATTATGCACTTAAAATTTTTACTGAAGAAAAACTAAAGCAATTGGCAATATTAGATGTTTTTATTTTTTAAATCATATTTCCCTTTTTGGATCAATTCTTTGTGAGGGAGACAGAATTTCAAATTAACCTTCTTGTCAGCTTGAAATGTTGAAATTCTTTCATTCTAGGAAGTAGTCATGCCTCACAGGATGTCAGTCCTTCTTATCCCCAGCATCAAGTTGTAAACTCAAGCCCTACCTCCACATCTCCTACCAGGTAAAATTTCCCACTTACTGTTAAAGTCACTTTTCAGAAATTTCCTCAGGTAATGAACTCAAAATCCATAATGAGTGACTGACTTCTTCCTTATATTCCTATGTCTTTGCTCTTCTGCTTTATTACTTGTGTTGCTTTGCACATTTATTTAAGTAGAATAACAATAGTATATTTTGATTTTTAAAAATTGCTTCAATAGGAGAATGGATTAGAAAGGGCAAGAATGGAATTAAAACACCAATTAAGAAGATGTTGCTAGCAGGTCATGGCTGGCTCTTGCTGGCTTACCTTTCAGGAGGTTGAGATCTTAAGATTGTGGTTCATAGCCAGCACCTGCAGGAAAGGCTGTGAGACTTTTATCCAATTAGTACCAAAAAGCCAGGAGTGGTGCTGAATTCAAACCCAAGGACTGGCACACACAAAAAAGAAGCTGTTGGTAGCTTCTTGGCAGGAGAATTGGAGTGAGAGTGGTATTTTGGAATAAGGCAATACCTAGAGCTGTAAAGAACTGAATAGGTGTGAGGAGATACTGGAAAGTAGCAAGCAGTAGTACAAAAAAGGTCTCCTTTAGATTGACCAGTCTAACATAGAACTCCTTGTCTCTGTCTCGCTTTCAGTGGATCTGTTAGTCATGTATTTCTTAGAATTGTGAAAATATCCTGCCTGTATTTTTCTTTTTGCTCTCTAAGAGCAGATACTGTGTCTTATTTCTTTTCATCTTGGAGAATTGGGTTACATTTATAATGATGATGTTTAGTAAAGCTTGTTAAATGAATATGTTGATTTTCTTGTTTTTGACAGATATGAAAGGACTGTGGATAATATGACTCCATCATCACAGATAATTCAGAGATCATTCTCATCTCCAGAAAATTATCAGAGACAAGCAGTGGTAGGCTAATTATTTTTCAAATTGAATTGCTAAGCAAAGTCATACTAAGTTAAAATGATAGGGTATACCAGGTAAAATGTTTGTTATTAACTATTGTTCAGTTGTAGGTTTTTTCCCTAAAGCCCTTTAGGCATAAATTAAGTATGGAAATTATTGGTACTTACTGTGTAGCTCTGTCTTGTGGAACGCATGAGCCTCCCGCCTTAGCTCCCCAAGTGCTCGCATTTCAGGTGTGTGCCAGCACATCTTTTTTTTTTTTAAATAACATTTTCTCAAATTTTTGTTAGACTAGCTCGATCTTCATAGATTGAATATTCATTTTATCTTTCACTAGGCATGTAGTTTATATGACATATAGTACATGTCAGTATAGACTTCAAAGATAAGAAGGACTAAACCCACATTTTGTGTTGTAGTTCTCTTGACTGTCATTAATGCTTATATATAAATACTGGAGATTAATTTTCTGAAGCCCTTGTTACCTATTCTAAATGACCTTTTTTTGGTGCCTGTCCTGGGGTTTAAACTCAGGGCCTGTGTGCTGTTCCTGAGATTTTTTTCTCAAGGCTAGCTAGCACTTTACCACTTGAGCCACAGCTCCACCTTTTTCTGAGTAGTTTACTGGAGACAAGAGTCTCATGGACTTTCCTTCCTAGGCTGGCTTCAAACCACGATCCTCAGATCTCAGCCTCCTGAGGAGCCTAGGATTACAGATGTGAGCCACCAACCCCTGGCTTATGAATGATTTTTTTTTTAACCTTTAACTCTTTAATATACTTATGTTTTCTAGATCAGCTTAATGGTTTGTTTCATATCACTGAATTTGGGCTTAAAACCTTAGCTGTTTACTAATTCTCTCAGTGCTACTCACTGGCCATGCTGGTTTCTGTTGGAGCGAGGGGGGTGGAAAAGCCAATCTTCTATTCCTTTTTTTTTTTGGTTATTGTTTTATGTCAGTCGTGAGGCCTGAACTCATGACCTGGGTGCTGTCCCTGAGGTTTCTTGTTCATGGCTAGTGTTCTATCACTTTGAGCCACAGCTTCATTTCAGGTTTTCAGGTGTTCAAAACATGACTTGGCCTGTGATCCTCAGACTTTTGTATTTTACAGACCTACATTATTATAGCTTTGTACAGTAAGAATTTGAGAACACTGGCTTAGTTAGTATCACATCTATTTTCCCCATACTAGTTCATCTTGCATGCTATTTTTGTCTTATCTTCCCTACACAATTACTTTCCATTATTTGAAAGGTAAAGTCAGATTTCTCTAGTTACTAGGCATCCCATTGTCTTATTCCAGTAAAGCCTTACACTGTTAGAACTGCTTCCATTGTACTTTGAGGCAGAATTACTTGGTTTTCTTTGAACAGATTGTATTTTTTTTCTTCTGTTACTGTTGTTTGTACACTTTCCTTAAATTGGTCTATTCATCCTTTCAATACTCAAATTCTATGTCACATTAGACAGTAACTCATAATCATCTTGTGTGACCTAATAGTCAAAAGTAGGAATGCTGATAAAACTATCAGCAGTAGGTATTCATCCAAGTGAGTGAAGCTTTTGAATTACTTTTTGTTTTATTTAGGTTCTGGTTTTCCTTTGTTATGTGGTTAACTCTGACTAAATACGTATTAGCTCTTCTAATTTGCAGTTAATATTTCCTTATTTATGTTTTCCCTTAGATGAACAGTGTTTTGAGACAGATGTCATATGGTGGGAAATTTGGTTCTATGCGTGTGGATCAATCTGGATTTTCATCATCAGTTCAGTCACATGGTCATAACTTTAACCAGTCTTCAAGCTCCCAGTGGCGCCATGATACACCGTCATCACAGCGCAAAGTCAGACAGAATTCCCATCCCTACCTAGCAGATAGACATTATAGCCAACAGCGTTACACTGATCATGGGCCTGACTACCATTACAGAGGAATCAGAGATGATTTCTTCTATGAAGACAGGAGTCCTGATGGCTGGAACCATGACTACGATAACAGAAGAGACATTAGTAGAGATGGAAAATGGCACTTATCTCGACACTAGAAAGTGGTACAATGAGATTGTCTTAGGGCCATTTCAGGCCCTTGTGACTAAGTTGGTCTGGACATTTTGTAGAACTGTACAGAGCAGCTTTACAAGTTGCACATTTCTTATAAGAAGTTTTAAAACCCATAGCTGCAGTTTCATGCAGACATGAGAACTGTGGTTCCAGTTTTATTATAGTAATAACCTTTCACCTCAGGGTTTTAGGAAGAGGAAAGGGTTTTATACAAAAAAAAGTGCTACCGTTTCTGATTGATAATTTTAGACAATTAAAAAGGATGAATTGTATAGATTGGTTGTATTATAAGGCAAATATTTTAATTATTTGTTATCCTTTTGTAATGCAAGGATTATCTTAATCTCTGTGGATATAATAGAAATCATTCAAGTTGATAGTCTGAAATGGCTGTATGTATTTTGTTAATAAGGAAATACAACTTTTCAGTGATTCATTTTATTAACACTTTATTTGAGGAAGCAGATTGATTACATTTGGTGGGGGGAGAATATAGACTTAAGTTTCTTGGAAATTTTAAGTACAAATTTTGTGACATGTTCTTTTGAGTTTTAGCCCTGCTCGAACTCACAATTTTAGGGTTTTTTTGTTTTTTTTTTGCTAGTCTTGGGCTTGAATTCAGGGCCTGGGTGCTATTCCTGAGCTGCTTATGCTCAAGGCTAGTGCTCTGCCATTTGAGCTACAGCTTCACTTCAGGCTTATTTGGTAGTTTATTAGAGATGTAAGCCTCAGATTTCCCTTCCTGGGCTGGCTTCAAACCATGATACTCAGATCTCAGCCTCCTGAGTAGCTAGGATTATGGGCCAGAACCACCTGTGTCTGGCAGATTTTAGAATTTAAAAAAATCATGGGCGCTGGGAAGGTGGCTCAGTGGTAGAGTGCTTGTGTAGCATTCATGAAGCCCTGGGTTCGATTCCTCAGTACCACATAAACAGAAAAAGCCAGAAGTGGCACTGTGACAGCTCAAGTGGTAGAGTGCTAGCCTTGAGCAAAAGAAGCTCGGGACGACAGCACCCAGGCTCTGAGTTAAAGGCCCAAGACTGGCAAAAAACCAAAAAAAACAAAAAATCATGTTTCATGTAAGATGGGCCACTCAGGAAGCTAAATATCTCTACTTGTATATTTTTACATTAAAAATTACAGTATTAATGTAAATCTCTTTAAGAATAATAACAATTCATAGGTAAAATAGTAAAACGTTTTACTCAAAATGCTCTCTTTTGGAAAAGTTCATGGAAGCCTTTATGTGCTGCCTCTATCAGTCAGACTTCATCATTTTTGACTTTTCAAAGTGCCCAAAACAACAGGGGTTATAAGGATACAGTTTATTATGGAGCTTGTACAGGTTTCTGTGTGTGTGTGTGTGTGTGTGTGTGTGTGTGTGTGTGTGTGTGTGTATGTGTGTGTAAACGTGATTGGGAAGAAAGTTAACATATTCTGATTTAAAAACTTTTAATCTTGTTAGAAAATGTTTTGTACCAAGGTTATGTTTCCGTTTCCTTGCACAATTGTTTATAAAAATTCACTCTGAAAAATCTGGGTCATTTTACTATTAACCCACAGCATTTGTACCGTGTTGCTTTTTAATATATTAAAAACAAAAAGGAATGTGTCCTTATTTTGGCATCACTAACTTCAGAGATATTTGTTCAGTAAGCTCATGCTGCTCATACTCATACTTTATTGGGGTGAAGATTATTAGTCTTTTATAATTATAGCCCTGTAATATTCCCAATCACCACACATAAAACCAAAGCCCATATTGATGGGCTTTGGATGGATAGAGTAATTTTTTCCTCCTACTGGCTTTCATACTGAAGATCCCTTGTGACTTCTTCATTCACACCTTCAAAGTAACTGAAATAAGAACCTGTAAATGGATTCAGCAGAACACCCTCAGAGGAGTCAGTGTAGAGCCACAATAGGAAAATGAGTGCAAAGATGACAGTAAAAATGAAGGGAAAACTGTTTTAAGATTTTCTGAACAATAACCAAATTCTGAACAACCATTAGATCCTATTGTAAAAAAACTGCATGTCATGGTATATTGTGCCATTAATGTGTTCCAGATATGTGAATATTCTTGTTTCAGTAAGATTTGGATCTACGTTCATGGATGACATGTCGATTTAAATTACTTTGGTTGGTTCTGGTCTCTGCTTTTGGGTGCCTTATTTGATGGTGTGCTAGTCCTTGTGAATTATGATGTTATTGTGTTTCTATAAATATTTATGAACTTTGCTCTGAGACACTTAAGTTGTATTTATTTAGGGCTTTGATTTCAGTATTTTGGGTGACTTCAGAAGCATATTGCCTCAATTTTAATTTTAATTGAGGCAAGACATGGCGAGGAATGGGTGTCCCATGTATGAGTTACAGAATTTTCTGCTGGCAAGTGAGAATATACTGTTCTGGTGTTACATAAGTGCTGAGTAATTAGGAATCTTTACGGATTGACCCCTGTATGCTGATACGCATTCTCATGGAAACTAGAGGCAGCCAGTAGGCCCTTTCTTTTGTATTGGATGTTCTGTTTGCCTTGTTTTCTTATCCACTTCCAGTTGTGTTTCCTCAGCTCAGGAAATAGAGGGCTCCTGGACACAGCCTGCCCTGCCTCAAGCCTTCTACAGTATAGCCTGGAGGTACCCTCGGGGTAGCTAGCTGAGGCAATCCTAGGGCTCACTTTTTCTCATTTTTCAGGGCTCACGGTCTTTTGTTCCTCATCTATTTTGTCTTAAGAATCTTGCCTGTGTATTTCTGGAAGATGGTAAATCTTATCTGTTACTTCATCTTGGTCAAAAAATAGAAGTTAATCCTTTATTATCTAAAATTCAAATTTTGTTTTGATTAACTGCATTGCATTTCTGACACTATCTCTAGAGTTAGGCCAAATTTACAAGTTAAAGGATTAATTCTCTGAGATTACCTACACTTTAGACTGCAACCACAAGCTCAGGAACTCCCAGGCTACAAATTCAGGTTAACCTCTTAAGATTTGATCACTTACTCTTAAAGAGAGCCTTACAGGATTAGGAAAAAGCTATCCTTAAAGCCCAGCCCATGAATGTTTCTATACAAGCAATTTTACTTTCTATGAATCAAATTTAAAAAAAAGAAATGGAGACCATTTCTTACAAATTAAGACACATATAAAACTAGCAAAATAGGCTGGGCGTTGGTGGTTTATGCCTGTAACCCTAGCTACTCAGGAGGCTGAGATCTGAGAGGCAGTTAGAGGCTTGGCCGGGCCGGAAGTCCTTGAGACTAATCTCCAATAAACTCAAAAAACCAAACTAAAACAAAACCCTGAAGTGGTGCTGTGGCTCAAGTGGAAGAGCTCTAGCCTTGAGCAAAAAAGCCCAAAGACATCTAGCAGGCCCTGGTTTCAAACCCCAGGACCAGTACAAAACAATGACTCAATAGGCAAAGCAGTTACAATATACATTATCTATGTACATTGTCCACAATATGCCTTTATGCTTGTATATGTTTCAGTAATCTTTTAAACAGTTTGTGGCCCTGGCGAATTGAGTATATCAAAAGAATAGAAGAAATCCAGTTTACTATCTTTAAAGCACCCATTAGGTAACAAAGTTCTTTCTCCGAAAACACATTTCTCAGGCAGGAGTTCTATATTGCCACTACCACTAGTTTTGAAACCTGTGGCTGAGCAGTTTCAGAAAAATATAGCATATATTACTTAGAAGACTGAACATTTTTGACAGTCACCCTTTGCAAACAAACTATCAAAGTTTAAGGGATTCACCAAATTTGACACCTTAGAGTCTTAATGGCCCTCTTCCTGGAAATGATAGAAACCCTGAAACTCTGTCATGGGTGATTAAGAACAGTTTAAAAACAAAAGGAGAGGACAGCTGTTTTCGTGCATTTTAATTGAGTTAGTAATATAGATGTTACAGAAGGCTGACTGAGACCTTCGAAGGATGGAGTTGACACCAACTAAACTGCAATACTGCTCACATTCCTCCAGAAGGAATGGGCTTCTGCCAGTGATGGAAAGGGAACTTTTATATAACTCCTGGCACGTGAGGAGTGATCTCTTAATAAAGATCCCATTTAAGGACTTGTAAATAATGACAGTAGGATTGGCCCAGTAGCTCAAAATAGCACATTGCTCTTGGGTTCCAAGTAAATGAAAAAGCAAAACCCCAAACCAATTATCTCATTTCCTAAAAACCACTTAGTCTATGGAAGAAAAGGAAGGTGAATTTTAAAAAAAATGCGGGGAGGTAAGCAAAGAAGGAAGGGCATACTTAAAAACTAAATCAGATTTTTTCCCCGACCATTAGAAGTAGAACACGTTGATTTAGAATTATTGCAACACGTTGATTTAGAATTCATCAAAACTCAGGAAATAACTCCTGGAAGCAAACAAACTTCGCTGTGAAAAACATGCGCGTCCAGCCACATCCGAAAAACACGTGGCGGGGTGGGGGTGGGTGGGTGGGGAAAGCTGCTGGTCCACAGCAGGACTACCAGTCCCATCAGCCCCTTCGGCAGCCGAATCAAGCCGCGGAGGCAGATCTGGCGCGCGGGATGCAGGGACTTGTGGTCTTTGCTCTTTCACCTCCCTCCTCCCATCCCCGAGGCTTTGCGACGTTTAGCGACTGTAGCGCCTGCGCGCGGCCGGCGGCTGGGCTGGGGCGGCGGCGGCTCGTGCCGGGCGATGCTAGGCGGCTCCCAAGGCGCCAGGCTGTTGCGGAGTGTGGGTGGGCGGCGCGGGCAGTTCGGGGCGCGAGGTGTCCGCGAAGGTGGCGCAGCCATGGCGGCGGGGGAGAGCATGGCTCAGCGGATGGTCTGGGTGGACCTGGAGGTGAGTGAGGTGGCTTCCGCCCGGGGAGAGCGGCGGGTGTCAGGGTCTCGGGTGCCCAGGTGAGCGCGGCCCAGGTGTGGCGTGGGGGGCCCTGCAGGTGTGGGGCACGGCTGCGGGGGGGGGGGGGCGCCCGGGTCTCCGGTGTGGGGCAGGAGCCCTGCAGACGCGGGGCCGGCGCTGGGCGCTGGGCGCTGGTTGTCAGGGTCTTAGCCGTCCCAGGTGAGCGCAGCCCAGGTAAGTGGAGCCCTGCAGGTGGGGGTGGGGGGCGCGGAGCTGGACGGCTGCGGAGTGTGGGGGGGGGATGTGGGGGTCTTAGGTGTCCCCGGTGAGCACCGCCCGGGTGCGGGGCGGGGGCTCTGCAGGCGCGGGGAGCAGGGGTGCCTTGTCACCGGGGAGAAGTTGTCCATATGTCTGCCCAGATGTAGGCGTACTTCCTAACTCTCCCGACACTCCAGGCTCAGGGCCACAGGTGGGGGTGGGGAGGGTCGCCCTCCCCTGCCTATCTGAGCGCTCCAGGTGGTTCTGGTTAGTTGGGAGTCCCGTGATGGCTCGTTTCATGGAAGAGAAAGCTGAGGCCCGAACAGAGGATTCAGCTGGTTCAAGGTCACGCTCTGTGAGTTCGGGGACCAGAACTCTCCTCCTGATCGCCAGCGTTTTAACATACCTGGCCTTCCCTTCTCCCTTGAGCCTCGGTCTTCCCCTCATTTCATGGAGAATTCATTTCATGGAGGAAATGAAGATGGAGAGTTGTAATAAATTGGACACTGTGAACTTCAGAGATGAAGTGATGTTAGTGGTCTAACTCTTCCTTAATTGAGTGCTGTCTGAATTTTACTCTTCATCTGTCCCAGTGTAGAAACGCAGTGCTTGACAAATAGCAAGTTCTTGGTAAGTATGTTTGTTGAATTTTGAAGGACTTAGATTTAATGCCCTTTTCTATTCTGGCTATATAGTATAATTAGAGTAAGTATGAGGACCATCCTGTGAAATAGACTGGTAGAAGAGATCAGAAAGAATTTTTTTGGTATGTTACAATTTATTTTTTATTGCAGATGACAGGATTGGACATTGAGAAGGACCAGATTATTGAGATGGCCTGTCTGATTACTGACTCTGATCTTAACATTTTGGCTGAAGTAGGTGATGCCATACTATTTAGAGGGGAGGATACTGGAAATCTAAAGTTCACTTTTTTTCTAATCTCGTTCTTTGAAAAATAAGCAAACACATGTCCTAATAGGTTAAGTCCAAAGGAATATGTTAGACCATGGTAGACTTGATAGTAGGACCCAAGTGATTTCATCTCATAGACTGGTTTTCAATTGGCTGTGCCAAAATTTTACAGAAACTGCTGTTTGCTAGGAGCTATGTCCCAGTGATAGCTCTCTTAGCCCTTTCAACAACTGTAAGGTAGGTACTGTGTTAATAATAATGCTCATTTAATAGGTGAAGATATTGGGTATTTTGCCAAAGGCCACCTGGCTGGTTACTGGGGAAGCTAGTCACTTAAATAAGGCTGTTCAGTAAAGTTTTCTAATCGCCTCTCCTACAGTACTAAGATAACCAACAAATATCCCATCTGTTTTGTGGTTGCTGCCTCAGTGTCCATCTTTATGTCATATAACTTGAGCCTTCACTTGATTTCATATGTAGTTGTCCCTTTAAGCTTAGAGGACATTTATTCTAGGACTTCCCCATGGAAGCCAAAATCTGCAGGTGCTCAAGTCCCTTATATAAACTGAGAAAATATTACATGTGATCTATGCATATTCTTCATTTATGCTTTAAATCCTCTCTAGACTAGGTTACTTATTCTAATTAGGATGTGTATTGTCAGTTACCTACTGAAATGTAAATGTTGTGTAAAGTGTGGTTATACTAAGTAACAAAAGAGGTTTCTGTACACACAATAGCAATGCATGACTTCCTTCATCTCCCCAAATCTTCAGTCTGATGTTGGTTGAATCTTTAGTTATGGACCTTGTGGTTATAGAGGGTTGGCTGCCTTTTCGCCCAGGATGTGTTTTCTTCTAGATCTATATTAAGATTCTAAGATTTCTGTTGGTACACATTCAGAAAGTGCTTTCTTGTTGACATACGGGGCATGCATGGTAAAGGTTTTTGCAAACTGCTGTTCACTGCAACATTAAATTAAATAAACCTACATTTCAGCCACTCATGAAACATTTTAATAAGTTCATGTTGCCTCTGATTGGTAAGAAGGCTCTCTTCTTGAATAACTCTGTGTGACTGTCAGCAATATTTGGAGCCATTAAACAACAATATAAGAAAAACTCTGTAGTCCCAAAATAGAGAGGTCTGTGGAAAAGTCTTGTGAAAATAAGTTCCCAGAGGGCAGAAATGGCTCATGTTTAGACTTTTCATTTATTTCCTGGATGAGGAAAAGAGATGAGAAGACAGCGCATTGTAGATGAATTATTGGGGAGAACCTTGATTCTGTTCCTTGAGCAAGAAAACATAAACATTAAAATACCGTTAATATTAAAAAGCATAATGTATTCAAAGTACCTGTACTATAATCTATTGGTTCTCCAGCTGTAGTGTGTGTATTTTCTTTGTATGCTCTTCTGCCATTTGCATTTTCTTTTGTCAATTCTGATGCCTTTCAAAATAAACTTGTATCAGGGTTGGCAAACTTTCAACTATTAAATATTTTAAGCTTTGCATGCCAAATACCTCTCTTTTTTTATTCTTTTACAAATATAAAATCATTTTTTAGCTTGCATCATAAAAAATCCCCCAAACTGGGGGCTGTGGTTTGCTGACTTTTGGTTGTAGGTATCCATGTTGCCCATTAGAGGGGTTTTCAGAGGGATGTGTGTGTTTGTGTTGGTTTGTTTTTGTATCCTTTTTGCCTCCATGTGCACCACTTGTAGAGTTCACAAAGTGTCCTTACGCCTGTTTTCTCTGGTAGGTAAATTCATTTAGTCCTTAAATGCGTACCTCTGAAAGCAAGCTCAGTCCTATCAATCCTTAGCGACTAATGGCTCGTCCTATCCACAGGGTCCCAACCTGATTATAAAACAGCCAGACGAATTGCTGGACAGCATGTCCGATTGGTGTAAGGAGCATCATGGGAAGGTAACATTACCAAATAACAAGATTGCTGCTTTGGGGATCAGTAACAAGCTTGTTGCGCCCACATCTGAATCCTATTCCATTGCTGGATGGTATTAAAACAAAATAAAAGAAAGGGTTAGAGGAAGATTGCTTGGCAAGCCTGGGAAACTGCTTGCTCTTTACTTTTCATCTCTGGGCCCTCTCGAGATCTTCTCCTGAAAGTCCTCTATTTTTCTCTGCTGCATTCAGTCTGTCGCAAATGAACGCATTGTGGATTGTCAAGTATTACTCAAGTCAGTCTTTTGGATAAGGTTAGACATCAACTGTCAGAGAAAGGGGAATGCGCTCCCATTATGTGTGTGTCTTCCCAGAGGTTATGTCCTCGGACTTTGAGCAACATTCTCTTTTTTGACTGTGTGGAGATTGGCTGTTAGCCAATGAGGAACATAACTTACTTGTCTTGGATTCTTTTAAGAAACAATCGGTATAAAGATGGCAGTTCCCATTTGAACTTGAGCTCTTAAAAAAACAGAACCAAAGAGTGGTGATATTTGCTCGTGTTAGAAGTGAAGTTTCATTTCTGGATACCTTTGAACACTGACTTCATGTGTTTCTGGTGGGGGCTGGGGATTCTCTCTTGCAGTCTGGTCTTACCAAGGCAGTGAAGGAGAGTACAATCACATTGCAGCAGGCAGAGTATGAATTTCTGTCCTTTGTACGGCAGCAGACTCCTCCGGGGCTCTGTCCGCTTGCAGGTAAAATGCAATCCTATGTGTATCTTGTAGATAGTCTGCCATTGTGGTGGGTCAGCACACTGCCGTTCCTGCAAGACCAGCCGTGTCTTCCACTTAATTCTGATTTGGATTGTCTCTCAACTCTCAGATTCAAGTTTTCCTTGAGGAATGTAAGGGGAAATGTCCTGAAACTTGACCTTAGATCTGGGAAGCACAGAGATGAACTCAGTAGATGATTTTTTTTCCTCCCATATTTTTATTTCACAAAAATTTCAAATGTGCTGAGAAATTGGGTTTTGTAATTGTTAACTTTGTGCTGTGTTGGTTTTACTTTTTTCTTTTTTTTTGACTTTCGGAAAGAAATTACAGACATTGTGACCCGCATTCTTAAAATAACGATGTTCATCAAGTATCTCCTGAAAGAAGGACATCATTTTCTTTTTAATACAGTGTCATTACTGTGTTGAAAATGATTAAAAATTATTCCATCTGTGATGCCTAGTCTACATTTGATGCTCTTTCTGAATGTCTTAGTGTTTTTAAAGCCAGGAGTCAATCAGAGCTCATGCATTTGACTTGGTTATTATGTCTCTTTAGTCTGTTGATCTAAAACCCTCTACCTCTTATCTTTTCCCCCCTTGTGATATAAAAAGACCAGTCCAGGATTTTTTTTTTTTAAAGGTTGACATTGTCAGAGGGCAATTGATGATGTTCTGTGGGGGTATATTTGCATTTGTGTATGTAAATTCATGTGATAACTAAAGTTTCCTTTAAATACACACAAAACATTTTGGCATTAAGCTCAAGAAAGAGGATATATTGTAAAAAGGTTTTCCCCAGCAAACATGGCTGATGTCTTATTTTAAAGTTTTTATTACAGTTTTAGTGTTTTCAATATAAACCATTGTATGGAAACATGAATATAGATATGACTTGTCAAAAAATTGGAATGTAAATAAAGTTTTATTTACTACAAGTCAGTTAAATTATGAGTGTTAGTGTGAATTTTGTGACCCTGGGAGAAAGCTTGCACATTTGGAATGACCTGGAAAAGCCACAGATATGTGCTTTCTTTAAAGTGTGTGTAATGATAGATATATTCTTTTGTCCTGTAATGATAGCTTTATTCTTTTGTCCACGGGAGACCATTTGTAAGTTTATTATGGCATAGACTGAATCAATAGTTTGAAATGCTTGGGATTCTGCACTTGTAATTTATTCAAACTGATGTAGAAATGCTTTTAGAATAGAGTGCAATTTAAAAGAGCTTTTATACCTTGCTGTATATATTTTTACTACTAGAAATCCATAGATGCAGTATGCTTCATGTCTTTCTAGGAAATTCAGTTCATGCAGATAAGAAGTTTCTTGACAAATACATGCCCCAGTTCATGAAACATCTTCATTATAGAATAATTGATGTGAGCACTGTTAAAGAACTGTGCAGGTAAGGGCTCAATGTAGGATCCATTAAATTGTTTCATTTAGCATGTCTTCATCGAGAATTGGTAGAACATAACAATAAGGCTGAAGTGAGGTGCTAAGCTGGTGTGTATTTTCCTCCTCCCATTCTCACTTGTCCTGAATGGTGAGCCTTGGGATATTCCTTTGGTAATTTGATGAGCACTCATTGTGTGCCTTACATTGGCCAGATTATCTGCTAGGTGCACATAGATGAAAAGCTCTTATGAAGCTTTGAGTCTAGCAAGTTGACTTGTGTAATGTGATGGAATCTTGAGGGATTAGGGAAAGAGCCTCTGTGTACTCCAAGAGGGGAAATTTGGAAGTAGCAGGTAGCTTTTGATTTAAAGAAGGGGATATGTAAATGAGGAAAGAACTACATACATAAATGAGGAAGGAACTTTGCTTAGAGTCAGTCAGCAGAGGTGTCAGGGAGTTGGAGGGTAAAGCAAGTGTGTACAAGGAATTGGAGATGATTAGTGCTGGGGTGCAGAAACGTGAGGGTGCAGAGGTGGAAGGTGAGATCAGGTCATGCTGAGGGGTTGGTTTTATCTAGTTCTTTGGGAGGGTTTCAGAAGCAATGGTGATGGGATAAATCCTTTGGGTCCCAGTGAATGGAGTGGGCAAAGTGGGAGGGAGATTTTGCTTCATCTTGGAGAAAAGAATGAGCCAGGGAAGTGGCCATTGGGTAGTCAGGAGGGTTGTGGAGATGAAACTTTTGAGCAGGTCAGTTGGTACAACATTGAAAGTTTGAGTGAGGGAGTGAAGAAAAGGAAGATTTTTGGTGTTTCTAAGTGAGGCAGCTTAGGTAGATGATCAGGATGGTTCAAAGACTAAAAAGAAACAAGAATGAGTAGATATTAAATTGGCACTATCTGGTGAATTTTTAGGTGGTGATCCCCAGTAAGGCACTTGGGACAAAAACTCTGGAGAGGGTTGGGCTGTCATTGGAGACTGAGGAATCCTGTACACTGGTGGGCTTGCTCAAAGAGAACATACAAGAGAGGGAAGGGTGGAAGATAGAATCACTGGCAAAGAGGCAATTTGAAAGTCACAACTCTTCAAAGTCACAAATGCCTTTTTCAGTGTTAATAAATGACTTGAAGGAGGTAATTATTCAGTGTGTCTGAGACAGTTTCCTTTGAGAGTTCCATTTCTACCACGTATAGACGCTGGTATCCGGAAGAATATGAATTTGCACCAAAGAAGGCTGCTTCTCACAGGTAAGACGGGGTCTCCAAGTACGTGCCAGACTGATAACAGAATTCCCAGTTTTGGGCTGTTTGAAATAATATCTCCTTCTCAGAGAAAGATAAAGGTTGACCAGCAGAAAAGATACCTTTCTTTAGTTAAGTCTGGTGGAGATTCTAGATTCCGTTCTTAGGATTATCTAGAGTATCCCTTGTTTTTGTATTAACTTGATGTGTAGATATGATGATACAACGTGTTGTCTTTCTAGAAGTGAGCAACATTAATTTTCTTCTTGCAGAGGATATAGGACTTGGAATTAGGAGATTTTGAATTCTCTTGTATAGTAGTTACAGATGGACACTCAGTTGTTTTTTGTTTGGTGTGTTCACAGCGTTGGCATGAAGTATTTTTGCACAAGAAATTTAAAGGTTGGATGCATCAAGTGTTCTTTATCATTTCATTTATATTACCTATTTTATTTTTGAGCTGTTTAGAAACATAAAATGTGGTGGGAGATTTAGTGTTCAGCTTCTAAAGATAGTCTTCTGTTCTTTTTGCTAGTCCTGGGGCTTGAACTTGGGACCTGGGTGCTGTCCCTGAGTTGTTTTTGCTCAAGGCTAGCACTCTACCACTTAGCTACAGCACCAATTCTGGCTTTTTCTGAGTAGTTTATTGGAGATAAGAGTCTCATGGACTTTCCTGCCCAGGCTTGCTTTGTACCACAATCTTTAGATCTCAGCCTCCTGGGTAGCTAGGATTACAGGCCTCTGTTGCCTGGCTCTCTAAGGGTAGTCTTCCAAGGATAGCATCATACAGTCAGGGCAAGACCAGTCCTCAAGCTTAGAAGCCTGGCATCCTCCTGGGTTTTTACTGGGCATGCCTAAAGAGTAGTTCAACTCTGCCTGAAACAGATGGGGTTTGGTAGCGTTGGGGTGTTTTAGCTTTTAGCAAGGCAATAGTCTTCCTCTATTGTTTATGTTAGGTAATGTCACTCTTGGTGAGGTTTCAGGAGGTTTTCCATGTTGAAACACACAGTCATTTCGGTGAAGAACTAGAACTATGGATCTTTTTATTTGTCGGTCATGGGGCTTGAACTCTGGGCCTGAAAGCTGTCCCTGAGCTCTTCAGCTCAAGGCTAGCAGTCTTACTACTTGAGCCACTGTGCCACTTCTGGTTTTCTGAGTGGTTTATTGGAGAAAGAGTCTCACAGACTTTCCTGCCCTGGTTTTGAACCACGATCCTCAGATCTCAGCCTCCTGAGTAGCTAGGATTACAGGCATGAGCTACCACCACCAGCTTACTATGGATATTTTTATAAGATGTGAAATGTGGATATTTTTACCAAATGGTATAACTCATAACTACCTAGCCTCATGTCAGGCTTTTGCCACAGAGTTGTTTATAAAAGTACTTCAGGATTTGAAGTCCATTGTAGATGTTAACATTGGGTGTGAATTTGTGTATGTCTACTTAGGCAGAGGCTGTGTTTTTGAAAGCCTTTAGCTCTGTACCATATCTCTAGGACCTGAGAAGAAAGCAGATTTTTGACTTAGTTACAGAAGTACCTGTGATAAAACTTGCAGTAAACTTTGTACAGTTCTCTATCAGAGGCCTCTGGCCCATTGTTCAGAGATTAGTGATTTAGTTGAACGTTATTCTAACAATGTTGGTTATTTGATTTCTCATACTATAGTAGATAAAACAGCATGTTGGAGAGGAAGGGTTGTCAGCTGGAGAGGGGTGGCCACTGATTACAGCACACTCACCATGCGAAGGGGGTAGAACCTCCTTATGGCTGTTTACTGTCTGAGCTGATTGTTGATATTTCTTGCAATGACTGAGTCATGAAGGATGTTCAAGTATATTTGGGACAGGGACATTATTTAGTATTGGGCAGTGTTTCATGAACTGTTAATAAGTATCCCATAAAGATGGTCCATTAAGTTTTAGAAATATTGTATAGATGTCTAGCTTCATTGTACACATTATTAGTTTATTAAATGTTTCACAGAAAACTCCTGAAAATACATGTTTAATCTAGCTTTTCTTTATTTGTCCTTGAACTCCCTTCCCCCCAGGGACCAGGGAGGGAAATTCCATCATTACCTTAGAAAACAGTTTTGGAAATTTTAATCTATATAAAATAATGAAAATATTTTGTAAAAAAACAAAATACTTAAAATGGCTTTGCCAAGAAAGACCCACTTCTTTGTGATGCCAGATAGTTGGATTTGCAGTAACTCGTTGTCCCTAAGTTATTTATTTAAAAAGAAAAAGTTATGTTTACAGAATAATTTTCATTGCCTGTGTTTGAGTGTGGTGTGTTTGCTTGTAGGGCCCTTGATGACATTAGTGAAAGCATCAAAGAGCTTCAATTTTACCGAAATAACATCTTCAAGAAAAAAACAGATGAGAAGAAGAGGAAAATCATAGAAAACGGGGAGAATGAGAAGACAGTGAGTTGACGCTGGTTCTTGGCCGCTACAGCAAAGTTCTCTGGAAGCGCCTCTAGTGGTTTCTTTCCTTTTTTTTTTTCTTCTTTTTTCTCTATGCTGATATGCCGGCACAGCACCTTCTTTTAGTTAACTTGCATCTCCAGATTACTCTTCTCCTCTTCACACCCCATTATGATACAGCAGCTCCTGTGTGAGCACCAGGCTATGCCCATCCCTTGGTACACACCTGCGTTTGCTTTAGATCATTTCTTTTGTTTAAAAATAAATAATAAAGCTAGTTCTATTGAAATGCAAACTCTGTGTACCATCTATTCTTTAGTGGTTTAGTCACTGGGGGAGAGGGGACAATGGCCCCATTCTTCTCCTGTATTTATGGGTTACTGTATTTAAAAAAAATTAAATAGTTGTTTAAAGGGCTTTAATATTTAATATGTACGAAAAATGGCCTTTAAAAGAAGTGGTATGCTAATGTTTAAATCCTCACAATGTAATTGGAATGTTTCTTATGTCTACTAGGAAGCACACTTAACTCTCTTTTGCTTTACAAGTCCACAGCTTAGGCTGAAGCAGTGGATTTGGGCTGATGGTTATCTAGACTGCTCTGGAATAGACTTTTACTGGCTTTCATGAAATCCAAGTGCGATTAGAGGTTCTCTAAGGGACCTCCAAGGTTTGGTTCACTGACTGGGTGATATGTTCAGGCAATCAGCACGCCAGGGTCCCAGAATGTGAATAGCTGATGCTCTGGGCCTGCTGGCTGGCATGTAGCTGTGATGGGATTGCAGTCGGAATGGATTCCTCCCAAGTTGATGCAACCTAGACTGCAGCATAAGGTGAGTGTGCTGGGTGCTGTGGAGTCATGGGAACACAGGGCTCACTGTGTATACCTCACTCTGACAAATGTCCTCTGAAGTTGAGGAATTTGAATAGGGGAATTATGCTCTCATGGAGAACTAACCCTAACGGAAGAGGAGACTTCTGTGATCATCTCAAGTTGCATCCCTACTCAATCATAAGATAACGCAGTAATACAGTCCTCATGTGTGATCGTTACAGATACAGACTGGAGAAGAAGAATCTTACAGTCCTTTTCCTTGAGTAAAACTTGTCCTAATTTGTGTCACTTACGTAACAAGCGAATAAGTGGAGAGAGCTATTTTAATGTAACTTTTTCCAAAGAAGAAAGTGAAGGCTTAGAATTCACATGTCTTAGTAAGTATGAGTGGATGAAAATTTAGGTCTGATGATTTTCCTGTGCTATTTCTCCTCTCTGGAATGGGATGGGGTAACATTAGTGGTTTGGAAAGCCAGACTGTGGGTAAATAGAACAGGGATTTTGAATCAACCTGTGGGTTCAAATCCAAGTTCTTTGATGTATTCAAGGATGTTGGATGTTGGTAAATTCATTTGTCTGAGTCTCAGTTTCCATTTCTATAAAGTTAATAATGGTTCCTAACACAAAGAATTGTTAAATACTGTGGTTCTGAACTTATCCCTTAGGCCACCATGAGCACGTTTTGTTTTGGCTGCTCCTGGGGTGTGAGCTCAAGGCCTCATACTCGCTCAGTTTTGTATGTTTGGCTGTCACTCTTCAAGTGGAGTCACAACTCCAGCCTTGCTTTTCACCAGTTATTTTGGGGATCAAATATTTTGGACTTCCTGCCCTGGCTGGCTTCCAACCTTAATCCTTAGATCTCAACTTCCTGAGTAGCTAGGATGATAGAGATGAGCCACCAGGAGCACCTTCAATTAACATCCAATGTTTATCAAGGATTTGACTCACCTCCAGGAGGTTTATTCTTCATTGTGATTGGTTAGTGTTGATCACGGGGCATTATCTTAATGTAGTGTTCATTTAATGCTTTTGAAGTGAACTGTGGGAAAGGTCACAAACAACAGTGTGCCCTTGACCTGACTTAGTGTTTCCAGCTAAAATTTTGTCAAGATGGTCTTTTTGCTTACTTCAGCTCTCAGGAATGTTGTAAAGTATTGCAGAAATAGATGTGAAGATGCTGGTCCGGGGAAAGAGAGTCCTAGGGACCAGACACTGCTCTGTGCCTGAGAATTTTTCCACACACCCTGGTAAATGAATATATCAGTTTTTTTTTTAAACTATTGAACCGTGCCATTCAGATAAGGACATTTCAGCTTCCAGTGAGAATTTTAAGTCTTTGTCATGGAATGGCCACTCTGGTGGCTGAATCCTCCATTTTGTACTTTCATTGTACAGTAGAGCTCTCTTGTCCTGCAGATGAAGCTTGGCATCCTAGCGAATGAGCAAGTCTGGTCTGATGCAGGTCTGTAGAAAGACATGATGTGCAGCGATTAGTTCATTATTTATTCTCCTGCTTAAAAAGAAGAAATGTAAATGTGTAGTGCTGGCACTTAGTGTTTCACAGGGGATTCTTGAAGCTATGAAGTGGTTTTTGTGAAATGAACTGCAGTACCAATTGGTTTTAAATATAACTTCAGCTTGAAAAACCCTGAGTGTGCTTGCTTAGCGGAGCCTGCCATTCCTTTGCTCCCGGGGCTGCTTAATGGTGGGGCTTCTGCCTGTGTGGTAATTATCCTGAAAACTTCATTCCCCAAGCCATGCAGATGTGTTTCCCCTGCAGTAGACTCAGAAGTGAATGAACTGGACTGTGCTGATCATCTTGTCCCTCATACTCCTTTCATGCTCCAGCCCTTGTCCTGAGTCTCAGCCAAAAGGCCTCCTTTTCCAGCAGTGGAGCCAGAGGAGATCAGAATGAAATCCAACATGCCTGTTTTCTTACTTACAAAACAATCTATTTTTAAACAGCTGACAGATTCATAGAAGAAATTTGCTCTTGGGCAAACGTAGTGTGTTTTTTTTTTAAATATCCATAAGCCGTAAAGAGAAAATAATAGCTAGTTGTAATGTTCGCATACAGTTTTGTCACACTGATGGCCGCGTGACCTGGGTCACTCCAGATCCCTCGCATTTTGAAATATTAATAATGATCTGAGACAGGGTTGTTGCCAGGATGAGCCATAGGTAGCAGATTGATGGGAGCAAAAGCAATTCTAGTTCTATCACTGTTAATGAGGGCCAAAAGAGTTGTGCTATGTATCTGTTGATAAATACTGTGGCTCTGCTATGACAATGGATTGCATTTTAGTTATGGGAACAAAGCCTTTAATTTACATGGTTCATTATAAACCTGTAGATCGCAGTGGTATATAAATAATAAGGAGCATTTCCTCCCGAGTAAAGGGACAATGTAGCTTGAATCCCCATAAGAAAGAATAGATGGTGTCTTCCAGTTGAAGAAGCCCATGCCTCATGCCTCAGTTACTTTCACAATCGACAGCTCACGTTGAACACAGGTTCAGCGAATGCAGGATTTAGCTTGGGCTGCGGGATAGTTTGTGCATTTTGATCATGCCATGGGTGATCTGGGATATAGAAAATGAGGGCTTCTGAAGGGGAATAGCAAATGAAAACGAGATTGAGAGCTGTGGAGAAGAAACAATGTTCTTTTGTGAGTGAAAACGTGTCATGAGCAGTCCGTGTGAGGGTCCAGGATCAGATACGTGAATTGGGTTGCACAATAATGTGAACGTGTGGCCTAGGTCATCAGCTGTGTGCTTGAATAAGACAGAATATGGTGAGTTTTATGTTTGTTTTTACCCATACACAAAACACACTTAGTTCGCCACAACCATTTTTGGAATGATCTTGTCTTAGAATCAGTGTGTAATGGGCACATCTTGGAGGAGCGGAACATAAACATGATGGATTAGAGCATCTAGAGTGAGACAGTTTTACTGCATGTTTCAAAGTGATTGTGTTATGTTATTTTTATTACTGTTTTGTTTTCTTTTAGTGACCTGCTGCAAGCACGATTTCTGAGTCAAGGCTAACAGTAAGAGAATTAAGATGTTCATGAAAATACACATGGAAAGGCTCACGGGATCTTCAGGCTTTATAATTTTTTTTGGGGGGGGGGACCTGGGCACTGTGCCTGAGTTACTTTTTATTCTACCATTTGAGTCACAGCGTCACTCCCGGCTTTTTCTGTTTATGCGGTACTGAGGAATTGAACCCAGGGCTTCATGCATGCTAGATAAGCACTCTACCAGTAAGCTACATTCCCAGCCCTGTTTTCTTTATTCTGTATTTACTGAATTAAGTTAATGAGACCTAGGTCATTCATGGCATGTTATTGGCTAATGGAAAATTGCTTTTTATTTCATATTATTCCCCATCTGTGATTCCATTCCCTGCCTCTCAATCCCTGCCATATTTAAACTGTTACTTCATACTACTCGTACTCTTGATAATACACAATAGTATGTGTGTATATTAAATTGGCACAAATGCTATTTATTTCTCTTAAATTAATTGCATTTACAAGGGCATATCTACCACTAAATAGGATTTTTGGTTTACACAATATTGAATGTTGAACTTTATTAAATGCCTTCCCTTTGTTTCTTGAGGTAATCATGTTTTCTTCTTTATCTATTCTTGTGCTAAAACACATGAAGATTTTTCCAGACATTAAGGTATCTTTATACTCCTGGAATAAACTAATTAAAGTATTGCTAGGGTTATTTCTTTATAAATATTTGGTTAGATTCTGCACTTGACTACATGGTCAGAGTGTGGTAGTTGATATTTAAGGGATTACCTTCCATGGTAATTTTCTTTTTTATATAATCCTCACCTGATTTTGTCCACCTGAACAATGAACTGGGTGTGGTTCAGTCTTTCTGAGTCCATTCATGTTACATAGAAATAATTGGTTCCAGGTTTGTAGGATTCCCTTGTAAGATCAGGCAGCTTTAAAAAAATTAGATTTTCAGATAACCTTCAATTTCTTTTGCCCTTCATTTCCCTATTCAGGTTTTCTATTTCATAATTAATAATTTTATATTTATTATATTTTCCTCAGTGTCCTTACTGTAGGTTTCCAAAAATATTTGAATTTAAATTCTTAGTAGAACTTTAAAGATCTTTACTTACATTATTTACATATTTATTTGCATTTTATTTTATTAATTTATTTATTTTGGTTAGTTGCCGGTCTTGAACTCTGGGCCTGGGCGCTGTCCCTGCGCTCTTCAGCTCAAGGTGAGTTCTCTACGTCTTGAGCCACAGTGCCACTTCCAATTTTCTAGTGGTTTATTGGAGATCAGAGTCTCATGGACTCTTCTGCCCTGGCTGGCTTTGAACTGCGATCCTCAGCTCTCAGCCTCCTGAGTAGCTAGGATTACAGGCGTGAGCCACCGGTGCCCAGCTTGCATTTTATTTTTATTGAAGTTTGCTTTCCTGATGCTATGTATACTAGTGGGTTTTTTTTTGTTTTTGTTTTTTGTTTTGTTGGTCATGAGGCTTGAATTCGGCCTGGGTGCTGTCCCTCAGCTCTTCAGTTCAAGGCTAGTACTCTACCACTTGAGCCATAGTGCCACTTCCGGTTTTTTGGTGGTTTATTGGAGATAAGAGTCTTATAGACTTTCCTGCTCGGGCTGGCTTTGAACTGCAGTCCTCAGATTCAGCCTCCTGGGTAGCTAGGATTATAGGCATGATACTAGTGGTTTTTTATTTTTATTTTTTAATTTGGTACAAGCTGATGTTTGCACTCTAGTGAGAGTACTTGTACTACTTGAGATACACATCAAGCTATTGTTTGCTATGATTATTTTTCTCATAGAGTCTGACATTCCCTCCCCCTTTACTCCTAGGTAGCCTGGGACTGTAACCTGTCTATGTTTCCTGTGTTGCTGTGATCACAGGCTCACATACACCCAGCTTATTGATCAAAATTGAGTCTTGCTAAATTTTTGCATGGGCTGGCCTTGAACCATGATCTTTCCAACCTCTGCCTCTCAAGTACTATAGTAGTTTTTATTATTGTTGTTGTTGAAGAAGCTTCTGGTGCTATGACTCTGTACCAGTGTATTATTTGTATTCATGTTCTGCCCTTCACTGTTTCCTTCTTTCTTTTCTCCTTGGGTGGGCAGTGGTCCCCAATCTTCAATTTTGTTTCCATGGTTCAGTTACTCATGGGCAAGAAGAAGAGAGCTGAGTACAGAAAGTATTTCGAGAAACATTATAACGTATTATTATGACTGTTATAAATGATTATCTCTTAGTATGCCTCATTTATAAATCTAAATTTTATTATAGGTATGGACTCAAAAGAGAAAGCGCTGTGTGCAGGGTTGGAACTGCCTGTGTTCTCAGACATCTCCGGGGTTCTTGGAGTGTGTTCTCTGTGAACAGGAGGAAGTGCTGTGTTCTTAGCTCATTTTCAGCTTATATTCTGATTAATCACAGTTTTTCTCCTTTTCCTCCTCACCCCCAGGTCCTGCACTTTCTCGTGACTTGTCAGTTTATAGTTGGTATTCTACCATGAGCCACAGCTCCGCTGATTGGAGTCTTAGACCTTCCAGCTCAGGCTGGCTTTGAACCATGATTCTTAGATCTCAGCCTCATGAGCTGCTAGCATTAAGACATGTGAGCCACCGGTACCTCATTTCAAGCAGCTTTTTCAAGTAGAATACGGTTCCCAATAATCTCAGCATCAGCTTTTCTTTCAGTCACACAATGAAGAGTTAAATATCAGAAGACTAATCATTGAGTGTTCTATGAGAATGATTCAATTAAACCATAAATCAGATATTTTGAATTTGCACATTTGTACAACTAAAGATAATTTTTAAATTTTTTTTAAATTTAAATTTTTATTTTTGTTGGTCGTGAGGGCTGAACTCTAGGCCTGGGCGCTGTCCCTCAGCTCTTCAGCTCAAGGATAGTGCCCTACCACTTGAGCCACAGCGACACTTCTGGCTTTTTTCTGCTTATGTGGTGCTGAGGAATCGAAACCTGGGCTTCATGCATGTGAGGCAAGCACTCTACCACGGAGCCACCTTCCCAGCCTTAAAGATAATTTTTAAAAGACAATTTTTTAAAGTTAAAATAAACCCTAAACATCAGTATCTAAAGAGTAACTGAAAGCTGGGCACCAGTAGCTCACTCCTGTAATCCTAGCTGCTCAGGAGGCTGAGATCTGAGGATCGCAGTTCAAAGCTAGCCCAGGCAAGAAAGTCCATGAGACTCTTTATTTCCAATTAATCACCAGAAAACCAGAAGTGGCACTGTGATTCAAGTGGTAGAGCGCTAGCCTTGAGCTGAAGAGCCCAGGGATAGCGCCCAGGCCCAGAGTTCAAGTTCAAGCCCCACAACGGATCCCATCTCCCTCCCCACCCCCTCATCCCCCAAAAAAGATTGTCATAGGGTTCCAAATAAGTCAGGTCACAGAAAAAAAAAAGTAGAAATTAGAAAAGTATTTGAAATATATTGTGGAAATAGCACATATAAAAACTTTAAGATCACAGTTAATGAATGCTTTGAACATTACAGCTATAAATCTTTAGGGAGAAATAAAGGTGAACAGAATAATAAAGTTATGGGCAAAAATGAATGAAATAGTAATAAAACTGACAAACATTTGGCAAGAAGGCTCGAGGAAAAAAAGACAGAACGGTTGGTAGAAATGGAAAGACCTCGAGGGTCCTTTGGAACAGCAAAAGGTAAAGGCCCCACACTCTAACTCTATGGTGACCCGTTGTCCCTGCCAAGGAGCCAAAAAAAAGTCTGAGAGGACCAGTAGTGGAATGAGGACACCGCAGCTACTTCCCGGAGCTGTTTGGTGTTCTCTGAATAGTTAAAACATTTATCCGCTCATTTTATCAAGCACTTCGGTTTCCAGGTGCAGGCACAACTTGTAAATAGATAATGCGAAGTTAATAGCAGCATTATTTACTGAAACAAAAAGCCCGGGAACATTAAATAAAACGTATTCTGAAATCAGTCCTAGCCATCCAAATGAGTGTGCTACTTACATCTATATGGAGAAGTTCCAAAAGGTGGAAAAACAGAAAGATGTCACTTGTCAAAGTGAGCATCATACTCCCTGGGGAACATGTGTATATCTGTTTGGGATATCGTTCAAGAGATATCGTTGATGAGGTAGGCTGGCACGGAGAGCACAGGTGCACAACAATGCCAGCTCTCCAATTGGTTTGAGTAAAACATAAAAGAGCCAGGTGTTGGTGGCTCACAGCTAGACCCTTTAACTACTCAGAGGCTCTACTATGAGGCTCCAGGTTCAAAGCCAACCTAGGCAGGAAAGTGCATGAGATTCTTCCCATTTAACCCCCAAATGCTAGAAATGGAGCCTATAGCTCAAGTAGTAGGTGCCAGCCTTGAGCAAAAAATCCTAAGGAACAGGCCCAGGTCCTGAGTTCAAGCCTTGGTACTTGGTATCAGCACAGAAAACAGTAACGATAGCTTGCATGAACCAATGATCAAAATGCCATGAAACGAGTTATGAGCTCAATACACCCTGAGAAATAATTTAGTATATTGACATAGGGGAAAAGTTCTGTGACCATCTTCATAGGTGTAGAAATGAAGTTTTAGAAATCAATATTCATTCATAATTGATGGAAAATAAACAAGGAAAACAAAGGAATTAACATGGCCATGGTTATCTACAGATACTACTTCAACCATTAGACCTTTTTTTCTCTTTTTGGAAATCGTGAGGATTGAACCCAGGACCTCATTTACCTCATCTAGACTCTACTAGTTGACCCATACCCTAAGTCCTTTTTCTTTTGGTGGTATCAAAATTTGAGTTCAGGTCCTTGCACTTGATTGGCAAGCCTCCTATTGAGCCACACCCCCAGTCATTTTTATTTTTCAGATTGGGTTGCATGATTTTTGCTCCAGACAGCTTTGAACTGCCATCTCCTATCTGCCTTTCCTCTGTAGCTGGGATTACAGGCTTGTACCCTACACCTGTTCTCTGTGATAGGGTTTGTTCATTTACTTGGGTGGCTTTGAACCATGGTCATCTTGGGGTCTGCCTCTTTATTATTTTTTATTTTTATTTTATTTGTACTAGTCAGGGCTTGAACTCAGGGCCTGGGCACTGTCCCTGAGCTGCTTTTGCTCAAGGCTAACACCTTACTACTTGAGTCACAGCACCACTTCTGGCTTTTTCTGTGTATGTGGTACTGAGGAACTGAACCCAGGACTTCATGCGTGCTAGGCAAGCACTCTACCACTGAGCCACATTCCCAGCCCCTATTTTATTTTATTTTTTTTTTGAGAGAAGGTCTTGCTACCTTTGTCTAGTCTGGTCTTTAACTCAAGATCCTCTTGCTAGTACCTCCCAGTGCCTGGGATTACAGTTATGCAACACCATTTCCAGTTTAGGCAGCATTATTATTTTTAATTTTGCCGGTTGTGGGGCTTGAATTCAGAGCCTGGGTGCTGTCCCTGAGCTTTTTCACTAAGATTAGGACTCTACCACTTTGAGCCACAGCACCACTTCCAGTTTTCAGGTGATTAATTGGAGAAGAGTCACATGGACTTTCTTGCCAGGGCTGGCTTGGAACCGTGATCCTCAGATCGCAGACTTCTGTGTAGCCAGGATTATAGGATTGAGCCACCGGTGCCTAGCCTAGGCAGCATTCTTAATGTTGAGGGTTCAAAATATTCTTAGGAGACTGGAAACTTGAAAAGTATGCCCAGTATTTGTGCTGTTTATCATCGCCTGGAGATATTTATGGCAGTGAGTCAATAGAGACATTGGAGATGCTGGGGTTGGGAGGAAAGTAACAAAACTCATTGTCCACAGGTGATGTGGTCATATGGGTGATTTTTTGGAGGGGGGCATCCCAGAAGGATTCCTATCTTCTTGAAATAGGAATTTAAAAGTTGGTTTTTAAAAGCCAAGAGGCAGAAGATAGTTGCATTATAATACAATAGCAAACATCTCATGTACCATTCACAGCAGCATAGAAAAATATGGCACACGTAGGAATAAATTTAACATACAATACTCTTAAGAGAGAAAATGATTTTAAGTGGAGCAGTTATAAAGAAAGTAGGGGTCAAGCTCAGGTTAGTTCCTCCTCTCTGGGAGAGAAGACATTGGAAGAGACTTACACGAAAGTTTCCAAGGATTGGGCAGTATTTTCTTCCCACAAAATGTGATGTTTGCCCATGCATCTGTTTTCTTGTTACTAATCTTGCTCTTTATATTTAGGCTTTGTTTCCATAAATACATTATATGTTACAATAAAACTATGATTGAAGAGTTGGAATGTGATACTCCACAAAGGCCTTAGCAAATGCATGGTGTATAGGAAATACTCAATAAGCATTTATTATTCGTTGTTATTAATATAAAAATGTTTCCCTCTAAATGTAGCTGTGGTTGCATCCACAGATTTTTTTTTCAAGTAGTGCTTTATTTAGCTTGAAGTCTTTTAGAAATTCTCCTGCTTTTCTCTTTAAGATAGGTAGTATGGCCGGGCGCTGGTGGCTCACGCCTGTAATCCTAGCTACTCAGGAGGCTGAGATCTGAGGATCACGGTTCAAAGCCAGCCCGGGCAGGAGAGACCGTGAGACTCCTATCTCCAATAAAACCACCAGAAAACCGGAAGTGGCGCTGTAGCTCAAGTGGTAGAGCACTCGCCTTGAGCTGAAGAGCTAAGGGACAACGCCCAGGCCCAGAGTTCAAGCCCCACGACCGACAAAAAAAAAAAAAAAAAAGATAGGTAGTATGTTGTGGGTTGTATTTGAGTTTGGGGGCATATAGGATGGTTTAATCTATTTTTTCCCTCTTTTCTCTTAAAACAGTGCTGCAGTAGATTTCCAAAACAATCTCTATGAAGGTAATTTTATGACAGTTATTGAATAATTTTTTATTTGTGGCTTGAAACAACAAAATGTACCCAGATGAATAAAAATACCTTTATTGAAGTTCCTGCAGTGAAAATAATTTTGGTATTACAATTTGAAATGCTGTTCTGTTCCCCCTTTGTCTGTTACAGCTTCAATTTTAGTGTCTATTTCTGATCGCCTGAGGTTTCTTAGTGATACACGCATAATCATATCACAGAATAGACTATATTTTTTTTGTTTATGTGTGTTGTTCAGTATTAATTTAGGTTGCCACTTGCAGTGTACATTTCCTTGTCTCTTGGTGGGTAATATTGGGAAATATTCAACAATAGTACTTGGTAATTTGAAAAGATTTTTTTTAGCTATATTCATTCCTTTTAAGTAAAGTTTAACTTTTTTTCCTTTTGTTCAGTTGTTACATTCTCTATGAATTTTTATATCCTTTACTGATTTTCTGTTGTGAACACAGTGTTTTTTTTAAAGACTTAATTTGTAAAACCAATTAACAAGAACATTTATATAAAGAGAGTACCAGTCCTTATTGCAATTGCCCTCTTTCAATTTAGTATTTGCTTTTCAGTTGTAATTTTTTTTTTTTTTGGACTGTTCTTCTTTCCATCCTTCATGAGCACATATCTCTGGCCTTCTTGCTTTCTTTTTTTTTTTTTCTCTTTGCCAGTCCTGGAGCTTGAATTCAGGGTCTGGGCACTGTCCCCGAGCTTCTTTTGCTCAAGGCTAGCGCTTGAGCCTCAGCACCACTTCTGGCTTTTTCTGTGTATGTGGTACTGAGGAATCGAACCCAGGGCTTTCTGTATGCTAGGTAAGCACTCTACCACTAAGCCACCTTCCCAGCCACCTCTTCCTGGTTTCCTGGAGCAGTTTAGTGTTCAGTTATCACAGGGAGAAGATGCTCACGACCCAGTGATGGTTGGGAGTCCAGATTGCAGAACTGAGTTAGAGGCTTGAAGCCCACCAGTTCTGATCTCAATGGTTTCCTAAGACAGTGAATGTCACCTCTGTTCATACAACTTTGGTATAATATATAACTCTGAAATATTATCTCCCCTGTGATGCAATAATAACCCCACATTTAAACATGTCAAGAAAAATGTTCTACTTCCATGTAATTTTTATCTCAAGTGACTTCATACTCTGCACAACTTTTATCGCGAAGTTCAAAGGAATGTATCTATCTATAGTTAAAGCATCATGTTAACGTTTCTCAGAAGTCAGAGCTTTAGAAATTTAACTTACACATGGATCTATAAACGGCTAGCATTTTTATGCTAGTAAAAGTGTTTTGGGACATGTTTTCAAAAACATGTCTTAGCTACTGTGTTTATAAGCACATTGTTTTTCTATTAAAATTTGATGTGTTCCACATTTATTTATTTATTTCTGAATAAAGCCAAATCTTTTTTCAGGGAAAAGGGACTATTTTTTTTTTTTGTGGGGTCCAATCATGGGGCCTGAACTCTGGGCCTGGGCGCTGTCCCTCAGCTCTTCAGCTCAAGGCTAGTGCTCTACCACTTGAGCCACAGCACCACTTCCAGCTTTTTTCTTTTTGCTTATGTGGTACTGAGGAATCGAACCCAGGGCCTCATGCATGCAAGACAAGCGCTCTACCACTGAGCCACCTTCCCAGCCCCCAAAGGGACTGTTTTTAACATCTACCCTAAAACTATGTAGAACAGAGGCGTAGGAGGCCTTCCCAGGCTTCCCCACATGTCTCAGCTGCTCAGTATGGTCACAAACTAGAACAGTTCCTCATGGTTCCAGAAGTGAAGAGGCCATTGTAGGCCACGGTACTGGAGAATATCTTCTGTAATCATAATCGCGATCACACTGTAATACAGGAGGCCCCAGGTTGAAAGAAGACATTAGGACTGGCTTTTTGAAAACTTACTTCCCAGAGGCAATCATGGGAGAGAGCCACTGAAATGATAATCCCTTCAAAAGAGGAGAGGAGAGTTGGTGAGTGTAATGTGGGTCAGAAAAGGCAGATCTGTTTTCTGTCAGGGCTGAGTGGTTTTGATCTTGCATCCTCTGGCATTCTATGTCAGTGATGGTTCAGTGAGTGCTCTTGGTTTTGTGCATCTTTTGTACCTTAGCATGGTTGCATGTCTTCTTTGTTTCAATATCAGCAGCTGGTATTGACAGTTTTTTAGAATAATTTTATTGAGATTTAAGTGATTACATAAATCTCACAGTATTGTGGGATAGTGATATTTAAAGTCCCAAAGACATTTTAACTTTCACGAGGCAAATTGTCATTATCATGGCCTATAAAGTTTGTGCATTCTATAAAACTTTGACAGTACAACTATTTCTTCCAAATCAGGTGATGTGTATATTTATTTCCTTTTGCTTAGTGTAAGCTGTTCCCTCTCATTCCCTCCTTCCCATCAATGCCCTTGAGTTGTTTAGTTCATTTTCATCAATGTCCAGTGCAGCTGACGGACCCCTCTGTTGTATTTTTTTCCCATTTCCCTCTGATTCTGTGTCCTCCTCCTAGCTTCCTTCAGATGTACACATGTTTATACCATTATATAAGGTCAAGAACATGGCAGTTTGGTCTTTTTTATTGTTAAGTAGCACTTCATTGTATGGTTTTACCACAATTTGTTTATCTATTGCCTTTTTGATGGATATTTGGATTGTTTCTAGATGTGGGCTGTAATAAATAAAGATAGCATGTTCAGTTATGAACAAGTAAGTCTTTGAATGGGCATGTGCTCTTGTTTCTTGGGAGAAAAATACCTAGGAATGGGATCTCTGGATCATAAGGTAAGTATATATCTAACATTTTGAGAAACTACGGTTTTCTGAAGTTGTTTTTCTGTTTTCCATTCCCATTGCCTATGTAGAGAGTTTAGTCGCTCCATACTTTCACCAACCATTTAGTATGGCTAGCCTAAATTCTTTAGAATTTTAATCTATCTTAGTAGCTGTGTACTGGTAACTTGTTATATTTCTAATTTGTATTTTCCTAATGCAAATGACAAATGATGTTGAGTATTATTTCTTGGGCTTATTTCTATCCAGGTATCTTCATTGCTGAGGTATCTGTGCACATGTTTTGCCTTTAAAAAAACTGGGTTGTGTATTCTCTAGAGGAAGATGACCAATGGTAGGGCAGGGGAGAGTTGTTTTTGCAGAACTGGCTTATGGGGCTGGCATGTCTGAAAGCCTCAGGAGGCATGCAGACAGATTAGGTCAGCCATTGGCATGGTTTCAAATCCAAAAGCTACCTCCATTTTCAGGAGAAAAAACTTTATTCTCTTAAAGTCTTCAACTCACTTGATGAAGCCTGCCCATATTCCATAAATTACCTTTATTCAAAGACTACTGATTTAAACAATGACAACAACAACCAAATCTTTCACAGTAACATCTAGACTGCTGTCTCAGTTGAGCCTGAGGACCAGGCCCTGCCACACTGACATAAAACCAAGTTTCAAGGGCTTTGATGAGGGTACTTTTCATATTCTGGATTTGTAGTTGGCAAACATTTTCTCTCAATTTTACTTGCATTCTTATTCCATTAGAGTGTTTTTCTAAGAGAATTTCTTAATTTTGATGTGGTCCAGTTATCAATATTTTCTTCTATGGAACAAAATTTTAGTCTTAACCAGACTAAAAGCATAAAGATTTTATCTTTTGTTTTTCCCTAGAGTTTGTATAGTTTTAGGTTTTACTCTTACGTGTATGACATTTTGCGTTAATTTGTATGTGTGTGTGCGTGCGCACATGCGTGCATGCATGTGAACATGTATATATACATGTGCTGGTATTGGGGCTTGAACTCAAGGCTTTGACCTCTCCCTTGACTTTTTCCCTCATAACTGGTGTTTACCACTTGAACCATACCTCCAGTTCCCCATTTATATATAAGATCTGAGTTAAAGTTGACTATTTCTGTATGAATATTCAATTTGTTTCATTACCATTTATCAAAAAGCAGTAGTTTCTTTTTTTTTGTACAAAAATGTGCAAGAAGCTAGGCACTGGTGGCTCACACCTGTAATCCTAGCTACTCAAGATGCTGAGGTCTAGGATCATGGTTCAAAGCGAACCCAGGCAGGAAAGTCTATGAGACTTATCTCCAAGTAACCCCTAAAAAACCAGAAGTGGGGCTGAGGTTCTAGTGGTAGAACATTACTAGCCCTGAGCAAAAGAAATATAGGGACAGTACCCAGGCCCAGAGTTCAAGTCTCAGGGCTGGAGCACACACGCACACACATATACATACACACAAAGTGCAAGACATGTATAAGGAAATACATATAATTATAATGTACCTTCATTTAGAGAGTAGGAAATCCTATGCAGTTTTTCCCCAAATATGTGGGGAGTGGAGTCCTGATTCTTAATTGACAGCTTCTAAACACGGGGTAGAGGGATGGAGCTATGTTTTTGTCTGTTGAGACAACCATAACCTTGCTGTCGACTGTAGTTTACTGCTTGCATTTCTGGAGGCAGGGGGCACAAAGTGCTGGAGTTTGGGAAAATAGAGACTGCCCACTCCCAGATTCACATACCTTTAGTGTTTCTTCCCAAGGTTCAAGGGACAGCTACCACTGCAGACTCATGACATTCATCCAGTCCTGAGAGCGCCACCTACTGGCAGGTAACTGTCCAAGAGCAAGTAACGAATGATTTGCTCTCCCAGGCCAAGTCTTAGCCTGTCATTCTGTCATGACCGGTTTTGTCTTGTTTGGGAAATACTAGAGAAGATTTTCTTTAAAAAAAATTGTAAATCTATTTTCAAATAATATTTCTGGTACTTACTTCAAAGGGGGCTTTACATTTATTTTAATTGCTTCTCATAATTACACATATTTATAGAGTACGGTGTGATATTTTGGTTCATGTATATAATGTGTGAGAAAGCTGGGTAATATGCATATCCACCGCCTCAAACACTCAGCATCTCTTTTTGGGAATGTTCTATTTCTCTCTGGGATATTTTGAGATGTGCAGTGAATTATTTTTAACTATAGTCACCTTACTCTGCTATACATAACTCCTCCTATCTAACTTCAGCTTTCTACTTATGAGCCAACCTCTGCCTCTTCCTCCCCTTGCCCACCAGGAAGTTTTTGTGCAAACAGCTTTGGAGTGCTATTCTTTTTTTGCAGCAGGATATCTGGGTAAGAGGCATGTGGCATTGGTGTAACTGAGGATCAATGGGTAACAGTCACAACCTGCTGATTCTTCGGAGGAAAGGAAGGTTATTAGATGACGAAGCGTGTCAAGTTTCACTGCACATCTCTCTCCACACCTGACTTTCCCCAGGTCAGACTTGGGATAGGGATTAAATCTGATTGGATTAGGTAAAGCATATGCAGTTGTCCTGTCTCCTTCCTAAACAAGTTTAGATGTTCACTCTCTCAATATTCTCTTCTTCAGAACGGGCTCCACAAGTGTAGATATTAAAAGAAACTTTGCAGTAGGCAACGGTGTGTGGTATCAGTGAAATGACAGGTGACATTTGTTGGGTATCTTTGACAGACCCTGGACGTGTTTCATTTCACCTGTGTGAAAGGATAGGGCCATGCAAACTACACTATGCAGAGGAATGGAATCATCAATGGGAAAGATTGTCATCTGTCTATGACCTTTAAACTTGTTTGCTAACATACTCAGAACTTTCATACTGCTATTTATGTATTTAGAAGTGAAAAAATGGCAAGGATAATATTTATAGTATATTATTGAAAGCCTAAACATTGGAAGTTAACATAATCATAAAAAAAAAAAAAACTAATCAAAAATAGTCTAAGGGGCCGGCACTGGTAGCTCGCTCATGCCTGCAATTCTAGCTACTCAGGAGGCTGATACCTGAGGATCTCAGTTCAAAGCCAGCCCGGACAGGAAAGTCCATGAGACCCTTATCTACAATTAACCACCAGAACACCGAAGTGGTGCTGTGGCTCAACTAGGTAGAGTGCTTGCCTTGAGCTGATGAGCTGAGGGACAGCGCCCAGGTCCAGAGTTAAGCCCCATGACTGACAAAAAAAAGAAAAAATTACCTGGCGCCAGTGGCTCATGCCTGTAATCCTAGCTACTCAGGAGGCTGAGATCTGGGGATTGTGGTTTAAAACCAGCCCAGGCAGGAAAGTCCATAAGACTTATCTCCAATAAACCACTAGAAAACGAGAAGTGGCGCTGTGGCTGAGGCGGTAGAGTGTTTGCCTTGAGCTGAAGAGCTGAGGGACAGCGCCCAAGCCCAGAGTTTTAAGCCCAATGGCCGACAAAAAAAGAAAAGAAAAAATTAGTCTGAGGGGCTGGGAAGGTGGCTAAGTGGTCAAGTGCTTGCCTAGCATGCATGAAGCCCTGGGTTTGGTTCCTCAGTATCACATAAATAGAAAAAGCTGGAAGTGGCTCTGTGGCTCAAGTGGTAGAGCACTAACCTTGTACAAAAAGTAGCTCAGGGAGAGTGTCCAGCCTCATTACTGTTTGTGCTGATCCTTTCTCCCATTGAACCAACTTCTGTCATTTTATCACCTCCTCTTTTAATATTGCGAAAGAAAACTATCTCCAAGAGTTGATTTCATGTGAGGTGTGTGCTGGTGTCATTTCCTCTGCGACACCTTCGTCCCTCTATAATAGCTTCTTTCCACAAGTTGGCCACAGTTTTCCCCAGGCTAGAATCTGGTATCTTTCCGGCCATGGCCTTGTCTGTAATTCCCACAGTCAGCTTTCCTACGGTGCCTTTTATAAATGTTCAGTTTGAGTTTCAGTTGAGCAAACCCACTTTCTGATTCTTTACTGCACTTTCCTCTCTGCTGGCTTTATCATTTGTAACCAGGAGTTCTAGGCCACACGCCCAACTCAAGTGGCCCCATATTTCAGGTCCAGACACGTATGCCAATACTCCTAAAGCTCGTGTCTGCACAGAAGCTGGGCTGAAGTGCTTGCTTTGCCCCTCTGATGGCTGCTCCATGTGGCAGTCATCTCTTTTCACTGTCCTTCCCCACTACTTATTTATCTGGAGTATTGGTCTGCCCTTTGTTATCCAGTGATACCTAAGAGGAGAATCTGTCCCTTTTTCATAGAGCTCAGAAAACTGGTTTGGCTAACAAAATGGTGTTTTATCTTCAGTGATGATCTCAGGAAGAGTGATATCCAGCACAACAGACATAGCTGCACACCTGTAATTCTAGCTACTCAGGAAGCTGAAATCTAAGAATTGTGCTTTGAAGCCAGCCCAGGCAGGAAAGTCCCCAAGACTCCAATTAATCACAGAAAAAGCCAATGTAGCTCTGAGGCTCAAGGGGTAGAGTGCTAGCCTGGAGAACTAAGAAGCCTTATTGAGTGGCTGGCCTACATCATCTGAACACTATAATCTTTGCACAGTGATGAAATTCACAGTAGTACCATTCTCAGAACCTACCCCTGTTGTTAAGCAGTACATGCCAGTCTGTAGAAGTTACATTTTTCTTTTTGATTGAATTAATATAGAAATTACACATGCATTTCTAAAATGAGAAAGTATAGGGGCTGGGAAGGTGGCTCAGCGGTAGAGCACTTGCCTTGCATGCATGAGGCCCTGGGTTCGATTCCTCAGCCCCACATAAGCAAAAAGAAAAAAGCCGGAAGTGGCGCTGTGGCTCAAGTGGTAGAGCACTAGCGTTGAGCTGAAGAGCTGAGGGGCAGTGCCCAGGCCCAGAGTTCAGGCCTCACGACCGGACCAAAAAAAAAAAGAGAAAGTATAGCGCAGGACATATTAAAAGAAGTCTTACTCCTGCTTTTATGCTTTTATGAATGACTTTTTAAGTTTACTTTTGATTTATCTTGTGGTTGTGTGTTATTGTTGCTAGCATAACTAAATACATTTAACTATAGCCTTTTTTTTATTACCCCAGAAGTTGCATAATACATATCTTGCAACATTCTTTTCTAACACTATGTCCTAGGGACTACAACGTTGTAGTTAATCATGCGTCCCTTCCTCTCAAAATAGCATTTATTTATTTATTTTTGGGTCTGGTCGTGGGGCCTGAACTCTGGGCCTGGGCACTGTCCCTCAGCTCTTCAGCTCAAGGCTAGCGCTTTACCACTTGAGCCACAGTGCCACTTCCGGCTTTTTTCATTTTGCTTATGTGGTGCTGAGGAATCGAACCCAGGGCCTCAGGCATGCAAGGCAAGCGCTCTACCACTGAGCCATCTTCCCAGCCCCAGCATTTATTTTTTTTGTAGAAATGTATTATCATACTTCGTTTTTCCCATCTTCTCTTGAGGCATTGACTTGTTTTCCTTTTTTTTCATGATTACCAGTCATGTGACAGTAATGTTTTACTAGTTATTTGTTTGTTATCTCTAGACTGGGTCAAAAGGTAAACAAATTAATACATAATTTTTCTAAATATTACCAAATTTCCCTTCTTTGCGACTGTTCCATTTTGAATTCCTATCAGCAATACAGGAGGGAGCCTCTTTCTTCACAGCACTATCAACACAATATACTTTCTAGCCGAGATTCTTGCCAATCTGATAGATGAGAAGTAATTTCTCAGTCAGTGCAATTTTAGTATGTATGTTTTTCTATGCTTAAAGGCGGCTTTATTTTTTACTAAATTTCATACATTTTTTTTGCTAAGTGTCCTTTTGTTTTTAACCATAAAAAGTAATATTTAGAGCTGGGCACTGGGGCTCATGGCTGAGTTCTAAGGATTGCACTTCAAAGCCAGCCTGGGCAGGAAAATTTGTTAGACTCTTAATAAATACTAGTAATAACTACTTAAGAACTCTTAATAAACTACTCAGAAAAAGACAGAACTGGCACTATAGCTCAAGTGGTAGAGTTCTAGCCTAGAGCACAAAGAGGCTCAAGGACAGTGCCCAGGCCTTGAGTTCAAGTCCCAGCACTGGCAAAAAAAATAATAAAATATATATACACACATATGCATACATACACATGTATGTGTATGTATATGTGCATGTGCATATATATGTATGTGTGTATATATAGGCAAGAACACTACCACTAAGCCACACACACACATATATGTATATACATACACATATATATTTAGCTTATTTTTCTCTGTGTACTAGTACTCTTTATTACTTCTTTATTTATTTATTTTTAGGGCCGGGTACTCTTGCTTAGGTTTTTTGCTCAAGGCTGGCATTCTATCACTTGTCCCATACCTCTACTTTTTGCTTTTTGTTAGCTAATTTGAACTAAGAGTGTCATAGAATTTTCTGCTCATACTGGCTTTGAACCAAGAGCCTCAGATCTCACTCCCCTAAGTAGCTAGAATTACAAGTGTGAAGCACCAGTGCTTGGCTACTTTGAGATATAGGTTAAAGTATTTTTCTCATTTGTCATTAATTTTTTGATCTCGCTTATAATTAGAAGGGCACACTCATATACATTTCATTTTATTACTGGATTTCATGCAATCAGACTGAAGATGAAAAAGATTATTGTATTGCAAATGCCTTTTTATGGTTTTCATTTTCTTTAGTAGCGTAGTCTGATGATCAGTTCCTAATTTTAATGTGCTGCCTCCATGCCTGCTCCTCATGGAGTGCTCGGTACTCGGTACTGGGTCAGTTCTTAGGAAACCATTTTGTCTTCATACATGTCATACTCAAAACTAACCTGTCCTTTTTTAGGAAGAGAGACTGTCATTGTCAATATGTGCTTATTTCTTTCTGTTTGTGTCCCCTGAACGTTCCCCCTTTCTTGTCTATTTCTTATTTGAGAATTCTTTGCAGAGACATGGTATTTTTAATTGCTTTTGATTTCCCTCCTCCCTCACAAACCCCAGGCAAGATTAGAGCTAGAATGACAGACCCTCCAGAGTTCTGCTAGTTCCCTGAAGCACAGTCTTCCTTACTTGGGGGGTTGGAAAAGTACCTGAGAATTCTTCCTCCCGCCGTTGTAGCTGGGCAAAACTCATTTCTCTCCCCACCCCCTTGTCTGTAAACAATTTAATTTGTATCAGAATATAGTCATTGTCACTTGATTTATTATTATCTTGGGGCATCGATTTGGAGAGACAATAAAAATTGTACCGAGTTCAGAGTTTCAGGTTGATAGATAGGAGGGTTAAGTCACGTTGTTTTATGGCACAGAATATGGCTATAGATAATAACAACATTGGATAGCAACAAGAGACTATTTGTTCTCACCAAAGAAATAAAAGATAAAATATTAGAGAAGATGGGCATGCTAACTAGCCTCACTTATCTTTCCACAATATACTAATGTATGGTAAAATCACATTGTACCCCATAAACTTACACAGTGATTTGTTAATTTCAAACAAAACTTTTAAGAAAAGAATAGTACAAATTAGGTGGTGATGTAACTCTAAAGCCTCTGGTAACCTGATGTTTCTCAGGAATTGTTTGAGAGTCTTATTTTCTCCCATTTCTTGGAGATGGTAATCTTTTTTTTTTATTGTGAAAATACTGTACAGAGGGGTTACAATTACATGGGCAAGATAATGAGTACATTTCTTATCAAGCAAAATTGTAGCCTCCTCCTTTGTTTCCCCTTCCCACCCCTTCCCATGGAGATGGTAATCTTCATTTTAAGACACCTAAGTTTCTTGAGATCTGAGTGTTAAGCATCCTCAGGGTGGATATGTGGATTTTAAATCCAAAATGCAAGGAGATACGACAAAGTAAACAGGGCTCAAGAAACAAAGGACCTTCACTCAATTTGTCAAATCATTTCTAAATGACTCCATGTTCTTGACAACATATTTGGTGTGTGTGTGTGTGTGTGTGTGTGTGTGTGTGTGTGTGTGTGTGCGCACATCTGAGGGAAGCTAGGAGGAGGACACAGAATGAGAAAGAAATGGGAAAAAAATACATCAGAGGGACCCATCAGCTGCACTGGACATTGATGAAAATGAACTAAGCAACTCAAGGGCAGTGATGGAAGGGAGGGAATGAGAGGGAAAGAGGGAACAGCTAATACAAAGCAAAAGAAAAGAAGTGCACATACCACCTAATGTGGAAGAAATAGTTGTATTGTCAAAGCTCATAGAATTCACAAACATTATAGATGATGATAATGACAGTTTGCCTTGTGAAGGTTAAAAATGAGTTTGTGACTTCAAGTATCATTATCTTACCACACTGAAATTTGTGGAATTTATGTAATCACTTAATGTCAATAAAAAATGGTTAAAAAGAATACTCAGGGTGGTTGTACTGGGAATGTGGCTTAGGTAGTGTGCTTGTCGGGCATGCATGAAGACCTGGGTTCGATTCCTCAGTGCCACATGAGCAAAATAAATTTTAAAAATTTTTGAAAGAATACTCAGGGTGGCTCACCTGCGTGAGTCAACTCACCGCTGAGAAACAGGAGACTGATGACAGCTCCCAGTTAGGGGGTGGGGCTTACTGCTGTGAACGTGCAGAGAGCACTAGACGGTGCAGACATAGTGATTTTTAGCTTATCCAAGAAACAGATGCATAATTACACTGTGGAGTAGAGAACGAAGGTATGGTTCATTTTCTTACTGCCTTCTTCTCCCATTGTAGTTTTGGAAGCTTCCTTTATCTTGTCTCCACTCATTTCCTTTGTCTTTTTTTCTTTTCCCTCCCTGCTTCCTCCTGCCCTCCCTCAACTGTCCATGATAAATAGAATAAATTTCAGATTCCTTCCCATGGCTCATCTAGGGTCTGGCACCTGCTTCCCTCCATCCCTCCCTTCTTTGTACTGATCTCTCTGATCAGCAATACTCTTGGCATCCTGGTCTCCTATTCTTTACACAAAACAATCTGTGCCCTCTCTCCTCCATGTCTCTCATGGCTTTCTCCTTTCCATCATTTTGATCCTGCTTGAAATGCTTTTCGAAGATGTCTCTAGCAAGGCAGTGTCTCCATCACCACAGCATGTGATGCTCTAACCACCTTAGCTGTCACAGACTTCAAATTTGTCAAAGTATTAGGAATTATTCTGCAATATTTTGGTTTCTCTTTTTTTCCTTTGTAGATGAGGTTGGATGGCCAATATTTTCAGGTGTCTTCTTGACCCTTCAATTTTCTAAGAATACACTGGCTATGCCTAAGAATTAATAAATGTTCTAATTGTTGTCTCCCAGATGTAGTGAGAGTGGGTCAGGGCCCAGTGTTAGGAGGTATACATGAAGAGTACAAAGTTATGACAATGATATTGTCTTATTCCATTGAAATTCTTTTTAATCAGTCTTTTTTGGTCAGACTTCTAGAAGTCCTAGAGTAAACAACTGTGATTAAAATGTTAACCATCATGAAAGGTGATATTATAGAAACTGGTATTGTTGATTTCCTACATAATGGCCCTTACCAACTTGTGTGAAAGTATGGAACTTTTTTTTAAAATCAGATCTAATGTTCGCCCAGAAATGCAATATACAGAGAAGATTGACTTTGGCAGAAGTTACAGGGATTCCTGTATTCTGTCCATCCCTCAAAGTAGTGTCCAGAGGACCACTTTCTGGCACCCCACAGCTACACATTTGGGAAACTGAGGCCCAGGGAATTGACTTGACTTGTATAGGGCCTTAAAATGATTGACAACTAGACTAAAGCCCAGCTCCTTGAATGGCAGCATTCTGTGACTTACCTGTTAGTCTCTGTAGAGAATGATTTTGTGTGTGTGTGTGTGTGTGTGTGTGTGTGTGTGTGTGTGTGTGTGTGTGTGTGTGTGTGTGTGTGTGTGTGTGTGTGTGTGTGTGTGTGTGTGTGTGTGTGTGTGTGTGTGTGTGTGTGTGTGTGTGTGTGTGTGTGTGTGTGTGTGTGTGTGTGTGTGTTTGGGGGGGGTGCCCACAGGGAGAGAAGACTGGGGCTTCCAGGACCATGCTCTTCCATGACAGTAGATGAATTACCTGATAGCACCACCCTTCTCATCTGAAGATCCTTTGGGGGGCATATTATTACTGGGAGAAAGAGAAAGACTGCTTTATCTGAATGTTTACTGTGTTACTACTTATTTCTCTGACTGCGTGTATTATAGAGAAGATCTTTACCCCGCGGGTGTCTTCTCATTAGAGAAGAATAGCATGGCTCTGATCAAGAAGGGTAGTGATTTCCAAATGACTCTTCTGAGCTTCATTTTTCAATTTAATTTTAATTATATTTTATTTTTGGGTCCGGTCGTGGGGCTGAACTCTGGGCCTGGGCACTGTCCCTCAGCTCTTCAGCTCAAGGCTAGCACTCTACCACTTGAGCCACAGCGCCACTTCTGGCTTTTTTCTTTTTGCTTATGTGGAGCTGAGGAATCAAACCCAGGGCCTCAGGCATGCAAGGCAAGCGCTCTACCGCTGAGCCACCTTCCCAGCCCCTCAATTTAATTTTTAATTGCTATTATATAAACGTGATAATACCGAAAGGTTACAGTTACTGAGCTTCAGTCCAGTTTAATATAAATTGTTTGGCTCAATTCATAGACCCTGTCAGCCGTAGTACAGATTACCCTCTCAGACGGAGAACAGACCTTTCTGTTAAATAATTTTCTGAGATATGTGAGATCTAGCAAATATAATTTAGGAATATATTAATTTCATTTGCAACTACGTATTGTGGTGGGTGGACGTCATTAGTGCCATATGCAACTGTCATGTCCCAGGCATCAATAATGCCCACATGGAGATCCTCAAAAATGTCCTTGATGACCAGATACTGGATGTATCCGTGGAAGTTGCCAAATCTTTCCACATCTATGTGCATCTCCCTGGTGTTTTCTGTTTTGATGATGACCACAGTGTCTGGGCTTCTCAGAAGAAGTCTCTGTACCGCTTTGTGGATGTTGAGGGCTCTTCGGATGAAAACATTGATGGGGAAGGGTCTGAAATGCTGGCCCAGAGAAATAACAATGAAAGTGTTCTTCTCTCCTCCCGTTCTGTCAATTACTCGTGCCATGTTTTCCATCTCTTTGACGGAATAGACCAATGATCCAATCAAGGGATAGCTATGTTTTTGCCACTGGATGTTGATATTTCTATCCAAATCCACAGCAAGCTGGTGTTTCAATTTTCCAAACTCATGCAGGTCCACGGGCTTCAGTGCTGTTGATAACAGGCGACCGCAAAATGAAATGAGTACAGAATTACAAAGATGTGCTAATCGGTAAGATAGAAGAAAATGTTTTGATGTTTGAATTTAAATAAGCAAATCTGATTTATCTCATTTATTATTACTATATATTATATAACATATATATCTGATTTATTATGTATAATGTCTATTATATGACATTATTATTATTATTCAGGGGGGCATTCTTTTGATGAATACTTAAAGAATTAAACCTACTATATGGACGTAGGAGATCATGCTTAACCTCTTGTAGAACCACACAGAAAATATCAGGGATGGTTAGTCATTGAGAGGAACACCAATGGAGGATAATGTGGTGAGTTTTGTAACAATTGCTTTTTTATAACTCATTAACTGTGGCTTGAACTCATTTGAAATAAAACTTCTAATTGATGTCATTAACATGGAGAGACTGACTTAAACCAATTTCCCCAACTGTAGATTTCATTAAATCTGAGATTATATTCTACACTTCTATTTATTTTCATATACATGAAATATTAACTTAGTATATCATCTTCAAAAAATGATAATAGTGATCATGAACTCCCTTTTAGTTTACAAAACATTTGTTTGGGCTGATACTGTCATGCTCTTCAATAAAAGTTATTGTGTTCATATATATATAATGTTCATAACTATATATATATATACATATGTATATACATATGTATATATATATATATATATATATATATATATATATATATATATATAAAATTGCCATGTTGTATGGAAGCAAACCAAGCAAGGAAGTCAAATTGTCCAAGCTCACACAGTTAGTGAAAATTTTCTGCCTTATTTTGACATTTTTGAAAATAAGCACAACATGCAGACTAAGATGAATTCTTTCCATTTTTATCAAGCTACTTAGATCTTTACCAGAATATCAGGGCTGGCTGTTTTACGCATAGAAATTATGAAAAAGAAGTCAAGTCAATAATTGTTAGTGTTTTGTACACGTACAATCTTAGATGTGAAGGGCTGTCTGAGGTCATAAGACATCGAGTTTGCAAAACAGATACTAAAGCATGTTTGGAGGGCAATGGCAGAGCTATTTGCTTGGTCTGCTTTCAGCTAACTTCAGCTTTCCAAACACTCCAAACATAAAGATGAGAATTTTTTTTGGTTGTTCTGAGACTAGGACTCAAACAGGGTACTGACACTTTGCTCTTTGACTGGCACTCTACCAACTGAACCATTCCTCCAACCCTGAAGGGTTGGTTATTTCCCTTTCCTTTTCTTCTTTTCTTTTCTTTCCTTTCCCTTTCCCTTGCCCTTTCCCTTTCCCCTCTCTCCCTCTCTCCCTCCCTACCTCTCTCTTTTCCTTCCTTCTTCCTTCCTTCCTTCCTTCCTTCCTTCCTTCCTTCCTTCCTTCCTTCTTTCCTTCCTTCCTTCCTTCTTCCCTCTCTTTTTCTTTTTCTTTCTTTCTTTCCTTCCCTCCCTCACTCCCTCTCTCTTTCTTTTTAAAATTTTAACAAAATGTTCAAGATATCTTCTTACTATATTGTGTAAGATGAGCTGAAGAATATAGGAAACATAGTAATTCCATATTTGTATGACCTAAGATGCCCATCATTGTAGAATGTAATGCTAAATGTTATCATGATGGCATCTTTATTTTTCAGCTGAGGGGTCTAAGATGATTAAGAGTTCATCATTTCTTAGAGGCCACAACTTAAAAGTCTCCCTCTGTGAGGAATCTTTTTGCCTGGGCACCAATAGTTCACACCTATAATACTAGCTACTCAGGAGGCTGAGATCTGAGGATCGAGGTTCAGATTATAACCTGGGAAGGAAAGTCCCTGAGACTCTCTGATTAACTACCAGAAAACCGGAAGTGATGCTGTGGCTTAAAAGTAGTTGAGTGCTGCTAGCCTTGAGTGAAAAAGCTCAGGGATAGCATCCAAGCCCTGAGTTCAAGCCCTATGACTGACAAAAAGAAAAGAAAAAAGAATCTTTTTGTAACTTGGTTCCCAAACCCTCCCAATTTCCCCCTTTTTGAGAAGATCAGCTTTTTATTTTGCACTGGAGCTTCCAAGAGTGGTCTCATATCAAGAAGGCCAAGGTAGAGACCTATAACTCTTATCATTGCTTTGTCCTTAATGATAGAGCCCGGGCCCAGACACTTAGATGGGCTGATAGCAATGATTTCTAAGTGAGATGGCTAAGATCTATTAGTGGATTCTGAATGACTGCTGGAACTTGCTTGGTTCAGTACATAAAGCAATGAAATTAGGGGTTTCACAACTGATTTTTGCCCCAACTCTGACATTAATCCATTTTAATAAGTGCTATTGCTATCACTTTTTGAATACTTTCTGTTTGCTAATGTATCTTGCAATATGTGTGATCCTTTCCATTTATTTCCTCCTTTCATTGTTGAAAGAAAGAGCAAGTGATATTATTGTTGTTGTTGTTGTTATTATTTTGATAAGAAAACTAAGGATGAGAAAACAAGCCACAAGCCCAAGGTTTCTAAGTGGCACAGCCCATGACTATTTACTCTCTACCCCATGCTTTTAACTGTATGCCTACTTGATGCACAAATGAGTCCATTAACTGTATGCCTACTGGATGCACAAATGAGTCCCTCACTTCTGCTACTGTCCTATTATCAGGTAATGATTAGACGGCCTATAGCTTGTAATAATGAGAACCTACTCCATGACAGATGGTATTATAAAGGCATCATAAGGATTACCTCAGTTTACCAGGTAGATAGTGCTTTCATTTCCAGTTATCACACTAGGAAACTGGACCTACTAATGCAACTTTTCCCAAGGTCATCCATATGCAATGTGAAGTCATGTTTGAACTCAGTATATTTGCATCTAGAATACCATTTAGTAGGCTAAATAATCTTTGTCTCCATCTGTCATTTTCTAAACATGTTATATAAATACTGAAGAGTAAATTCTCCAGAGATAATAGGCAATAAATATTACCTACACTGACTAGGTAGCCAGCTAACCGCACTAGCTCCCTTCCAGACAGATAAATGTATTCTTTTGAAGGAAAGGTAACCATTTTGTTTGGTGTGTGGTGATCAAGAAACGTGATAAACAAGAGACATTCCCCAAATTCCTTGGAAGTAGAAAGACAGTTTCAGAAAGGGATATGAATAATATAGCTTATGTGGAGCCATACTGTCAATACTGGATGTGAAGTACTCCATCCACTGGCGGATCGTGGAATCTCCTATTAGATAGATGAATTTTCCCCTGAGGCAGTCTTTCATGTTGACTTGAGCCAAACTACAGGAGACCGGGTTCCATGTGTTTTGCCAGACGTGCCCACTGGGGATTGTCGATGTGGTTCCAGGCTTGCATTTCTCTTTCACTGGAACTATTTCTTCTGCCAAAGAATGAACAAGGTAAGGGTCTAACAGCATGTATACTATCTTTCCTAAAAGGGTAGTTAGGGTTGGTGGTAGATAAGGTTTATTAATGCTTCCTCACCTCTGTATTTCAGTAATTTTTTTTCTGATGTGAGTTTCCTATATATTTCCTTTAATGGTAAGGTAACATGTTCTCTCCAAGAAAAGAACAAATGACCTGATGCTACCATGTATTCATCACCCTTGTTATGGAAGCTATATCACTGAGTCATACATAGCATGGAAGCTCCTTTAAACTACTAATTTAACTCACTTTGCCTCTACATCTGTCACACACTCCTGCAGTATCCTTCAGGGCCACCATCACACTATAAATGGTTTGACTTAGAGGCCAGGTGGTATAAAAAAAAAAACAAAAACAAAAAAGTTTTTTATGAATGATTGATTTGGCTTGTAAAGTGACCATGAGGGAAAGGATTTGTCTATAGACTAAAAAGAGCCCTGCAGGTCCAAAAAGGGCTAAGCATTCTTCTTTGGTCACTGGTTTGTGAAGGCTCTGAGCCGTAGGAAGGTGATGTTGGCAGGCTTGGAGCAGTGGCCGTGCGTCACCTCAAAGGAGTAAGTTAGTATTTTTACAGTGGGCATGAGTTTGGCCATGCATCTGGGGTGCAAAGGACCATTCTTCTGTCAGGGGCAATGTTTTTACTTCGGGGTGGACAAGGTTGTTTGGATAATTAGAGATATGTTAATGCTGAATTTAGACATAAAAGTTATTGCCTAAAATCCTTTTAGGTGGAGGTTTTCTAGAAGGTAGTAAATTATGTAGTATGATGTAGTAAGAATGTCTGGAAAGGTGACAAAGGATTTAGGAGGAGATAAGACTCCTAACTGGTAGGCTGGAAGCCTTAGATTGGGCCCATTGGCAACAAGAGATATGGGAGGGAGGTGAAGAATTAGGTAGAGTTCTTGACTTTGAGGTGTTTTAACATTGGCTGGTTAGTCTCAGATGATGAACACTTTGGTTATATTAGATGTAGTTACAGGCAGGTTTGTAAGATCCTCGTTCTTTCATTGCGACCTGGTACCATGGCCAGCCTTAGTTAAGTAGTTGAACAGAATGCAGAGAGGATAGACAGTTCATTGGCCAGTAGAAAAAGGAAACTCTTCAAGTGGTCTTCTAGCAAACAAACTAGGGGCACTTACCTTTGCATTTGGGAACATAAATCGGTTTGAATTTTTCTAAAATCTCCACACCTACATTTGACCTTAAAGAGAAAGATATTGCACACACAATTAGACCAAAGGAGGGTACTCTTAGGAGAGGAACACAAAGGCAAATTCTATGTGCATCTGATCATGTAAAATAATATTTATCAAAAATGAACTCCAGTTGGGCTGGGAAGGTGGCTCAGTGGTAGAGCACTTGCCTTGCATGCATGAGGCCCTGGGTTCGATTCCTCAGCACCACATAAGCAAAAAGAAAAAAAGCCGGAAGTGGCGCTGTGGCTCAAGTGGTAGAGTGCTAGCCTTGAGCTGAAGAGCTGAGGGACAGTGCCCAGGCCCAGAGTTCAGGCCCCACGACCGGACCCCCCCCAAAAAAAACCCAAAAAACAAAAAAAATGAACTCCAGGAAATGGAAACCAGTTTTTTTTTCCTTTTTTGCTATTTTTGATTTCTTTCCTTTTTGTCTTGTTTGTTAATTTATCTATCTTTGGGAAGATAAGGGGGGGGCACAGTTATACAGGGCAAAGGGTGAATAAATGCAGCAGTGGTACTCACCAGACATGATGTTGAAAATGAACTATACAACTTGTGGGTGTATGGGAGGGAAAAACTGGGCAGGAGTGAGGGGAGGGTTAACATGGTACACAAAGAACTATACTCTTTATCTGACTTATGTAACTATAACCCCTCTTTACATCATTGTTATAATAACAATACAATTTTTAAAAAAGACATTGCAATTATTCTACAGGTGCTCAGATCAAAATACACTCAAGAAGCTAGAGTATTCCATTATTAGTGATAATATTGTTATTTGTTAATGATAAACTGATTACTGTGGCTACTGTATCAGGCTACTTAGTGAATTTCCATTTCTCTACCTCTTAGATCGTGGAATATAGTTCCTCAAGAGTGTGCAATTCGGTGTATTGAGATCGAGAAATAATGTATTAGAGCACATACATATGTTTAGTACTCTTTGTAGTGTTCATTTTGCCTGTATTTTTTAAAATTTATTTTTGCCTGTATTTTTTAGCTCATTGATAAGGTCACCAAAGTTTGGTGACCAGCCCCAAATGAATTTATAATTCCTTTCCCAAAGAGCTCCTCTTAAACAATCCCTAAGCTGTGACACAGGGAGAATGTCCTTCTGACATATAGACCAAAACCCAGCAATAGTATCACCTTTCAAAGAGGCTCCTTTCTTGTTTGCTAAGATAGGAGACGTCCTTATTCTTGGAGTGCATGTGCGTGAGGGCAGCGCAGGGGACGTGCGGTGGTTTCACACAGTAGAAAGCTTCTTGGTCTTGAGCATCCAGGTACTGGCACAGCTCAGCACTCGAGTTGAAAGCCAGGGCACAATCGCTATAGACCTTGGTGGTGCCACTGAGAAACTGCCCGGTGAAGATGACCCTGTCATAGCCTTGGTTCCTTGCCCTCCAGAGAGCAGATACCCCTTCACTGGGGTGGATGAGCATGACCGACAGGGAGACCTGGCCTTCCCAGAACAGAGTAAAGCTGACCAGGTAGGTGCCGTTGTTGAAGTCGGTCACCTTTCCCGATGCACCTGCCTTCAGGGCTGGGGAGGACATCCTGGCCCTCAGGAAGTCCCCGCCATATTGCTTCCGATGTCCCAAGTGGTCCTTCATCTCCAGCAGGATGTCTAGCTGATCCCCCTTGCAGTACGTGTCTTGAGGGTTGAGGATGACGGCTCTGCTGTGTTTGGCACTGGTGGTGGTGGTCATGTGGGTGAAGGGTCTGGGTGGGATCATCTGGTTTAGTTTCCCTATGATCTCCTTGACTCTCGGCTCCATGCTAGCTGGTGAAACTGCTGGGTTCAGCGGTGCTTTGGGGCACGAGGACTCTCTGGTGACATTCCCGAGTTGCAAGGGGATGGGAAACTTGAATGAAGTCCATATCTGAAATGACAAGAAACAGGATAGAGCACATAGACAATGTTCCTATTCGTGTACTAATTTTTGTTTTGTAGATTGGCCAACTTTTATCTTCATGGAGTAATGAGAGGCAACAAACATTAAGCAACACTGTAGTTTCATGGTCATATATGTTTTCTATGCCAGGTGTTTTTTCTTTAGAAAGGTGACTTTAATTTTCATTGGCTAATCTATTTTGGAAGAGCTAGTCAACCCCAGACTCCTACAGGGAACTCTGAAAGTGAGGGTTATTAAATCTTCATTACAGGGAAGCTGTGAAAAGTCCATGTAGAGAATGAACGCTTTAACAAAAACCTTAAAACTAAAATTTAGTGAAAAATGATTTATCTCAAACAGAAGCCGAGTTGCTCATCACTACCACACAATCACACACCACATCATACCACAACTACCTTTACACAAAATGCTAAGGGTAGTTCTTGACACTGAAAGAAAAAAATGATATTAACAACACAAAGGCAAACAAAAGGATAAAATACACTGGTAACAATAAGAACCCAGTCAAAATTAAAATACTCTAATAATAACTTTTGTATGTAGGTTAGAAAACAAATACAGCTATCTAAGACAATACTTACTGTACATATACGTACAATATAAAAAAAGATGTACTGTGAAGACTCTCACAGTGAACAAAGCAAACACTGAAGAAAGAAACTGAAGACAGTAGGAGACACAAAGTTCTCATGTTCATGGATTGGCAGAACTAACACTTCCAAAGCCGTCTACAGATTCAATGCAATTCCCATTAAAATCCCACTGCTGTTCTCTGCAGAGACAGAAAAGTCAATCCTAACGTTTGTTTTGAAGCACAGGAGATCCTGATATGTTAAAGCAATTCTCAGCAAAAAGAGCAATGCTGGAGAAATGCTAATACCTGACTTGAAGTCATACTACAGAACCATGGTAACAAAAATCAGCTTGAATATCAGCACAAAAACAGATTGACCAGTGGAATAAAGTAAATGATCTGGGTATTAACTCACACTGTTCATAAGACTATCTCCACAGAAGAAGCTGGGTGTGGTGATGCTCACCCACCAGCTATGGCAGGAAGCATAAATAAGAAGATCATGATCCAGGCTGGCCCGAGCAAAAAGCAAGACCTTATTTCAAAAATAATCAGAGAAAATATGAGGCATAACTCGAGTGGTAGAGCTCCTGCCTTGCAAGAGTTGAAGCCCTGAGTTCAAACCCTAGTACTGTCAAAGGAAAGGACAAAGGTTGTCAAACAGAACATTTAAAAGTGTTCATGGAAGCTGAGCACTGGTGGCTCAAGCCTGCAATCCTCGCTACTCAGGAGACTAAGATCTGAGGACCACTGTTCGAAGCCAGCTCTTGCAGAAGCATGTTAGCGTCTTCTGTCCAATTAACTAGCAAAAAGGCTGAAAGTGGAGGTGTGATTCTAGTGGTAGCCTTGAGTAAAAGCAGGTGAGAGCAGAAGACTGAGTTCAAGCCCCAGTACCAGCACAAAAATCAGCAACTATTTTAGTAAATGTTTGGACAGAGAACAAACAGTCTGATATTAGAGTAGGGAAATGTTTCCCTTGAAAAGCATCAATTATGTTTTAAAGGCAGATACATAAAAACATAAATGCCCTATTCTCTAGAAACTGCCTTACAGGTTTGAAAAGATGGATGTAAATGATCGTTGGGATGCATAGGTCAGTGGAAAGGCGGGATGTCGGTGTGTAAACACCCCCCCACCTTGTCCCCAGCTATACTACTATTGTTTGACAATCAACAGCTGTATTGCTTTGTGTAAGCTGTTCAAACGACACTACTACAGTCTGTAGATCACCAGCCTGAACTTTGCTAGAATAAGAGAAATGCCGAGTAAAAAAGTATACTTTGTTTTTTAAGGACAAAGAAAAGAATCCCTACCTTTGTGGAGTTTCGGAAAACTGTGAAAGTAATCAAGGAGGCTAATATAAGCAATAGTACCAAGAGCGATCTACGACTTGCCACGGCTGTTTTCATGATCGGGATCCTATAGGAAACAATACAAAGAAAGTCACACAAACGTACCATGAAACAACACAAGGGAAACGTGGGAACATGTGGCATTTTTTAATGCCTTCTGATTATTTTCAGTCCTTGGATAAGTTACTTCTGGAACTAAATATTCCCCTCCCAGCTTCCGTCCCTGGCTATCAGCTTGTATGTTCCGTAGAGAAGATGTCCCAGCACCCACCATGAGCTTAAGAAAAACAAGTCAAGAACCTGAAGCATGCCAGCTTGCTGGTGTCCAGTGATGTCTCCAGGTTCCGTGTCATCACACTTCCTTATTCTCTTCCCTTAAACAGCAGGCAAAAAACTTCAACAAACTTTGACATATATTTGTCACAGTGCTCTTCAAGTGTATATTGATCTTTCCTACTTCCTAATTCCTGTTTTACCAGTCTTTGAAGCACTACGAAGCTTTGAAAAGATTTATTTTTTAAAGCTCCCACTTACTACTTTTCAAATACTTTGGAGTCTTTATCAGTGGTGTGTTGTTTCATTTTGTTTTGTGCTTTGTTGTTTTCTTTCCTTCAGATGAGTAGTTTTGGAATTTCAACTTGTCATTTGAAGCCACGATGCTTTACAAGACACTATGTTGAAAATGAACTGTACAACTTTAGGAGGGTGGGGGCAGCAGGAAGGTGGGGAGGGAAGGGATTGGCTGGGGAAAGACAAAGGAGGGTGTAACAATGCTCAAGAGGAAATGTACTGATGACCTTACTCATGTAACTGTAACCCCTCTGTACAGTATCCTTACAATAATATATATATATATATTTTTTAAAAAGCAGTAACATTTTAAAAAAGCCATATTGCTTTGGCTAGGGCTGGAAACCAGCCATAGAGCCTCCGTCTAGCATGCATGAGACCTCAGGCAAAACAAAACAAAACAAAAAAACATTGCATTGTTTCAATGTTGCCTTTCTAAAATTGTGTACCCTTCAAAAGAGCACCTACTTTATTCCTGAACGCCTTGCAGTGTTTTACATATATATTAAAGGGTTTTATGACATCTAAAGAACAAATGTTACCATTCTCACCTGCTCCACTTGTAAGTATTTTCATACCTTGAGTGTGAAGACTTTGTTCTGTCTCATGCCTAGGAACTCAGCAAGCTTAATGTGGAGTTTTTCTTCTGAAACTACCAGTTCACTACTGGGACATTTTCTCTCTGTACCTAAACTAGCAGATATAATAAGTTGCAGTGTGGTGAACACTGTCATTATGATTCATACCTTCTGCCTATTTATGCTTGCAGACGTCAGCATGCCAGCTCCACCTTAAGGAGGGGCCAGGATCACAAACTGGAGTTATCAGATCAAGTGGAAACAGGAGAAATGAAATGCTCCAAGAGTAGATAAAATGATTTCAGTATCCTGAGACTGTAGGATTCTAATGCTAGAAAGCTGGTGATTGATGTCTGACAAGGCAAAAGGGGCTACAGCCAGGAGTTTGAATGATTGCATGGTTACCCGTGGAAGAGGAAAACTTCCTACTTCCCATGTGAGCCTTGTGTTCAAAACCCAACTGCTGGGATTCAAGTGCATATTATCTACTCAAAGACTTTGCTGAATTGAGCTAAAAAGAACCTCAGTTTCAATGAAGTCCAGACAAAATACTGATTATTCCCCATAATAAGAGAATGAAAGCTCAAATTCTTAAGTCTGAGTCTGTCTGGGATTTGGGTACTTGTTAATTTTCTAATTTATTTTTGTGCCTGTGTTGGTACCAGGGCCTGGGTACTTTTCCTTGTCTTTTTCCTCAGGGATAGTGCTCTACCACTTGAGGCACAGGCTCCACTTCTGGCTTTTTGGTAGTGAATTAAGAGATAAGAGTCTCAGACTTTCCGGCCCTTGCTGGCTCTGCATCATGCTGAGCAGCTAAGATTACAGGTGTGAGCCACAGGTACTTGCTGAAATATTCTTAACTACAGGATAGCATACCCAGCTTTTAAACTATTTGAAGGAAAATGCAATGCATAAAAACAGAGCATTTAAAGCATAATCACTAAGAAAGATATTAACTAGAAGGTCTGCCTGAACTTGGCTAGATCACATGAGCAGAATGTTGAAAATGCCATGAAGCTGAGACTCACCCAGTGTCAAACCTCATCAGAAAACCTGGACAAATTATTTCAACGTTTTTCTGTGTACTCTCTTCTCCAAGTCAAGAATGTCTAGTATGCCTATCTCATACAACGATGCAAAATTCACATTAAAAAAAACTAGTGTCTATATGATCAAAGCATATAAAAATCATAAATCTAGGTGACTCAAAGTAGGGTGTTAGCATAAGTGGCCTCTGGCTCCTAAGGAGCAGCAAGTCAAACCCTTTTGCAAATATTCTCTATTATAGATGCCTTGGAGCACAGCTGAGCAACCCTAGACCAGCCATCTCATGTTAAAACAGCTTTAGAATGGTTATTAGGTAAAGACATAAAGAAGTATTAAAGCGAGCTGGGAATGTGGCTTAGTGGTAACATGCATGAAGCCCTGGGTTCAATTCCTCAGTACCAATAAATAGAAAAAGCCAGAAGTAGAGCTGTGGCTCAAATGGCAGAATGCTAGTCTTAAGCAAAAGAAGCTCAGGGACAGTGTCCAGACCATGAGTTCAAGCCCCAGGATTGGCGTGTGTGTATGAGTGAGATTACATAAGTCAGGTAAAGAGTACATTTCTTTCTGTGCGATATCACCCTTTCTTCATTCTCTCCTGATCCAACTTAGCATTTTTGTGTATTATTATTACTTATTTATTTGCTTATTGTTGGTTGTGGGGCTTGAACTCTGGGCCTGGGTGCTGTCCTTGAGCTCTTCAGCTCAAGGGTAGAACTCTACCACTTGAACCACAGTGCCACTTCCAGTTTTCTGGTGGCTAATTGGAGATAAGAGTCTCACGGACTTTCCTGCCAGGGCTGGCTTTGAACCGTGATTCTCAGATCTCAGCCTCCTGTGTAGCTAGGATTACAGGCATGAGCCACTGGCATGGCCTGGCTGTTTTTCTTAAATTATAGTCTTATTATCTTTAAGTAGTTGTACAAAGGGGTTACCATTCATCAGATCAGTTATTTTTGTTTTAGGTGAGGAGACCAAGGCACAAGATTTTTAAGCATAGTAAATGGAAGATGCAGGCTTTGAACCAGATTCCCAGGGTTGTGCTTCAAACCTCCATGAGGTACTTCCAGAAGTTAGGAGATGTTATGTTGCAGAAGAGAGTAGAGAGATATTAACTGCATAAATAGGAGGAAGGAACAACAACAAAAAATACTCCCCTAAATAAAAAATGATTCTGTTAGCAGAATGGTGGCACTTGACATTAAGTCTCCGCTGATGTGGAGTCAAAGCTCACACTAGGGATCAATGCCCTTCCCCCTTGGTCACCTGAAACACTTATGATCTCTGAAGGCACTGGGGTTCAGGGTATGTTGGGAGTCCAAGAAGAAGAACTCTAAGGTTCTCTAAGATGTGAAACTATCCAAGTTACACCAAACCAGTTGCATATAAATATACATACAAATTCTATTTTTATTCACCGACATTATAAAGCAACCTGTTTCCCATGAAGATAAGAAATGAAACAAGAAGACTGTGAGATAAAAACTGTAAGCAATAAGACCTTCTAGTCATATAAATTACAAAGCAAACATGTACCCTTCACCCCCCCTCGCCCCAAAATAAAAAAAAAAGTGGAAAAACTTGAAGGCAGATGATTTAGAAGGGGAAGGATTCCATTTTGTAATGTAGGTATATGCATGGCACATCATTACAAGATTTACTACTATTTGTTTTAGAGATAATGTTTTCTTCATTCTCAGTGTGGAATGTATTTCCCAGGATGTGTAAATTACTGTTTGTCCTTTCAGGGCTCTTTGTGTTCTCATTTAAGCAGCTGCTCATGGTTGACTAGGAATGGAAATACTAGCCAAAGGAGATGGTAGAATAAAGACATACAGGCCTGATTCACCAGTCATCTCTGTTTGGAGAAGATTATGAAGACTAATGGATTAAGTCTTCCCAACAGAGACTGTATTGAGCTATTGATAATAGTGAGTTGGTTTTAGGACTAGATAAACCAGGGGTTGTAAATGTATGCTGAGGATTATAGTCCAATCACCTCGTAGGAGCTTTGGCATAAACCATATCCCATTTGATATGGGGTATGGTTTATCTCTAATACATATTGTGTGAACTTTGCCTCTAATGCATATTATTTGCACTTTATCTCTAATAAATATTGCTTATCCTAGGAAAATGTCTATCTGAGGGGAGGAACTGAAAACTTATAGGGCCTTGCATTTTGGAGATAGACTACTCTTCTCATGGGGAAGTTCAATCTGGAGTTCAAGGTAAGAAGATTCTTAAGTTCTCTTTATTTTTTGAAGGATAAACTTATATTTAGGGAGATGATGGTAATTGTGATTCCTTTCTGATAGAAGACTTGTTGAAAATTATAACTTTATCTCAGCTCTATTTGGAAGAATGAAAATGCCTAAATGTGTTTCAGACAGAGAAAATAGGAAAGAAAGTGACCTGAGACTAATTCAGATCAACAAGATCTTCTATAGTCTCACCAGTGCTACCAACCAGGTAGCACAAGGCTGTTTCTGAGAAGAGATATCATGGCTGTAGTCATATTGGCTTATTTCTAGACCGTCTATTCTGTATCATTGGATTGTGTATCTGTTTTTGCTTACTATGGTCTTTGTTACTGTAGCTCAGTAGTATAATTTGTTTTAATTATCTTTAAGAAGTTGTACCTTGTCAGACATATAGCTGGCAGGTTGTAGTTTTAGCTTAGTAACTATGTCCTTCACTGTGCAGAAACTTTTAACTTGATGGAATCTAATTTATCAATTCTCTCTCTTATTTGCTGTTCACTTAGAATTTTACTTAGGAAGTTCCTGCCTGTGCCAGTAAGTTCTAATTTTTCTTCTATTTGTCTTCTAGCAGTTCCAAGGTCTCAGGTCTTACATCAAGGTATTGGATCCATTTTGAATTAATATTAATACAACTTGACAGGCAGGGATCCAGTTTCAGTTATCTGCATATGGTTGTCCAGTTTTCCCAACACGTGTGTGTGTGTGTGTGTGTGTGTGTGTGTGTGTGTGTGTGTGTGTGTGTGTGTGTGTGTGTGTGTGTGTGTGTGTGTGTGTGTGTGTGTGTGTGTGTGTGTGTGTGTGTGTGTGTGTGTGTGTGTGTGTGTGTGTGTGTGTGTGTGTGTGTGTGTGTGTGTGTGTGTGTGTGTGAAAGTCTTTGTTTGTTTTTTTTGGGTCGGGTCGTGGGCCTGAACTCTGGGCCTGGGCGCTGTCCCTCAGCTCTTCAGCTAGTGCTCTACCACTTGAACCACAGCGCCACTTCTGGCTTTTTTCTTTGTTGCTTATGTGGTGCTGAGGAATTGAACCCAGGGCCTCATGCATGCAAGGCAAGTGCTCTACCACTGAGCAACCTTCCCAGCCCTGTATGAAAGTCTTGTTTATGTGCTGGTACCAAGTTGTTTATATTTCTATGGCTCTGTAGTAAAGCTTGAAGTTTATATGATACTTCTAGCATTACTTTAAAAAAATCAGGATTGCTTTGACTATTTAGGGCCTTTTGTGGTTCCATATGAATTTTTGGGTTATTTTCTCTATCATTGTGAAAATTTGATGGGGTTTGTATTGAATCTGTACATGGCTTTGTGCAGTAAGGTCATTTTCATGATATTAATTCTTCCAATCTATGAACATGGGAAATCTTTCCATCTCCTTGTAGCTTCTTCAATTTCTTTCTTCAAAGTCTTAATAGTTTTTGTTGAAGAGGTCCTTTACTTCCCTGGGTTAGGTTTGTTTCTAGGTACTTTATTTTTTGAGGTTATTGAAAATATAGTTTTCAATTTTCCTCTCCATTTGCTCATTGTTGGTATACAGAAAAGCTGATTTTTGTGGGTTGATTTTTTTTTTGCTGGTCCTGGGACTTGAACTCAGGGCCTGGGCACTGTCCCTGAGCTGTTCTGTGCTCAAGGCTAGCACTCACCACTTGAGCCATAGCACCACTCCTGGCTTTTTCTGTTTATGTGATGCTGAGGGCTTCATTCATGCCAGGCAAGCACTCTACCACTAACCACATTCCTAGCCCTTGTGGGTTGATTTTATATCTTGTTACTTTATGAAAAGTATTTATCAGCTGTAAGAGTTTGGGGTGGAGTTCCTTGGGTCCTTTAGATATAGAATTATATCATCTGCAAATAGGAATTGTTTGACTTCTTTTTCCTATTTGGATCCTTTTTATGTCTAGTTCTTGTTTTATTGCTCTGGCTAGGATTTCCAGTATTATTCCAGTACTATAATGAATAGGAATAGAGAGAGAGAGTGGACATCATTATCTTGTTCCTGATATTAGGGGAAATGGTTTTAGTTTTCATGATTTAGTATGATGTTTGCTGTAGGCTTTCTTAAATAGCCTTTATACTGTAGAACTGTGTTGCTTCTATTTCTAGCTTCTCCAGAACTTTTTTTTTTCAGGCAGGAAAAGTTTATTTACAGAACTGCTGCCCCCCACCCCCCACTGTGGTTGAGAAGGAAGAGGTGTGGCCAGGTAGGTGAAAGGTGTTGGCCACACTGATATGACCTCAGAACCTAGGACCCTCCTATGGCCAGATGGGAGGCGTGACCAGAAGTGGCCCAGGATGTGAAGTAGCAGGAGGGGGAGGTGAATGCTTCCAGGTATGCCAGTTACCTCGATAACAGATACTGGGTGGAAATTAGCCAAGAGGTAAGAAGGTGTCTGCACAGGGCCTGGGTGGCCGAGGGCAGACCTTACATTCCAGCCTTTTGATAATTATGAAAAAGGATAAAGATTCTCTTTGGCTACTTCCTGCTGGCAAGGGGCTCCAATAATAGGGGTAAAAGGCTGAGATGTGGTCCCCTCCACGAGAAGGCAGAAGGCAGTAGCTGTCCCTTGGTGGTAGTTGTTGAAGTCTGGAAGAAGTCCCATGAAGCATTGAGGGTCAGAGTAGTGGTGTGGACGTGGATGTGAAGGGCAGCAATGGTATTAGTGAAAAGTCTCGCATGGTGTCTCAAAGCAGTTCGGCTCATAGAAAAGGGGTAGTTAGGAAATTCTAACATTTCCAACTCAAAAACCCCATCTGAGTCACAGCACCATATGTAAGGCATATTAGAATTAGGTAGATTTCATTAGCTAGCTGATGGAGAGAACACCACGCACTATTCAGGCAGGAAAAGAAGTTTATTTACCGAACTGCTGACCCAGCTATGCATAGTTGAGAGGCAAGGCCAAAAAAAAGCTCCAGAGCTTTTTGTCATAAAAGAATATTGAGTTTTGTCAAAGGCTTTTTCTGTGTCGGTTGAGATGATCATATAATTCTTGTTCTTGATTCTGTTAATGTGCTATATTATGTTTATTGATTTACATTTATTGAACCAGTGTTGTATCCCTGGAATAAAACTGACTCGATCATGGTGTGCAATTTTTTTGAGTAATTGTTGGATTTGGTTAGCAAGTATTCTATTAGGGTGTTTTGCATCTATGTTCATCAAAGATATTGGTGTATAATTTTTTTTCTTTTTTATTGAGTCCGTGTCCTGTTTAAAATGAGTATAAGGCTGGGTTCATAGAATGAGTTTGGTAGTGTTAACTCCCTTTTTTTTCATGGAAAAGTTTGAGGAGTACTGATAATACTTTTTCTCCAAAGGCCTTATAGAATTTAGCAGTGAAACAATCAGGACCTAGGCTTTTCTTTGTTAAGAGACTTACCCCTTTATTTACATCCACTTAGGTTTCATTTAGGTTTTTTTTTTTTTTAAATACCTGTTCTCATTGAGTTCCTTTATTTCTTTTTCAGTATACTCTTTGGGTTCATGAAATTGATTGTAGAGATCCTCTCTCATTTCATTGAACATTTTTATCAACAGTCCTTCGAGCTTAGTGTATGAGGTTTCCTCTGCTTCCTTGTGGTACTATTGTTTCCTGTGTGTGTATGTGGTGGGGGTTGTTATATTTCCCTGCTGTCTCCTCTTTCTGTGTTGGCACTTACTCCTTTGAAGTATGAGTTTTTAGATGCCTGAAATTTTCCTGATGGGTTGGTCTCTGAATTCTCAGTGAGTGGATGGTGTTCCCGCTGCTGTGGGAGGAAGTACCTCAGCTCTAAGGCTTTCTCCAAGTCAACACAGTGACATCTTTACATACTGTAGGATACCATTGGCAGCTTTATCTATATATTCAGTCTCACTGTACACACTGGGGCCTGGGACATTCCATAGTAACGGAGGGGTTAGGAGTAGAGAGACCTAGGGAAGAGATATGAGGAAGGTGGCTGGAGAGTGAATGGGTAGGTATGTAGTTCAGTTGTGAGGAGGGGTGGTGATGTCAGCAGTCAGAAACAAGTAGAAAAGCTGAAGATGCTACGGTAAGTAAAGGGTGAGGTGGGGTAGGTGGAGCAGGGACACAGAGAAAAAGAAAAGGAAGAAAGGAAAGAAGAGGGGGAAGAAAGCAAAAAACCAAAAATCAGTAGCCAACCAAATTGACAAACAATAAAAATAACAAGAGGTAATCCTCAACCCCGGAATAAAATGAAAACCACTCAACCCAAACCAAAACGTTTAAACATACACACAAGGAAAAGCAATGATGATGAGTATTCGTTTTTAAAAAGAATCCTCTCGTCCCACCCCACACAGTCAGCATTCTTTGTTGAGATTCGAATTGATTGCCCACTGAATTCTCTCTTCAAGATGACCTTTCCTGTTCAGTTTCAGCTCCATGATCTGATCTGGCTTGAACCAGTGTAATCGCTGGAGAGGGAGAGGAGGCACGGTCCTTCAGCGCCAGTTAGGATGTCCCTCCTGAGCTGGTGGTACCTCGGGCCAAAATGAGTTTAGCCCTCCACCAGGGCCTAGCATCTCCTTCTGAACTTCCCCACTGGGATCTGCTTGGCTAGCAGACCCTGATGGGACCCTGATGGGGAGGTAGGTGATGACTGGATCCCACAGTGATCACCTCTCTGGCTGCTCAGTATGTGTGGCCACGTGTCCTGGACGTGGGGTATACATTGTGGGGATATGCAGAAGGCTCTCCTCCCTGCTCCAGGGGGTTCTTGGGGAGCAAGTCACTCACCCTCGGTGGATGTTAGCTGGCCTCTTTCCTGGCTTCCTCTACTGCAGCAGCTGGTGTGCACCGAACAAAAATTCCTTTGTTTCCCGCTTCTCTGGGGTCCTCCGGAAATGGCTGCCTCCTTTCTAGGCAGCAGAGGCAGCTCTAGCTCTGGCCTTTGATGAACCTTGGTCCCTTCAGTTTAGGTAAGTTGTGTGCATGTGTGCGTCCACGCGTGCATGTGTGCGTCCACGCGTGCATGTGTGTGTGTGTATGTGTGTACACGTGTGCGCCTTTTCTTCACTTTTAGAAGTTTAGGATTCAATTACTTCTGATCCTTAGTAGACTGTCTGCTTACTGTTCTGCCTGGGTCCTTAAATTGGTTTGCCCTGTTTATGTAAGCCCTTGGGTTACCTGTTGGTTGGAGGAGATCCTTAATTTTCCTTTGTAAGTGCTCCACCACTATCTTCCCCCAAATCTCAATTGTGGACTTGAGTTTCGTAATTTGAAGTTAGTTATTGTCAAGCCTCAAACTTTTTTTTTTTTAATTTCCTTCCTCAGGATCGCTTTGGCTATTCACGGTCTTGTGTGCTTTAATGTGAATTTTTGGATTGATTTTTCTATTTGTTTAGAATTTCTGTGGATATTGCACTGAGTCTGTTGATTGCACACACAGTCCTGCTCATCTGTGAACAAGGGGTATATTTCCAGCGTCTAGTATCTTCTTCAAGCTCTTATAATAATAAACCTTTGCTAGGTTTATTCCTAGTTATTACATTTCTTGAGGCTACCATAAGATTGTTCTCCCGATCTTAGTCTGTTCCTAAAGGCTACCTTACCAAAGGTGTTTATCAAATTAAGGAGATTTTGCGGAATCCCTACAGTCTTTATTTGCAAATAACGAAAATTTAACTTTTCTCTGTGCTATCTGTATCCCTTTTCTTTCTTTCTCTTGCCTCATTGTTCTGGATAAGAATTGTGGCACTATATTGAATAAAAGTGGAGAGAGTGGACATTATTTTTCTCATTCCTGACTTAAACAGAAATGATCTTACTTTTTCTCCATTATGTTGGCTATCAGTTTTTTTTAACATTTATTTTTAAAATTTAATTTGTTTTTAAAATTTTTATGGTTATTATAAAAGTGATGTACAGAAGGGTTACAGTTATATAAGTCAGGTAAAGAGTACATTTCTTTTTGGACAGTGTTATCCTTTCCCTCACTCTCTGTAGCTATAGGTTTTTATAGCCATTATTATGTTGATAAGATTTTTATATCAAATACTTATTAACTACGAAACTATTTTAGTGCACTTGTCTCTTGCCATGTGGTCATCTGCACATTGATACTTTGCCAACAAAGAGGTCATTATCTAAGAGGAGGCATGACCGGAATGGAGAAAGTAAGGGATGGTGAATGCAATCATAATATTCAATGTACGTATGTGAAAATAAAATCAGGTAATCTGAGGGGATGAGTGGGTTGGGAGAGATGGAGGAAAACGATGGAATGCACATTATTCAAACTGCACTATACTCATACATTGACATGTTACATTGAGACAACTTGGTTATGACTATTTAAAGATAATAAAAATTATATACAAAAATTTTAAAAGGTTATTACCAGATGCATCTCCTCAACTGTGGACCCAATTCATCCTATATTTAATTTGTTGCCTTCATATTTCTGTTGCACATTAGTTCTGTGGCTAATTAGCCCATGAGAGAAGTAATAAGGTTATCCCATGAAATGCTTCCCATAACCCCAATCTGATCCTGCTTACCACATTTAGGGAACTCAGATGACACTTTGACCTGGAGTTCAGAACAATTATTTAAAGACGTCTTAGAAATCCATGATGCTAAGAATGTGAGTAGACTTCTTCATAAGGATTGACAGTCAGGCATCACAACTTCGGATGCAGCTAAAGACACACAGGGTTCAGCTGTGAGTCACAGTATTTAATTAACAGCCCCTTCCAGGATCAAAGGATGACTAGGATGTCCCAAACAGTGACCTGGATTAAATATAGCTTCTATTCACAATTATTGAGATGTACAAAATCCCTTGCCTCCTCCCTTTGTGAGCAACTTAGTTTCAGATATGTTGGGTGCCTGTGCCAGTACCTCTGTGCTCCCTTTCTTTTTGTATACTTATGTATACACAGGAGGCTGGAGTTGGCGTGTAGCTCAATACCCATACATTGGTAGTATAGTTATGACTTTAGAGGTTCATTAGCCTCTTTTGATGGGAAAGGACAGAAAAATGTCCTTTTTAGGATACCATTACATGCCCCCAAGAAGGTAATTGTTTAACTGGACTTATTGGAGCATGAAAACAGTTGCTAGAGTAACTCTAGTAGCCAGCAGTGTAACTAGGCATGAATTTACCAAGATTAAATTCTCTTGATGAATGGGAAGCCTATGCAGTGGTTGAATTGTAGATTGGAATATAGGTTTGAGATGATTTTGGAATACATGCTTACTAACTCCCTTGAAATACTGAAATCATCAAGGAGTGTAGAGTTGCAAAAGAAAAAAGAGAAAAAAGAAAGATGCCAATATTCGTATTTAATGTGAAGTCCCAAGAAACTTAGAAAAATAAGAAAGCCAAGGAAACAGAAATGCACATTATTTTCAAGTACATGTGAAAATCAAAAGTAGCCCACATAGTGAGTCACAAAGGAAATCTCAACAATGTGCATATTCATCATTTAAATGGAAATCACAACGAAATTGCAAAATATTTGACAATGAGTAATGATGAAAGTACACCAGGCATTGTGCGATATTCCCAGATTATACCTAGAGGGAAATACATAACTATGAAGGCGGCTATTAAATAGCAATGAAAATTAAAACTAAATGAACAGTGTGTCCAAGTGAAAATAGAAAAAAATAGCACAGTGAATCTGAAGAGAATAGAAATAAGAAGATCACAAATATAAGAGAGTGCATAGAAGGTATACCAAAGAAAAGGACAATTAAAATGATCAACGGAATGAATGGCTAATTCTTAAGAGTCAGACTAAAAAATGTGGGTAACTTTCCAGTAAATTTGATCAAGGGAAAAAGAATATATCCAGATAATTAATTTGGGGAATAAAAAAGGAATATACGACATCTGACATTGGAAATTTTTTTTTTTTATAAATCATAAGAGAACACTGGAATGACTTTATGCCAGCACATTTGCAAGGTATGACCCAGTGGAAATATTTTTCAGGTATATAACCACAAAACTGATTAGAAGAGAAATAATAAGTTCAAATTAAAAAAGTAATTGTTCTGTGCATAGTGACTTCCGTCTAAATAGTACAGCATGGAAAAAGGGGAAAATGTGATAAATTCTACCTCTGCTAGATGACCAGTGTCAACACTAGTGCTCTTAAATCATAATATGTTCCTTTTGTGGCCTTTCTCCCCCAAACCTATAAACCCATAAACCAGGAGACAAATACCAGGCAAAGACCAGTTGAGAACACTCTACATAAAACACCTGGTCAATACTATTCAAAACAAGTTATCAGAACCAAGAAAAGTCTTGGCTCTGAACGAGCTTATGTAAGGACTTAACTACCTAATGTACGACGGGATCTTACGGTGAGAGGGAGGATATTAAGGTAAACACCAAGGAACCCTGAATAAAATATAGATTTATTGACAAAATATGGATGCTGGTCATTAATTGTAACTATATATATATAACATATATATATAACATATATAACATATATATATATATAACATATATATAACTATATATAACTATATATAACTATATATATATATATATATATATATATATATATATATATAGTTTATGTTCCCATAGCAACATACTGTTGGGTTTTTGGGTTTTTTTGGCAATATTCTGTTGTAGGCTACACCTTTTCTGCCATTTTGTTTGGGTATGTTACCTGTTATGAAATCTCTGTATTTAGGGAGTATTAATTACCAGAGTAGGAAGAGATTAATTTTCTCCATACCCAAAGCATCTTGTCCGGAACATATGCATCATCTTTTCTCCTGAGAGCAGATCTAATGGAGAGCTGTCTCTTCTGAGAGACTTTATGTACATACTAAGACAACGTTTGTTTACATGTGCTCTTTCCTTCATCCCTCCCAGTCTGTCATCATTACCCATTCAAGACCCTTGCTATCCAAGCCTCCATTCCTCTCTGTAGTTCAGGAAGTTATTTACCCTCAACCTCTTGGTCTTTGGAGGAAATAATTCTTTGTGTATGGCACTCATGTTGAAGTTTTCTCTTGTGCATGTAAAGAAATTTGTATATGAATTCTTGTTCCTGTAAATCTACAGAGGATAATGGGAAATTTTCTTCATTTCCCTTAAAACATTACAGAATATTGAAGGACATAAAAGAAGGAGCTGAATAAGTGGGCATGTTTAACCAAATTAAGATGGTAGTGTAACAAAAGATACCCTAAAGCAAAGGAAAAAATATAAGGCATAATCCATATATCCAAATAATAAAAACAAAGAATTTTCACAATTCATAAAGAGCTTCCCCAAACTAAATCAGAAGAAAATGCTACCCAATAGACTGCCTATTGACCTAGTTGAACCCCAACTCTGTCCTATCTTGTTTATCTTTGAAGACAGGATGTCTAAAGGCCAAAAATTCCTCTTTAGGTGGGCCAACTGAAGCCAGTTGGATTAAAAATTGCTGCCAGAGTTACTGCTAAATGAACTCTGCATTGTAATCTAATTTCCATACTAACTGATATACCCAGCAGCCTCTAGAACCAGAAACACTAGAACACTAAAGGAAACAAAGGAAGCAACACTCAAGTTCTGAGAAGTCTCTGCCTATTCTAGGAAAATGCACGAATGTGCCACCCCCTGGTTAGCCTCTCTTCTCCCCTGATCCCATCCCATGTATGAACTTTCAACTGCAGTGAGCTGGGAAGTTGATTCTTTTCTGTACTTCCATTGTTAGGCCACTGATAAAAGGCCCTGCATTGTAGGTTAGGCAGAATCAGTCTTGTTATTGAATTTATGATGCAGAATGTAAAAAGGATGCCTTTAGGGTATTTCTCTCTTTAGAGAAGGCCAACAAATCTGTTGGTGACAAAAATGCTTCCTAAGTTGAAGTAGGGGTATCAAATAGAACTACTAATTAGGTTGAGTCCCATTGAGTCCTAGCACAGAGATCAAAGTCCTGGGGTTGTAATGTGTTGCAACTACCCAATGCATTCATAAAAGCTATTGTTTGTAAACCCCCAATCTCAAACTTATTTAAGGTAAAACAAGGCTTCAACGAACATTTCTATTTTCTTAACCTTTATTGCTCTAACTTAAGAGTTTCATTGTGGTTGTTTGCTTATTTTCTTAAGTCAATTTTGGCATTGTCTGTTTGTCCCCCCCCCCACCCCAGAAATGTATCAGTTCTACTAGGTTTTAAATTTTCTGATGAGTAAGTTTATAATATTCTGTCTCAACTTCTTGGGACTATATTGTTATTTATTCTCGCTTGGTATTTGGTTCCTTAAATCTCTCTCCCTGCTCCACCCCTCTTCCCCTTCTCTCTCTCTCCCCCTCTTTCTAGGTCTTTCAATTTGTATTTAAGGGAATTTTTTAAAAGTTTTTTTTCCAGCAAAATAGATTTTAGTTTTGTTAATACACTCTCTATGGTGTGTAAAACACATCTTTGGTCTTTGTCCCCAAAGTTCAGAAAGCATTTCACAGGGCCAATGGCTGCCAGAGAGAGATGGCCCCTTCCCTGGGCTCTCTCCCGGTGCACCTGCACCTGTCACCCAGGCGCGCCTGCGTGTGCGAGGGCCCGCAGGCTTAGGTCATTTCCTCGTCCTCTGACGTCACTTCCGCCTCTGCTGTGGCCACGCCCCTCCCTCCCTCTAGCCCCTCTCTCTGCAGCGCTCCATCTTGCGTGCAGGCAGTTTAGGCCTAGCTCTCTAGCTCCATCAACCCACTTGGGCCCATGGTACGGACAAGGGGAGGGGAGAGGGTCAGGAGCCGCTGGATCCCCATCTGACTCTCTATTTTGGGGGGGCCAAACTGCCTCCTGCCCCCTCCCCCCCAACCCCAACCTGCTGCTGAAGGAAGGAACCCCGCCCGGCCTCTCTTCCCTTTCCATGGCTGGCTGCTGCGAGGGCTACATGGTTCCTGTCCATGTGTGGTGAGTGCCCCTGCCCACCCTCTCCTGCCTGTCCCTTTCCACTCCCCCCCCCACCTGCTCACACAAGGTGGAGGTGTGCAGAGAGAGACAAGGAGTGGGGAGAACTTGCGGTTGAGCGGGATTGTATCGGGAAAGGTGGGAGGAGGTGTGACCCCAGTGGATGCAGAAGGGATCTCCGAGCATGGGGGAGCCTCTCACTGTCGGTTCAGGAAGTGACCTCAGCAGATGAGGAAGTGACCTCAGAGTCTGGAATCCTTTCCTCACTCCCAGTCAGATGATTGACAGTTACTGGTTTCAGGCAGGTGATTTCTGATAAAGCTATGTATGGTCTTTCATGAAGAGGAAGCAGGGGCGGGAGGGTGGGGGAAGCTCTCCTCCCTGGTTGGACCTAACAGCCAGGTGACGAGAAGCTTGTCAAAGTCATGAGAAACTCTTTGCACAACACCCTGGGCTGCTTTCTTCAGGTCCAACCTAGTGACATAGCCTTCCTCAGGAGCATAGCAGGAACCTTCCTAAGGCAAGGTACAAGGCAGCTGGATGTGCAGGAATCCACACAATTGCCGTGATTTAGAGGACAAGGCTGGAGAGCAAAGACTAGTCAATAGACATCCCCCAACCATCATTATCTGGAAAGCTAGTGGTCGGCCTCTAAAACATGAAAAGATCTATGGAGTTGTATGTAGCATTAGATCCATACTCTACTGCAGGCAAAGCCCTGACTGCTCTTAAGAATTTTGAAGTAAGTGATCAATGTGGTAAAACACTGAACAAAGCCAAGACGTATCTCAGCTACAGATCAAATTGATCCAATACTGGTGGTGGTAGGAGCATGCCCTTCCTGGGAAATAAATATTTTCTTCAAAAGTCACTATTTCTTTCTAGGTCTCCTACAGAGTAAAGAAATGAGGTATCAGATAAAGAAGACCGAAAGAATGCTGTATTATTGGAACGACAAGACAGATTTTAATATAGCTGTTTTAATATAGCTTTAATATAGTTATGTTTTAATATAGCTGAAAACCAAAAGGAGAACAAAAAACAAACAAAACCCTGAACACCATGTTATAAGATGTGTATACAGTATCAATTGGTCTAGTATACAATTAATTGAAGGCCTACACCTAAGAAGAGAGATAAGACAAGGACTGAGAAGTTTTCAGGGCTGAGGAATGATACTGATTTATAGACATAAGAAACTCAACAAACCAATCTTTAGAACAAAGCAAAGCCACATCCAACAAGGTCTGGTCACAGTGTGTTACATATCATAGGCATCAATGTTGAGAAGAAAAGAAATCTTAATAATCACCCCTTTCCAAAATGTATCATGCAAAAGGTACGTTAGTCAAACAGAATCAAGAAGGGTGTGTGTGTGTGTCTGTGTATCTGTGTCTGTCTGTCTGTCTATGACTGTAATTATCACAGACTTTATAGTATTAGGAGAAGTACCAAGATTTGCAAAGTGACTGAAAATCAGCAAGCTGGACATCTCAAAGAGCTGCTGGTGCAGCTCTCCTTTGAGAATCAGGACAGCCAGTAATTCCATTATAGACCCAAGGAAAGATTACACAGGTGAGAAAAGTAAGGAGTGAAGAGAGTTCAACAGGTAAAAGCCTGAAAGGGATGCCAGGGTCTTCCAGCCAGGCTGCAGAGGCAATGAAGCACTCTCTTACAACTGAGGTCTCCTTTTATTAGGCACAGGGCGTGAAGTCAGGTGGGACAGGGAGATGGGGTAGTTTGTCACAGGAGAGGCAGTGGCAGGATGGGAATAGGGGAAGGGGCTCTTAGTGCAGAGATTGAATTTTGAGTTATCTGTTTTGAGCAGATATGTCAACTTATGGTAGGAGCCTCATTTCATGGGTTATTTCTTTTACAACTGCAGGATATGTTTGGGGAGACAGAAGCGGGTGGGAGATGATTTAGATTCATCTGGTCTTCAGGAAGGGCAGTTTTATGGTTCTCAGGGGGCAAGGGTGTGAGTGTTTTCAGTTGAAGTCATTTTCTATCAAGATATATGTGTGTGTGTATATATATGATTATATGTGTGTATACACACGTGTCTTTTACGGAAATTGAGCAGATGGAGTTAGTTCTTAACAGGGAGAGGCTTTGTTCTAGTCAAGTCTTTAACTGATTAGATGATGTCCACCCACTTTGCAAAGGATAATCTAACTTAAATGTTATTCTATCCCCAAACATCTTCACCAAAACACCAAGAGGGGACTAGACTTTCTTTAATAACAGATCCAGTCTCTCTACAACTACCTTGTTTTGTGGTTGGTCAATGCAGGGAGGACAGCAAACAGTTATCCCAAGGACCCAGGCAAAAATCTTTGGCTTAAGGAAAGAAGAGCAGAGTACAGTGCTTCTGCCTTGGAAGAGGGACAAGGAACTTGTTCTCAGGTCTTCAGCAGATATCCTTTGCTTCAAGGGAGAAGAATAAGATCTCTACTCCTAAGGATGGGAGAAAGTCATCTTGGCTCAATGCTGGCTGAAAGCCAGCTTAGATCTGCTATCACTGTGGAGACAACTCCCACCCAAAATTAACCATGCAGCTAAGGCAGAATGTAGCTGGGACTCTGAGAAGGAATCTCTCCAAGATCCAGGCACAGAGAACCTAATTATAGTAGCTGAACCAGAAAAACAGAAAATTCCTTAAGAGCTGTTAGAATGTAGTTAGGGTAGCAGTGACACTCCAGTGACTTGAATACCAGGTTGAAATGAAGTTTGGAACTCAGGGGCGTTTCAGGTCTAGATACACAGTATTTCATCTTTTATTTGCTGTTTATTCTTCCACACCAGAGATGATGCTCACTAGTAATATTCAAGATGAGTGAGAGTTGTGCAATGCGAGAAGAGCAGTGATGAAAGAGGCGGGGGAGGGGGGGAGGAGGCTTCAGTTAATAGATGAACCTGTTTATGACTGAGCGTTTATACAGGTTGAGCATCTGAAATGGAAAATGATTCCCTGAAAGCATCCTATCCTTTCTACTTTTCCCCTTTGGACCTGGTATAATCTCAGGACTTGGGAGGCTGAGATGGGAAGATTATGAATTCAAGGTTAGTTCAAAACAATAAGGGCTGTATAGTGAACCCTTGTCTCACATGAGGGAATAAATGAATTAATAAATGATTAATTGAACAAAGTAATAAAAGAATTGCTCCATATCTGAGACTCCAAGAATGGCAGTGTGGTAAAATTGAATAACTATGGGAAGGAAGTTTTTTAAAGGACCATGCTTGGTTGGTAAAGGGTCCACTGAGATCCAGCTCATTCCACTTGGGACTGGTACCCACGCTGAAGCTCAGGCTGGCCTTGATTTGACCATCTTCCTAATCTCTGCCTTTAGAGTGCTGGGATAGCAGACATCTGCCACCATAGCAGGCCTGATCTTTTAAAAATCTAATTTAAAAATTAAAAAAAAACTACAGAAAATAAATCAAAGGTGATTATGAGACACAATACTGAGACCTCTGTACAAGGTCTCAGAGGCTGCCCTGCTATGGAGAGGCTGGGTAGGTACCCATGTTGGCTTGTGCTTTCTCACCAGTTGGCTGAATGAATCCTTAACAAAGTTTTCTAAGACATACATATGCCAATACTGAGCAGTTTAATAACTTTCAAACTTATAAAAGTGTTTGAAGAAAGAGATTTTAAGATGAGAAAGTTCTTGTTCTAGATGTAACAGTTTAAGATTAGGAATGTAGAAAGAAACGTAAGCAAACATTGTGAACATGTTCCATACAAGCCGAAGCTTGGGCAGATTAATTGCTCAAGGAAATGGTAGTGTTGTCAGTTTTATTTTCCCTGCAATCTCAACAGTCTTATGACACAGGCAATAAACCATCTAATTTTCCTCCTTCCCTAAGGATTCTATACTTTCTCTTTTTCTACAAGGTACTTCTCTATCCTTTGCTACTCATCTTCTGATCCTTTGTCTTCTGAGAATTGTCTTATCCTGCTTTCCTTTCCACCTGCCTGTAGAAAGCTTAAGAGTCCAGCTTTTCTAAACAAGATACAGCATCCCATGAAGTCTTAAAAGATGTTTCTTAGCCTGAACAGGAGGTCTGTGTGGAAGGAGGCACACCTGGAGAGAAACGCATGTGCAATGTACGTAGGCAGGAGCATTGTTATATTTGGCGAAGGTGTTGAAGCTGGATGGGGACAGGTGGCATTTGAAACTCAACCATATTAGCTTCCAGGATACAATTGCTCTCCTGAGACATTCAAGGCTTGTTATTTCTGAGCTTTTCCTAATGAGATTACCTGCTTCCTACTCAGAAAGACATCCCAGACTCTTCCTGAGCTGGGCTGAAATCTGTGCTTTAAGTGGTCTCCCTTATTCACGGTTCTGCATTCATTAAAGCCAACTGTGGCAAGGAGATGTACGATACAGTAAGATATTTTGCGAAAGATTGCATTCACATAACTTTTACTGCAATATACAGTTATAAAGAGTTTATTTTATTTTATTGTCAGTCATGGGGCCTGAACCTCTGGGCGTGGGTATTGTCTCTGAGCTCTTCAGCTCAAGGCTAGTGCTCTACCACTTGAGCCACAGCGCAACTTCTGGCCTTTTCTGCTTATGTGGTGCTGAGGAATCGAACCCAGGGCCTCATGCATACAAGGCAAACACTTTACAACTGAGCCACCTTCCCAGCCCCAGTCAGCATCCTACTGGGCTTGATTTATAAGTTCAGCTTTAATATAGGTATGTATGTATGAAAAGATAGAGTACAGGTGGTCTTAGACTTACAATGGCCCCTTACCATTGTATGCTGAAAAAATAAGACAAAGTGGGTTGAATACTATTGAGTATTTTAGCACAGCAGTACAGTACACCACAGTGATGGTGGTCCCTGGTGATCATGGGCCTGGCTGGGAGGTATAGCCTGCAGTTACTACCTAACATTACAAGAGAGTATTGTACTGGGTACAGCCTAGGGAAAGATGAAAATTCAAAGTGTAGTTTCTACTGAAAGCATACTGCTTTGTAGCATCAAAGAGTCTAAAAATAGCAAGATGAACCATCTTCAGTTCTGTCTACATGGAGAGAGTTTGGTACTGTCTCTGGTTTTAGGTATCCACTGAGTGTATTTGCACATACCTACCATAAAGAAGGTGGAAATCGCTAAAGAAGGTGTATAAGCTATGGGATCTTAGAAAGTTGTTTAAAATCATTGGTTCCCAATGACCTCATCTCCCAAATGGGAATCAAGTATGTTGCCTTAGAAAGATGTTATGAGAACTTAATCACATGAAAATACTTATGTTTAAGGCAGTAATCAGTGTCTTAAAAAGCCCTCAATAAACGGTATCTAGTAGTGACAGTGTTTCCAAATGTCAAATTGCTTTCAGTTCTCTAAATGCTAATGCTTATCCTCAGCTGCATAATTTTCTAGAAACCGGGGCTTCCACTTTTAAATTTCTGTTAACCTTTTCTTACCTTCCTGTGTTTGATCTCAGAAGCTGGCTCTCTCTTCTAGCAGAGACATTCCGAATCCCAGGGGCTCCTTGGGGCATTTCACAAGAATCTGTGATTTTGCATGGTAAAAGATTACATCTTTATTTTCACAACACTCAGTTACTTTCTTTAATTTGATCATAAGTAATAAAGTGGAACTGTATTAGTAACATCTGCGCTTTCTACTAATAGGAATACAGTATATCACATGATGCTGAAATTATCCATATATTACAAAAGGTTATTCAATCTCATCATTACATTAAAATGATAGTGATTAGGTCAACTACTAGGTATTGTTATTTAATATTTTAAATAGAAGAGGTATATATTCCCGTATAATTAAAATATATCAGAATTTAATAATATCACAATTATTGTATGAAATATAACACAAATAATACTATAATGGTATATTTTATAACTATAATTCAATATAATTGATTTCTCTTATTACTCTTATATATTTTAAATAAAACTTTTAAAATTTTTGAATGGAAAGCCCATAGATTACAAAATGGTTCCTTCCATGTACCAACTAACCAAACAAACAAAACAGTAAGACCCCTCCTCCTATCCTAGAACTTATCACGATGTATCTTTTACTAATTTAGATAAATATTACTGTTTCCATTTATCAATCAGCCTCTAGGGAACAGAAGTTCTCATAATCTTATTTAATACCATCTTCTCAGTTCAAGGAACATATATCAGCATTACTCACCATTTGTTGTTTGTTGTAGATTCAAAGCCCAGTTAGCTTATTGAAAATGTACTTTAATATTTTGTTCTGTGGTCTAAGGATCTTGACTTCCTAACACACTGATCTTTGGAGATATATCCTAGAGGACTTCCAACTCCATGCAGCTATAGACAGATGATAGCATTCCATCCTTCCTCAGTATCAAGAAAGATGCAGATAATCAACACAATGATAATTTTGTTTAACTTCTCAGCAACTGAGGCCACAGGCCAACCATACACCAACCCAGACAGAAGATCAGCAGGAACACAAGTACTGACTCACTTCTGAAGGGAGAACGAGAAAAAAAAAACTGAGACTTCCATGCAGATGGGTAAGAATAATTTAGCTCATTTTCCTTTCATCTTCCATTCCTATGTTTAATGAAAAGTGTTGCTGAACAGGCAGAAGCCCTTTCCACTGAGCCTGTAAACACCGTGTTCCAGGGTTGGCATCACAGGTAAAACTAGTAATCCTGCATGTCACACGGTCCCTCTCATTTCATTTAAGGTTTTAAGATTAATTGCTAAAGGTTGAATGTGGGCTAGTATGAGACTAGAATTTCCGGGAGTGTAGGCATAAAGAGAGTTTGTACCCACTTGCTGGCTCTTCTCCATCGCCTCCCCTGAGTACTCTTGAGAAATCTTGAGGTTGGGCAGACATCTAGAGTACCTTCCACCCAGGTGCAGGCCTGAGGGAAAGGAGAAGGCCACTTGAGAGGAAATGCACAAAACTTTGCTGTGCAATTTCCTCCTAAGAATCGTCTCCTTAAGCAGGAGGCAGAGCAGCAAGCCCTGTGACTTCTAGGCACACAGGAACATCCACAGTGGGGGAAAAGAAAAGCCAACAAGCCAGAGTTTCTTCAGGAATGGGCAGAAAAGTGTCCTAGGGGACAGGCAGGAAACTGGCCTGGGCCTAGACTGCTAGAGACTGGCCTAATGCCAGAAGGGGACACGATTACTGAGAAAGATTCTGCCTCCCTCCTACACACACAAACAATCAGAAGACACCCTTAATGCTGAAGCTGAGCCAAAATAACGAATGATTCCATTTTATCTCCACAGTAGGCCAGCTGCCCCAATTGCAGGACAGCAGCAAGGTATCGTGGGAGAAGAGACAAGAGCATGAAGATTCTTCTGAGACACAGGTACACAAGGAAGGGCTAGGCCAAGGATGAAGCAGGAAACCTCTTTGTTACAATCATGACTGCCCTAACCACCATGCAGCCTGGGAGAATTTGAACCCCATACTTAATTGAAGTTAGTCAACTCAGCTTCACCTCCCTGTCCCATGAATGATTTAGGAGAAGATGTATACATGCACCTTGTCATAAATTGCTCTCAACTTTATACCTGACAAGCCACATGTGTGTGTATTTGTTCCCAAATAAAACTCAATCACATTTTCTCATTGTAATGGAGATACCTAATTATGCTCACAACAGATACTTTGTGTGTGTGTGTGTGTGTGTGTGTGTGCGTGCGTGCGTGCATGCATGCATGCATGTATGTGCCAGGACTAGGACTTGAAGTGGGTGATGCCCACTGCCTTTGATGCTAACGTCATACCACTTGAGCCACACCTCCACTTCTAGCTTTTTGTTGGTTAATTGGAGCCAAGAGTCTCATGGACTTTTCTGCCTGGGCTGGCCTTGAACTGCAGTTCTTAGATCCCCGCTGAGTAGCTAGGATTACGGGCACGAGCCACCAGTGCCCAGCTCAACTATAGTTTGAGTCTAGTACTGAACTTTATGGACCGGCCTGCTTTCCACTGTGCAGGTGTTTGAAAAGTTTTAAAGGAACTTATTTTTTCTTTACCTTTCTCTATCTCAGTCCTCCCTGAGAGAAAAATCAAGAATATCTTTACAGCTTCAGAGAAGATTCTGATGCCCCTATCCTTGCCCTGCTGGCCACAGAGGCGAAGGAAGGTTTGACCAGTACTGCAGGAATACAGTTTAGGCATGCATTAGGAAATAAGCCAGCCCAAGGCCAGACGAAGGCCTTCCTCCTCTGTGTCATCTGGAAGGTCATCCTTCTGGGCTTTCCTTAAAAAACCCATCCTTCAGTCCTCTATCCCATACCCCCACTGTAGAAATGCAGCTTTTAAGCTAGCTCATAGAGCCCTTATGTTGCCTGGCAAATTTCATAAGCATTTACTTGCTCTTTTTTTCCCAAACCTAGCTTTGATTATTTGTGACTTGGCATTGAGTTCAGGGAACTAACTTTCCAGTATCCTATACTAATTTACACAGGATGTAATGAAAGGTAAGCATAGCGAGAGAAGATGTGAAATCAGTAAATTTTATTTCTCTATGATTTCATGATAGGCAATTTTATGAATATTTAACCTTTGTAATTCAAGTCGTATTTATGGTCTGTTATGTGGCATTTACGCTCACCACCTCAGGTCTGGTCCTGTGAAATCAAACATAAAGCTGGGTTTTATTGTAGGTATACAAAACAGCTTTGCCACTCTGGTCCTGCTTTTATGATAGTGAAATTATCCTAACATACCTTTCTTTCTGTATTGGAAAAACACAGCAAATGAAATGTCTTTTTAAGGAAAATCCAGAAATGTGCAGTCTCCTGTAAAACATCTTTCAACCAAGTTGATGATGAGTATTTGGAAATACTAACTTTCCCCAATAGCATCTCCAGTTACAATGTTATAACCTTACTACATCTGGGTGACGTTTTATCAAGGATGTGGATCCCCAACGTGTCCAAAATTTGAAAGTTTTATGAAGATGATTTATGAATTTCATCCCACTCATAGTTATGCTTTGCATGACTCATATCATCCTTATGCAAGGATATCAGTATTAAAAATGAAGACTGGAAAAAAACAGCTTCCTGAAACATGCAAAGGGGCATGCACTTTTTTTTTTTTTAGTCAGTTGTGGGGCTTGAACTCTGGGCCTGGGCACTGTCCCTGAGCTCTTCAGCTCAAGGTGAGTGCTCTACCACCTGAGCCACAGCACCACTTTGGGTTTTCTGGTAGTTAATTGGAGATAAGAGTCTCACAGACTTTCCTGCCTGGGCTGGCTTTGAACTGTGATCCTCAGATCTCAGCCTCCCGAGTAGATAGGATTATAGGAATGAGCCACCAGCGCCAGGCTTACACGCTTGTTTTTTTTACATGCTAGTTGTAGGGCTTGATTGCAGCCTAGGCACTGTCTCTTCCCCCCTCCCCCCAAGGCTAGCACTCTATCACTTGAGCCACAACTCCACTTCCAGCTATTTTTTCCCCCTTGGTCGTGGGGGCTTGAACTCTTTGGCCTGGGCGCTGCCCCTCAGCTCTTCAGCTCAAGGCTGGCACTCTACAACTTGAGCCACAGCGCTGCTTCAGGCTTTTTCTGCTTATATGGTGCTGAGGATTAGAGATAAAAGTTTCATGAGTTTCACAGACTTTCCTGCTTGTGCTGGCTTCAAACCAAGATCCTCAGATCTCAGCCTCCTAACTTGCTAGGATTATAGACCCAAGCCACTGGTGCCCAGCAGGGCATGCACTTTTTAAACCATCCAGCAATTTCTCTGAAGCCCACACAAGTTAACATCAAGCATCAATAGGGCAGGACATGGAGAACCGGAACTGATTACTGGAGTCAGTGTAGGAGGAAGGCAGTTCAACACCCGATAAGAATTTATCATCGGGGGTTAGCAAAATAGTGTGTAGGTAGCCAGTGTCCAGGGAAAAGTCACAGTCAGAATCTAAAGATTCCGAGAAAAGCTAAGCTTAAAGTTGAAACACTTAATGCACCAGGAGCTTGGCTTGCACTAAAACAATGTGCCTTCAGATAATCTGGGGATTATACTTTTTGTTTTGCAAGTGAGAAAATTGAGCAAATCTCAGAGTCAGGAGTTGAATCTACAACTTTCTAAATTGTGGTGTCTACTTTCTCCACCCTAACCTGCATTTTGGGGTGTTTCCCAAGGCTATTTCCTAGTCATCTGAAACTCTCATTTACCTCCTCAGATAGCCACTTTAAGGCTAAGATAGATAGGTTAGGTAGGGGGAAAGGAGAAATGAAAAATAATAAAAAGTATCAATAAAGGCCAGACTAGGAACTACAACTGAACATTATTCAACTACCCAAAGCTGTATAGGTAAGGGTGTAGATCCTGACCCACAGAGTGACTGAACTGGTTTTTATCTTCTAGAACTTGAAGAAATCTTTTGAGAGTTTTAAACTTGTTCTTTTCATTTTTACAGGTGGCAGTATACACACATTTGTTGTTGTTGTTGTTGTTTTGGTCGGATGTGGAGCTTAAACTCTGGGTTTGGTCCTGTCCCTGAGCTCTTTAAGCTCAAGGCAGGTGCCACACAATGTTTTAAAATAAAAAACAATGATAACGAACTGCACGTGGTTCTCTTAAGTTACTGATATGGGTCTTAATCTGGAATATATTTCTAAGTATTAGTTCAACTAGAGATGATTCGTGAATGAAAACATGCTATGAAATGTGTCCCTAAATTCGTTGATACTCTTCTCAAGAAGTATAACTTAATTCCTCTCCTTTTGAATGGGGCCGGATTCTACTTCCTTCTAACAAATGTAATGTGGTAGAACTGATGGTGCGTAAGTCAGTCAAAAAGATAATTGTAGTTTTCTCTTTGCTTTTTCTCTTGGGTTGCTTGCTTTGGGGGAGAACCAGCTGTGACATTATGAAGATACTCGAGCAGTGTGGCAAAGTCTATATTGTAAGGAACTAAAGTCTTTTGTTAACAGGTAACAGATAGCAAAGAACTGAGACCTGACAACAGAAGGAGGATGAGTGTGCCTCCTTGGAAGTGGATTTTCTAACCATAGTGAAGAGCTCAGGATGAGTGTATCCCCAGCTGCCATCTTTTTTTTTTTTTTTTTTTTTTTTGGCCAGTCGTGGGGCCTGAACTCTGTCCCTCAGCTCTTCAGCTCAAGGCTAGTGCTCTACCACTAGAGCCACAGCACCACTTCTGGCTTTTTTTTCTGCTTATGTGGTACTGAGGAATCGAACCCAGGGCCTCAAGCATGCGAGGTAAGCACTCTTCCACTGAGCCACCTTCCCGACCCCCCTCCCCAGCTGCCATCTTGATCTCATTAGGAAAGCTGAGCCAGTTACTCAGCTAAGCTGTCCAGTCCATCCTAGTTTGCATCTACAGAAACTGGAAGATAACAAATGCTGATTTTAACCATTAAGTTAAACAGCAGTCACAAATGCATGCGAGATCCAGAAATGAGAGATCCAGTTCTTAAGAGTTACATGCACAGGGCTGGGAAGGTGGCTCAGTGGTAGAGCGCTTGCCTTGCATGCATGAGGCCCTGGGTTCAGTTCCTCAGCACATAAGCAAAAAGTAAAAAGCCGGAAGAGGTGCTGTGGCTCAAGTGATAGAGTGCTAGCCTTGAGCTGAAGAGCTGAGGGACAGCGCCCAGGCCCAGAGTTCAGGCCCCATGACCAGATCCAAAAAAAAAAAAAGAGTCACATGCCCAAAAATAGTCCAACACAAAGAAATTGTGATAATGATAAGACTGAAGTTAAGTGCGCACACAAAAAACAGGCCCAACCTAGATTAGCGGGAAGAGTGTTCAGGAAGTTTATTCAAAATGATGTTTGAATAACTCTAGGGCAGATGGATAGTAAGCTTATTATTTAGATATTGCCCCTCAACTCCAAATTACTTTTCCGTAGTCTACTTTGTGATTCTAGGGCTGGGCCTGTGCCATTTGGAGTATGACGGAGAAGCTTCAAAGACTTGACACTTCAAAGACTTTTGTTTTTTAATTTTTTATTGTTAATATAAAGGTGATGGCTCTTAGGGAAAGACTTTTCTGGCCCGTTTACTTCTCCTGCTGCTAACGAAGGCCACCGTGTTAGTGAGAGCTCTGAAGAGAAAAATAGTCACAGTGAAATGTAAGATGTGGTCAAAGCATCCAGGGAAAGGAAACAGGCTAGAAGGATCAGTGTGAATGGCTGAGGACTGGCCCTTCACAAATATCAGTAAATAGTTTATCAGGGGACAACAGATATTATAAATATAAAATCAGACTATTAGGGCAGGATATCCGGAAGTCTGCCCTTCCTCCTCCCTGATCACAATGGGTTACCCTTGCCATCCGCATGACATGGGAACTCCCAAGTAGGGAGTCCAACTAATGGGGCACAATCTTATTTAACTTTTTCTTAAAAAAAAAACAAAAACCCTAACCTTTCTATTTCATTATTTCTATTTCACTGTTTTCTTTTTTCATTTCACTTTTTATTATCTTTAAATAATTGTTGTACAAAGGGGTTTCAGTGTCTGCCTAAGAGAACAATGCGTCCTGATCATTGTCACAACCCTTCCATCATCCTCCCCGCCCCCACTCCCTCCTAACCCATCCCAGTCAGTCCTGTTGTCACCTAGATCCATTTCCACATATGTCCACTGAGTATTATAACTGTATCCATCCACCCCTCCCCTTCCCATCCATCTGTCGCCTCCCCTTAATTCTCCGCTCCTCTCAGACAAGAAAATGTTTCAGCTTCCCAATCATCATTTTGTTACTCTCTGTTAACTGTTCTAAGTGAATACACCATGGAAATCCACCACTTCATATACTATGCTTTAGTCAGTTTCATTATGTCTATGTGCATATCACATATATGTTTGTTTTTTTTTGTTGTTTGTCAGTCGTGGGGCTTGAACTCTGGGCCTGAGAGCTGTCCCTCAGCTCTTCAGCTCAAGGTGAGCGCTCTACCACTTGAGCTACAGCGCTCCTTCCTGTTTTCCAGTGGTTTATTGGAGATAAGAGTTTCACGAACTTTCCTGCCCGAGCTGACTTTGAACCGAAATCCTCAGATCTCAGCCTCCTGAGTAGCTAGGATTACAGGCGTGAGCCACGGGCACCCGGCTCACATAAATGTTTTCATATATATTTGAATTTTAGGTCTGACTGCCACTTATAAGGGAAAATGTGCCTTTGTCTCTCTGAGCCTGATTTCACTAAATATGATGTTTTCCAGGTCCACACATTTCCCTGCAAATGACATAATATTATTCTTCCTGGTGGATGAATTGAAAAATATGTACACATGCTGGGCATTGGTGGCTCACACCAGTAATCCTAGCTACTCAGGAACCTGAGATCTGAGGATCTCGGTTGAAGCCAGCCCAGGCAGGAAAGTCCGTCAGAGTCTTATCTCCAATTAACCACCAGAAAACCAGAAGTGATGCTGAGGCTCAGGTGATAGAGCACTAACCTTGAGCTGAAGAGCTGAGGGATAGTACCCAGGCCCAGAATTCAAACCTCACCCCCCAAAAAGGGGAAAAATGTATACACATATACATACACATATATAAATATATACATATACATACATATCCCTCATTTTCTTGATTCATTCATCCATTGTAGGGCATCTGGTGATGATTCCATTACTTAGCTGTTGGGAATGGTGTTACAATGAATTCTGTACAGGAAACCTGGATTTTAGAAAGAGGACTAATATACTGCATCATCTTGGAGAAGTCACTTGGGAAAAAATGAAGAGAATAATGTCAGTGTATTGGACCTTTACTTACTTTGGAGTAGGGGGTGATACTTATGCAATAACTTTGTATTATGTTCTGCTTAAATTCTCAGAGCCATTCATAGACCATTAACAACATATTTTTCTTTTTTTTAAAAATATAATTTTGTTGTAAAGGTGTTGTACAGAGGGGTTACAGTTACACAAGTAAGGTAATGAGTACATTTCTTGTTAAATATTGTCACCCACTCCTTTGTTTTTCTTCTACCATCCCTCTCCTGCTGCTCCACCCCCCCCCCAAAGTTGTAAAGTTTATTTACAACATAGTGTCTTGTGACTATCACTGTTGCCCTGGTTCACTCCTTGTCCTTGTGTCACCATTTTGTGATTCCCCTTCCCTTCCCCAAATCAGATAAACAAGACTCAAGGTACCAGAATAAAAAAAAAACAGTGACTACCAGGATTAAACCAAAGGGAAACGTATTTTTCATAAATGTAGTAAACTAGAGAAATGTAGTATGCAGGGCCTGGGTACTGTCACTGAGCTTTTCTCCTCAAGGCTAGTGCTCTCCCACAGCTTTACTTCTAGTTTTCTGGTGGTTAATTGTAGGTAGATAAGAGTCTCATGGACTTTCCTGCCTGGGCTGGCTTTGAACCATGCTCCTCAGATCTCAGCCTGCTTAGTAGCTAGGATGGATGACAGGCATGAGCGCTATGGGCGCCTGGCTGCAGAATGATTTTTTTTTAATTTAATTTAATTTTATTTGAGAACATACTGTACAGAGGGGCTACAATTACATGGGCAGGATAATGCGTACATTTCTTACCAAGCATTGCAGCCTCCTCCTTTGTTTACCCTTCACCTCCCTTCCCAGCCTCCTCCTTCCCCCCCACCCAATCATACCCCGCTCCCCCCCCCACACCGACATTGTAAAGCTGGTTTTGACATGACATTTTGTACTTCTCATTGTTGCAACAGGTCCACCTGAATCCTTAAACGACTTGTTTGTCCCCATCTCCTCCACATGTTATACTGACATCAAATATAGTGAAAGCGGGGGTTACACTGTGGGGGAGGGACATACAAAGCAACAAAGAAATAATCTTATAAATGCGTTAGAAACACATGCATGAAAGAAACGAAAACATTAAAATACATATTTAAGGGTTCGTTTTCCTAACATCACATTATCTGACCTTTTCCGCTTGACTCATACCTATACTAGATATTGCAAATAAGGGAAACCATGGGACCTATGTTTCTTTGGGCCCGGCTTACTTCACTTAATAAAATTTTTTCCAAGCCTTTCCATTTCCTAACAAATGGGGCAATGTCATTCTTTCTGATGGAGGCATAGAATTCCATTGTGTATATATACCACATTTTCTTGATCCATTCATGTACTGAGGGGCATTGCAGAATGGTTTTTTAACTGTGTTTCGCAGTGAATTCCTTTCCCCACATAGAATGAGCACAGGGAGTCCAGGTTGAGAAATGCTCCAGTAATTGTTAAAATTACTCAATTTATCATTGCTATTCTATCTCTCGGTACTGATGCAGTAACCCTGAAAGTTCATTAGCTATAGTCACATGTATATATGTACACACCTATAGGTAGGTGCCTGTTTACCTGCATTCGTATAGAGAGGTTTAGGTCTTTGTGCCCTTCTACAGAGCAGATATGTCAGGGTCTGTGTCACACTGAGGGAGCAGGTTCCCTGATGGAGAGCTCTTCTGTACCACTTACTAACACCTCTAACATCAAGAATTTAAGTCCACAGATGTTGATGTTTTGGACATTGTCTTACATTGTGCAAGTTGCAGTTGTATATGGAGTTTGTGGCTGCTCCGCTGTGACCTGAGATTTAATCGAAACCATCATTGTTGGAATGCTTGAAGGAGGTGCTAGTTTACAGCAAGGGAGAAGAGTGTTAAGAAAGTTCCCCACATGGGAGGGTGTGTATGTGGGGGGGGGGGAAGAGTGTAGTTGTGGAGGTGGGAGGGAAGGGATGGTAGGGGAAAAGCAAAGGAGGAGGTAACAATGCTTGATAGGAGATGTACTCATTACCTTGCTCATGTAATTGTAACCCCTCTGTACAGTATTTTTACAATAAAAAACGTTTTTTTTTTAAAAGAAAGTTCTCCATGTATTGAAAGGAACCAGCCAAATAAGTTCGTAGGGATCTAGAACTGTGGAGCAGGGTTTGTCTTTTTCTTCTTTCCTTTTTTGAAATTTACATTTCTACCCTGGGGGGTTGACTGCCTAATCTCACTGGATAGTCAGACAGAAGGCAAGGGAAGTGTACTGTGTGTAAGCAGTGTAAACCTCACGCACAGGTGTTGGTCACTTCCCTGCCCTTAGCTGTCAGTTGTCTAAAAATAAACACCGCAGGAGCTCCCTCCTCACTTCTTTTTCCTAGTTCTTGTAGTGAGAGCAGGAAACTATCCCTGGAAGGACCAACTGGGATTCTAGCTGGCACACTGTAGCCACACACTAGCATGTTCATTTTTGGTCAATGAAGTACATGGAGAATCTCCAACTTTGAGATCAAGGTCGAGACCTCTTTCATCAAGGATACTCTTGGGAAAGCCATTTGTACTGTGGAGAGCATGAGGATATGATGGAGAAAATGGTCATCCGTAGGTGTGTACTGTGACTCGGTGGGCCTTATAGACAGGGAGAGGAGGGAGAATGACGGCATTACAATGGGACATTATTTTCAAAACAGAAAACAGTAGGATGGGATCAAGCAGAATAACTAGAAAATCCCACAGTACATTGCACACAGTAGTGGTAAGTATTGTTTGATGAGAATCTAATAGATATGTGTGCACAAGCTGAACTGGGAATTTTTTGTTTTGGACTAGACTGTGGGTCCAGTCAAAACTAGTTGAGGAGCACACTTTAGCTCTTTGTCACATACTTTTGGGATTGTAAGTTAAAAAAAGTTAAAAGTCAAAATTCTGGCCCCTCAAACCTTGCACTTTTCTGAAGATTAGGGCTATGACTCTTTTTGGGAACTGTTCAACTATTTTGACATGAGGAGATACAAAGCAGAAGTGGAAACTAGGTGCCTAAAAAAATTAAGGAGTGATGTATGACTAAGTCTCTGGAGGCAGATAAAACTAGGGAGAAAGAACACCGTGTGTGTGTGTGTGTGTGTGTGTGTGTGTGTGTGTGTGTGTGTGTGTGTGTGTGTGCGTGCGTGTGCATGCGTGTGTGTGTGCATGTATTAGAATGTTAGGGCTTCTCACTGGAGTGCAGAAAAAATGTTTCTTTGTGTGAACAATTGCTAATAAAAATGTGCTATATGTTAAATTAGGGAAAGCTGGTTGTAACTCCAAGGCTGAAGACTTAGACTGAGAGCTAGAAACCGGAAATCACGCAAACTGCTTTTTTTTGTTCTCTGTTCTCAGGGAAGGGGACTCTCTTTAACCACATACAGGGACTCTGTGAAAGGAATAAAGCTTTTCTGGAAATTACAGAGGAGGACCCAAAGTGTACAGATCCAAATTGTGTCCATCTGACTGAAGAGTGCAATTATTTCTCCCACCCTCTCTTTTAGGATACTTGCTCTATTTCCAAATGCCATAGCTCGAAAATTACTGCTGATGCTGATATTTAGCTTAGTTTTATGGGTCCTTTACTTGTCTTCTGGAGACTACAAAAAGGTAAGAATTTCTTTTTTTGGAATTTCACCAGTTACAATAGCATCACTTGAATGACCTGTTATAAAGGAATCAAAGTTAAAAGTATCATTTCAGCAAGATAATGTACACGAGAGTGCTCTTTGTTCAACATTAATCTCTTTTCACTATGTTTTTGGAGGCACGTTCCTGTGTTTTTAGTATCTCCACCAGTTGTCCGGGTTCATCAACCTGTTTGGCCATTGAGACTTTAATCCAATTAAGCCCACTCTCATCTTTGCTTCCTTTCACAGTATTTGTTTTATGCTCCCTGGAGTCCAGCTTGCGTTTCTTGCATTTCTCCCCTCTGCAGTCTCTCATTTGATCTTATTTCCATTTTGCTTCTTCCGAACCACTGAAAACATTTTTTGTTTGCGTGTTGTCCTCTTTATTCTATTAGCTTACATGAGTTACAGAGGATTTCATGGTTACATTTCCACACCTGTGTACCGTATGTTCTGATCTCTTGATTTAATATTAAAAACAGCTTTACCCCCAACCTCTTTCATGCCTCTTATCCTGCTTGATTTCCTTTTATTTTTCAATACTACTTCTCATTTCCTGTTATTCTATATAATATATTTAACTATTAATTATCAGACCTGTTAATGATTATCATCAATCTACCACCTATCTAATATGTCATCTGTCTATCATCCATTTTAAATATGGAACACTTATGGGTGCCATTCTTGCCCAGAGACCATTCTCATCTTTCTGCATGGCTCCAATTTTAGCATATTGCTGCCAAAGCAGGCACTTCTGATATTCATCGATTACCATCAAACCTGACCTATCATAAGATAACTCCCAAGAGGCAAGATATGGTTGTGTATTTATTTGTTGCTGTAACCCTAATGCCAAGGACAATGCCTGACCCATCCTGGATACCTAGTAAATAATTATTAAAAACCCAACAACTCAGTGATTTGAGCTAGATGAGAGGCAATAGTGACCAGAAATAAAGTAATAATAATGAGAGGGGAGAAAGGCTGAGGAAGTGAAGATAGAATTTGTACCCAAATGCAATGATTTCATATCTTGGTTAAGTGGTTAAGAATCACAACTGGGAAATAGAAGAATGGGAAGAAATTTATTATCTACTTCAGGTAAGTGTACTGGGCTTATTTTCAAAGCAACTCTACTCCGGAACAAAGGCATGATGGAGATTTTGTTCAGGAATATACTCATATTGACATCCAAAAGCACTAGTAGGGGCAGGCACATTTCTGAGCATGCTCAGTTGAAGGTATACATTTCAGAGCCTGCTAAGTAGAAGGTCATAGTTGACATGTTGATAAGAGAAAGCTGATTGTCACAAATACCCTGGACGTGCTCAGTTCAGAGTTTACACTGGGTTGTCTGAAAGAATGAGTCACGATGACTGGAGGACTTTAGCTGCTTCCTTGAAAGTTTTTCCAAAAAAAATTTTTTAGCTGAAACAAAGGAGGGGACAACTTGTTTAAGATGGGGGGGGGTGGGGAAGAGCTTGCATCTTTAGTGCCAGCTTGTGTGACTGTTTACAATCCTAGCACGTGAGAGGCTAAAGAAGGGTCGCCAGTTCAAGACCAGCTAGGGGCTACATAGTGAGGCACTGTTAGAGCAACAATAACAAAAGTAAATGAAATAACAAATAAGGGTAAATCCTTGATTCAGCAGCTAAGAACTAACAAATTCGCCCTGAGACTTTTGACTCCTTGTTCTTGAGGTGTTTGGGGAAGGATGTCATTCTTCTAAGGCTACTTGCTGCTGACTGCGGTCACGTTCTCCTGAAGCCAGCAGACTGGCTGGTGCTGACACAGGGTAAGCCTCAAGCTCCTTAGGCAAAGTTTCGTAACTTGAATTCCCATTGCTGACACTGTCCCGGGACATTGTCATGCACATCTAATTTCAACATACATCCTGAAGAAGATCAGCAACATGGATGTTGTTCTTTTTCTTTTTTTTGAGTTTAGCCCCCAAAATAAAGGCTTAATGTTTTGAAGAATCCAGGTCAAAACACATAAGAAATAGGCCAATGAAAAAGAGGAGGACAGAGGGCTTACTTGCTGTTTAAAGTAGCAGGCAAGTCCTCTTAGTTACAATACAACTGAACTTGAGCAGATAGATTAAAAATACATAAGCAGAGACCAACCAGAACAACAGGGCAAAAAGGTTATCCATGATTGACTCCTTCTGATTGGCTTTAGTGTGAATTCTAGTTCTAACTGGAGTAGGCAGAGTTCTCTGAATCTTTTGGTTCCTGTGTCCCCTTTAGCTTGGTATAAGGAATTTAGGGAGTTGCACCTGTTCATGGAAGGGAAGAGTTAAGGAGTTAGTAAGATTAAATGTGCCCCTGGATTACGCTGGTCACAAGGGGACTCTTACGTTCTTTTAAAATATACCCAACCCCTTGTTTCGTTGGAGGGGAATCTTATTTCTGTAGGAAAAAAAGTTTTAGGTTTAGATACCTCGTAAGGGCACATATAATGGGCCTTTGATTGATTGTGTGTTTTACTGCTGGTTTAACTTCTACATAAAAGTATATTTTAGAATGAGTTCCCCCTGGAAAGAACCTTTCATACAGCCTAAAGTGGTTGGCCTGACTATAAAATCCACCTGCCGGTCTCCCTGGCCTCCTGTCTAACCTGAATTGCCTTTTATAACAGGGGTGCAAGTGGCCTTGTCTGAATGGTTTTTTGTGTTTTTCTTTTTAGTTGGATTTCTATACAAAGTTTTGTTTGTTTGATCTTTTTTCACACCTGGCATCTTTATTACTTTAAAAAGCCAGTTGTGTAGAGTGTGGTTTTTTTTTTTTCATAATGAGTTGAACTATGGTCAAATTTAATAAATTGCCCAGCCCAACTTTTTGACAATCAGACCTTCATCCACTCCCAGGAGACAAGAAACACTCAGAAGCTTACACCCCTCGCCTTTCCTTTGTTTTCTTTTACAATACTTTCCTTCAAGTAGGAGGGATTAGATTTGTAGAGAGACAAGGTGGAGAAAATCTCCAGCAGGAAAGTCTCCACAGAAAAGGCTGCGTGTCTAGGTGCTGCATGGTTGCTGGTTTTGTTTTTATTTTCCCCTTTGATGCTCTCTGAAGTATATAGCAGCTACATTTTTAGGGTCATTTAAGTATCTTTTTCTCTCTTTTTGTGGTACTTGGAATTGAACTCAGGGCCTTGAACTTGCAAGTCAGGTCCTTTACCACTTGTGCCATGCCTCCAGTTCCTTTGTGCCTTGGTTATTTACAAACTCCGGTCACACTGTATGCCTGGGTTGGTTTGAGTTGTGACAAGCACACACTACTGTACCCAACCAGTGGTTGAGATGAAGGCCCAGGAACTTCACCTTAGGGCTGGCCTTGAACTGCTATTTGCCAATCCTTACCTCCCAAGTAGCCAGCATTACAGAGTTGAAGACACATCTGGAGTGCAGGAAGATTAAAAAAATAAATCTGTTCCTTAAACATAGCATTTTGTAGTGCTTATTATGTCTGTGAACATTATGCAATAAAATATAGGTATTAGGAACGACAGGACTTTATGCGACTTTGTTGCCCATATGTCTTGTACAAGTCTGTATTTTCCTACTCCCTTTCCCTCCCCCTCTCCTTCTGTCTCTGTCTCTTCCTCTCTCCCTCTCTCCCTCCTCTCCCTTCCTTCTCTCTCTCTCTTTTTCCTTTTCTTCTTTCTTCCTTTTTTCTTTTTGTATATTGAGGGGCTTGAACACAGGGCCTTGGCACTGTTCCTGATCTCTTTTCCTCAAGTCTAGTGCTCTACCACTTTGAACCACAGCTCCACTTATGGTTTTCTGGTGGTTAATTGGAGATAAGAGTCTCACCAGGACTTTTCTGCCCAGGCTGGCTTTGAACTGTGATCCTCAGATTGCAGCCTTCTGAGTAATTAAGATTACAGGTGTAAGCCACCGGTGCCTGGCTCCTTATTTCTTATCTGGTAGGATATAAATATTATTTAATAAGACCTGCAGGGTCTTAATAAACTTCGTTTAGAAAGCTGATCAAACACAGGTATCATTACGTCAAGGCTCACAAACCTTAAGGGATGTTTGCTCAAGAGAAACAGTTAATAGGATTTAAGATGAGTTACATTTTTTACTCTGAGTGTTCACTCCACCTAGTCTTTTTTTTTTTTTTTTTTTTGTCGGTCACAGGGCTTGAACTCTGTTCCTGAGTGCTGTCCCTCAGCTCTTCAGCTCAAGGCTAGCACTCTACCACTTGAGCTACAGCACCACTTCCTGTTTTCTGAGTGGTTTATCGGAGATAAAAGTCTCACAGAGTTTCTTGCCCGGGATGGCTTTGAACCATGATCTTCAGATCTCAGCCTCTTGAGTAGCTAGGATTAAAGGGATGAGCCACCGACACCTGACTCCACCTAGTCCTTATCCCTGGGTTTCTAGCTGGTCTTGAGTCAGGACAGTCTCTGGTGTTGTTGGCATTTCATGGCATAGTGTCATGAGCTCAGACCCACAACTCTTTAGGAAATAGCATTTCTGAAGATGAACAGTTACTTGGAGTTTGGTTAATAGATACATTTTCTAAGAGGGAGATGTGGCACTCAGGAATGTGTGGAGCACATTCAAATCTCTGAGTCCATTCCACAAGTGAGAGGCTTGAAAAATCATTTAGTTTCTCCCCTTCTTGGCATCTTTCTTATGGTATTTGTGTTTCTGGTCATTGCCATTTTCAGTAACCAGACTCTGTGGCTCTGGTATTGAGTAAAACTCAATTTCTTCTTTAGCTATATCTAAAGTAAGGCAAGATCCCTTAGCAGAATTTGGGGTTGTATTCAAGAGCGCAGTGGGGCACCTCGAGGCCACACCAATCACGCTCTCTAGGAGGGAACTAAGTTAGGCGCAGTGCAAGGCTGAGCACCGTGGTGTGTACCTTTCATCCCCGTGACAAAGGAAAGCTCAAATAGGAGGATCACGGTCCAGACTGGCCAGGGCATAGAATGAGACTCTATCTTGAAAATACTCAATGAGAAAAAGGACCAACAGAGTGGCTTAAATGGTAGAGAGTCTGCACAACAGTTACAAGTCCCTGAATTCAAAGCCCAGTATTGCAGAGAAAGAGAGAGAGGGAGAGACAGACAGACAGACAGACAGACAGACAGACAGACAGAAAACAAAAGGAGTCCTGTTGGTCCCCTCACTTACCACTCAGGGAACAATTTGAACATTCCATTGTCTCTCCCCCTTGAAGAAGGTTCTACCCGAGCTTCACTGGGCTTGTGGAATGCACACTGAAGGCTGGGATTTTCACCCATGGAGTTAAGGGGAGTGAAGTGCAGCTGCTAATAAGGGTGTCTGCCTGGTCTGCTTCCTTGCCTTTTATCTTGCTTTCTTCTTTGGACAAGCCTTTCTTGTTGAGAATCTTGTATGTACTTCCTTGAAGTTGAGACTCACAGCCAGGTCTCTATATAAGGATCACCACCATTACTTATAAACCTTTTTTTTTTTTTTAACTTCATCCAAATGTTTAGTCTTGTTCTTTTTATTTTAGTCATTTTACTAAGGACAAAAACCTTATTTTATCATACAGTCTTTTTTTTTCAAATTTTAAAGCATTTTTATACTAATAACTTCATACATTTCCCCCTCCCCCACCTCTTCTTTTTCTTTTTTTCCCCAGTTGTTGGGCTTGAGCAGGCCCTGGGCACTGTCCTTGAATTTGTTTGTTTGTTTGTTTGTTTTCTCAAGGCTAGTGCTCTACTTCTTGAGCCACTGCGGTACTTCCAGCTTTTGGGGGGATGGTTAGGGAGATAAGAGTCTTAGGGACATTTCTTTGAGCTGCAATCTTCAGATCTCAGCCTCCTGAGAGCTAGGATTGCAGTCCCGAGTCATCAGCACCCAGCTCTTCGTACCTCTTTATCTTCTGATTACTGTTTCTTTTCTTGTTTGTTTTCTTTCTTACATTTTGAAGCCTAGTGTGGGGGGTCATATCTATAATCACAGTAATCAAGAGGCAGAGGTAAGAAGATGCTAAGTTCAAGAGCAGATTTGGCTACATAGTGAGAACCCGTTTCAGAGCAATATATGTTTTTAAACAATCTGTACAAAATTTCAAATGTAGACATATGGGAATTCGAATTCCCTTTGCCACTTTGCTTGTTAATGATGACTCAGGAAGAAAGCAATTTTAATCTGTTTTACCTTGTTACAAAAACACATTTATCAGTAGGCCCGAATGCATCATTTTTACAGAATCTAAGAAGCCAAGTTTATATTTAGCAAGCAGTACTTCTGTATTTAATTTAATTTATTCGGATGTTTTATATTTATTACATAACTTTCAGACATAAATTACATGAAGAGTACACTTTCAACATGTATCTCCTTTACATGTACCTGATTTACTTGCTTTTAACATTACTTCTAAATTATGCTTGAAAAACAAAGTATCAGACAAATGAAAAGCATAATTTGGGTGCTTTTTTGTTTTTTGTGCTTGTGCTGATAGTAAGGCTTGAACTCAGGGCCTTGGAACTGTCTCTTAGCTTTTGCCACTCCAGGCTAGTGTTCTACTACTTGGCCACAGCTTTTTGGTGGTTAATTGGAGATGAGAATCTCACAGACTTTTCCGTCCAGGTTGACTTTGAGTTTTGATCCTCAGATCTCAGTCTCTTGAATAGCTAGGTTATAAGTGTGACCAACTGGTACCTGGCATTGTTATTTTTAAATTAATTTTTTTTATCACCTTTAAGTAGTTGTACAAAAACCCTTCTGTACAATTCAACTAGTATGTTGAATTCAGCAAGTATGATACCAATAAGTGCAATGTATCTTGGCCAGTGTCACCCCTTTCATTGTTCTTCTCCCATCTTTCCCAACCCTACCCATCCCCTCAGATTACACGGTTATTTTAAAACACCTTTTATCTTCCCTCCCTCCCTTCTTTCCTATTTTGGAGGAGGTGGTATGCAATATTGGGGTTTTGACAAGGGTTTCATGTTTGCAAGACTGTTTGCTAGACTGGTGCTCTACCACTTGAGCCATATTGCCACCCTTTTCTTGCTTTAGTTATTTTTCAGGTAAGAGTTTCGGGCTTTTTGGCCAGTGTGGCCTCAGATCAGGATCCCCCTATCTCTGCCTCCTGCTTAGCTAGGTTGCAGCGATCTGCCACCATGCCCAGCCTTCTGTGTCAGATTATGTTTTCTTGATGGAATAATACAAAATCAGTTAAAACAACAACACAAAAACAATGGTCATGGAAATTATATGAATATAATTGAAATACTTAAAGTACATGATGCTAGTTGTAAGACCATAAGTGAAAACTAATTAGAATTGATTTCTGATACCTAATTTTATCACACTGAAAGACATTATGTAATTCATGCTAATTTACTTTGAGAAGCAAGTCCTCTTTTCTGCTGGTAATAAATATAGCCATTTTCTCTCAATCCTTCAGCTCTTGATCCACTGGAGAAACCCAGTTGTTCTGAAACAGTGGAGTGTCTTTAAAAAGTACTTGAGCTGTGAAGACACTCAGAGTCCAGAAGTCTTCCCAACAGATACTGAGCTGAGTGTCATGGAGATCGTAGAAAGACTAGACCAGATGATCCCACCCAGACCCTTCACCCACATGAACACCACCACCAGTGCCAAACACAGCAGAGCCGTCATCCTCAACCCTCAAGACACGTACTGCAAGGGGGATCAGCTAGACATCCTGCTGGAGATGAAGGACCACTTGGGACATCGGAAGCAATATGGCGGGGACTTCCTGAGGGCCAGGATGTCCTCCCCAGCCCTGAAGGCAGGTGCATCGGGAAAGGTGACGGACTTCAACAACGGCACCTACCTGGTCAGCTTCACTCTGTTCTGGGAAGGCCAGGTCTCCCTGTCGGTCGTGCTCATCCACCCCAGTGAAGGGGTATCTGCTCTCTGGAGGGCAAGGAACCAAGGCTATGATCGAATTATTTTCAAAGGCAAATTTCTTAATGGCACCTCTGAAGTCATCACTGAATGTGGTCTGGCCTTAAACTCGAGTGCTGAGCTGTGCCAGTACCTGGATATTCGGGACCAAGAAGCTTTCTACTGTGTGAAACCACCATATGTCCACTGTGAGGCCTTCATTTACATGAGCACCAGAAATAGACACATTTCCTATCTTAGCAAGGAAGAATGGAATCTTTTCCACAGGTAATCATCCTTCATATAGAAACAAGGGATACACCAGAGATGGACTGGTTCAAACCGAACTCAGTCTAAAGTGTTTTTTTCTAGTTAATTTTTTTTTAAAAAATAAGTTTTTTATTGTGAAAATACCGTACAGAGTGGTTACAATTAGATGAGCAAGGTAATGAGTACATTTCTTATCAAGCATTGTTGCCTCCTCCTTTGTTTCCCCTTCCCATCCCTGCCCATCCTTCTCCTGCCCTCCCTACACAATCCTCCCCCCCCCCCACAACCAAAGTTGTAAAGTTCGTTTTTCGACCTAACGACTTGTACATCTCATTGTTGCCATGGGTCCACTTGTATCCCTATTTAAACGATTTGCTTTTTCCCTTCCCCTCCACAAATTATGCCAACACCAAATACACTGAAAACGGGTAATACCATGGGGGAGGAACATACAAAGCAACAAGAAAGAAAAAAACCATCTGTGTCCTTATCTTGGAGTTCATTCCGCCTAACATCATCTTATCTGACATTGTCTGCTTGTCTCAGACATATACTAGTTATTGCAAATAAGGGAAACCATGGGACCTATGTTTCTTTGAGCCTAGCATACTTCACTTAATATAATGTTTTCCAAGTCTTTCCATTTCCTAACAAATGGGGCGATGTCATTCTTTCTGAGGGAGGCATAGAATTCCACATTTTCTTGATCCATTCAGTCTAAAGTTTTGTCTACTCAAACTCCCCTTATCATGTCAATTCTTTGGACTAAGTTAATGGTAGCTTAGTCCTTCAGCATCACCTCAGCTGACGGTATGTTTGCAGGTCTCGTATGTGTCACCTGTAGAACTACTTGCCAGTGAAGTGCACGTGTAGAGTATATACTTATTTTTCTTGGTGAATAGTACTTCCAGGTTTAGTAATTTTTATAATCAATTGTTCCCTCCAATGTGTTCCATTGGTGCTACTTTTATACACTGTTAATGGATGCTGTGCCCAAAAGGTAAATAGTATCATTATTCAGGTCACTCAAATAATTATCCAGTTCTGCCAATCCTATCTCCTCATGGTCTCCTGAACACACTCATCCGTTACTGTTACCTGTATCCTTGTAAAAATCATCCTCAAACCTCAGTTAGATTGTTAACAACCATCTTCAGAGCTGGTTTCTCTGCCTTCAGTCATATTTCTTTATATCTGTTGTCCATACTGTACCTAGATTAATGTTTTAAAAATGTGACTGCTTGTTCTTGTTGCTAAATTTGCAAGGTATCAGGTCATGGTCTGTCTTTAAACCCACCTGGGATGGAGAAAGGAAAATACAGACTTGACTAGGCTCACTTTCCCACTGAGACACATTTTAATCCTGTGCCACATATAGGTCTGATGGGACCCTCATGAAGAATGGTTGCAACTAGTGTTTGCAATGTAATTTCTTTGCAGTGACCCTCAAAGTAGTGTTCCAACATCAGTGGCTTCAGCTTCGCCTCAGAGCTTCTTAGAAATCTAAATTCTTGGGCCTTACCCTCAAAATTACTAAATCAAAAGTTCTGAGAGTAAGGTTCAGCAATCCAATTTATACAATTACTTGAGATAATTCGGATGGAAGCACTGACCTACTGAAAGTTTCATCAAGACCAGAGTTATTACGGAAGGCAAAAGTATGAAAGGAGTGCTTATGGAAGATGACCACGTAGAGGGTGAAATTAAAGGATTGGTAGGTAGGTAGATGGATGGATAGTTTTGATTGAGAGCAAGTGATATTATGGATTAGTCAGTGAATTGTTTTCCAAAGCACTAACCTAGTTACTTTCTTTGGAATATCTTAAATGTATCCAAATAATGACAAAAACATTTACAAAGTGTCAACCTGAAGTTCCTTCCATCTAAACCAGATACTCACTCTTATCTGATTATCTGGATGGATGTTAGGTTAATTCGTTTTCTCATTTCTTGAAGGTCCAACATAGGGATTGAAATGATGAAGAACTTGAACTCCATCAAGGTCTTACCATGTAATAGTAAGTCTAGTGTGCCCTTAAATGTATCTGCAAGTTATTTTTCAGTGGCTATCTTACTTAGAGACATGTTTATTCTACATTAACCATTTAAATCTTTAATTTTTCTGGGACAAATAAAATCAACCACCTTGGGTTTCAAGTGAAAGATTTTATTCTTGGGAATTATTTTCATATTTAAACCAATTTTCATCCAGAGTAAGAAATAAAAGACTAAAGAAACCACTCGTCAGCTGCCTTCACTCAAAACGTTCAGGATGTTTACATTTAAATTTAAGATTTATTCTCTAGAAGCTAATAGGTGGGTACTGGTGTGACATGAAAATAGCTTGAATGAACCATACAGATTCAGAGTTAGGAAATTTCTCTAACAGGTTCTAATTTTTTTTTTAGCTAAGCTGTATCACATAAAAAGTTCCATGAACTAGCAATTTCTGTGGATTTTCTTTATTAAGTTTTCTCATGTAAACTTTAGTGGTCAATATAGTCATTGCATGCATAAAATGATGATTCTGCAACACTGCAATTCAAATTACAACGCAGTAAACAGCAACTAACACCTTCACATTTACCTGTTAAGCTTTGTTCAGGTATTCAGCAACTGTTTACTGAGGATCTATTGTGCACAGAAAATTCTGTTAAACCCTGTGGAAAACATAGGTAGAAATAAATGGTGAGCCCAGACTAAAGCCCATCATGGGTGAAAATGACCCCTTTTCTGCCCCCAAGTGATCACCATCCATCTCTAACTTTTACATCAACAAAGTTCCAGAATCGTTGGGCATCTTGAGTCTTCATTACATTGTTTTTGCTTCCTTTTCTACCTGGACAGTAATTTTTATTTTAAAAAATCAGGAGTTTTTCTTACAAGATAGTACCAGACTATTAGTTTGGGGGATCACCAATAAATCTTACATTTATATGATGGATAAATGTGAGTTCCCCAAGCCTCAGAAATTCAGATCACATGGCCAAGATCTTTTTTTAGGTGGCAAACAGAAAAGTTTTTTTTTGAATCTTACCAGGAGAAAGCTCATTTAGCTTGGGATATTTTCATAGAGAACCATTCAGAGGGAGGAGATAATGGTCCTGTTTATACATACTTACACACATATATCTGTATGCATATATGTATGTATATGGACAGCAAATCTATTTTATATAAATATAATATCAATATATTTCATGTAAATATAATATCAAAATCAATATATTTTATGTAAATATAATATCAATATAAGATCTTGGTCCTGTTTATATATACATACATATATCCATATATATATGCACATGATATCTACACACAGAAAATATATTTTATGTAAATATATTGATAATGTAAATATATCAATAAATATACCAATATATTTTAGCAACATAATATATATTTATATGTAATATTTGTGGTAGAAGATATATATTATTGAGAAGACCATGTAGAAGCTAAAATTAAAGGCTAGGTAGGGGAAGTGATGCTATGGCTCAAGTGGTAGACGGCTAGCCATGAGCACAAAGAGGCTCAGGGACAGCGCCCGTGCCCTGAGTTCAAACCCACAACTGACAAAAAAAACATAAAGGATAGGTAAGTAGGTAAATGGATGGATATGATATACATATATATATAATGTGCCATATATAATGTACATTGTATACATATATGTATATAGTCTCTATAGATTCTATGTATGTATGTATTACATATGTATGTATTCTGTATTGCTCAGACCACATAGAGAATATTGTTTAGTTCTAGACACAGTTAAACTTTTAAGGTTTTTTTTAATAGCCAGAGAACATAATATGATTCTGGTACATCCAGAATAAACCATCTGTGAGACTCTCTACATCAATGTGTTCAAGTTTCTTTCATGGATAAGTGGTTTGAGGAGGAAGGAACTCACCATTTTGGTAAGGCCAAAGTCTCTAAGCCTTGTGATTGTAGAGCCTCATGTTTCTTCCTGACTTTGAGTAGTTCTAGAGTCACGATGGAGTGGTCTTGGGAACTAGGGAAATATGTGACTACCCAAGAAAGAACAGATACATTCCAAAGAGAACCATGGAGTGGAGCTTCTTATTCACTTGTGATTTTAGTAAGCAACTGTTTGTGGATGAACGAAGATAGAGGAGGATGAAAGGTAGAGACAGAAAGGAGAGCAAAGATGAGTAGAGTTTCCCAAATAAGCTATGATAATACAAACGGCTGACAGTGGAAATTTTTGTTGCCAGAGACTGAGGACATAAAAAAGAAATGTCAGATTGGAATGAAGGCTCCTTTCCCCAGTGGGTACGCTTACAAAGGAAACTGGATAACAACATTTTGCAAACTAACGGAGTTCAGTACAACCAAAAATATTCGTGACTGTTTGGGAAGAAAACTCATTTACCTCATGGGAGATTCAACTCTACGTCAGTGGATGTACTATCTACCCAAAGTTGTGGAAAGTATGCATTTTATTCTTATTTTGAAATCAGAGTTGACTTCTTTGAGGATTTTTACAAATAATAATAGAATTCTTTGCTGCTGTTGTTGTTTTTGGTCAGCTTGAACTCAGAACCTGAGTGGTGTTCCTGAGCTTTTACACTCAAGGCTAGCATTCTACCACTTAGAGTCATAGCACCCCTTCTGGTTTTCTGGTGGTTAATTGGAAATAGAAGTTTCATGGACTTTCTTGCCTGGCTGGCTTTGAACTGTGATCCTCAGATCCTCAGATCTGAGTAGCTAGGATTACAGGCATGAGGCAATGGTGCCCAGCTTAATTAGAATTCTTTGCTTTCCTTTTCTGATTTTCATCTTACTATTTTTAATTTGCAACTATTGGCTTTGGAGCTTTAATAAAAAGTTCAATTTGTCTTTGTAAAGTCACAGGTTATTTATTGAATTGAAACACCTCTGTACAGCTACTTCAGGATAATACAAAGAATAATAATAATTTTTAAAACCTTAAAAAATAAAGTCATAGATGTTAACACTTTCTTTTCTTCATGTATTTTGATAAGAAGTTCAAATTTTGGGGAAGGATTAACAGGTTTTAGTAAATTTCTGTACCTTAACAGCAGCAACTCTTCATTTAGAAATGATCTCAGAACTTCATAGCTGTTGCTTGTATTTTTAAATGACATCATGTTATTTTTGTTAACTTAAAATTTACTCATTAATATCCCATCAGCCTTAAAGTATTTCGATCACCATGGAAGTGGGCCCTTTAGAACACATGTTCTTCTGGATATTGAAAAACATAGCTTGATCCAATGGAAAAAGCATAGTCATCCATTTGTTACTGAAAAAGTATTCTCCTTGAAAGATGAAAACTATATCCCACGGGAAATCGACCAGGTGGCAGGAGACAGTAACACAGCAATTGTCATTACCATTGGCCAACATTTCAGACCCTTCCCCATCAACACTTTCATCCGCCGAGCCATCAACATCAGAAAGGCGATTGAACGTCTCTTCTTGAGAAGCCCAGAGACCAAAGTGATACTGAAAACTGAAAATACCAGGGAGCTCCATATCAATGCAGAGCTGTTTAGTGACTTTCATGGTTATATTCAGAATCTTATCATGCGGGACATTTTTGAAGACCTTCATGTGGGTATTATTGATGCGTGGGACATGACAGTTGCACACAGCACTAATAATGTCCATCCACCTGATAATGTTGTTTGGCATCAGATCAGAATGTTCCTCAACTACATTTGCTAGAGGAAACATACAGAAAGCCAGCACTAGCTATTTCCTTTAGATAATCTCACACATGTCGCAAAGATAGATTATGTCATCTGAGGTAGAAAGAAAACAATTTTGGTTGTGTTTTTCTGGTACCAGGGTTTAAACTCAGCCTCACATTGCTCAGCTAGCTTGTTTATCTAGTTCTCTACCCCTTGAGCCACTCATCCATTCTCCATTCCTATTTTTTTCTGTTTATTTTGGTGATGGAGTCTCTCACATATAAGGTATTTTATATTTAGATTTTTGAGGAACCTCCATGCTTTTTTTCCACAGTGATTGAACAAGCTTACATTCCCACCAATTGTGTAATATGGTTCCCTTTTGGCCGAATCCTGCCCAGTATTTGTTATTGTTTGTTTTCTTGATAATGGCCATTCTAATTGGATGAGGTATAATCTCAGTATTGTTTTAATTTGAATTTCCTTTATGTTGAGTATTTCTGCATATGTCTATTGACCATTTGAACCTCCTTTTCTTCTGAGAAGACTCTAAGTCATTATCCCCTTTATTAATTGGGTTGTTATTTCTTTGAGGTTTAATTTTTTTGAGTTCTAAGTATATTCTGACTATCAGGCCTGTGTCTGATGTGTAGCTGGTAAAAATCTTCTCCCAGGGCTGGGAAGGTGGCTCAATGGTAGAGTGCTTGCCTTGCCTGCATAAGGCCCTGGGTTCAATTCCTCAGCACCACATAAACAGAAAAAACCGGAGTGGTGCTGTGGCTCAAGTGGTAGAATGCTAGTCTTGAGCTGAAGAGCTGAGAAACAGTGCCCTGGCCCAGAGTTCAGGCCCCACAACCACAAAAAAAAATCCCATTCTCTAGGTTATCTTTTTACCTTGTTAGCAATGTCCTTACCATGCACAAACTTTTGAGTTTGATGCAGTCCCATTTATTAAGTCTTTCTTTGATTAGTTGTGCTTCTAGATCTTTACTTAGAAAATTTTTACCTGTGCCCAGGAGCCCTAGTATTTCTCCTCTTCTTTCTGTAATAATTTCATGCCTTTTCAGGTCTTTGATCCATTTTGAGTTGATATGGGTACAAGGTGATAGATGGGAATCCAGTTTCATTTTCTGCATGTGGATATCCAATATTGCCAGCACTATCTGTGGAAGAGGCTACTTTTCCAGCCTATGTTTTCAGCTCCCTTATCAAATATTAGATAGCTATAGGTCTGTGAGTTTGTTTCTGGGTCTTCTATTTTGTTCCATTGTTTTTTGTTCCAGTACCAACCTGTTTACATTACTATGGCTCTGTAATAGAGTTTGAAATTTGATATTGTTATTCATCCAACACTATTCTGCCTGCTAAGGTTGCTTTTGCTATTTGGGGTCTTTTGTTGTTCCACAGGAATTTTTGAATTGCTTTCTTTATCTCATTGAAGAATGTTGTATTATCAAGGATCATTTCCTGCATAGTCTGTGTTTTTAATTGAAAGGAAGTGAAATCTTAATGCCAAACCCAAGTGCAAAGACCAGGCATAATATAGTTTAAGCCTTGATTCTTCTAAATAAAGGAAATCCACAATGGAAATTTATTCCCTGCATTGGTCCTAATTATTTAGGAAGCTTTATAATAAATGTAATTATTCTTCCAAACATTGAATTATTAATTGAATTATTATGCTTATGTGAATTACCATTTTGACTCTGAGGCCTTCTCAGATCCCTCAGCCTAGGTGATACAGTTTCCATTTCTTCAAATGTACCCCAGTTTGCCTAGATCACTGGACATCAGGCCTTCCACTCCATTTCTTACCTCAACATAATTATGGATTGGATTTTTAAATATTAAAGCAATTAACAAGCCCTTGCCTAAATAACGAGAGAGAGAGAGAGAGAGAGAGAGAGAGAGAGAGAGAGAGAGAGAGAGAGAGAGAGAGAGGTTTTAAATAGCTAAAGTAGTAGAAAAGAGAGAATTAGAATAAATGCAAGAGAAATAAAAAGGAGTATGAGACTACTATGTAAAATTATATACTGGAAAATTGCATCAAAATGTAGAGGAAATAAGTAAAGCAATCAATGAAAACATACAATCTGCTAAGACTGAATCATGAAGAAATGAAAATATTTACACATATAGTTAGAAAGACATTGAAACAGGAATCAAAACCCTCCAACAAAGAAAAGCCAGGACCAAATGCCTTCATTGAAGAACTCTTCAAAACATTTGAGGATGAATTAACAGCAGTCTTTCTCAAATTCTTCCAAAAGAAGTTTGGGGCATTTCCAAACTTCTTTTGTGATTCCAGCATTATCTTGATGTAAAGACACTGCAAATAAATAAAACTCTTACAGCTACATTTTCCTGATGAACCCAGAAAAACTTTCAAAAATTTTCTAGCAAACTGAATTCCATACACATTGAAAGAAAACCATGAACAAATCCAGACACTGGTGGCTCATGCCTATAATTCTAGCTGCCCAGGAGACTGAGATCTGATAATCATGGTTCAAAGCCAGCTAGGGCAGGAAAGTCTGTGAGACTCTTATCTCTAGTTAAACACTAGAAAACTGGAAGTGGCGTTGGGGCTCAAAGTGGTAGAGTGCTAGCCTTGAGCAAAAGAGCTCAGGGATAGTGCCCAGGACCTGATTTCAACCCCCATGACTGACAGAAAAGAAAGAGAAAGAATGAAAGAAAAGGAAGGAAGGAAGAAAAGAAAACCATGAGCAAGTGAGCAAGTGAAGTTATACCTGAAATACAAAGATGCTATGCAAATCAGTGTGAGATACTACTGTGGATGGCAAAACATTCATGTTCCATTTCATTCAGTGAAGGAAAACAAAGCAATGAAAATCCACAGCTCACATCATATTCAATGAGAAATGACTAGAAATTTTCACTAGGGTTAGGAATGAAAGATGCCCACTGTTCATCAATACTGTATAACATAATACTTGAAATTCTAACAAGAGTAATTAGACAACAAAATGAGTCAAGCAGTTAGACAAGAAAGACAAATTTCTCTGTAGATGGTGCGGTCTTACGTTTCAAAAGTAGAGATTCTGCAAAACATCTGTTCAGAGTAATAGATGGGCTCAGCTGGGTTTCAGGACATAAAATGAACATTCAGAAATCTGTTCCATTTCTGTACATTACAGGACCAATTTGTAATGGAAATTAAGAATATTATTAGGCACAGTGGTACATACCTGTAATATCAGTACTTGGGAGGCTGAGGCAAGGAGAGGAAGTGGGGGAGGAGAGAGAGAGAGAGAGAGAGAGAGAGAGAGAGAGAGAGAGAGAGAGAGAGAGAGAGAGAGAGAGAGAGAGAATTCAATTCTGCACCAAAACTTTGCAGTACTTCATTATAGCCTTAAGTAATGAGGAGTTTTCAGTATAGTTTTGCGTACTGAAAATGATTTTTTAACAAAGAGCTAAAATAAGTCTAGGAATATAAAAATGAATGGGAAAACACCCCATACATGTGACCTGGATGATATATAATAAATAATTTTAGTGTCATAATACCCTAAGCTATACAATTCCTATCAAAACTCCCATGAGATATTTTGAAAAAAATAGAAAAAGAATGCTCTAAAATCCATATGGAATTGGACGCCCATGAAGCCTAAACAGTATTGAAAAAGGAGGAACAAGCCGGGCGCCGGTGGCTCACGCCTGTAATCCTAGCTACTCAGGAGGCTGAGATCTGAGGATTGCGGTTCAAAGCCAGCCCGGGCAGGAAAGACCATGAGACTCTTATCTCCAATAAACCACTAGAAAACTGGAAGCGGCACCGTGACTCAAGCCGTAGAGTACTCGCCTTGAGCTGAAGAGCACAGAGACAGTGTCCAGGCCCAGAGTTCAAGCCCCACAACCGGAAAAAAAAAAAAAAAAGGAAGAACAAAGTTGGCAAGCCATACTCCTTTAGTTGAAGACATAACTCTAAGTCTGGGCATGTACCTCAGTGGTACAGAGCTGGCCTTCCATGCATAAGAGGCCCTGCATTTTGTCCCCATCACCAGAAAACAAACAAAATCCTTCAACCCAACAGTAGTTCAGATGACATGTGGCACTGTCCTAAAATAAACACATGGACCAATGGGAGAGGTTAGAAAAATCCCTAAATCCTAGCATATAAGGCTGAATGATTTTCAGTAAAGGATTCTAGATTGTTATATGAGGGAAATGACAGTATCTTTAACACATACTATGTAGGAAACTGAATACATGCGTAAGAATGAACTCAAACTCTTGCCTCATTTGTCCTTTGCCAGAGTGCAACATTAATGGCCTCTAGCCCAATTCCCCATAGAATCTTTGTTCCCATCTGAAACCTTATGACTCTGGTCTTCACCATCTGCATGCTTATGAGCATTTTCCTCTCCTGACCTCAGGTCAGCCTCACCCAGGAAGCTCTGCCTGCAGCATTCTAAGCTTTCTCCATCCTGCTTCTCCAAACGTGTCCAAATTCCTCCCACAAGCCATTTCCAAAGGCTTTAACAATCACATGGTCAGAAATAGCCACAACCAGGACCCCACTTCCCGCTACCATGTTTCTGTTTGTCAGTATTCCATCCCAGAGGGTGTCAGATCCCTGCAGATTTCTCAGTTGGTACTTTGTTACCAATTTTGTTTTTGATAATGCTTGTAGATACCCTATCTGCTCTCCTGGAGTTCTTAATATATTGCTGCTGAGAATCTACTTCATCAGCTTACATACTAATTTTCTCTGGCAAAGGAGTGCATTTCTTTTCAGTTCTAAATTGTAGTCCAGTTCATTTCAGTCTGAGTTAATGAGACAGCTCTCATGCAGACACTCGGATCCCTGTATTTTAATCCATATTAGAAGATATATTGTTAAAGCTTCCATCATCTTCCATAATCAGGGAGCACTTGAGGTACATTCCCATACACTACTACAATAGTAGGAGTAATTCCAGTGTTCCTTTCCAGTGTGCACCATTAGATCACCAAATGCCATACATGAAAATTCTTAAACAGTACAAGTTTTCAGTGACCGTGGAATGCAAAAAGCCATCAAGTACTTCAGCCTTTAAGATGTTTATCCTGCATTCCCGCCAGGAATTTATTCATACTCTGAATATCAATCGTTCCAACCTACTATAAAGTGACTGTGTCCCAGTACACACATTTTCATTCATTGTGTTTATGGAAGAGTGAGTCCCATTAGATGTGGGGATTTTTGCGAGAATTCCTTCTGATTGAACACTTAACAATGACACGTGTCATCGGTTGGCTATGGACATTTCTTCCTAGTGGTTTGAGCTATACCTCTTTTTCTTGTGATGAGGACATTAATAACTTCACTCATTTTCATTTTAATGGATAAAATCGATCAAGTCTACACTACCGGACAATATCTCGTTCTTGCTTTGGAGCCAGGTCAATGGCTTTCGCAGAGAGATGACTCTGTACATTAGCCATAGCAGAGTGGGGACCGCTTCGTCTAACCATGAGAGAACAACCTTCCGTAGCTTTCGACCTGGGTGGATGACAGATCGTTATACAGGGGATAGAAATCCACTTCAGACTAGCCTGTGGAGGTAGGGAGGCAACGTGCTATCTCCTGGATGAGAAGTGTGGAGAGAGATGCTGAGGGCTGTTACAGCCACACACTTAAAGGCCATGTCCAGGCTTTTCCTGTGCCTCTCCTCGCTCGCTCGCTTGCTCTGCTCTGCTCTTTGGCCTCACTCATTTCAGGTGTGTCCATTATTTGTAGCTGCGTAGCTGTATCAACCATGTGCTTTGTGATTCTAGAGTAATAGATTCCCCGCAGAGTACCCATAGATGCATAAAAAGATTCTAGCACAGATACTGATTTTCCCAATCTAGGTCACAGATCCACGTTGGAACCAATAACACTGATCAGGGGAATAAATTATCTTGCTTATCTAGCTTTGACCATATGTTCACCCTGTGGCCAGATTTTATTGCCAACAGTGAAGGGGAGAATATAGACTATGGGATGGCTTTCTCCTGCAGAAACTATTTGGTAAAATTTCATAAAAAAGAATACCCAACAGGCAAAGAGATTAGGGACCCAATAAAACTTAATAGTCACACGGTTTGCTTAATTGCACAAAGAGTACCACATTTATGGTTAATTTGAAAAGAAGTTCATCACTCTGTGTTTAGAAGTTTATTTGGAGAATGGTTGGAGTCAGCAGCAGTTTCCCTAACAACCATCAGCAGCCATGTTTAGGACAGGGACTGTTAGAGTGGAAGCCAGTTAGGTAAAGGAAACAAGATGAGGTTACTTCTGTGTTCTGACATCACAGACTGGGGCTCTCATCCCTGGAGGCTGCTGGTCCCACTTTCCCCCCTCTGTGCTAACCATCCTATAGTGAAGCCGGGGTTACCCCTGGAGGGACTCGTCCTCACACAGTTATCTTAGTCCTCTCTATGCTTTTGGTTAGTTTGCACACATCTGTGATGTCTGACCTTTGAGAAAGTGTCAAAAATTTAATTTACGGATGAAGTTCCTGACATGCCCTAGTCTTGCTTCTGAGTTGGTGTTAAAGGTTGCTATGAAAATCATATTTTATCTCGACCATTCTTCATGGCCCTGACTTCTTTTCTGGAGGTCAAGAATGCCTGGCAAGCTGGCAGTGTGCTCTGTGCCACCTCTAAAGATGAACAGAACGGTGTGCAGATGAGCTGTGCCACTCTGTCCAGAGATCTTTCGCTCATACAACTGTTTGTCACATGCATATTTGGGCATTTCCACTAGTTCCCTTTTTAAGATTCCTTTGACCAAGTCTCCATTCAAATTTTAAAAGAGGAAAAAAATGGAAGGCGAATTTCAGCAACTGTGAACCGTGTTTATTCATAACAATGAAGCTGTCCAAATAAAAACAGGTGACAGGGCATGATACAGGTAGGGTCTGATGTTTTCCTTTCGAATGTTAGTGAAACTGGAGTTTGTGAGCCTCAGGCCCAAATCCAGGGGTTCCACAGTCAGGACACTCAGGTCATCATGACAAAAAGACAAATGATGGTCAAAGGCAGAGAAAGGAGATTTTTATTTAATGTTTTTACACAGCCCAGGCATACCAATGTCCAGCAGAGACATATAAGCTGTAGGGAAAGAATCTGGGTTAGGGATGAAAGGTATGCATAACTACTGAACAGTTGTGGTCAGAGTGCACCTGGGTGATCATTACCTTAATCCTGCTCTGGGAGGAGCTCTGGAGAAGCTGTTGTCACTGCCCATTCTCCAGGGGAGCAATGTGGTCAGGATAAGCAGGTCATTATTACCTAGAGGATGCTCTGTCCCATAGAGGCTCTGATGTTCCTTTTCTTGGGGGGTGCTTTCCTCCTGTCTGTAAAGATGTTTCCTCCTCTTGTAAAGATGTTAACCATCAATCCTCTACTTCCTGGTTTCCAAGGTGGCTGCAAGGTGAATGGCTCAGAGGAAGACAGATGCAACATGGAGGCAGGGATGACAAGCTTTTCACTCATTCATGGGCCTGAGTAAGTAAGTCAGTGCTTTTCAGCAAACACAGTTTCTAAGTGCTTGTTACAATTTCACCCTTTATGCTGAGTGTTTCTCTCTCTCAAGGAAAGCAGCGTGTCAGCTACTCTGGCTTTATAGACTCCTGTACACAATAAAGGAACAAACAATAACAAGCTGAAGTTTAAGGAACTTACAGAACCTGTGAAAGAATCTGTAGCCTAAGCTCAAAACACATAGACAGCACATAAAGCAGAATACAGGAAGGAGTCAATGCCAGATGACTTCCAATTAAGTAAATTACATAGGGGATCCTCTAACTCCATCCAGGATTAGTAAAAATGTATCTTTGTATCTCCTGTGTGTCAACTGAGGAAACTGAAGTGCAAAGAAGATAAGATTCTCAAAGTTACACAAAGGACAAAGCATTAGTTTCAGATGGGTAAGATTCCTCAACCGCATCCTTTCAACGGCACCATCTTCCATCCATGTTCTCATGGCTGCTCACCTCCCAGTTAGAGTCTCTTCCTGCATTTCTTTCTCCTTTTCCCAGAAGAATGAGAGAAACCAAAGAACTTCAGCACACTGGTACACATTCTATTCCCAGCTCACCCCTGATGGATGATGACATTAGCAGCAGCCAGTGTGTCACCTCCTGTTTTCCATAGTGAAATTGTCAGATTTTATTTTTTTAATCTTTTCAATTGTCTTTAAGTAGTTGTACAAAGGAGCTATCATATAACAAAGCAGTTTATGAATACAATGCATCTTGATCAGTGTCAGCCCCTTCAACATTCTCACCCTCTCACCCTCTTTGACCCACCCCTTCCTTACTATTCTTAATTTTCTGGTATATACAAAGAGATCTTGACTGCATTCTTGCTTCTTTCCTCCCTTCATTCATCTACCCTGTGTCCTTGCTTCCCCCCACCCCGCTGCCCTTCCAAGTACCCATTTCCTGGTGCTGATTTTGTTGGGCTTTGACTTAGTCTTTCTAAAAGAATATCCTATTTGAGCTCACCATAGAATCTATTATACTTCTATTAATTCATTTGTAACCACTTGCATACCACCCAACATGTTTATTTACAGATTTATAGGCACATTCTATCTACCAGAATGAGAGAAAGCATACAACCTTTGATTCTCTGGTCTGGCTTACTTCACTTAAATATAATTTTTTCCAGGTCTTTCCATTTCTTTTTGAATGGTACAATATCATTCTTTCTAATGGAAGAGTAAAATTCCATTGTGTATGTATACTACAATTTCTCGATTCATCCATGGAAGGGCATCTGGGCTGATTCTATATCTTGGATAGTGCTGAAATGAACATGTTTGTGCTGGTGGCTTTACTGTAACCTTGTTTGTGTTCTACTGGAGGTGTGGCTCAGTTGGTAGAGTGCTAGCCAATGAGCAAAAGCATTAGGTACCAAGTTCAAGTCTTAGTCCTTTGTCGGACTTTACATCATTTTCCCCTCATCCTTTATTCCCACCATTCAACGGATCTTTTTCATATAGAGTTTTGAAGCTCAACTATCAGTAGTCCATACCAAGTAGAGATTCTTTTTAACTTTATTGTCATATTTTAATTGACTTTGAATCTCCTCCATCAGGTAGGAGCTTTACACATTTTCCCTGCTCTTCCTAACAAAAATCCTTCCATGTGATCATCCTCAAATGCAAGCCTCTCAGCTCATCAGCTGGCCTGGTATGCCGTTCCTCTATCCTCTCCTCCCTCCCCTCCCCACCTCTCCTCTCTTCTTCACTCCCCTCCCCTCCCTTCTCTCTTCTGTTCTCCTTGCAAAGGTTCTGGAAGGAATATTGCTATGATTTCCATTGCTTTGTTTTAACCTCTAAACACATGCCTTGAAAAATTGTGACTTGTATCCAGATACAAGCAAGTGACACTTGTAACTCAGGAGACAAAGATCAGGAAGATTGTTGTTTGAGGCCAGCCTGAGTAAAATGTTAGTGAGACTCCTACCCCCATCTCAAAAAATAGCTGGACATGGCAGATCATGTATATAACCCAAGCTATATGGGAGGTGTAGGTAGAAGGATTGTGAGCTGAGGCTAGCTCCAGGGAATAAGTAAGATACTCTATCAACACACACACACACACATACACACACACACACACACACACACACACACACACACACACACACACACACACACACACAGCATGGCTTTTAGGGGATGGCTCATGTGATAAAACATTTGCCAAGTAAGTGGGAGGTCCTGAGTTCAAATCTCAGTACTGCTAAAATATATAAAACATATATAAAATACACACACACACACACACACACACACACACATATATTTACAAAGGAACTTGTTACCTCTTAATGCTAACAATGCCAGTGACCTTCAGGGTGTCACCACAGTGCTGTACTTTACACAGAAGCAGGGAGAGTAATATGTCTAAATTTCTCTCTGTTATGCTTTGACATCTGACTTCAGTAGCAACATTGTCTGTGGCTGTTTAAAAGTATACTCTACTCATTCACAATATCCAGGGTCTAGCTCCACTAGACTTTCTTATTCCATGCCACTAAATCATGTAATCATAGAATTTAGAGTTGAAATGAGCAGGAAAGATCATCTATATTAACCTCATAGGTGGCATTAAATTCCTATTTATAGCTAGTGGTTTTCAAACGTCGGCATGTTTTGGAACCACATGGAGAGCTTGTTAACAACAATGTCATAAATTTGTCTAATATGGATCTTGCTTCCACATCTGTTTTCAGACCTGGTATAAACCTATCACCTTCAACAGGATAAAAGAAAAACTTCCATTGCCTGACTGGTTGTTGGCGATGGAGCCTGTTTGTTCCTTATCTCACCATGTAAAACTCAACATACTGCATAGCTGTCAATCATGAAAAAAGCATAGTGACCAACATTCACTTCATCAATATTTTTCTTTAAAATAGTTGATTCACATTCTCCAAAGCCTAAAGGCTAATGCACATTCTTCACACAGCCTAAAGGATAATAAGGTTCTTGCTCTTCTGATTTCTCACTCTGTTTTTTGTTTTTTTTTTTTTTTTTGATCGGTTGTGGGCTTGAACTTGGTCTAGGCATTATCCCCTGATCTTTTTCACTCAAGGCTAGTACTCGACGACTTTGAGCCCACAGCACCACTTCTGGTTTTCTGGTAGTTAAATTGGAGATAAGAATCTCATATGGACTTTCCTGCCCAGGCTGGCTTTGCACTGCAATCCTCAGATCTTAGCCTCCTGAGTAGTTAGGATTACAGGTGTGAGTGGATTTCTCATTCTTTCTCTCTTTGCTTGAGCTTACTGCTGCCTCTGAACTTTGTGAGTCTCATCAGCCCCAAACCCTTTGAGACCTGACAGTAACATGTTTCCTCGGGCTCAAAAATTTTGCACTCATGTCCTCACAGGACCATCTCTGACATACCTACTTAGACCTCCTTCTGCCCAATGAGGCTCTGCTCCCAAGTGGCTTTGTTGACTTATGGCCACTCTGGATAGATAGACTTCAAGCTCAAATTAGAAAGAAAGTGTAACAATAAGAATCCGTTCAATAAAAACTAACAATAAGAATGAACAGATTGTGGTTTGCCTTCTAGATGAACGTGGGCATGTTGGGTGTCCAGTTGACAAGAGGTGACTTTAAGATGTTTAGTCTTGATTGTCCATTGGATTGGTAGGAAGTGTTTTTTTTAAGGCACATCCACTAATGATAAGTTGTTTTCATTTAGTTTATCTGACCATGGTTTATTTTGTTTTTATTCTTTTAAAAAATGTTTTTATTGTAAAAATACTGTACAGAGAGGTACTTTTCCTGTAGAACATTGTTACTTCCTCCTTTGTTTTTCCCCTACCATCTCTTCCCTCCCTACCTCCCCTTTCCTTTTATTCTTGATGGCTATTTTTTTTTTTTTTTGGATACTGAATTCTGTTGACAGTTATTTTCCAGGAGCATTTCCAAGATGTCATTCTACCATTTCTAAGGAATTAAAATCAAGAAGTGGAAGAAGGTATTTGTGTTCAATTCATTCTCAAAGTTTCTCTCCGTGTTCTAGAATAGTTTAAGTAGCACCAGAGGTATTTATTGTTTTAAGTGTTGGTAAAACTCATTTTAAAGAAAGAAACCCCCACAAGTTGAGTTAGAAATAGTGTTGAATGCCAGTAGGTCCATGTCTTGATAAAGGGCTTGAAAGCCCATCCCTTTAAGATAGATACATCTTTGTATCTTTATCATGATGGCTCATGCCGGTAATCCTTGCTCAAGGATATGATGCTCTACCACTTGAACCACAGCTCCATTTCCAGCTTGTATTGGGAGTTTATTGGAGACAAAAATTTCAGACTTTCCTGCCCAAGCTGGCTTAGAACTGTGATCCTCAGATCTGAGAGTCCTGAGTAGCTAGGATTACACTCATAAGCCACTGGTGCACTGGTGACTAATCCTTACATAAGGATTTCCGATATCTTATCTAAGAATTTTTCTTCCTGGCAGAGAAGTTAAATTCCCATACCGTATTTGCTTACCAGCTCTGTGAATGTAGAAACATCACTTACAAATCTGTCTGAGCACAGCTTCCTCAATCTTAGAAGGGTTGGTTAAAATTGTGTGCATTTCACAGGATTGATGTAAACAGGGATGGAGATGCACTGGGCTTGACATGGTACATTGGGATCCATAAATATTAGGTGATGTTTGTTGGGCATTATAATCATTATTGTCATTGTTATCTATGTGTCGAATGCTTTCCCCATCATCATGCACAATTTCTGGCTTAAATTTGTAGCAGCTATCTGGAGTGATCACCTACCACAGGAAACACACCATAGCAGCCCCTCCAAAGGCCTTTGATACAAATATCTCTGTCCTGATCTACTTGATCTTTAGCTGAGTTGGCCTACATGGGCTCTGCTGGCCAGTTAGTGATGCTCCAAGAAGGCACACTTCTAAAACCTGCTTATTGCCTCCTTTCTCTGGAAAGTGATAACCTGCCAACCCCTGAGTGCTAGCAATTTGCAAGGTATCGATTTACTTGACTTTTGCACTCCCTGCTAGAACACACACACTTGCACGCACACACATTGTAAAACTTGTTTCTTCCTCTATACAATTGGATTTCTCTTATTTCCTATGTTCTGACAATAGTCCAATTTCGATCTCTGCCCTGAAATTTTAGTGCTGTTTTCTTTCTAAACCAGTTCTTTCAGCACTGATATCAGCTAATGCCCCAATCCCATCTCTACCAATATCAGCTAATGCTCAAACCCATCTTCACCAATTGAAGCTAATACTTCAAATCCCTCTCCACAGAGATTGGAGTGGATATGAGTCTGGGGCATTAGTGAATGTCCATGCTGAAAAAAGTAGGGTTTAAAAAAAAAGAAACGGGGAAATGCATCCTTGCTGCAAAGATTAAAATCAAAATGTTAATCAAGCCTAAACTTCAATTTGAAATGTGAATTCATGAATACTATAAGGAACATGTCTTGCATTCTTCCAGTATGCCAGTCACTGTGCAAAAACAAATACTTTTCTTGGTTTTCTTTGAATATATTAGTACAAAAGAATTTTTGGAGCAGTTGCTATTGTCTACTACAATTGTCCTCATTGTGTGGATGGAAGAACATTAGAAACTTGGATGAATGACATCACTGTATCACCATAGATCGATCAGTGAATCCTGGATACAAATCTGGGTGGGGCCTATGGGGTTCCTGTAAATAACTAAAACTTTTATCTCCTGTTGAATTCTAAACCAAGTGAGAGGAACAAAATAACGAGAAGGGTAAGAGATCAAGAGATCAGCTCTTTTATACTGATATAAATTAGATTGGTGTACAGAGCAGTGGTTGGCTTCCCGTGTCTCATGTGGCTTTCTCCCTTCCTCCTGGCCTCTCTCAAATATGCACCAATCATAGTGTTGTAGGTGTGGTGAAAAAGAAGTGGGTTTCATGGACAGTCTCCCCCATGAATAGGGGCGCTGAGCCTTCACTCATTGTGTGGGGAGAAGTAGACCATGGGAGTCTCTCTAGGGACTAGAGGTGACATGAGCCTACAGGAAAGTTATTCTTAACTCTCCAAAGGATGTATTCTCAGATGTTTTGCTCTGATGTTGTTCTAATGGTCATTATTATTATGAATGCTGTTCACTTAATGAACAAAATAATCAAGAAGTTTAAAGCAGTTAAATGAGAAAGGGTATAAATTAGTAATTTAGACATGGATAAGAGAAACTGTTAGATGGATAACGTTAGGAAGTTATCTTCTCTTTGTGGATGAATATTTATAAGACATTGCAACAGAATAAGAAAAGTACTATGCCACGCTTATAATATTTATAAAAATTACCCTATGGATATTAAATAAGCTTTAAGGATGTATTTAAATTTTAGTTATGTAATTCAATGCAAGCCAGGTTTCTTTCAAGGAAAAAAAAATTCCTTTGGGGAAGTCTTTACATCTTGTAAGAATGAATTAAGAATGTCAACTCTGTGACCTATTACATTTCATGAGGAGGGAAATTCCGAAATGGAGCATGAAAACTGGATACAGCAAAGAAAACTGGAGTGGCAGATGTGAAGACAGCACTACAGAAAATGTAGGTATCCTTACATTTCTTATTCTTTTATCCCTCTCAATGTTATTTAATCTTACAAATGGCTTCCAGTCACCCTGCCGGGGAGAAGAGAGATTGGAGAATAATATTGGGACTGAAATGATACCCGACACTTTCATTGGCCCTACGGTAGTCGTAAGTGCTGTGGGGTACTTCTCTTGGTCCTGACTTTGAGAGGTCTTCCCCTTTCTCATTTTCTTCCTCAGCCATCCTTGAAGCTGTCTGATGGGAACTGCAGATCTCACAGCCCCTTTGCTGGCTGGTAAAGATTGGGGGCTAAGAATTTTTCACCATCTGTTAAAAGTCTACTTATCTTTATGTGCCAGGAACAGCACCCATGGTCCCAGTTCTTTTTCTCACTTTTTTTAAACTTTAAATGATCATTATTTGGTTTGGAAGTAATCTAAAAAGTACGGGCAAAAGCCAGGTGCTGGTGGCTCATACCTGTAATCCTAGCTACTCAGGAGGCTGAGATCTGAGGATTGCAGTTCAAAGCCAGCCCAGGCAGGATAGTCTGTGAGACTCTTATCTCCAATGAACCACTCAGAAAACTGGAAGTAATGCAGTTGGCTCAAGTGGTAGAGTGCTAGCCTTGAGCTGAAGAGCTGAGGGACAGTGCTCAGACCCAGAGTTCAAGCCCCACGACCACCAAAAAAAAAAAAAAAAGTATAGGCAAGTTTCAAATATGGTATGAAGAATTTTCTTTTTCTTAAGCTATTGGAGGATAAATTGAGAATCTGTTGCTTCATTGTCACCTGGTATGTATATTTCCTATTCATATGGATGTTTTCCTGCGTAGCCTAAATATAACCATCAAAATCAGAATACTAACACTGACATTAGTATTGAGTGCTCTGGTGCATCGAAACGTTACCAGATGTTTCAGAAATATTCTTTACAGTAAAACAATTTGAGATTATGAGTTGTCTCCGGTCCTCCTTCCTCTGGCCCAGGCCCTCTTCCCTTGACTTCCATTCCTGTGACACTCTGGAAGATTATAGATCAATGCTTTTTGCATTGTATTCCTCAGTTCCATTATTTCGTATTTTTCCATCATTGGATTCAAGTTGAACATTTTGTCCAGAAGGCATTTCTCACTGTGCTAATCCTCTGAAATTCCATGATAAGCCACTCTCCATGGGAGGTCTTCTTCATCCTGCTCAGACTTTGGTCTAGTCTCCCCTCCTCCCTCAGTGGGGGTGCTCTACTCAGTCCACTTGGGCCCTGACTTTCACACGGACGTCCAGGTCACCTCTTCCTGTGGTCTCTCCCCTCACTCTCTTTAAGTCCTGACAGCATCTCTTCAATGACTTCCACGTGGATAATCATCTCGCCACATTGAGCTCAGAGGTGGACAACTTTTGTATGCATTCTTCTTTAGATCAGGCTTCTTTACCTTCCAGTGGGGTTCTGAGGGTCCCCAACTTCCACACGTGGCCCAGGGGTCCACCCTGTTCTGCTTATCTCCTGGAAATAGGTAAAAAAATCTTTAAAAGGGGGAAGAGAATTGGAAGATCTCACAGCTCTTTGGAGGCACATTTCACATAGCTGGATGTTTCTTTGCGTTTTCTCTCTCCCATAGCTCTCTTTCTCCAGGCAATCACTCTACTGTGGACAGATTTTTAGCCTTAATATCTGCCATGAGTAATTTCATACAATTGAAAAATGATTTACTGAGCAATATACCCTTAATTTGATCCTTGCCCTTAGGTAATATAATCTGTTGGAAGATTTTATTGGCATCTCCCTTAAATTGCTTTTGGACTTAAATTTTACTATTTGGAGTCTAGAAGCAATTGACTTTTTTTTTCCAGTCCTGCAAAGTCTCAATTCTGAAATTCCTCCATTTCCTTTCATTTCTGCTTTCAAATTGGGGAATTCTTCCCTGGGCTTACTTTTTCTAATACCTAGCCAAACATGACAAAGATCACTAAACAAACCCTAGAACATTATGCTTTCCCCTGGAGCTCTGCTTCCCTCTCCTCACAGTCTGCTTTCTACGTCACATGAATGACAGTTTGACTAAATATCTGCTCATTACAAAACATGAATTACAAGCTTTCTAGCCTCCAGTATTAGTTTCCTAGCCAACGGCCATCTGTGAGATCAGTACCATGTCGTTTGGTTTGCTTGTTACAAGGGCACCCAACTTTGGGTAGCCAGGTCTTCGTTCATCAGAATAGATTGGTTATGGCTGATAAAATGCTTTGCATTTTATGTTCTGCTGTGGGTGGCAGGGGTAGTGTGACATTGACCAGAAAGGACACCAGACCAGCCTTGAAACAAATATTCAGGGTCACATTCCAATAGCCAGAAGTAGTTAGATGGTTCCAACTAGTTGCAAAGGAACTGTGTGTGTGTGTGTGTGTGTGTGTGTGTGTATTTGTGTGTATACATTTTGTTGGCAGATTCTAATTGTGACATTCCACCAAATGTTGCTATTTATAAGGTGTCTTATACTCATTCAACAAATGTTTATTGAAAAACAAGTTTCAGGACTACTCTTCCAGATTGATTATCTGTCTGTCTGTCTGTCTGTCTGTCTGTCTGTCTGTCTGTCTGTCTGTCTGTCTGTCTATCTATCTATCTATCTATCTATCTATCTATCTATCTCTTTCTCTCTCTCTCTAGCTATGTATTTTTCATCTATCCATCTCTATTATCTATTTCTATCACTCTATAATTTCTCTTTTCTGTATCTATAATCTCTATCTATCTATCATCTATCATCTATCTCTAGTTCCTCTCTCTCATCTATCTATGCTGAAGCTTGAACCCAGCCCTGTTTTGTCCTTCAATAGGCTAAGCTTGATATAATAGAATTTTGTAATATGATACAATTATAGTTTAATATTCAACAGAACTTTGTTATAATTTCCCAGTTATTTGTTTACTTTAGAAATTTGGTTATCTGCGGTGGTCTCGCTAGTTAAATGATAAACCTGTCTGAACTATGCCATGATAAAGAGAAGAGAATCAAATGTGCTAAGAATTCCCTGTCAACAGTCTCTGGTGACTTAGAGTGCCCAACTAATGTCATTAATACCAACCATGGTGCCAAATTCTCTAAAGTTTCTGTTGAAAAAGCAATTAAATTAAAAAAAAAAGTTCCATCCCTTTAAGCTCTGATATTACTGAGATTTACTTTTGTATATTAAAAAATCTTTATGGTCGACTAAATCAGGAAAATCATTTGGGAAAGTTTTAATTTGGTGGAATGTGATCCTTCAGGCCAAAAAAGAGGCAGCGCGGTAGTGAAGCGCCTTGGCCACGTGCCCCTTTGAGCTTCTATGTCTATAACAGTGGAGATGGTTAGTCATAATCCCAAAGAGTTGATGTTTTCCAAACACAGAGCCAATACCATTTATATATATATATATATATACATATACATATATATGTATATATATATATATACATATACATATATATGTACAGAATTGCTCTCATTTTTATAATAAAATTATTAATTCCTAAGAAAAGTGTTTGGTAGGTGTTGCTAAGCCCATGCAGTTAAACAGAGGTGAAATTCAAACATTGACTGTGGGATTCCCTGTGGGCACCATCCCTCCCTCCCTTTTGCTGCCTTACCCTTGTCCTCCCTGCCTCCAAGGCCCAGTGCCATGGAGTCTACAGGCCTGTGTGTGAGCACAGACCCCAGGATGAGCACCAGCAGAACCAGACTATGCCTTTGGAGGTGAAAAGATGCTCAGTTGGATACCAGTACCACCAGGGCCACTGGTCTCAAGTGTTGGAACCTATTGGAGCCAGGATCTAATGTGTGGGAGACATTGCAGAAGGCTGGTAGAGACCAGAGAACCCGCCAGCAATACACTGTCCACTGGGTGGTCCTTGGCGCTGGATGTGGTAAGTGGGCAGGGCGGGGGTCACTCTCCCCATGCAGGTGGGGAAAACAGCAGCATACCAGGGAGGAAGGACTATGGGGTGCATACACACTAGTAATTAATGAGGATAAAAATGGCGACATGGGTTCTGGAGTGGGATGTGGAGGCTTCTGCAGGGGCTAGAATTAACTCTTTAATGTGTGGATTTGGGGGAGGTGGGAAATAGGTTGTGAAGAATAGCGATGTTTGTGAAGGTGCTCAGAGGATGCAAAAACTGTGGCTGTTTATCAATATTTGACTGGTTAAATAACCAAGAGAGCTGTAGCAATGTAATAACAGATATTTGCTCTGTGGTTAGTTCAAGCAAGTTGAGATATGACAGATGTTTTTTTCTTTTTTGGTCATGTGGAGGTCATGGTTCCAATGAGTTGTTGGGGTGAGTCTGGTGGGGTGGTGGGGTGAGCCTGGTAGGGTGAGTCCCTGGGAATATATGAAGAGAGCTGGTGATTGTCTAAGGGGATGGTGATTTATAGAAGAGCCAAGAAGTAAGTGGGGCTGGAGATTGGGGAATCAAAAGAGGATTTCTTCAAGGTGGGAGCAAGAACATGTTCGTACACGGATGAGAAAGCTTTTATATGGAGGGGGCTCATGCGCCAACTTCCACAAACGTTTAAGGATGTTTAAGGCTGCGTGTATTATCAGATTGTCTTCTATCATCCTCTCCATGAATTATTACCTGTTCTTTACACTATTGTTTTTTTCTTCTTCTTATGTTATCAATGTTTTATTGATTCATTTCTGTCCATTTTTCTTTATTCTGCCTCTATTTTTAGTGTAAAGTCTGCTTGATAAATCAATAAGCACCTATGTATCCTGAATATCCTGGATAGTGTGTGCACTTTTCTCTACCAGAGAATGGCATTCCAGTACCTTGAACCGTGGCTCAGAAAACTAAATGCCATTCTGTAATTCTTTTTTCAGATCTTTCTCTCTTTCTCTCTCATTGGTCTATCTACCCATCCTTCCATATCCATTTGCCCATCTATGTGCTTTTTCCCCCCAAATCTATCTATCTATCTATCTATCTATCTATCTATCTATCTATCTATCTATCTATCACCTATCTATCTATCTTCATCATCATCATTATCATCACCATCATCATCTACCTTATCTATTTCATTTTAGAAAGTTTAAATCATGTCTATTTGGATATTGGATTGATTTATCTCCTGAAATCATAACCTTAGTTGAATTTTTAAAAATTACTTCTATGAACTCCAAGTTGTATGATTTCACAGCAGGACATCATAATCCAGTGTCTCCCAGTCCCATAGTATAAACTTGATGAAGCATCTCAGGGTGGGAAGCATGGCAAACCTGTGTTGCCCCTCCCAGCCTGGCCTGCCAGGCACCAGAGATGGCCACCACGGACTCCCAAGAAGCTGGGACGACGGGTGTGCACAGCCACATGCTACTAACATCTTGGTTTGATGAGTGAAGCCAAACTGTATTTTGCTAACATTTCTCCAGCTGACAGAAGCTTCACCACCTTGTTTTTTAGCACTTTTTTTTCTCTCCCCAGTCTCTCATTTTTGATATTCCCATAATTTTTTCTGCTTACTTTCTTCCTTCAGAAATAGAGAATAATACGTATAAACCTACAGAAGAGAAGGTATTGTTATTCCCATCAGAAGGGATTAGGAAAGGGCTAGGGTTAATCTACAACAATAATCTTGGACAGCATTTCTTTCTACGGGGAGGTATATAGGAGGTTTAGGTGTATAGATATATGTTTTTTTCTCTCAGATTACATCATTTGGTCATCAAGGCAAGGAGATCAAATGGCGTGCACAGTGGGGAACTCAAATTCCTTTACAAAAGGGTTGGGGCTCTCAGATGGGGCCTCTGTAGAAAATGCTGGAGATGAGGTTATAAACAAATATTTCACATTGGGAAGCAATGACATTTAATGAAATGATTAAGCAGTGATATTAAATGAGTTCTCAGGCCATTTCAGACTGGTTAATGTGGGTGGGTGAAGGCCAGAATTCATCTGAGAGGAAATAGAGGGTTATTTTTCTCTTGATTAAAAGTTGCAAACAATGATGATCATAAAACAATTTCATGGGAAGTTTTGTTTGCCTTTGGTTAAGTAATGTTAATTAATCAGAAGCCCTTCCTCGGGGAGTGAATCTGAGGCCAGCCTGGGATTCAAGAGACTCTGTCAGAAGCACAAAATACAAACAAATCAAAAGACCTTGTCCTCCCCTCTGCCATTGGAGGAATAGAAATATGGATAAACAGATTCCAGGTGGTGGTGGATTGGTTTGCAGACACTCTTAGTTATTCTTCATTCATTCACTTCTCTTATTTCTTGGGTGAATTTTACTGACCCAAGAGTATGGTTTCCTTTTATTTTTTTTAAAGGGCATTGCCTCCCAAGAGCATAGTCATTAAGTACCCACTGGTAGGATTGCTGTGGGTATTCAATAAGGTTTTGAGTAAGATGCTCAGGAGAAAACCAAGTATGTGGCAGCTCTTCAAACCCGTAAAGATGCTCTTGTTGCTCTCCTTATCTTCTGTCTTTGATCTGTAGCTGAAAGAGTCTTCTAGACTCTTTATCTAGCAAGGGTGTTCACAAGGCTCTTGGCTCTGTCACTTGGCAGAAGCAGCTAGCAGGCTGACAGGTGACCCAATCACTTCCCAGCAGTCCTATCTCCTAATACCCTCACCCTGCTGATCAGGTTTCAGCATATGAAGCTGGGTGGGGGCAGGAGGTACACAAACATTCAGACCCTGGACATCAAAAAGAGTTGGGGGAAAGGCCCAAGTTTTCATGCTCTAAGTGCTTTCAGAAACTCTGTCAAGCACAGCAACTCCTGCCTATAATCCCAGCTACTCAGGAGGTGGTGATTGGGTGAATCCAAGGAGTTCAAGGTCAGCTGGGGCACAAAGTTACAGCAAGATCCCATCTCAAAAGAAAAACTAGGGGTGGTGGCACATGTCTGTACTCTTACTTATGTGGGAAGCATAAATAAGAGGATTACAATCCAAAGCAGACACAGAGGAAAAAAAAAACTAGTCCCTTCTGCCAAACGAGGACAGAATGAGAAGTCCCTCTCTATGAAGCAACAGTCCCCCGACAATAAAGATGTCATGACCTTGACCTTGGACTTCCAATCTCCAGAACTGTGGACACAAATGTTTGTTGCTTATGAGCTTCCCAGTCTGTGGTGTTTTGTTTTTAGCACTTCAAACAGACTGAGACAGGACTTCTAGGCCCAGGGGCTTAGATACGAGGAGACAGGAATCTGTAGGGCTTCACTAGCAACTGGTGACAAGTGGGAAAATAAGAGATCCCACCAGTTCCTTAAGCATTTGAGCCAAGACCAAGAGAATGTGAGTAGACAGAGAGGAGTCAAAAGAATCTGCAGCCGATCACTGGTGGCTCACGCCTATAATCCTAGCTACTCAGGAGGCTGAGATCTGAGGATTGTGGTTCAAAGCCTGCCAGGGCAGGAAAGTCCGTGGGACTCTTATCTCTAATAAACCACTCAGAAAACCAGAAGTGGCACAGTGGCTCCAGTGGTAGAACGCTAGCCTTGAGCTGAAGAGCTGAGGGACAGCGCCCAGGCCCAGAGTTCAAACCCCATGACTGACAAAAACAAAACAAAACAAAAAACAAAAAAGAATCTGCAGATATCAAAATGTCCTATTCCACAAAGGGCCCTCACACAGGCCTTACCCCTAAATGGTCCTATAAGATCCCTTCCTCTTGCTCACTTTCCTACTGTTTAACAAGAACATTTGCAGGCAAGGACCAATCAAGGAGTCGTAACACTGGCAGGAAATTTCTAACACCCCCCAACCCCCATGGGAACTTTTTAATCAAAAGAACAGCCCTCCATGTCCCTCCCTGAATGGGTCTTAGCCTCCATCCACCCACATTAATCACTCCAAGAGGGCCCAGAACTTACTTAATGTCACTGCCTAATCATTTTATGAAAGGTCATTTCTCCTGATTGTGAAGTTGTGTTTTGTTTCTCACCCCGACCCATCTATCCCAGAATCTGACTCAGAGGACATTCATTGTCTGATGAAGGGCAACGGCACACTGCCTTTCAGTCCTCAAGGTGGCTGACTTTCTAAACAGCGTTGTGTTCCTGTGCTAGGCAGATCTGCTCCTGACATCTCCCCCACCTTTCTATTTCCTTGCTAGAGGATGGAAACAGGCAAGGGAAGTTCTTTGCAAGCCCACATTGGAGGAAGGCCTTGAGTTTTTATGACTTCCCTAAAGAGAGCAGGAGGTTGAGCCATGGCCTGAGAGAAAAGGCCAAGCCTGGCTCTTTCACAATTGCTGGAACAAGACTGCAATGATGCTCTGTCAGGTAGCCCCTTAAGCCTGCCATCCAGAGCACCTCATGTTTATCAGCATCACACAAGCTCCCCGACATCTCCATGGACCAAGAAGGTCCAAGACAGGCCCAAGAAATCTTGAGTTTTTTCCACGTTTGCTTTACTTTACCTCTTCCTAGTTCTTCCAGTTACTTTACTCAATCCCTTTTATGCTCAATCATTCATTTACTCACCTCCGGTCTGATTTACTGAGCTTTGCCGTGGGCCAAGCACAGGAGCCTGGTTGAAATAACAAAAACAAACAACAACAAAAAAAACCCTTGCTCTCAAGGTACTGAAGATATAGGTCACGAATGGTGGGTAAATAAAGCCAGTGGCTCACGTCTGTAATCCTAGCTACTCAGGAAGCTGAGATCTGAGGATCGTGGTTCAAAGCCAGCCCGGGCAGGAAAGTGTGAAACTCTTATCTCCAATAAACCACTATAAAACTGGAAGTGGTGCTGTGGCTCAAGTGGTAGAGCACTAGCCTTGAGCTGAAGAGCTGAGGGACAGTGCCCAGACTCAGAGTTCAAGCCCCACGACTGATAAAAAATAAATAAGCAGCAAATATAAGCTAAGCACTGGCTTTTTATCATCCTAGCTACTCAGGAGACTGAGATCTCACAGTCTGGGTCTAAAATCAGTCTGGGGTGGGTAGGGGGATGTCAGTGAGACTTATCTCCAGTTAACCACCCAAACTCTAGAAGTGGAGGTATAGCTGAAGTGGTAGAGCTCCAGCCTTGAGCTAGAAAACCAAGCAAGAACACCAGAGGTCCTGAGTTCTAGCCTCAGTACCAACATAAGAGAGAGAGACAGAGACAGAGACAGAGAGACAGACAGAGACAGAGAGGCAAATATAAGGGTGCATTCATGTCTGACATTAAGCATGGAACTACAGGCTTGCCTGAGGGTTCTGAAGAGAAAGGTTTCACAGAGCGGCTGGCTGGCTGTTGAGAAAGAGGTGTTTTCCAGGTAGGTGGAAAGGGAGGGACATTGCGTTGGGCCTTTGTGAGCTGTGCATACATGGGGCTGCATGCTGGACCTATGCATCCTTGCCCCAGAGCTTCTGTGAGTGGTGGGTGATGCCAGCTTATAGGTGCAGGTGTGTGTGTGTGTGTGTGTGTGTGTGTGTGTGTGTGTGTGTGTGCATGCACGTGCATGCACACCCTTTCCACCCCCCGCGTGCATGCATGTGTTCAGGTTCAAGTGTGGTGTGTGTGAGATGTTTAGTATCCTTCCTGCACCATCTGAAGCAGTCTGCCAGGCAACGCGGCTTATTTAACATTCACTGTGGGACAAATAAGAGAAAATTAAAAGAGCAATTTTAAGAGGGAATAATTGTTTTCCATACACCATAATTACAACTGCTTGTAAATGCTGCTATCATAAACGAATCTGCAGTTTAGAGTTCTCTTAAATTCTCTGGTAATGAAACAGACAGGGAAGGAAAGAGTCCTGGGCAGCGTGGATGGGGAAGCTGGGCCTGCACTGACCCCTGGTGTCCGCCTTGGGCAGAGGCCTCTCCCTGCTCTCAGCCAAGCGCCAGGCTGCGGAGATTGCCCTCTCCTTTCTGTCCTTGACATTAGGAAGACCCAGGAGGCCTGGGGGGCAGATGTGCATCTCAGAGTTCTCTAGGTCTCCACGGGTTATTTCTTGATCTTTCTCTGCACTTTCCGTTTTCCTCCTCCCCCTCCCTCCCTCTCTTTCTCTCTCTCCTCCCGTCCCCTCCACTCTCCAAATGGCACCTTTGAGAAGCTGCCATCAGATCTCAGTCATTTTAGGATGTTGCGTTTCCTTCCTTCAGTTCCCTCAGCGGCTGAGGTCTGTGTCTGGAGTGAGCCTCCTGTATCCCTCCCTCCATCCCCCTCTGGACATAGGGGCACCCCGCTTACCACCATCACCTCCGCCCCCTGAGTGGCTTTCTCCATCCTTGCCTGGCCCCTGAGAGCACCTACATTTTAGCTCACAGAAATTTATTCTGCGACTAACCTTTGATGCGTTGGACGGATGGCTGTTAATCGCCTTTAATAAGTCACTGCGTGAACTTGGCTGTGTTGCCTGGGCAATCTTCTCATCTGAAATGAAATTTGGGGCAAGAGCAGGACTTTTTCTGTTTCCATTCCATGAACTTCCGCTTTGAATTCCCTTGGGAGCCTGCCCTTCCCTTTGTTCGTAGATATCCCGCCCACCAAATAAAGTCACCGATTCATGTACAAGCAATTTATTGTACTTTTTAAAAATTAGAGTCCTATGTAGCTGATGATTGGAGCATCTGGTCAGCACGAGATAGCCAATGTTGCTATCAAGAAGGAATACAATCCCAGCTGAAGGCGAAACAAAACTCAGATATTGTATCTAGCCGGGACGGTCTTCCTGTGAGTTAATCTAGCATTTTTTTGTTACTTATCGTGAAATATTAAAATAACACATGACCTGGCATTACTATTATTATAGATTCCTCGTGATAATACTGAAATAAATGACCATTAAGGCCATACCTGGCTCTGAGAGTCTCGGTTTCTCAAGGACTCATTTCTTACCTTCTTCTTCGCATTCTCCAGGGTGACACTAGCCCATCCATCTTCAACTGTACCTGGTCCATAAATAAATACTCCATCCCCTGTGCCAGCTCTAATTAATTAAAAGTTGGGAGGAGTTCACCATGCCGCCTGCAAATTGAGCATATATGTATAAAGATATTAGGACAAATTAATTTCACATAGATTTCGTGATTGATTACTTAACACATGGTGATTAAACATGTGGGGGGAGGGTAAAAAGAGTCTAATTAGTACTAAGTTTTGCACTGCCTGCTCATCTTTCTAATTTCTCTTTTCCTTGTTGGTCCATTAGTTATCTGAATATTGTCACACTCCTGCAGGCTCTGCACCAGTCATCATCATCACCACCATCATCATCATCACCACCACCATCATCATTATCATCATCATCATCACCGTAATGTGTTTACCACTAATCTCAGGTAGGGGTCTAGACTCTGCAACCAAGCAGGTTACCACTGTCTGATACTTCTTTCTTCTTAGTTCTGGCTGATCAGAGACAGGGTACCCAATTCTATGTTGTTTCTTTATGTACTAAACACAGCATCTGGTCCTCCATGTAAGCATCAGTGGGGGTTGGGGAAATAGCTATGAAGTAAATTTCTGAATGACAGGAAAATGTGAGTATCACTCGTATATTGGAGAAAAATGATTGCAGTAATACTAAGTTTGGCTATTAAAAAAAATCACAGTTACCAAGGAAAGAAGGGGTGACATTGTCCAAGAATTGTACTCATGACCCGACTTTATGGAATTGTAACCCCTCTATATAAAACCTTAACAATAACAATAAAATTATATTTTTAAAACTCATAGTTACATAGGGTGAATGAGTCTTGACATGTGATGCGGAACCTGGGATTTCTAGCAAAGAGTATAATTTTATATACTGGAAATAGGCTAAGAGTAAATTTCCTATATCACAAATTAGGTAACTCTGTGAGATCATGGATTTGCTCATTTGCTAAACAGTAGCAGTAACTCCCTAATATAATAGGCATATCAACACGTTGTGTTGTGCATGTTATCTCTGCCCAATTTTAAAATAAAATCATGAAATGATCAAACACACTTAATATCTAGATACAGTTGCCGTACTATAGTTCTGTAACAGCAAAGTGCTTATTCTTAGGAGGTTCATGCTGAAATACTGCTGGAGTGGTAGGATGTCTGCTGCTGCTTTTCAAATGTTTTTTTTGGGGGGGGGCGTGAAAGGAAGTGTGGGGGGGGAAATAAAGAAAAGAAGCCCGATGCGTGGGTGTGCTGTCTGTGTGTGCATTGGTCCATATTCATAGCACGCAGAGCTAATATGGCAAGATGTTAGCAATTGTTCAATCTAGGTGAGGGGCCTCTGGGCGGTCATTATTTGGCCTCCAACGTTTCTTTAAGTGTGAGCTATTTCAAAACACTTGTTAAGAAAAAAAAAAGAATCTTTTTGAATCACTCGGATAGGATCACAGTTATTATTTCCTATCTAATCTTTCCTGAAAAACCCCAACTCTCCCCCCGCTGTCCTAATCTCAGGAGGCAACTTTCTCCGTGTATTCAGTCAGGTTGGGCCAGGTGATGCTGCAGTGACAATCTGGAAATCTCGGCAACTTAAACCATCAAAGGCTTCTTTCTCCCGCGTGCCAGGTGGCCATTTCACATCAGTGGGAGATGAAAGCTGCCTTTGTGAACAGCTCGAATGCCCTCATTCTCACCTCTTAAAAGCCATGTCTGTGAAGTGGACTTTTTTCCCCCCTTTATTTTCAAAGGAAGAGGTTTCTTTCCTCTTATTTAAAGATAACTGCTTCCCATGAACTCTGGACCCCTATCTCCTCTGAGATTTTACTTCCACAATGTCTATCTAGTTCCTCTATCTCTTCATCTTCAGCTTCTTTCTCTATGTGGGTTTCAGTGTCTATGTCTCAGATAGCACCCGTGTTTGATTCTGTTAAACCTTCTCATTTCTGTCCCTTCCTTTCACCTAGGAAAACCCTTTTACACTTAGGATCTTGGTTGACGTGTTTCCTTTCTGACATCCTAGTCTTGGATTCTTATAACAAGTTGGCATTTGCTCCCCCTAGTTCTATTGATTATGTTTCTTTGTGAAATGAATCGCCATTTTAGGCTTCCACCCCATCGTTCCTGGTCTCCATTGGCTCCTCCTTCTCATTCTCTCCTTTGAGCTTGAATGCCTAGCCATGGTAGAATTCTCCCTTTCTCGGATAGGAGCGCTTATTCCTTTGCTTCAATGTCTCATTTCTCGCCTGCCTTTGTGAGGACTTCTCCAGGACCATTCTTCAGCCTTTCTCCCTTTGGGCCTCTAACCAATTCCTTTGTAAACTGATCGACGGTGCCCTCCAGTCTTGGCCTTACTTCTCCACCCAACCTCCTCACCCCTCTTGCTTCTGTGGATTTCCCAAGGACGGAATTGCCAACACCGCTGACAAAACGCATGCTAACAAAGTCATTACACGCCCTCTTTCCAAACGCTGAATATTCCCCCCCCCACACACACACACTCTCGGTACCATCATTTTTCTTCCAGATTCCAGTCCAGTAGAGTATTTGTTACGATTATGTTTATTATCTTGAACTATCTTTCAGTAGTTGTACAAAGGAGTTGCCATCCAACAAAGCAGTTTGTGAACACAATGCATCTTGATCGATGTCACCCCTTCCCTCATTCTCCCCATTCCTCCTCGGGGCTCCTTCCCTTCATTTTCTTAATGTTGTAGGATATACATTGAGTTTTATGATGGAATTCTCCCTCACTTCCTCTCTTTATTTGTCTACACCCAAGCAAAGACTGATAGATCCCTGGCTTGCCCTCTTTCAGCACTACCTTCACTCCTAATATCCTATAATTTCTCTTCAGATGAGCCCTCTCCCTCTTGGTCTTGCTAGGTGCACCATCTTTAGCCTACGAAGGAGTCTGACGGGAACTGTCTTAGTTTTGGCTCTTGGGTCTCTCCGAGTTGCACTGCGGACTGTGACTGTTTATTCTTAGAACCAGCTAAGAAGAGCATCAAATTCATACTCCCCAGGGCTTGTAACGCGCTTCCTCTAGCTCTTCAGGGTCCCGGCTCAGCCCTTCTGGGTTGATCCCAGCCCTCTTTCTGCAATGCTCTGTTTCTTCTGCTTGAGCTTGTCCAATTCCTTTTCACTTTCCTCTCCCTCCTCATCCATTCATTGCCATTATTTCCCTTTCCCCTGTCTGCTTCCCTTCCCCCTCCATTCTTCTTATTGTTCCCTCCTTTTCCTTTCTGCTTTTCCCAATCTTCCCTTCTGGATCTCATTCAGTTCCTACCCACTCCCTGAGGACATTTCTTCCTGCTCAGTTGACACTGGCTTTTTCCTTCTCTCACTGGAACCAGTGATATGGTTTAGTCACAGTTTGGTCATTAGTTATTTGCTCTGTGCTGTTCTTTATTTTCTCCCCAAGGAACTCATGAGCTCTTTGGAATTTTGCAGAGGAACTTCCACAATGCTGGTCACATGACTTTGATCAGCAGATATCTGTGAGTTGATGGATGACCCTGAGATCTGATGGAAAGTAATGGTTTTCTTTTTATTCTGCTACATTAGGAGCAGCTGAAAATATACTTTGTTTTCTCTCTTCAATAGTATATGGAGAAATTTGCCCTCTGAAATAGTGGCTGGTAAGTTCAAAGTCCCAGGACAACTCATTTCCTGCAATATCCACCTAATCCTATATTGCAGGACCATTTGCATTACCTTTATGCCTTATTCATACAGCTTTGCCTTTATGATGATGAATAATAACATTTTCATTTAGGTTAACTCATTTAATCCCTTGTGCAATTCTTTTGGGGTTGGCAATATCAGTAGACCGGCATTATTGTTTCCTGCAAAAAAAAAAAAGATAGTAAAGCTCAAAGAATTTCCACTGACTCAAGGCTCAAACTTAGTTCTACATATTTATTTTATCAGTGCAAAGCTCTTTGCTATTTCTGTTACTCGTAAGTTCATTCTGATCAGATGTACTTCCTCATGGCTCAGGTAATTTCATCTACCAAAGCATTTATTATAAAGCAGTGTGATCATTAATGTACCTCTGTCTCCTTCATTAACCTGTGATTTTGGCAAGAGGAGAGAATGGGTCTTACTTAATATTGTGTTTTCAGTAAACAGTGCAGGACATGTTAGGTTGATGTCTTAGGAAATGAATGAAGAATGAATGAATGGATGAATGGTGAGCCATTCTGATCTGCCCTGTCCTCTTCACAGAGAAACAAGACTTGACACAGATTCTGTGTAAGGAAATTAGTAAGATTCCTTTCCCTCAAGTGTGATGGATATTCTTCTCTTTTGGCAGCCAGAGTCTTCAGTTCCCACCTTGAGTGTATTCCCAGTGTGGCAGCCACTGCTCAGACAGACTTGGGTTCACACTTTTATCTGCTGATGATTGGCTGATGGAGTGGCTTTGCATGAATTATTAGTCTCTTCAAAAGAAAAACCCAACAACAAAGCCGGGCGCCGGTGGCTCACGCCTGTAATCCTAGCTACTCAAGAGGCTGTCAGTGTTGTCATTCACACTTGTATCAATAATTCAACACCAGCCCAGGCAGGAAAGTCCATGAGACTCTTATCTCCAATAAAACCACCAGAAAACTGGAAGTGACACTGTAGCTCAAGTGGTAGAGTGCTAGCCTTGACCCAAAGAGCACAGGGATAGCGCCCAAACCCATAGTTCAAGCCCCATGAAGGACCAAAACAACAACAACAACAACAACAACAACAACAACAAAAACCCCTCAATTCCCTCTTGGTAAAATGGGCATAACCAGAGCAAAATTTCATACAGTTGTTGTGGAAATCGAATGGGACAATTTATGTGAAATCATTGGCACAAACTCTGGAACATAATAATTTGTTCAGTGAAGGTTAACAATTACTGCAATTATTCCAGGCAAGAGAGATGGATGTATTTCTTTTGTCCCCTTCCTATGTATCTCCTGTTGCACTGTGTTCCAAGAGTGGCAGGTGTGTCTGTGTGTGTGTGCGCGTGTGTGAGTATGCGTGTTTGTGATGCTTCTTTTAATGGCCTGAGCTGCTACCTTGTATCCAGAGACAGTGAAATAAAGCATCACCGCTGAAGCACATTTAGCACTTATGTAAATTCATCTCCTGGGGCAGAGAGCCATATAAATAGAGTTAACATCACATTAGTGCTGTTTATCACCCAGTGTAGGGCTTTAGATTTAGATGAAAGGTGGGCCACATCTCCATATAAATTATCTCAGCTTTATTAGAAAATAATAATAATAAAACAAAGAGAACGAGGCCTGCCTCCTTGATCACAGCATCCTCCCCAACCAGTCCATTTTATAAATGAGTAAACTGAGGGTCAGTAAAGAACCATCTACACATCAGCCTGGTCTGAGCAGGGAGGGGCTCTGGCCAGGGTCTTAACTTTCACATTTAATCAGAAAGAGATTATTCTTTAGCATCAGAAGGAAAGACTTAAGTTCAAGTCATTTATTTTCCTGGAACCTTGATTTTTTTTTTTTTCTCTGTATACCATAGGGCAGTGTCACCTCTCAGAGTAATTCAATTATTCATCCATTTTAAATATGCACACTGAAGATCTATAATGTACTGAGCTCTGCTTCTGTGAATTAAGCGGTATTACAGTGCTGGCCAAATGGCAGACATATGGTGGATGCCCCCCGCCCCTCCCCAAGCTTTGGCCTTTCTCCAGGGCAGTCTCCATTCACCCCCTCCCCGTCCCTCCCTCCCTATGAGTCGGACTTAGACCTAGAGTATTTGCAGAGTGACTTCTTTCCCTTTCTCTCCTCCTACTCTCCCTCCACCCTCCAGAACCTCTCCCTCTGGGCTTTTGGGGACTAGAATATCCCCACTAACTCTGACAGATGATCTTTGAGGGGAGAGAAATCTCTGACATTCTCGGCCCTAAGTGACAGCACAAGGATATTCAGGATGATCCTGCTCATACTAGATAAAGGCGACTCGTCAAAAGAGGGGACAGGTTGTTTTCAACATCCGTTCTGGGGAAAGCTGACAACTGAACAGCTCTACACATTCTTGCACAAGGCTTGTGGCTTGCCTTAAAGACGAGAAAGATACCAGGGTCATAGGGAGATAGAAAGCTTGGGAACACAGGTCAATAGAGAGGGAGGATCAACTAAGGGTGAAGGCTACTCAGGCAGTAGGCCCCAGCTCTTGATCTTTGCAAGTACACACTTACATTTCACCTTTGCTCTGAGCACGGTCTCCACCATGCCCCCAAGGATGGCTCACTGTCCCCTCTTCCATCTCCCCGCCACCCCCCAACTCAGCAGCTTCTATGACTGACCCTGTTTCTCTTCCTATTGAGCTCCCAGCCACAGCAGCATACACAAGGAAATACAACAACATAATCCTCTTCACACCACTCAGGCCCCACAGGTCCTTCTCCAGAATTCTCCATTTATCTGGTCATTAGATCTAATTAAATCCATCCAACTTAGAGCACTGATGAGTGGCACCACTTTCTCTCACCAATTAAAATAGAGGAGATTACAGAATGCCCCTGACATTCTATCCTTGTGCGGGTGGTGACAAAGGGAAGAGGCCTGGGGAAGAACGCAGAACTGTCCTTTATCTTTGAAGACAGTGTTGAGGTAATGCGGGCTCCTGCCAGGAAAATGCGCCCTTCCTGTGGCTTTTCCAGCTGTGGTCATGAATGTACATTAAGGAAGTCTGTTGTCTTTTATAGAAATAGCTTCCTCTTCCCATGATGGCTTGAGCAGCTTAAACAAAGGATAGCTGTGATAAGATAACTGAGCTGAGGTGGGGGTGGGGGGAGGGGGACACAACACAAAACAAAAGGAAAACCAGGCTTGCAAAAGAAAAGGAGTTGACAAATGCATGCACACCCAAATATTACCTAGCATGTTTATCACAATTAGCCCCAAATCTGATTGGACGCTCCCAGGAGGGAAGGCAAAAAAGGAAACACAGCATACTCCCACGGTCTCTATGACTTAAAATGGGGAAGTGCATCTTCTAGTCTTCAGGAAAGGGAAAAAAAGATGTCCTGATTCTAAATGCTAAAAGGAACTTGTTGTGTTATTTTATTTTGGAGACATTAGGAGTAATAGATGGTTTATGACAATATTATTTAATATGCTCATTGTCTTACATTTGATAAGGCTAGGTATTAGGTGTTCAGGGCTCTGGAACAGCGATCCCCTGTTTTAAGGATTAATTGTCTACATCTAGTGATGACAACTTTCAGAATAACACTCAGGTCAGCTCCAGACACTGGGTCAAGCCAGGAGCAGAGGAAGTCTATATCCACCTTTGTTGCAAGGTAAATCCAGTTGAGAGAAAACAGAGGAGCCACATTTTGAGAGGTCACATTGGGAGTCTTTTTTGGAGATCTAGTGGCTGCAGGAGGATTCCTGTCTCAAAGACCAGCAGCCCCTCGACCACACTTAACACTGTCAGAAAACTGAGCCACGAGAGCCGGAGAGGAACGAAAGAGCAGAAAAGCAATATCAACAAACCAGATCAACTCCAATGGAGAGCTGAAGAGGGATGCCATGGTGGCCGGAAGAGAGACAGGGGACACAGGAACATGAGGCAGGATGTTCACGGTGCCTGAACTCCTCTGGGCCAAAATAGAGTCAGGGTCAAAGGGCAGGGTCACAGGAAACTCCAGCGTCTCCCTAGTTCAAGGAACAGGACTGACAGGTCCAGAAATCTATGGCTCCAGCCCTGCCTCTAGGAATTCAGGCATGCCCAACACCTGAGAGGTGGGACTTCACCTTCCTCTACCATGAAGACAAGATGATGCCAGTTAAACCCAATTCCCTATCCACCATGTGGCCAAGATGGCACCAGCTAGAGCCAGCCTCCCTAGTTCACCTTCTCATAGGTCTTTCAGAAAATGTTCTGTTCTCATCCCATACTTTGGGTTCAAGGTCAAGCTCACATCTGGCATAAGCTACTCCATCCTGAATACTCATGGCCCTTCACTGGAAGATCTCTGTAGCCTCGGACCTGCTCAGATAGCTGTGTCTTTAAGATGCTCCCAAGTAAGAGCTTCCTTATGCCCTTGACTTGGTCTCATTTAAGGATTCCTCTAAGGAACTGCCTTTCCAATCTCAGCTGCCCCCTCCCCTGCTCTGCTCCTGACTTGGCTTTTCTTCACAATCTTCCAGGATCCCGTGTCTTTCCCTACACTTTGGGTTAGCTCTCTCTACTCCTCTATGTGAAATCACCCGGCATGATGATTAATTTTATGTGTCAGCCAGATTGGGGACATGGAATGCCCAGATATTTAATTTCACTTCATTCCTGGGTGTGTCTATGGAGGTGTTTCTAGATGAAATTAGCATTTGAATCAGTCGACTCAATAAAGGAGATCACCTGGAAAATTCATTCTCTCTGCTTGGTTGCATGAACGGGGACATCTCTTTGTTGTCTTCTGCCTCCGCCTGGAACTTCACAGCCTTGTATCTGCTGTTTCCTGGGCCTTTGGGCTTGGATTGGATTGTACAACCAGCTTCCTGGGACTCTAGCTTTACCCTGCAGATGCTGGGATTTCTCGGCCTCTGTAATTGTGTAGGCCAATTTCTTGACATGCAATGTCCTTGGTGGGTCATTTCACTTTGGAGAATCCCAATACACGGGGGTTCTCTGAGGATGCCCCCTGGATACTGAGAGGAACCCAGAGCCCCGCACTTTGGCTTCTTCCTGTCCACACCTTGTGGGAGTCAAGCCTTGTCTCGCACCGCGTGCACCTGTTCTGATTCCTGTCATTTGCCTAAGAAGAATGCTTCTTCACTAGTGTGACTTCAGGGTTCTCTCCAGCCAAAGCCCCTGGAATCTTCTTGTGCTCATTCTTTATTATAGTAGTGGTTCCTTTTCATTGCAATTTTGGGTGAAAAACTACAGAAAATCTTTGCGAAGAGAACAAGAAAAGAACCGTTGCTTGTCAGCTTTCTACGTTCAAGTGGCACCTATTTAGTCATCAGTAAGAACAAAACTTCCGCGCCCACCCCTGTGTGTCTTTCCTAGGAAAATCCCTCAGATTCTGCATCTCCATTAATAAGCGGGGTAGCAGGCTTATTGGCTGAGAGGGTTTAGTGGGATGATGCCTGTGGAGAGGGTAGCATGGCTCTCGTGACACCGAGGCTGCTCCCTGAAGATCAGCTCTCTCTCCCTCTTCCCTTTTTGCCTTTTCGGGTTCCCTCCCTCCTTTCCACTGTCCCTGTAATCTTGGAACGTTTTTTGGGGGGGAGAAGCTGGTCTTGCCCACTGCAGTAGGCGTATCTCCTCCAAAGGGGGCGCTGTAAGATCAGGAAAAGGGCCTTTAGGGAACTTGACTTCCAAGAGGAACTGTTTCACAAGTACCTATGGCTGGACATTTAAAAAATGACTTTTATGAAATCTTTGCCTTGATATGCTATCAATTTTTCCAGATGCCTTTTCAATATCTGTCTACAGAACTGTATGAAATTATAGTAAGTCCTACAGCTGGAGGCAGGGGGTAGGGGGGGGGCGGGGAGGAGGATGACGGACATCTCTGGGTTGGTTGAGAGAAACTCAAGATGTGTAGTTGGTAGTAGGTCCACTCGGGTGTGTGTGTGTGTGTGTGTGTGTGTGTGTGTGTGTGTGTGTGTGTGTGTGTGTGTGTGTGTGTGTGCATGCCAGTGTGTGTGTGTGTGTGTGTGTGCGTGTGTGTGTGCATGCCAGGCTGCAAGCCACCTGAATGCAGGAGGCAGGACACAGGTCTTTCTAATGCAGGGTTGCAGGGTTGCAGGGTTGCAGGATTGCCTGCAACTGTCACCCCACCCCCCCTTCCCTCTCAGGGCTGTGTCTCCAGGTAGGACACAAATCCAAGTTACAGGCTCTCCGGGAGCCAGCACAGCCCTCCGTCTGCCAGTCAGTCAGACTCAGCACCCTCCAGAGTGGGGGGTGAGGGAGAATGAAGGTCTGACCAGCTTTCTGCACTCCCTCACGGATGGAAGAAAGGGAGGAAGGTGTTAACGGAGATCGGAGATCCGTAAGTTAGAAATTAAAACTCCTCAGCCAGGGTGCATGCTGGGAGAGCAGGTCCTGCACCCCAAGGGCTCGTGATCACTTCCCCATCTCCTTTCTGTAGTCCAGTGCTGGGTGGAGGGAACCCATCCCGCTGAATCAGAAACATGAGATTGTTCTCCACAGGGGAATGCGTGAGAGAAGACAGACACACACCGGGAATGAATACAAAGCCTCTCCCCCCCTCCCCTCCTCTTCCTTCCCCTCCCCTCTCCTTTCCTCTACTCTCCTCTCCTATCCCCTCCCTCCCCTCCCCTCCTCTCCTCTCCCCTCCCCTCCTCTCCCCTCCCTTCCTCTCCTCTCCTCTCCCCTCCCTCCTCTTCCCTCCCTTCCCCTCCCTCCTCTCTTCTCCTTTCCTCTCCCCTCCCCTCCCTCCTCTCTTCTCCTCTCCTCTCCCCTCCCCTTCCCTTCTTTCCCCCCTCCTTTCCCCCCTTCCCTTCCCTTCTCTCTCCCTTCCCTTCCTTTCTTTCTCCCTTCCCTTCCCTTCTCTCCCCCCTCCTCTCTCTCCCTGGAGGACCCCAGCCTTTGAAGCAGCACCCCAAAGAACAGCTCAGGAGGGCAGGAATGTCCCTCTTTCAGCAGGGCCCTGGGAGACTGAGGTGCCCATCTGTGCCCACATGCTCAAAAGATGTAGGAGCTCTGGGTGCCCCTGACTGCACCGCAAACACACCCCCCCCCCCCCCCCCCGCCGCCACTGACCAGAGCAGCCAGGAGGAGGAGGGTCCCAGGCACGCGGCTTCCTAATCACCTGCGCGAGCAGTGTCTCTGAACCGCAGCTGTCAACCTGAACCTGCCTCTCAGAGCTCCGGAGCGGGAGGCTTCCAGGCCGATAACAGATGGCCTTGCATGACGTGCATGAAGCTAAGAAGCTTTACGTGGCCGTGGCTGGGGTGGAGAGACCGAGACCTCTGGCTTGGAGGGCAGCGGAGATACTGTCAATCACAAGCCTGCCCTTCAGGTGTCAGGGCTGGGTGCGCTGGGCGCTGGCTGCCTTGGGTGTTCCTGAAGGACGGGGAGAGAAGGACTGGTGTTGAGAGCTCTGTGAGGCTTGGGCCCCAATCTCCCCCTTCTCCTTCCCTTGCTCCAAGGTGATGTGTGATGGTGGCATCACTCAAGAGACAACCAAGTCTGATGGAGGTGGTCCCGTTTACTGAAAGCGGCCTTTGTCCCTCTACCATGTCAGTGTGGCAGTCCCAGCTTTGAATAACTTGTTCAATTGATAACAACCTTAGCTTTCGTGTAGTTGTTCGTCGTGATCACAGGCCAAAAGAACTAACATCTCCATTAAAAAAATTAGCTAGCACCCAACAACTTATATATATTACTCTTTTAACAATTTAGTAGTCATCCAAACAGTATCAACAGAAAGAGAAAGTAGTATTTCTTTCTGGAATAGTCATGATCACTCACTAATGGGATGGTGCACCTGTTGGGTACTGAACAGCTTCTCAAAAGTTGGATGCCATCCCGTTTTCCTTTCCGTTGTACAGTGAGTTTTGTGAGGTACTAGTTTGTTATCGCAGCAACCAGAGAAAACCTCACATCCAGAAAGCTATGTGCTAATTGATGGGAAATCATGTGATGTAATGTTGAAACTGTCAACTACGTTGAGATAGCAATTTTCTTTGTGTCTGGCCAATGTCAAATCTCCCTATGTTTCCCTCCAGAAGTTAATTTATTGCATGTCCTCATATTGAAGAAAGCGAGTGAGTTAGAAGATGGGTTTGGGAAAACGCATGGAGAGAAAAAAAAAATCCGAGGTTAATTTATGTTGCGTTGTGGAGCTGGTATGTGTGTGTGTGTGTGTGTGTGTGTGTGTGTGTGTGTGTGTGTGTGTGTGTGTGTGTGTGTGTGTGTGTGTGTGCTGTACCAGGGTTTGGATGTGGGGCTTCACAGTCTCAATTGGTTTTCTTGCTCATGACACTGGCATTCTACCACTTGAACCATGCCTCTAGTCCAACATTTTGCTGATTGATTGGAAATGGAGTCTTGCAGACATGGCTACCTCGGAGGGCTTCCAATTTCAGTCCTCCAGGTCTCAGCCTCCTAAGTAGCTAGGATTATAGGCATGGGCCACCAATGCCAAGACCAACTCCTGTCTTTTGTAGAACATATCCTTTGTTCTGCTCCTCCCTTAGATAGACTTTTCTTGGTAGAATGGCAAGGCTGGGAGGGATGAAGACAGAGTAGGATGAATAGGAGAGTTGCATTATTGGGATCATGTCTGATACGCTCCAGCCGCTTCTTCTCCAAATGAGTCTTCTAATGGGTCTGTTTGCAGACCCACTGATCTTCCACCTGTACGAGCTGAATCCAGGGTGAAAGGCAGAATCTGCTCACCATCTTCCATCCCTGTGACTTTAGAGCAGCTTCTGGACTCTGTGCTTCAACTTCTAGTTCTACAAAATAGATTTAATGAAACAATGCACCCTACTTGTTATGAGATCGAAATGACAGAATGGAGACCAGAACAGCATTTTCCATGGCTGTGCAAATCGGCAAAGTAAGACAGGCATTGTAGTCCTGAGGAGAAGATAAATACCAAGCAGGTATTTGCCTGAGCAGTTAATTGGTTACATTTCTGGTGTGTTTCAAAGAGCTGTGTATTATACAGTATGTGAACATAAAACTTGGAGATTTAATGTAATATGTCTTAGAATTCCTCCCAGAATGAATAGCATTTAAGTCAAGACTCCAAAGATAAACAGAAATGAGGCTAGCCAAGACCCAGGGAGTAGAAGAGGTGTGGAAGAATGTTACAAAAACAAGGAAGACCGCGATAAAGACTGTCATACTCTGCTAGATGTCGAGAACACGCTGACCTTGAGAGAGATGAGCAGGCACAAAAGCATCCAGGGTCTTGCTGGTCCTTATTATAGAATCTGAAGTTTTTCTCCCAAGGATGGTGGGAAGTCATTAGAGTAATGGCGTGATTTTTTGTCTGGCTGCTGGTTGAAGAATGGATCTCTGTGGACAAGAGGGGAAACAGAAAGGCCAGTTAGGATCTTATTTGTAAATTGTATGGGGGAGGGGGGAGAGGGCAGATCCGAGAGGCAATTAGGAGGTACCATGGACAGGATAGATGGATTGTGAAGAGAGAGAGAGAGAGACCAGGACAAGCCCATGAGTCTTCTCCAAGCGCTGGGTGGAAGGAAGTGGGAGGGTCCACCAGCATCCTAAAGCGCTGGCAGGCCGTTTTCCCAAGTCACTGTTTGCAAGTAGCTCTTAGGTAGCAGAAGCAAAACAGGAGTTCTGTGTTTATCTTCTGACAATCCGGACGACGGTCTCAGATCTTCACTTTGTACAAAGGCCCAGAGCATCGGGAAGGAGAGAAGAGGACCACCACGGCGGCCAAGAATGTGCTGTGACTTTGGAGTTCTTCACTGACCAGAGATACACATTTAGCGTGATTAGAAAGAAACTCATCAATCTGTTATCACATTGCCGTCCAAGAGCAGGCCGGCCACATACACTCTCAGTTCTCGTCTCCTATCCTCTGTGGCCATCTTTCTTTCTTGTACTTGAGAGAGAGAGAGAGAGAAAAAAGCTCTTGCTATTAATTAAGTTACATGGCAATTTCCTCCCCCTAATTAACGTGGCGCCTTTTCACAGGGCACTTTGAAGTGGAGGGAAGAAACTTCTCACCCCTCGCCAAAGCTCTGTACCGCCTCTCTTTAGTGTTCACTTGAGTCAGAGGAAAACACTTTCTGATAACCAAAAGGGAAGAGTATTAACTTCATCCAATCAACACCCTGGTCAGGAGGGGGTGCAGGTTGCCAGCCCCCAATTCCAGCAGGCTGTGGAGAGTGGGAGGGGCTGGGGAGCCCCCCATTCATGTGTCTGGAATGTAAGCAAGGGAGACAGAGCCGAGGGGTTAGCAGCACCTCACTTCTGCCAACAGCTGGACCTCATCAATGGCTTAAAAAAAAATGAGATGGGATCTCTATATAGTCCAGGCTGGCCTCTACATCTTGATCGTCCTGCTTCAGCCTCCCAAGTGCTAGGACTACAGTAGTGTACCACCTTGCTTGGCCTATTGGCGACTGTGATGGCCTCATTGAAAGGTATAAAAGGTGTCATAGTTGGATTACGGCCTTTCTTGTTGAACTTTCTAGGGACAGTTCCCGGGCTTTGTTTGAGTTTAGAAAACCTCTCAGGAGCCCCAGAGATAAACCAGTGATGATGATCTAATAAAGAAGGGAAAAAATGAGAGAAAAATATAAGAAAATAGGACCTGCAGGAAGACTTTGTTCCTCACTCTCAAAAGTCTGTGCTTGGCTGAAGAGACGTTTTTGACTTTTCTAATCCTGCTGGCCTTGTCCTCTGATTTATTCTTTACCTCCCTGCAAATCTTCTAACCTTTCTAAATGCCTTCAAGGTGTAAAAAGAAGAGAGAAAGAATCTGGTCCCCTCCCTGGCCCAAAACCAATTTCTTAAGAAACCCTCCCAGGGAGGAGGCGAGGTGCTGGTGGCTACGTGTGAATCTCGTGGCCCTGTTTTCCCCTTGGGTATAGACAGCCAGTAAAGCTCATACAACAGACGGAGCCTGCAACAACCCCGTGTCCACCTGCTCCCGCCACACTGTCACGTCCAGAGTGTCAGACGCTTTAATTGGATGGTTGTTGCTTTCCTAGCTGTCCTAGGGGCTCTCGGAGCCCCAAACCCCAGACAAAGGCAAATGGGAGAGCGGAGTGTCTCCTCCCGAGGCACCTGAGGGACGGAGGTGGGCACGGACATATTTTCTGTTTCTACTGGTCCTCTTCGCAGGCTGCCCCTCCAGGGCAGGGGCAGGACCCCAGCTAGAGGCTTCAGCTCCCTCCTTCCCACCTGCCTGCAGGCTGGAGGAGCCCCTCTGCCCGAGGGGGGATGGGTGCCAAAACGAAGGTGCAGTGTTGGGGAAGAGTCCGGAGGCTGATGGGTTTTCCTAATGTCCTCCAGCTGAATTCAGCAGCGGCATATCAAGTCTGTGCAGGCCTGTGGCTTCTCTGGAGTGCATGGCTAGGCTGGGTGGAAAGGAGGAGGAAGGGAAGAAGGAAGGAAGGAAGGGAAGAAGGAAGGAAGGAAGGAAGGAAGGAAGGAAGGAAGGAAGGAAGGAAGGAAGGAAGGAAGGGAGGGAGGGAGGGAGGGAGGGAGAGGGAAAGAAGGGAAGAAAAGGAAGGAAGGAGGGAGGAGAAAAGGAAAGAAGGAAGGAGGGAAGAGAAGGAAAGAAGGATGAGGGGAGAGGAAGGGAAGGAGGGAGGAAAGAATGAAAGGAGGGAGGGAGGAAGACAGAAGGGAGAAAGGGAAGGTGGGAGGGAAGAAGAAGAAGGAAAGGGGAAAAGAGGGAAGAAGGGAGGAAGGAAGAGAGGGAAGAGAGTAAGGGAGGGAGGAAGGAAGGGAGGGAAGAGAGGAAGGGAGGAAGGAAGGAAGGGGTGAGGGAGGGAGGGAGAGAGGGAGGGAGGGAGGGAGGGAGGAGTCCTTGCACCACACCAGATCCTCTGGCCTAGCATGGAAGGGGCTGTGTGCAGTACTTGGTAGATGTAGGAGAATACATCATGTTCTCAAGAAGCAGTGGGAAGGCAAACTAGATTCCAACTAGGGATTATTGAGGAAAGGCAGATGGAGACCATGGTGCTGTGGATTCCACTGCCTGGCTTACACTGGGAGGAGAAGAAAGAATGTCCCTGCCAGAGGGGCCCTGGCAGAGAGGTGCCGAGTGTGAGCCGCCAGGTGCTTGGGCTGTGACTGAGAAGGTGTCGGGGCACACACTGGGTCTGCGGGCACGAGAGAGGGCAGAGAAATGGCAGCTGTACCAGGACTTGTCTCCCAGCCTGAGGAGCCCGGGGCTCCCTTCCTGTCACGGGAGAGGGAGGTGTGGAGTGATGGGATTAGAGCAGTGTTTCCAGCACACTCCTGTCCCTGCCTGACGCGTGCCCCCTAATCCTTTAGCCCTGCCACAGGACTTGCCGTCAGAAAGGCAAGGACCATGTAAACACACTTCAGTGTGTGGCTTACGAGAGATCTGAAGCTGTCCTGTTCCCCGCCCCTGGCCTGGTCCCTGCCTGTCCCCAGCTGCCCCATGAATGATTTCAGCAAAGATCCCAGAGAGCAAAGCGCAGGAGAGCAAATCATTCTTCCCAAGGACTCGTGGTGAAGCCCCATCCCCGCTCTCCTGAGGTGCTGGCTGTGATTAGGGGTTCAAAGAATGACCTGATGAAATAGATACAACCCTGAGTGTTTTCCAAGGAAAGGGTGATAAGAATCGATAGAGAGACAGGGTAAACCTGGGAAGGCTCCCTGAAAGAGAGAGGCCCCTCGAGGAATGGAGGGATCGCTGTCAAGGCAGAAGAGCGAGAAAGTAAGACAAGGGGTAAGATAGCATGCAGCGGGGAGGGGCAGCCAGGTTGTGATAGGTCTCAAAGGCAAGATGCAGGTGGATGGGGGAACTGGAATCCAGATGGAAGAAGATTGGGGTGAAGGGTGGGGAGGGGGGACATTCTAGAAATAATGGATGGTAGCAAGCCATCTCCTAGAGCTCTCTTCCTGCATCTCTCCACCTGGAGCTCAGTCACTCTCCACAGATATAGATGTGCACTCTTCATATTTTAGTAACGAAGCTGTGCTGGCCAGTTGAGAGCTAGGATGGAGTTTCCCATGTGTTCTGAATACCTGAAATTTTCCTTCCGTGCTACTGCTTCCCCAGGAAACATGCAGAGGGACCGATTCAACCCGCACGAACAGCTAGGGAAAATAGTTGGCTGAACAACTGTTTGGTGCTTTGCCGTCTTAAAAAGAATCTACCTACCACTGGATATTATTCAAAGAACCCTTCTAAAGATGCTGGGGTCGATCATATTATCCTTATTATTATTATAGGTAATGAAATGGAGTAATTTTCCCCAACTCCCACAGCTCCTAATTACAGAGGAAAGACTATTCTTTATCTTTGGAGGATAATTCTGGTGGGGTTTTTATTTTTGTTTGTTTGTTTATTTTGTATTATTTTCCCCCTTCAGATACAGTCCTAAGAAATATCAACTCCTCCCCACCAAAACCAAGTAGGGTTCATGACTACTGGAATCCAACACCTAATTCTTTTTGTAGTACTTCTTCTGAAGGGTTGGGTCTTTAGCATTGATGAAAGTCAGATTCCAGCCGGCCAGCCGCAGGAGACACCTGCAGGCATGTCAACCAATGCAGGGCCCTAGAAAGAAAACCCAAGCATTCTTAACCTTTAAAAAGATCTTAGCCTGTGGACAGATAAATTAACTCCGGGGCTCTGGGGAGATTAAATCTTATTTTATGGTTTGCTTGTTAAAAACGCATAACTCCAAATCACACGAGAGATTGCAATTAAGATAACGCAAGGCAGGAGCCCTAGGAGAAGTATTATTTACTCTGGGCTCCCTACAATGTCCAAAACGACAATGGGCTTTTCCATTTCGGAACCTGCAGTCGATCTGAAACCACCTGCCTTTGTCCCTAAATGCTTTAGGACACACGTTTTTCGTCTCCGAGCGTAACTGCTGCGACAGTGATGTTATACTTTGCGGTGGCCCAAGGTAACCATAAAACCCCAAAGTTAAAAAGTTTCCAGGGCCTTAATGTTCAAGAGACACCCAAACAAATGATTTCTACCATCTGCTACTCAACTGTGTGCACGGGAAGGGACTTTTCTCTCTGCATTCCCCTTTGAAAGCCTGGATTGTGCCAGCCACAATAGCTCCCCGATTTCTAGCAAATTCCAAGAAATGGCCACATTATCTCAGAGCAGCCAGATCTTGCTGAAACGTGCCTGAGAGAGAATCATTATGAGTCTTCCCAGCCGTCCCCATTAGAGGGGTGAATACAGTGGAGGATCATGGGACTTTTTATGTTCTAAATTTCCTGAAAAGTTGGCTATTTTGTGTCCTCAAATATCATCATCAAATACTACTCAGATTCGTTATTACCTCTATGATTAGTGGTTCTTCTTTTCCATTCTGTATGCAGGGAGAAGATACATAAGGAATAAGGGCTTAGCTCTGTATGATCTCTTCCTAGATTCTGTCAGGCTGTGAGTATCTTTTCTCAATTCATATTTCCCATCTTAAGGCTCATTTGGGACATTTGATTAATATTCAGATTTCAGAGGTAAAGAGCTATGTAATCAGGTGATTGTGTGTGTGTGTGTGTGTGTGTGTGTGTGTGTGTGTGTGTGTGTGTGTGTGTGTGTGTCTGTCTGTCTGTCTGTCTGTGTGTGTTGATACTGGGGCTTGAACTCAGGGCCTCACACTGTTTCTTAGCTTTTCTACTCAAAGCTGATGCTCTACCATTTGAGCCATAGCTGTAGTTCCAGTTTTTGCTGGTTAATTGGAAATAAGAGTCTCACAGACTTTTCTGCCTGGGCTGATGAGAAGCTGATCCTCACATCTCAGCCTCCTGAGTAGCTATAATTACAAGAGTAAAGCCACTGGATCCTGGAGAGTCTTGTGATTATATATATATATATATATATATATATATATATATATAAAACATATTATATATATATGTATATATACATATACATATATATTACATATTATATATATATATATATATATGGTGTAGTGGGAAAAAAATAAAAACACCAAGTTAGGACAATTGGGTTTTAGACTAATTATTTTTTCTGCTACTGAGGATTGGACCCAGAGCCTCACCTACACCTGGACCAGGGCTCTGCCATTTGAGTTACGGCCATAGCTCTTGTATTTCTTATTTTGTTTTTGAAATAGGGGCAGGTTAACTCTTCCTAGGCTGTCCATAAATTGAAGATCCTCCTTCCTCGGCCTCCTGAGTGGCTGAGAGTACAGGGGTGTGTCACTGTAGCTTTCTTCCACTAATCCTTACTACCTCACTATCCATTCGATCCTGGTCTGGTACAATGCCTTGCTGCTGGTTAAGTCTCTTCTAGTAAAACAAGGAACAGCCATGGAGGAATGGGTGCCAGGAGAGCCTACGAAGTAGCTCAAGGTCACATGGCTCATCAGAGGCGGAATGGAGATTCAAATTGGGGCTGGGGAAACTCGGAAGCCTGTACTATTTTGTGATGCTTCTCTGCTCAGGTAGTTACCACAGCTGTCCTAATCTGCAAGAGTTATGTATTTATTTTTTTCCAATAGCCAAGGAAAAGACTTCACAGGAGAAGTAGCCCTAACACGCCATCTTGTTCAGTCTCTGTCCTGGGTTCATCCTCTCAACTCCTGAATTACACAAAGACTCAGGTCCCACTAAGTCCTGCTTCCCCCCTTTGCCCATTCTCTGGTGATTTACCTGGAGCTGATTGGGTCAAACTTGGAAGTCTGTTGCCTAGCAAGCCCCAGCACATCTGGAGCCCTGCTGTCTCCTCTGCCGCACAGCTGTCCGCAGCAAAGATGCAGTCACCACAGAGCTGCGGCCCAATGGAAAGCCAGAGAGCGATCTTTATATGGATTGGGTCTTTATACCTTTGTGTGGATTTCGCTTCTCACTCACAAAGACAACGGAGCGAGTTAGCAGCAATCATACTGAGATGTGAGTGGCTTTATAACCAGCATGAAGAAGATTTCCACATGAAGAAAAAAAACCCAACAACAACAACAACAAAACCCCAAACCCTCTTCGTTCCTGGTGGCAGACCTGAATTTTTACTCTGGGGGAGGAAGCAACGCTTGCTTGGAGAGCATTTGTGTGGACCTGAGCGCTTTGAAATGCGGACCAGCGAGATGATTCTTCTGAGGTAGAGACACATCGCCAAATAGCGCAGGCCTCAAATTGAAGTTTTGATGACCCTCAATGATTAAAAACGAAACCCAAACCCAAAATGTCCAAAAACTTCAGGAGGCAGAGCCAATTTGAAGCTTCTCTTTTGTGCAACAGGCGGAGGAAGTTTGAAACCTGTAATGAAAGTAAATGAAACAACAACAACAATAACAACAGCAACAAACCCTGAAATAAGGGACTAGTCTGGCTGAGCCCCTCAGGAGAAGGGCCAGGGAATGAAAGTCACAGCAGGGCACTGTTACCTTGCGTTAATCAGGCCTCTGGGAGCACCCTTCTGGACAAAGGAGGCTGATGATCAAAATGGCAGCCAGAACACTGCAAAGACCTGGAGCGAGCGGATATTCCACTGACTACTAAGACGAACATCGCAATGGCTAACCCGGATGGGAGCTTCAATGTCTTCACATTCTCATTTTACTTTATTTACTTACTTATTTTTGTCGGTCGTGGAGCTTGAACTCTGGGCCTGGACGCTGTCCCTCAGCTCTTCAGCTCAAGGCTAGTGCTCTACCACTTGAGCCACAGCAACACTTCTGGTTTTCTGAGTGGTTTATTGGAGATAGGAGTCTCATGGACTTTCCTGCCCGGCTGGCTTTGAACTGCCATCCTCAGATCTCAGCCTCCTGAGTAGCTAGAATAACAGGTGTGAGCCACTGGCACCCGGCTACATTCTCATTTTAGAATTGAGGGAAACTGGCCCACATGCAGGAAAACACCTCCAGAATTATGTAAAAGACCCATAAGGCCCCTGGTGTCATGGGTTCCAGTGAATGTCTCCTTGAGCCAAATGATAGGTCTAATTTGTTTGAATATGAACGACAATGGGGTTGCCTTTATTTCCAGTCTGTATTTGATTGAATGGAACTCATCATCAATGGCTTTGTAAAATATCAATGATACGAAGGCTTCCCACCCCGTGCTTGGCGAATCTGTAATTTCCACTTAGAAACCTACAAAGGTGAGCTGGAAGCATCATCTTCTCACCTGAGTCCCCACCCCTGATCCTGGGCTGAGCATGCCAGGGACCTCATTTATTAATTTCACTTCCCTCTCAGTGGCAAAAGCTGGACACCACCAGAGCTCTGCACATTAGCTGTCAGTGTTGTCATTCACACTCGTAGCAATAATTCTGAGCTCTGACAACCTCCTTTATTTTTAGGCCTACATCCTATTTTATAATATAAATATCACACTCTAGGCAGGGTACCATAAAGCAATTATTGCACTTCCCAGGTGAGGTGAATTTCTTGGCCTCCGCACTTCATGAGAGCTGAAGACATGAGATGTGTTCTAATCACTGCAAGACACTGGGGCAGAAGATTATTATCCGAGTGGCTGGTCTGGGGAAAAGAAGGCACCTGTTCTCCTGGCTGGCGGCCAAGCGCTTCTCTCTAGACAGAACAGTGGAGGTGAGGCTGGTTGTGAGCGCAGGAGAGGGTAAAGACAGGGTGTAGTAGGTCCTTCTCCAGCTAAACCATCACAGTTGGGAAGATCAAGGATGTGTCAGATCTCCATGGCAGCGTTTTGGGTTTGGGGCTCAAAGAATACTAAATGATACTGTCTATACGGCATTTTTCTGGCCTCTGACTGAACGGACTGGGGAAACTGAGGATTTGGAAAGGGAAATTTGGTAGAGCCAGTATTCCAATTAGGTTCTTCCTAATTCCTCATTAGGATCATGTTTCTCACGAATGTGGATTTTTTTTTCCCTTACACCCTAGCAAATTGGGTCAGGCAAAGCTGAGGTTCTGAGTTTCATTCATTGACTCAACATTTGTTGCAATAATAGTGACAGAATGCCAGTAACATAGAGAGCTGGTGGCTCACACCTGTAATACTTAGGAGGCTGAGATCTGAGGATGGCAGTTCAAAGCCAGCCCAGATAGGAAGTTTGTAAGACTCTTATCTTCACTTAGCCACTAGAAAACTGGAAGTAGAGCTATGACTGAAAGTGATCGAGCACTAGCCTTGATCAAGAGAGCGCAGGGTAGCACCTAGGTCCTGAGTTCAAGCCCCATGACTGACATAAAAAAAAAAATCATCCAGTAAGCTGAAAAGAGATATACTTTGTGGTGCTGGCATTTTGAACTCAAGGCCTTGTACTTGCTAGACAGTTACTCTTACGACTTGAGTCATATCCCAAACCCTTTCTTTAGTTTTTCTTTTTTCAAGTAGAGTATCAAGCTCTTGCTGGGGCCTTCCTGAGACTGAAAGCCTCCTGTCTATGTTTCCTGAATCGCTGGAATCAAAGGCATGTACTACCACACACGACCTGTTTTTCAATAAAGGGTCTTGCTAGCTTTTTGTTGTTGTTGTTTATGGCCTGAGATGGCTTTGAAATGCAATTTAAGCCACTTGGCTCAGCCTTCCAAAGAGAATTTCTTTTTTTGTGTGTGCCAGTGCTAGGGCTTGAACTCAAGGCCTGGGAGCTGTCCCTTGGCTTTTTCACTCACGGCTGGCACTCTACCTCTTGAGCCACAGCTCCACTTCTGGCTTTTTGGGGGTTAATTGGAGAGGAGTCTCATGGACTCATGGTTTTTGAGCCATGATCCTCAGATCTCAGTCTCCTAAATAAGGATAAGCATGAGGCACTGGCACCTTCCTGAAAGAGAATTTCTAATGTAAACTTTCATGATTACGGACTCCATATAAACAACTACAAAAAGTCTTTCAGGGAGAAACACGGTTTCCTTATGAAGTAAGCCTTAGGAAGAGAACACTGAAGCTTTCTGTCCTGTGCCCTTCACCTGCCCTTCATGCTCAGTTACCTTCCACAGCTTCTTATGGCCCACTGCAGGAAGAGCCCACCATGCAAGCCGCTCCCAGCTCACACAGTAGTTACACACACACACACACACACACACACACACACACACACACACACACACACACACACACACACACACACACACAGCCTCCCCGGCTCTGTGGATCACCACCAACCTCTTGCATTTCCCTTGGCATCCATCACGCTGTGGTCCCCCAAAGCTCCTCTTCTCTCCTCCCAAGTCCTAGACTGCTGAGACTGCACTGTGGGGGTGGAATGTGTGCCCAAGAGCCACCAACACGCTAGAACATCTGCCTGGCCCGGGGCTAATGTCTCCTTGCCTCTCACAACTCCCCAGCCCCTTCTTCCTGCACACTCAGCAATCACTCCAACCTCTGTGTCACACTTTCCTGGAGCTCCCTCTGACAAGTTTATCAGGTTGAGAGATGACACTGTCAATGGACATATTAAAAAAAAAAAAGCAAGAAAGAAAGAAAAAAAGGAGGTGTGTGTGGGGGAAGTCCGCAGCCTCCCATGGTGTCACAAGGACACATTCCTACACTCCCAAGGTCACGGGGACAGGCTGGGAGAGGCGACCTCATTGTTCACCCTTGCTTGGTTGGGAAGTGCGCCGGCCTCCCCCGTGGGTGCCGGCCGCTGCTGCCCCCTGTGCTCGAGGGTCGGGGCACGCACCCTGCCTGCTTTGGGAGGAGATTGCATGGTGAGACAGAGGCTGAGCTGATAATGCCAGCAAAGTCCTGGCACCAGGGACCTCTTACAATGTGAAGATCCAATCAACTTTAAAATATTACCGTCTAAGGCGGATTTGAGCAGGGGCTCTATCAAACAATTGATTCTGGTGTATTTACTGAGAGCACAGGCACCCTGATGAAATATTAATCTGGGATGGGGAGGTGGGGAGAGAAGGGGCTGCTGGCTTGAGAACACCCAAGTTCTTTCTAAAATCCATTGACGAAATAAATTTAACTGGAGAAACACAGGTACTATCCTATAAACACATACCTACACACTGTAGCCTTTAGCCTGTCTATGCATCTGTTTATGTATGTGTATGTATGTGTGCATGTATGTGTGTATGTATGTATGCATGCATGCATGTATGTATGTATGTATGTATGTATGTATGTATGTATGTATCTATCTATCTATCTATCTATCTATCTATCTATCTATCTATCTATCTATCTATCTATTTATCTATCTACTTGTCTGTCAGTCTACCTGTCTGTCTGTCTGTCTAATATATGTAGTGTCTTTCCACTATGTATGAACTATGTATGTATGGCTCTATCATGATGTGTGAATCTACATGTATGTATGAATCTATCATCTATCATGTATGTATATATGTATATTTATAACTACTACATAAATACTATGGATGCATGAATCTATCATGTATGCATGATTGATCGATCTCTATCTATCTGTCTATCCATCTATCCGTCTGTCATCTTCTCCTGCTCTTCATAAAATTCCAAGAATCACCAACACAGAAGAAACTTGTGATCCGGCCTGGCTCCTTCTTTGCGCCCACCTTAGCGCTGCTCCTTTCCCAGGTACCAAATGTTCTTCAGTAGTTGTCTGGCACGTGGGTGCCCTGTCACTTGCCATCCCATCCATGGCTTTCCTGTCCTCCCCCTCCCCCTCCCCCAGAGGTTCTGCATCTTCAACTCAGGGAAAGAGGACCCAGGCATCGACATTCAGAGGGAGGGAGGGACCTGCAGGGAAGACTGGGGAGACGGAGCCCCAGGCAACACTGAGTGATGCATCCAGCACATGTGTCTGACAGCAACATCAGTCCCCTGCCTCCCAGCCCATGGCAGCGTCAATAATGTCCACAGCACAGCTGCCCCCAGTGTGGGCCTTCCAGTGTGGCCCCGAGAGGAAGGACACAGAGCGGCCTCTTTCCTGGTGGAATGGAGATGATGGCTTACAGTTACTAGGAGGGTCCAGGGAGGCCCAGCTCTGCGGAGAGTGGAAGAATTCCAGTGGTGGATGGACAGGGCCACTGTAGGAGGGCAAAGTGGAACACAGCCGGATGGCTGCAGAGACTCTGCAGCGAGAGCTGTTGGGGAAAAGATTTCTCAGAGCCAATCCTCCTCATCTTCCCAATAAGCATTTCTCTAGTGAGGAGCACTGTTTTCAAAGCTCTGACTGAGCCTCCGGTTATGTGCGGCACAAGGGCATTTTGGTCGAGGCTGGACTACGTATCTGGTGGCTCACCGAGGCAGCTGCAGGCGCCCTGGCTTTGGAAGCACCCTCTCCATGCTATGTGCACAAGGACAAACACCACCCAGCAGTACAAGGACGTGTGAAGGAACACAGGACTGGGTTTTGTCTTGGAGACATTATCCCACTGACTCCCTGAGAACTTCCCTACACTGCTCTCACATCCTTCCGGCTTTGTTGTTCTCTTTGGCTAGAATGCCTGGCTTCGGGGAGGGGGGTCTCTGAGGAACTTCTGGGTCCCATTCAAGGTCACCTTTCTTAGATCACGCTCATCTTCCCTCCTTACCTCTCCAGTGTGGATTTTTTCCCCCAATACTAATCGTCATATTGAGTGGAAGCTCTCTTGCCCGTCTCTTCCTTGGCTTCACCTCTCCGTGAAGGCAAGGAGCTTGGTCTCCACACGGCCCTCAGTTCCTTTCTGGGCTCCCAGTCCATAGCTGGAGTCCAAATTATGCTCCATATTCAGAGCAAGGCCTCTTGGTGTCTCATAGTCACTGCCAGTAAGACATGTTTTCTTCTAAGCTAAATCAATTAATCCATCCATCAATGTTGGGCCAATGAATAAAATATTAGCTTGACAGACAGGAGGAATAAGTTCAAAAGATCTATTGTGTATCACAGTGACATACAGTATATTATGTACTTAACACTCCTAAGATGTTAAGTTTTCTTAACATGCAAAACAGAAATCTGTGGGGTGATGCATATGTTCATTATCATGACATAGCCATTCTACAATATATACATATAACAAAATGTCATGTTGCATGCCACACACACACACACACACACACACACACACACACACACACACACACAATTTTTATCAATGAACAAAGAAAGCACATGTATAGAATATTGGCATGAATCATACGAAATCATTAACTCATAATCACTTTAGAGCTATAAAAATGGTATTTTCCTATCATTTATTCCAATCTATGGTATAGACACTACCATCAAAGAGGAAGAGAATAAAAAGAAACTGGCATTTATTGAGCACCAACTGTGTTCAAGGTACTTTACAAATATCATCTTGTTTCATTTGATTTATTTTTGATTCCAGAGGAAAAATCTAAACTAAACATCCCCATGCGATAAACATTCCCATGTGATTGATAAACATCCCCATATGATAAACATCCCCATGTGATAAATAAACACATGTGATAAACATCCCCATGTGATAGGGCTGGGAAGGTGGCTCAGTGGTAGAACGCTTGCCTTGCATGCATGAGGCCCTGAGTTTGATTCCTCAGCACCACATAAGCAGAAAGAAAAAAACCGGAAGTGGTGCTGTGGCTCAAGTGGTAGAGCACTAGCCTTGAGCTGAAGAGCTGAGGGACAGCGCCCAGGCTCAGAGTTCATGCCCCACGACCAGACCTCCCCCCAAAAAAACCAAAAAACAAAAAAACCCCATCCCCATGTGATAAACATTCCCATGTGATTGATAAACATCCTCATGTAATTGATAAACATTTCCATGCAATGAACATTCCCATGCCATAAACATTCCCAGGAGAAGCCTTGGTGGCCTTGGGAAGGGGAACTGGTGGTCTCGTAGAGGCTGCTTGGAGTTGGGCAGGCCTCTCTTTTTATTGTGCTTACATCCAGTGTAGCCCTCCTCTGGGGCCCTAAAGGGCAGAGGTCATGTTCTTCACCTTTGGAGCCCTATGTCTACAGTGGTGCCCAGTATCCTGGCACGTTGCTCTGCCGATGAAGACGCTAGAGACATCCACGGGAAGAATTTCATCAGAAACGCACAGACTTCCCAGAGTCCCACAGGCATGAGGCTCTGTGGAGTCCTTGCCCGGGGACTTCAGCACTTAGCAGGACCCAGGAGCAGAGGGCCCAAGCCAAGGACTGGGCTGAGCATATAGGAAGATGAGATCCAAGCAAGCAGAATTTCAATTCCAAATGAGGGTCAACAGACACATCCCTTTTCCATTTCCTGTCTTACTTGTATTTTTATTATTGTCAGTGTGTCCTTATGCAAATCCTGACATTACTCCAGACCCCACCATTGTCCCCTTGTGTATACTTACACTAACAGCATTCTGAGATAGATCTCAGCACCCCAATTTTACAGATGGATAAGTAGTAGTCCTGGCTCTGGGTGATACCCTAAAATCCAGGTGTGTCTGATTCTACAGCTTTGTCCTCTTAGTCACTCGGCTTTATTGGTACAAAAGGAAAAAAAAACCCAAAACTCCAGATCTTGGCCGGCCCTGGCTTCCTGGAGTGTCTGGAGGTGGATGTGTTTGTCTGGGCGGAATCTGGCAGCCTGGATAGCGTCAGGGCCAGCCATATACACAGGAGTCTTTCCTGGTTTGGAAACCTGTCCCACAGCCATTGGGACAGGTCAGGCAGACAGCTGAGCATCTTGGCCCATCACCAAGCCTCGCCTCGTGCCAGGTCTCAGAGCCTTTCATTCATCATCCTCTATGAGGAATTAACTCATTGGGGTTGATGTATGGAGATGTGCAGGAGCTTCTACCAGCAGAGTCCCGTGTCTTCCTATCTGGTCCTTCCTGATCCCTGAAGATTCCCACACTGACATTCACACCTCTTTTTGAGTCGCAAATACCAGTTCATTGGAAATGTAAGCCCATGACCTCCTGACCCCCTGTATGGCATGTGCTTTTTTTTTTCTTTCTTTCTTTTTTCTTAATCTCTAAGGAGGTGGATCGCTCAGGGGAAGGTAGAGTTTCACCAGGAGGAGATGGAGTTGGCAGCAAGAACAAACCCTGTGTATGTGAAGAGCTCTGTGGCACACTTTGAGTGACAGTGAAGACACATTGTGTCAAATTACCGCGTCAGTCAAATGCAGCTTAACCCTCACCAACGTTGACAACAGAATGATTTCACTTAAAAAAAAATAAGATGAGAAAAGGTAGGGGGTGGGTAGGTGGGTGGAATTAAACCTCGAGCTACGAACAGGGTTCACGTTCTCATGTGTTCATGTGTAGTCTTCCAACCTTTGCTTCTGTGATTGTATGAGAGAAAGGTCCATGTGCTTTGTGTATGTGTGTCCAGACTTCTCACTGAAAGGAGATTCCCCCTAGAGGAAGATGCTTCTAGAAAGTTCTGCCATCTAGAAACTATGGAAAGCCAGTGGACCAATCAGATGTGATGCTCTGCCAGATGCGTGATTTCCCGGCTGTGGCTGCACCTAATCTGGTCAGAAGGTGAATGCAGGGCTCTCTGGGCCTCTGGATGGGTAGCTGTCACCAGGCAGAGAAACAGGTGTCAATGTTGCTAGAGAAGTAGAGAGGTCAAGTCAAGGTCAGACTGTAGGAGGCTGAGCACGAATTATCAAAGATAGAATGGATAAGGATGGGTGGAAATGGATCTCGGACCCAGCTGTCAACACCTTGAGAACTAGGATGGAGACATCTACAGGCCACACTAGGAGCCTGGGAGGAAGAAGAAAAACTAAAGACACTCTGCAGCACCACATGCTGGACAGGGTTGGAATGGCATGACTTTCTTAAGTCAGGCTGGGCCCTGGATCCTGAGTTGTATTCATTCCACCAAGGAATGCCATTCAGCTCTGGGGGCAGTAGCTGGTGCCTCCTATTGAAATATCTATCGTAATGATGACTGCTGACTGGGTGAGACCCGTTGGCCTGGTTTATTACGTTTGTTCTCTTACAAACTCTTCTTTCTGGATGCCTTTTAAGCCCTGTCTTGCCAGCCTAGAATTCTGACCTCTTATCTATTCCCGATTTTAGGTTTTTCAGCTAAGTAACCTTGATTTCTGATTTCTTGCCTGGATCTGTCTTTGAATAATTCTCGGCTCCTAGCAACAAGTCAGCACTTCTAGATCTTAGATTGTTCCAGTGACTCTTTCCTTGCTACTGTTTGGGGCCCAGTGGAAGCATTCCAATTCACAGAGGAAATAGAAGCCATGTGGCATCAGCCATCCCTGGGTGGTGAGCCATCTCTGTAAATCCGAGTTCACCAGTGAGTAACTCGCTGTCTTCACTATTGTAGAGCCCAAACGACCACGGAATGACTTCACATGGAATGCCTCTCCCATTTGGCATACAAATCCAGTTATGGTAATTATTTCAAAATAATATGCTAACATTCTTTCATTCCGCTAAGCACTTTATGTGTGTCATCTGACTTACCCCTGACATCAGTTTTGTGAGGCAGATGTTGTTATTATCATTTTTTTGGTAGTTACTCAGAGATAAGAGTCTCACAGATTTTACTGCCTGGGCTGGCTTTGAACTTTAATCCTCAGCCTCTTGATTGGCTAGGATTATGGGTATAAGACAGGTGTCCAGCCTTTGGGCCGTCTGGAATTTAACAAAGCACCTCTTAATGCCCTCTCCATATATTTTTCCCCATTTCATCAGTTTTATACCATAGTAATATTAAAAACAAGTTCAAATCAGCCACCTGACAGCTCTCTAAATACCATGTCTCCCATGTTTCTCTTGAAATTTGCAAAATATTCCCAAGTTCAACTTTTCCTCATATGAATGCTCTTGATGATACCTGATGGCTCATTTGCCTTCCAGTATGAAATCCTCAGTAGGGCCTTAATAATTATTTTGTAAATACAAATTACATATTCTATTTTATTTTCTGTGTTGCTATCATTTTTTTTCTCCCTCTCATGTTAGATTTCACAGGCTAATTAAAAGACTTACAAGACAAGGTCCTTGCCCACAAGTGAAAAACTGCTTGTTTTCTTGGATAAAAGACAAGAAGGCAGTATATTTAATACACTGTTTATTGTATGAAACAGGAGGGAAAAATTAGTAAGAAGGAACAGATTTGTCAGGAGCCAACAGGGAAAGCTGTGGCTTAGCTTGGCCATGAGTCGTGGGAGGGAGAATAGAGGTATCTGGACGGCAAACTGTAGAGGTAAATCACAGATATGCACTGAGCACCAAAGGCATGATGGCTCCCACTAAGGAGATCTGGTCCATGAGCATGGGGAACACATTGGATGGTGTAAGAGGACATGAAAAATCACACAGGTCTCTAGGTATCACACAGAGTGGGACCAGAGGAGGATCCTCATAGGAGAGGATCATGTAGGTACCATAGCTATTTATCGAAATGAGCTCTAGGAAATGGAAACAAGAATTTTTTTCTTCCTCTTTGTTGCTGTTTTTGTTTTCATTTCCTTTTGTCTTCTTGTTTGTCTGCCTTTGGGAGGGTATGGGGAAGGACATGGAACTGGTGGGGGAAAAGGGGAACAAATGTAGCAGTGGTACTTACTAGGTGCCATATTGAAAATGAGCTCTACAGCTTGTGGGCGGGGATGGGAGGGAAAGACTAGGAGAAAGCAAGGGAGGGGGTGACGTTGTTCAAAAAGAAATGTACTCATTACAGGACTTAGGTAACTGTAACCCCTCTGTACATCACTGGGACAATAGCAATAAATGGATATTTTTAAGAAGGAGTCAAAGACGGGGGTGGGGCAGAGAGAAGAGTTAGGGACATCTGGATCATGGAGTTGAAGGATTCAGTGTGTGCTACGGAATCAGAAGAGGAGAAGGAGGTTATTTTAAGGTCATTTCCTTCAGTCCAGCTTTAGGTACACCTCATTTTCACCGGCCCACTATTTCTCTGCAGGGCACCAATGCTAATTTCGGTCACCATTCCAATTTACCCCCAGCTGGGTTTTCTGTCTCTGTCGATTTCAATCAGGGCCAGCTCCACTTTCTTTGCCTTTTGCCTGTATCCCACTTTACCTGGCAAGTACTGTAATTCTACAGTTTCACACCCTGCATTACACTCTGAACTACCCACCTACCTCCCGTCCCACCAGTGATGTCTCTGTGTGTATCTGCCAGATAGAGCAGCACGGCTCTAAGTTCAGTCTCTCCCCTTGGCTTTCTATCATCTCAGAACAAGAAGTTCACATTTTCTTCATTTCTAACCACTCCCCTTATGAACCCAGAGCTCAGCAATACCAAGTTCCTTTGGGTTGTTTGATCATGCCATACGCATTCTCTTCCACTACTTCACCTTTGTATTTCTTGCTCATTCTGCACAAGCACCCTTCTCCCTTACTTACCTTGCAATTATATCCTTCAAGATTCAGCTTAGCATGGCCTCGGGGGATACTCTCTTGGTTTTCCCATGATGAATTGAGCTTCTTCCATTTCCAGATGATCTTGTGGCATGTGTGAATGCCCAGTATACTGGATGGGGCATGGAGCACATTGGGCAAAAATAAATAGAAACCAACGTGTCTATCTTACCTTGGTTGGACTCCAGCATTGACCTGGGCCCCTGACGGGTGAACTAGGATTGAAATATAAGAAGGAAACAAATGAAAAGCACAGAAATTGGGCTTCAGGGACCACAGAAAAAGGGGTGACACAGGGGCACCAGTTCTGGGGGCAGCCACTACTACAGGGGTAGACTTGACCTCCCAATATTCCCACCATGGCAGAGAGGGACTTCCCATTCCTGGCAAAACTTTAAGTTGTGGGGTGTCTAGCCTCCATCTTTCCAAAGTCCTCTGCCTTGTTAATAATGGACATGGTTCAAGTCTTTCTTAAAACAGGAGAATGGATGAACGATTGGCCTCACCTGGATTCTGCCGATTAACCTCTCAGCTGTGAACTCTGAAAACGCAGGAAGCAAGTCAGAGCTCAGAGGAACCATCTTTGGGACTTGGAATAGTAAGAGAAAGCTCAACAGTCAGAGTATCTGAGAGATCTCTGATAAACAATCTCCAGCCTTGGAGATAATTCTCACTTAGGTGTCCTGAAGCTTTCATTTGGTGAGTGAGTCTACCATCCATGCCATTTTCACCAAGAGACAAAAGATTGAAGGACAGAAAAAACAAAACGAAACCAAAACAACAACCACCCAGTAAAGTCTTACACATTGCCAATCACAGAAGCTCAAGAAAGGGAGAGGAAAACCTTTAAGTTTGCAAATGTCTGGAAGTAGGAAATTGATGAAGGCTGGATCTACACTCTGCGGTGAACGCAGGAAAAGGACACCAGAGACCTTAGAGATGGGCTTTGTGTATTGGTAGGCTACCCTGTGTCTGGATTCATTCAGCTTGCAAATCCTTCTACTGGGCTGGTCAGTGTCAAAGGGGAACTTTGAGCAGGTCCCTCTCAGAGTCCCAGGGCTTAAAGTTTCCTAACATAGGAGGAATCCTGACACAAGGGAACCTGTTTTATACAACTTCATTTGGTCCTTTGCATGTGTGAAAGTATTGGAAAAGGATTTAAAGTACTGGCTGATGGTGGACATGCCTGCCATCTTGGTACTAAGGACACTGAGGTAGGAGAACTGTGAGTTCAAATTCAGCCTGGGGTATTAGAACAAGTGTGAGGAAGCCTGGCTGTACAGAGATCTTGCCTTAAGAAAAGGAACCAGTGGCCTGGTGTTGGTGGCTCATGCCTGCAATCCTAGCTACTCAGGAGGCTGCAATCTGAGGATTGTGGTTTGAAGCCAGTCTGGGCAGAAAAGTCCCTGTGAGACTCTTGTCTTCAATTAACCACTTAAAAAAAATTGAAAGTGGAGCTGTGGCTTGAAGTGGTAGAGTGCTAGTCTTGAGCAAAAGAGCTCGTAATTATGAGCGCTCATGCCCTGAGTTCAAGCCCCACGACCTTCCCCCCACCCCACCCCCAAAAAAGGCCTTTAGGAAGGAAGCTTGGTTCATAGAGAGGTTATATGTAGGAGACTGTGGCATTCACCACTGCATGACTCACAGTGTATTAACATAACTCTTGATTTGACTCATCTCCCTGCCCACCTACTAGGCTGCAAGTTCCAGGAGAACTAGATGATGACCTATTAATCACTGTATCCCAAGTGCTTAGCATATAGTAGGCACTATATTAATGTCAATGGGGAGGAACAAAACGTATTGCCCCTTCTTTACCTCCTGCAACTGGCATGAGATTAGAAAGGTGATGTAACAGTCCCGTGACAACCAGGAGATGACTTGGCTTGCCGCTCTTGGTTGACAGCACACCTATTATCTCTTCTCCTGCAACCACAGAAGAAGGGGACCCCCTAAGACTTTTCAAGGAGATACTAAAATAAGGGGTTGTACTGTAGCTCCAACCAGGTCCTGAAGTTCTTCCACTTAGTTCCTGACACTCCCGCTTCTATCCATGGGATCCAGAGCTCACCAGATTCACCATTCTTTCCTTAGCATGTACTCTTCAATGCATCTCTCCCCAGAGATGCCCTGGGTGCTGATCTTTAGCCAGAATTTGCTCTTGAGATCAAGTCTACTCATCCCGTAGAGCTGTATAGATTCAGGGTAAAGGGTCATGCATTCTATGAACTTTGAAGTCAGCTCCAAGACAGAGAAGACATTTCCTTCCAGCAATGTTACTCGCTAATGCCCGTGAACTTTGGTAGGGACAATGCTTAGACAGTGATTCTGCTATGAAAACTTTCCACGCTACACCCGTGAAGTTTCCTGGAATTCTAGGCCCAGCGACTCCAGCAGACAGCCTCAGAATGACACAGGTCATTGAAAAGAAACATCCCCCTGCTCTAGCCTGGACCTACTTCTCGGTGTCTACAAAGTCAGTGTTTTGTTTATTTGCACAGAAGCGGAGGGACAAGACAGAGCTGTGGTACACTTGGTCATCAGATTGCCTAGATTCTCCTTTGCCTTGGACACTGGCTTCTATTCACAGGACTTGTTACTTCTAGTCTAAAAGAGAACACTGGTCTGATGCCTGTTGCTATTTTAATAAAAAGCAATTTCATTAGAAACACATCAAGCAATACTTGAATCTTCCGTATTCAGCGCCGAGACTCTCCTTGATATAAGTGGCAGCTTATAAATCCTAAAGTGATCAACATTATTAGGTGACAATTACCTGAATGGCAACTCCTGGCCCCGGGAAATCTGACCAACTTTTAATGACCATGCCTTGCAACCTCCATCTCTTTCTAGCTTTGGGTTTCTCGCTGTTTCTACCACTCACTGCTTAACCATAGTTGACTTCCCACATCTCTCTCTTGGTTCTCCAATCTGTCTCTGTCTCTGGGGATGTTTCTTTGTGTTGCTCTATCCCTTTCTAATATTTCATTCCAGCCCTTGATCTTCCTGCCTTTACTATAGCCATCTCTCTCTCTATGTATACCTTCTATGACTGGGTCTCTACCCCTGGTCGCCCCTCCCTCCAAGATAGAAAGCCATTAAAGCTACTCCACATGCTTCCTTCCCACTGGCTCATTGCTAACGTGGACTCCTTGCCGCTCTCCCCAGAAATAGCTTTTGCCTTTTGTTGCCAAATCAGAATCTTCTCAGCAGTGAAAATGTGGCTTGTGAAAGCAAGTGCCTTGTAATTAAATAAATGGGTAATTTCAGTGTTTTTTATTTTTATTTTTCTTCCCAGGGATTTTCTTAGTGACAGGAAGGGACAGATAGCAGTACTTTAATCCCTATTGATTGAGAAAAGCAAATAAGTTCATCCGTGTTTAGGTTTTATTTGGGTATTTGTGATAATTAATAAGGAGAGAAGGAAACAATCTGTCCTAGAAATGGAGACGATGAGAAGGAATGGAGTTTAAAAAAAAGAAAGAAAGAAAAAAAGATGGGCTGCTTCAGTTAAGACTGCTGGGAACAGATAAGGTTGGCAAAAATACTGGCTGAGTTATAGTTTGGAGAAGAGTCAAGGAAGATAAGAGTTTCATCAAACATATCAGAGGACAGAGTGGTCCTGGGGAGGGAAGCCCACGGATAAATGAGATGGTGATGAGATATGACCATTAGAACCGGTGGATGCCTGGAGGGGTGCAGGAACCAAGGAGAAAATAGATGTATGTAGTCAGGAGGGAGCTACACCCAATAATGGGTCCCCTGCGTGGGAGAGGGGTGAGCCAGTGTGTGCTCTGCGTTGTTGACAATCATTCTTCCTAGCCTCTGCGGCAGAGGGAAGATCATAGGGGCTGCACCCCAGGAATGAGCAGCAAGGAAGTGTGAGGCCAGCACAGAGCCCCAGAGCGTCTGAGAATGGTCAGAGAATAGGGATCTGGAATAGGCCAGAGTAGACAAGGCTCATGGCTTCTCTCCTTCCTTCCTTCCTTCCTTCCTTCCTTCCTTCCTTCCTTCCTTCCTTCCTTCCTCCCTTCCTTCCTCTCTTCCTTCCTTCCTTCCTCTCTTCCTTCCTTCCTCCCTTCCTTCCTTCCTTCCTCTCTTCCTTCCTTCCTTCCTTCCTTCTTTCGTTCCTTCCTTCCTCTTCTTTCCCTATTTCCTTCCTTCCTTCCCTCTTTCCTTCTTTGCTTCCTTTCCTTCCTTCTACTTCCTTCCTTCCCTCTTTCCTTCCTTCTTTCCTTCCTTCCCCCTTTCCATTCACCATCCCTTCCTCCCTCTCCTCTCTCCTTTTCACTTTTTCCAGCTCTTTTCCTTCCTACCTCTCTTCCTAGTTACTCTTCCTTTCTCTCCCATTTCCAAGAAAATCACAACAGAGTCTCTAGGTGTATGACTTTTGGAGCCAATACTATTTCCAATGTTCATAGTTTCGAAGTGTTTCCATTAGTTCTACTTACTAGGAGGCACGATTTGTTTGTAGCAGTGGTGGCTGAAAAGATTGAGAGCTCCTTGTGTGATCTGACATTTGTCCCTGGGAATGAAGTGTTAGGCAACCCCCAAACAATTAAACCTCATACGTGCACAATGTCATTTTTCTTACTCAGAATGCTTTCACAGTGCTTCAACATCACTACAATATACTTAAGTATATATTTTACTTCTGATAAGGTGATACTACATTAAAATGTGAGGCAGACATTGAACTTTAGGACTCTGCCATTCTTCAATGATTCAAAGAATGTTTGTTAACTGATTTTCACAGATCCTCCCAGCAGGTACTCTCTTGGCTCTTGTTTTCAGCAGTGAGGTTTCCATCTAGCAAGCTATTAAAAAAACTTCATGCCTGGTAAGAAGCAAGGTGCTGGCTTTGTCCAATATTTACCTTTCATACTCTTATTACGTTTCCTTTACAGTAGGGGTAGGATGATGTCATGATGAAATACTGACACTGGAATCAGAACTACCAAGTTCAAGTTCAAAGCCCGATTTGACTCGTTGCTGTTGTCTTGGACAAGTCACGTAATCTCTCTGGGTCTCAGTTTCTGATGCTGTTGAAAAGAAAATTAACATAGCTACCTCACAGGTTTTCTGTGAGCACTATATTTACTTAATGTAAAACCCTGTGGCTGGACCCTAGTAAATGCTTAGTAAGTCATTAAGTATCCTAGGTCTTACTGTTAATAGCATTCAGCACACACAGCTTTACAACCTATTAACTTATATAACTGTCAAACTCATTATTTATTTGTGTGTGAAATTATGAGGAAGTCTTTTGGCTCTCTTGGGATCTTCTTTACTGACCAGAGAGAGCAACCCAACACAATAGCTTTTATGCAGTTATTTAACAAATGTTTCTCTGAGGTTACAGCAGTGAACAAAGTCCCTAGTTTGTGATGCTTATAATCTAGTAGAGAAAGAACAGACATAAAGGATGAGTAAGAAAATCCCAGATTGTGATAAGATGCTTAAAACAATGTTACTAAGGAATCAAAGATAATTCAGATTTGGGGGACAGAGCAGGCTTCTTTCTCTGAGGCGTTGGGATGATGAAAAGGAAGCAGACATGCAAACATTCTGGGCAGAGAGGAGCTAACGCGAAGGCCTGAAGGCAGAGAACAAACCTGACAGCTTTGAGGGAGAAGACTTAATTAAGGACGAAGATGAGCTGGAGAGATGGACAGGAGCCAGATCGTGGAGTTTTGTGGACTATGATGAGAAGTCTAGATTTCATTAATTATTGTGGAAGCAATCGTAGGAAATTAAACACCAGAGTGACATTATCTCACTCAGATCTTAAAAAAAAAAAAAGGAGTGGAGATGGAGGAAAACAAGCAGCGAAACCAGTTAGGAGGCTCTTCTGGTAAACACATAGGGAAAGAAGAGATAGGAAGAAGTAGAGGTACATTATAGAGATGCAACCAAGAGCAATGTGGGTACAAGACAGGGAGGCACTGAGGATAACTTTTAGCTTTTGGGTCTGAACAACTGAAAACTACAAGTGGTGTAATTTTCTATGACAGGGAACATGGGATGGAGGCAAGATTACAGGTCTACTTACAAGTTTGATAGTTACCTAAGTTAATAGGCTATAAATCGGTGCTGCAACAACAGCAACCATGGCTAATTTAGTATTTACTATGTTTTGGGAGGCAAGGAAGAGGGAGAGAAGGGTATGGCATTTAATCTTGCACATCAGTTGGGTTGGTTGGAGGGGCACCGAGGAGATTGGTAAAGCACATATCCGGGTGTGTCTGTGAGGGCATGTCCAGAGATGATTGGCAGGTGATACAGAATCTGAGGGGAAAAGATCTGCTCTGAATCTGAGCAGAGAAGATGGAGGACAGATAGAAGAAGCAAGCCAGCTCTGTTCTTCCTAAGCAAGTGCGTCTATTATTCTTTTCTGTGTCAGCAGATGAAAGACTCTAGCTTCTTTTTTTTTTCAACAAGGACTCACGCAGCAACTGTCCAGGAAACTTTCAGGCCTGCTGTGTTGGACAAGGACTGCTTCCTTAGTCCCCCTTGTTCTGAGGCTTCTAAATACCTTGAATGAGCAGCCAGTGCACATAGAATAGCTTGTGCATAGCAGCCAGAGCTATACTGTAGCTCTGCAAACAGCCCTTGTGGGACCATCTAGTCTCCAGCACTGTAAGCCAATCTCCTTTTGCAATTATATATGTATTCTATTGGCTCTTTTCTCCTAGAGCTCCATGACTAATGCAAGGGATGAGTGCTATGGGCGGATATGGCCAATGAGACTGACTGCCACACAACCAAGAGGCATCTTTGAGCAGGAAGCTAGATATATGGAAGAGAAGTCAACAGTAGGGCTCTAAATTGATGCTTTGTCTAGCACACATGGTATTTAAAGTCACACGACTTGATGAGATCACCAAGACAGAGATTAGATAAACAGAAGAAAATGGTTTAATACCGAACATTTGGATGCCTAAGATTTAGAAGTCAATTAGAAGAGGACAATCTAATAAAAAGGAAATTCATTAGGCCAATAAACAACCCAGTTTGGGCAAGAGGGAGACTGACCTCAGGAACCAAATGAGTCTTGCTGGATTGCCAGCAAGTTTTGTCCTTCTTCTCAGTGCTGTGTTCTTGCTTACTATCCTATTTTCTCATGAATCTCTTAAAATTTTTTTTTAACATAAAGGAAACAGCACAAGCAGCTCTAAGTTCCATGTTAGCAATATAAGAGAAGTCGAAGCCTTCCCCTTCTTCTATCTTAAGGAAGATCACTTGATTTGCCCTGACTTGGGTCACATGATCTTCAGTGGAACCAATTATAGGCCAAGAAAACAGAGGTGGTCATTGATTGGCCCAGGCTGGTCATGAGGTCTGGCATGAACTTTCTTCCCAGCAGAGAGTGGCACATTTTGCAGCTGGTCTTGGAATCACTGAGCTGGCAGCATTTTTCAATTTGGGCTTATTCCTAATTATAAACTTGAGGCATCTGTCCATATCTGCAAATATAGTATGACATGATGACTTGGGTTTTAGTTTTTCTTGTTTGATATCTTTAATTAAGTTCAAATAAATAATTTTGTACTTACCCAGAGCTGGGATTGATACATCCAACTTTTATACTGGAAAATGGAGCCAGATCTTGAAAGAAAGGAGGAAAGAGAACCAGAAGGCCAGAAATCGTCTGCAGTCCAAGAACCATCGGATTCCTTATTCCAGCAGCCATGTATGTATTCCCAGACAGATCAAAGCTGAAGACCTTCTCTGCAGATTAGCATATGCCAGAGAAGATTAAGGGAGTACTTTTATAGCACCTTGCCTACCCCAAAAGCACTCCTTCCCCTAATAGGCTGAGCTGAGACCAGGGTAGGGGTTGGCTAGCTCTTGCCAATCCTTCTTGCAACTGCTGTCTGGCTGTATGTGTAGTCAGTCATTTTGTTTCTTTTTTCTTTTCTTTTTTTTTTAACTCTAGTCTGGGCCTAGTCCCAATTCCTTCCTTTTATTCACTGTGCAAGAAAAAAAAAAAGAATTTATTTTTGAGCCTGCATATCTCAAGGGGGACTAAGAACAAGTGATAACTCAAGTTTACTGACCAAAAACTTACGATGTGAATAGCATATTCCACAATAGCCTACTTAGGTGAACTGAACATTTCAGCCCTGTCTTTGTACACTTAGCATATTACAACAAAATAACTGCACATGAGCACATGTATATACAACAGAAATGTATTTCTCACGATTGTGGAGGTTGGAAAGTCTGAGATCAAGGCTGTGGTGGTGTTTGGTGAAGGTTCTCTTCCTCAACGAAGATGTACCCCAGTTCCCATTTGCCAAGTACACTAATGCTGTCATCTTTTTCTTTTTGGCCAGTTGTAGGGCTTGAACTCAGGACCTGGGCGCTGTCCCTGAGCTTTTTCCCTCAAGGCTAGTGCTCTACCATTTTGAGCCACAGCTCTACTTCTGGTTTTCTTGTGGTTAACTTGAGATAAGAGTCTCATAGACTTTCCTTCCCAGAATGGCTTTGAACCTCCATCCTCAGATCTCAGCCTCCTGAGTAGCTAGGATTGCAGATGTGAGCCACCGGTGCTTTCTTTCACAAGGCTAATAATCCTATCCATGAGGCTGTGGCATCCTAATCTAAGGCACTGCCTCTGAAATCCATCCTATTGGAGTTTAGGTTTCAATACCCGATCTATGGCACACACCAACACTCAAACCATAGCCATCCTGCTTCATAGCTGCTAAATGCTTGGCATTCCCAAGATTATCTCTGTAATGTACTCATTGCAATCTGCCATCTCTGTGCTTCTTGGATCAGGTTATTTAAAGGGAACCATGTAAGTGACCCCTAACCCTGAGCATATGGGCAAATGAAACTTCTAAAACATAAAGGAAGACTTTGGAAGATCCACGCTCTATGTTCTCTATTCTCCTAGCCTGACCCAAAGCGTCCTATCACTCAGGAAGACTTGCTGTCATCTGTAGAATGACCTTAAGATCCGGACTCTTAAAGGGCCAGGCAAATCCCTGTCTACCAAGAGGCAGAAGAAGGTAACATAAACAAAACAATTAAAATGCTATTGGTTGGGGGCTGGCTCTTCATATCAACACAATCACGTGTGCGGTGTATTCAGAGGCTTTCTTTTTCTTCAGTTTTTGCTCATTTTGCTCATTGATGGTATTTCTTTTGTTAGTAGTTAGCATATTTGTGTTGTCACTTTTCATTTACCCCTGAAAATGGTTGCTTTTAGAAAGAAAACGTCTGTATAGTAAAACCAAGATGAAGAATAGGAACCAGTTCAGATTGGGGTCAACAAGGTAATTACAGACTGAGCCGTTGTGCTGTTCTTCCTCCTTCCTGAACAAAGAGTTTGATGTTCTTGTGTCCTTGCAAGAAAATGCTCCTGACTCAGGGACATGGCTGGAGGAAGAAAACCATGGCTTCCTGAACAAAAGTTTTGCTGGAGCTCGGTGAGCCTCATCATCCCTAGTCTTCCAGATCTAATGAATCAGAGCCATAGGTGCAGGAGGCATTTGGAAGCATGGTCTCCCTCAGAAAGCCCCAGGGAGCTCTGTCTTCCAGATATGCTTCTGTCTTCCTTGCAGTGGGGGTCCAGGCAGTAAGTCTTGCTCACAGTTGCTCACATAGCCAGAGCTGGCTCCCTAGGTATGAGATGACCTTGTATTTTCCTAGTGTGATGGCCAGGAGCCTTGCCCACAGGTGAACTACCATCGGCTGCTTTTTTGTGTGTGGTGGGGGGGAGTTTTTATAAAGAGAAGAGATCTTTTCACCAAAAGCCTGACCATTACAATGGTGAAGAAAGGAAAATGCAGCAACCAGGTTGGGAAGAGAATGATGAGAACATTTCCAGGTACGCAAGACTGATAGAACTAAGCAAGTACAGTGCACTGGCGGTGCCAGGGAAGCCTCTACATTGCGGGAGGAGAACTTTCATTCTGCCAAGGGTCATTTGGATATTTATAGCGGTAGGATGGGACATACGAAGCTATTAATATGGGCAGATGGGCCACGGGCGGCTGACAGGAAGCATCACATGTCTGCCCTGTCATGTAAAAAATGATTTCTCGGGCCTTCCATGAGCCTTATGCTTGGAGTCTAATTAGGCAGATGGCAGGGTCCTCTCTGGGTTAGGAGTCAGGTACCATTCCAGTCTCAGTAATGAGAACCAAAAAGGGTACCCCATACTTAGAGAAGCAGAGAGGGATACAGGGTATTGATGGGGTCAGCCGGACACCAAACCTGAGGACACACAAAAGGGCCAGGCTGGAAGGCGCTGTGCTTCCGAAGCGAGCAGCAGGCCACGGAGTGGAGCTGGCCTGGGTGGGGCCCTCAGCTCCTCCACCTGTGACCTCTATGTCCTTGGGGAAACCACTCTACCTCCTTAGGCTGCGGTTTCCTCGTTTGTAAACTAAGGAATGCCCATCTTAGAGGATGTAAGCATGACATGCTTAGCACAGAGTCTGGCACATAGAAAACACTAAAGACATGAGAGCCATTAGTATGATGGTTGCCAGGTGCCAGTGGCTCACACCTGTAACCCTAGCTACTCAGGAGGCTGCAATCTGAGGATCATGGTCCAGGTCAGCCCAGGCAGGAAAGTCTGTGAGACTCTTATCTCCAGTGAACCACCAGCTAACCGGAAGTGACGCTGTGGCTCAAGTGGTAGAGCGCTTGCCTTGAGCTGAAGAGCTGAGGGACAGCACCCAGGCCCAGAGTTCAAGGGCCACAACCAACAACAAAAAATAGCAGTTGCCAGATTAGTCAGAAAAAAAAAGGATCCATTAAAAGGACCATATTGTTCTGAGTAGCACTGAAGGCAAATTGATATTTAATTCCACACAATTAGTTTTTCAATCCCTTCTTCTTCTTCAGGCCAAGAGTAGTTTCAGTGTCCAGAGCAGAACTGAGAGGTGAGGTTAAACTGTCCCCAGCTAGGAATAAAGGACAGCAGAGCTGGAAGTTAAGGCTGGGCCTTCCAGAAGCTCAGCCATCAATGTGTAGATTTCAGGATCACAGGTAGGAAGAGATAGGACTAGTCTTATTTTACCCAGAAAAATCAAATTACAGTTCTAAGTCAGGACTTTCTAATAGAATTATTTTAAGTATGGACCAGATGGCAGTGGAAAGGAGCAAGCTCCTTTTCTCAGAAGCAGTCTCGCAAAGGATGGAACCACAGAACTTGGAACAGGAGAAACACAGGCTGGGAGATTGGAGCGGTTTATGTGCAAGGTGCTGTCAGAGTAGAAATACTGAGAAAGCATGCTTGGAATCATGCTACCTTTTGCACAACGGGCTAAAAAGTTGCTAGGGAAATTTGGGGAATGAAACATAGTCAGGTAGGCTTTGGTGTTTTCCAGGGCACCCCTTTCCAGGGGTTGATACAGTGTCACTTCTGTGTAGCAGGTGTATTCCACTACCATGGTGAGACTTCTGATTTCTATAAAAAGTGAGATTCGGAGCTACTAAAATGGGGTGGGAGGTGGCAAGAGAAGAGGAAGTGGCGGGGGGCGGAGGGGGGAGAAGAAATAGATGCTGTATAAAACCTGCAATTAGTTTGTACCACGCTATTTCCATAACGTAGACCTCACACTTGAAATCTGAAAGGTAATCATCGGAGATCTCAGAACCTGTCTATAAATAGCCAAACTCCAGGCCTTATGGCTGCACCCTGGGGAGAAGGGCTGGCAGGGAAGTGCCCTGCTGTGGGGTCCTGGGGGGTCAGGATCACCCCTCTCTCTCTCATCCTTTCTAGGACCCTGGAACATCTCCATGGCAGTTTATGCCCTGATCAGCTCTAATTACTGCACTCATCACAGGAAGAGTAACTACCCTAGACAAAGCTGCGTTATCCACCCTGTAGTTAGAATCATAAAAGTGTAATCACAGAGTCTGCCCAGGAGCTGCCTGCTGACCCACCCTCTGCCATCTCCCACATTCCAGAAGCTGTTTGTCTAAGGGCCTCCTCCAGATAGCTTGCTCCCAGCTTCCTCCCGGTAAATCACACAGCTGATCTCCATGTCACATCCCCAGTGGGCCTGAGGAGGGACCAGGCTGGATCAGGTTTGCAAACAGAAGCTTGAGATGCTCTAGAACAACACCCACACCTTGGAATGGGCCCATTATCTTACAGCTGTGATGCTCAAGCCACGCCCCCTTGGGCTGAGCCGTTTTTGCAAGAGCTCAATGGCTCCCTTGGGAGCAGGTACCTGTGGGGCAGGGTTGTGGGAGGGGGAAGTCACCTCTTAAGTGCACCCATAGCGGACTTCACAGACCATGTGTGAATTTGTCACCTGGCACAGCTGTTCCCATGAATGAAACACATCTTAGGGGATGGCTCTTTGTCATCGCATGGTTTTGCGATGAACTGATATTCAGAGGAAAAAATTACTTGGATGTAGGAGCGTTCAAAGTATTTTTAGCATGAGGAAGCAGAAAAACATTGGGAAACATGTCTTTCCTAGGCAAAAAAATAAAAAATTAAAAATTAAAAAAATAGATTCCACACAAAGCTATTAGGCATCATCAGGCTATTTTTATGCTGTGGACATTTCAGAAACTTTATGCAAAAATTAAACTTGCAGCTTGAATAACGAACAAATAACATGCACAAAGATGCCTCTAGCTTGTCTGAGTCTCACCCTATCCTTGTTAGAGCCTGTCCATTCCCAGCCTAACACAGGATCAAGCATGTAGTAGATGTCCAGTTAATACCTCAGCCTGTCCAGGCCCATTTCTAATTTCATTTATTCTGGTGCCTTTAAATACTGGAAGTCATATAAGCCTGATGAAGTGGGGCTTCAGGAAGGACTAAATATGCCAGAGTACTCCATCCTCCTGAGACTTCCATGGTTTGATACTCCAGTAAGGAGACAGAAATGTCAGGGTTTCTAGCTTAGGTTCCTCTTTTTTTTGGAGTCCCTCTTTTTTCTAGCTTAGGTCCCCCCTGTGAGGGAGTATATTGTAAAATGCCTGGACTTTAGGCTGGGCGTGATGGCTCATGCCTCTAATCCCAGCAACATGGGAGGCAAAGATCAGGAAGATCACAGTTTGAGGCTAGCTGAGGAAGACAGCAAGATGGGACCTCATTTCCACAAACAAGTTGGGTATGCTGGTGTGACCCTGTAATCCCAGTTACATGGATGGCCTAGATGGGAAGCTTGTGGTCTGAAGCCAAGCTGAGCAAAATTATGACGCTTTACCTAGAAAAACATAACTAAAACAAAAGACAGGTACCATGGCTGAAGTGGGAAAATATCTTCCTTACATGCCCAAGGCCATAAGTTCAAACATCAGTACCACTGAAGCCGTGAAAAGACCCAAACACAACTGGATACTATCCCTTATTAGCAGTAATTAACCTTAAGCAAATTGCTTAGCTTTTCTTTACTCATCCCCCAAACAGACCCCAAACTGTAGGCTAGGCACATTGTATGTACATGGCTCCCTTCCCTTTTTCTGCATTGGTTATACAACATTTGAAGAGTCTATCTTTTTGTACGCCTATCTACTTTGTGGACAGAGTACATAGTCTTTACTCCCCCAAGAAATGTGTAATGCAACTGAGTGAGGGACATAAGGGAGACCAGCTTTGTGGGTGTACAAGCTAAGTCGCCACTCGGTGCTTGGAGGGGCCTCATGTCTGATGTACTGCTTGACTGTTACTCTCTTGAAATGCTCAATCACTTCTGAACAGGGAAGCTCTCATGTTAAATTTGGCACTGGATTCTGCGCCACATAACTAGTCTGGGCCACATGCAAGTACCACATGCGTCATCCTTCTTACCTTCTATGCAAGATCCTCCTTTCGAGAACGTAACATGCAAATTCCTTGTTCCCACAGCCCACAGGCACACTGGAGAGTAGATGAGATACAACGTGGACGGATACTTTCCTGAAGGAAGGCCAAGAACAGAACGTCTCAAAAATCATTGATCCCACATGACATGGCTCATCAAGGGTCCATCCAAGAAAGAAGAAGCTTGAACTCTGGGCCTGGGCACTGTCCCTGAGCTCTTCAGCTCAAGGCTAGCAGCACTCTACCGTTTAAGCCACAGGGCCACTTCTGGTTTCCTGGTGGTTCATTGGAGATAAGAGTCTCACAGACTTTCCTGCCCAGGCTGTCTCAGAACCAAGATCCTCAGATCTCAGCCTCCTGAGTAGCTAGGATTACAGGCGTGAGCCACCAGGGCCCGTTCCTTGCTTGGCTTTTAATCTGTCTCAAATGGTGAAGGTTGATGAAATGGATGCTTTCCCCTCTGTTCTCTTGGCCGCATCCATGTCTCCCTAGTCCTTCTTTGAAGGTTCTTTCTTTCTTTTTTTTTTTGCCTCCCACCCCGTTGAAGGCTATTTCTACATTAGGAAGGCACTTCTTTTTCTCCCCCTCCCTGGTGTAAATCCTGGCTTTGCTACTTATTACTGTGGCTTGGGGGGGTGTCACTCATTTGCCTCATATAGAAAAGCAATAATGATAGAGCCTACCTCTTAAGTTTGTTCTGAGACTCAAAGATGCTGACATGGGTAAAGTAGTTAGAACCAGGTCTAGCACACAGCAATGACTACTATCAGCTGTCACCCCGAAACAGCCCCATTTACTCTCCCCTCAGCTCTGCAGAGTCTATGTTTGAAATCTCTCTCTCCAGTATGCCCTCCCCTTCCCCCATTCCAACTTACTTGTTTCTCTTTATCTGAGAACACTGACTTGAATTCTTCTCCAATCTCACCCTCTCCATAACACCTAGGACGGAGCAGAAGCTCAATGTACTTTGGGTCCACAGAGGAATGAATAAATGAATGAATGAATGAGGGATGTCATGGAGTCATGATTCTAAAGGACCGATCGACTGGACTACCTTACTCTGCTACCTAAACTCCAGATCAAACCTAGATGTCTTAACTAAGGCCTGCTTGCTCCATTCTCTACACAGCTCTTGAGCTTCCTCTTCTGCCTCCCCCCGCACCCCCACAGTGGTCCCCCCTCTCCCCATCACTATGCCCTCTGGTCTTAACTTGTTTTCCTGCCTGTAGCCATCCCCTCCGGCTTCTCTCCACACCCAGCTCAGCCATCAGCACCTGTGAAACCCTTGATTACAGGCCTGAACACTACAGCCAGCTCTATTTTTAGAATATAGCACAACTCCTGACATAGAAGAGACTTCTAGTATAGTGATGATTTGTTTATCAGGTTCATGTTTCACTCTAACATAGAACCTTGGCTTCTTCATACCCCATACGTGTATCTTCAGGGTCTAGCACAGTGCTGGCACCACTGTAGTCCTGTGAGACATATATATCACATTGACATCAGTCTACCTATCAGTCTATACACAGAGGTGAAGTGTCTTTCATGGGCCAGACTGCACATTTGAATAAACTGCTGGACCAGATACAATGACAAGCCAAAGAAAATTCCAGGCTGAGGCAGGCCTGATGACAGAGGGGGAGTTACTAAATCAAACGAGGAAAGTTGGGGTGTGGTGCGAGGCAGGTAGGGTGGGCGCAGTGACACAATGAGACGGAAGATTGAAAAGGGGTTGGGACTCTACCAGCAATAGTTCTCGAGGACAGGATAGGCAAGACATATCCTGGATTGCAGAACAAAACAACTTCCAGGCATAGAAGGAATGGAGACAAGGTATCGGAGGTGGTGGCGGGGGCGGGGAGGGGCAGTCAGAGGCCAAGACGGCAGTGACAAGGCGGAAGACGGGAAAGCAGAGACGGTGAGGGGCATGTGAAAGGTCCCCAGGGGCTTCTCTGTAAGTAGGACAGGGACAGTGTATTTACTAGGTGACTTGAATCTAAAGTTGGAGACCAAGAGAGGGGTGACATTGTCACTTTGGAGGAAGAAGGGGTTGACGGGAGTCTGGGTTGGGAACGCAGCGAGGGAGCAGGTAATGAGCTGGCCCTGGGGTGCGTTGGGGTGAGCTCATGAGAAGCCTCTGGGGTGCTGTGTGCAGGCAGTTGGAAAGCAGGCCCCCAGGGAAGCAGCAGCCCTGGTGGAAGCATGGATGGGCAGGGCTGTGGCTGAGCCTGTGCCCCAGCTCTGGAAGGGAGCCAGCAAAGGATGCTGGGGCTCGAAGGGACTCAGGCAATCAGAGTGACGCTCAGCCCCAGCTCTTCCAGGGCGATGTTCATACAATGTAAGCATGAGTGAGCAGGGCTGGGAAACACGGAAGTACAAACCTTGTCATTTCCAAAGAGCAGCCAGGCAGAGGAAGGAGATTCCTGGGATCAGGCTGGGGGCCTCTGTTAGTTCCTCCATCGGATTGCAACGTGGGAGATGTTCCCACCTGTGGAGAAGCAGGATGCATGGAAGAGCTGGCCAGGGGCGATTGGGCTCTGGGTTGGAGAAAGGCAGCCAGGGTGAGCCAGGGACAGGGAAGGAGGGGGAGGGCTGGACAAGGACAGGAAGGGCTTCATGGGTCTCAGTAATTTCTTTTTCTCCCCCCCCCCCCGCCTTCTCTCACATAGCACATAAGGAGGCAGGAAAGTCAAGCATTTCTGTCAATTGAGAAAGTTTCTGTAGCAACGGAGATGTCAGCTCAGGAGCTAGACTGCCATTTCTGTTTTAATTGGAGCCCTGGGTGAAGGTTGGGGGTGGGGAACAGAGAGAGACAGAGACAGAGACAGAGACACACAGGATCAGAAACAGAGAGAAAGCTACAGAGAGACAAGGGCAGGGTGAGAAAGAGACGGAAGAAATCTGACACAGAAAAGAACAGCCCTTGAACAGTCTCTGGCCTGCTTCTCCGAGCTTCCGAGTGAGGTATTGGCCGGAGGACACACAGGAGCCACCCGATGCCTGCCACGCAGGCCTGGCAGCCTCTCTGCCTGAGCGCACAGAATGTACCAGGAGGGAAAGGCGGCCAGGAAGGGGAGGGCCCTGGAGAGTCTTAATTTTCTCTTCCTTCTTGATCATTTATTAAAAAAAGTTGAAACCAAATCCCTTTTTCATTTTTCCTCCAATGCCCCGACTACTGTCAAGCCCATAGAGTTCTGGATGTATTGGGGCCAGTTCAGCTCATCGAAAGCCAGGGCACACATCTATCTAATAAAGCTTAATCCCTAACAGCCATCTCAGCGCCAGAGGTAACCCACAGAGCAGTGGGCACAGCCCTTTCTGCCTCCACCCTGCCCAGGGCTGGTAATCCTGAGCTTTCGCACCCGAGAACCAAGGGCTGGGCCAACTCAGGGCCAGAAAAAAAACCAACAACAATAAGGAACTAGAATCCAGTGTGTGTGTGTGTGTGTGTGTGTGTGTGTGTGTGTGTGTGTGTGAGAGAGAGAGAGAGAGAGAGAGAGAGAGAGAGAGAGAGAGAGAGAGAGAAGAGATCACCATGGGTACCATGGGAATAAAGGTGAAGAGAAAGGAACAAGGAGGAGACACAGAATGAGATTCAGGGGCAGGCAAAGAATACACAAAATTAGCAAGGAGGATATTTTACATCTCTTTCTTGTGCCTGTTTCTCCTCCAACGTATTACAAGGCTTTTGAAAATACAGTTTTTAGGGCTGGGAAGGTGGCTCAGTGGTAGAGTGCTTGCCTCGCATGCATGAGGCCCTGGGTTTGATTCCTCAGCACCACATAAACAGAAAAAGCCAGAAGTGGCATTGTAGCATAAGTGGTAGAGTGCTAGCCTTGAGCTGAAGAGCTGAGGGACAGCGCCCAGGCCCAGAGTTCAAGCCCCACAATCAACAACAACAACAAAAAAAAAAGAAAAGAAAAGAAAGAAAGAAAAAAAAGAAAAAGAAAAGAAAAAAGAAACACAGCTTTTAGAAACCACCACAAAATTCAAGTCAGGCACCCGAGTGTTCAGGGAAGCCAGAATCATTCAGTTGTAGAATTTGTGGGCGAAGATTAGAATTTGAACCTGAGTCTGACTGTTTTATCTATGCCCTTGGCATATAGCCTGATAGATTCTGGGGTTTGGTCTTTGGGAGATGGAATTATGGCTGACACGTGCTTTGGGGTTACCGTGTGTCACTCACACTTGAATGTGTTACGTGTTTCCTGTTTCATCTTCACTCCAGCCTTCAAGGGATGGGGCCACTACCTGCCCTATTTCAGAGTTGAGGCACAGGCACAGAAGAGTCAAATACATTACACAAGGTTGCCCAGCAGGGATGCTGGGACCTGGGAGTGAATCCCAGGCAAGCTGATTCCAGGGTTTTATGTTTATTAAAAAATCTCAACAAGAGTCATTGTTGTATTTTCATATGTGCAAACGATATTCATCCTCATTCAACTTACTCCTCAACTCTTGTCTTGATGATGCCCAATCTTCCCACCCTGTTTATGTGGCATTTTTTTCCTCAGGGTATATCAATTCTGAGCTCTGCTTTCTTCTTCCCTCCCTCCCTCCTTTCCCTCCTTCCTTCCTTCCTTTTATCTGTCATGGGGCTTGAACTCAGGGCCTGAGCACTGCCCCTGAGCTTCCCACCCCCCTCAAGGCTATGCTCTACCATTTTGAGCCACAGCTCCACTTCTATCTTTTTGGTGCTTAACTGAAGGCATGAATCTCATGGACATTCTTGCCTGGACTGGCTTGGAACCATGATCCTCAAATATCTGCCTCCTGAGTAGCTAGGATTACAGGCGAGAGCCACCAGCACCCAGCTGAGCTCTTATTTCTAAACACTCTGCTAAGCTACCTCTCAGATACAAGTTCACAGGAGTGTGAACAAAGTCGGTGCCATTATTCCCGTCAAAAGGTCAAAGATAAAACACTCCAGCAGCCAAAGCCTCTCGACTATGAAAGCAAAAAAAAGAACTTCTCGTGGGCCCCCTGATGCCTTCTGACGATGCCCCTCGCCCACTCTGCCACCTCTGTACTCTTTGGAAACTGGCTCCCAGAGAGCAGGCCCTGGGGAGGGCTGCTCCGTCCAGTCCTTGCTGGAAAGAGGGTTGAAACTCTGCCGCTAGGGACAAAGCCGTGGGTTGCCCAGTGGGTTAGGAAACCTGAAATTCTGCGTGGAGGCAGGAAGCGGTGAAATCTGTCTGTTGTTAACACATGGTCCTCATTCTAGCAAATCAAACACGCTTAAAGTGCCGATAATCTGTAGTGCCCCAGTTACACGTGCACATGCACTGATCAGTAGAAAGACCAAGTTTGAACCCACCACCTCTGACCCTCTATGGCAAATATCTAAATCTATTTGTTGCACCATGGTGTCTTGAGCTGATGGAGCCTAGTCTCTTTTTACCTTCCTCCTCTTCCTCCTCCTTCCCCTTTGCACTCTCCTTTCTTCCTTCCCTCGTTTCCTCTGCTGCCTCCCTCTCCTTTGCAGACTTCTAGGGAGTCACTCAACGGCCCTAACAGTATTGGAGTGGAACATGGTAGCAGCTGTCGATTTCAGAACCAAGTCTACAACCCAACCCCTGGGCCCAGGGCCCCCACAAGGCGTGGACCTGGTACCTGTGCGTGGACAGGACCCGTTTCTATCCTACTGGATTCATAGGATGCAGCAGATACGGAGGAGGGGGGCTGGGCCAAGGCATTAAAACAGTTAAGTCATGTTCTTTTGTGTGAGCTGTTTCGACACAGGATGTGAGGCATAGAGTTGACTCATCCTCGCTCCCACCATTCCTGTGAGGGGAAACTGCTTATTTTGAATCCTAGCTGGCTCAACCTGGCACCTGCCGTCTTGAGCAGCTCCCTGCCTCTTCTACTGAACCCAGAAACAGCAGCAGCTCAGGCATTAGAAGCACCTGTCCACCCCTCCACTGCCCCCCTTCCTCCTCCCCCCTTCCTCCACCACCTGGACACCTGCACCCCGCTGCAGACACTCCCTCCCTTCCGCCAGCCCGGCCACAGAGGAAATCTGAGAGCTATTTTGAAATCCCTCCCCCTTTAAAAAAAAATAAAAAGTCCAAACTGATTAGTTGATAATTACATGTTGGAACATCTGCTCTGATTTGTTTTATTCTTTCTATTTTGGAAAATTGGAATACACTGAAGTTTTGCCTTCTGGAACTGCCGGCCTGGTTCTTGGAGCGTGAGTCAGGCCTCCTGCTCAGTAGCACCTGGCTGGGCCTGTAGCCCAGCTCCCAGGGAGACGCACCACAAACCTGCCCAGAAGAGCCCAGCTTGCCTCTGCTCAGCCCCAGTCCCCCCTGGCCTCACCAGAAGCCTCCTTTTCCGTGTGACTCCGCTGTGGCCTTAGGGCAGAGCGTGGCGAAGTCTCATGGACTCACTTGGAGCCCCCTCCTCTGTTCAGCCATCAGCTGTGTGGCTGCTTCCTCTCTGTGAGGAATCTGGATGCTCCAGGAAGACCCAGGCCTGGCTTGCTATTGTTGAGATGGCGGAGCTTGTTCAGGTTTGCTCAGGACAGAATTCTGGCACCTCAAACCACTGCACCTCTTCAAATGGCACCTCAGAGGCTGCCATTTGCGAATGAGCCTGGATATGTTGTGGACAGGCCTGAGGACGTGTGTCATTGTCATCGCTCCATCAGAACAGCGTTTCTGGAATGCTCCATGTGACAGAGTTGTGGGGAGGGGCATGAGGTTGAGTCAGATCCTCTGCCCTCCACGGGCTCTGCGGCTGCCCTCCTCCAATCCCATCTCCTTGTGACATCTAGAATGATGTAGAAAACCCCCAAATGTGGAGACAACGAGGTGGCTCACCTTCACACTTTGGAAGAGTTCCCTGTTGCCTTGCTGCTTAAGTCTGAGCATCTTCAGCTTGTGCAGGGCTCTCTCCTAAATGGAAGTTCAGTGTCTCCGGCCAGATCCACCTCCCTCGGGCTCCATGTTCAGCCCGTCCTGCAGGACTCATGATTCTAGAACCTTGCTGGCTTTCCTTACCCATTCTGCCTTTACTTAGGCTACGCCCCTTTGCCTGATTTACTTTTATCTTTCTTGGACTAACTCCTATTTGGTTCAGGTCTCTACCCAAATGGGAATTTCCCCAGAAATCCTTCCCTAATCCTCTTGAACTTCCAATTCTCCCTGCTCTAGCTGTGTGCTCCGGTAGCATCCCATACAGCTTGAATCATGCTACATGGGTGCCGTCTAGTTGCTTACACGCTGGCTGGGATCAGAAGTGTATCGAGGACAGATAGCACGCTCTGCTAATTGTACCAACGCAGGCAAGATGTACACAGTTACCATCAACACCTAACATTTGGTGGTGCTCCATAAATGCTGGATCAGCCAAAGATGGAGAAAATGAATGAACAGACGGAGAAACAGCTTATTAGGGAGACAGCATTTGCCCAAATAATATAACATTGGAAAGTATTATGGTGTGCATACCAAACGGGAAAGGTCGTGTTACGCTGCTGTAATAAACATCTCCCAGCTCTCAGTGGCTTATAAGAACCATAGGTTTATTTCTTGCTTCCATTGTATCCCTCTCATGGGGTCAGTAGAGCTAGCCTGTCCTATGGAATTCTTATTTAAGAAGCCCAGTCTAGCGGAGGCTCCTTCTTTCTGCCTCCTGATGGCTAAGTTGGGAGAACAGGGGAAAGTAGATGCCATAAATCTTTCGCTGGCTCTGAAAGTGTCCACTCTGAAGTGACACAAATATTTTCTGCTTTTATTTTACTGCCCAAAGCCAAGTCACATGTTCCCACTGAACTTCAAAAGGAAGCCAAGGGAAGCACCATCTGACCCTAGGTCCAGAAGGAGTGTGTACTGGAAGGGTTCGGGGGTAACAAGCATTATGCCTTCCACAGGAAATCTGGGAAGAACCCTCTGCCTGGTAAAAATGCTTTGTAAGGCTTTCGGAACAGCATGGCATTGGATAGGGGCTTGAAGGATGGGGAGGAATTAGCGCATTTAGTTCAGTGTGCTGAGCTCTGATTCTACATGCTGGGAAAACATCCTAGCTCTCTGTTCTGAACATTATTCAGATAAATAAGACAAGGTCCCCTCTCTTGGGGAGTTCGTACTCTAGCAGGGAAGATAAGTCCTGAATGTGTACAAATATTCATAAAATATGCATGAATGTGATATGCACAATAAAATGTAGAGCAAAGGAAGAGAAATCACTTACAATTGGGAGCATGGGGCTGTGTTTCTTTGAGTCTGATCGCAAGAGGGGGAATGGAGTGGGGAAGGGAGGGAGGATCTAGGGAGGGCAATCAACATGGTCAAAAGCATGCTTTGTGCAAACCCACAAAACCAAGTAACTGTGAGAAATACCCTTCAGAGCCAGGCGCTGGTAGCTCTTGCCCATAACCCTAGTACCAAAAAGCTGCAAGTGGTGCTATGGCTCAAGTGTTAGAGCACTAGCCTTGAGCACAAAATCTCAGGGACAGCACTCCAGGCCCTGAGTTCAAGCTCCAAGATGGATAATAATAACAACAATAATAATAATACCCTTCAAGCTGGCCCACATCTCCAGGTGTTAGGGCAGCCAGATGCTAGGGCAAATAGGCAGTGGCATGGCATGGAAGTTTACAGAGAGGGGACCTTTCAGAAACGGGGGGAATGAGGTAAAAAAAAATAAGAAAGCAGCTGGGTGCCGGTGGCTCATGCCTGTAATCCTAGCTACTCAGGAGGCTGAGATCTGAGGATCATGGTTCAAAGCCAGCCAGGGCAGGAAAGTCCCTGAGACTCTTATCTCCAATAAGCCACCAGAAAACCAGAAGTGGCGCTGTGGCTCAAGTGGTAGAACGCTAGCTGAAGAGCTGAGGGACAGCGCCCAGGCCCAGCGTTCAAGCCCCACGACTGACAAAAAAGAAAAAAGAAAGCAGCAGCATTTTCTTTTCAACAAAACCTCCACAGAAGACTTGGCACCAGAAGCCATGGCGGCTGGGTCGAACGGCTCTGGGAGGTTGCTTAGTGCTCTCTGCAACCTACAAAGAGCCTCAAAGCTTCACAGAGCATGCAGTCTTCCTCTCGGTACTCAAGGACAGGAATTTGTATCCCTCAGTGGCTACCTGCTTATGTGTCAACATTGAAGAGACACTTCCAGGGGACATGGGGACTCTGGATTCTAAACTAAAGCCCAATCTGAGTTATTCCCCCATCCTCCCCACCCCCACCCCAATGGAGATGTCTCCATCCCCATGAGACGCCGAGGCTGCCATCTACCTGTGCCCGGGAAGGCCCAGGGCTGGCTCTGGTCACCCTGGTTCTTTCTGGGTCTGCTTTCCATCTTCATTGACCTTGTCACATTACTCTTGCGTGACTCAATCATTTTTCAGGTCAATCCAGTTCTCCAAATACTTTGTCAACATGGGCTTCGGCGCTGCAGGTGACAACGCTGAAGAATATGACAGTGATTCTTATTAGTTTCCATTTGGTCGGATTTTGTTTTTGTTTTAGTTCCTATTGCTGTGGCTGAAGATGTATTTCCTGAAGCCAGTTTCCCTGCCTCTCACTCACTTCGCACTGGGACTCATTCGATTTATTTATTTATTTTTTTGGTTTGTATTTCCCCAAAGACCTTTTGACACTTTGAAAAGTGTTTTACTGAGCTACAATCCCACTCTCTTACCTTGTGTTTCTTCCATTTCTCCCTTCTTGCTTTTTTTTCATTTTGGTTATTAATAAGTCATAAAGAAAGTGTTTCCAAGCAAACATTGCTCACTGAGTAATAAAACCCGGGGCAGAGGACAGAGCTGTGCTGAGAAGTAGGAGCTGGGGAGGGCTGGTTGCTGCTCCTGGTGGCCAGGGGGTCTTTCTCCACCAACACTCACTGTGCAGGTGCAAGGGACACCAATGGGATTTTATGGGGATACAGGGTCCCCTTAACAGCATCCAGGAAACAGAGTCACCTGGGAGAGGACAGGGATGGGCTTGGCATCCTGTAATGTCCCTGCCTGTCTGTGGGACTTACAGCCCAGCCTGGCTGGCTGGCTGGTGGCCTTGGGAGGACAGGTGTGGGTGTGTGCATATTCTGCCCTTGTTGCTCCACATGAGGCTATGGGCTGATGCTAGTGACTTAAGCCTAGTAGAGTCAATTAGAAGAAGAACCTAGACTGGAATTCAAGTCACCAACAATTGGTCAATTGTGGGGCTTGAACTCGGGCCTGGGCGCTGTCCCTGAGCTCTTCAGCTCAAGGTGAGTGCTCTCTCACTTGAGCCACAGCGCCACTTCTGGTTGTTTTTTTTTTTTTTTTTTTTTGGTGGTTAATTGGAGGTAAGAGCCTCATGGAGTTTTCTGCCCGGGCTGGCTTTGAACCTCGATCCTAGGATCTCAGCCTCCTGAATAGCTAGGATGACTTTATGGCATGAAGTAAGGAAACCTTCCCCCACTCTCCACCCCTCCCCAGGGCCTGATGGCTATGTTTGGTTCTGGCTTAAGTGGCCCCCAAGGGTTCATTGTGATGGAAGGTTTGGACCTCAGGCTGGTGGGTCTGAGGGTAGGTTGAAATAGGGGGAGGTTCTTGGGGCCCTTGGAGGGCATTCTGGACCTCTTTCTCTTTGTCTGTCTGTGTGTCTCTGTCTCTGTCTGTCTGTCTGTCTCTCTGCTTCCCTCTCCTCCTCCCCTCTGTGCTCCCAGCTGTGACCTACCTCACTCCCACCATGACTCTTCACTGTGATGACCCAGCAGAGACCCCCGAATGGAGCCGGCGTCACCATGTGCTTGAACCTCCCATACTCAGAGAGCAAGAAAGCTCCCCTTCTTCATGAGCAGCCTGCATCGGGATGCCTAGGCCCCCTCCCCCACCTTCCATCCACCTTGAGTTCTCTCCCACTGGTCCAGTGTCACGGGCCACTGTCACCCATGCTCCGTGGACCCTGCCTCTCCTCTCTGACTGTGTGGAATTAGGAGACGATTCTGCCTCGGTGGCTCACAGTGCTACCCTTAGCTCCTAACAGCAAACAGCATTAGGACCTACGATGAACAACATCATAGGTTTCCTCCAATTGCTCTTTGTCTCAGCCACCACAGGCTGCTCAAAGCCACCGTGTCCCCTCTGGGGACAGTTCTGTCTTTTAGGACTCCTCCACTGGCCAGAAAAATCACCCTGCCTCCAGGCTCCACCTCTCACCCAAGGCCATTTTCCTACTACTCCAACCCAATCATGCTCTTCTTCCTTATAGCTAAATGGAGTCTAATTACCTCTACGAAGGCAGCTGGGACTTGCAGGAAAGTGGCTGGGGAGGTAGAGATCTGTCTTCTCTCTGGACTAGGCCTCCTGGCTCTCAACTAGTGCTTGATGAATTGCTGAATCAGAGAGGAGCTGGGCAGGGAAATGGGAAGAATGTTTCCCAGGTCTTCTGATGTACTGTGTGACCCCAGGTAAACACGGAACCATTCTGAAACCTGGATTATTATTCTTTGACAGCAAAGGTGTTTGAACCCAAGGCCTCACGCTTGCTAAGTTGAGGCTTTTACTGTTGCATCACCCCTTGAATCTTGATGTTTTTGCTGATAAATTTTCAGAGAGGGCCTCATGGTTTCCTGTCTGGATATGACTCAGGGCTCGATCCACCAGTGTTCAGCTTTCTGATAGTTTAGTGTAACACATCAAATCCAACTCTTCATGAAGAAAGCGTCTTCTTTGAACTTTTTTTTCTGCTTTGGATGGTCTTGATCTATGATCCTAACATTTCAGTCTCCCAAGAAGCTGGGATTACAAATGTGAGCCACTCATACCCAGAGTGAAATCTCACGGTTTATAAAAAGGCAACAGTTGGGGCTGGGAAGGTGGCACAATGATAGAGTGCTTGCCTCACATGCATGAGGCCATGGGTTCAATTCCTCAGCACCACATAAACAGAAAAAGCCAGAAGTGGCGCTGTGGCTCAAGTGGTAGGACACTAGCCTTGAGCTGAAGAGCTTAGAGATAGCGCCCAGGCCCAGAGTTCAAGCCCCACAATCTACAACTACAACAAATAAGCAACAGTTGGCTCATAGGATAGGCATGAGAACTTGTGCAAGAAAGACTACAAAGAGTTTAAGACACCAGGCAAGCTGCCACAATTCTAGCACCTGGGATCATGAGCTCAAGGCTAGCTTGGGTTACAGAGTTAATTCAAGGCAAGGGCTAGGGTATTTAGGGAGATTTTGTCTAGAAATTAATAATAATAATAATAATAATAACAGCACAAGAAAGGTAGTCAATATTATACCATGATTTGGCAAGAATCTGAGGATACTCATTGCCTGGTACAACACAAAGTAGGTCCTGGGAAAGTTACTTCCCTCTGAATCTGAGGCTTCTGATCTACGGAATGATAGGATGGGACAAAATACCTCTGATCTCTTCTTCTTCAGACTTTCTGGGCTTTTTTTTTGGGGGGGTCTGGCCATAGGGCCTGAACTCTGGGCCTGGGCGTTGTCCCTCAGCTCTTCAGCTCAAGGCTAGCGCTCTACCACTTGAGCCACAGTGCCACGTCTGGCTTTTTTCTTTTTGCTTATGTGGTGCTGAGGAATTGAGCCCAGGGCTTCATGCATGCAAGGCAAGCGCTCTAGCACTGAGCCACCTTCCCAGCCCCTCTTCCTGGGGTTTTATATTCAGATGCAAGGGTCTGTTAAGTTCTCAGCAAACTTTTTATAGCTGTTGTGATGTCTGATGTCAGAAGAGCTACTCTGATACCATCTCTGGATTTTTACCCTGGCTTTTGCTTTCATCTACTAATAAAGAATAAGAGCTTAGATTTAAATCAGATTCCCCACCCCCCTTCTTACCACATATCACACGAGTTTTGATCACCCTAGATGGTTCACGATCTATGTAATATCGATGGAATGAATCAGACCTTATTATGAGAAATAAGCCCTAATTATCCCCAATGGCTAGTTCCAGTCACCCACACTCTGAAAGCGCCCAACGGCCTCGGATCAAAGCTGGAGCTGGGTATCATGGCCACCTTCTACACTATTTCTAAAGCAGCATGTCCAAGGTCCACAGCTTGTGGACCACAGCAGACCTCCTGGCCGGCTTGGGCTCCTGGCTCCGCATCACCACCTAGGGGACACAAAGTGAACTTCTAAGGAGAAGAAACTCCCTCGGGAGAGCTGAGTTTTCTTCCTTGCCTGTCTGGTGTTTGGACTCTTGGGATCTGAGAGGAAAAACAAAAATAGGAACACATAGAGAGGTTGTCCTGGAGATTCTGAAGTTCCTGGGCCTTCAGATGAACAAAATAAACGGTGTAGACAAATGTGAAAAATCCACACTGACAAATAGCGTGACAGCCCTTCAATGCGCACATTACTGTCATTTGTGACTGTTGTGTACTATGGAGGTAGGTATTCCTTGCTCACAAGTCTTTGATGGCACCTTGTGGAAGAAAAGCAAACCCTTCAAGTTGGCATTGGGATATGTCCTGCATCACAGAGTTTTCCATCCTCTGTTAGTCCCACATTCTGGATCAATACATGTGCCCCACATTAGCTCCCTGTGTGCCGTGTTCCTCCGATGAGTCTTCATTATCCTCACTTGCTAGACTCTTCGCTATCCCTCGCCCTGTCAGGTCATGATGAACATTTAAAAGCAAAGGTGAGCAGAGGAAAAGCACCAGGTTTAATTAGCTAGGGTGAAAAGTACGGGGGGAGAGAATGAGGAGAAGAAGCTGGGGCCAGTGGGAGGTGGCTCACAGAGTGCAGTGCTGGAGCTAGTCAGGCCCCTCGGTAAGGTAAGGAGCTTCAACTGCAAAGGGTCCCCATTGGCATTGGCAGAAGGCCATCCTTGTATGTGAACAAAGAACGCAGAGAAAGAGAGAGTAGAGACAACAACCATGGGTGAGTGAGGAGGTTGTGGCTGGGATGAGTCAATGAAGCGTGGTGGTCGTGAAAAGAAGAGGGGAAAGAGAAGAATAAAAGTCAGCGAGATCTGGCAACTCATGGGTGTGGGATAAGATTGACTCTCTTGTTTAGAGGCCGGTGTGGGTGACAGTCTTGCTAAGAGGTTCTTTTTTTTTCTTTTTCTTGGTGATAGGTTTGAGAAGGAAAGGTTGGGACACAGAGCATGCCCACGAAGACATCCAGGATGTGTGCAAACACAGTCTGAAGCCTGGGCCGGTGATCGGGGCTGCAGAAATAGATTTGGGATTCAGCAGCAGATAGATTATAGAGGAGCTCATAAATTCAATTTGAGGGAAGTCACCCAAGGCAGCCGGTGACAGCTCAGGCAGCACGGAGGGGGGAGGGGGCATGAAGTAGAGTAATGGCTTAGAGGCTCTTCTATCACCATGCGGGATCCACTGTGGAACCGGAACCCAAGGAACCAAGAGGAGACAGAGGACGAGGGCAGAAAAGCAAGAAGAAAGCAGGAAGGTCAAAAATCTGATAAATTAGCAATCTGATAGCCAGAGGAAGTCAAAGGAGAGTGATTCAAATCTGGGACCACAAGTATCAGAAAGGGCAAATCCCAGGTGGGATATGGTAGACTGAAGAAATGCACAGAAAAATCTTTGGATTTTATATTCATTTTTAGTCAGAGCCTCTGTGTGTGTGTGTGTGTGTGTGTGTGTGTGTGTGTGTGTGTGTGTGTGTGTGTGTGTGTGTGTGTGTGTGTGTCCGTCCTATAGCTTGAACTCAGGACCTGGCACTATCCCTGAACTGCTGCTTCTACTTCTTCTTCTTTTTTTGCTTGTCATGGGGCTTCAACTCAGGAACTGGGCACTGTCCCTGAGCCTCTTTGTGCTCAAGGCTAGCACTCTACCACTTGAGCCACAGTGCCACTTCTAGCTTCTTCTAAGAGCCTCATGAACTTTTCTGCCCGGGTTTGCTTCCAACTGCATCCTCAGATCTCAGCCTCATAAGTAGCTAGGGTTACAGGTATGAGCCACCAGTACTAGACCCCAAGCTTCTTTTGCTCCAGGCTAGTGATCTGCCACAGCTCCACTGCCAGCTTTTTGGATGCTTAATTGGAGATAAGAGTCTCATAGACTTTCTTGCCTGGATTGATTTGAACTGCAATCCTCAGATCTCAGCCACCTAGAATTATAAGCATGAGCCACGAGAGCCCAGTTGGAGCCTTTTTTTTTTTTAAACAATGACATCTTGAGGGACTGGTAGTTAACACACTCAGGCATTATTGCTCCTATAGAAACTGGTTTGGGCCCCAAACATCACAGCTGGCTCCTTGCTTTCCTTTTCTCCTCTGGAAGCTTCTAGAATCCAGAAGGCTGAGACTGCTAGAGTATGTCAGGGCAGTGAGCTGTACGATACTGTGAGCTGAACACCAACCTGAATGTGGAGATGCCCAGCCCAGTCGTACCTCTTCCTGCTCCATGACGTGGGCTTTCTCTCCTCTCTTGTGTAAGTAAGGCCTGGGGGTTTGGGACAAGAAGTATGGGCGGAATCTTTCTGCACTGACATTCTCCCGAATGCAAAGAGCATATACCAACTGCTAAAGATAGGTCAGCCAGTCCTGCTGAGCCTCCATCTCCCGCAATGTCATTTATCCCTCAGCCCACCCAGTTCTCAAAGCTTAGAAAAAGCTCTCTACTTTTAAAGCACTGCCTTTAACACCTTATTACCTCTAACAATAGCATTTTTACCAGCCTGGTCATATTTTTGTCCTCCCTATCCAATGACTATATTTTCTAAGCAAACAAGCTCCTTCAAAACACACTGCCCTCTGCCAAGCCAGGGGAGTGCCACATTATCTATGGTGGGCGACAGGCATTTAGGAGGGAATAATTTTCTTTCATCTGCCCAAGTAAATCTTTCCCCAACACTTGTAAAGCTGATTGCTGCCAATTTCCAGCTGGAGAAACACAGCCATTTAGAGGGAAAGACATTAGTAACTGGAAGATACTTAGAACATTTAAAATGGGGGCCTTTGCTTTCCTTTATTTGCTCCAAGTTGTGCATGTTTAGTCATTTTTCAGTGTTTATTAGCTCTTCTGTATGGGAGGAAGGAGAGTAGGTTTGTGTGTGCATGTATGTTTCATTATACAGTAGAATAAAACATGATCATATGATGTGTGTCCTGCATGTACGTGTTTATAAGAATATATATGCATCAAGGAGTGTGTATATATCTAATGTCTACATGCTTTATATAAGATGTATATATAGTATATACACAGCCCTGGTATACATTGGGGAGAGAGAGGGGAAAGGAAGAGAGAGAGAGAGAAAGAGAGAGAGAGAGAGAGAGAGAGAGAGAGAGAGAGAGAGAGAGAGAGAGAGAGAGAGAGAGAGAGAGAGAGAGAGAGAGAGAGAGAGAGAGAGCACAGCTCTTCCTTTGAGTTCATTTCCCTTCATAGCTGTCCAGACATGAAAGGCAAACAGAGCCAGCATCTGCTAAGCTCGCATCCTGGCCTCAGTTCTGAGTCTCTGTATCTTATACACCAGGCACTGCCACTTTTACCTTTTGCAACTCAAGCATGGGAGAAGGGGAAATAAGAAATATAAAATAAAACACTTCCTTCAAAGAGCGTAGCCACGGGAATCGCAGGACTAAGAGCAAATAATGGTTTCCTCCTCTGCTTTTTAAGTAAATACTGCTGCACAATCAGTTATTGGGCAGGACAGGTGCGGGGGTTGGGGGAGGGAATAACAATAATAGACTCTTTTTTCTGGTCTCTCCCAGCCCCCACGGGGGCTACTGCGAACTGCATCAGGTACTCAATTTTCTTTTGTTATTGAAAAATGTGTTTGTGGATTCCTAGCGGGTGGGGGAGGAGGGAGCCCTGTTCTAGAGTCACCTAGAGAAGGCTTCATTTGTATTTTCCCTTTATTAATGGAAATCTACCAGTCAGTCCCAGGATTTGTCTTCTATCGGAGGCTTTTAATGTATCTGTCCAATGCAACAAGGCTTGGGGAAGAAAACCACTCTAATCAAGCAGAGTTTTAATGGGAAAGGGAGGTCATCTAGAGGAAATGGCTTCCCTGGCAAAGAGAGGTGTGGACTCTTATTGGGCTCCTGCTCAAACTCTTGGGCCTTCCCAAACCTCAGTTTCCTCTTCTATGAGAAGTGGGGAGGGGAGCAGTACCCTTCTTACCTGTCTCCAGGTATTCCTGATAGGGTTCTTTTAACCTACGATAGCCTTGAAATTATCATAGCACCTCAAGGGAGTCAAAAGGCACAGCAATAAGAAAAATGTAAGAGGCAATGTTTTAGGATGTTTGTATTCAATTGAGTATAATTAATCCTTTCTCATTCTCTATTCTGAAAGCAGTGCATCACTTGAGCTGAAGTCAGATGCAATTGCAGAAGCATCTGGCTGGAGAGGACCCCAGAGCTCGTCTTTAGACTCTTGCTTCATGTCTAGAAGCTGCTGCGTCTGTAATGGATTCAGGACTGGGCATCGGGTATCCCTCACAGGCATCTCTCATTATCAGAGGCAAGAAGTCTAGAGAATAAAGCTGGAGCCTTGAGCAAACATCTCTGAAAACACTGTATTATCCTTGCTAATTGCGAAATAGAGAGATCACCTCCCGCTTTGCCCACCCTCTGTCCTCCTGCAGAAGAAGAATCATTTGTACAATCTGAGGTGGGGCAGGCAAGAGCGCTCCCTGATTTATACCCAGCTTCCTCTCCGAGACAAATTTGCAGGAGCAAGCTAGAGTGGCTCTAAGTGGGAACTGTCTTGAAGTTGGGAAGGTGGTGAGATCTGGGTGTGGATGAATGCAGGGCCATAATAGTATTTTTCATATTCTTTCTATAGCTCTGGATGGGTTAGTAGAAAGTCCGAGGGGCTAGAGGAACCTTAGGTATAGGTTGAATGTTCTTTGCTTTGTCTTTTGGTGTACTGTCCTATTGGAAGTCCTGGCACTTTGGGGACCGGCTACCCTATACCACCTTCCTTGTGAGCTGGGCAGGGCTCTTGGGGGACCCTAAGACTTAGCTGGAAGGCCTGCTCTGCAGCCAGACTGGAGAGATTTAGCATCCTCAGCTGCCAAGGTCCACCCAACTCCTAAGATTGTTTCTCTCACTTTCCAGTTCAGCATGGAGCCAATTCGTTTTTCTCTTTCCAAGAATTCCTAGGGAATGCTATAGCCCACACAGCTAGAAACCCAACTTCATGTTTACTGCGCATCTGGTAAACCCTGGTCAATTGTTCCTTCACCTTTCTCCTCTCTCGCGTCTGTGAGAATAAGAAATTAATTCATCAGCATTCATTAAAAATGCTGTCCAATGTGGTTGAGTCAATTAGCAGAAACTATGCCTTCTAGTTCAAAGGCCGGGGACATTTTGAGGAAGAAACGAGGGGAGGGTTCAAGGATATGTGCAGAGCAGAGGGTACTGTCATCAAGGGTCAGGACAATGAGCATCGTGGTCCAGGACTCTGATCACCCAGGGACAGCAGCAGGACAGTGGCACTGAAGGGGATGGTGTGGTACATTCGGTGAGACCCCTGTCTCTCTGGGTGGCAGACACAGAGCCCAGTCGACTGCAGACAAACTGTCTGTCTCACTCTTTTGTGGATACATAGATCTGACTTTTCCATGAGGTGAAGCTACTAGAGGCCAGGATTCCAATGTTGCTGACATGAGCTGGGTCTTAGTTGTCATCCGGGAGTGTCCTGTGTAACTGTATTTCTTACTTAACCAACCAAGCCATAGTTCCCTTAGGTCTTGAAAATAGGGATAGTGCCCATGCCTGACTAATGAACATCTTCTGATCGTGAAATGAATAGAAATGTGGGCCGAACAGTATCAGCATAGGAATGGTTGGCCAAAGCTGGCTGTTGTTGCCAACAAGTTAGAACTATAAACAAATTGCCAACTAGTATAGAACACTACAGATAGAGTAACTTAAGCAGGAAACACTTTATTTCTTGCAGCTTTGGAGGCACGGCAAGTCCGTGGTCAAAGGAGGTAGAATGATCAACTGGGGAGGCTCGTTTTCCTGGCTTCAGGAGACCCTCCTCTTGCTGTGTCCCCACGCCGGGAGATCAGAGACAGAAGAAACAAGCTCTCGGTATTCCTTCTTCTAGGGACCCTCATCCTGCTCCTCTCTCATGACTTACTTACCCTTGAAGGAATTTACTTTTAAATACCATCGTGTTGGGAATTCGACTTCCCGTATATCCTGGGGGGTAACACAAACATTTGAGTTTGGAACAAGTGTCTGTGTCTAGCTCCCCTCCCATCCTTCTCTGAAAAACTCTCTGCCCATAGACATTCTCTCAAAGATACATTTTAGAGAGGGTCTATTCACCCAGCCTGCTCTTCTAATGTCAGTTCCTGACATCAGTTGCCCCTTGGGGAAGGATTTTTAAAGGATGCCCTTAGCATTGAGAGAAAGGTAAATGTCTCCTAAGAAATATGAGCAAAAGACATAAATATCTAATTTACAAAAGAAGGGAAAAGAAACAGAGAATTCCACAAGCCAAACACATATGCACACACAAGAATTAATTGCAGACCCTGCTAGTAATAATAATGTAAATAAAAATAATTAAATTAGTCTTTATTTTCTGAAATAAAGGAGGCTTAAGATGTGACTTGAGCATTTCAAAGGGTGTTGCCAATGACAAGATACTCACATGCTATTGTTAGGATAAACCATTAGAGTCTTCCCAGAGAACAATAGAACAAATATGAATCCATAGGTCACCCCTTTGAACTAAAAGACCAATTAATGGGACAGATGGAGAAAACCCAGAAATAGACTTAAATATACCCAACGATTTAGCGTGGGATGAGGATGACATTTCAAATTAATGCAGTTGAGATGAATTATCCAATGAATCTATTTGGGACAACACAGTAGTCACCTGATCACATATTAAGTTGGTTCCCTTGTCTCATCCTGTACACCAAAATAAATTCCAAGTGGATCTAATACACAAATCTTGAAAAAGGAACCCATAAGAATACTATGAGAAAACACAAGGAGCTTCATTTATAATCCCAGAGCAAGGAAAGCTTTTCTACGATGATGTCTTGAAAATTTGTTTCTGTAAATACATGATTTATTAGGTGATAAAAGGCAAGACAAATATTATCATGTCACATTCAGCCCACGTTGGTGATAACGAACTAACATATCTGCGAGCAGATTTGTCTGCCAGCATTGGACTTGTGAGTAAAGAAGCTACTGTGGGATCTGTCATCTGCTTTGTAATGACTCTGATGGATACACATGCCACAATACAGGAAGGTTACCATCCCACGCCACAAATCTGGGCTAGCCTCTGGATGCCAGGGAACTTTTTTTTGGCCTGGTCTTGTGTTTGGCGCTAATACTGGGGCTTGAACTCAGGGCCTTACACTCTTATGTGGCTTTTTTATGCTCAAGGCTGGTGCTCTACCACTTGAGCCACACCTTCACTTCCATCTTTTTGCTAGTTAGGTGGGGATAATAATCTCATGAACTTTTCGCACCCCCCCCCTCCAACTCCATGACTGCAAACCATGGTTTTCTGATCTCAGCTTTCTGAGTAGCTAGGATTCCAGGTGTGAGCCATCAGTATCTGGCTGACTACTTTGTCTCTTAATATGTGGAGGGCAGCAAGCAGGAAGAACTACTAACCTGGAAAAACAAAACAATACTTTTTCTTGGTTTTTACCAGTTTTTTAAAATATCAGAAAACATTAGGCTTTTGATTTTATTGGGAAGATAGTCCTGTGAATATTTTTCATGTTCTGGAATGCCACCTGTAGCATCTGGAGCAGCATTCTATAACCAGATACTTGGCTATTAATTCAGCCAAAAGGTTTAGGATCCTCACCAAGAAAGACAGATTAAAAACTCCATCTTAGTCTAGGTAAAGTTCATACCAAACTGAGTTTTCAAAACTGCTTAGTTTCACACAGCTGTAGATCACCAAATGAGAGCTTTCATATGGAAAGAGCACTTACAAATCATTAGGAAAAGAACACTAGTCTATTAGAAAATGGAGAGTTGTATGAACGGTTTTAAAGAAAAGGAAATACAAATGGCTCTTCAACAAACAAACAGGTTACCAGGTTACCATTACTAATAACAGAAAAGCAAAATAAAGTTACAAGACACCATTTTTTATGTATCAGGTGAATGAGCATCTGGAAATGCAATACTGATCTTGGAAGAAGTGTCAGGCAACATAATACTCCTCTGTGTTGCTGGTATGCTCAATTGTAATGAAAGAAAGTTACATCCTGAGGTTGATAACAAATTAACTATGAAATGCCACATCTAGGAAGTTATATATGCCCAACGATAGGACACTGGGTAAATATACTATGTTATAATACAAATGTATTACACAGTACAACATTACTTAACCCCTAAAAGGATGTCAGTACAATACATAAGACATACTGCTTAAAGGAAAAAAAAATCAACCAACCAAATGACAATGACACTGAAAATTTAGGGGTAAATTGGATTTCCTAAGATACAGCATGTGGAAGGAAAAAAAAATTGATGAAATTGCCTTCGTGTGTGTGTGTGTGTGTATGTGTGTGTGTGTGTGTGTATGTGTGTGTGTGTGTGTGTGCGTGCACACATACACAGGTATGTACTACTCCTGGGGATTGATCTCAAGGCCTGGGTACTGTCCTTGAGCTTGCTGTGCTTAAGGCTAGCACTCTACCACTTGAGCCACAGCATATGTCCACTTTTTAAAAAATACTTTAGTGCAGAATCTCACAGACTTTCTTGCCTGGACTGGCTTTGAACTGTGGCTGTCAGATCTCCGTCTCCTGAGTAGCTAGAGCCACCAGTGCTCAGTTGTACTTGCCATTTTTTAATATGTCAAGATGGTAATATATATTAGAACCAGGTGACAGTTATTATCCCAATGTAGCAAAACTAACTTCTAAGGTATGGAAATATGAGAGAGACTTTTCAGCACTCATATCTGTATTTTCCCCTTTGCATTTTGATTCAGGTCATAAGAAGAGATGACTGATTTATCTGAACAGTTCTCAGTCATGGATGGGTTAAATAAACTATGATGTTTCCATAAGGAACTATCATGTATCTTTCAGAAGTCTAGTTGATCCATGTGGAAGATAGCTTGTTATCCTGATAAATTTAAAACAAAAAGCTAAAAGTGTCATTCTTGTTGCTTTCTGTGTAAAACTTAAAAACTAAAATGATATAGAACTGTTACAAGTTAAACATACAACAGAAAGACAACAAGTATTTATACTGAAACGCTTCCTCACAAACATTTCCTCATTATTGTTCATGAGAAATTCTTCGGGATGATAGGCATAGTAGGCACAAAATGGTTGTGGAGCACAGTGTAGCTCTAAGAAACACGCAAAATGGAGAAAAAAAATAATTAAGAAAGAATGGAGTTACTCTAGACTGAGTGGTTGGAGAAGGCTCCATTGGTAAGGTGCCACCTTGGTGCAGAGTTAAAAGATGATTCCACATGATTGGAACTCCTGTGGAAAAAGGTAGATGAAAGCTCAGGACCAGTGGAACGGAATGCATGCAAAAAGGGAGAGGCTGGTGAGGTATCCATGGAAATGAGTAACGTCTGGCCAACACAGAGCAAATGTGAAGGGAAAAGAGCAGCACAGTGGAAGACAGAAAAGGCCAGATGCAGATTACATAAGATCTGAGAATTAAAATAAGGAATTAGGATTTTATTACAAATGCAGAACTTTTTCTTCTTTTTTGGCTGTCATTATGACTGCCTCTCCTTTGATGATAACATATTTTTTCCTCTAGGATTTTTCTCACCATCTGGATATCCTGAAATTCACTGTGATGTATCAGAGAATAAATTTCTTCTTGTTTATTTTGTGATGGTTGTTAGAGACTCCTGGATCTGTCTTTAAACACTTCTGAAAAATTCTCAGCCTGTACTTTATCTTGTTTCTACTCTTCATTTAGAACTTGAATTAAACAAATACCAGATCTTATTTTGTCCTTTTAGTTTCTTTTATTTATTCCTTTTTTATTCTCTCTGTTGCCGCCTTCTGAATATTATGGTCTTTTAGTGTACTGACTCTCTTTTATTGACATATCTGCTGTTAAATTCATTCATTAAGTCTCTAATGGTATAATTTTTCATTTCTAAAAATTGTAATTTTTCTCTTTAAAATATTCTCACTGGTTTATTATGTTCCATGAAGATATTTTTAAAATTTATTTATTTTTCTCTAAATAAAGTTAGGCATTCTAAAATGCTTCCGGTAACCCAATACACTGTTTCCCTGGGTCTGTTTTTACTGTCTGTTGTTGAGGCTGGCTGACTTTCCTGGTTGATGCCTTTCACTTCTTATCTTGGTATTTTCTAGTGTGTTTTACTTATTGCCCTTGGAAAGAATGTTTTTGATGCTTCTGCAAAGCCTAGAAACATTGCCTACAAAGAGAATGAGTTAGGTTTGGTTTGCCCATAAGTGTTTGAGGCTTTTGGATACAGCCAAACAAATCTATAGCTTCGTATGTGCTTTTCAATTTCTAAGTATTTTGCCTACAAGTTTTCTAGCAGATAATTTCGCACTAATAATTTCTAGGGTATGGCATTTTTCCCCTTCCCCACATCTGGTAAGAACTGAGAAAAATCTTAAATCTCTAAGATGGGCTTATTACCTCTGATCTTTGAGCCCTAGTTTAATTCAAAGAGGTGTCCTGTTATAGACCCCCCCCTACCCTTTATGAGGCTTGGGGATTTGATTCTTGTCTTCCTTGATTACCTTAAGAATCTCTGGTCATTTCACCCAGTCTGGAAAGTATCATGGGCAAAAAACATACCACTGGTCTCTTAATACCCATAGATTTAGACATAATAATTCCTTTCCTAGGATTAGCCCCTTTGATGATTTTTAAAGAGTACTAAAAATAATTGTCTATCAGTAACATTGTCAACATGAAGTTGTCTAAATAACTCAGACTACATTTATTTTCAGAAAGAGAAGTCTATTCTATGCATAGGTGGAAGCTACTGAAGGTTTTAGGCAGAATTACTACCAATCCACTGGCAAAGTTCCTTCTGTTCTACCTGGATTAGGAATCACAGGTAGGTAAGGAGAATCTCTTCTAGTGTGGGATGTCCCACACCTTTGAGCGCCTAAGCCTATCATCTAGACAGCAATACTCAGAGACTTATAATTACAAACAGAATGAGGGCTCTATTGCTCCGGGTTTTAGAAGCCAGAGAACCATAACTCTAGATGCTCAGGTTGGAGGCTCATTGCTCTGGGATGTAACCAACTGTGGCTTGGGTTCTTTGCACCATTGCAATGATCAGCTTCCAGTGCCACAGTGGTCTAAAAGCAGCAACAGACAGCACTGCTAGTGTTTTAGCCTTGTATAGGCCTCAGGAACTGTGACAAATGTTACAACCTCCAGGCTCAGGGTCTGTATTTGGGTTTTGGGATCCTCAGCTTTTGTCTTGACCTCTTCAAAGCCCATGCTGCCTTGGCCACCCCTTTTCCCCATGCTTCCTGCCCTGGTTTCTCTCTAGAATCTTTTAGCGGGAGTCTCAGCAAGATGAATGTCATTTCTGCTGCTGTTTCCAGAATAATAGTTATTGCTACCTCCTCTATAGCAGCTTCCGTTCTTGCTGCTGCTGCTGCTGCTGCTATAGGTCTGCCACTGCTTCTGGTATTCTCTCTTCGTGTTACCAGTTTGGTCCATAGGAAAGATCAAAAGTAAGCCATTAAAGACCATTTAGGAGGTCCATTGGACCATTTTTAATTGAGTCTAATGTTATAGCACATGAACATGGTTCCATGCTAGCTAAGTAGAAAACTCCATGAGCATTGAGTTCAAACCCTAGTATTACCACAAAGAAAGGAGACAGACATGGTGTCTGATTTGTGATTTCTCACAAGTATCTGCCACATTGCTCTCAACAGGGCATATGCTTAACAAGAACTGAGTAAATACTTTCACACAGTGAAGACCCTTAGCAACAATTTTCCCAGAGCCTCTTGGCTCAGGCTCCTTATAAGGATATTGTAAACATGAACCAGTACTTTTCCCCACTACCATTTCCTCAGACCACATTAAACAGAGCTTACTTTTCCATGGTAATCTCAGTGTGTTGTTCAGTTGTCTATCTTTAAAGTAAAATAGAGATTCTTATGAAGTAAGTAGAGGATTATTCAGCTCCCCATTTATCTTGTTTTTGGGGAGGTCTATGAAATGGAACTTACTAGAATGTTCTAGTATGTTTCCCAACAGCTCATATGTTGAAGGCTTGGTTCCCATTTGATTGTACTACTACTGCAAAATGGTAGAAACTTCAGGAAGTTAAATCTAGTTGCAAGAAGTACATCACTAGTATATGCCATTGAAGGGCATGTTGAGACCCTGACCCATTCATTCTCTTTTTTCTGTTTTCCTCCTTCCCTTTCTCTCTCCTTCCTAGCCAACATGAAGTGAGCTACTTTGCTTCTCTACAAGCTCCCCTCCATCATCTTCTGCCCCACCACAAATCAGAAACCATAGAGCCAAGGACCATGGACCAAAATGCATCTGTTAAGTTGTTTATGTTGAGTATCTTGTCACAATATCTGAAAGCTAACCAGTGACACATAGAGCACGTGTAGCAACCAACAGTCATATCTTGAACCAGAGCAGATGGAATCACGTTTGTTCCTTCCCAGAACTACCTCTAGAGCCCACCTCCAGAAGGTTCCATCCCCTCACCACAGAGTCACCACGAGGCCCAAGCTCTTTAGGGAGAACTCAACATCCAAATCACAGCACTCAGAGAAGTCAGGCTGGAGGCTGGACTTTCTGAGTCTCGCATCCATCTCTTTTCTTTGGGTCCTGGATGGATCCTTGTCTCTTCGGGGCAGCACCAAACTGGAAATGACAGGGATACCTCAACAGCCCAAGCAGGCTTAAGTGGCTCCAACCTGAATGCATTTGTTTGCCTGCAGGCTTTGGGGTGGCACAGATGGTACAGGAAAACACCCACTGCTGAGAATCCCCAGCACACCGCTGGCCTGCCCACCCCCATCATGAGCTTCCCTTTGCTCCTACAACAGCGGAGGAGAGTGATGATATTTCCTCCTGTTTTATTGTCCTCATGACTGCATAAGTCTAAACCTTCTTAGAAATCCTCCTGGCACAAAGACTGAGAACAGAGCCATCTCTCTGGATCCAGTGGTCTCCTCACTCGTTAATTACACACACTGCCGGTGTCATTCCCAGGGCCAGACCATAGAAGGGGCATATAGCACAGACAGGTATTTAAAAGTCAAATTCTCCCAGACTCTCCATGGGGTAATAAGCAAGATGCACAACACAGACCGGAAAAATGACAAAAGATGTCCTGGCTTCCATAATTCTCTCCACCTCTGTCCTACCCACCCTCCCCGAATTTCCCCTCTTCTGGCTTAAACTTTAAAAGGCAGGCCAGGTTTGTGTTTAGTGTTTCTTCAGAGATGCCTTGGGTACCTATCCTGTTCCCATGTCCTTCCTTTGGCAGCTTCCCAGAGGGCCTGTGCCGAGGCTGTGTGTGGGCTCTCTGGGGAGAACACCCAGCTGGCCACCCAGAGGTATACGGGCCCAGGCCTTGCCAGGCAGGAGCAGCTGCTGCGATGGGACTTCAGGGAGTCGAGGCTGCCTTGTGCTTGGTGTCAAGAAGGCCCTGAACAGCATCTGCAAACCACAAAAAGCCAATGCATAATGCAGAACTGCATGCTCCCACTCTCCAACTCCTTCTTCATTGTTCTCCCTGGATACGTAAAACGGATTGCGCGTCCACGGTTCCTGCCTACAGGCCTGTCCTCCAAGGCTCCAGTCTCTGACATCATTTTCCCAGACACAGGCTTACACTGCTAAAATTGAGCCTGAAAGTATGGCTGTGGGGCAGTGTGTACATGGTTTCCAGATCCTCTAAACACAAAGCAGTGGGGCTCCAGGAGAGGCTGAGTAAGGAGAGGAGGTGTAGAAACCACGGGATCTCCCTGCCTGCCATTTCTTGACCTGGGCACAGGGTACCAGTCTCCCAACACCCCCATTCATTTGCTCTTCCCCCATGAGTTTCTAGCCAAAGCTCCCACAGCTCAATTGAAAGCAGCAGGCGAAAAGTCAAATACTTCATTAAAAGCAGCAAGAGACTCCATTGTAAACCCACGGCTCTTGCCCATCAAAGATCAGACATGAGGATCCAAAACAGTTCTGGTTTCAATGAGAGATCAGATACTTAAGAGGAGCTTATGGTGTGTATCTTTTCAATGGGCAGCAGAAAGCCCCCTCCTGGTTTCTCCTGATTTTTTTTTAAAACCTTATTTTTATGCCCTATAGAGCCCCCAAGAACCACTAGTATAACACACACACACACACACACACACACACACACACACACACACACACACACACACACACACACACACTCATTATGTTGAGACAGAGAAGCAGAGAGGCACTTCAAAAGGTAAGCCTAGGCTTGAGTTTCGGGTTTATTGAATTCCTAGAAATGCTGTCTCTTCTCCAGAGAAAGGGTTCGTGTTTGGAAACAACTTTAATCTGGCCAAAGAAAAGAGAAAAGGGGGAAGGGAGAGAAGACCAAAGAGAGAGAGAGAGAGAAAGAGAAAGAGAAAGAGCTTTAGCTGAGGGAGGAGATGGAAAGCAAGAGAGAGAGAGAAAGAGAGAATTGTTAATTTCAATTGATTTTCTGATAAGGTTTCATATCCTGAAGTGTGCTTCAAAATCTGAGAAGTGACATCTGCTGAGATCACCCGTCAGTGTCTGAATTCTCCTGAATGTAATTAGATCTGAGACAAGATAGAAGACTCAGTACGGTGGCCCTTAGGGAGGAAATGGTCTTTGAAAAGAATTATGTTAATCAGACTAGCCTTCTTCTTGCATCTGTTCTGCTGTTATTCTGGGTAAAATTAATAGGTCTAAGGAAGGAGCTGATCATAATGACAATCTGGTCTTCGCAGCAGGAGGTTTTATAAAGGAGTTGAACTGTGCCTTGTTGAGAACACTTAAAGTAATTAGTTACAGGGCTACTCACTTTCTTTCCTTTTTAATAATAATAATGGTTATTAATGTTTACAAATTAAAGAGTCTTATTCCAGATGAAAGGAGAGCTGAAATGGAGTCTGGGAGCAGACGCTCCCCTGCTTCTCACTACCTCCTGGAGAGGGTGACAGGCACGCGGCAGCCTCCCTCTGCCTGCAGGATTGTCCTCCCTCACCCCCACCCTTCCCCTCCCTTCCTGCTCCTCTGGGTACCTGGAGCTTGTGCAAAGAGACAAGGTGGCAGAGCTCAGGGCAGAGGTGGAGATTCCTGTCCTCATCTGCCCGGTGCCTGGCACAAAGGTACTCTAAATATTTAGAGGAAGGAAGGAAGAAAGGGTGAGAAGTAGGAGGAAAGACTAAAATTTTAAAAAATAAATGTAGAAGGAGGATAAAAGAAATAGAGGTGAATGGAAAGAAAATGGTGAAAGGAAGGAATAAAGAAGACTAGAAGAAGAGGGAAGTGAGAGAGAAGGGTGTGGGAGGGGAAGAGAGGAATGAAGAAGCAACAGAAGAAGGGAGAAAAACACTCATTGTTCATAGCTTTCAGGCACTAGTGTCAGAAATTGTGTTCAGGTCTCTTCCCATCATTCTATAACCCAGCGGGGGGTGAACTACATACAGCCATGGCTCAACCCTGCCTACTGTCTGCCTTTCCTAAGCACAGTTTGGTTGTCCCACACATCTTTAAGTTGTCTGTCCGTAGCTGTTTTCGTATTGTCCCTGCATATTTGAGTAGTTGTGGCAGAGATGGCATGGCCCTCCAAGCTTAAAGATGTGCTTTGTGATCTTTCATGAAGAAAGTTTGCTGAACTCAGCTCCTGTTTCCTAAGCAATGAAACAGAGAAGCTTTAGATCATCCTGAGTGGAATGGGCAGAGTGGAACTTTCCATCTTCGTGGTGTCAGAGACCTTCGTCGAAACAAGTACTTAGTAGTGGGGTAAGAGCTTGTGCTTGCTAGATAGGTACTCTTGCACTTGAGCCAGGCCTCTAGCCCTTTGTTTTCAGATAGGGTTATTATTATTATTATTATTATTATTATTATTATTATTATTATTATTATTATTATTATTATTTCGCCCAGTGAGCCTCTGATGTTAATCTTCCTATCTATGCATCCTGATATAGCTGGGATCAAAACCTTGTATTACCATGCCACACCATATCTTACTTTTTTTTTTTAATAGTCTTGCTACACTTCCACTTTCACCTATCAAGTTGCTGTGAATACAGGTATGAGCCAAAGCACCCAACAAGATCCTATGTCTTCAAAACATTTTTTGGTGAAGCTGGGGCGCTGTGATCCTCAGACTGAATCTATATGCTAAAGCGAGTTGCATAAAGTGACAAGGCATTAACTTCTTACCTGGAGATGTATTTTGGTCAGCTAGAGCTCAGTTGATCCAGAAGAGGTGCACCTGATTACAGGCTGTGAGTCTGGTCCAAGGAAAATCTGAACCAGACAGGTACTTTCCCCTTGAACCCACAGCTTCCCAGAGCACACCTTCTCCACAGTAACAGTCAGAAGCACAGGAGAGACCAGGCTTCTGTGTGTGTCATACCTGCTAATGTCCCCTTGGACACAGCAGGAAATAAGAACGTGTTCTCCTCTCACCTTGAGGCCAAAGCAAGTGAAATGGCCAAGCCCAACATCAAAAGATTAGGGAACCATTACTGCTCCATAGTGGTCAAGTTGGTAGGAGAGAATATTTGTTGAAAATAATCTACTATTGAACCCAAAGCAGGTCCTAAGCTTTAGGTTCCAGTTGTCTACACATGCTACCATTTTGGCATATGTTACTGGACTGAACCATCAATGGAGGTTAGGTGTACCCCCTGACCTCCCATTTGTATTTTCTCACATCTGTATTTTCTTAAACGTTCTGTAAACTGTGTATTACGGAACACAGAAATATGGCACGATTTCTCCAATAATTCAAATTCTTTGATCAAATTTTGTAGAAAGATCTGTATTACTCATACAGCTGCAAAACTTGAGGATAATGGTAACAGGGAGGTGGAATCAGATTCTAACAAGAGCTGAGGTCACCTTACTTAAGAATGACAGCCATGGGCCAGAGGGGGGGAGGTTCTAATTAATAACACCTTAATTGAACGAAGCTGGTTCTATTCATATATTGTCCTCATCGTCCTCTAGAGCAATGGGGAGCGCTGGGTGTCTGGGGAATGGAAGGGGCAAAGCTGGTCTCTCTGTTTCTGTCTTTCTCCCTTTCTCTCCCTTCTACTCCACAAGAGGTAAGGGTAAGGTTACCATAGGATCAACAGCTTCATAAATATGCAGAAGAAAGACAAATCAACCCGAAATCCAAAAAAAAATTAAAATATAAATAGACTTGTTTGTTTCAGGGATTTGCGATGAATGCTTGACTCAGTCTGAAGATTAATCAGTGATGGGTAATTATACACACACATACACATACACTCACATCCGTGTACACAAAAGATAACCCTCGTCCCTGCTAAACAGCATGAATGCACAAAGTGTAATTTTCTGGTTCAAATGGAGGTGAAGCTCCTTTCTGGGTTTTAGAGTTTACTTCACAACTGCTGCTGAGCCTCTAGCCTGGGATGGATGGATGGTGGATGATTGTGGGGCAGGGCTGTGGGGGGGAGCAGGGGGGGTCATTAGGTCTTCCACCAACAGTCTTCCCAATCTTACTTCTTCATATTCCCTATATCACTCTAATATAGAGAGAGAGATGGATATAGATAGATAGATGTGTATATAGATATATAGACATAGGAGATAGTAAATAGATATTCTTTCTTCTCTTTCTCTCCTTCTCCATGTCTTTCCTCTCTCTCTTCCCTTCTTCCATCTATTTTTTTCCTCCCTTCCCCCTTGTATCCTTCCCTTTTTAATTCCTCCTTCATTTTCCCCACTGACATGCTAAGTTTTTTGTTTTGTTTTGATTTTTTTTGTGTGGTTCTAGGGATTGAATTCAGGGCTTTGCACTTGCCAGACAAGCTCCACCATTTGAAACACGCTCCCTCACCCTCAGCCATTTTGCTTTTAGTTGGAAGGTAGAGTCTCAAGTTTTTACCTGGGTTAGCCTGGGGCTGCGTACTTCATGCCTAGTAAGAGCTCAACAAAAAAAATTATTAACTATCACCATGAACTAGTGTAAAGATAAAGGAAAATGCCATTAAATGTAAGAAGTTTGGAGACCCTATATTCATCAAGGAGACCCACAAGAAAGACCTTCTTTTATTCCTATTAACCTAGGGGTTCTCAACCTCAACATTCTTACATGTAGGGCCACAGAGTTCTTTGCAGTATGGGTGTGAGGGGGTGTGGGTAGGGGGACTGCCCTGCACATAGTAGGATGTTTAGCAGCATTTCTGGCTCCCACCCACCAGAGAAAAGAACATCCTCCCTCAGTTTGTGGTGAAAATTGTCATCTGTCCCCTGGGATGTCTTCAATAATAATGATTTTTTTTGGTCGGTCGTGGGGCCTGAACTCTGGCCCTGGGCACTGTCCCTCAGCTCTTCAGCTCAAGGCTAGTGCTCTATCACTTGAGCCACAGCACCACTTCTGGCTTCTTCTGCTTATGCGGTGCTGAGGAATTGAACCCAGGGCCTCATGCATGCAAGGCAAGCACTCTACCACTGAGCCATCTTCCCAGCCTCAATGATAATGATTTTAAAATAGTGGGAGTAATAATAACCATGTGTAAGGAACTCCCCCCCCCCATCAACTGCAATCTCCCTTTGAACCCAAGACAAGGGTGATGTGCCCATGCTGCGCACACACGGAGAGGCACTGAAAATACTTTCCTTCTGCAGAACCCTGAAGCTCTTTCTCACCTGACAGCACAGCCTTCTGCTTGAGGCAGTGTGATTCCAGTTCAATATATAGTTACTGTGGGCTGGACCAATTACAAGCCTGTGGAAGAACACATTCCCTTGTGAGCAGAGGCAACTGCCAGGGCTGCATACATTCCACTCAATTATGATGTTAATATAAACATGACTTCAGAGAGATAACAATATAAATATGTATTAATCAGTCATCACCAGCCTTTCTGAGACCTTGTGGCAGTTACTGCTGAAGTGAAAACAGGCGGGACATCTACCCTCTCAAAGTCTCCATTCTGTCGTTTGTTTGTTTGTTTACTTATTTATTTACTGTGCCAGTCCTGGGACTTGAACTTAGGGAGAGCCTGGGCACTGTCCCTGAGCTATTTTGATCAAGCTCACACTCTACCATCTGAACCACACAGTTCCACTTTTGGTTTTTTGGGGTGGTTAATTAGAGATAAGAGCCTCATGGGCTTTCCTGCCTGAGCTGGCTTCCAACCTCAGTCCTCAGACCTCAGCCTCCTGAGTAGCTAAGATTATAGGAGTGAGCCACCAGTGTCTGGCTTCCATTCCCTCTTTTATAAAATGGGCAAAAAACCCAAAATTGTACCTACCTTGTGAAGCTGTACTAAGAGAATTCATTAAGTAAATGAGAACTTAGGTTCAATGGAAGCAGTAGATTGGTTTCAAGTGTAATTGAACAGAATTTAGGGCTCCCAAGTGTACTGGATCGAATAGCATCTCTCCAAATTCTATGTCCACCAAGAAAACTCAGAATGCAAGCTTATTGGGAAGTGGGGCTTCTGCAGATGGAATTACTTATGCTAAGGCCTTATTGGATGAGAGTGGTCTTACCGGCATTAAGTAGGTGCTTATAAGAAGGCCATGTGTGGATAGAGACATAGGAAAGAAGCACATGGGAAGGAAGAGACAGAAACTGCAGAGGCGCAATCACACAAAAAGACTTGTTTGGCACATATCAAAAGCTAGAAGAAAGAAGAGGGGATTTTATTCTCCCCCTCCCCCAAAGCCTTTGCAGGGATTATGGCCCCGCCCAAACCTGCCTTTTAGACCTTGAATAAATCATTACTCTTGGAAGCCATGCAATTTGTGGAACCTTAACCTGCAACCTCGTGAAGCTCATAAACCAGCTTCTTCTTCCTCTCGAGCTCTTTGAGTGGGTAGATTCTCCAAGAGGTTTTGTTTTGTTTTATTTTACTTTCTGTTAGTGAGCTCAAGGACACAGTTCCTACAAGTAAGTCCTAGGCTCTCTTCCTTGTTAGCACATCCCAGTTGATTCAGAGATTGGTAACTCATGCCTCCATTTCCACCATATCTTCTTCCCAGAGGAGATTCTAATAGTCACATTCCTCCTACCTTCTGGTCACAATTAAAATGTAACTTAACTCAAAAGGGGTGGTGTGGGCTCAAGGGGGAAAGGCATAGATAAATGAAGTGGAGAATAGGTGGGGAATGAAGTCAAGATTCCAAAGCTCCTACACAATTAAAAAGAGTGAAGCGAGGGGAGGTAAAGGAGGGATGGGTGAGAATGTTAAAAGGAGTGAGACTGATCAAGATATATGGTATTCACCAGCTGCTTTGTTCAATGTCAACTCCTTGGCCTTGCTCTGATGCAGGTATTTAATTACCTTCTTGTTTTCTTTCTAATCATTGGGTGTTGACCACTGATTTGACAAGTTGATTCACTGCAAGGCTTGACCAGTTAATAAAGACTCATTCCTTCACAGTTATTACCAGTGACATCCATAGCTCGATAAGTAGACATTGACATTCTCCTACCTAAGAGAAAATAAAGTATTCATAGGACCCTGGGCTTGAAAGGGGCTATACACATCCATCCCTACTCTTGTCCCGACTCCCTACTCCCGACTCTTGTCCCCAGCTCAATGTGTGAGTTTTCTCTGCAACATTCATGTCAAATAGTCATCAAGCCATTGCTTAAAAACCTCCAGTGATGGGAAATACACGCTCCTCATAAACATCCATTTTATCTTGAGACCTTTCTAGTATGAAGAAGGTCTTTACACTGAGATAGAAAATCTGTCTGTCATCCTTTCTGCAGATCCTGATTTTGCTCCTCACAGCCCAATCAAAATAATACAATCACTCTTCTTAAGCTCTCCTATCTAATAATTGTGATTGCAAATTTGCTGCCTGCCCCACCTCCTAAATTGCTTGCTTTCTCATTCCAGCATGAACTCCCTTTACTCTTCCAGTCATTCTGTAACAAATTTAAATTTACAGACATTTATGATACTCCATTGCATGCACACACACACACACACACACACACACACACACACACACACACACACACACACACACACACACACACAGATGTGTTTTTAGAGACACATAGTATGCCCCTAAAATCTTACAGCATCTTCCATACTTGTAGTAGGAAAAGAACAGATTGAATTATACACATTTTTTTATGCGGATGGGGTTTTCATTGGTGTTTTTTTTTGTTTTTGTTTTTGTTTTGGTTTGGTTGTTGTTTTGAAACAGAGTTTTACTACCTAGTCCAGGCTAGACTTGAACTCACTAGCCTCTGTCTCCCAAGGGATGAGATTACAGGCATGTACCTTTATATGTAAAACTACCAATTTTTAAAATAAAACATTTAGTTTTCTGCCAATTTACTCATTGACGAACAAGAAAGGTCTATGGTTCTCCAAGTTGTAAACAGTAAGAGTGTAGCAATAACAATCAACAAACACCAAGTAATCCTCTGTCAAAAATACATTTAAATGAACAAAAAAACCCAAAACATGGCATCAGAGAGCCATGACATCCCATCGGGAAAAGACCTCCTCACGGAAGTGCTGTCCATTCTACCCATCTGATGATGATCACACATTGTCATCTGGCATTGTGCGTGTGTAGAGGGGAGGCTGTCACAGCAGGCCTGCTGGTCTCTTTGCCGTTCTGCACACTTGGAAAACGCAGTCTCAGGACTGAAAGATGCATACTCCTAAGACTTGACTATGCTTTTCCCGCCATCAGGAATGTGCTCTCTTTTCACTCTCCCAGTTCAAGTGACTGAGCCTTCAGGACCACACCCAATGCCGTTGACTGCCTCCCTCAACCTACTCTGTGTGCCTCCACCTCGAACCTGTCTATTTCCTTCTGCATGCGTCTCCTATCACACCCACCATCTCTCGCTCGCCTTGACATGTTTACCCACACTGCTGAGTTCTCCTCTCACATAGTTCTTCCTAGGAGGTAAGTTCTGACCTTTCCACAGGGCTCACAGCTCCTGGAGTGTCAGAGGCCATTTTTGCTGTTTCCTCTATCGTCTATGTACCAAATAAAGGTCTGCTAAAAACACAAATGAACTCAGATGTTAGGAGGGAAAGGTTTCTGATGATAGATCCATGTCTTTCCTCTTCTCCAGTTCTTTGGACATACAGACATACAAGAGGTCATTATAAAGAATGCAGAGGTTACTTTGAGAAGAATGGAATAGGGGGGGGGATGTAACTAGGAGAGGAAATTCTCTGAGTCTGAAAGGAGGCACGCACGAACCTCTGACAAAATACCAACACATCTGTGCTCTTGAAATAACTGTGAAACGCTATCTCCAGCTGTGAGGGCTCACTGCCTGTGAAGACTCTATCAGAAATACCTCCTAAGAGGTCAGGCTAAAAGATAAGGGCTGGGATATGATCCCTTTTCTGTGGCATAAGGAAACACACGTGTCCAAAGAACTAGCCTTCCAGGACATCTGCCCTGTGTGTCCCTGTATCCCTGAGCGTGTATGTCCACTAGCGAAGAACCCTATTTCAGGGAATTTAGGAGGACCTGGAAACTCTAGCACCCCAAAGTCTCGAGAAAACAGTGTGTTTTCTGAATTAAATATAAAGAGCCCTCAAGCTGGAGGGGCTCCTCACGGGTACATGCTTGCCTTGAGTCTTTTCTAGTGTCTTTCCTGTTCAAGGGCCGTGGTGAGTATTCTTCATCCGGGGAAGGGATGGGTATTGTTTTTCTATAAAGACCATCCAGTAAAATATTTAGGATTTATGGACTATTTGATTTCTGTTGGAACTGTTCGCCCATGCTATTTAGCACCAAAGCAGCCACACAGCACGGCTCCTCCAATAACCATTTTATTTGTATTTCAAAAGAAAAGATGAAGGGCTGAATCTGGCCTGTGGCCCCCGGGTCTGCGTAATCTCTGTTTCTCAGTCTGGTGCTATTCCTGCGGCCATGCTTGGACCCATTTGGATCAGTCCGTTTAAGACTTCTCTTTCCCTTTCCCACTTATTCCTGCCTGCTCCATCTACATTCTTCATATCTATTTGAAGTCTCTGTATTATTTTTCCCCCATGAAAATTTCATGGGTTGCTCCAACCCATACAATTCAAGTGAGTTTTCTGTAGCCCTGTGGCATTTATGGTTTGTACTACAGAATTCAGAATATAATTGCTTCATGAGTATTAGTTTCCTCTTCTCTACAATACTGTGCAGTCCTTGTTGAGGAGAACAGGCCGTGCATTGATATAGATGTTTCTCCCACCTCCCACCATTACAGCGTGGCACTTTGTAGTTAATAAATACTTGCCAATTGATTTATTGCCATGTATCTACCACCGTGTGTATCTATTCCTTTCTTTGCTTGGTAGGCTGGGTAAGGTTTCCTGAAATGCCCATGTTCTGGTTCCTGTGAACATTGCCTCACATGCTAATGGTAGCCCCAAGTACGTCATGCGTCATAGAAAGAGTGAAGGAAGAGAAGCAGGGTGAAACAGCGGAAGCAGAGATATGGTAAGGGTTCTGCGCAAGCTCTGCTATTGACTTGGAAGATGGAGGAAGAGAGCTGTGAGTCGGGAGATGCAGCGCAGCCAATGGGGGCTGGATACAAATCCTCTCCTGGAGCTTCTATAAGAGATAAGAACCAGCCTTGCTGACACCTTGATGTGAGCCTAGGAAAAGTCTCATTGAAGACTTCTGGTCTCCAGGATTGTGAGAGAGTAAATTTGTGCTGTTTTAAAGTATTCTGTTTTTAGTAATTTATTAGAGCAACAATGGAGAATTAAACACCCTTGAGGAGTGGCAAATGTTACATGATTATAAACCCCAGGAACGTGTGTGTGTGTGTGTGTGTGTGTGTGTGTGTGTATGTGTGTGTGCTCTGTCCATGAGGAGTTAAATCTCCCCAGTGCTACAACATCTCAGCACACTTGAAGGAGAAGTAACCATTCAGAAAGGTGCTTACCATAAAGGTAAACCGTAAACACGGTCCTCCACAATGTAGCTACAACTATTGAGTCCCTTTCTGATCACCGTATCAATGCCTATTTCTACTCTTCCAGATATACTGTAGACATCACTATGTTGAGTTTCAAAGGACAGGCTGGAATAGGTCAAAATTTACATTAATGTCCACTCCCACTATAACAGTCTAGTCTAGTGATTAAGAGAAAAGTTTCTCAAGTTTTATAGGCTTGAGTTCCAGCTTTGGTCTGTCTTAGCTGTGTTGATCCTAAGAAGTTCATTTTGTGTGTGTGTGTCTGTCTGTCTCCTCTACCTATGAAACAGAAAAATTGAAGTGTCCACTTCTCAAGAGTCTTCAGAAGATTTAAAAAGTAATGTGCTTAAATCTCATGTTTAGTGACTGGAATATAATTTTGTTTTGACTGATGTTAGTTGCTTTCATAACTAACTTGACTTTTCCTGCCAATGACTGATCTTTTCTCTTCCATTGCTTATCTTTGCCTTGACCTTAAATCCAATTAATTTTTGACTAAAATTGTCCCTCTATACATAGGGGTTCTAGGACCCCAGTGGATAAGAAAATCTGAGGATGTCCTTTGTATGTAATGGTCTAAGGTTTATATACAACATATGCATATTATCTTGTATACACTAAATCATCCTTAGATGCAATGTAAATGTTATTCAAGTCGTTGTCATGCTGTATTATCCAGGAAATAAAGGCGAGAAACAAAAATCTATCCATTCTCAATACATACACTCTCCTCCTCCCCCGCATCAGTGGTTGGTTGAATCTGGGGACGTGGAACACCAGGATATGAAGGTCAAAGGTATTGTCAGTTCTTCTTTAAAAACATGTCTTCCTTCTATTTCTTCCTGTAGGCCTTATTCAGGCTTCTTCCTAGCGCCAATGACTGCCTGCTATCTGGTATCCCCTAGTTACTTCTATTCATCCATCCTGCATACCCGATTTATTTGTCAGAGGCACAAGGTCAATGACCCCAAACCCTTCAATGGCTTCTTACTGAATTATCCAAATAACTGGTATTCAAGGCCCTCTGTGATCTTGTCCTTGCTTGCTTTCCAGCAATGTTTTCCACAACTCTTCCCAAACTTACTATGCCCCAAACAGGTGTCCTGCTTGGCTGACTCTAGCCCTTTGCTCACATCATTACTGCTGCTGAATTGCCCTTTCAGCCTCGCTCAGAGTCCAAGGTAATGGTACTTCCTCTGACTTAATGATTCTTAAGCGTGTTGAGTTATGGTCTCTTTGAAAAAGCTAATGCAAACACTGAGCTTTCTCCAGTCAAGATGCAAATGAGCAAACACAACATTTGAATACAGTTTCAGAGGTTCATGGACCACCTCTCTTCAATTTTCTTTTGCCCATCAGTGAATTCCTTGTTTCTTTCCATCACTGAATTCTTCAAGAATTTATGCATTTCGTTTAAGGCATTTGTCACATTATTCCTTGTGTTTGAGCTCATTTTAATGCAAGCCTTCTTTCACTTCCAGAAAAGAATGTTTTCTTTAATGTTGTTATTCTCGAATGATTTTCCAAATGAGGTTCAAAGATGATAGAATCATACGAGTGCTTGATAGAAAAAAAAAAAAACAACACCGAGATGCTTGGGTGCCACTCCAGATCTCCTAAACCAGCCTCTCTGGAGGTGATGGGAAAGGGACCCTGATATATTTTCTTCTGTGATGTCCTTAGGAGGCTCTTAGGAATGCTTAGTTTTACCCCAAGTCTGAGTGGGTACCTCAGCGGCAGGATGGAGCCCCTTCAGCTTCCTGGGTTTGTGTAGCTGGTAATTTTCGTTGACAGTAAGAGAATCATTTCTCCTGCCATCTTGCATCAGTCAGGTTAGATTATTTTCACACTCACACTTTCTGGTTTGGGAAGGACCCGTGTGCAATTAGGTTATCACGTCTGGCTTATTAGGCTTCCTTCTCTACCGAAGGCTTCTTCTTGTTTGTTTGTTTGTTTCCCAAATACAAATCCAGCATGGGTGATGCGGTCTCTGCTTTGTCTTGCTTTGGTACATCTTTGTACACACTTTACAGAGGACTCCAGGAACCCTCCTAATGGAGCTTGCCTGAATTATGATAGTAATTTGGGTAAACGCCTTATCGCCCCTTTCTAACAGGGAAGTTCTTAAGAGCAGACCGAACCAATTTCCAGGTTTGGCACATCTCTTGTATCATTTTATTTCACCCGGACAGGTGAGGTCTCTATGCTCTCCCTCCCCCTCCCCAAAAGGTCAGGGAACATCACAGCTTTCTTTTCTTTTCTCTGCCACCTAGCCATGTTTCAGTTCTCACCTGTTCTGTGAGTCTCTGCCCAGGAACTTCTAAAGTGCATTGAATACTCACTCCTCTTCTAAACTGCCCAGAAGACTGCCTAGGTGTTCCCCGCCCCCCCGACCCCCGCAATTCCTTTTGATCTGCAATAATATGGCATAGCAGTGGTGATGATTTGGATGTAGCAGTGGTGATGATTTGGATGATTTGGATGTGGGTACTTGGTGTAATGATGTGGCTGGTGTGATAATGTGGATGAGGGGGGAGCTTCAAGAGTCAAGGCCTAGTGGGAGTCATGACCATACCTGGTGAAGGGATTCCTGCTGATCTCAGAGTGGGTTAGACTTTGGGGTTTCACCTATCTGGACTTCCCAGACACCAGAACTATGATTCATATATATATATATATAATGCATATATATGCATATAGTCTTATACATTGCCCAGAGTCAGATATTTAGTAGCCGTAATACAAAATGAGCAAAGACGAATAGTTAAGTGCAGGTGCTAGCTCTGTATGCAGGCCAACCAGATCCTGAAATTCCGGCCTGGCTCTAAATAATAGCATGGTTTGCACTTAGCTCTGGGACTCAGTTCAACGTCTATAAAAACGAAGTCATATAATATATATCTCATGGTGTTTTTATGAGACTTCAATGAGATAATGCATATAAAGCCCTCAGCACAATGCTAGGGATATAGCAAGTACTCAATAAATGTTAGTTTTATAGAGCTGTCTTGTATAAGTCAGATTAGGCTAAATTATGCTATAGTAAGACGTGACCTCAAACATTACTTTCTTTTTTTTTTTTTTTTTTTTTAACTAAAGCACACCTCTGCTAAAAAAAAAAAAAAAAATCTCTCCTAACACAGCAAGGAATCAGTTCCATGTTGCTTTACTCTAGGACCCAGGAGCTGACCAAGGAGCTGCTACCGTAACTTTGACAGGCATCTCAGCAAAAGGAAAGAAAGAGTGTAGGAAAAAAAAAAAAACCCAAGAACTAGATCTTAAAACTCCCTTTTGGAAGTGATGGATGCCATTTTCCCTTATACGTCATTGGTCAAAGTGGCAAGGCAGAGTTTGATTGCTGGGGTGGGGGTGGGGAGAAGAAAAGGAACAATTCTCCTTTAGGAAAGGGAGGGGCACAAGAAGTTTATCACATAAATCCTTCATTTGTGTTTGCTTTCCAGTGACAAATCTTTGGTCTTCCTAGAAGCTAGCACACAGTAGGACATGCACATGTAATCAGTTGATGGATAGTAGATATTCACCGCCTCTCTACATTTTGCACTGCAGAGAGTGACTGGAGGAGAAATTCTTCCGTGATATATAGCTTGTGACTGAGAAAATCAACAGATGAATTGACAGCCAAGGATCATAGATCCTTGCTTCTTAAAACAAATGAAGCCATCTACCTGGCACATATGCTTTACTTGACTATATTCCAAATCCTCATTTGCCTCAAGATCTTCTTTAAACTTTTCTGCAGAATCTGTGGTATAGCTGCCTTTTTCCTATGTTGAGATCCACAAAAACCCAACACATGCTAAATTCTTTTCCTCCCAGGGCATTGGACAGCAATTAGGCCACAGTGTCTGCTGGTTCCCTTAGGGGTAAACATGTGGCCTGTGCATCTGGGAACCCAATTAGATATATCTCTTTGCTCTGGTAAGCAATGATTCTTTAAATAAATACATGTCGAAGAGAGGTGTCGATAGTCCAAAAGTGCAAGGCTTTAAAGAAAATAAAAAAATTCCCCCAGGAAACTTTGGGTCTGTCTCTAATTATTCATTATTATTGATTATCTCTCCCTGGTGTTTTTTTTTATCCCTAACCTTGAGTACATTTCTTTCAAGTCACTTTCAATGTTGAAACTTAGTGTCAAAAATTCCTTCTTGGGGCTTATTTACGGCTCCAGAGCTATTGGGACTCCTCCAGATATTCATGTCCCCGGAGCCTTCCTTCTGCCAACAGCAGATTATGCCTCTGTTGGGAGGATCTTTTCATTCTCAGTCAGCAGATGCTTCGTATGACCCAGACACTGAGTTCTCTCCGTCTTCACACTAGAAAGGGATTTCCAGGGGGAAGGAAGCTCACTCCTTTCAAGTTCCCTGCTCATCATTCACCTCCTTCCTATCCATAGGGGCAGAATCCCAAATGGGAACGAGAGCAATAAAGCCATTTAATGCTTCTGGTCTGGGATGGTGGGGAGCCAGGGGACCCATCAAAGAGTTTCATGAAAGGAAAAGATGCCTACCAATTTACACACTCACTCTTCCCTTCCATTCTTCCTAGCTTTGTCTTTCCATTTTTCTCAATATTTTTTTACTGAGTGATAGATAAGCCCAAACTTGAATCAAATCCCTTCAGCAACCAGCTCCTTTACAACCCGCTTTTGATATAGACTGTCTGCTTTTAAATGCTACGTGCCTCTTTCCAATGCAAGCCTGTAGCAAAATACATCGTTATTTAAATGTCCTTATGACTGTCTCACTCTCTACTTCAAGTCACGAGAACTCAAAGAATTTTCCAGTTTGTTTTATAGTACAACATCCTGAGATTTACATACTGCATGGCACACAGAAGATATCAAGAGATGATTATGGGACACACACACACACACACACACACACACACACATGAATGCATAGAACAACGTTAATAGGTATCGAGCCCAGGCAAACTTCCCAAGTTCAAAACCTGGGTCCACACCTGTTGGTTCTGTGATCTCAGACAATGTGTGTAGTTATTCTCTCCTCTATGAAATGGGAAAACTACTGCTTTGCTCAATCAGGGTTCTACTGTAAATAACATGAATTCCTCCAAGTATTTTAAGCAGAAGAGGACTGAATGCAGGGAATGGGGAATTTACAAACTGCTGAAAGGCAGGAGGACCACATTGTAGGTTCAATCTCTATAAACAAGTTCTAACATACCAACTCCTACTCCCCCATCCAACTAAGAGAAATCCTATATCTGTCAGTCAAAAGTCTGGGGAAATAGAAGGAGGATGGTCCAAATCTCCAAATTCAGGACACATCACTTTACATATAATTTAAGGATCAGGAAGACACCGGAACCACTGGCTCCAAGAACATGTGAAATGCAGTGGTCTGGAGTATGTCATTACAAATGCTAACTTCAAACTGTTACACCAGTTATACCACCAGCCAGATCTGGAAAGTGGGTAGCTCCAAGTATCAGTACTTAACTCAATAAGCAGTTCAAATATGGAGACCTGATTGGATGAGCCAAAATCATATCTAGACTCTACACTGCAAAGCATTCTGGGAAGCATAGTTTTCAGCCTCTACTTCAAGATCGGAAGTAATCCCAGAAGGCTACTGCCTGCCCCCCCACTGGATTAAAATGACTTTGTGTTATGTCATGTGCCTCAAGCACTGGGCCTGGCAACATCATGAGCACACCAGGAATGTTAGCTGTGATTTCTTCACCTGAGAAGGTTCATCATTTGAGGTTGAGTGGGGACCTTTCACCCACGTGGTGTGAGGATCTCAGGCATAGGGTAAAAAATTTAATCCAACAGCCTTCACAAAATTTAACTGTTATTTTTGGTACTGGATGTTGGCAAAGTCCATGTGTACTTTTCCATGGCCCACATTCCTGGATTTCTTCAGATGAAAGTGAAGGTAGAAATCCAGTCTTCTGTCTAAATACTGAACACTTCTGCTAAGGGCTCGCCTACAGCTCAGCCTCCTGGACTCCACAAGACACACATTTTGGCCAGTTATCTAAAGACACCCATACTGACTGCATCCTCTCCAGGTGTTTTGCCCTTTGTACTTTTGGAGCAGTGTGTAGGAATGAGTGCTTTCTTTTGTCTGGCCAATGCTTCTTCCAGTGATCATGTTCTTCCCTCTCTCCAAACACGTGTCTTTACTCCTCGGAGATCAATTGCAGTTCTCTTTGTCTTCTTTCTTTTCTCCTCCAGGCAAATTCTCTGAGGATATTTCTTTCATGTGAGACAAGTCAATCTACCATATTTCGGATGTTATCTTCCACATGAATGGCAGTTAGACCTATGCTAGGTCCTGTAAATCCACAGTATTCAAGAAACAGTCAGCTCATATAAGAAGACTGATATGGTGCTCTGGAGGCAAATAGAGAGACATATCCTATAATTTGATCAGAGGTCAAGGAGGCTGTCTCAGAGTGCAAAAGTATGAGCTGAGACATTAATGAAAAAGAGTTGGTGGGAGTGTGCCAAGACAAATGAGCTTTGGGAATTGAAAAAAGAAAGCATTCCATGGAAAGACTTATACACAAAGGCACCCTGCATAGATTATGGGTTAAACCCACCCTGTATGGATAGATTCTTAAGACAAGTGATCCTGGAGTGGAATTTCTGTTCTTTCACTTATAGGTAATGTTTAACATTCCCATTCATCCTTGAGACACTAGTTGTTTGTCTGGATAGTTTAAGATGGCTTGTCAATTTAGGTGCTTGGTCTTTCCATAGTCAAGTTGTATAAAGACTTCGGAGCAACCAGATACTGATTCTAGAATTTGAATCTCAAATGGATTGAAACCACCGCCCCCCCCCCACCAAAAAAAAGAACAACCAGAAGACTTACATTCCTTTATGATAAAGGCAGTAGGTTCTCAATTATTATTTTATGATACTTGGGTTTCTGTCCTTCTTAAGATTATATATGTATTTTTTTCCTTCAATTTAGTGAGGTATCCATGTTTAAATTGTTCTTAACATTTTTAAGTAGTTGTTCATAGGTGGTGCCATATAACAAAGGAGTTTATGGCTAAAATACATCTTGGTCAGTTTCACCCCTTCAACAGTCTCATCCCCCTTGGACCCACCCCTTCCCTTACTTTTCTTAGTTTTGTGGTATGTACAATGAAGTTTTGATTACATTCTCCTCCCCCCACCAACTTCCTTCCTTCCTTCATTCACCACTCTCCCCTAACCCCACTTCCCCCTTGGATATATCCATTTCTTGGTGTTGATTTTGTTGGGTTTTGACCTAGTCATTCTAAAAGATTATACTATTTGAACTCTCTATAGAGTCTATTATATTTCGGTTATTTCATTTGTGCCTGAGTTTGTCTCTGTAGCTTCCAACTTTATGGTATAAAGGGAGTCCATAAGCCCTTCTAGAAATTTTCAGACACAATTCAATGAGCTGTGGAATAGGAATTTTAGCCAATCTTAGATGTGGCTCTTAAAGGCTAGAATGATTCATAAGTTGGCATCTGTTTATATATTTATGCCGTAGGAGAAACGTTAAGTGGACGATGTACCAACATACAAATACAGTTAGATTACCTATGATTTTCATTTTATTATTTGTGCCTTTGGATGAATTCTTGAATTTCTATAATCAACTGTATCAGGCGGGGAAGCGGGGACTACAATCTTTCTACTTCATAGGGCTGCTCTGAGAATCAAATTACACAACATGGGTGAAATCCTCTGATAAATGAAAGTGTAAATATGAATACATCAGAGACGATGCAGCTTCCAGAGCCTGCTCTAGGTCAGAGAGACTACACAAGCACAGCCTTGCTGTTTGGGCAGAAGTCCCTGTGAGGCCATATACATCCTGCTTTCAAGGACCACGAATGACCCTCGGCATTACAGCCCCCTCTGCAGTGTCATTGCTTCCCCAGGAGTTGTCACGGTGTGAAGAGAGAGAAAGAGAGAGATACTGGCTCAAGAGAATCAATGCTATCTGCATGGTTGTGCCCAAGTATTCCTACCCACTCTTAAGGAGACATGTGCAGCTTAGAGAAGCCTCCTGGAGCTGTTCAGAGTCAAGAGAGGCCTTTCTGGCATCCTTCACTCCAGCCGCCAGCCCTGATGCTGGGCCTGCTTTGGCAATTCTTTATGCTGTAGATCCAGACCCAGAGTCAACACCATCCATGATCAAGTGAGCCCCTAGAGCCTCACAGTTAGCTTCCAAGGCTTAGCAAGCCTTTGGGAAGTTTGGCCCCTGCGAAGTCTTTGGCATAATGGCCACCAACTCTGGGCCCTGACTGGGGATAGGGAGGCCATAAGTTTTATGGAGGAGAAGCTTCTGGAAGCCAGTTTAAGACCTTGCTACCTTTCGGAGTGTGGATATCCTTGAAAACTCTGGGCAGATTAATTTGTGAGGGCTATAGCTAATGTGAAGGATTTAACAACAACCAATTAGTGGTAAGGGCAATTCAGACATCTTCAACTGATGAGCAGGCAGCTCAACTCAAGTTCAAATCCATCTCCTCCATCTAATGGCTCCTTAGTCCTTGAAGAGAAAAATTAATTGTCCTCTCATACTTCCAGGCTACTTTTTATGCATACCTCATTGACAGCATTTGTCACAGTCTGTTCAAGTTATATGTATTTCTTTATCTTTGCTCCTGAAGCCATGAGCTCCCAGAGGCATGGAATAAATATTGTCCAGCCATCACAGTGCCTTCATGGTTATCTAGGAAGTCAGGGCTTTCTTCATCTAGTCACTCCACAATTTAAAAAACTAACTCTCTCCTCTGGGCCAGGCGCCATACTGGCGACAGAGAAATGTAGACACGCAGTCATATAAGAAATGTCATGTGTCAGTGGTCGTCCTGAGGCTAGTTGAGGGGGAGATAGCTCTGTTTCAGATGTGAGAGCTGGCAAAGGACCTCCACGAGATAGACACATGTGTGCGGGGGACCTACATGAAGGGAAAAGTGAGCCCTTCTGAGATTTAGAGGGAATGATTGCCAGAAGAGAAGGCAGCAAGAGTAGAGACCAAAGGGTACTAGAAGGGAAATGGGAAAACAGTGAGGGTAAGATGAAAGGGACGGATGGATGGTACAGGGCCCAGGAGGTTATAGAGAGGACACCAGATTCTATTGTGAGGGGTGGAAAAGCCATAGGTATAGAAGCAGGGAAACAAAGGACTCCGACATAGGTATGTTTTAATTCTGCCATGTGAGAATCTGTTTGAGAGGACCCAAAGTAGAAGCAGTGAGAGAAAAATCAGATAATTTCTATACCAAAACGCTGTCGATGGCTTGGACTCAATGTAACAAGCATCAGTCACCAGCACCATTACAGAAGTGTGGACAGGGCAAGATGTATAAACAGGGCCCAAGGATCAGAGCAGACAGAACAGTGGTCAGGCCCTGGGCACGTGGCTGCTGTTGAAGGGAAAGCAGGGATGGGGAGCAGGGCTGCGAGCCGTCACCACGACCATTCAGCCCAAGGTCTGTATTGGACTTACACAAGACTGTACCTTACATCCTCCCCAAATCCCTGAACCAGGTGCTACAGGGGCTGGAAATCTGGCAACAGCTGCTGTAATCCCCACCGGCCCTATCTGCAGGCTGAGGGCAACAGAAAAAGGAAATTGCAGCAAAAAGTACAATTTTGCATCTCTGCTCCGCTCCGCAGCCAGGTCTTGTTCTCTAGTGTGCTGCTGGGGACAGCACTGAACAGGGACATCTCTGGGGACACAGGACACCTTCTGGCCTCCCCTGGGTTCTCCACACAGCTGCCTACACAAATCTGCTTGTGGAAGCAGGCTCTCGTATTGGTCACGGAACATCAGGGCCTAGAGCAAAACTCCAAACCAAGGCCCTTCAACCCCTTACATCTATCAATACTGACAGCCACTAGGCACTGGCAACTTAAAGGCTCACCTAAAGATCTGGGAATTTTTTATTTATTTATTTATTGTAAAGATACTGTACAGAGGGGTTGCAGTTACATGCATTTCCTATCCAACCTTGTTACCCCCTCCTTTGTTTTCCCCCTACCATCACTTTCCTCCCCTCCCTAGTTCCTCCCCCCCGCCCAAGTTGTAAAGTTCATTTAACATAGTGTCTTGTACGTCTCATTGTTACAATGGGTCAACCTGTACCCTTGTTTCAGCATTTTGTTATTTCCTTTCCCCTCCCCAAATTAGAAAAATGTATATACAAGATGTAAGGTCACCAGAATCAAATACAGCGACAACAGGGTTTCCTCCCCAAAGGGGAAAGAACATACATAAGAGACAAAAATTTCACATAGTACATTAAAAACAACAGCAACAAAGAAAAAAACCTTTTGTGTCCATATCTTGGGGTTCATTTTGCTTAGCGTCATCTTATCTGGTTATATGTACACAGCTTTTGACCATTTCTGCTTGTCTGGTAGGATTATTCTAGACGTATACTAGCTATTGAAAATAAAGGAAACCATGGGACCTATGTTTCTTTGGATCTGGCTTACTTAATATAATTTTTTCCAAGTCTTTCCATTTCCTAACAAATGGGGGCATAGAATTCCATTGTGTGTGTGTGTGTGTGTGTGTGTGTGTGTGTGTGTGTGTGTGTATGAATGTATGTATGTGTATATATCTCACATTTTCTTGATCCATTCATCTACTGAGGGGCATCTGGGTTGGTTCCATGTCTTAGCTATGGTGAATAATGCTGTGATAAACATAGTTGTGCTGGTAGCTTTAGTGTGGCCTTGTTTGTGATCGTTTGGGTAAATGCCCAGAAGTGGGATTGCTGGGTCATAGGGGAGCTCTATGTGGAGTCTTTTGAGGAACCTCCATACTGCTTTTCAGAGTGGTTGAGCAAATTTGCATTCCTACCAACAATGCAGTAGGGTTCAAGATCTGGGAATATTTGATCCACTTCCATCTCTCTTGGTGCCCATTACAAAGTGTGTAAGGAAAGATGCGGGGAGGTAATCCAAAGTAGGCACAACCAGAAAGAGCACGGCACCCCTCATCGGAATTGCCAACGGGTGTTTATGACCCTCATGAAGTGTCCAACAGGGCTCTGCCCAGCATCAGGGCCCTCAGAAATCAGGACAAGCACCTCCCACTGGTAATGATCTCACATTCCTCTTTAACCCCAACCCTTTCCTCCTACTTAACCACAGCCTCAACATTCTACTAGCAACCCTCACTCACTGCTGTGTCCTTTGCATCTGAAGGTTTCTCTCAGCTTCCTGGATTTGCCTGAAGTGGGCACTCAAGCTCCCCACTGAGCCCTACCTATCAGCAAGCAGTCATGATACACAGAATAATGACCTCCTAAAGATGTTCCCCATTCCACTCCCGGGAGCCTGTGAATATGTTACTGTTCTGGGCAAATGCGACCTTTGGGGTGTGATGAAAAACTTTTGAGATGGGAGATCATCCTGGGTCATTTGGAGAGGTCCAGGGTGATTGCAAGTTGCCTTTTAGGACAGCAAGAAAGCCAAGAACTCACAGCAAAGAGGTGACAAGAGAGCCAGAGATTGTAATGGTGGATTTGGGAGGTGGAGGAAGGGGTGTTAGGCTAAAATAACAAAAACAAAACCTCAGCAGCTGTGAGCTCTGGGTGAGGCAGGAAAGCTGACCCCAATGGGCTTGTGGTACTCATGGTGGATTGAGTTCACAGTGGGTATACGGTCCCCGTTGGAGTAAGGTCACGAGGAATGGGAGGTATTGATTGGGGGAGAGGGGTAATAAGAGCTGTGATCTCATGATGGTTGTGAGGTCACAGTAGCCGTGTTGGAGCTCACTCGAGTGTGTGTGAGGTCCTAATCGATGTGAAGTCACAGTGGGTGTGAGGTCCTGATGGGGGAGGCACTCCCGGGGGGGGGTGAGGTTGTAGTGGACCTGAGACCAAAATGGGGGTGGGGGAGTCCTAATGGGTGTGAATACACAACGGTTAGGAGGTTGTAATGGGTCAGAGGCCTAACGAGCACGAGGTAATAATGGGTGCGAGGGAAATAGGAATACTTGGGGCAAAAGTAAAAAGCAATACTTGGATGATGGGACACCTGACATCCAGAAATGGCAGAGAGCAAATCAACATTGTTTTAAGCCAGGAAGTCTGTGACAGCTGTTGTGGCAGCCGTGTAAAAAGGAAGGCAGCGGACGCCGTCTTCTTCCTGCACGCACTTCTGTCCCTGGTACGGCTCGGTCTTCATGCTCTGCCTCACGTGGCCCCCCAGGTAGAGCCCTTGTCTCCACACCTGCCTTGGTTGCACCAGGAGTTCAGGGGTCAAAACTCACAAAACCTTTCCAACTTCTCAAGGCTCAGAGCAGCATATAACCAGCACCCTGCAAACACCTAGAGATGGAACCCTTCTTGTGAGCTACCTCGGTGCACCGGTGACCCAAACACCTGACCCAAACCATTCAAGGGAGGAATGCTTTTCATTTGCTCATGGCCTCAGAGGTGAGGGCCCATCACGGGGGAGCAGAGAGAGCAGTTCATATCCTGGTGGACAGGAATCAGAGCAAAGTAGATACAAGGAGGGGACAGGCAAGACACAGACTCCAAGGACATACCTCACCGATCTACTTCCAACCAGGACCCACCTCCATTTACCACCTGTCAATAATGACTTTATTTTATCAATTCACCAAGGGACTAGACCATTCATTGGGTCAGAGCCCTCCTGATACAATTGTCTCTGGAAACACCCTCATAGACATGATTGACTAACCTCCTAGGCATCTCTTCATCCAATTAAGCTGACCACCAGGATTCACAATCATGAATCATCAGAAAGGAGGAAACACAACATAAGGATGGGGGCTGGGAGAGATGGGTGGGTCCGTAGATGTAGACAACAGGCACTCTATCCTTGCCTGGCTTGCTGAGTATGTTCTTAACATCCCAGAATCATCCTAGGGTTTCCATGTTTTAGGAACTGTGATAGGTTTGGGGTACGTATGGTAAACTGGACAGAGCAGGACCCTTTTGATAGGAAAGTCACAAATTAATGGGGGGAAACCGCCAGGCGGTGCCAATGAACTGTGTTATGGCAGCACCTGGTAGAGACAACTAAATGGGCCTATCAGATCAAAGAAGGCTCCTTGGAGGAGGGGACATTGGAGACAGGAAGAAGAGGATAGGTAAGAGTTAGATGATGACAGGAGGGAGGTGTAGAGATAATGTGCAAAACAACGCAGAAGAAGGTATTTCCACACCCACATCCACACAGCATTAATCCCCACAGGTTACAAAAAACCAACAACAACTGGACATAACCCAAGTGTTCACTGACAGATGAATGTATGAACAAAATGTGACATATATACATGAAATATTATTCATCCTTGAGAGGGAAGGAAATGCTGATACATGCTGCAGAGGAGTGAAACTTAAAAAGACATTCCACTAAATGCAATAAGCTGGACATAAACGCACACAAATTCTCCATGATTCCACTTAGACAAGGGATCCATGGTAGTCAAGATGGAAAACAAAATGGTGGGTGACAGGAGCTGGAGAGAGGACTGCATGAGAAGCTCAGTGTTTAACAGGAACTAGTTCTGGAGTTGGAAGGAAGCCACAGGACGGACTTTGTGAATGTCCTCCTATAGGCAGTTGAAATAGTGAATTAATTTTAATTTTACACAACAACACAGAGGCCAGGACGAGGCCCTCATCTATGGACAAAGCATTTGTCATCACGAAGCATCTTCCTCCCATAAAGACAAATGAGACCCACTTCTCTGCCTTGGGGGCCTGATTGCTTAGGAGACAAGGGTTCGCGTTCAGCCCATCAGCTATGTCTATGAAGCTCTGAATTACAAATAAAGTAGAAGTTCGGATTATTTCCCAGGGAGCTGCTGGCTCCCAGGGAAATCACAGGATGTTGTGTGATGTCTGTAACACAGTCTCTGAACATTTCCTGACAGACTGAATCTCCTCTTCCTCCTCCTCCTCCTCTTCCTCCTCCTCCTCCTCCTCCTCCTCCTCCTCCTCCTCCTCCTTCTCCTCCTCCTCCTCTTCCTGTTCCTCCTCCTGTTCCTCCTCGTTCTCCTCCTCCTAGTTCTCCTCCTCCTCCTCCTCCTCGATAGAGAAAGGCCTCCAGCGGCGTGTTGCTTAACCTTAAAGTTGTCACATCGTCGTCTCAGCCGAGCCAGCCTTTTACACAAATCTGTAGGACAATCTTAGAAATGTTTCCCTAGCACTTTTGAATTGCCATGGTTCAGGAGAACAGAGGCTGGAGAGATTGCTTCCATCTGTCGGTGGCTGCTCCAGGCAGGGGAGTATCAGAGATGGCGTGATATCCATTCTCCTTAACATCATTTCAGAATCCTGCCCAGCACCGCGGTACTCTGCTCTCATCCATCTCATTACTGCACTCAGGCTCTCCTGAATGCCATAGAAAGAGGTAGCATGGGCTGATGGGAAAGCCAGAGGACTCAAGGTTACTCCCTCTGGTGGGGTCCTCGAGCCTCTGGGTACTGGTACTCGATTATCTCTGTGGAGTCACACTGTGGACAATGTCTTCATTGATGCTCACAGGACTGTGAACATCAAATGGAATGGCATAGGAGAAAATGCTCCCCAAACAGATACAAACGACAATGTGTCCGCTATAGAACAAATATCAATGCTGTGGAATGCCATATTCCAATGGCTGTATTCTATGTATTTGTCTGCCTCAGTTTCCCTGATTGGCATCTTAAATACCCATTCAGGTTCTAGATGAGGAAGGGCAAAGGGACCATCCTGACTGACATGAATAGTCTACCCACAGTCTTGGTTGCTGTAGAATTTAAAAGTAGGTCTTAGGACACACCTGGCATTGGATTCCCACTGAATCTAAGTGTCAACGTCAGACACAGTTTCCATGGTGGCCCGGGCTTCTGGAACTCGGCTGCTCTAGGGGAAGAGCTTGGCTCCCCACCCCCACCCTCCCAAAGTCCCCCCCTCTCACTTGGCCAAGGGAGGGAGTCATTAGCAGGGAGGTCGGCGGAGGCCGGGGAGTGTGAGCAGGCCTCCCATTGCCATGGCGTGTGTTGAATTAGACAAAGAACAAGATGCTGCCGGTAAGACAGGTGCCCCTGACCGCCTGACTTACACACATCCACAGCCAAAGGTGAGTGTGCAGGGCCCTGCTAGACATCCACTTGGCCCAGATGTAATTCTCCTTTCTGTGATGGGAATTTGAGTTCTGGAGAGGCTGGAGAGAGGTGGACTGGGGGCAGGGGAGGGAAAGAGCAAGCTAGAGAGTAGCAAACAGCACCAGCGAGGAAAGGAAAAAGGGTGACCAGCACACGCAAGGGCAACAAAGGGTGGGTGTCGGCGGCCCTGGCACCCTGAATCCACTGATGTCCATTTAAAATGCGTCTTTTTCTTAACCACCTTTTGCCTCACCCCCAGGAAGCTGTTCCTTGTTGGCTTGTTGTTCTAGCAAATGCTCACAGTTAGCATCCATTTCTTAGCCCTGCTTGCACACGGACCTGTTTGTTGTGCAATTCACCCTCAAGAAGAGAACTCAGAGCCGGATGTGGTGATCACGCATGCCTGTGATTCCAGCTCTCCGGAGGTCTAGGCAGGAGGATCCCAAGTTGAAGTTAGCCTGGGTTTCATAAGTGAGACTCTGTCTTTTAAAAACCTGGGAGAGAATGAGGGAAAGGGGGATGGTGTTCAGGGGAAAAAATGCACTCATTACCTGACTTAGGTAATTGTCACCCCTCTGTCTATCACCTTTACAATACGATAATAAATAAACATGTTTCTCAAACATAAAAAAAGGAAAGAAAGAAAAGGAAGAAAGGAGTAAGAAAGCCGGAAGCAAGCCAGGCACCGGTGGCTCACGCCTGTAATCCCATCTACTCAGGAGACTGAGATCTGAGGAGCATGGTTCAAAACCAGCCTCAGCAGGAAAGACCTTGAGATTCTCACCTCCATTAACTATTCAGAAGAGGCGCTGTAGCTCAAGTGGTAGAGCACGAGCCTTGAGCACAGAGAGGATCAGAGACCCTTTGCCTTCAACATGGCGTCTCACAGACAGGCTGCTACCATGCAGCCAGCACCAGGACCCTTCTCACAACTCCAGATGAGGAAGCCGAACTTCACTATCTCTAGGCAATGCTTGGGTTGATGAAAGTCACCTGTGACCCAAGACTCGCGTTGTGTTTTATTACTGCTGATATTGAAGCACAGTAAGCAATATCCTAGTTAATGTATCACTGGCCTTCACTCTATTCTTCTGCAACAGTTACAATCCCCCTCCCAGATCTCAGAAGAGAATAACAAAATGCTACTTTATTATGTATTTTATGGGCAGGATTGAGAGGTGGAGCGCCTAGCATTTAGTCACCTCACAGAGCTAGGGTTTGAGGGTTTGGGTTTCCTTTTGTAAGGAAGGCAAGTCCTCTCGTTTGGGTTTATTCTTTGTTGTCTCGATGTCCAATAAGTTCCTCCAGTGCTTTCCTTGAGCCACTGTGACTTATGAGAAGAGAGGTGGCGTCAACCAGGATAAATGCAGCAACCTGACACCCTGCCTGCATTTGGTTCACAGAAAGACTGGCTGTAGCAAGACAGACAAATAAGTAAAAATTATCATGCAAGATGAGTTAGTGTGGAGAGAAAAAATAACAAAAGGAATGGGGTTAGAAGAAAGAGGAGGAGGAGAAAGTTGGAGATGTTGGTCTGAAAAAACAAACAAACAAACACCCTACTGGAAATGTAACGTTTGAATGAGAGGAAGTGAGAAAGTTGGCTGCATGGATTCGTAGGGGGAGAACATTCTACATGGAACAGAAAAAAAAAATGTGCAAAGGACCTAAGGCAGAAATGGGCCTGGCCTATGTATTGAAGGAATGGCAAGGAGGACAGTGTGGCTGGAGTAAAATGAATCGGCCGACAGTTAGAAGATGAGGCCACAGAGGGGAAGAGAAGCAGATCAGCCTGGTCCCAGGGGCCAATGACAAACGAAAGCTAGGATGAGATCTCAGTCAGTGTCGCACACTTCTTTACCATTGGAGGAGGGGGGAACGATCAACTCTGACTGACCCTGGAGGTGGACCCTTTGAGTGGGAAGAACCCCCAGAATGCAGTCTTGGCTCTTCCCCTTCCTCTGTCCCTTTCTCCCTCCTGGAAAAAGCTATTTATTCCCTGGGAGGCCCTTATGGTGCTGTAAGGGCGATGTCCTTTGGAAGAAGGTTTCAGGGGATGCACAAAGCCCCGGGGCAGAGAGAGAGCTGCGTGTATTTAGCAGAGCCCAGCGCGGTGAAGGGCAGCCAGCCAGGGTGGGTTGCTCTATATCTGGAGAAAGATGAGCAAAACCACAGGTGAGTGGAGTGACAAAACACCCGCGTGTCCCCAGACATCTGACGCTGTCTGCGGGGAGAGGACAATGGTGGGTCTGAACTAGGAGAGCAATGTCACCCCAGACTCAGCAAGGCAGCAGGGCACTGGAAGGAAAATTATTTTCTGCTCACAAGAACCATATGAAAGGACGCCGGGGCACCAGTCAGTCTTAGGAGGCAAAGGCTTAGAATTCAGCTCAGAGCACACACCCTTGCTGCCACCCTCCCTGTGGTCTCTTCCCACAGCCCCAGGCTCCCTAGAGCTCTCCAGGGAAAAAAGCAGGACACTGGGCCTAAGATTAGATCAAGAGAAATCTATTTCTATTCTCATTCATGCCCCAATCCTAATAACCTGCAAGTCACTTATAGTTATGCCTGCTCAGGCACGCACATGCACATACATACATGCCCACGTACACATGCACACTTAAGATAGGTACACCCAACACACACCAACACACCTGCACATGCACGCATGTACACACACCTGCACACACTTGTTTCCTCAACCCCACATAAAATCTCTATGTAATAGGATTTCTTGTGTGTGTGTGTGTGTGTGTGTGTGTGTGTGTGTGTGTTGGACCCAGTTAGCAGTCTGATTCAACCCAGAAGTCCCTCCTCCTCCCCAAACTGTCTTTTACATGAATGACATGCATAGAATTGCAAAGGAAAATAATCGAGAAGTTCAGTTTTCCAAAAACCTTTAAAAACAAATTGGGAGGTTGACACTCTACATACTTCCCTATTTACGTTTTAAATGAGGTCTAATGATGGATCTTACCAAGTAATGTCTTCCTGACTATAAATGATATTTTGATATATCCACAAGAGTGGGAATACAGTATGAACTACCTGTGATTTCTATGGGTAATAAAAGCCTAGACATCATGAATACTATTGTGTATTGTTGCCTATATCCATATCAGAGGTACTGCTACATTTCAGGGGAAGTTAGGGATCGTAAAAGTATAAATTCTTTTTTTTCCCTATTCAAGTTCACGGGCGCTCTAAATTCTCTCCTGGGCACCTTTGAGGCTTATGAATCGCAGGTAAATGATCGCACTTACCTAGAATTCATACTTATAGAACATACACACATTCATCCACAAAACAATTCACACATCTATTTCTAAATTCCACTTCAAAAGTTCCGAGCCAATAACCCCAGCTGTGAGAGAGAGAGGAAAGAGAGAGAGAGAGAGAGAGAGAGAGAGAGAGAGAGAGAGAGAGAGAGAGAGAGAGAGAGAGAGAGAGAGAGAGAGAGAGAAAGGACCTGACTTGAAGCACTTGCTAATCTCCACATTAAGAAGACTTCCACCAGGACCAGCAGCCAATGGCCAGTATGGCTGATTCCGTCATCCCAAGCTGTCAATCCAAGGACCTTCTAGTCACATTCATACCAAAAACATCCTCAACCATGTCAATGCTCACACCTACAACCACTTGATCACCCCTCAGCACTTGTGTAACTCTAGGAGTGTTCCTCATGTGCCTATCCAAATACCCACAACTCACCAACACCCTCAGATAATGAACACACACGACTGACCTCCATCGACACATCCACTCCTATGTGCAATTATGGGCAAGTATCACGGCAAGTGTTTTTGGTTCTCGAAAACTCTTATGCCCACCAGCCCACCCTCAACACAACACACCCAAACACCCAAGACAAAGCCCCCCAACTCTCCTGGGGAAAGGCCACCCTGACAGCACCTGAAGAGTGTGGGGTCCAGGCTGGTGGGGTGACCCCTGGGATGATACATTTGGGCAAAGCAAAGCAATCATTTCACCCGAGATCCCTGCTTCTCTAGCAGAGTCCTAATCTATCATTGCTGCTGCTGCTTCTTTGTCTTCTGATTTCTGACTCACTGAACTTTGGATCCATTCCATCCCTGCCTGGGAAAGTAATAAGATACACTGGGCTGAGTGGGATGGGTGCAGAAAGAATAAATTGAGTTGTTCCCACGGGAGGGGGGACTCTGAGTGGAACAAAATTCCCACGTTGTGTCCCATAGATTGGAGGCTTAGGTGCGTACACCCAGAATGTGGAACACATCGGGAGGGTTTGCTCTGTTTTCCTGAGATGACACCGTTTTGCCTTTCCATGGTAGAGGATAGAGAGAAAGGAGGTGCTCCAGAACCTCTTCTTCTAAAGGGCTGCGATGCCTTTGGAACAGAACAAGGCACTGGTAGATGGTAGAGGGTTGGGATGGGAGATGTAGAGAAGTATTCTATATACTCGAGGCTTAGTGTTTGCATATAGTCTCAAATGAACCCAGGACTGGGGTGTACAGGCACTGCTTTCCAGACAATGACGAAACTGGTAGATTTCTAAGTGATTCTGTACAAATCAAACATGAGCTCGAAAGCCAGCCTTCATTGGAGCTCATGATGTTTCCTCTGAGAGGGACAGAACCAAATTTTACCACTAGATGGCTCAGGGAAGGAGAATTCTAGTTCCGAGTGGAGAGGAGGCTGGAGGAAGATGCAGGAAGTGTTGCTACTGGAAGCCAAGCACTCAGAATGAGGGAGAGCTGGACAGATCAAAAGAGAACTCTGTAGCTCCTTTGTGTGTGTGCGTGGCAGTTCTAGATCTTGAACTCAGGGCCTTGGTGCTGTCCCTGAGTTTCTTTTGGCTCAAGGCTGGCACTCCATCACTTGAGCCACAGCTCCAATAGTGGCTTTTTTTTTTTTTTTTGTAGGTTATTGGAGATCAGAGTCTCACAAACTTTCTCATCTGAGCTAGCTTCAAACTGAGATCCTCAGATCTCAGCCACCTGAGTAGCTCGGATGTCAGGCATGAGCAGACATGGTGTCCATCTAGAGCAGATCTTTTTGAGTAGAGGAGCTCGCCAACAAAGCTGCCACCAGCCGACCAGCTAAGGGCTAACATCTAGGCTCTGAGTTCCAAGCAATGGCACCCAAAACAAAAACTCTGTTCTTAGAGAGAAGTCAGACTTTGAAACCAGAGCTCATGAGGGGTGCCCATGAACAAGCACGAAGAATGTCATGGGAAACAGAAGGGACGGGTTCTCCCCAGCTTGCCCCAGAGGAGGAAGCGGGGAAGGGGGGGGGCGGTCTGGTCAGGGAATAGCAATGACAACAAAGCTCTATTTTTCCCTGTGTACTCGAAACCATCTCCACATTACTTCATTTAAAACGTATGCTTTCCCCATTATTATCTCTCTTTCCAAGAGGATGAACATTTTAAAGGAAGAATGAGGGGGAGATATATAGGTTCCCACCTTGGGGAAACTCCAAGGGTAGGGCTGGCCTGGCAAGGCTCAGCTTTCCAACAATGCAGTGGGGATGCTCTGGACCCCTGTCTGCTTTCCCACTCTGCTCTCTGCAGCACCTGGGCTCTTCCCAAGAAATACCATCAGTGCGCCTGCCTAACCTGCAGCCACAACTCGCTTGCTTCAACAGAGCCTGTTGAAGGCCCATTTGCTCCACACATAATGGGGATTAGAATTCATTAATGCACTACAAATTAAAGTATTAATAACGGCTGCGGAGTTTAAATGAGAGCCAGGGAAGGGAATCGGGCGAGGGGCCGCCCCTCCCGCGTCCCCCACCTAGCCGCATTGTTCTGGCATGCAATCGTGCGCTCCTTAATATGCTATGACAGCCGCTGAAGTGACCCCAGACAATAAACAGGGCCTCCTAGTTAAGTATTAATCTGCCAAAAGAATGACCTTCATCCACTAAAGAAGGGATGTTTTTAAAAACCTCAAAAGTGGAGGAAGGCTCATTTGCTCGCTCATTTAGCATATTAAAAGTGTATTATTGCTACAAACAAGAAATCTAAATGAGGCCTGGGCAGGAGCTGTGGGGAACACTCCTGATTAAAGGTGCAGGGTAGTGATAAACACGCAGGACCCAATCTGTTCATGTTCTCCAACATGGCAGGCTCCTGGCTGCCTGGATGACAGGAGCATGGGGCCTGGCTGGGTTGGGACCACGTTCTGTAGGAGAGGAATAGCATGTGCTCAGCCAAGATTCACCTTAGAACAATGGTGCTGGAGGAGCATGGGCTGAAGCCAGGCTAGAGGAATGGCGTCCAGAGAGAGGGTGACAAGCCGCTCCCTGGAGAGTGTGCTGTCTCTGTTTGCACGTTGCCCTGTCATCCTTTGACTTGTTTACTTCTGGCTTTGTGAGTCCCTGGTTGTTCAACTCTGTGATACTACCTTTCACCAAGAGTGTGAGCAGTGCTCCCAGGGGTGAGCTCACGCGTCGTCCTAGGAGAAAGCATCTGGCGGGGAGAGAGGAGGGCAGGCATGGATGTGGCGTATCTCTCTTGCACCTGGACTCGTTAACACTAAGCCGTGGGCAGGGTTGATCATCCATGAGTCTCCTCCCTGGTGTAGCCTACGGCAGTCTTTCTGAGGATGATGGGGGCTGGGGGCTTTGACAAAGCCATGAGCAAAAAGAGGAGAGCTTCTGAAGGAAACAAACAAGAAGATATAAACTCAAAACTCATATGTAACAGGCAGAGAAGAACTCTCGTGCGTCAAGTATTGCATGGGAGGTTGGCAGGCCTGCCGACGGGGACGAAGCAGGAATGACTAACCTGAAGCCAACAGGCATGAGGACACAGAATCTTCTGCCAACTGATATCAGCGAGGAGGGCAAAATTAGAGAATTAAAAGGGGACTTGAATGATCAGGAGGTGTTTGTGCATTCACCTCTACACTGTGTGTGCCTTGAGGACTTGTTCATCTCTGTGTTCCTCTAACCCAGAACAATTTCACACACACACACACACACACACACACACACACACACACACACACACACACACACACACACACACAATGTTATTTCTTCCTCTTCCAAAGCTAAGACTCAGAAACATTTCCCAGCATCCCTTGGAGTGGAATTGGGAACATAGGACTAATGTTTGACAATAGAAACACAAATAGACACAATGTGTCCTTTCTGGCCCAAACTATGGATAAGACAGTATATTTCACCCATCCTTTTCTTTCTGAGATGGAGCAACCACAAGAAAGAGGCGGTCTGGGGCCCCCAGTCATGGTATAGAGGAAGACCTTGTCAATTTAACATCCACATGTTGAGGCTTTTGCTATGCTGCAACTACTCAGATTTAGAGGTTTACCTATTGAGGTAGTATGAGTTATCTATCCTGATTAATAAGCACAGTGTTCAAAAAAAGTTCATTGGATTAATAAGAGAATAATCTCTTTTAATCCTCACAGTAACTTTAAGGTAGATATTTTCATCTGACAGAGAAGAAGAGAGATAAGAAGTAACAGAGCCAGAAGTTAAATTTATGTCTTCAAATTCCATGCCCTTTTAACTATATCTGGCTGTCTTTCAAGAAGATAGTCTGATGTATAATTTATGTGAAATTTTACCAAAAGTCACTTCGGTGTAATAGAGGTTAGGGACTTCCAGATGAGAAAATACCTTGGACATCGTTGTTGTTGGGAGTGGGTTGTTGGGAAAGGTTGTTGGAGATAGTTAAGGCCTTCTGAATTCAGGTTCCCCAGTGAAGAGTGTTGGCCTCTGGATTTCTCTTCTGCATTTTTCACTCCTGCATTTCCCAGCTCTCTCGCTGTAAGCAGAGGGTCGAGGTCAGCTTCTTCTGAGAGCTGGCCAGTGTTGATTTTTCCATCTCACCCACCTGAACTTAGGGAACAGGGAGGTAAGCTGTAGGCAAATACTAACAAAAGCCATGGATACTGTGGCCCTGCTCTACCATGCCATTTTCCAAGGGGTAGAGGGTGGGTGAAGTGAGAGAATGGCTTCCACTCCAACCAAGAGGAAGATTGCTCATTGTATAGGAGGTGACCACAGAACTAGAAATAACCTCTGAGAGGGAAACTATGGAGAATCAACCCTAGGATAAAATGAGACATAATAGAGAAATGATAAAATGATGACTAAAGTCAGGTGCCGGTAGCTTATGCCTATAATCCTAGTTACACAGGAGGCTGAGCTCTTGAGGACTGTGTTTTAAAGCCAGTCCGGGCAGGAAACTCCATGAGACTCTTCATTTTCAATAAATCGCTAAGGAAAAAGCCAGAAGTAGAGCTGTAGCTCAAGTAGTATAGAGCGCTAGCCTTGAGCACAAAAGCTTAGAGACAGTACCCAGGCCTTAAGTTCAAGCTCTAGGACTGGCACGTGTGTGTGCATGCACTCACGCACATGTGCGCGCACACACACACACACACACACACACACACACACGCACACATATGACATCTGCCCCTGTTCAATATCTTTCTCCTTATGAGGTCTGGGTACTCGGATCATCTAGCAGAATAAGCACTTAATGAGAAAAGACTATGTGCCAAGCACAGTACCAGGAGATGGAGCCTAGACGGAGCAAGAAGTCCCCACTGAGCATCATCAGGTGAAGCACCCTGTGATCCTGAGAAACCTCCCTCTCCCTAGCGCTGCCACTAATTCATGTTTACAACAGGGCTCAGTCTTCAGTAGAGAGTTGCTCAGTGGCTCCCCTAGTGGCCAAATCCCCTGAGCTCCACGCCATTTCTCTTCTCTGTTCTCCATCCTTCTCTTCTCATCCCCTCCCCTGCACTGCCCCCTTAGACTCCCAGCTCTCAGAAGCTCAAACCCACATGACCCTAGGCAATGGAGATGGACAAATCCGAGGCCATGGTTGTCATACAAATTGCCTATCTTAAGGATGAAGAAACCAAGGCCCAGAGAAGGACAAATGACTTCATGGAGGTCATCATTTTCCTTGACAAAGTGCTCCTTGACATTTAAGCCATAAAAATGAATTAGAGCTGTTGAAGAAACCAGCAAGTAGATGGACCAATCAAGGTGGGGCTGGGGAGAGAAAAGGTCAGTGTCTGCTTAGTCTGGGCTACATTCAATATACACCACAATTTGAGTCTGTCCTCTATTCCACTCCCTTCTCTTCATTCGAAGTGCCCTCTAGCCCTCACTTCTAAAGCAATTTGGTTGCAGCAGCCATAGGGAAATTGGAACTTGGGAGAACTCCTTTGGCTGAGAAGTTGCTCCATCTAATTACCCTCTTCCACTGTGACATGTCCCTGGAAAGGGATGGAAAGGATGGCCAATGGTCCATCAATGCCAATCAAGACCACATGAAGGAGCTGGAGTCATCCTATGTGAATGGCATTCCTTCCTGGGATAGAGAGACTGTCATCTCTACCCTGCAGCTACTGGCTTTGTCTTCTTGCTGTCCCACATCCCTATAGTTGACAGCTCACTCATAGATATTCTTTGGGGTCATGGCTCAGCTCCATGGTTATCTTCTCCACAGGGTCTACTCTGACTCTTTCACTAGCCCCTGAATAGACAGTATACTGGAGTATACAGTAGACTGCTCTTAGCATGGTACCACATGGTACTTACATTCTTTCTGCCCATGTCTTTCTCCACCACCAGCTCTGAGAACTTCCTGAGAAAGAAGCCATGCTCTCTTGGGTTTTGTCTCCCTGGCACTAGAATGAGCCTGACACAAAGTACAGTCATTATGACACCTCCTGAGAAATACAATTTCTTCTCGTACACACCTCAGAATGTACTCACCAAACTTAAGATAGATCTGCTGCCACTAGACAGTAGAATCCTTTTTGGTACATTGTAATGGGCCTTTTTTAAAATGACATTTTCATGTGGGTCTATTTTCATGTATTTTGGTCCCATTCTGACTCTTGTTCATGTTTCTTCCTTCTTTCCCATTCTTCTTCCTAAATAATTCCCCTTTGTGTTTTCAAATCTCCGTCTTAAAAATCTAAATTCTGTAAATAAGAGAGAAACATGATGCTTGTCTTTCTGCACTTGGCTTGTCTTGCTTCACACGATGAACTCTGGTTTCCCCACTTTACTTCAAGTGATATAATTGTGAGACAATCTAATTGTATGAAATCATCTTCAGATACATGGTTCCTCACTGACCACAATGCCATGATGTGGTGCATGAGTATAGTGACTTAGCAAATGTGCTGAAACCAAGAGAAATTCATATCCATTCCTAGCATCTAGAGTCTTTCCTCTGTTCAGTGTTTTACCTGCCCCTGGCCTTAGGTTCTATCTTCTCATTTGCAGATGGGAATAGCTGGAGTAAAGGCTGCTGCTAGCCAGATCTGTTCAGCTATTGTGCCTGGAGTCTCACATGAAAACTCACAACCCTGTGAGGTGTGCAGCTTTGCTGGAGGCACAGCTTTGCTTGAGGACACTAAAGGTCCAGAGGATTAGGTCTCCATGCTGAGGTCTCCTAGAAGGCAAATGTGGAACTAGGTCTATCAGCATCTCCCAACAATACTCTAAGGTAGCGGACCAGCATGTCCTCTGTACAGAGTTTGACATGATCAGCATCATTTATGGTCTCATTGAAGAGACTCCTTAATGTTCTATGGTGTCCTAAAGTCACATACAACCTAACGGGGCATAACAACTTCAGCTTCCGTGTCTCTGCAGATAGTCCCAGTGCTTCTCTTGGATGAGCTCTAGCACTGTTGCTCAGGCTGCTCTGGCAGACCACACGGGGGCCTCCTCTTGGATTCTGGGCCTGTTTTCCTCATAAATCCTACTGGGTTTCACATCATAAAGACAATAGATAAGAACTGCCTGCAATTAACACCTAGGACCAAAACAACATTTCCTCTACCAGCCTCCCTAGAGATCAAATGGTGTCTTCCTGTGTGGCTCTAGAAGAAGCCATGGAAGATCTTTCTGTGTGGCTCCAGAAGCCTTGGGTCTGTTTTTCATACAGAACCATGACATTTTCTGGTATCTTGATTTATCTGCTTCCTATACCAATTACTTCCATAATCCATTTATGTCTTCATTCTTCTAACACAAAGTAGGTGAACATGAGACCCATGCTAAGTTTGGCGTCACTTAGGAACCTCTTCCTGCATTCATGCAGTAGCAGCCTGACCTATTCTGTGTAGAATATCAAAAGCCAAGGGATACCTGCAAATGGGTCATCTGAGAATAGAGGTGGAGGAAAAGGGAGCAGAGTTAGAGCTAAGTGGAGGAGGGTACAGTGGGCAGGGTGGGGAACAAGCCAAGTGAGGATAGGTGTTGGAGGAATGCCAAAAGGAAGGTTGCCAATGATGGGCTGAGTGGTGGACACGTGGGCAAAGAAACTCCTCCATGTCCTTCTGACATTGGAGAATCCAAGAATAGCAGGAGGCTACAATGATGCAGGGGGCATGAGATCATGAAATTTGTCTGCTGGATTTCCTGTCTTTTTTTTCCTTTCAAATGAAGAATCTGCTCTGCTCATTAGAAAGAAGAGACAGTGTGTCCTTGAAGAACTCCTTCAACTTGAGACTGAGGTATCAGGGAAACAGGGCTCGAGACACATCGAGACAGCTGTGGTCCATTCAGAAAGCAAAGTCAAATGATTTCAAACGTAGACTGAGACCCTGGTAGGGACCCTAGGAAGCACTGGAAGAATCCAGGGACCAGAAATAACTCCACTGCAAATCATCTACATTTTGCTAGCAGACAGGACAGGTCCAGATGCCAAATCAAGAAGCAGTCTGCACAGGTGATAGCTTTGCCCCTTCCTCCCACCCCGGATATGAGGATGTGTGTCACGATTCACTTCTTGATGAGTGATTTCTCTCAATTAAGTTGCAGTTGACAGGTGGTGAGATGTGGACTCCTGGTAAGGACTGACTGATAAAGGGAGAAGATGAAGCCGTTCATCCATCTTTGACCCCCACTTTGCCTGGTCCCTCATTCTCTCCAAACACCCTGGGTTTGGAAACACTCATTTTCACAATTCCATTTAGCAAATTGTGCTCTTCGTTTTCTTTAAAAAAAGAAAAAAAAGACACAAGAACATCTGTCTTGCCTGAACCTCCTCTCTCCTTCCCTCACCTCCCTTTCAGGTTGAGACTTCAACTCGCCTTTACCAGAGCCCAGCAAGGAGATTTTGAACATAGCACCCAGCACATTTCACTACATTGTTTTGCTATCTTCATCAGACTGCAAGTTCCTGAAAGGTGGAGCCTCTAGTTTTGTCTCATGCGTTTCCTGGCACATAGTACCTGGTAAGTTGTGAAGGTACAAGTACATATTTCTATGTGAGTAGGTCAATGAGTCTTCGCAGAATAGTAAGGGGTTTAAGGATTGTAGGCATCCTTAACAAAATTAATTACTTAAGGTAACACTAAACCAGTCACTCAAAACCCTCTTCCAGTCACGCCGTGGGTCTCAGTGTCCCTATCAAAGCCTTCAAAGCCATTACACTGTCCGCTGCTCATGTGGAATCATTTATTTGCAGTTCTTGGAGAATGAGGCAGGAGGATGGCAAGTTCTAGGCCAGCCTTGGCTATGTAGCAAAAGCCTATGTCAAAACAAAATAAAACCCAAGCCTATAAACAAAGAAACAACAAAAGACTGCTCTCTCTCTCGGAGGGGCAGAGATCTTACATATGTAGTAAGCGCCGCTCCTTTGCTGAGAGGTTGACTTCATGTTATCTTGTGCCTATTATAAAGAGGCAGTCGGGGCCACTCGGTACCTTGTAACCAATGTGCGGTTCAGCGTGGCATCTGCCATCCATCACGTTCGTATTGGCAAAGTCCCCTTAGGGAACAAACCACCCATCTCCGGGGCTTACCAAGGAAACCCAGGCAGAGAGGGTGAAACAGACAGGACTTTCCCAAAATTCAGTGATGATGTCCCTTGGGACAGGAAAGGCAGTGACACTCTTGCTTGAAGTCATTGAATGAGCAATAGGAGAGGGCTTTTTTTCCCTATAGAAATCTTGCAAATGATATTTCCAATTTCTGGACAAGAGAACAAAAAGGAATTATTGAGCAATTATGCCAATTTCTCACTAATATTCATCTCACCGCCAAGGTGTGGGTTTGAGAGCATGGTGATGTTGTCAGGAAAGAACTTAAGATGTTGTGATGATATAATATGCGTGTCTTATGGTTCTGAACGCTGGTGACACTTTTTACTGGGCGGTGCTTCAAAGAAGGGGCGGGAGGCATGCCAGATCCAAAGAGAAGGGAGCCCTGAGGGGGATATTTCAATCACGCTAAATATGAAGGGGTGAGGAGAAAAAGGTTTCTAAGGTTTCTGTCAGCTCATCTAAAACAAGACAGCAAAGGAGCAATAAGAGCTGAATTCCTAACTAGGAAGAAGCCATGGGCGTTTGAAATCCTGGTCACGATGCCAGTGTACGTGGTTTGGCCAAGAGCACGTAGATACCTGGTCCCTGCCAGCATCTGAGTGTCAGCAGGACAAAACCAACATCTGGGAGTAGTGAACAGAAGATGTTACTTCAGGCCACCTATCCAGGGAAGCAAGTTCTGAGCAGGGGAGCGCAAACCAAAGATAACCTTCAGTACATTCACTTAAAAGGGGAATGGGAAGGTAGATTCTAACTCCCACCATTTCCAGCTGCTAAAATGGAGTCTGAAGACTCACTTAAATATCTCCCTACAAGATTCCCAAGGACACTGCAACTTGCGATCTCGGGGTTCAGAACTGGAAGGCATACGCATTTGAGGAGAGAGCCTGGGATCCTCATAGAAGTTTCAAACCGACTCATTGAGAACATGGGGGGTTTGTTTAACCAGTCTGATCCTCAGTTTTCCAACGCCAGTGGCTCATGCCTGTAGTCCTAGCTACTCAGGAGGCTGAGATCTGAGGATCAGTGTTCAAAGCCAGCCTGGGCAGGAAAGTCCATGAGACTCTTTTCTCCAATAAACCACTAGAAAACCAGAAGTGGTGCTGTGGCTCAAGCAGTAGAGCAGTCGCCTTGAGCTGAAGAGTGCAGAGACAGCACCCAAGAGTTCAAGCCCCACTACCAACCAAAAAAAAAATCAGGAATAATGGTAATAGTGGTTAGATATGAAACACGATTGGGCAGAATAGATGGAATGCTTACTATAAAATGATCAGCCTAGTGGCTGACACGTGGCAATAAGTGGCCATTGTTATCCTGTGATAACTATTATCATTCTTTTGGGAAAATAAAACGAATCACATGAAGGGTAGCAGGCAGCCAGTGGCAGCTAGATGCACCCAAAGCCATTAGGAAGAATGCTTTCATGTGAAATGTATCCCATTTACTTGCACAAGGGAGGCCTGCTACATCCTTTGCTGTTTCACCAATAGAGAGCCAGATTGCTAGGACCTCTTCTCGTGTTTCTGGGAGACCACAAGCCCCTGCTTCAGAGCCTGGCTGGCTGTAGTCACATGACTTAACCACACTTATTAGCTGTAGGATGCTGATAGGACTAGCTGCCAGCACCATCCCAAAGATGAAAGTTATGTAGCCTTTAGTAAGTGCTTTCTTTACTATCTACACATAATAAACGCTGATTAAAAATCTATTAATGGCATAAAGCTTTCAAAGAAAACTAGCCATTCCCAGGGGGTCACACTCTTATTTATTCACTGAGCATGTGAATTTTGGACCACTCGGGCCTTGATGCAATGAGCCAGGCAAACAAAATTACTTTCCCTCTAGGAGATTCATTCGTGGTGCTTAGAACAAGAAGTGTTCCTGGCTACAGTAGCACACACCTGTAGTCCCAGCACTCAGGAAGCTGATGTAGGAGGATCATGAATTCAAGACCAGCTTGGGCTGTACAGTGAGACCTTGTAAAAAATACACACACACACACACACACACACACACTAATCCAAGAGATAGAAAGTATCAAATAATTAGACTGTAGCATGCAATAGACTTGATAAGGGACAGATGAAATAAGCAAACATTCATGCCACAGGAATACATTGATCTGAAATGAATGAGGAGAGCTGAAACACCGCCAAGAGGGAGAGACGGATGCAGATGGCACATATGTGCACATGGTGTGTGCCCAGAAGGCAGAGTAGGACAGTCACCTTTGAAAGTCCCCATGCTCTGAGCCCAGGGCCGGCTTAGGGCTGGCCGGGCAGGGATGCTCTTACCCAGGCTCTGGGAGACCACAGCTGCAAGCAATGTCCAGGTCTCCGGAAGTCTGCTCAGGTGATCTCGCAGGTCAGGAAGCAGCCATAGGAAGCCTTCTGCAGGCTACAGGCCTGCTCCCTTTCCTTTTCATCAGTTCCCACACTTTCCAAATATTTGGCATTTCAGAGAAAGGAAATTGAGTATGAAGGACTGCTCACCCCACTACCCCCGGCTATAGGGACTCTGTGTCTGGCAAGTCCCATCTCTTCAGCCCCCACCCTGCTGAAGCTCTGATCTTGAACTTTCCTCCCTCTCTCTATATTAACGATGCTAACTCAGAAGGGATCTAGAGGTCAGGAAGAAGAAAGAATTGGAAGAAATGGGGAGAAAGATAGAGTGGCGAGGAATTGAAGAGTGAATAAGAAGAGGACCAGAGATGAATGTCCTATCCAGGATAATTCGCGACAGTGACAAAGGACAGGAGAGCTTTCGATGGGATGCTTGACTCTGACGCCAGCCATGTTTCCACCCTATTCTCCTCGCCTGTCATTATTATAAATACTGCCCCAGGTCAGCTGAGAGGCACCAACAAATCTATAGGCAGTTTCTGCTCATGAAGTCAGTCGTTTATTTATTCATGAGCATCTCCTGAATGTCTCTGCTTATTCCAGGTGCCCTTCAGGTCCTGGAGATGTACAGCTCAACAAGAAAAGATGGCCTCTTTCTTTTTAAAGAGAAATCACTCATCAGGTGTTTCGGGTGAATTGGTTGCTGTGGTTTACACTGTGCTGGCTATTAGAGAGGATACAAAATAATTTTGAGACCTATTCCCTGGTCTCAGGATGCTAATAATAATAATAATAATAATAATAATAATAATAATAATAATAATAACACCTGAATTAATTATCCTCCATGGTCTTTCAGTCCTTGGTATTTTATGTCTGTCTGCTCACTCCTGACTGACCGGCCCATACTGGTCAACTAGATTGTTGCTTATCTGCTTGTTCAACAATGGGCAATCATTTTTGTCTTATCCTACAAGAAGACCGTATCAGCAACGTGTGGCTATTTAACAAACTACTACAAAGCTCTTTGGTTTAAAGCAACAGCCACCAATGTCATTAATGATTCTTTACGACTTAGGTTGGGCTTGGCTGGGCAAGTCTGGTCTTGATTGGGTTCATTGGTGAATCTGTAGACACTTGCTGGTTGGTTGGGCAGCTTTGCATCTGGGATCCTGGTAGATGTTGATAAGGATACTTGAGGAGGTTAGACAGCATGAAGATTGGTCCAAGTTCCCTCAGTAACCTGGCTAAGTCCCTAAAAAATGAAATATGCAATGTCTTCTGAGGCTGAGCCTCGAAACTTTTGCATTCTCTTTGCTAAAACATGTCCAGGGCCCAGCTCAAAATCAAAGGGAAAAAGGGAAAACAGATTACAGCTGTTGAGGGGAGTAACTAAGAAGACATGTTGCAAAAGGGTACAACATGTTTGTGTGGGTGTTCATTGCAGTATTGTTTACCATGGCTAAGATATGCAGTCAACCCAGATGCCCCTCAGTGGACAAATGGATCAAGAAAATATGGCATATATACACAATGGAATTCTATGCTTTGATCACACAGAATGACATTGCCTCATTCATCAAGAAATGGAAAGACTTGGAAAAAATAAATTAAATGAAATAAGCCAGATCCAAAGAAACATAGGTTGCATCGTTTCCCTCATTTGTAATAATTAGAATGTGCCTACAAATCTATAAGTAAATGCAATGGCTAGTAAAAGAAAAAAAATTACACTTGGACATGATAAATTAAGCAGGACTCTAAACATTCACACAGTGAGATCAAAGGAGGATATTCTTAGGAGAGGATCACAAGGACTCAATAGCTATGTGCATATGATCATATACAATGATGCTTATCAAAATGAACTACAAAGAAGTGAATACAAGAGGTTTTTCATTTTACTTTTTGCAGTTCTTTTTTCCTGCTTTTTCCCCTTTTGTTTCTGTTTTTGATTTCTGCACCTTTATCTTATATGTAAGTTTATCTGATTTGGGGAGGGGAAGGGGAAGCACAGAAATGGTGGGACACAGGGTGAACTAATTCAGCAGTGATACTCACTGGACACTATGTTGTAAATGAACTATACAACATGGGGGAGGGAGGTTGGGAGGAAAAAAAGCTGAGAGAAAATGAGGGGTGACACTGTTCATAAACAAATGTACTCTTTATCTGACTTATATAATTGTAACCCCTCTGTACATCACCTTTACAAAAAGGAAAAAGGGCCCAGCCTAGGAAGGGGGCAGGGTACATGGTCTATAGAGGGCGAAATGCTATTTACACATTCTTATATTCTTAGAAGTGGGAGATAACTGGTCCTGATAGTATCAGAATCAAAAGCCATTATGGAGATGCAGGGAAGGGCTCTTTGAGGGAAGCCATTTAAAGCTGAGATTTGAAAGATACATAGCATTCCGGTCAGAGAGAACTGTGTATGGAAAGTGCTGGAAGGAGCCTGGGATGTTCCAGGAAGACAAACTATGAGTGAGATGGACAAGAGCTTGGGCTGAGGGCCCAGGGGGGGAGAGATGGTGCCCCAGGCTTAAGAGTGCTATGCAGTCGAGGGCTTCGTGAGTTCTGATAAGGAATTGAGACATTATCTTCAGGGCAATGGAAATTCATTAGAGAGTTTTAAGCAGAGAGATGATGGGTCTTGTGTCTTTAAAAGATTACATATAATGCTGCATGGAGAATGGATTAAAGGAAATGAGAATGAAAGTGAGAGTATTCAAGTCCTATTTAAAATGTGCAAATCCTCTGGCAAGATGGAGGTACTGCCCACCACTTGCACTTTGACTCCCCATCTAAGATGGATCATCAGGAATGGAGCTGTGTAGGAGAAGGTGAGAAGAGGGTCCAGCACTGTACAAGACCTTCCAATACCTTAGCCAAGAAGGACAATAGAAAGTTCATAGATTAAGATTCGTTCTACCTTTCTATTAGCGGAACGAATCATTTGCCTCCAAGTGAGACATGTCATTTCCATTAAAGTAATAGCCAAGAATAAGGAAAAAGGAATTAATTTCCAGAAAGACATTCAAACTTGACAGTATTTCATTTCCTGTCAGCATTGAGGTGAACCCAACTTTTACCCCTGCTGACATCTAATTAATTTTCTTTTATTGAGGTCCTACTATGTGCTAGGTAGTTTACAGAGTTTATCTTCTGTAGTGCTTCCAACAACCTCTTTCTTAGGTCGATACCCTCAACTCACCATGCAGATGAGATGAGATGGAACATCAGTGGTTTGAGGTAACACTTGGAATAAGGGGAGAGCTGGGATGTGAGGCCAGCTCCTCTCATTCCAACATCCATGGTAGCTATTGGTCACTATCGGTCACTGCCTGTGCCTTATAATGCACCAGGTATGGGGCTAAGACTTTTATTTGCCTTGATTTGCTTTGTCTTTTTTCCAACCGTCTTTTCAGGTAAGTGTTTTCTATCTATTACCATCTGAAATTAAAGTTCAGAAACATCAATAGCTTTCCCCAGGCTGCAGAGCAAGACCATAACACATGGCTTCCTGTGTTCTTCTCACCACCCATACTGTCTTGATTTTTTTAAAAAAATAAATAAGCATTGTACCCAATGGGAAGCCATGCACTCATAGAAAAGATTTGTGAAGTTCCTTGTCTGCGAGCCCCGAACACAGGGAGACTAGATTTAGGGGGCCTAGAGACTAGAAATCCAGTTGGATATAGAGAACAAAAGTGCTTACATGGCTGTCTTATGGATTGAGATTCTTCTATTGGCAATGAGGAGTGAGAAGATCTTTATATAGGAAGATAGCACAGTAAGGTGTGAAATGAGGTCTCTCTCATCTCAAAGTATTGGCAAAACCAAGCCAAAAGGCTTTGGTCTTTCTGTAGAAGGAGGGGAGCAAAAGGACCTGGGGCAGAGGCAAGAGACAGAGGAAAGAAGCAAGAGTCAGTGACATTTGGTGCACACAGCGCACACACAACTTAAGACTTGATCAAGCAACTGAACCCAACAAAACAACACACTCAGTCCCCTCCACAAAGCTGTACATTATCCAGCTATTATTAATAACTGATTTGATTTCATCCATTCTTTTTTCTTTTACAACTTCTGTCTCCTCCGATTGTCTGGTCCTGCTAACAGTTTTATTGAAGCAGAAGAGGCACATTATAAATACATTTTATATTGCACATTGTATTTTAAGCAAATTTGAGACATCTCTGATTAGGTGCCTTTCCAACGATAGCCTTGTTCAGACAGATAATTGCATGCTGATTTTTTTATTTTATTTTATTATTCTCCCCCCCAGCTTTGTTCTCTCCCCTTTGGCAAAGCTGCAATTCTTGCATACACACGTCAGTGGATAAAAACCCTTGAAAATAACTCTTCAGAAGAAATCTAATTTACTTTTTAATCTGGTTCGGAAATTTGCCAGAAAAATTTCCACCGACAAGCACTGCCATTTATTACCACTTATCACACACCGGGGCTGCGCTGGGGCTTCTGATGGGGCTCGTGTAACAGGGGAGGAATCTTGTGATACATTATTTATTTGATGCAATCCCACCCAGATAAAATCTATGGGCAGCAGAGGACAAAGTTTGACCTTATCCTTCCTCTACAGGAATGTAAAGGGATGTTCCCTGTCTGCTTGTTCGAGGAGCCTCCTCTCTGTATGTCCTTCCTTGTAAAAACTCAGCTTCTCTGATAGCCCAAGGACTGTCACCCTACAGAGATTCCACTTGGACTTCGCTTTCTTCCCTTGGGATCTACCCTATCCACTTCCATGGCTGTTTGTGTTTGACCTTGAGATGACTTTCAAGGGTTTCATAAATATTCTGATCTGCTTCTTAGGGACAGATACCAGAGTGGCAGTCAGCATAGGCCTAGTTAAGATGAATGGGTGGTGACTCCATGTTGGGGGGGGGAATATTGGTATAAGTCAGCTAGAACCCAGCCATGGGTTCCTCCAGGGTCCTCATGTGTAAAACAAGAAGGATCTCTATAACCTTGTCTACCTTTCATTGTCTGTGAAGGCTAAGAGGGGTTAAGAAGAATCAGAGACTTGGTGCTGGAGCCCTGTCTTCTCCGCTTCCTGGCTGGCTGATTTTCAGCAGGTTGCCATCTGAACCACTATTACGTTATGTCCACCACAATAATAATGCTTCCTTTGCTAACCTCACGGTTATTACAATTATAATGAATACGGAAGCCACACCAACAGTGAAGCAATGTCTAAATGTATAATTAATTGTGGGTTTGTTCATTAGAGAAAACACATGATCAGATATTCTCAGAATCCACTCAGAGAGAAAACAGAGTCACACCAGGAGCAGCCAATGGGCCTCTCCCATCACATATCATAGATATCTTAGGGCAGCCACAGCCAAAGGAGAACCTCCTGCTGTATGTGGTTCAATATATTTAGGATAACAGATCCTAATAGGCATTCCTAGGGTCTCTCAGAACTTGGATTTAGAGGGGCTGGGAAGGTGGCTCAGTGGTAGAGTGCTTGCCTTGCATGCATGAGGCCCTGGGTTCTATTCCTCAGCACCACATAAGCAGAAAAAAGCCAGAAGTGGCGCTGTGGCTCAAGTGGTAGAGTGCTAGCCTTGAGACCCTACGACTGGACCCCCCCCCCCAAAAAAAAGAACTTAGATTTAGAGACCACCTTTCTCCCTTCCATGTTTCCTGTAGAATATTGAGAGTGAAAGATCGAGCATTGGACAGAACTGGGTTGAAACCTTGGCTTGTCTGCGTACAACCTATGACAAATGGACCTGATTGTCCTGAGCTCTTCCCTTCATCCACAAAATGAACATGGCACCTACTTTGTAGGGGTGTGGAAAGCCAATAGAATACCAACGGCCTTGCCACAGAGCTCACTTAGTCACCATCAGTGAAGGCCTAAGAGAGGCCCTCCTTCTTTATCTTGGTACCATTAGTGCCTGGCACAGTGTCTGCAAGGCAGGGAGGATTCTATCACTACCTGTCAAATGGATGGAGGAATGAATGAGTGAATACACCCAGTGGTCAGGGTCATGAACTAAAGAAAATATACATGATGTTGTAAGAGTATCTTGGGTCCTAACTCAAGTTTGTAAGCTTTATCTCTGCCAAATCTCTGCCTTCTATATCTCCCAGACTTCTTCCCACTCTTGTTCCTCTTAACTTCCAGAATGTTCCCATTCACCCCACCCCTCCCAGATTTCCTCTCCTCAGCAGTGGGTCTTCTCAGCTAGTGGCTGGGAGGTTTGCCCACAATACTTTGCTTTGTCTCCCCTGCTTTTTTTTTTTTTTTTTTTTTTTTGTGCTCCCTTCTCAGAGCTATGCCTCCTGCGGGAAGAGTAAATATAGAAAAATGACAACATGTACATTAATGCTCGTTAGAATGTCATCATTATATTCCACAAAGTGTCTGCTGAGGGGGTCCCTAAAGGACACTTAGAAACGAAGCAGCTGCTCCAGATTTGTTCCAGCTCACATCTCGAAGAAATGACATTGAGATAAATGCAGACGTTCAGGCTGGAAGAAGGGGAGAGCAGAGCTTCTGCGGACAAGGAGGAGATGATGGAGAGAGAACTCAGCACACGGAACAAGCAATGGTGAACAGACCATAAGAACATACACGTGGAAGGAGCAAGCTCCGTAGCTAGGCTGCTGGCTCAGGCCAAGGGGCTCTGTGTTTATTTAGAGAGATGGGCAGGTAAGAGGCCCATCTTAGCAAGACCAGCCTCTGAAAGAATGGCTTGCCTTTCCATCAAAAGCAAGGAAGAAGCTGGGCTATGGGATGGGAAATGCTTTATTCTACTTACTTTATTGTTACTAGTGGGAACTGGGGAGGTATTGTTACAGGAAGAGGATGCCATATGATATCAGAGTTCTGTATCTATCTAAAGATTATGGAAAATAATACCAATGAATATCCCTCTCAACTCTGCAGAATGCCTCCCTCCCACCACTCCCACTGCGATTTCCCTATACATACTTTGGACAACAGAGAGGAAAGAAACTGATGCAGAACCTAGAGCAAGGGCCATAGTATCCTTTATCCCACCATCCGACAAAGCAGGTGACATTTGTGAGACTTCTCAGAAAATGTTCCTTAATTTCACTTTGATTTTTTAATAAAATGCAACTTTGAGTTACTCCATCATACCATCAATGTAGCCACAATGGCTTGTTACGCACTTTATAATTACACAGTGATTTCCCACCCATCATTATCTTGGATTTTCTGTACTCACTTACAAAATGATCAGGGCAGGTATTAGAATTCCCATTTTACAGATGAAGAAATAGAGGGGCAGATTTTTCAATTATATATACCCCCCACACTTATCATTAGTACCTGGGGTACTAATGTACTGAAGAGTTATCAAGAACTTATAGCAGGTGACAGGAGGGTGTTCAGAAGCAGGAGAAGGTGGGTCTGGATATCAGGAGGGCAGAGTTTTGCTTTCTTACAGCAAAAGTCTTTTTGTGTTGAAACTGAACTTCCATAGAGAAATGAGAGAAGTGGAAGTGTAAACAGCAAACACGTAGTAGGGAAACACACAGTATGTCCAAAGGATAAGTAAGCCTGCTTGGAAAGTTAGAAAATGGAATTGAGGCAGTTGTTGAGGTAATTAGCAGTTAGTAAGCTTTTGTAAAATGGAGAACTCTCTCTTACCTTATGCATTAATTCTGTCCTAATGGTAAAGTTAAAATATGGATATAAAGAAAGTGCTTACTTTTTGTTTTGAGGGGGGGGGGGTCCGGTTGTGGGGCCTGAACTCTGGGCCTGGGCGCTGTCCCTCAGCTCTTCAGCTCAAGGCTAGCATTCTACCACTTGAGCCACAGTGCCACTTCCAGCTTTTTTCCTTTTGCTTATGTGGTGATGAGGAATTGAACCCAGGGCCTCATGCATGTAAGGCAAGCGCTCTACCACTGAGCCACCTTCCCAGCCCCAAGAAAGTGCTTACTTTTGTCTTGAGACTTCAGGCTCCACCTACTGAGCCTCTGAACTGGCAAAAGATAGAGACAGTGACTGAAAGTGCTTGAAGGATGAGAGCCATTCCTTTCTTCCTTTTCCCAGGTAGGCGTGGCCCTGAGTGACAGAGAGACTCTTCCTCTCTACCTCATCCACATTTTCTACCTGGTTATTTTTTCCAATTAGGTGACATCAAGTTTATTTTACAGGGAAGAGTATAGTGATATACTTCCCCAGAAATGATTACACAAAGTAAGAGATAATGAGAGAAACTCTCACATTTCTGAGTCCTGTATTATCATAGCTCTGTGTGTGTGTGTGTGTGTGTGTGTGTGTGTGTGTGTGTGTGTGTGTGTGTGTGTGTGTGTGTGTGTAAGGAAATTGCAGTTTGAATTATTCTTTCTCTGAGAGCTTCCAAATGGATGCCCCCCCCCACAACTTGTGTTACTATCAGGAACTGTGTGTGAAGTTTCTCCAACCTCTTGTGGCCTACAGCTATTGCTTCTCATCACTTTTGTGCATTCAGCAAATATTTGTTTGTTGAACGCCAGCCATGTGCCTTGTCTGGAAACTAGGAATATAACAGTGAGAGAAATGAAACAAGTCTGGTCCAGTGGGAGAAACAGACAGTAAGTAATTAAACAAATAAGTGTTAATAGGCTATTAGGCAATCATAAGGACTCTTTTGTTCTCTCTTTTTGATAGTATTGGGGTTTGAACTCAGGGCCTAAGTACTTTACCACAAAGCTGCATCTCCAACCCTATTTTGTACTGGTTATTTTTTAGATAGAGTTTTGCTTTCTCCTCTGGCATAGGCCTAGATCACTCTACCTATTTTAGTTTCCTAGCTGTTGCTGGGATGACAGGCACATGCCACTGCATCCAGCTTCCTTTAATTGAAATGGACTTTTCTGCCTGAACTGAGGTCTGTTATCCTCCTATTCTCATCTCTTAAGTAGGACACAGGCTAGGATGACAGGCATTTCCAGTGCCTGGTCCATCCTAAGTTCTAGATACTGAAAATCAGGGTACAGAAGGAAGATGTACAGAATATTAGGCAGTGAGTTGTAAGAATGCCTCCAAGGAGCTTGTATTAGAGCTGACAAGAGACTAAGTAAAACGAAGAGGAGAAGGGGGGTGGAATGGAATCAAGAATCTAATGTATATCTTACCAAATTAAGAAGAGAGAGGGAAGGGGAGGGGAGGGGAGGGATGGGTAAGAATGTTGAAAGGGGTGACATTGATCAAGATACGTTGCATTTATAAACTGCTTTGTTAAACAGCAGCTCCTTTGCACAACTACTTAAAGATAACTTTTTAAAAGTAGTGGGGTAGGGCTGGGAAGGTGGCTCAGTGGTAGAGTGCTTGCCTTGCATGCATGAGGCCCTGGGTTCGATTCCTCAGCACCATATAAGCAGAAAAAGCTGGAAGTGGCGCTGTGGCTCAAGTGGTAGAGTGCTAGCCTTGAGCTGAAGAGCTGAGGGACAGCGCCCAGGCCCAGGGTTCAGGCCGCACAACCAAAACAAAAAAAAGTAGTGGGGAGGAGCCTTTAGCCTTCAGGCAATAATATGAGCTGTGTATAAACCTCATCTTTTACCCCTAAGCAATCTCTCTACTGCACACTACATACACTGCCTACCACACTGGCTTGTCCAGATTTCCTGGGTGAGTCACGGTAGACCAACATGAAGGAAAGGTTCCTAACTGGATCCCCTGAAAAATACAAATAACCTACTTATTCCAAAACCCAAATCCTGAACTTCTCAAGGTCATGTCAAGCATGTACTTGATGCCAGAAGCCTTGCTATTAAGGACTCTGTTCTTACCAGTCTGTTTCCTAAATACTCCAAGGCTAGTGATGGCTCCTTCCCAATTACAGAGAGAAAGACGGTCATCAGCTTCTATACCGTGTCTGCAGACAGAGGCTTAAAACACAAAATCCCAAAACCTAAAAGAGCTTACACTGGAATGACAGGCCATGGCAAGGAAACTACCATTCCGGGGAAGTTGGCCAACACACAGGCCAAATGGGCATTTGGTCCATAAGGGATAAAGAGATGGGAAGCTCAGTGGAGTTGTAGGATAAGCAGGAAAGGCCACCAAAAAGAGGGATGTCCAGGGGTTCCCTATGAATGAAGAGCAGTCCCTCAGCCACCTGCAGTGATGGGAAAGAGGCCGCCTGCCTGTGTCTGCATCCATCAATTCAGTAGCATGCCTCTGGGTGAGAAAGAGCCATTTACTCCTTATCATTATCCTTAATAATTTGGAATCAGGAGGTGATGGAAAACCAACCCAAAGCTCATTTCAGAGGGATGTGAACGGGGTGGGGGCAGGGGAGAGGGAGGAAAACACATCTGAAAACAAATCCATCTTCTCTGCACAGAGACAAAGGACTAGGGCTTGGTCCAGAGCTACAAAGACCGATCCTTTCAAGGCTGAGCTAGTTTTTCAAGACATTCAAGTCAAGTAGTGATAAAAATCCCACTATTCACTGTTATATTAATGGCTTCTCCACTATATGCAGATAGGTAAAAGCATCATATCTTTATTTGCATTTCTTTTTTCTATTGCCTCCAGCTCGCTGAATTTCTCCCTTATCTGCCAAGAAATGTCTACTTTTAAGGTATTCTTTCATTTCCTCATGCCATTGGCTGTCAAACGACTTAATAACTTGCCCATCATGGAAGTCAAATATGGTTTATTAAAAATGCATGTCTCACTCAATAAGATGCCCTTTGGCGGTCTTCAGACCTTGACGACTCTCTCTCTCAAAGCTTGGGGAACATAGAATGGTCTTGGCTGGCCAGCTGCACTGCCTTGCTGTCTATCACCCTGGCTGTCCAGGGTATGCTGGAGTGAGATGGAGAAGAGAGGCAGGAGCTGTTCAAGGAAGAGGTGGAATCAGGAAGTGGGGCCCAGTCCTGAGAACACCCCATGTTCCTGAGGACTTCCAAGCCATGTTGGCCAAGTGCCAGTCAAGAAATATGGTAATCAAGATAGACCTGGCACCCTGGTGAAGGAGAAGGGAGAGAGGGAGGGAGAGGGGCCTCCCAGGAGGAAATGGAATCCACGCGGCAGTGGGTGAACCAAGTCAGCAGCCTGGGATGATGGATCACGCCTGCAATGGCTCACGTAGCAAGGAGGCATCACTATTTACAGGGACTAATGAGGCGTCTGCAGTCACAATTTCAGAGTCTGAATGCTGTTGTGGCTGAGGAGGAAGCAAGGAGCTTGAGAGGAAAAAAATAAATAAATAAGACAGAACGGGAGGCCTCCTTTTCTATTAAATACCACAAAACCCACTTCATCAGAATAAGTCGAACCCTCTCCCAAATCTGTCTTACAACAGCCCCACAACAACCTCCCTGGGTCCTCTTACCTGGCTTCTCTTGATTCTCCTGGTTAAATCTCCTATGGATTCAGCTTAATCTTCCTTGGTTCTTCACTTGTTTCATTTATCCTTTCGTTTTTACCGATCACTGTGGAAATTGGTGATATACACCTCCGCCTGTTCATTGTGTCTTCTTCTTACAGCTGCTACTCAGTACCTCATACCTTCATCTCCCCTCTTAGATTCCTGTGAGCCCCCAAATATTCTACCTCCATGCTTTTTTTTCCCATTGCTTCCCTATAGATGATTGTTTCTGGTTTTCTGTTCACTTATTAAGTCTTATGCCACATCAGACTCAATCTGTTCAGAAACACTGAGGCCCTCGGGGATGCATGGAGAATTCTAGTGTTTTCTGCAATCCAGGTGTAGATAGCGTACCTTGAATAGACAGTTATGCTACGGGAAAACCAGGAAAAAGGAAAAGGTCGGTCCTGGCAGGAAAGTATTCTTACTGCACCAGAGGAAGGGCTGGATATCTCCAGAAGAAAGAGAAAACTTAGCTGCTGGGGTGGATATGGGAAAGATCTTGGCAGTGTGAAAGCTAAGAGAGGTTAAATAAACAGTGTGGGGGGGAGGGAAGGGAGGAAACCAAGGGAGGAAGTTAAATAGCACAAAGAATGAGAAAGGTGGTCCAAAGAAAGACATGAAGGAGGAAGAAATCAAAAGGAAGCTAAGAGCCAGAAAAAGGAGACAACGGTTTGGAGGCCCAAGGAAGAAACAAATGGAGGTGGACAAAGAGTGTGAGGCGCTCGAGTCTCTGGCTGGGACACAAGGGCAGAGGAAGGGCGCCCTGCCTGCCCAGAGAGGGCAGCGGAATCTCTGTTGGGAATTGCCTATGTCAGGCCTCTGGAAGAGCAAGGCACCAAGTTCCTTTGCCTTGAACTTGTCACCTGGAGAAAGGACGGGTAGCCAGGCTCTGCCATGGCATGGGTTTGCTAGGCCATCTTCATCTCCTGACAGAAACCTCAGGAAGCCAAGGATGCAGTGAAAGGAGAATGAGGAAAAGAGTAAGAGGGGTAGAGGCTCACTCTCAGAAACCTTGAGAGAAAGATGACAAGGAGAGAGGCAGAGACGGAAGCCAAGATAGACCAGAAAGGAACCCAGAGAGATGGCTGAGACTCTGATAAGGAAGGGAAATGGGACAAGAATGATTAGGAGATTGGGAGAGAAATTGAGAGATGTAGGAAGATTGAGAGGACCGTCAGAGAAAAGGAGGTCGAGGGGGAGAGAGGAGGAAGAGAGAGAGAAAGAGAAGATATACAGCTTAGAGTCAAAGCAGCAGAAAATGGAATAGATCTTCATTCTGAGTCTTTGCCAACATCTGAACTTGCGATTCTGCTATCAATTTTTCATCCGTCACTAAGACAAGCTGAGAGCTAAGTTTTGGGTTTTTGTTGATTATAGAATGTTCCATTCGGATCTATACCAAGGGTAACTTCTCTGGATTCCTGAATGTGCCAAATGCAGTGAAGGAGCAAGGAAGGGGAGGTGGCGGCACGAGGGAGATGTAGACTCTACCATTAAGGATGAGAAATAGAGTCATTTAGGAGCAGCGCTGCAGGGCTGGAGATACTCTTCTTCATGTATTACTATCACTCCTTGGGTCAGAGGCTCAGTGCCATATAAGGACGTCTGTGGCTGCGGGGGGGTTTTAGGGACAGCCTGGCAGCCTGCAAAGTCTTTGTATTACCTCCCCATTCTATCAAATGCCTGGTGAGATCCACCTAGACCTCGTATAGGTGATTCCTGCCCATTCAGACAAATCGACAATTTCAGATGCCCCGAGAGAAACGAGGGTTGAGCGGGGTAAGAGGAGAAGGGGCCAGGACTCCTGGGTCTCTAATCACCGCCCTCCACCTAAACCCCCACCACTGCCGAATGCTTTTCAATTTGCAGGGTCTGCTGTTGAACCCACTGCGGGGGGGGGGCGGGGAGGAGGGTGGCAGCACTCAGAAAAGAGGGACAGAGTAAGGACAAGGAGGAGATGGCGGCATGCTCCACTGCACCTCTCTCCAGAATGCAATCTGACACGCGACATCGGGAGATGGCAGCGAAAGTTCAAGGGAAAAACACATAGTTATTTATGGCTTCGGCATCTGTTGTCAGATCAGAAACGGAGACCTAATCTAAGGCAAATCCAGCAGCCAGTACCAGAGCAGATGGGGAGGTGTGTACAATGCTCAGTCCTGTTCAACTCTCAATTTATTATTATTCCTCATCTCCAGATTCTCATCTCCAAACCAGACATTTGTCCTGGCCATGCTGCCAGCAGCCCTGGCTGGGTGAATAGGGAGCCAGGAGAGTCCTTCTACTGCATAAGTGGTGGTTTCCATCCCGTGGCTGGAAGCCTTCCTGTGGGAAGAGGTTGTGGCAAAACCCCCAGAAAGGGGACAGGAAAATTCCATTCCAAGTAAAGCACCAGCTGAACAAGAGTGGGATCATCCTGAAGTTGAGATGGAAACCTCCAACCCCCTGCTTTACCCACCCAGAGATCTTGGGCATGTCCGGCGTTCCTACTGCCCAATGCTTGAGATCGTTCTAGTTGGGCATTCTCAAACTCCCACAGAAACACCTGCTCAGCCCAGGGAGGAAGAAAAGTAGACGAAATCTGGAATCGATAGATCTAAGTTCAAGTCCTAATTGACTAAATACCAACCTAAGGCACAATGACGCCTTTCCATACTGGCTCTTGGTAATCACAAGAGGGGGTTAGGTGAGTATCAGGCTTTTGCTGAAAATTTCTGAGAAGAAAACCTAAGAAGTATCAAAGACGGCAACATGAAATTAGTCTAAGGGATTGCAGATGCAGCCCCAGATCTGTGGGTGGCGCTCAGTCTCCCTTGGTGTAGCCCAACTCAACCCTAAACCTTTTCTATTTTGCCCTGAGACCCACTCACCTAAATCTCACAAGAGCCCCATCCCACCCACATGAACACATTCCAAAGTACAAGATTGTTTGTTCAAAATGGGCAGAGAGAGGAAAATTAAGAGATGGTGGGACCGCTGGAGGAAACAGAGACTGGCCCAGACAGTGTTTGGTGGCTTGGGCTGATTGCATTGCTGTAGAGGGATTTTAAAAGATGGTGCTTTAAACCCAGGAGACACTTTATTTTTCTCATTTGAGATGCATCTTCCCACTTGAAAATATGCAGCAGCGAGCTCTATATATGTTCCATTAAAAAGCAGATGAAATCCCGCCCCCTACCATTTACACTTAGGTCAGAGTGAGTCAGAGGCTCATAGCCAAGGTCAAGGGACTTAGTCACCCCTCCTCCCCACAGAGAACAGGACAAATAGTCTTTGTCCTAGATCTGGCTCCAAGTGCATTCATTCCCTGGGAGCCTCTGGGCCCAGGAGGGCTACACACATCATCAAAACAGAGTAGTCTGATGTGGTAATCATAGTAAATAGAGACCTGGAGTGAAGCTGCAGGTAGACAGATGTTTTGATTGACGAGACACAGGTGTCTGTCGCCGGTGCCCGAGAGGGGCTGAATGATGGGAGCATCACATTGTAGCGGTTTCCCAGGGGCTGTCAGCTGGGCTGCGGCACCTCACCTGGGCTTTCTGCATTCCTCTCACTACCCAGGCAGTCGGGAAGGCCTGGAGGCTGCCTGAGCAGTCCTGGATAATTAGCATGTGCAAGTGCCCATGCTTGACCTTGCTTTTTCTCCCTGGGCTTGATTCTATCCCCAGAGTATCCAGCTGGAAGGGAGGGAAAGTCAGGATCAGAGCCCCCCAACAAGGCCTGATGGGGAAAGCATGAGGATTGCTGGTGTGGAGATCGGAGGAGGTCTGTCACCACAGTCCAGCCAGGACCCCCTGACAAAGAAGCCAGCTCTTGTACCCCTAGGAAGAGAGCAGAGCAGCCTCATCTGACAAGATGATGAGGTAGCCCTGTCCTCCAGGCCTGGCAGGCTCTCTGTGCTGCCTGAATCTCAGCAGTTGATTTTTGTCTATGTTGGCACCTGTTTGCAAGCTTGCACCAACTAATGTCTGTCAATGGACTAATTATCATCAAGGATAAGAAATTAAGAAATTATGAATGTGTAGACACTTCTGTTCTCATCCTAATGGTTTGTATATTTAATGGTTTGTTTATTATTTAATGGTTTGTTTATTTTATCGATGGCATCTGTCCTCGTTGGAATGTTACAAATTGTAACATTGGACTCATACTTGCCCTTATTTGAGGTTGGCATACCTCTGCTAACTTTTGATTTTCTGACTGCTGGGAGTTGCAATCATTGCTTAAATAGATGGACACAGAGAGAGAGATGGACAAATAGAACTAAGCTATCATGGCAGAAGCTTGAGAAAACATGCTTGTTGTAAAAACAAATACTGTGCCTCCTGGGAAAAGGTTAAAAGGGACATGATAGATGTAAGGTTAGGATTACATTATACTTACTTAAACCTTTTTATTTTTTTTGTCAGAACTGGAACTGGAACTTAGAGCCTGGAGCACTCCATTTTTCACTTAAAGCCAGCAATCTGCCACTTGAGCCATAGCACCACTTCCTGCTTTGGGGTGGTTAATTGGAGATAAGAGTCTTTTGGATTTATCTGATGAGGCTGGCTTTGAACCTTGGTCTGCAGATCTCAGCTAGGATTATAGGTGTGAGCCACCAGTACCCAGCTTTAGGATTATGTTTTAAAACCTCTTCTAAAAATTATACAAGATAACACAAATGCATAAAAGCATAAAATAAATACATATCTTATCTAAACATGTAAATAGAACTTCAGGTGAATCACTCTGCAGGTGTGTGTGTACATATATATGTATATATATACATGGGTACACATACATATCCCCTTGCCCACCCCTATGTCTTACCTACCACACCTTGCCATATGCATATACAGATGCTGCATGGGAGATATGCCTTTGGAGAAACCTCTGTGATCTATTGTAAGAGTCTGAGAGGCTAATTAGTAATACACGTTACTTTGGAAAATACTGAATTTTTGCCAGTAGGGGGCTAACGTCATGACAGAAGTCATGAAATATTTGAAGGCTTACTTATGTAAACAGATACACATGTATAGACCCCACTCTAGTCTCCTGAGTGTCATAGCTCATGTTCTCTAGCTACAGGGTCTCCCTTCTGTTCCCACACCTGGCTTGCTGCAGAATCCTCAGCCACTGAGGGCCTAGTTGGTACCCATTGGCTATAAGGATATTGGCAGTGGTAGAAAATAAGCTTAATTTCAGGTTAGCCCTGGTGATGCTTTGTAGAGTAGGACCAGGGATGAGAAGCAGCAGTGACTTCTTGGCTGGGATTTCATCTGAAACTACCAGACACGGAGGACTGCAGATATCAGCCCAAGGGTGTGGGCTACAGGGGAGCCAAACTTTGAGCTGCCCAGGCTCTGGAGTACAGAACCCAGAGGCAGGCATCGTGGCCTCTGCTAATGCCTGGACAGCGGAGGAGATCTAATCCTAATCCCCAAACACAGACCTTCCCCAGGTCTGTTTGTCTTCCCCTAATCCTCTAATATTTAAAGCAATTTCAATCCTGTTTGAAGAGACTTCCCAGCAGTTTGAGTCTAGGGCCTCTGGAGGGAGAATCAAAAGGGGGAGGGAGGAAGAGAGAGGTAGAAGGAAACAGGTCAGGGAAACAGGAAGGACCGAGACTGAGAGGGAGCCCTAGAGAGGAGGGAAGGATTGGAAAGAAGACAGGCTGCAGGCATTAGCTGAATTCTAGTTTCCTGAAGCTCACTCCCAAAGATGGCTTCTGTGAGAGAAAGAAGAAGGGAGAAGGAAGAAGAGAGGGGAGAGTTAGGCTAAGATCTGGCCCTGGGAATGAAGTGAGTTCATTCATTCAGGCATGAAGTCAATATATTTCATACTGAGCACCTACTGCCAGGTTGAAAGTACCCTGACCTCACACAGATAATTACCAGAATCGTAATTCTAGAAGAGGCAGGCAGGGTACAGTAGGGTACAACTGGATCTTTTACAGACTAGTCAAACAGGACAGCAGGTCAAACATGTCCATAAGAGCTGAAACTTGACCAATTCATTAGCTGACTGTTTCATCACTATCTGGCTCATGATGTTTGACCTCCTTGAAGAAAACACTCCAATGGTTTCTGATTCTTCCAAACTGGTGTCCTTTCATGCCCAGATCTAGGCAAAATTAGAAAGCAGTTCCATGGATTGTACCAGGTTCACAATCAGCATATACCACCTTGAAGTGGCCATCCAAATAGAGATATAAAAGGCAGTGACGGGGCAGCACCTCATAAGTTTGGGATGATTTCCTGTTAGATAAAGTACATATACCCAACCAACAGATCACACCCAACCAATAGCTCAAACACACAGGCTCAGAGGCTGAGGTTCGAGAGCTACTGCAGACTCTCCCGCTATTAACCCTTTGTGACTCACCTGAAGTATTTATGCTTTGAGTCTCTCCAAGCACAGGCTCTGCACCTGTAGCCTCCAGCCATCATCTGGAGGGACAGGGATTTAAATGTCTGGGGGATGAAGACCTAGGTCACCTTGAAAAGCAAACAACCCAACCCAGCAGACATTGTAACTGAGTATGCGGAATCATAGTATTCAAGAAAGGTGACGAATCTCAGTGATTGGCTCCAGAGTAGTTGCTCTAGTGGGGAATAGCTAACATGCTGTGCTAATTGCTCTGCACCCTCTTTTCTAGATTGCGGCTGGCCGCCATCTTAGCAATCTACTGGAGAAAAGAGAGGAGAAAGCTGGACAATGCACCCAATTCTCTGGTGCCTCCAAGTCATGAATTGGTTTTCCCCAGAGCTGCACACAAGAAGCAGCTGTGGAGTTGGACCTGGATTTCTTCCTCATCGAGAAGGGTCTCAGACACCTGCATGAGTCTTCTCCTTTCTTCCCAGAAGTCTTGTTACTGTGGATGAAAAAGGAGCTCACTCCTCAAACCTGCATGAACAGCTCAGAGTACGGATGGATAAATTCACGCCCCATGAGAAAAACGCTTCACCATTGCAGACATGAAAGAGGTAGGCAAATTCCTTTCTTGGCCAATCCTCAGGTTAAAAAATTCTGAGAGCCACTCACTTGTCTCCTCCATAACATTCAATCAAACTACTGTTTGACTTTTACTCCTGCCTTCAATTTTCTCAGTTCCCCTATTCCTGCTTCATGGAATTACCTCCTAAATGAACTCCCTGTACATGTGAGTCTGCTTTCTCAGTGGAGACTCAAGCGAAACAATCACTCCAAATTATATTATAGTCTCCAAGACCTCCAAATTCTGACTTCCTCCTCTCTCTTCTTTCCCACTCATCAGAAGTAGCACTTGGGCCGTTTTATGTTCTTTGATGGGCACGAGAAGCGGGGGGGGGGGGGGGGGGGGCTTTCTTCAGTTTATCTGCCTGTTTCCCAGGCCATCAGCAACCACAAACCCTAAGCTCTTCTCCCCATTTCTTTTTTTCAAAGATATACTTGAAGGTTGAATAATATAGAGGAAGAAGGTGGCATGTGTGGTCATGAAGGCATGGTGTTAGTTTCTCTCCTGCAAAGTGATGGTCAAACAAACAACAACAACAAAAAGCTCCACCCATTTCAATCTCTGATATTTCATTCCATACATTTTCCTTCAGTAATATCCTTCCTATCTTTAGTTTGAACCACGCCTTCCCAAGTTTCCACCTTTTTCATGTTAATGTCTCTGGTAACCTCTAAACCTTACCTCCTGCTCTTTCTTCATCATTTTTATTTCCACAGAATTACCAGGTACTATGCTTTATATAAAGCTATTTTTCCTTTCATCTCCTCTTTCCTTCCTTTGTTGGTGGGCCTGAAGTTCAAACTCAAGGACACTCTCTTGCTAAGAAGGTGCTCTACCACAAACTATACTGCTAGTCCTTTTAATTATTTAGTTTTTTTTTCTCCCAGGTCACCCTGGATCATGATCCTCTTATTTATCACCCCATGGGCCCATGATGACAGACACATTCACTCAACTCTTAATTGAGATGAGGTCTGTTGTCCGAGTTGGCCTTGAACCATATTCCCCCCTGATCTTCATCTTTTGAGTAGCTGGGGGTCTCAGGCATGCGCACCCTCCCCATGAATTGGGGTGTTCTTGTAATGTTGGTAAGTACATCAATTGATATAGAAAATGGCTTTCTACTCATGCACATCTTCTCTATGCTGCCTGCCTATGATCAACGGCCTATTCACGAATTCATAATTCAGTACCTCAAACTCAACATGCCCCTGAATACAGTTCTCATTCTCCCTTGTGGCCCACCCCCAAACTTGCCACTCCTATATTCTAGATCTGGGTGGACGATAGGTGAACCCAGACACCAGGTCCAGAAACCTGGGAATTATTCACATCTCCTCCCTTCTACTCTTTTCCCTCAACACTGTAGTTCATCCACCTCCTCGTCACATCTCCCAAATCTATCTGCTCCTCTGTCCAAGTTGCCAGGGCCTCCAGTTGGACAGATTTCTTTATAATATTCCTTAGCAGCTTCACCCCCCCCAGCTTCCTAGCTCAAACCTCCATGCCCCATACCCTGGATGCCTCCCCTGCCTTTATGTATCTTGCTTACATGTTCCAAGTCCACCGATGGCCATTCATGAAACAACATGAACCGGGATCTGAATAGCACCCCTTTGGGGTGCTCCCTGACATTCTACCCTCTGTGAGATATACCAGGCACACTCAAGACTCTGAGTGCTGGGGTGCTGTGGCTTGGTGCTTCCTCTAGGAGAGAAGTCTGCTTCACAGAGTGGCACAGCGGGTGGAGGGAGATTGAGTGTCGCATGGGTTACCATGAAGTGATCCTAACTGTGCGGTCACATGTAGTGTCCCACACCTCCTGGGCCAGTCCTGCCTGGCACACAAGCCGTGCCCCCAGCCCTGTGTGCCCTCTGCTGACCCTGATACACAGCCTCGGGAGGTGTCTGTGGGACCACAGTCTTCAGTGCTTTTCAGGTCCCTGTGTGGGCCTTCTCTAGAACTCTCTGATTCCATTCCTTTGACTAGTATGGAATTCCTTTTGATTTTTCCAAGTTCAGCCTGTCTCCTCTTGGTGCTCTCCGCCCACCTCCTGCCCCCAGCCCCAGGGTGGTACAGCAACTTCTCCACATTCTCCCCAGAACCGAGTGCATCCATCTATTTATCAGCTCCCATCATGCCTCCCTCATTAGATTGTAAGCACCTTGAGAATAGCGATAAAGACTTAGGGAACCGTGCCGTACGCAAATATTTAATAACGTTGGTTGAATTAATGAGGAAATACCTCATCAGGTTGCTTTGAAAATTAAAGGAGATAACGATGTCAGCTGTCAGTGGCAGCTGAGGTTACTCTGCCCTCTGACTTTGAAGACAAAAGGACTTGAGCTTTCTACAGTTTACCCATGAATGGTACATGCCTTCCGTTTCCACGACTCCTTCTTAACCCAAGTTCCTGTTGCTACTCCATCTCATTCTTGGTTCTTTTCTTTCCAGGAACTTGGGCTCTCTCTCTAGCTTTTCTCCCAACAAAGCATCCAAGAGTTATATGTGTAGTACACAATTAATGGGCTTTAGGCAAAGAGTATTTATATCCCGATACTAACAATCTAAGACAGAATATTAGGATCTGTATTCTTAAAAATCCATCACCTTCTTCCTATTTGAAGGATGCCAGCTTCCCATCCTGTCATTCTCCTCCTCCTCCTCTTCTTCCTCCTCCTCCTCCTCCCTCTCCTCCTCTCCTTCCTCCTCCCCCTCCTCCTCCTCTTCCTCCTCCTCTCTCAAATCATCCACTCTCCTTCAAATGCAAATTCCTATTTATTTCTCTTTAAAAAGAATTCTGGAATACTTTAATCAGAGTAATGCATGAATATTACTTTTTAAAAATCAAATAGTTCAGATACTCTCATAATTAAATCAATAGTCTCCTCTTCTACTCCTCTTCATCTCTAATTCCACTCCCCAGAGAAAAACACTTCAAGCCATTTCTGTTTTGAGGGCTTCTGGTGGTTTTTCCTCCCTACAATATATTTATAGCTCTATTTCTTGATTTATTGACTACAGATATGATCAATTGATTACCTACTATCAAATATTTATATTCATACCATACCTAATGTCTTCCCTTTCCTCCTCTCAACATTTATACATAGTTTTCTACTTCGATTAATTACTCTCAGTGCCTATAAATACAGATGTCTTGTTTCATCTCTCTCAGGTTGCTTATCTTACCTTCCTAGTTTACAAAAATGAATATATGAGCCCATGTATTCACTCTTCTGCTTCTCATCCACTTTTCCACACATATTTCCCACATGCCTACTCCTTCCTATCCACTGAGTAGTGTGTCCTTAAGTTTTCTCTGCATTCTGTGCAGGACTCATCAATGCCTTCAGAGACCCACTTGGTAGTGTACATGAGCCAACTGAACCCAGAGTCACAGCAAGGAACATGCAGGGAACTCAGAACAATGCACCCAGCTTAAAATCATTTGAGTTGAAAAACATTATGCATCTTGAGGTTGGGGGTAGAGACCAGGTCAAGGGTAGAGGTAGCTGGATGAAGAGGGGATAGGGAGAATGCACTCACAATGGTCAATGTACACCCTATGCAACTGGGAAGATCAAGGGGATAGGTGGGTGGAGGGATAAGGAGGAGCGATGAAAGGGATGATACAGCTCAGGATGCATTCTACTCAGAAGCTGACATGTTGGGTCAGAACCTCCCTGTATAACTACTTAAAGATAATAAAAGTATAACTTTTTTGCATACACAAACCAGCCTCATTTGAAACTTGTTTCAGGTAACCAGTTGATCAGCACTTGTGTGAACTATTTGAAATATTAGATACCCCTGAACCAAGATGGTGGGCAGTGATAACCACCAAATGCTCTATCTCCTCTCCTACATTTCCCACCTGTCTTCCATTGGGTGAGGAGAGAATTATGACCAGCACTAGCCAGTGAGATATGAGATATTTCATGAGTCCTTTTCAGGTTGAGAACGTGGAACACCCCCCCCCCAGATTTATTTACTGATCTATCTCTTTCTTGCTGCTGTAGCAGGTGATGCTAACTCTCTGAACCCCCCAAAGATAGTTTAACTCAGAGGAGGTAGACTTCTATCAGCTGAGTTCCTATATGACTTGGGAAACACAGACCCATGCTGACTTACTGATACCGTGTATGGTGACTGAGAAATGGACGCTCATGCATTCATTCTTGGAGGGCTAAGGTGTCATCTCAATATAACCTGGTCCATTGTCACCTGTAATATTTAAATTAATATTCCTATAGAAATATCATTCTCCACATAGCCAGGAAGTGTGTTAGAATTATATGGTTTTCTCAGTGGGCACAACACTATAATACCTTTATCACTTGAAAATTAATGCTCCCGTGATTTAAGCTGAATGAATTATTTTTTTCCTATACTCAAGTACGATACTTCAGAAATGACAAACTTTATTGGTTCTAATATGAACCTTTAACCAGCATTGTCATGTCACTTTTGCTCTTTTCTGATAATTTCTTCTTTCCTTTTTGAGAAAACAATAATGTACCTTCTGTGTATCTTTAAACCATAAGGTCTCTAGTTATTTATTACAGGGTGTTCCTGTTTGTCCTGTAAATAAAGAAGAAAATAGAGGAATAGAGGGAGGCAGTGGGGTTAAAATAAACCATTTTCTTATCAAGCTGCTTCTACTCAGATAGGAATTGGCCATCAAGAGAGGGAGGAACTAATGCTGGTGGAGAAAATGGCGTGGGGTGTTGGTTAGATAGGAGGAAACCTGAAAGACTGGACTATCATGGATGTTTTACCTGGAGGTAGGAATACACACAGCTCAGTGACGTAGATGACCAGAAGAGAGCAGGGGTCCACACAGACTCAGGCACTCAGCTAGATATGGTGGCAGGTGGAAGGGTTCTGGACTCTCTTCCATTGCTTCTATTGGACAGATGAGAGGGGAAAGGGAGGAGTTTGTGGGCGATTGAGAGTGAGTGAGGGCGAGGACAGACATGGAAATATATGGGTGCCTTAGACACTTACCTAGATGGTCCTTAGGGGCTGAGGTTGGTCAGTGTGGTGACATGCTTTCTCTTGCTCAATGCTTGCTGTTCTAAAGTTCTAGGATGGATCACTTGTACTCTGCGTTAGAGACTTGGTAGGATTTTTTTTAGCTTAGGGACTTACATGATTTGCTTTAGCTTTGAAAAATATTCTTTGATAACTTCTTTAGTGATTCGCCCTCCCTCCCCATCCCTCTCTCCCTCCCTCCCTCCCTCCCTCCTTTTCTTTCTCTCACTCCCAGGCACCTCATTTCTCTTTTTCTCCTCTATACTGGGAAGTCTCTTTGACCTCATCTTTTTCACCCTTCTATTGAATTTTTTTTATTTTGATGATCGTATCTTTTTAATTTCCACAGGAATTTCTTTGTTCTCTGGTTATTTCTATTTTTATAGACTTTTATCTTTTTTTTTATTTGTTCACATTGGCCTTCAAATTTCACTCTGATGATTTTCCCAGTGGCAACTTGTGTTTGGACAATTAAACATAAGAACTCAGAAGTAGCTGGGTTTTATTGTATGGAAGTCTTTTTCTGTAGCAGGCTTCTTTGAGAGAGAGAAGGATGTCACAACCCAGATTTTCGAGGGCAGACTTGCTTTAAAATGCAGAACTGAAAGGCATCTGTAAGGTTGGGACCAGAATGAGGAGATTGTGGGGGCTTGGGGGCGGTGGGAAGGTCAGGCCAGGAGACCTCAGCCTCCATTTTTGTAGAATCTGAGGCCTTGCCGAGGGCTGACTGTGGTAACTGCTGCTTGACATCTTTCCTCTTCCTGCTCTGCCCTCCTCACACCTGTTGTCTGATCCCAGAGCTGCTCTGAGCTCTCCCAGGAAGGCTGACTGGTGCAGCTCCTCTGCAGATGCCATGTGGATGTGTTCTGGAGGTGGTCTTCCTCCTTAATCCATTTCATTCATCAGTCCCCTCTCCTCCAGCTTTCCTCTTCCAGGGGTTGGTTGAAATCTCTCATTAGCCAAGGATTCTTACCTCACCTCCACTCTCTTTATAATAGCTTGATCCCCCCTTTTCATATACCTCTGCCACTGTGTTAATGGGGGGGCACACCAGAGAGTTGGGAGATTCATTTGTGTGCCTTAGCCTACCATTTTGAACGAGGAACTCCTCAGTTCTTTTTTTTATTATTATTATTGTGAAAATACTGTACAGAGGGGTTACAATCACATGGGCAAGGTAATGAGGGCATTTCTTATCAAGTATTGTTGCCTCCTCCTTTGTTTCCCCTTCCCATCCCTTCCCATCTCCCCTCCCCCCCACCCCCGCCCCGTGCCACCTTAGTTAGAATGGCTATAATCAAGAACTCTAATAACAACAGATGCTGGAGGGGCTGTGGACAGAAGGGAACCCTACTGCATTGTTGATGGGAGTGTAAATTTGTTCAACCACTTTGGAAAGTAGTATGGAGTTTCCTCAAAAGACTCCACATAGAGCTCCCCTATGACCAGCAATCCCACTTTTGGGCATTTACCCAAATGATTACAAACAAGACCATTCTAAAGCTACCAGCACAACAATGTTTATTGCAGCATTATTTACCATAGCTAAGATATGGAACCAACCCAGATGCCCCTCAGTAGATGAATGGATCAAGAAAATGTGGTATATATACACAATGGAATTCTATGCCTCCATCAGAAAGAATGACATTGCCCCATTTGTTAGGAAATGGAAAGACTTGGAAAACATTATATTAAGTGAAGTAAGCCAGGCCCTAAAAAATATAGGTCCCATGGTTTCCCTTGTTTGCAATAATTAGTATATATCTGAGACAAGCAGAGTCAGATAAGATGATGTTAGGTGAAATGAATCCCAAGATAAGGACTCAAATGTTTTTTTCTTTCTTGCTATTGTTTCTAACATATTTATAAGATATTTCTTTGTTGCTTTGTATGTCCCTCTCCCATGGTATAACCCCTGTTTTCACTGTATTTGATGTTGACATAATTTGTGGAGGGGAAGGGAAAAAAAACCAATTGTTTAAATAGGGATCCAGGTGGGCTCATTGCAACAATGAGATGTACAAGACGTTATGTCCTCAGTTCTTATAAAGAACACTCTGGCATTCTCTTGGTTTCAATGACTCTTTCCCAACAAAAGCCCTCAAAACCCAGCCCTCCCTACACAGGGATAAGTCAAAAGAATAGTTTTCTGAAGAAAGATGATCCCCTCCTTCGGAGGGATGCTGGTGTGATATATTTAAGTAATATTTAAACTATGTCAGAGGGTGCATCATCCCCAGCATTTCAATAGCACGTCTTCCTTCTCCCTACCCTCTCTCTCCAATCTTCCCAGGCAACCAGCACCCAGTCATCACCAATATATTTCCAAGGTCATCTGAATATGTTTGTGGAGTTTACTTTTGAATAGGCTTGTGTGTGTCTCTATATACATTTCCCCATGTTTGTCTGTAGCCTACAATGAGGTTCAGACATGCGGAAGGACTCAGTATCATATAAGCAAATGAGTGAAACAAGGATTAGAACTACATTTTTCCAATACCCACCCTACTGCATTTCCCACTGGCAGCCTTCAGAATATGCACAGATGGCTAATGCCAGCCTCTTCCTTTCCTAGCTGCTCCTCCTCTGGAGGTCTGGAAGGAAAATCACCTTGATTCCAAGGCTAACTCTAGAGTTCCACGGCCACCCCCAGCATTCCTTCAGACACCCCAGGTTTATAGTGGTTCAGATAATTCAGCTTAGGAATCTATGTTTAGGTTCCGGGAACGCTTCCTTCACAGAGTTCTAGGGTAATTGCGAATAGACTTGGGTTTCAAGGTCACCATTAGGTTAAATAGTATCTGCAGGCAAGTCCAGGAACTAAGTCATCAACCATCTTTGAAGGGAAAACGTGTTTCCAAATAAAACACAATCAAATCATGAATGAACACATCTCATTCATAGGTCTGCTTTAATCCTGGGAGTGAGACTTAAGGCAGAAGGAGAAATTGGTTTGATTTCCATATAATACCTTTCAATATGCTCTCCTAGTTTACATCCTCTGCCCTAAAGTTGCTAGTTCAGATTTTTGAAGGGGAATTTAAAAAAAAAAGAAAGAAAAGGGAGAAGGAGCAGGAGGAAGAAGAAGTAAAAAAATGAAAGCAAAAGGGAAGGAAGGAAAGAAGGGAGAGCGGGAGGGAAGAAGGAAACAAGAAAGAAGGAAGGAAGGGAAGACAAGAGAAGGAAAAGAAAGCATCAGAAGAGAATCCACTGAATCATGATAGCTACTTTAAAAAAAAGGCATCTAAATGATGCCTAAAAGTCGGGATGCCTCTAGCATCATCAGGCCCAGCCTGGCCTTCCCTGACACAGGGACTCCAATGGACGACCACTCACGGCCACTGCAATTCCACAAAGCATGGTGTCATTGCCAGGAAATCTCTTTGGATTAGAAAACAAATCTTCCTGAGAAAGGAAGGATTCTAGTCAGCAGGATTAGAGAAAGGGGAAGGGAGGTAGCATAGTTGAACACCTCTGCCTGATCCTTTACCCTAGATTAGAAAACCTGATCTTCCTCCACCCTTCAGGAGCACTATGCTCTGCATCCTCAGTGCAACAGGCCGCTTTTCCGTGGTCTCCATCTCTGCTGCCGGGAGCAGAGATGGAGGAACAAATAGGCTCTCCCACCCTCCCCAGCGTTCCCCACCCCCAGTCTAATTAAACGTCTCTGGAAGCTGCTGTGAACTCTTCACGATCAGAACTGTAGCAAAGGGCAAGCAACCCCCGTTGGGTAGCGGAGGAGGAAAATCAAAGGATTTTTTTTTTCAAGAGACCAACAAAACAGAAGGTGCTGCTTGTGTTACCTTTGATTTGGGAAAACATTTTTTTTCCATTTTGTTTTAAGAAAATAACTGCAGAATGAAGGCAGAGGAAGGCACTCGCCGGCAGGGAGAGGACGAGGTCAGTGGAGGAACAAGAATGAGAATATAAAAGGCAAGTGGGATGCTGGATGTGAGAGAGAGAGGAAGATGGGTGGGTGGGGAATTTCTCCTCGTGTCATCTCTCAAGCCTGTGACAATGTCTGAGAATGATTCCCTGGGCCATAGGCTCCAGACTGGAGCTAGGAAAGATGACGGATGCTGAAGGTGGACTATGTCTCCAGGGATGGGGGGCAGGGTCATGGACATTTATGCATGTCTGCACATTCATGCCTTCTGGGTGGGGGAGGGAATATCTAAGCGACCCAAGCATAAGCTACACCCTCTGGGACTCAGAACTTTGTGGGGTTCCAAGCCAAAAAAGAAGAGTTGAGGCATTGGAGGGAGCATGGAGCCAGACTCTTACAGAGCCCCAAGATCTGTACCTGGAACAACTGAGTCTTAGAAACACCCATTTTCCCCCCTGGAAATCCCCCATTTGACCTTTCTGGGAAGAGAGAGCACTGATCAACACAGCCATCCCTGCCAGTGCCAAGACTAAAGAAAGCAAATGACGGCCAGGTCTGCCAAAGATGTAACAGAGGACTGTTTCCATGGAGCCAGCGGTACTTGTGAGAGAGAGACAGCAAGCCCTGTCCTAGGCTCAAGGCTTAGCATAGAACTAACTCAGTGATGGAGAAGAGAGGGCCATGGGCTGGTGGAAGGGAAGAGGGAATGTGAATGAAGATGCAAGCAAGATTCACTGGGAATGACTAACAGCCCATCCTCAGCACAGGTTCAGAAGGCATCTCCACTTCCATTTGAGGGATTATGGAATTTAGATTCTAAAAGCATGTGTGTGTGTGTGTGTGTGTGTGTGTGTGTGTGTGTGTGTGTGTGTGTGTGTGTGTGTGTGTGTGTGTGTGTGTGTGTGTATTCCAAGACACATGAGATCAAATCAAGATCAGAGCTGAAATTCTGTCTTGAGTCTGAGACAGATTATCAGTGGTTCTTTAGTAATTACCCACTCACCCCAAATCCATCCACCCAAATGACTTAATTCCAGTCACGATGGGAACACTGATTTTTTGGAAATGACGACATTGTTCATATGAGACATGGGATGTCCACCCAGCCATCTTCCCATTTCGCTCTAAGTATCTACGTCTGCATCATCGCTACCTTATCTCTGTCTCAGGCCCCACCCTGAGCTCCAAGGGGCCTTCATCACATCTCCCCCAGCCCCCACTAGCACCAGCTCCCTTCCTTGTTCTGTGCTGGGCTGTAAAGTGTTCTCTTCAATTATCTCCCGACTCCTCGTTTCAGCCCAACCAACAGCACTGCTCCGTGGGTTATGTAGTATATGTCACCGTGCTATGAAATACTGAGCCTTCACAATAGGTCCGGAGTCAGCCACGCACAAGCCTTTAATGGTTTAGCTCACTCCGGCTATTTGAAAGTGGCATAATATTGCTATTTTTAAATAAATGGGATCTGTATTAATGAGAGCTGACCTCTCTCAGCCATGCCGAGCCGTTTCCCGCATGGAGCCCACATGGAGGACGGGGCATGAAAGCGCAGGGGGGCGGGGGTGAGGGGAGAGCTTTTCAAAATAGGAATCATGCGGCATTTTAAATAATGTGCACAGATGCTAATCATCACGGGGGAGGGGTAGTGTCGGATGATTATTTGAGAGGATAATAGATTTCATTTTCAAAGATGATTTCGGATTCCTGATATTGAGGAGAAGCAGGGTGGAGGGGAGAGAGAGGGGAGGGAGGGAGGGCAAGGAGAGAAAAAGAGGAGAAAAGAAGGAGAGAGGGAGGGAGGAGGAAAGAAGGGAGGAGGAGAAGGAGGAAGAAAGAGAGAGAGAGAGAGAGAGAGAGAGAGAGAGAGAGAGAGAGAGAGAGAGAGAGAGAGAGAGAGAGAGAGAGAGTTGTTTGCAAGCATAGGCCAATATGGGCTGGGACTGCACTGTGAGGGCCAGGCTAAAATCACAAGCTATTGTGCTTTTGGTGATGGGAGGGAGAGCCTATGATTCTTTGAGCAGGAGGTCATTTTGACCAGCAATGGGAAGAGTGGTGACCCCCCCCCAAATAAACCAACTGCCCCTTGAATGGAGATGCAGTGGCTCTGGAGACCATGGTGGAAGACTCTAGGACTGAATTCCTGTCCCCAGATGAGGAGTGGCAGGAACAATGAGAGAGTTCTTCCAGGCTCCTACCTTGAGCTCTGGCAAGCTTACCCCTCACTGCCAGGCTACGGGTACCAAGTAATAAATCAGACAGAGAGGAATGTCACTCGGCAGAGCCCCTCTGCCTCTGGAGACATGGTACCTGCACTGTATTTAGAAATGTGAGGACGCAGCCAGCTTACATCAGAGTCCCTGACTGCTAAAGGCCCGCATGGCTCCAGGGGAATCCTTCATCCAATTGCCTCTTTCCTAGTGGTTTAGCTGGAGTTTTAGCAGCTGGAAAGGTTGAGCCAGAGCAGAGCAAGCAGATCTCGTAAGTGGGAGAAAGGGACATAAGAAGAGGGCTGAGAGAGAAGAAGGTACTTGTGGGGCATCTGCCCAGGAGGATGTGCAAGAACCAGTAACCCAGCACCTCTGCTACCTGTGTATCTGGGACTGTGGATACAAATCTACAGCTTGGATCACTCCTCCAGAAGATTCCTGTCCCTTCTCCTTTCAGAGGCCAGATATTCTGCTTTAAAAAATATATATGGAAGCTAACCCTTTGCTCCATCTATTTCTGTGTGACATCACAAAACTTAGTGGCTGAAGACAAGAAAGGTCTTAATGGATCTCGGATTCTCTGAGTCAGGAATCAAGACACAGCTCACCAAAGTTTCTCAAAAGGCTTCAGTTATGGTGCTAGCTGATGCTGATCTGGGGAAGGATTTGCTTCAAAAGTTCATACACACACACACACACACACACACACACACACACACACACACTCCTACTCAAATCTGATGTCATTCACTATTTTCCCTATCATAGTAAGTGCTTCTATAAGAGGCCCTTCTATAAGGAAGGGCCCTTTGCAGCCCTTCCTTATGCTTTTGCTTTTCCCCAAGATCCATCAAATCTGGTAGCCAATAGCTCATGAACACCGCAGCAGGTGCTCAAAATGGCCTCATCTTAGGAAAGAAAGAGACTTGCAGTGGCCATCACTTTTTCCTTTCCTCATTTCCACACAGGTTTCTCCAGACTCAGCTCCAGCCAAGGCCCATCCCATCCCACCCCTTCTTCCCTTGGCTGTGAGTTCTAGACTCTGGGTGATACTTTCTTGAATTTCAGCAGTTATCATCTCCATATATGCTGACACAAGGGAGAAAAAATACATTTTTCTATGGGTAAACTGTGGTGATTAAGTACAGTAAATAACTAGAAATCCACTCCCCCCCCAAAAAAAAAGCCTTTGGAAACAAATGAGAAATTTACCCCCTAGATATTAGAAACACCGTGGATATGTTACTTCTTTGTTAGTGTTAACCAATTTTCCTTTTTTATTCCTCATCCCCACATTACTATGTGAGGGTAAAGGAATAAGGACCTTGAAGAGATCGGGAAGCCTGGGTTCAAATCCTAACTTGGCTACATTCTGAGCGAGGCGGAATGGACATGCGTTAGGTGAAGAGGTTGGGCTGGGTGATGCCTGAGTCCCTATTTAGCTTCCTATTTCTAAGATGCTAGGCTTGCACGGATGTGACAGAAACGGAGATGCACAGTAGCCGTTGTGATATGCCATCCCTGTCAGGAGGGAACACCTTGGCCCTCTCATCCGGGCTGCCACCACCACCATGGTGATGCAGAGAACACAGGGAATTTCACAATTGGCAGGTGCCTCTGTTTAACTCGCAGCTCCCAGGAGCTGGCTGTCAGGGGAGAGCTCAGAGTTACCACCAGTCCCTTCTGAATTGCTAATGTAGGATGGCTGCAGGAGAGTCATCTCAGCGGGAAGCTCCCAGCTGACTGACCCCATCAGCAGAGGGCTCTGGCGGCTGCCATTTCCTTGGTGCATCCACCTCCCAAATCACGTGGTCCTTCCTTCCCCAGTGCTAATGGTATTCAACACAAAAACACTGCCCTGACAAATGGAGTTCAGCCCTTTGAGCCTCTCAGGCATGGAGTGCCAGTCAAATCCATTTCCAATAGCTCCTGCTTACAAAGCAGCCTCAGGCTGCTTGGGTTAAAATCTATAGGGTTCTTGCTTTCCACAGAGTGGCCCATCCCCAGTGCTATGAGTAGTTTATGTATCATCCCATCTGCGAATGGCTCATTTGCAAATGCCACCACATCAGCAAGAGGTGAATGGCCAAGGAAGAAAAACAAGCACCTCCACATTTGCCAGTGTCCTTGAATAGGTATCAGTACCTTGAATAGGTATGGGCTGTATTAACACACTTGTGCTGCGATAATGGTTGGGTGACTGATAAAGAACAGAAATGTACTTTGGCTGGAAGGCCAAGGTCAAGATCCTGGCAGGCCCAGTGTCTATTGTGAGCAGTCCTTTGCTTTTGGAGATGAGGATTTGCTGCTGTGGCCTCTGATGGTGGGAGACACAGGAGGAAATGAACGCACTCCTATATCCATAATGCTCCTTATCCACAAGACTTCCAACCTGTCGATATCACATCGCTGATTAAGTGTCAACACAGGAATTGGGGTACACATTCCAACCAGAGCATAGAAAGTGTCGAAGATCATGTTCCTATCCTGAAGTCACAGGAGACAATTCTGATGACTAAATCAGAATAATTATGAGGAGGAGACCAATGTAGTCAGAAAAGAGATCCATGCCAAGAGTAGAGTTTATATCCATGTCATGACGACCTAAACCAAGTCTGTACTCTGAGAACTTTGACATCCTGCCTCCAACACTGGCCAGTCCACCTTACAGAGTTAGAATACCTTTCCCGACTGTTTAACTACTATCTCCATTAATGATGGATGAATTCTGGCCTGTCCATGAACTTGTGGAAGGCTTGAAGAACTCTATGTGCCCTCTAACTCTCCTGGCTAAGCCAGTCACTTTTTGTGCTCCTCGTGGGCCCTCACACACTCCTATGGTAGATCAGACACACCCTGCTGAGGTCTCCCTACCAACCCATCCATACTTCCTGGAGCACAGGAACTTTTATAATTTGCTTTCCCCAGTACGTAGTGCATAGCACACAGAAGTACTCATCACTGTTTACTTATGGGAACAAATGAATACACGAACAAATGAGTAGGTAAGTGAATGAATGAGGAGCAAACACTCTGAACTCCTGCATGATTGGCTCTCACCCTCATCCTGGAGCCGTCAGTGGGAGGAGCTGGAGCTCCTTAGAAAGGCTGCCTTGTGATGCCAGTCCAGCCTTTGGCGCCATTTCCTCTCCAACTATGTGGGTGAAGGTCCTCATCACAGCTGCGTTCTTGCTCAACCATGGGACTGTCTGGTTGCCTGGCCCTGAGCAGTTACCTCACATGCTAAACTCTCATAATTATTTATCAGGACTGATTTGGGAGTTGGAGGAAGAGATATATCCATTGCACCAATGCTGATTCTCAAGCACTGGCCTGTAGTTTGAATAAATAACATCACCCAATACCCAATAACCCATGGAAATGAATGATATCTTTCCTTTCTCTCTCACCTTCACCTTGTTCTGGATGAGCTGTCTCATGGCTTTCCCCCCCCCCCACTCCCGTGCAACTCATGAAATATCGTAAGCAGGTGTCTGTCTTCCATTGGATGTGTACCCAATCAGACGAGGAGGGTTTATGAGTGACAGCAGGGAGGGAGACAGGATTCCTGACTCAGCAACCCTGTGTCCCACCCCAGGCTGGAGAGGTTTCTCTTGGGCAAGCTTCTCACAGCCTAGAGGGGAAAAAAACCACCTACCTCAGCCATTTTTCATCACACAGAAAGAGCCCAATTTCCAAGATGCCGCCTGATTTCCATAGCCTTGTCTCCCTTCTTTCTGGAGCACGATGTAATCTCTCCCCTGCAATATAATAAATATTTCACTTTCAAATCCCGATTCATTAAAGGAAGCCCAGGAGGGAGGAATAATAAGCTGTCGCTTTACAGCCCAAATAAAACAGTGAAAGATATATTCTATAATTTATACTTCCAACTTTAGGTTGAGATAATTCATATATCATTTTCAGTTAGGGACCCAAAATGATGCTGTGTCAGCGTATTGGCTGAAAGATAACTTTCTGTATTATTTTATGCCTTTCAGTAACGTGGCCTGGTTACCATGCATCAACTCCAAGTTGAGTTCCAGTGTCTTGGCAGGTCCTGTTAAGTCATTCCTTTTCCTTGGCAGTGTGACTCGCTCTTCTCAGTACAGATGGCATCTCCTGGCTCAATGAACATACTTACTCCTCCCAAGCACACCAGGCAGAGTGTCAGGCAGTCACTCCAACTGCAGCCATCTCTCTTTCCAGTACTACCATAGCCTTGCTATTCTTCACCTCCAAGGAGGAGAGAAGCATACTAGGTGGTATTTTTTTCCCCATGGAAATACAAATTTAGATATCTGTAGTGCTTTCTAGTCCAGGGTTGGGAGGGGATAGCTAAGTTTCAGAGAAATGTGATTAATCCCCCGCCCTCCCATTCTTTCCTCTAACTAGCTGAATGCTTGAGGGCATCTTACTTAATTTCTCCACACCTCAGATCTTGAGGTTCAATGGAGATAATAATAATGGTCAAGCAACAGCTTTTAGAAAGTTTTGACAGTAGTGAAGGTAATAATCAAATTAGGGTCAGCATTGATTGTGCATTTAGTATAGGCACTGTGAATAAGTTCCCTCACTTTTCTCCCTCCTGGTTAATTGATTTGATTGGAGGATCGATTGATTGGTAATCATTGCTAGGCAGGCTCCCGTGCTCACCAGTGAAGAAGCTATCTGTGTGCTATTTGTGAGGCTGCATTGCACTCTTCGAATTTAGCTCAGTGTCCATCGGTAAGGAATATGAAAGCGAGCAAGGCTCAGGATGTAGGACCAGTTAATGTCCTGTTAAATTATACTATATGTAGTATTTGGTGTTAGAAACCTTTCATTCATGTTGTCAATTCAGTTTCTGACTTCAGTGTGCATACCTGTCATCAGTAAATCACGTGCCCTTGTACCAGAAAAGAAAGAGATAAATAAGAATAACTAAATATATGAACATATCTATAAATGAAGATTAATAAGAAATGTACTATCAAGCCACAAAAGGCATAAAGGAGCCTTAAGTGCATATTGCTTTTTTTTTTAAAGCCAATCCAAGAAGGAGATCCAGATAAGGCATTGTGGACAAAGGAGTCACGTGTTGGGGGAGAGGGAGGAAGGGAAGGAGGGACAGAGGTATAAGGCCCACCTCTGAAAGGCAGGGCAGACTCTTCCCTCCTCTTGGCAAAGTTTCCACCCAGTCCCTGCATCGCCTAGGTAACTGGCACACCTGGAAGCAGTCACCTCCTCCAAGGTCATATCCCGGGCCACCCCGGGTCATACCTCCCATGGGACTGTGGGAGGGCCCCAGACTCTGAGGTCACATTTGTATCCAGTATGGCCACTCCCCACCCTGGCCACACCTTCTTCCCTCAACCATGGCCTAGATAAGTCTTGGCCCAGGAGTGGCTGGCCCCTTTATGGTACGTCTCCACTATGTATGGTGGGACAGCAGTTTGGAAATAAAATTTCTCTTCCTGTCTGAATACCACGTGGTGTTCTCATTTATTGGCTACCTACTTTAATTTACCTTACAAGAGAGACAAAGAGATGAGCACAGCAATTTTGGGCCATGATACCATCCTGCATAACATGGTCATGACGGATAGCTAGCTTTAACTGTTTCATTGAGTATGCCACATCAAGTGTGAATCCTAATGTAAACCACGGACTCTATTTAACGAAACATGTATCTGCATTGGCTCATCAGTTTTAACAAGCATAAAAGACTAGTGTTTATTTAAAACAACAACAACAACAAACAAACAAACAACAAAATCACTTTCCCAGTCAGTAAGTTGCCAGGTATTAACTCTAAATGGTTATGGCTCCTAAGCCCATACTCAGATTTTTAAGTAGTTTTTTTTTTAGCTGGAAATCAACATTGAAGTTCAAGTTTTCTCATCCCTAAAACAAAACTTAAAAAAAGGTCTTGAGGGGTCTCTAGGCCCTAGCTCAGAAAATGCCAACCAAATGGTTTACTATAAAGAATGGGGAGAGACAAAAATATAAATAAATAAATAAATAAATAAATAAATAAATAATAAATCCTTTGTAAAGTGCAAAGGGCTGTACAAATCCAAGAAATGGCCATGATTTATCTGAAACCCTACCAGATCCTGGTTCTCAAAACAGGGTTACAGCTCCTGGAGAGCCCCTCCCCAGCACACCTGTGTGAGAACAAAATGACCCCCGACCCCTACACCCCGGGTTGTAGGCTCATGGGGGGGGCTGAGGGTTTATCAAGGTGCCCTGCCTACATAACAGTGGCTCCAAAATGTTCTGGGACTACAAAGGAGAGAGGGAAGGCGGGAGGGAGAGAGGGAAGAGAGAGAGAGAGAGTGTATGTGTGTGCAGCGACAGCTGCATCAGAACACCCATTTATCATAAGAGCGATTTCCCTGCGAATAAAGTGACCTTGTGTAAACATCTCAACTTCTCACAGCTCGTGCGTCATTGGGAGAGAGACACCCGCCGATCGATCGTGACCACATGGACTGCTGAGCCAGGGTGAACTGCCACCACCAAAAGAGTTATACGGGAATGGAGCCCAGCCCCTGGATCACAGAGAGAGGTGGCATGGAGGGAGGAGAAGGCTCTGGAATCAACTCCTTTGTGGGCAGAGCAGCAAACCTAGGCCAAGGGTGGGCGAGAGAGACAGCACACCCCCTGCATCAGAGGCTTGAGTACAGTTTCTAAGGGCTGCACCAGCCTCGGAGACTGACAGGTAGAAACTGTCCAGGGGGCTTTGCTGACTACAGAAACAGGGCTCTGTGGCAGGCAGGACGCTTGTCCTGGGGTTCTGATAGAAAAGCAGCCATCCTGTAGCCAACTGCTGGGCTCTGACCCCCCTGGGAGTGTCACCTGCAGGAATGTCACCTGACCAACACACATCCGGATTCCTAGTCAAAGGGGCATGATCTGATGGCATCATCAAAGCCAGGGAAAGAACTTGTATCTGCCTTTGTCTTAGCTCCAAGATACGGAAGATCAGATTAAGCAAGGATCTCCTCCATGGATCCCAGGACAGGAGCTGGGACAGGGAGCTGGCGGTGCCTGCGTAGACCATGAACTTGCTATGCACTCCAGGACACTGGCCTCCCCTGTCTGATATAGGACTTAAAGCATTCAGTCTCCTCCAAGGTGTCTTCCATGTCAGCTATGTTAGGGGGCTCCTTCTGCTCGAAACTTTACAAAAAAGATCTTATTTCCTTCAAAGACAAAAGGCATCCTTTAACCCCCTTTTCATGTTTCCTTAGGTTGAGAAGCCTCCGTCTTTCAGGAAAAAAGAAGAGATTAGAGAAGACAGGCAAGCTCACCATCACCTCCATTTCCTTCCTAGTAGCAGCCTGGGTTGTCAAGCAGCACTCTGAGCCCTGGAATTAACCCTCATTCTGTTGCATAGCAGTCAACCACACATGCCGAGAGCCTTTTGATACTCGGATACAATTTGGTGAACTCGGAGATATTTTTTTTTCTTTCTTTCCACCAGAATTGCTCTTACCTTTTGTTCCAGTTTTGTTAAGGGCCACTGCTCGCAGCTCAGCTATTATTCAATCTTTCCTGTGGTGGTAGATTTTATAGTTTTTTTTTCTTCAAAAAGTCCTCCCCCGCCCCCCGAAGCATCTGCATTTTAACAGGGAGCTCTGAAAGGTTGAAAAACCTCAAGAGGGAAAGAACGAATCTCTAGTGGTGAAGGAATGAACCTGTAATGGTAGAATTTCAGACATAATGACAGAGCGTGCTCTCTCTCTCTCTCTCTCTCTCTCTCTCTCTCTCTCTCTCTCTCTCTCTCTCTCTCTCTCTCTCTCTCTCTCTCTCTCTCTCTCTCTCTCTCTTTCTCCCCTCTCTCCTTTTTGTGCCAGTACTGGGGATTGAACACAGAACTTATCCACTAGCTAGGCTCTAAAAAACAAAAAAGCCTCTAGCATTTTTGCTCGAGGCTAGCATTCTACTACTTGAGCCATACCTTCTCTTCCAGCTGAGTTGTTTGCTGGTTAATTGGAGATAAGGGTCTCACAGACTTTCCTGCCTGAGCTGACTTTGAACTGCTATCTTCAGCTCTCACATCCTACATATTTACAATTACAGGTGTGAGCTACCAGTGCCCAGCCTAACAGAGTTCTTTTGTGGCTAGGGAAGACTTGCCTGCCCAGATCCTATCTTCTTAGTCCACTTCTCGCTCAAGCTCTGCCCCTGTGGCCCACTCTGGGAAGAACAGTCAGCCATCTCATTTGATAAAGTGACTTCCTAGGTCCCATTCCATAAGATCCAGGTGATATCTGAAGCCAGTCCTGACCAGGAAGCAGTGTGTCCTAGAACAGGAAGGGACTTACTTTGCTAAGACCCTGCAAGCCCATGCAGATGGAGTGGGAGCATGCGCACCCAACATCAAGGCCAATCTCTTGGAGATATTTAATCACATAAACACAAATAAAAGAGAATAGCTTACTGCAACAAGTAATAAGGGAGACCCAACTGGGTGTGGAGACAGAAAAGGAGCTGGGGGGGAGAGAACAGTTCTTTAAAAAAAAAAATAGACTGTTACCCTCTATAGCTTCATGTCTAGTACTGATGATAACTGCCTACCCAGGAGGTCCTGCCACACAGGTTACATATTACGTGAACCAAGTGCTGTCTGGGAGCCTGAAAGGGGAGCAATTCATCCCCACGTGTCTAGAGAAGCTTCAGAAAGACATATGAACCCCATAATTGAAGAGTGAGCAGGGGGAGAAAACAATCAGTCTGTGCACAGCTCGCAAGACACCAACATAAAACATAGAGAGGAAGAAAGCACATACAATGGTTCATTTTTATCGTAGTCATGCTTGGATTGGGTTCCAGTTTGCCTGGCTACAGTGATCTCCCCAAAGGCTCTTCTGCTTTTCTCTCCTCTCACTGGGCAGGTACCATGGACAGCTGCCTGGCTGACGCGTGTTAGGAGGCTGAACAGCATGGCGCCAGCCTGAAGTCCTGGGCTAGAGACAGATGTGGAAGAACTGGACTACTGTCTTGAAAATTTGAGTTTCATCCTCAGTCATGACTACAACTTTCCCCAAACAGAATCTAAGGGAAACAAATAAAATCATACACTGAAGGAAATTACTGTGGAAAGAGAGTGTCCTGGAAATCTTGATCTTTAACATCATTGTCAATTTTGACTTGATGCTACAATTCATTGGCGTTTCTTCGTGTGTGTGTGTGTGTGTGTGTGTGTGTGTGTGTGTGTGTGTGTGTGTGTGTGTGTGTTTATCCAAGTCTTTAATGGGTATCACTTTGCAATATGAGGACCAAGGAATGCAAGGCTCATTTCTGAACCTGAGCAAAGAGGCAGGAGGAAGAATGAGGTGGAGGGGGAATAAAGACCGAGGCAGGAAGAGCATGTACGAGGGGGTATTGGCTAAAAGGCCAAGTGATCAGAAGGAACAGGGAAGTTTCCATGTAGATTTGAATGGATCACTGATTTTAGGACAAGAAAAAGCCCCAGAGGACTCCAAGTTTTCTCCCACACCACTTATTACAGTCACCTCTGCAAAGTTAGTATCTCGAAACATCCATGTTATTAAAAGCTCACAGAGTCTGTGAGTTTGGAATTTAGGAAGGTAGAGCCAGGGGATGGTTTATTTCTCTTCTCCATGATATCCAGGCCTTGGCCTCAGAGGCCTGGGGGTCTCTGGAGTGGAATGACTTGGAATGGCTTAGTGTCTGGAGCAGGAGTTGCCTGGAAGCACCTTGCACTAGTGTGGTTGAGGCTTGCTGCCCACACAGACCTCAGCTGTGGTCTGAAGACTGAGCCACATGATCTGGGCTGGTTCTAGCTTTGGCACAGCACAGTGGTTGAGTTTCAAAAGGAAGCCATCTCAGGGGAGCAATGTGCATGACATTTTTGCCTAGCGTCACACCCAAGTCACTCTCCTCCACTACATCTTGTTGGTCAAGGGAGTTACAGACAAAGGTCCAGGCAGACAAAGGTCTGCCCAGGTCCAATAGACTCTGCCAAAGAGGACCAACATGGCATTATAAGAACTCTAGAATGGGAGATTTTGTTGTGACCATTCTTGGAAGAGGTGATCTGCAGCAATGTCCTCCCAAGAGCCTTCGTCAATGTTTGCTTATCATTAGAAAAGCCCACCCATCTTGCAAAAGAGCGATTTTTTGTCCCATTCACCTTTGCCTTCTCCAACATCTAGCATCCTATCTTGTTTCGTTAAGTGCTTAAGCACAAATGCGTGGAATGAATAAATAAATAAATGAATGAGAAGTGAGTTTTCAGAATGTCTCTGTGGTCCCTGACACAGACATCTGCCCGAAGAAACCTGAGCCCCTTGAAGGAAGGGACCACTTAAGGAAAGTTGGTTTTATTGCTCTCAGATCCCTCTTGTATGTTCTCAGCTAATCCGGCAATCCATTATTTATGTGTAGCCTAATTAAGGTTGTGAGTGGCTTGATCCTTGTTTACTTAAGTCTATCCCGGAAGATTGCCAAGATTAAATAAAATTACCTTCAGGCAGGCGAGCCTCACAGGGCCCAGGCGAGAAGAGAAGAGTGGAGAGGCTGAGGAGCTGCCCCCTGGTCTTTTGGGAGAGTCTGCACCTTGAAAACCCACTAAATCCCACCCCCCCACACACATTACACACACAGGCCTCCCCCCACCCCATCTCTCCACCCAGAGGCCCACGGGACTGTGGGCATGTAGGCATCATGGAACTGTCCACTGTGTATGGGGCTGTCTCTGTCTAAATACATTCCCCACACAACGCCACCACTCCTGTAGTCCTTCCATGCCAATTCCAGTCTACTTAATAAAGATTCAGATAATCTAGGCCAAACAAAACCCAGTGAAGTCTGAAACTAACTAATCGAAAACGATTAGCTCCTCTCAGGCTCCGAATCCACCCTTTTCTTGTAAAAACCAAAAGGCCATCTTATTTGGATGCCAGCCTTGTACATCTAATGGAGAGAAGAGCTGATTGGCTCAGGTGGCAGGGAGAGGTTAATATTTTGGAATGATTAGTAGCAAATTAGAAAACCTTTCAAAGGGTCATTTCTAATTTTACTTTTTTTTTTCACCTCTGCTCCTGAGCCTGCTGCTTTTCTTTTGAACAGTAATTAACTCATTCGCATCTGGCTTGCGCTCAGAGTTACTGGGACCCTTCTTTTATGGGAAGACTTTGGGGTTTGCCTGGGCTGACAACCAAGATGTAACAAATATCTGAAGAAGAAGAGGAAGAAAAAGAAGATGAGGAGGAGGAGGAGGAGGAGGAGGAGGAGGAGGAGGAGGAGGAGGAGGAGGAGGAGGAGGAGGAGGAGGAGGAGGAGGAGGACAACAACTTAAAGGAAGGAATTGTTTATTTTAGGTTCACAGTTTTGTAGGGTTCAGTCCATGATTACTTAGCTTTGTGTTTCTGGGCCCATTGCAAGGCAAAGCATCATGGTGGTCAAAGCATATGAAGCAGGAGGATATTCACCACATGGTGGACAGGAAGCAGAGAACAAGAGAGAGCCTGGCAACAAGGTATAACCTTCAAAGGCACGCCCCCCACCAATGATCTACTTTTAGGCTCTACCTCCTGAAGTTTCTAAAATAGCACCATCAGCTGGGGACCAAGCCTTCAACACATGAAGCCTGCCTGTAGGACCATTCATATTCAAATCATAACAGGGATCTTGGGTCTTAGAGAAAGAGGAGTACTCTTGACTGCTACTCTTTGTCCTCTACCAGCGACAAAAGTAATGCCATCAGCAATTGGTTATCTAGAGCTGAGGCCTGGGGGACAGTGAAGAAGATGGAGTTTCCCATCAAGAGAGAGAAAACAAGAGTTCTTCATACTGAGAAAGTACAGATGCATTTGGAGTGACTCATTTTTCATTTACTTAAGGACACTTACTGGAAGTATCCTCTTTATAAGGAACTCTGCCTAGTCTCTTTTCTCTGGTTATTCACAGTTCAGTAGGTGACATAAACAAAGGGACAAATTGATTCCTGAATGCTAATGCTATAATCAAGTTAAAGAGAGGGAGCTACAAGAATGTATAGAAGGATCTTTTCGGCCAGTCTTAGGGCTTGAAGAAGACTTGTGAAGGTTGGAGGAGACCTGTGTCTAAGCCTGTTGATTGTATGAAAGGAGAGAGGCGAGGAGAGGGAATGAGTACTTGACATCCTAGAGGAGAAACTATACAAGCAAAGGAACGCAGAGACTAGTAGAAAGTATTGATATTCTAATTATCTATATATATGATGTAGTATAAAGAGTTTGGTATGGATTATTAAAGCTGATTCTAAGAACAAATCTGAACTGACATATACAACATAACTAAATCACACACTTGTATATACAACATAACTAAATCAACAAAACTAAATATCATATATATATATATATATATATATATATATATATATATATATATATATATACACATACATATACAACATAACTAAAATGGAAGTATTTTCCCCAAAGTCACAGTGGATAAACTTGGCATTTAAATCCTACAATACTATAAAAGATGGTAGGGTCCGAGATACAATTAGAATCGAGGGAAATTTCTGGGTGTTGGAATAGGTGACCTTAAGGAGCCCTTGAAGCAGGGAAAAGCTCCCAACCATTAGCTGGTCATTTTCTTCTCTGAGTAGAGCCAGGAAAACTATGTCATACCTAAATCCAGTCTGCTAACAGAGGCAGCCCAGAGTCCCACCATGGTCCAGGAGGGAGTGAACAATGCTCACAGGAAATGTCCAGCCCAAACCTCCCCCTCAGCATATGGGAAATTGAGATCCAGAGAGAGCAGGTCATGTCTGGACCAGCCTGGATGGTGAGCCAGATTTCCCACTTGTACAGCCTTGGGTCCTGTCTGGTACTGTGAGCTGCAGTTCCCAAGCCCTTACACCGCATAGAGGATCATGAAGGCCTTCACAACTTTGGGGGAGACTAACAGGCAGCCGAGTTATGAATGAATGGGCGGGGGAGGGCTTGTTTCCACATCCAGGCTCAGGGGAATCATCATTTAGCATAAATAAGCCAGAGCATGACCTAGAGTGATCCTGGGTAAAACCGGAGCACTAAGGGAGAGGGGCTCCTGCTGTGAACACCAAGTATACAGTTTCAGCCTATTTGAAGCATGTGAAGGCCTCGGGGCCTACACACAGCACTGATGTGACTTGAAGCAGAGGCTTAGTTGGAACAACATGGTTTGGCACCTAATGCTTATCAAGCACCCAGGGTGGTAGGCTCAATTATAAAATTAACATTGCTCATATCCACCCAGCCAAACAGGAAGGAACTACTCGATAAAGGGGTTAGGCATTCAAATTTAAGCCAGGGAGGGAGAGCCCATTAATTGCACGCTCTCTCCCTCTCTCTCTTGCCCAGCAGCATGGTGCCAGTCTCAGACTCTCCCAAGCAGATGGAAGGAAGGTAGGGGTAGAGAAAACACAATGAAATAACTTTATTTCATCAACTACTCCCAGTCCTGTGTTTAGTGTCTCTTTTTATTCCCTGTCTCTGTCTCTCTCTCTCTCCCTTGCTCCTTTCTCCCTCCATCATCTGTTCCTCTCTCCTTTTCCTCTCTCCTTTTCTTCCTCTTCTTCTCCTATCACCTTTAGTATTATGTTTGTAGTCTTTCTTTAAAAAGATATCTTTAAGTAGTTTTACAAAGGGGTTTTAACTCAACATGTCAGCTTATGAGTCCAATGTGTCTTGATCAATGTCAGACCTGTCCATCATGCTGCCCACACATGTCCCAACCCCACCCTTCCCTCAGGTCACCTGGTTTCATGTTCACATGTGTACATTAAATAGGATGACTGTATTCACCTATTCCTCCTCTCTGCATTTGTCTGCCCCCTTCTCACCCCACCCTCTTTCCACAAAACACGTTTCAGCTTCCTGTTATTCATTTCATTAAACTATTTAATTGTTCAAAGACATAGTACAATTTAATCACCCTGTGTATATCATGCTTTAGTCAACTTGCTTGTGTGTGTGTATACACTTATATACATATACACACACATATATATATATGGCCCTGTATATGTTTTCATATATGTATATAGTTTAGATCTCACTTCCACACGTGAGAGAAAACATATGCCTTTTGTCTCTCTCAGCCTGACTTATTTTATATACTGTATTGTATTTTTTCCAGGTCTATCCATTTCCCTGTTAATGACATAACATTATTCTTCCTGGTGGAATAAAATATACAACACACACACACACACACACACACACACACACACACACACACACACACCTCACACTTCTTGATCTGCTCCTCTACTGTAGGGGATCTAAGCTGTTTCCACAACTTGGCTCTCATAAATAGGGCAGCAATGAACATAGATGGGCAAGTGTCATTATTGTATTCTGACTGTTTATTAGAGTCTTTCTCTCTTCTCCCTTCCCTGAGTCCTGGCTACAGGTAGATCCAACAAGAAATGCAAAGGACATTAGAGTCAGAGAGATTTGAGTTTGATTCATTCCTTCACTAATCAGGCTGGATAGTTTCAGACAAACTACCTCTGCTCTTTGAATCATACTCTTCTGAAAAAGAGGAGAAAATACTCTAGTATTTACCTGTTGGTGCCATTCTGAATAATAAATAAGATGGCAATTATTAAAGGCTTCCCTGGGCCATACACATACTCTTGCCCAGAGTATGTGTAAACATTGGTGTCAATCAGGTCAGCCTGAGATTCAAATGATATTACCAGTACCTCCAACCCCACTGAGAATATTACCAGGCCCGTGGTAATGCTTAATAGATATTTTCTGAATGGAGGTGTAAAGGAATGAATGGCTGGGAACAGAGATGGGTCTATATTATGCATGAAGTATTGCATATGACAGTCTTAGCTCTCAAGGGATGAACACATAGTAGAATATCAACATAATAATCTTAGTGTTGTTTTTACTGTGAGAAGCTTCGTCAGAATAGCACAGGGAGGTAGACATAAACAAAACTGGCTCCTCCAGGGGTAGGGGAGGGATCTGAGGGAGACTTCATGAAAATCGACTGAGGATATGGGCAGGCACAGAACAGGGATCGGGCAGATGTTGAGCTCATGCTTTGTTTTGGTTTTAGCTGATTGAATTGAAATATAAATTTACCTTTGCCCTCTTAACTTGAGAGCAATTCCTGTAAGCAATTGCTGGAGATAAGAGCTGGAACAATTTCATGCCAATCTAAAATACAGTCTTAGTATTTGAGGAAAATTATATATAACAATTATATATAGAAAACAATTGTATATATACAGAATTATCCAAAGATTCTACTGAAACTCAATATCCTGATATTATAAACAGAAAGCCATATATTACAAACATTAATTCACTAATTGGATTAAGGATAGAGCAAAGATCATGTCATATCAGTATATCCCTTTTGAGCATATATGACAATCATCTTAGGATGTATTATGCTGAAGTGACAGTTGATCCCCAAATCTTAGTGGTCTCCACACCCTAAGCTTCTTTCTCACTGATACTGGATGGGTGTTGGATTCATGTTTATTCCTGGACACACTGAAGCAGTAGCTCTTTTTAAGGATTTTTTGGTCCAGAGGGCAAAGAGATTTTTTTTTTTTACCACCAATGGATGGTTCTGAATGCTTATGCTTGGGAATGATTCACAGTCTTAACATTTCATCAGTCTAGGCTAAAGGCTACTCATAGGTGGTCAAAATAAAAGTGCAGAGAGAGAGAGAGAGAGAGAGAGAGAGAGAGAGACAGAGAGAGAGAGAGAGAGAGAGAGAGAGAGAGAGAGAGAGAGAGAGAGAGAGAGAGAGAGAGAGAGAGAGAGAGAGAGAGAGAGAGAGAGAGAGAGAGAGAGAGAGAGAGAGAAACTGCAGAGAAAACACCCAGCAAAGATCCAGTTCTCACATATTGTTGGTAGATGGGGCACACAGTCAGGATTTGGGATTCAGGATTTCCTGTAATAGTTCAGCACCCATACCTACCTGGACACCAGTGATCCTGCCTGTAATCCTAGCTACTCAGGAGGGTGGTGATCTGAGAATCCAGGTTTGAAGCCAATCCAGGCAGAAAAGCCCGTGAGACTTTTATTTCCAATTAACCACCAAAAGCCAGAAGTAGAAGTATGGTAGAGGGACAGCCTTGAGGGAATAAACTAAGGGATAGTGCCCAGATCCTGAGTTCAAGCCACAGTCCTAGCACGTGCATGTACGTGTGCACGCACACACGTGTGCACACACACGATCATAGCATCCAACATGTTCATGAATGAAACAGATATTTTTTCTTTAAGACTAAATCAATACAAATCTCAGTCCATAAGTAGGAAAATAGAAAGGATTCTTTTCTTCAAATTACATAATTTGGGGGGATAAAAATAGAAGCATTCTATAGGCCTTAATGCTTTGTAAGCTGGAAAATCTATCATCTAGAGAATTTGAGGGTTGGTTTCAAAAATTAGGAAGGTTTTATGCATGTGTGATAGACATAATTAAAAATATATGTAGAGTCAGAGCCAGAATCTTATCAACCATCTCAAGTGTGAACTCAACTAGACATTCTAGAGGGAGGAGCAAGTGTCCCTTATAGTGTTAAAGCAAACACTCTACTGCTGGTTCTTCAATAAAGGAGAATGTATCTTAGGTATTTTTTTGAAAAATTCTCAGCAGTGAGTATTATACCTAATACCTGGAAAATGCTCAATACATTTTTTGTCAGTTGTGGGGCTCAAACTCAGGGCCTGGGTGCTGTTCTTGAGTCTCTTTGTGCTCAAGACTAGCACTCTACCACATGAGCCACAGCAGTCACATCTGGTTTTTGAGTGGTTCACTGGAGATAAGCATCTCATGGGAACTTTTCTACCCGGGCTGGCTTTGAAGCACAATCCTCAGATCTCAGCCTCCTGAGTAGCTAGGGTGACAGGTCTGAGCCACTGGTGCCCAGCTTCAATATCTGTTTTAAGCTTTTTCTAGAGAGAAATTTATGTCAGATTTCAAAATGCACTTTCAGTTTTGATCCTGAAATACCAAGTTTTCTGCATCTTCAGAAAGTAATTGGAGATGTTTACAAAGAAATAACTAGAGAGGTACAGATTATCTACCCAAGATACCCAACAATAGAGTCACCTAGTCAAATATGGCACAGTGTACTACTAGACAACTATGTAAAAAATCATAGAACACTTAGGTAGAAGAGAAGTAAGGACGTCAGTGGTTTGTTGTAGTGAAGAACTGATTTGTTAACTGGAAATCCCTTTGTACAACTACTTAAAGATTACAAGAAGTATAATTTTGGGCTGGGAAGGTGGCTCAGTGGTAGAGCGCTTGCCTTGCATGCATGAGGCCCTGGGTTCGATTCCTCAGCACCACATAAGCAGAAAGCAAAAAGCTAGAAGTGGCGCTGTGGCTCAAGTAGTAGAGCACTAGCCTTGAGCTAAAGAGCTGAAGGACAGCACCCAGGCCCAGAGTTCAGGCCCCACGACCGGACTCCCCCCCCCCCAAAAAAAAAGAAGTATAATTTTAAAAACAGGTGGGAAAGGAAGTATAAACAGAATGTGGTAAGTATAGCAAAGTCTCAGGTTAATAAAAAGCATCTATGGTATGTTTCATACAACCCTGCACATCCATGTGTATGCATCTAAAAGGACAGAAAGGAGCCACAATTACAAGTAAAATGTGCCTATTCCTTGCAAGGGCCTCCTGGCTAATGAAGATGAAGGATACTAAAATCAGCACTTCATCACTGAGGGGAGGTGGACTTGTGAGGTTGCAGAGAGAAGAGAGGTGGGGGCCTGGACTAGACAGGCAGGGCGGTGGCAGGGGTGATGAAAGACAAGGAGCTCAGGCCGCGGACAGTTGATGGACTTCAATGTGAGGCAAAAAACACAAAAACCCACCAACAAACGACTCATGGCTTTATTTTACTCAGTTTTGTTGTGTGGTGTGAATCTATCTGCCTTTGCACTTCCTGAAGGACTTCAACAGAATCTTCACTTTTCTCTTCTATCTCATGAAGGTCAGTTTGCTTTGAAGGGAGGTGACCAAGTGCCGATTCTTGCTTAGAAGCAAAGCTGCCTGGGGAACTCAGCCTGGTTGCAAGATCATGATACAAATAAAAAAAAATGCACCGAAATATTATTAGATGATGGTCATAAGGTTTTGGATAGAGAGAAAAGAAAGTGATTTTACGTCCTTCTCTGTACTTTAATGGCTTTTTTGATGTCTCTGCAATGAATATGTATTGCTATTATAATCAGAAAGAAAATGTTATATTAAAAAAAAAACAAATTGGTGTCGAATGAATAAGTGAATCAATCAATGAATGAATGAATTAACTCATTAGCAAACAGATCGACCCTGGGCAACAGAATTACAAACAGGATTCTAATTGACAAAATTGTTTGCTCGCATTTCCTGCTGTGGACATTCGTCAGCCTCTATCTTTAGATGAGACATATTTTTTTTAAAAAAAAATAAATACAATGGAAAAATACTCGGAAGAAAGAAGCACTATTTTCATGCTCTGTGCTCACCAACATTTGCAGCCTGGGTGGTGTCTCTTATCTTTTTCCCCAGGGTTTGTGGTCAATATCCCCAGAATTCAGTCGTGCGGAATTGCATGAAAATCAAAGAAAACAGGCAATAGACAGAAGAGGTAGTGTCTACAAACAAGCCCACTAGCTGCCTGCTTTGAAATCTCATGGCTCTGTGTTTCTGTGTAGCCTTATAATATCAGAAACTGGAGGAGGGGTTATGTACATGGAATGACCTGAAACCAAGGCTGCACAACATATTCAACACACACCCAGATACACTCAGCCTGAATGGGTGCCAAACCACACAGGTTGAACGTGTTCCTCTCTCCCATGGAAAGAAACCCTGTCAGGCCAAGCTGGAAGTCAGGTAGCCATGCTGCACTGGATGGAGCCTACAAGGATTCTATAGAAAGCATATTGTTTGTCCAGATGGGCTGGTAGAGATGGCAGCTGGGTGAGGGGAAGACCTTACCAACTGCCAGGGACGAGATCCCATGCTGAGGACAGCTCAAGGGTACGGGTGCTTTCTGGAATATTTGGGGAGGACAATTACTGGGTAGGAGAGGGGGAAGAGAGGCAAGGGAGAGAAATCTAACAATGCTGATTTTGTGTGTGTGTGTGTGTGTGTGTGTGTGTGTGTGTGTGTGTGTGTGTGTGTGTGTGTGTGTGTGTGCACGCAGATGCTACTGGCAGAAAAACAGGGTGGGAACAGTGTGTTCAGCTACATTAGTCAGGGATAGAGTTTTAATAGGCTGCAGAAGGAAATGATGACGGGAAAGTTAGGAGCAGTGAGTAACTCAATTTGGGAGAGCCAAGCTCCCTGGGAGATGACAGCAGAGATGCAGAGTTGTTGTGTTTCTGTGTGGCCCTGTGCGGGCAGGCTCAGTGTTGGGGTCACTGCAGACGCAGGCGTGGGGAATCAACACAAGCAGGTACCTCTGGGAGGTGACCTTGAAGCAGCTCGGGCTGTGACACATAGACATCCAGGGCTCATCTGTAATGCCGACCTGTGTGGAATCAGTGCCAAGCAGCTGGAGACAGAGCTGTCATTCATGGTGGTTGGCGGGCAGGGAGAATACCAGTTCTTCGGGAGGCTCTGGCTCTGCACACGGATGGGCAAATCTTTTGAAAAAGAGCAGCCTTTGAACTGCCTCAAGGGTTAAGGAAAAGAGAAGCCAATACCCAACAGGATGAGGAAACTGACACAATGAGATGTCAGGTGTCAGGTAAAAGGACACACTGTGACCAGGCTTACAGGGCCTTTGTGGAAATTAAGACAAAGTGTCCCTTCTGTGTAAGCTTCCCATGGGCCAGGTCTGTTTCTTATGCATGCTATAAACCTGTAGCAGCAAAGCCTGGAAATTGGCACCTACAAGATGTCCAATAGGCAGTCTTGTGGAAAGAGCAGAAAGTACAGCAGGATTATTGCCTAGCTCTTGTCTCTTGAAGATGATAATAATAGCAAATAGTCATATATATCAATGGTGTCAGGCACTGCTGGAAGGGTTTACCATATAGGAAAGCATTGAATTCTCACTAGTCCAGATAGGTTCTATTAGATCCCTAAGGATAGAACCTGAAACTAAGCCAACGCAAGGTTAACTATCAGTCTTAAGGTCATCAGTGTATAGCAGAAGTGGGACTTGAACCCAAACCAGCTGACCCAGAGTCTGCACTTGCTGTGCGTTCCACAGCTGAGGAGCCTTGGATTCAACCAAACCGATTCTCAGTTGTGGAATACAAATAATGATGTTCATGTATTACCTATATTTCTATAGTAATTATAGGATAACTATGCCGAATCTTGGTGCATACTACATCACCATTAAAAAAGAAACAAAGCAGTCACCTGTAGTAGCAGGGCTGGCATCATCTCCTCTTCATCCTGCTCCCTTTCCTCATGATCTCATCTCTCTAGCCACACTCAAGCACACATAGTTCTGGAGCTAACCACACACTCAGCTGCTCAGAAACCCCCCTCAGGGTAAAATCCCATTTCCTTCCCCTGATTGGCTCTTACTTCCCAAAGCCCGCCCTGCTCCTGACAGATCCCTCAGCCACATCGCTGATGTCTGCACTCTAATCGCTACAACTCCTTGAGAGCAGGGCCAGGTTGCTCTGCTTTATGTACACACGGGCCTGACACATGATAGTCAATAATAAGAGATGGTGCATAATTAGGGGATGCTCACTGTGCATCCAGGGACTGTGTTTGCCCTTTGTCTCAGACAGTCTTCAAAAACCGATGAGGTGGACACTATTATTTGGCTCTGTCTTTAAATGAATAACTTGAGACATAAATAACTTGCCCCAGTACAACTCAACAGGTCAATCAAAGACTGAGATTCCAACCCAGAGTCATCTGACTCAAAGCCTGGACACTGTTCACATCATCGAAGAAGTAATAAGTGGGTGGGAGGCATGGCTTCAGTGGTAGGATGCCTGCCTATCAAGGGTAAGGCCCTGAGTTCAAATCTCAGTATCACCAAAAATAAAGATTAAAAAAAGCAGAAGCAATACGTGCATCAAAAGAATATTTCTTATCTAGTTGCAGGATAGACAGGGTAGTGGAATTATGAAATACAGCCTTCAGATAATCATTCAGTCCTTTAATTGTATTTTTATTTATAATCTATGATATATATCTTTACTCTAGAATCTAGGTCTAGACTCTAGAATCTAGAGTCTAAACAGCAAAATGCGTTTATTTTTGTTAACATAAATTGGTTGTAGAAAGAATTTTCCTTGTGATATTTACATATATGCATATGTGATGTTTACATATATGCATATGTAAATTGGGTCAGATTCACCCCTCTATTACTCTTCGCTAACTTCTTCCTCTCTTTCCCATCCCTTCAAACAGTTTAGTGGGTTACAATTTTCTGTTTGCAGACATATATAATTACTTAGGTCATATCTACCCCTCCTCATCCTCCCCTTTCCCCAGACCTCTTGCTGATGGTTTCCCCCAATGTTTTTCTTTTTATAATCATGCATCATCATCATAACTATTATTTTTCTTGTTACTATTATTATCTTAGGTCTAGATTCCATGCATATCTTTCTAATTTATTATTTTTATTGTTAAGTCTTGATTCCATATTTGTCTTTTTAAGTTTGGGTTATCTTGCTCAACAAGATGATCTCCAGTTCCATCCATTTTCCTGCAAAAGAATATCATTTTTATCTCCTTTATATTGGTGCATACTACTCCAAGGTGTGTGTATCCATCCAGCATTTGTTGGGTATCTAGGGCTGCTTCCTTAGCTTGACCAGTGTTAATAATGCCACAATACACATGGAAGTATTGGGTAGAGGGTGGACTTTCTTTCTAAACCATAGACTGAAAAAGAAAGAAAACACTGGGGAATGGATTTCCCTTTCATCTGATGTATGGGACACCTGCCCTACTCCTCAGTGGTTGGAGGGCGGTACTATACTCAGTCCTCTCCTCTTGAAGAGATACCTGTTCCTGTCTGACTTCAGACTGGAGGAAGGAATGAAAGACTTCCCAAGGTCCAGCATCAGGACCATGGATGCTGGCTGGCTATCCCTGGATCTCCTGAGGGGGGAGATGGGAAGAAGGAAGGAAACATCTGGAAGCAGCAGCCTTTCGTTCTGGACCTTGCGCACATGAATGATGCACTAAGACAATTCTCTGCCTTATCATAAATTCTGCAAACTCATGAACTTTGCAATCTCTGAAGCTCAGCGCTGTATGGGAGCCACTTATCTTGTGCTGAAAGCAATATAAAAACAGATGGCAAGGAGAGCATCGGGAGATAAATCAGCGGCCTGGTTGCCAGGAGTTTGCGGACAAACCCAACATGGCCAGCCTCTCGACTCGTGGACAAGGGGACTAATCAGCGAGGCTCCCCGGGGTGAGGCTGCCAGGCAAGCAGAGGAGGAGGCAGGACAGCACCCTGGGAAGGTGAGAGAGGAAGGGCATCTTCATGAGCAGCCTTGGGAAAATGGCCAGCCCTTCCTCAAGGAGAGACCATGAATGGAGGACGGATGGGATAGTACCCACAAAACTGCACGGAGACCAGGGTTTCTATATTGGCAAGGGATTTCTCTTATCACCGCCACACTGAGTCCTCACTTCAACCCTGGAAGATACTTCATTTTGCTTTATGGTTTTGTTTTGTTGTTGCTGGGACTTGAACTCGCATCCTGGACATCATCCCTTAGCTTTCTGACTCAAGGCTGGTGCTCTACCACTGAAGCCACAGCTCCACTTCTGACTTTTTAGTGGCAACAGGAATCTCATGGAATTTCCAGCCTGGGCTAGCTTTGGGCCACAATCCCCAGATCTCAGCCTCCTTCCTCTGCAGCTAGGATTATAGGCATGAGTCACTGGTGCCCAGCTTCGATATTTAGTTTTGCAGTTAGGGAAATGTGAGGCACAACAGTGGAAAATTGGCTGAATTCCATGCAGAGCTAGATTCTGAAGGGAAGCCTTATGATACTTGTGTCTGTCACTCACGTTGAGGGTCTGTTGGGCCTTTTCTGGCTCACAGCATTGTTCTTTGAAAACCAGAGTGAAAACAAGGCTCAGAGCTCAGTGCTCTGTCCGGGGTCCTGAGGCAGAGGGCTGGAGAGGAACCCAGCTGGGGAGGCCTTCCTACCTTCCTAGGCTGTGAACTAGGATGACATGTTAGCAAGAGGCTGGCCTCTACTCCGCTCTTGCCTGAAAACCAAAGCAAATGTCCTAAGACACAAGGCAAAGTCCACACCTGCTGGGGACAGGCCCAGTGGAGAGGCAGGGAGGGCAAAGATCACAGGGTAGAACAAACAGGGTGAGTTGGAAGAAAGAGAAACATCAAGGAGGTTAGAGGCAACAGACAAGAAGAGAGAAAAAGAGGGAAGGCCGCTACCTGGAGGGCAGGAGATAGAAGTGAGTCCAGTACCTACTACAGTCTGGGAAGTTACCCAGGAGTAGTGGACCAGGGTCAGCTATCCTGGGAACACACAGGATAGCTTTGGCGAGCAGGAACACCACCTCTCTGTGCTCTCAAAAGATCCATGCATGCTCTCTTCTCAGGAGGAGCTGACAGTGAGCAACTGGCCCTGCTATCAGACGGTTATATATGGTTCTTGCATGGCATACACACATTGAATGAGCACCTACTGTAGCGCAGAACCAGGCCCTACTGAGTGCTGGAGGCTGCGGTGGGAAGAGGAAGCTCGAGTTCCGATGAGAGCAAAGCCCCAGATTCAAGGCCCAGAGGAAAGGAGATCAATAAAGGACATAATCCAAATGAGAAAGCAGAGCCCAGCACAAGATCAAGGATGCAGGACTGAGAGGCAACGTGAAGCCCAGCACCAGGCCACAGCCCGTGTGAAGTGGAGCTATTCCGGACCTCTCCGAGCTGGGCTGTGGCTGCCATGTAGCGTGACCGTTGCTCCTTCAAAGACTCATTGGTGGATTCTGTCCTCCCTCAGCTGCCAGGAGGTCATCTGTGTCCCCTGTCTTTTGATCCTGCCCTCTGAGCCCCACTTAACCCCTTCCCACCCTGCTTCTGTCTCTACTGTGGCTCCTCAGCATCTGAACCCAGGCCTTAGCTTTCTGGCTGACTCTGAGACTGGAGAGCTTCAAATCATTGAGTGTGGCACTCCTGTCTCTCTATTTTCTCCCTCCCATTCCTGTGACTGCAAATGAATTTCCATCACAGGGCTCTGGTTTGGGAGACCTTCCCCGTATGGGCTTGAGTGACTGTGTACAACACCACATCATCCACGGACAGAGTCCCCGCTCTGCTCTACATCCACCTGCACACACCTCACACTTTGCACCTTGTTCAGTCTTTACCCACATTCCCCGAGGAAATGAGTTTGCCCAAGGCCACAGTGATCTTATCTAGCTGAGCTGTAAAGTCACATGCAATAGCTGTACCCATAAAGCCCTGCTCTTAGGCCCACTATTGTACCTAGCAATGTGTGTGTGTGTGTGTGTGTGTGTGTGTGTGTGTTAGTCTTCATGTGTGTGTGTGAGTGTGTGTGTCTTAGTATTCATGTTTTCAAATGGGGAAACTGAGGCACTGAGAAGTCAAGAAACTTTCCCAATGGTTCACGTGTCACAGTAAGTCGTTTGGGGCTTTTGAGGGGGTTGAGGAAGGTACTGGGGTTTGAACTCAGAGCCTTCTGTCTAGAAGACAGGTTCTCCACTGCTGGGTCACTTCTTATACTTTTTCTGGGATGCCAGACCCACGTCACTACCTCTAGCTTCCTTCTGTGGACATGGAGTCTCGTGGACATTTCTGCCTGGTCTGGCCTGGAACTTCTGTCTCAACCTCCTACCAACGTTAGGATGATAGGTGTGCATCACTGCACTCAGCTATGGATTGAGAAGGGGTTCTCATGAACTTCTCGGGCCAGGCTGTCCTTCTACCTCAATCCTCCTATTCTCTCCCTCCAAAGCAGCTAAGATTATAGGTGAGTGTGCCACTGTGATCAGCAGTGACTAAGGTCTTGAGTTCAGGTGGGTCTAGCTATTATCTGAGGGTGTGGCAGAGTATAAGTCACGACTCTGGGTATCTGACACCAGGGGACTCCGAGCAGATCAAGGTCAGCCTGACCTCTGTGCGTCTCCTGGATTCATCAGATGGTACTGAGGGAGTTTCCATGATTGGCCTTTGTCTGAGGAGTGGTGTTGGGAAGGTGCCTCACGCCGCCCTGCCTGCTCTGGGCTCTTGCCTGGGAAAGGCCAGCACCAAGGTGAAGGCAAAACAGAGCAGGGCCAGCTGTGGAAGGGGGCTGAGCCAGCTTGCATTACACCGGAGCAATGAGAGTCCTGCTGCGGCAGCGGCTGTTTGTTCAAAACATCCCTTCCCTCCCCCAAACGAGCAGGCTTAGAGCCACGGCTGCACAGAGGAGACAATAATCACTAATCAAGTCCAAGTTTGCTTCTAATCAGTTCAGTTGTTGGAGGCAGCCAGGCAGCCGGGCCTGTGCCTGGAGGGTAGCAATTCATCACCACCCCGTGCCCTGTGCCAGAGGGGCCCTGGGGCTGAGCCCACGACCTGCCCAGCATCCTGCCTCTCTGGGCAGCATGACAACGGGGGGAGGGGGCGCGCTGAGCTGCGCTGGGAGGTGCCCTCTCTGTACACTTTCTTCTCCAACCCCCTCCCCCAAAGATCCTTCATCTCCGGGCTGGAAACACTGAGAATGCAATCACAGACCTATTGCTTCCGTGCGGAGGTCCCAGGGTTCAAGTATGGCTGTGGCATTTACAATGTGGATGTGATCTTTGGAACAGTGACCTAACCCTGCTGACTTCCATGCTACAGGGAGAATGCAAACTCGGTGTCTTCCTGGAAATTCCTACCCGTCCTTCACACGTGCCTCAACCACCACTTTCCCAACTAACCTGGGATTGCTGGCCTTATGGTTCCTCCTTTGAACCTTCCAAAACATGCCTTTCAAATACCAGTCAGGGTGCTTGTCACTCAGAGGGGTGGATCTGGCATTTCCAATTCGATTCCCTAGACACTTAACTAGTAGGAATCGTAACGTAGTCACAATACTAACCTACTCTGGCCATCACAAAGCTTTGCCAATAAGAATGGTCTCTTTCTTAAGTGTTTGTTGTATGAGTAAATTTAAATATGAAGCTTACCATCTTAGCGGCTATTGTTATCAAATACAAAACCTTTTGGTGTATTATGGTGGGGGGCAGCCTCTGGCAATAATCAACGAGACTAGAGATACATATGATCACCACCTCCAACAAAATCCCATCAAGACTTCTGCAGTCCCCAGCAAGTGCACAGATCCTAACTTCATTCAATCTAGTTTAAACTTCTTATTGGGAAGACTTTAAATGAAGGGCGCCTGAATTAGCTCTGTTAATTTTTTTCCTTCCTTCCCTCCAGATCGGGCCTAATCTCTAAGCAGAGCCCTCTCTTCCTCCACTTATCTGTTTCCTCTCTGGTGCACAGGGATTGATCACTATCTTCTGGGATATTGAGTGGCCAAGCTCTCAGGCAGGGAGAGATTGAAAGTGCGGGTGGAGCCAGGGCCTGGGCACTGCGATTCCCCTGTGGAGCGCTGCCTGGCACTCGGTGAGCCGGGACAATAGGTACAGTGCTTGTGAGGTGCTATCTCTAATAGTAATCTGTGTGCTTGGATGAGCTGCCTCAGCTGCAAACCCTCATTTCATAAAACGGAGATGCCAGGAGTCAGCGAGGCCCAGAGCCTCTGACGGCAGTTGCTCTTCTCAAGGGCAGCAGGGGCAGATGGATTTGAAGTGGTTCTTCGGGCTCTTCATCCTCAAGCTCACCCTCAAAGAAGGTTCCCTCTTTCATGATGTGTTCCCCCCAGCCTTCGCCATCCCATGGCAGGGATGCCAACCGAAGACCTGTGTATTCTAGCAAGGATGCCCAGGGTTTCTGATGGGGAGGAACCTGTTTCTGGGTTGAATTTGCAATCAGTTGTGAGTTTGAATGCTGCAATCCAAAATAAATTAATGAATTACTAAAATTGTAGGCCTAGCCCCCGGCCCTGTTAATATGATCTTATTTGGAAACAAGATCTTTGCAGATTGTCAGGAACTAGCTGGGCCTTATTCCACAGTGACTGGTATTTTGATAAAAGGAGAAGGTTGGACACAATGGCAGACAGACAGACAGACAGACAGACAGACACACACACACACACACACACACACACACACACACACACAAGGTGAAGGCAGGGTGGACACTGGAATTGGGCTGCCATGAGCCAAGGAAAGACCAGGAACTGGAGAGAGGATTGTGGTAGACCTACCTGAGTGCCTTCAAGGAGACACAGCCCTACCCATACCTTTCCTCTTAGACTTGGAGCGTCCAGAAGTACAAGACAACGAACTTGCACTGTGCAAGCGGCCAGGTTGTGTGATTTGTTACCAGTGGCCTAGGACTCAAATGCAGAGCCTGGGACAGTGGTATAATGGAAGCCAACACCAAACATCTCCCAGGTGGAAGAAAGAAAACCAGTCCAGAAGAGCTTCTCTACGATTTAACATCCACCTTTAGGTGATATGTTCGAAAGGTGTGTTCTGAAGAGCTCAAGACCTTGGATCCCAATGGTGTTCAAAGATCTGATAAACCACTCACTGAGCACCAGTTTCCCCAACTGTGAAATAGGCCTCAAGGATGGAGCTCGCATTTCTGTGAAGAGCAAACTAGAAAATGCATGGAAAGAATTACTGAAAGCATCCACCGGCTTCAATAACTTGAAATTGCTACCCCTGGTTGGTGTGATTGTAAGAACTGTTAAGTTAGAGCCTGGTGCCGGTGGCTCAGGCCTGTATTCCTAGCTACTCCGGTGGCTAAGATTTGAGGATGGTGGTTCAAAGCCAGCCTGAGCAGAAATGTCCTTCAGCCTCTTAGCTCCAATTAACCACCCAAAAGCCGGAAGTTCAAGTATGAGAGCATTCAATTTTTTTTAAAGCAAAAATAGCTCTGGGATAGCACCCAGGCTCTGAGTTCAAGCTGGCACACACACAGAAAACCAAACCAAACCAAACATAAACCTGTTAATCCTGGAGCAAAGAAAGGTGGAGAAGAGCAGCAGAGGGAGACCTTGCAGCAGCTCTGACTCAAAGCTCTGGGCTCTGGTCTGCAGCTCCGCTCCCCGCCCACCCTCCTCACGGCCACAGCCCGGTGTCCAGCGGCCAGCAGGAGCAGTTTCAGTGCCCGCCCATGCTCGGCAGTGTCCTTCGGGTCCTGTTTGGTGGGAGTGGGGTGATGTGGCGTTGATGATTCATGACGCGGCAGCAGTAACACAAGGACTCTGGGCAGGTTATGAAGCCATCAATCTTGAGCTGAGGCTTTCAGGACTGTTACAGCCTGAGAGGAAAGGTTGCCAGGGGCCTGAGGGGTGGGGGTGGAGTGGGCTAGGGAGGGAAGACCTTGCTGAGTAGCTCAGGGAATGTACCAGAAGGAAAAACATAAAAGACATCTATGAAACTGGAGGGGTTGGGGGAACATTTTTCTACTCTCACATTACTTTCAAACCCAGCAGAGCCCCGATCTCCCACCCAACTGACCCCAAAGCCACACATGCTGGGTGCATTCTACCCAGGCCAGGGTCACCTCAGGAGCCTGCCACCTGTGCTAATGAATAGTTAGCTGGTCTGGGTAGTTTGTTTTGGGTCCGGTCGTGGGGCCTGAACTCTGGGCCTGGGTGCTGTCCCTCAGCTCTTCAGCTCAAGGCAAACACTCTACCACTTGAGCCACAGCGCCACTTCCAGCTTTTTTTTTCTTTTTGCGTATGTGGTGCTGAGGAATCGAACCCAGGGCCTCTGGCATGCAAGGCAAGCGCTCTACCACTGAGCCACCTTCCCAGCCCTGGTCTGGGTAGTTTGAAAGCCAGGAAAGTCCTGGTCTTTTTCAGACTTACCCACTGACACTAGGTTTATCTTAACACCCAATGGCTCACGCCTGTAATCCTAGCTACTCTGGAGGCTGAGATCTGAGGATCATGGTTTGACTATAGACAATGAGTGCAGAATTGTCCATAAGACTCTTACCTCTAACTACCAAAAAAAAAAAAAAAAAAAGCTGGAAGTGGAGCTGTGGCTCAAAAGCAGCTCAGGGATAGCACCCAGGCCCTGAATTTAAAATCCAGGACTGGCACCCCCCTCCCCGCCAAAAAAGACTCATTTCTTTCTCCTGCTATTCACCACCCAGCCGCCTCCCTGTCTATCCAAGAACTCATTCCTAAGATCTGTGTTCAAGTGACCACCTGTTAAGAAAGATCCTGGACTTGGATTGAACTTGCAGCAAATAAGGTAGGCGATGAAGAATGTATTACAGAGGCTGATTTACAGAACTGTCCACTACTTTAGGGAAACTGAGAAGAGGAGGTAGAGGGCCAGGCTGCTGAAAGCTGGAAAGAGCCAGAGAATGACAGAAAGAGAAAATATGTTCGGACAAGCACTTCAGCCTTCAGAAGTGCATGAAATCAACCCATGGCGACGGGGGCGGTGTGTCGGGGGGGCGGGGAAGGAAACAGGGGGAAGAAAAACTCTGACCTCCTCTCTGCCAGCACCTCCCATTGTCAAAAGCATGTGAGTTCATTTATGAAATTCCTAGAGGTCAGCCGCTCCAAGGCAGAGGCTCAATGGAGAAAATTGAAGAGAGACTGCAGGTAAGCAAACAGGTTTTTCCTGTTAACCCAAGACTAAATGGCAATCCTTCCAACTACCAATTTCTTTTCTTGTTTTTCCTTCCTTCCTTCCTTCTTTCCTTCCTCCATCTCTTCCTTCTTGCTTTCTTTCCTATTTTCCTTCCTTCTTCCCACCTTCTCTCCTTCCCTTCTTCCTTCCTTCCTCCTTTTCTTCCTTCCCTCCTTCCTTCCATTTCCATCTTTCCATCTTTCTACAACCCATCACTATTTATTTGAAATGCCACTCACAGCATATTCCAACTCCTCACAATTATTTGAGTATATTTTTTGGAGTCTTATTTGTCTATTTCTACTCTGGCCCCTAAGTGGTTCAATTTCTTCAGTTTCATAAAATGCATTTTGATTTCTGCTAAATATTTTCATATCCAGCTCTCTATCTATGATACTCCTTTCCTGTTTAGCTATTTCATATAGTTTGTTTTTTGAATGAATGAGGCATTATTTCATCAGCTTTTCTTTGACCCTCACATTTGTGGTTTGGTTGGGGTCATAGTGAACTTACAGATTACAATTTATAAATGGACATAATCACAATGTTTATCTTATTCAGTGTATTGGGCTGGACACAGTGATTCACACCTCTAATCTCAGCTACCCAGGAGGCAGAAGCGGGAGAATCTCAGATCAAGGATGGCTTCCAACAAAATCACAAGACCCTATATGAAAAAAAATAAGCTAAAGCAAAAAGGCCTGAGGGTAGGCTCAACTAATAGAGCACATGCCTAGCAAATACATGCAAAAAACTGAAACAAAATCAATGTATATTTCTATATATTCAACTTTATTCTCACTAGAGTTTCGAGTTTTATAGAGACCCTACACATACCTCTTGTCATACATCATCATTAATATTTTATCTGCTCTTCTTGTAAAAGGAAGGTTTTTTTCTCTCCAATATATTTTCAGCTAGTTTTTGTTAGTTTAAAGATAGCTATTGAGTTCTATATTTAGATTTTACCCCCAGTGGTCATTTTAGTCCTTTTTTTAAGTCGTTACAAGTTCTATAAAATACTTCAGTTTCCCCAGGTTTACACTCACATCTGAAGATAGTTTTTGTACCTTTTCTGGTATATATGCCTTACCTAGCATTTATATTGTGATCTCCAGAACCGGACAGGTAGAAATTGATAGTGGACATACTTTTCTTATTCGTGACTTTAAAAAACAGGCTTTAGGGGCTGGGAAGGTGGCTCAGTGGTAGAGCACTTGCCTTGCATGCTTGAGGCCCTGGGTTCGATTCCTCAGCACCACATAAGAAAAAAGCCGGAAGTGGTGCTGTGGCTCAAGTGGTAGAGTGCTAGCCTTGAACTGAAGAGCTGAGGGACAGCACCCAGGCCCAGAGTTCAGCCCCCCCCCCAAAAAAAAACAGGCTTTAATTTTTTTTGAGCATGCTGTTGGTTTTATTTTTATGGAGAGGGCATGTTCATCAATTCTGAATTTAAAGCAGGAATAGGTTCGAATCTGTCCAATGTGTTTTCTTTAGTCTTCTATTGAGATGACACAAATAAGAACTCTTGTGGATCTAGAACTCTCAGCCAGGTGATGAGGCTCTACCTACATCCATTGTGCATGAACTGAACTCATCTTTTCCAACTACTCACTGGAGCCCACCTCGCTCAACTTTTCCAGGGCTTTATTTCTGTAGCCATGTGCCTTTCTCCTGCACTCTATTCTAGAGGATCACTCAAAAGGATACACAGATGCCTCATAGTGAAAAACAAGACCAGCACCCCATCATTCTCCGCCACCTCTTCCATGCTCCTATATTGCTTTATACAGAAGCCTCTACTTAACAGGTAGCTCTTCTCCAAGACTCCGTCACCTCTCTTCCCATGCTTTCCTGAGCACCAACCTTAAGGCTTCCATCTCCATCAAGACCATCTTCTTGTCAAGGTCACGATGACCTCTACTTGCCCAAATCTAAGGGTGAATTCTCAAGCCTCATGTCATCTGCATCTGACACCCAAGCATATTGAGCTCAGTTGCTCAACATCTCTGTCTTCAAGCACTACCTTTCATTTGATTTCTGGTGTGGTAACTTATTTGGCTTTCTTTCCAGGGCACTGTTTACTCTCTCCCAGTCTCCTTCCTGCTTCTTCCTCATTTCCCTAATGGCTAATGTCTGTGTGCCTTGGGACCTGGGCTGCAGATCTCCTCTAATTTCACCCAGTCCATTGTCTTCTGTATGCTGTATGTTGTATTCTGTATGCTTCTTGTGTTACATTTGTGGGTCTGACCTCTTCCTAGAACTCCACAGCTAGATATCCAACTGTCTGCTCCACAGATTAAATAATATTTGCATAACACAGATTGAATCAGCATCCCAGACTCAGCACACTCAGAATCCAGTTCTTGAAAATTCTAGATTCATCCAAGGAAGACAAATCAGGCTGGCTTCATATGGACATGTCCATTCATTCATTCATTCATTCATTCCCACTCTGTCTATATTGGTTGGACCAGAGATTGAACTTGGGAACTCAACTTTCTAAGCATGTTCTCTATCACATAGACTAGTAATCCTCCTACCTCTACTTCCTGAGTAGCTGGGATTACAGGCATGTGCCACCATACTTGACTATTTTTTGTTGTTGTTGTTGTTTAATCTTGAATCCCTTGTTGGTGACCGCTGCCCTTCCTGCCACTTTCACCATGGTCTGAACTGCTGGAAAAATATTTTCAACTCTACTTCCAGAAGAGGCTGGAAGCTACCAACTTACCGTTATCCCTTGCTGGGACCCTTCAAGGGCTCCGTAACTAATCTGAAACCCAGCACAGTTCTCTGACCTACGTGTGGCCCCTCTACACATCTCCCACTCAGTTCCAGACACACTGCCCTCCGGCCTGCCCACCATGCGTCTGGTCTGGAGCCTCTGCCTGGGCAGCTCTTGACACCTGTACTGTCCCTCCCTTCGACATTCAAATGCTTCCTTCCCTTCCCTGTATGCAGTACATGCTCAGTGCTCTCCGGGGCTCGCTTCCCCAAATAGCAGCTCAGCCCACCCCATCGTTCTCTATCCTTATATTCTTCTACTCCTCTTCATCACGTTTACACTGCTCATACATTTATTTCCTTGTAGATTCTGCGTCTACCCCCATTAACGATGTAAACTCCACAAAAGCAGGGACCTGGTCTTGCTTCCTTCTATTGGCTTCTAGAACCTAAAATGGTGGCTGGTGAAGGCAGTCCTTTCATCCCGCGAAGGCAGAGCTTAGCTTTGGCAACAGGCACATGAGCAGTGCCCTCGCAGGAAGAGCGCCCTCTGTCTGTGGGTTGGGGAAGAGGACTCCAGATACTGTGTCTACACTGGTCTGGAGATTAGTCTCTAACTGGGATGGGAGGTGAGAGCAGCAGAGGGAGGTGGTGTCTCCCATGGCTTTTCTAACTACATCCTAGGAGATATCCTTGAACAAATCTCTCTTCAGTGGCCGTTAGGGCCATCTGGAGACTGGAATAGGTGCTTTGGGAAGTGTTTTCTTCCAGTTTTCCTGGGAGGCAAGCCTACAGACAGCATACACTGTCAGGCGGGAGGGGAAGGTTTTGTGGCACATCGGTCACCTGGCTTATCTCTTGACCCCGAGAGACTATCCTACTTGCTTGTTTTTTTTTTTTAATCCTTCAGATATAAAGGACTGAGTTGATCATAGTTCTTAGTAAAGGGCATATAACCATACTATCCTCTGTGCGGGGATCCGCCATTATGATATTTTATAAAATTTTTCTTTTTATTCTAATTCTTCACTCTCATGCTCCATCCAAACTCCTAGGCAGCCGGGCTATTGTGTGCATCGAGTACCTCTTTGTTCTTTGTGTCATTTAAAATGTGCATTCCATTACCCTCATCTTCCTTTTCTTCCTTTTGCTTTTTATTTTTTTTAACAGCACTGTTTTTATAGAATGTATTCATGTCTATAGCCAGCTTTTAAATACCACTCTGGGGTATACATCTGCCCCAGCATATCTGCCCACACTCCCAGAAATGGACAGCAGCTTGCCTTCAACTCCAACACAAAAAGCCTTGCAATAATACAGCCCCTTGTCTACCTATGGATCTGAGAATACAGCTAGAAAAATTTCAGCAGGGACATTGCTGGACAGAGCCTACTTGGCAAAAGGTTGCCTCCTGTGTCCAGACTGCTCTCCTGAATGGCTATATCCCTCTATAGCCCCCCAGCCATGCATGCAAGGGCTCTGGGAGCCCCACCTGCCACTCAGTGCCTGGTATTATCCTAATCTTGCCAGTCTAATAGGTATAATGTGTCATTGTTGGTTTAATTTGCATTTCTCTGATCTCTAATTAATTTCTGCATCTTTTCATATGCTGACTAACCCCTAGGGCTTCTTCCTCTCTAAATTGATTGCTCATATCTTTATAAGCAACAGTTTTTTTCATCCATAATGTGTTTGATAGCATGCTAAGCATTTTATACGTGCTATACTTTCCAGTTCTCATCCCGACCCTATGATGCGAGTAATACTATTAGCCCCCCCCTCCCCTTTCCAAAACCAAACCTGTGATTTAGAAAGTTTTAATAACTCTCTCAATGTCATATCCACTTAATTAGTTGCTAATCCATGATACAAATACAAATCTTTTTGGCTTTCAAACTCTTATTCCTAATTACAATGCCATACAATGTAAGGTGCTCTGTTTGATCCCAGCACCTTATACTGACTGATGACTGGGCAAGATGGGTGGAGTCTATCTTAGGGAAGACTGAATGCTCTTGTTATTTTTTTCTCCTTCCTCCCCTTCCATGTTCTTTGCCTCACCCTCACACTCCTTCTCCTCCTCTTCCTCTTTCCCCTTCTTCTTCTTGGTGATACTGGGGTTTGAACTCAGGATCTTACTCTTGTTACCATCTGAGCCACACCTCCAGCCATTTTTGCTTTGGTTACTTTTAAAAATAAAGTTATGCTTTCTGTCTAGGTCTGTGATGCTTCTATTTATACTTCCCACCATAGCTGGAATAGAGAGATGCACCATGACACTCAACTATTGGTTGAGATGGGGGTCTCATGAACTTTTTGCCATGATCTTCTTGATTTCTGCCTCCTAGGATTATAGTTATCTACCAAGTACTGTGGATAGAGAAATAAATCAGGCAGAAATGTCCTTTTCTTGAACCACATAGGATCTAATTGGGAAGACAACTATTAAACAAATAGACAATAACTTATAAACTGTAACTGTGGCTGGTGGAAGTTAGTAAGAACTGCAGGCATACCTAACCCATCGGATTTTGCTGGAAAATGGTTTGTAAGCTAAGAGGAAACAAGAGAGAAAGTAGAAGACTCAGAACCCATGAGAAGCAAAATCCCTACCACGCAATTTTATATAGTTTTTGAGCCCTTAAATGTCTGAACACTTTCTATCCTTTTTATTGATCACAATAGATCATGACATTTTTTCCACACTGGAAATCCATGTAACAAGATTTTAGTATTTAGCGTTGCCAAGTATAAGGTCAAAGGGTGGTAGAATTCCAGTCCACTGGCAGCACACTGCTCTGTTGCTGGTGATGGTTTATTTTGATTTGTTTCCCCCTCAGGCTGCAGGTAATGGCATGGTTGGTGTGGTATTTCCTAGAACAGATGAGCACCTGTGATCTTCATATTCAAGTTGTTCTTTACTTCTGCTTTTTTTGGTACTGGCCTGATTATGGAGTTGATGTTGATTCTATCTCAGAGATACCCAAAAGGCTGTGTTCTCTGTCTTCCACATCTGTACCATTCATCGCCATAGAGGAGATTTTTTTTTAATGTATGTGTGATAGTCCTGGGGCTTAAACACAAGGCCTGGTCTCTGTTCCTTCGCTTTTTTGCTCAAGGCAAGCACAGGGCCACTTGAGCCACCCCTCCACTTCTGGCTTTTTGATGGCTAATGGGAAACGAGAGTCTCATAGACTGGCTTTGAACCATGATCCTCAGGGCTCAGCCTCCTTAGTAAGCTAAGATTATAAGCATGAGCCAGTGGCACCAGTACTTTTCTTATGAAGTGTATTGGTATGGGTAGAAGGTGTGTGTGTGTAGGGGGGGTGTTATAGTTACATTTAAGAATTCTGTGACATAGCCAGCGTCACACATCAAGGCAGAAGAGACTGGAATCACAGTCCTCTGGTACCCCTCTTCTTCCTTTCATGTCCCTGTGGGGTATGAACTGACCCATTTGTGCCCCCAAACAAGACTGACAAGGCAGATGACATAGAAGCTCTCATTCATAAGGGCTCATTTTCTAAGAGTACATACAATATATGGAGGAAATGGGTATAAGGCTCTCTGGAAAAAAGGAGGGAAAAAATCCACTTACAAACAATTCAGAAAACAAGACCTGGAAGCTTCATCTATCTTCCTAGATTTATTAAATTTCATTCCAAAAGTTGGTTATAAATCAGCCGACAAAATCCCTTTTCACGCGGTCTCCAATATCCTCCATGGCTGTTATTTAGACTCTTAGCTGCCGTTTTTTCCAAAGACATAACATTTTCTATAGTCTTCGGCAGCCAATCACCATGGCTGATTTAGTCTTTCTGTTTGGACAATCAACTTGAAGGAGTCCTGGGAGATGAAGGTCCCGTGGGCTGGAGGATGAATGGGGAGACTGGGAGTGTGGCCTAGCAGAAGGCAGAGGACCGGAAGCACTGTGGATGTTCTCAGATGTGGAGAGATCTGCAGGGTAGCTATGGATGGCCCTCATGGTACCACCTGCTCTGTGGTGAGGCACAGGAACTTTATCTGAGGCTGAACTGGGTTGAAATCTACACATGGATACTTTTTTTTTTCTTTTTTACCACTGTGTCTTGGTTGAATTATCAAACCACTTTGAGGCTCTGGGTTATTGTCTGAAATGAGGGGCATCAACTCAATCATTGTGTTGTTGGAAGCATTAAATGAGATCATGCATGCAAAGCACTTAGCTGAGTGTCTGGCACATGTGAGCCTTCAATAAATATGATTCCTCAGGGGCTCTCCTGTCAAATGTGCATCTGCTTCCTCTGGGGACAGTCAGCCCACGCTGCCCACAGATGGAATTGATGGTGAAGTCTCATTACTTTGGACCTTCCTCACAATTCCTAATAATTCACTATCGGCCTTTGCTGAAATTTGCTTTTATTATATATATATATATATATATATATATATATATATATATATATATATATATATAAAAATATATACATATATATATGTTATATACATCTATATGTAATATAGATGTGTATATATATATATATATATATATATATATGTGGGTTCCAGAAGGTAAAAACAAATTTATGAGGACACTATTTAATGAACCATTTACTGTCACTTTAGACGGAACTATTTGCACACAAATAATTAATGTGTGAATTACAAATGATTCTTATCTACACAGAAAAGCAAGCCCTTCATTCGAAATATAGTTCAAATTACAGAGGGCTGAAAAGGGTCATTCAGAATTTCGGCTTCTTAGAGGCTTCTAAGGAACAGATTTTATCCCAAGATAAGTCATTAACAACGTATTCATCCATTTTTTAGTAGAGTTTCCTTGCATATTCAAGCGCTGGTCACGTTTAGCCCAGCTCTGTGGACACACATGTGGAGCGGGGGAAGCAGCAAGGGAAGAATGAAGAAGGGAAACGTTCTTCCCCGCTCCCTTTCACCCCTCAGCGTTTTCCTTCGCACAGAAGTAACCCTAGTCCTCACAATGACAATTTTCACAGCCAATAATGGCCATTTTCCCCACAGCTTGAGCTGCTAAAACACATTTTCTTTTTATTCTGATTTTTAAAATGGACATATTTTTGTGCAACTCTAGGCTTTTTAAAGAAAACAGTCCTTTGAACTAAACCTGTTATGTTTAAGGCAGGTGGCCATTCGTGTAAACACCACTCATTTAAGCATATTAATGTAAAATAAGCGAGTAAGAGTAGGGAAATGTGGAAGTGGTCAGTTGAAAAGAAACGTTCTTCCAGTTGGAGAAAATATAAATATAACACATGGATTGAACCAACTGGCAATAAAGGGCAAAAAATAAAACCCCAAGCATTCTTTTATTTCTTCACATTTGTGTGCGTACATGTATGTGTACATGTATATGCCACTACTAGGGCTTGAATTCAGGGCCTTGACTCTCTTGGCTTTTTCACTCAAGGTTAGTACTCTACCATTTGAGCCATGCTTCCATGTTGGGATTTTTTTGTTGGTTAGTTGGAGATAAGAGTCTCACAGACTTGTCTGCCTAGGCAGGTTTTGAACTTTGATCCTCAGATCTCAGCCTCCTGAGTATCTGGGATTACATGTATGAGCCATCAAGGGCCCAGCTTGATTTCTCCTTTTTTTGGTCAGTTGTGGGGCTTGAACTCAGGGCCTGAATGCTGTCCCTGAGCTCTTTTGCTCAAGGCTAGCATTCTACCACTTTGAGCCACAGTTCCATCTCAAGTGTTCTGGTGAAATGAAAATAAGAGTTTCATGGGGACTTTTCAGCCTGGGCTGGCTTTGAACCACAATCCTCAGATCTCAGGCTCCTGAGTAGCTAGGATGACAGGTCTGAGCCACTGGTGCCTAGATTGGTTTCTTCTGATTTTTTAAAGGAGAGTTTAAGAGATCTAGAAGTGGAGTAGAGCGCTCGCCTTGAGCTGAAGAGCTGAGGGACAGCACCCAGGCCCAGAGTTCAAGACCCACGACCGACAAAAAAAAAAAAAAAAAAAAAAAGAGATCTAGAAGTGGAGAGACTCAAGAATATTCAAATAGCTACACTGTACTCTGGACTTTTACTTCCAGCTAAGATGACATCACTAAGACTAGATTTACCTTCTCTTCTAGAGGCAAAGCTTAAATGAAGCCAAGAAGCAAAACAACAGCTTTAACCTCAGACAATGAAGGATGGGGTTCTTTGAGGGGTGGAAAGAAAGTAGAGGAGCCCTAGAATCCTAGGCCCTGCCTCCTTTCTGGGAGAGAGATCAGACGCCACTGCCCAGGGAGGGGCTCCCAGGCAGAGCCTGGAGGACCTCCTAGTGGAGGAAACAGAGCTTAGAGTCTGAGGAAACTGAGGCAGTTGGAGTTTTAAGGGTCTGGGAACAGACAGGAGGGAACTAGATGAAGAGCACTGTTGGTCTTAAAGAGTTTCCAACTGAGCGCTGCCTAGAACATGCGCCTGCTAAGGAAATTCTGGGGATGGGGGTAAGAGTCTAGGTGGACAGTTGAAGACTTTCAGGACGGTTTTCAGGACAGGGACTGGCAACTGGGTCTCATGTGAAATGCTACTAAACAAGGCAGAGTGAACCTTACTGGAATCATGAGACCAAACTGGTGCTAGAGACACATACTACAGAGATGAAGACATGGGACTCTAGAAGATGATCACTGTGGTTTGGTGTGAGGAAGATAAAGGGATGTTGTTAGTAGCCAACTGTTCCCCAGTCTCACTGGTGGTCTGTTGCCAAGCTCTTATAAGTTCATGAATGGCTCCTGAATGGGCTACCTTGGGCTAAATAACCTGGAAAGTTCTAAACCCTAAAATGATCTTCCCTAAGCACAAGCCAATCTCACACAAACCAATTGTTCTTAGCACCTCTCCATCACAGGAAGGGTGCCTTCTTTCTTCTACCCAGTGGTATCTCTTTTCCCCTACAACCAGGTCCCTTAGTGGACATAGTTATATTTTACATAAGTCTGTAGACAAGATCCTTGGTCTGTCTAAGCCATTCTGCCAGCCTTCAGCCAATAGAGTGACTTAGCAGGAGGTACATATTTAGCTAAGCAGGACCCATCAGGGCTCACCCTTACAAGAACTAGTTACGCAGAACCAATCAGAGCTCATCCTTCATATAAGAGCTGGCTTAAGAAGCACCAATCAAACCTCACCCTTCATACAAGAACTGGGTTTAGAAGGATCAATCAGACCTCTCCCTTCATACAAGAACTAGTTAAAAAGGACCAATCGGAGCTCACCCTTCACACAAGAGCTAGGAGAAGAACTTCCTTCTCCATGACAGTAAACCTGGATTGCTAAAAACCTAGAAACTGTCAGAAGCCACAGTCTCAATCACAAATTTTTGTATGATTAGGAAGAATGAAGTTGATACATGAAGTAGAAATGATAAACAGAGTAAAAGCCTTCCTTAGGAGTTCAAGTCACTGAATTCTAACATTCTTGAGATCTTCATCACATGCCACTGAGTTTCCCCCTTTTGCCTAAAGGAATTCAAAGTATTTTCCTTTTGTTTGCTTATTGGTTTGTTTTGTTTTCCCATCTATGGTAACATCTTAGGACTGCAAGTTCTTACATCTATTCTCTGGAGCCTGAGAACACATTGATCCTTACCACCCAGGGAGCTCTTTAGACATGTGAAAACAAGTATCATGTCCTTCTTGAAGCTACAACTACTCTTTTCCAGAAAAAAAAAAAAAAAGCTCGGTTCTTTCAACTATTTATTCTTAATGTACTTTGATTTCCAGGTCCTGCCCTGAGCTGGGCATTGTGCTCAAGGGATTCTCCTGTAGTTTGTGAGCTTCCTGAATCCAATAAGCAAGATCACCAAGAGATGGTCATCAGTGCCTGGACTACTGCTGGGCCCAAGAGAAGGTCAACAGTTTAGCTAGCTCCACAATCCTTAGTGAAATTTAGGATTAGGATTATTCTGAATTCCTAGCTGCAAAATCTCAATCATATAGTTGTACAAATAAAGTCTTTGAATTAGAGATTTTATACTTAAAACTTTTGAATGAAGTTGAGTTTCATCTCATTTTGTTCACCTCCTGTAATGATAATTAAGAAATTAATTCTTTTACCTGTAAAGCTCTCTCTCCATCAAGCTTTGGAGAAAGGGAAGGGCAGGATCATAGTTAGAACTTTCAGGGGAGTACAGACAGATTTTTCTGCTTGGCCATAAGCCCTTTAAAAGATAAACCTCTCAGCCAGAAGGGTAGAGGTGACTTCCTGCCATTCCAATTGATAGAAACCAGAGTAGCCTGATCTTGTATATAATCCCATCCACCATCTATTAAAATTCACTAAAGCTTGCTAAGCCTCGTTTCCTTGAAAGCCTATCAGGTTTCTGTTTCATCAAAGTCAAGTGTATTTAATTAACACAATCCAATTCATTCTGGAAGTGGTCAAGTTCTCTGAAAGGTACTCAGTAGAGCTCCGGATATTTTTATAGGAATTAAACAGATGACACAATAGGAAAAAAAAGGGGAAAAAAAGCATAATAAGCATGCTTTGTACATGCCATTACTACCACCTCTTTTGCATACAATTGAATAAATTACCTTTTGTTATGAAACACTAATCCTCTTTGCAGAGTGGAGTAATTCCCATCTCTGATGGAGGCTTACCAAGGAGTATCTTGGGAGCCAAACTTTAACATTTGGTACTGGCAGAATGAAGAAGAGACACAGTCTTTTGGACATGGCAATGTTGAAAATTGGCCCTCATCCAGGACAATTTAGTACCTCAGCCTCTACCCGCCCTGGTATCTTAGGCACAAGATTGCACATAGAAGCCCTAGAAACTACAATCAGATTAATGAAGTAGGACATAATTGGCAGGAATTGTGGAGGGAATCAGTATGAAGATCTCAGTCTCCATTCCTTGTGTACTGAGTTTAATGGTAACTTCAAACAAACAAAAAAGTCCAGGCATGGTGGTACATACCTGTAAAATGCCAGCACTTGGGAGACTGAGGCAGGAGGATTTCAAGTTTAAGGCCAGCATGGGCTACCTGTAAAGACCATGTTTCAAAATAAAAACTAAAACATAAGATGTGTGTGCATACATGTACACACTTAACCTCTCATAATAGAAACCTGTACAGATTATCTCATAGTTAAAAGATTGAATGTTACCTTATTTGGGAAAAAAGAATATAATTAAGTTAGAGATCTGGTGGAACATCTTGGATTATCTGAGTATTTCCCTAAGCCAATGGCAGGCTTGCTTCTAAGAGAAAGGTGGAGGGCGGGGGCATGACACAGGAGAAGAGAAGATACAGAGAGCCCGTCAGTGTGGAAGTGAAGGCTGAGATGGCATTGACAAGGCTCCAAGCCAGGGAATGCCAACAGCCATCATGCCTTGGAAGAGGCAAAGAAGGATTCTCTTCTGGAGGAATGCAGCCCTGTCCACATCTTCTGACCTCTAGAACTGAGGGTGAATAATTGTTGATCCCTTGAAACCATCCATTTGTGGTCATTTGTTATAGCAGCCAGAGAAAATGAGCATACTCTCCACAGGCAAGCAAATAACACCTGGAAAAGTGTCAAAAGGGAAAATGTGATATGTCCAATAGCCCCCATCCCTGCAAAGTGCTCATTTCATAACTAGTCTGTATCTGTCCTCCAAAGCACCAGCTAGTCCACACAAACCTGGCTCTTTACTGAGCCTTCTAAGTCTGCCAGATGGGATCTTGTGACTTTTCCCTGCTCAGAATTGGTTGCTGTTGACCTTGATCCTAACCTGGTTTTATATGAACACCTATATGGTGGAGACCACGAAAGAAGGCAGATTCCAGAGGGTCTTGCTCTACTTCAACAGGCACTGGGTCTACAAGGAATAGAAATGGTGCCAAATAAAGACTCAGCCAGCCACACTGCCTGTTTCCCCAGAACTCAAACCTAGAAGGGCTCTTAAAAACATAAGCAGAATGAATTAGAAAAACAGGGTCATTTAATTCAGAGTTTTCACACTAAATTCCTGACATAAATGCCAGAATGTAAATGTATTCCTTTCTCACCACAGTAGACAAAATTATCAAGAAGAAAAAGAAAATGAAATTTTTTAAACCTGTTTAATTCTAGTCATCTCTGTCAAGGCTGTTTTCAGCACACAAGCAAACACACACAGCACCAAGTTTTCATTATTTTCTCTTTTATCTCAGCCACTCATTCTTTGAATTTCAAAAGTTTCTCTTTTTTGATCATTCCTTTCTTGTTGCAGTCAGTTCTTTTACCAATATAAAATTGGAAGGTTGGCTTGCTCGTTTTGGCTTCTTTCCAGAGACTTTTCTACTGGTTGACTTATCTTCATTTTTCTCTCCAGGATCTGGATTCTTTCTTCTTTACTTATCTTGCCATTTCTTGAATTTCAGATCTTCCCAAAAGTTTGTATTAATTCATTATATCTCTAAAAATGGCCACAAGGATATCCCACATCCCATATGCTCTTCAAGATGCACCATTCCCACATCCAAAACTTGGCCAGCTCCACCTCTTGAATGTGGGAAGACCTTGTGATTGTTTTGGTCTGTGGAATTAAGGCCAAAATGCACAGCACCACTCCCTTCCTTGGGTTGGTCACTTGTGTTTTCTTTCATTTAGAAACAAGTTCCAGGTAACATACTTTTGACCCTGAAATCACTACACTCTGAGAAGACCAAGCCATCTGAAGAGAAAGGCCAAGAAGAAGCAAAACACTAGGCCTGTGAACAAGAAACGATTCCTAAACACTTGGCCCAACTTTGCTTCAGATGACTCAAGCCCCACCTGCAATCCGACCAAATATGCAGTGAAAATGACCCAGGGAAAGCCCAGGCCGCCTAGAGAGCTAATCAGAAGAGGTAACCAGGAGAGATCCTCATACGTCCTTACTTTAATCCAATATGTTCTGGAGTAGTTTGTCCACCAGAACACTCAGCTTCATAGTCCTATTTTAAATGTGACAAAGGGAAGCATCATAGGTGGGCAGATTTGGATAGCTAGTGATCTTCATCCCAAGGAGAGTGAGAAAACAGCTAGCTAGTATCTTTGATACTTTATATACTATGTTCTGAAGCATTTTGCTGTAAAATGCCCTCTCAAGTACCAGTTGGCCTAGTTCTCACTGGTAATTCTTTAGAAAATAACTTCACGGTTTTGCTATGCTGTTGGTTGGTTGATTAGCTGGCTGGCCTGAGTCTACGTGCATGCTGCAGTCTTTATTGGGACAAATTGAAGGATAAAGGAAGGAAGGATAGATGAGTGTGTGTCAACTATTCTATCTATACATCTAAACTCTATTTCCATTGTACTTCTTGTTGCCTGCCTAGTGTCCCCACCAGGACTGTCTGGGTCACAGGGTGAGATCAATTCCTGCCCTAATTCTGGTTCTTGGGTATGTTTTCTCAGTATCAGTTACTACTTTTTAAAAAAAAATTCCATCTTCTAGAAATTTGAGATCTTTTTCTTGTTTATGGAACTCTTCCAACTCTGTTTTATTTGTGTATGCTTGTGTGTGTGTGCGTGTATGTGTGTGTGTGTGCTTGTTTGTGTATGGGGGGTATGCTGGATATTGGTTATTTACCATTTTATTCCTTTAAGACCATTTAAAAATTTTTGTGTTAGATAAAAATAAGTGTATTTGCCTTTATACTCTGGCTCTGTGTTTTTATCTAAATTTAAAATGTTTTAATATGTCTTCTAAGAAGTGTTGACTTGAACATTGGAAAACAAAAATTTTTAAACCAAAAGACAAAAAAGTGTAGAAAAATTAAGCCACTACATTCTGGACTGGTTAGATTTCTACTCACAATTTTTATGTCGAGTTTTACAAAGAGCATCACTCAGCCCAACCACTAAGATGAGGCCTTTTTATTTTTAACCCATCAGAAAAGGAGAAAACCCAGATGACATAAACTTTAAAAAAAATAGAAAGTTTACTCCTACTCATTGCTAGCAAAACTGCATTAAGAGGAGAAATCTACTGAAGTGTGATAAGCAAGACTTGTAAGGAAATTCTAAAGAACTTGTAAAAACCCATAGGCAGGCTGTAATGACAGATTGGAATCTTAAAAAGCCACCATCACAAAGCCAGTCTGCCCCTATCCACCAAGCCCATGGGTCTTTACGCTGTTTTGAGGGATGGTATACATAAGAGAAGGAGCAGACAAAAGCTAAGAGACAGGATACCAACATCTGATTCAAAGGTACCTGCCCTTCGAAGTCACTGAAGAGACTGAGGAAGAAATGTGAAAGAACCAGCAACCCAGTCACCCCAGACTCGAACCTAAGGAGCCAAAGAGGAAAGGAAGAAAGGAAACAGAGCCCTGAGCCATTTTAGCCTGTCAACTACCCAATAGTGAGTAAGAGGCAAGAAACCCATCCTTCATACCAGACTTTCACAGTGGATACAAAGTCTTCCGGGAGAGGACAGCCCAGAACCACAAAGAAAGGAGCTGGACTGATGTATATCAAGAACTCAGAGACCCCAAAAGACAGGCAGCTGGGCTGTAAAGTAAAAGTGGGTATGACCCGGCTCTAGTTGGCTCACACCTGTAATCCTAGCTACTCAGGAGGCTGAGATCTGAGGATTGTGGTTGAAAGCCAGCCAGGGCAGGAAAGTCCATGAGACTCTTATCTCCAATTAACCACCAGAAAACTGGGGTGGCACAGTGGTTCTAAATGGTAGAGTGCTAGCCTTGAGCAAAAGAGCTCAGGGACAGCGCCCAAGCCTGAGTTCGAGCCCCATGACCATTGACAAATAAAAAAGAAAAGAAAAAGAAAAATGGAAGTGGATCTTCTCTGGCTTAGAATGATCCTATTGGTTCTCAGAACTCATGCACCTTTAAAGAAAATGTCTTGGGAGCAGCCTCAAAATATTTGAAGCCAATGATTAATTGAATCAAACTAGAACCCCATAATTACCAGGCCCAGTACAATGATGGATTTGGCATTTTGATGTAAGAAGGACTCTACCTTCTCTGAAAACAAAGATTAACTTCAACCCCTTCTTTTTCTTTTCTACAATTAAAAACTCATAAAAATATGAAAAATGGCACTCAGTCAAGAAAGGAAACTGTCCTAAGGAGTAGCTCACCAAGAGCCACTTCATCAGAACGAAAGCTGTGGGAACCCTGGGAGAAATTCCTGGAGATTTAGGAGTTCTGTATGAGACACCACTGCCATTCAGGAAATTGCCAGAAACTTTAGGTGCTCTGTGTCCTCGGGAGACAGCAGGAAAACATGTGTTTCTTGTTGTTATGGCTTAAATGGGAAATGTTCTCCCATAGATCCCATGTATTGAAGGCTTGGCCACCAGCTGGTGGTGCTCTTCTGAGAGGCAGTGGAGTCCTTAGGTGGAGGAAGGAGGGGATCGGAGGTGATTGGTGGGCCTGTGAAGGAGATACCTGGTCTCTGGTCCCTAGTCCTCCTCTCTCTCTCCCTCTCCCTCCCTCTTCCCTTCACCCCTTTCCCTTCTTTCTCCTCCTCCCCCTCTCCTGCCCTCTCCTTCTCCTCTTCCTCCTTCCCTCCCACTCCCATTCCCCCTCTTGCTCCTTTCACCTTTTCCTGTCTACTATAAGGAAAAAATCCTCTCCCCTTCAAGCTGCTTCCATCATGACATTCCGCCCAAGCACACTGGGCTAGACAATCATGGACAGAATTCTCTGACAGGTGAGCAAAATAAATCCTTCCTACTCTAAGTTTCCTCTCTGGTATTTTGATTAGAGCTACACAACATCAACAGATAAGCTCATGTTGTCACATATACAAAACTAAAGGCTAGGCCAGGAGCCATGGTGCATACTGTCTCCTCAGCTACTTGGGAGGGAGAGATGGGAGCAAGCCAGGGCAAAAGCATGAGACCCTATCTGGAAACAAAACCAAAAACCTAAAATAAAGGGATGAGCCCAACAAAAGGAGGGACAGGGGCAAGGCTCAAGGGCTAGAGTGCTTGTCTAGCCAATGCACTTCCCTCGGTTCAATCTTCAGCACTGCCTAACTAAATAAATAAAAATTAAATAAAGGCTAGAGTCGCTATGTAAGGGAGAGCAATGTAATCAATCACAATGCATGGCTATCTGCCGTCACCTTACAAACATAATTTTGAGCAAAAATGCAGACAAAACTGAATACAGACCCTTATCACCCCATTTGTATGTAAGTATGTAAAACTAATTTATAGTAATCGAAGTGAAATGAGAGAGCTATTGATGAGACAATAAATGCAAGATAATTCCAGGGTACTAATAACAGTCTGAGTCTTGATCTACAGTCTAGTTCTTGGTGGCTATCAAGGTTTGTTTGCTTTTAATATCCAGTCTCATTAAATTGTCTACCTTATATATGGCATACTTCAACTAAAAGGTTTTTTTTAAAATTAAGAGCAAACATAAGTACCCGAATTCTCCACACAAAAGGCAATAAATAAATAATAAAATAAAATAAAGCCAACCCCAGCAAATTAAACAAAAGGAACTCATAAAGAAAAAAAAGTTAAAATCAGAAATTATTAGGACTAAATACAGAGAGCGGTGGAAATGTAATTAATAAATGGATAAGCTGCTTGCTTTAGAAAAATCAATGTAATAGCAAAACCACTGCCTAATCTAATCAATAAGAAGGAATAAAGCACAAGGAAGGTGGTAAAAAATAGGAAGCACCATCTAAATGCACATCTGCACTGGTAGAATTTGTTTTTGACTGTTTGGGAACCCATTTAAAGTTCATGGCACCTGGAGAAGAGTTGGGTGGTAAGTTGGGTTCAATTAGCCCATCTCCACCTTTAACATGATAGCAGCTACCCATTCTTCACTCCCAACCTCATCTCAAACAGCTGCACACACGTTGCTAGGGCATTCCAGGGACAGCTTGTAGGAGACTACTGATGGGCCTCAAAGATCCTGGCCCTCCAAATACCACACGTCTGTGCTTCAATCACCCATGGTCGCCTCTGATTACAGAGGTGCCAAGAGACACATAGCGATTTTTGTCACTGCTTCATTGATTCAAGTCTCTCGATGTTTATTATTATACTTACAGTAACAAAGAATAGCAAAGATCACCATTAACTGATAAAGAATGATTTCTAGGATATATTGATACATTTTTAAAGTTAAAAAATAGCTTGATATGGTATATAGATTTATACATCAAGTTACATATGTTTGAGTAGTATTTTCTGTCAGAAAAGGGTTTATTTTAACCAAAAGAAAGAAGTAGAAACAAAATCATTATCTATGACAGGCAGGTAAGGTAGGGGAGAATAGGAGGGAGTAGGGTTTGTCAGACACAGCTTCCATGTGGTTTTAACTGCTGAGCCACATAACTGATCCAAAAACCAAATTACAGCAACAAACAAACAAATAAACAAACAAGGGATAAAAATGAAAACGTTATAGCTGAACACAAGAAGAAATAAATGAATCTAGCTGTTTATCAAATCAGGAACATGACCACCCATAGGGGAAAAAAAAGAATTTTTGAAATAGCGTTTGAACACAGCATTCTGGCTGTAAACATATTGTGGCAGATACTCTAGAATTTTTTAAAGAAAGGGGGGGGAAAAGAAATCTTGAACTTCAACTTTATAAGTCTGTTGTTTGTAACAGGATGGAAAATAAAAGCGAAGCTCTCATATACAGGAAATATGTAAATAACTAAACCCAGAGATGTGTTGGGGAACAGAGTATTTCTGTAGAAAAAAAAGGAAATGACATACAGCCTATTAGATGCAATTGTCAGAGAATCTTCGTGTCTATTGTTATTCCTCCACTCCATTTCTACTTACTACCCCCACAGATGACTCCCCAGTTGTTTCTGATTTATCCTTATCAAGTTTCTTTTTACAAAATAAGCAAGCACACACATCCATATGTGAAACATCCTTATTTTACCTCCTTTCTCATACAAAAAAGGTAGCCTATTACGATACTTAATGACTAGTACATGATTCGTAATTATTAGTTCTCACTCATAGAAACTAGATTTCCCTTTAAAAAAAAAAGACTGATTTCAAATCTGAGGCAGAGAAACTACAAAGCTAAGCTTAGAATATTTTCTTTGCTGGAAAGGAAGGCGCAAAGAATGAAGGGGAACTATCCAAAAGACAAAGGAATTAGCTTGAAAGGACTTTAATTGGAAAAACGTTGGACAATTTAAGCAGCCAAATGACTAATGAAGGTAATGGGCTATGATACTGGACCAAAAAATCCATAAAATCATAGTGATATTCAAAGACAGAGAGAAAAGGAGGGGGCTGGGGAAGGAGAAATTTCTTCATTACAGGGAAGAAAACGATCTAATCAGGGCAGAAAAATGACAGAATTACAATATAGCAAATGCTGCAGGCAAGGATCACCAACGGATGCTAAGACTGTGTGCTTACAGATGGGGGGGACCAGCATATTCACAGGGATCCACAGCATCACAGACCCCTCACCACCAGTTTACTGCTGAAGTACAAGAACAAAGAACTATCTTTAAAGCCATACAAAAGACAGCACCTTAGTCAGGGAATCAAATTTAGCATCACCAACAGTGGAGCAATAGGATGTTATATAACTCATGAGGACACACAACATCATAGCTGATGGATAGACAGATACATGCATGCATGCATACATACATACATACATACATACATACATACATACATAGAACCTAAACCTAAACAAGAATAATCATACAGCTCCAGTTAAGAGACTTCTTATAAAAAGGCTAATACAGATTCTTCAAGATGCTGATGTCATAAAATACATGCATACACATATACACACACACATACACATGAGAGAGAGAGGGGGGGAGGGAGGGGCGGGAGGGGGGAAGGGAGGGGCGGGAGGGGGGAGGAATGATCCTCCATCCAGATGAAAAGAAACTAAACTAAAGGCTGGGCATTGGTGGCTCACACCCTTAATCCTAGCTACTCAGGAGGCTGAGATCTGAGGATCCCGGTTCACAGCTGGCCTGGGCAGGAAAAGTCCGTGAGACTCTTATCTCCAATAAATCACCAGAAAACCAGAAGTGGTGCTGTGACTCAAGTGGTAGAGCACTTGCTTTGAGTTGCAAGAGCTGAGGGACAGCGCCAGGCCCAGAGTTCAAGCCCCATGACCAGCCCCCCCCAAAAAAAAAGAAGAAGAAGAAGAAAAGAAAAAGAAACTAAAGATAAACGATAAGTAAATGCAGTCTCTCCATTGGATTTGGGGCTAGAGGACTGGGTCAAAAGCTTTATAGAAAATATTTTAGGAAAACTTTAAAATGGACTCTAAATTAAACAGTATTTGAGCATTAATTGTAAATTTTTCAGTGTAATAATGGTGTCATTATGTAAGAAAACCATCTTATTCTTAGAAAAATCATGAGGAAAATTTAGGGGTGAAATACCATGATATGAGAGATAGGATATGGTAGATGATATGATGATATAATATGACAACGTCTGCAGCTTACCTCCAATTCATTACGAAATGAAAGTTACATAACCACATAGTGAACAAGGCCAAATTGGAGCATGGGAAAAAAATGGCCCAGCAGAAATTTTAATTCAAGTGTACAGTATGCTGAAATTTGCTTTGATTATTCTCATTTGTAACTTTTCTATAGGCTAGAATTTTTTTATTAAATTTATTTTGACCTTATTTTTTAACACTAGCCAGCTGAATCACTACTCTCCTTAATGAGTAGTTGATATTTACAGTTAGCAATGATGTCGAGACTGTAAAATCTTAAGACTACAACAAACAAGCAACATTAAAATGTTATTTGGGGCATGAAGAAAAAGTGTACAGTTTGTTCATTTATCTGTCCTTGCAAGGGTACGGAGGGGCATAGAAAACCATTTCTGTGACAGGGTGAACAAATACAGCAGTGGTGCTCATTAGACCCGATGTGGAAAATGAAGTATACAATTTGTGGGTGGGGTGGTCGAGGAGGAGGAATGGAGAGAGCGAGGGAAGGGTGACATTGTCCAAAAAGAAATGTACTCATTACCTGACTTGTGTAACTGCACATCACCTTTGTAATAACAATAAAAAAAAATTCACAAAGAAAAACTGTACGGAAAATACAATTCTTTCTTAGCTCTACAAAATAACACTGAAACACTTTAAAGGTTTTCACTTGGGGCTTCCCATCCACTTTTATCTCTGCTCTCTTTCAAATTCTAGATTTGCTTTGGTTTGGGTTCTTGGAATAACAGTTATTTTTGGTATCACTGTGACCCATGAGGTCAAAAAAATACTGGAGAAGAGTCGGCAATGGAATACTGAAAGGTGGAAAAGAGGCAGACAGGTAGCACCTGACCGGGCAGCTGGGAGAAGAAGAATATCAACCCCAAAGAGAGGGACGCCAAGAAGCACCTCTATTTATTTTCAGATCCCCGGCGACTCAGAAAATAGTAATACAAGGAATTTTTGAAAGTGGTGAGTGAAGGTAGAAGACTTTAAAAAAAGGAGGAAAACAGAATCTCTTAGCAGCTTTAAATCTGACCTTTCACCATAAATTGAGCTTTTCTATTCATAGCAGGGAGTATACGGCCAGGCCACATGAGCCACAGGTGGCTTACACCTGTCATCCTAGCTACTCAGGAAGCTGAGATCTGAGGATCACAACTCAAAGCCAGCCTGGGCAGGAAAGTCTGTGAAACTCTTCTCTCCAATTAACCATCCAAAAAGCTGTAGGGGAAGGTGTAATTCAAATGGTAGAGCACTATCCTTGAGCAAGAGAGGCTCAGAGACAGTGCCCAGGCCCTGAGTTTAAGTCCCAGGAGGAGAGAGAGAGAGAGAGAGAGAGAGAGAGAGAGAGAGAGAGAGAGAGAGAGAGAGAGAGAGAGAGAGAGAGAGAGAGAGAGAGAGTATACGGGCGTGCGCGCACACACACACACACACACATACACACAAATATGAAGCATTCACGTTGAAGGTTAGAATATCAGAGTGAAAACAGAGATAAATACCAAGTTATATCAGACTGGTGAGAGCTGATCTCCAACTTGCTTTTCTAGGAACTTCCCTCAGTGAAATGGCAGCCAAGTGTCCATCCACCAGACAGGAAGCAAGAGAAAGAGACAGGAGGCATCCCTCAATAGAACAATGCAGACAGAGCTCTCCAGCACCCCAGAGCTCCCATGTAAGTTCTAAGCCTAAGGTGTGAGCAGACAAGCAGTGATCATGAGCTGTCGGAGAAAGCATTTACTGTGTATGGCAGGAGTCACAAGTATAGACGGGGAAATAGAAGTAACGAGGGGGAAGCAGCCGAGAACAAGCATTACTTGTGTTGTCCCCATGAAACAAGAACAGGATGTCACAAAAGAAGAACATACAGAAGAATGAGAAAAAGGGAGGGAACATTGCCAGAAATGAGAACAAAAGGGGAACTAGGTAGAAAATGTCAAAGAAAAACACGAGAAGATCAGAAAACAAACCCCAAATTCAGATAACGAAGAAGAGAGAGCAGAAGCCAGGAAGTCAGGGGATCATTATTAAAACAGAACAATAGTTGAAGAAAAATTCCAGACTTGATGCTATGAGGTTCCAAAGAGCACACAGACCTGCTTCTTTCTCCAAGAAGGAGGAGGAGTGGGGGGCGAGGAGGGACAGGGGGAGGAGGAGGAGGGGCAGAGGGAGGAAGAGGAGGAGGGGGAGGAGGGGGGAGAGGAGGAGGAGGAGGAAGGAGAAGAAAGAAGAGGAAAGAAGGAGAAGGAGAAGGAGAAGAAGGAGAAGGAGGAGGAGGAGGAGGAAGAGGAGGAGGAGGAGGAGGAGGAGGAGGAGGAGGAGGAGGAGGAGGAGAAGAAGAAGAAGAAGGAGGAGGAGGAGGAGGAGGAGGAGGAGGAGGAGGAGAAGAAGAAGAAGAAGGAGAAGGAGAAGAAGAAGAAGAAGAAGAAGAAGAAGAAGAAGAAGAAGAAGAAGAAGAAGAAGAAGAAGAAGAAGAAGAAGAAGAAGAAGAAGGAAGAAGGAAGAAGAAGAAGAAGAAGAAGAAGAAGAAGAAGAAGAAGAAGAAGAAGAAGAAGAAGAAGAAGAAGAAGAAGAAGAAGTAGAAGAAGAAGAAGAAGAAGGAAGAAGAAGAGGAGGAGGAGGAGGAGAAGGAGGAGGAGGAGGGGGGGGGGAGGAGGAGGAGGAGGAGGAGGAAAGCTGCAGGGTACAGGTGACTCATGCCTGTAATCCTAGCTATTCAGTGCTTAGGATGCTGAGCTGTGAGGCTCATAACTCAAAGTCAGCTCAGGCAGGAAAAAAATCCCTGAGACTCTTATTTCCAATTAACCACCCAAAAGCCTGAAGCAGAGCTGTGGCTCAAATGGTAAAGCACCGGCCTTATGTGATAAAGCTCAGGGACAGAACCTAGGTCCTGAGTTCAAGCCCCAAGACTAGCACCAAACAACAACTAAGCTTAGCCCCTCCTCTGTGGTCATGTTTATGAACACCTCAAAAGACTTGACTCAGTGGCTTTTGCTTCCTCTTTTGTGAACTCCTGCCATGCTGCTCTTCTCAAGGACAACCCTGACTTTTAAGTCGCACAATCAAATCCTCAGTCAATTTTCTCCAGACACAGCGCTTCTGAACTCTAACCCACCTTCCTCTTTCCGGTTGCCAGAATGATAAATTATAATCGTGGCTGACTCTCTTCTCTCACACATATCCCTACCTCTATTGGGAACAGAAAATTCTGGTGCTCTCCATTTCAAAGAGAACCAACATTGGCGTTCATGTTTTCCTTTTGACTTCAAGAAAACAAACGTGATTCCCCAACCCACAAAGCCCGCTCAACTCCCCTACCTCAGCTCTTTCACTGCACCCTCCAGCAGGTGAACAAAGGCACTACTGCATGACCTCCCAGCTCCTTGAGTGGCTCTCTGTATCCAAATGAACAGATATCAGAAGGTCAAACAAGTACCTGTACAGTTATGTTCGTTGCAACACTATTCCCAGTAGCCAATGAAAGTAATTAAATATCCATCAATGGGTGAATGGGTAAAGAAAATAGATAGATAGATGATAGATAATGGAATATTATTCACCCATGGAAAAAAACCTTTAAATTTCTGTGATTTGCAGTGACATGGATGGTTGTCAAGAACATCATCTAAGTGAACTATGCAAGACATAGAAAAACAAACATCACTTGCCCTCCCTAATATGTAAAGTCTGAAAACATTGAACTCAGGAAGTAGGTGGGAAGAGAGAGACATTATTTGATGGATGCAAAGCTGAACTTAGATATGAGGAATAAAGTCTGGTTTTTGTATTGCACAACAGAGTGGTTAAATAAACAAATAATAATAATGTGTGTTCTGAATGCTCTCATCTTATAGATGTGATAAGTGTGTGACATGGGGATTGACTCAATAGCCTGAATTGATTATTAGAGGACAAATCCAAGCATCAGAACATCACAGTATCCACTATAGGTAACTATCATTCACCAGTTAAAAAAAAAAATAAAACAAAGCTGCATGCCAGTGGTTCACGCCTGTAATCCCAGCTACTCAGGAGGCTGAGATATAAGGATGGAAATTCAAAGTCAGTCCAGGCAGTGAAATCCATGAGACTCTTATCTCCACTTAACCACCCAAAAACCCAGACATGGAGCTGTGGCTCAAGTATTAGAATGCTAGCTTTGAGCAAAACAAGCTCAGGGATAGTACCTAGGCCCTGAGTTCAAGTCCCCCCCCCCATTTTTTTAAATTAAGAAAAAAAATCACGTAACATTCTTGCTGTGGCATTCCTTGGTCAGCTTATTTAAGATTACCACAAGTCTCCCCTGGTCATCAGAATTATCTACCTATCCATTCTTCTGGTCTTATTTCCCTCTGCGGTATGAATCACCATGAAACATACCATTTCCCCCTTATTTTGTGTACAGTCCTTTTGCTGTGTGTAAAGTCCATGAAGAGAAGAGCTCTAACATATCTGTTGCCTGGCACATCACGCGGGCATAGAATAATGCATTCATTTATTCCATCATCCATCCCCTGACTACTTGTGAATGAATGCTCTTGAGTGTAGAGCCCAGTGAATCAGTAGATTTACACTGAGACTATGACCGGCAGAAGGCACACAGGAGATCCAGGGTTCAAACCTTATAAGGATCAAAAAATCAGAAACGCATCCATTCTGCAAGGCCCATCACGGAAGCTAGATACATTAATGGCACCATTTATTCAAAATGACAAACAAAACAAAACAGAAGATCTGTCCTAGAATCCTACCAACAATTAAACGCCAACTTTCCTTAAGGACATGTAGAAGCCTATTTCTGGTCTGCCCCTCAAAATAACATAATTGCACACTGTGCCTATGTTGTGTCTTTTTGTACACGTGGCCTTCTCCATTCCAGTGGAGCATTCCCGGTAAGCCACATGCCACGAAGATGCAGGCATGAGGGTCTCTCGCCTGGCTCCCCAACTTTGTATGGCTTCAAGATTTCATAAATGTGCATGCTCGTAGAGAAGGTCCAGATACTTTTGATGGTTAGTATCTGGTTCTTTGAGATGCCGCTTGCCCATGTAGTAAGTGTAAACATCTCCTCTCAGGACCAACCTCATTCAGGCCCTGGAAAAATGCACCTGTCTCCTTCCCTGTGTCCTTGGAATATTTTTTTTTAAGAGGAAAAAGGAAACTGTGTCTGAACCTTGTGGATTGGGTCCCAGCCAGCTTCAAAGAGGGACACATTGCTTTGGAGTGCAGGCGGGATTTAAGCAGCAGAAACACTTAAGTAAAAGACAAATTAATTAACTTGTCAAATCATGTCTCTCCGAGAGCATGAAAGCAATGGATTCTCACAGAAGAAAGTCACATTTTTCTAGTGGTACTGTACAGCCATTCCTCTGCTTCTCTTTGAATTCCAATTTGTGGTTTCAAGGTATACACCAATTCACTAGATATGCACAGCGGTTGCAAATAGCAGCTGAGGATTTTTTTTCCCAGAGGAAATGGTCTGCATTGCTCCTTAAACTTGTACAGATATAGGTTCAGGAATGACACAAATCAAAAGTGATGCTAATTAGAAGCCAGTCAGTCCTCACCTGAGCATTGCTCCAGAGTTTCACCAGTGTTAGAGGGACAGCCTCTCATCCTTCTCTATGTTTTCCCCCTCTTTTGAATTGACCACTTTCTAATATACTGTATAATTTTCTCATTCATTTTGCATATGTTTTTATCATCAGGTTTTCTCAGCTAGAATATAAGGTCTTTGGTCCAGTTGCAATGGCTCATGACTTTAATCCTAGCTACTTGAGAACTGAGATTTAGAGGATTACAGTGCAAGTCCAGCCCTGGGGCAATAAAGACTTTCATCTCAAAAACAAAAATATGGCTGGCCATACACATTCGTCATCCTAGCTAAAAATAAGAATAAGTAGGAGGATTGAGGTCCAGGTCATTCCAGGCAAGAAATACGAGATCCTGGAAGTGGCGCTGTATCTCAAGTAGTAGAGTGCTCGCCTTGAGCTGAAGAGCTGAGGGACAGCGCCCAGGCCCAGAGTTCAAGCCCCACGACCGACCAAAAAAAAAAAAAAAGAAATACAAGATCCTACCTGAAAAATAACTAAAGCAAAAGGGGATGGGGGCATGGTTCAAGTTGTAGAGTACCTGCCTAACAAAGAAAGGACCCAAGTTCAAATTCCAGTGCTGCCCCAAACAAAAAAGAATGTAAGGTTCTCAAAGGCAGGGATTTTAGACTTCTTTTACATGTAGCACACATACAGACGTGTTCTTCTTCCTATAGTCCCTGATAAACACTTGATGAGATTTAATGAATAAATCAATGCCTTCATTTTTTGACTCTTCTTTCAAGAAGCAACTTGAAGTATGCATACTACCCAGACCAGACACAAAAATTTTGGAGTACAAGAGACAAAGCAAATGATTAGAAGACACACACTTCAGAAAGCATAAAGTCACATTCCATGAAGCCAGCATTACCTTCATTCCCAAACCAAATAAGGACCCATTGACAGGGCATTATAAACCAATCTCTTTGCTGAACATAGTATTCTCAGAAAAAATTCTTGCAAATGGAATTCAACAACACATTAAGAAGCTCAGATACCATGGTCAAGTCAGCTGCAATCCAGGATGCAAAGATGGTTGAGTGCACATAAATCAATAAACAAAATATAGCACATGAAATCAAGGGCAAAATCATCTCAAATGATGCAGAAAAATACCTGACAAAATCCAACATCCTTTTCTAAAAAAATCCAGAAGAAACAAGGAACAGAAGGAATATACCTCAAGATGAAAACACTATATCTGGTCTGGAAAGTTGGCTCAGTAGTAGAGCGCTTGCCTTGCACGCATGAGGACCTGGGTTCGATTCCTCAGCACCACATAAGCCAAAAAGAAAAAAAAGCCGGAAGTGGCGCTGTGGCTCAAGTGGTAGAGCGCTAGCCTTGAGCTGAAGAGCTGAGGGACAGCGCCCAGGCCCAGAGTTCAGGCCCCATAACCAGACCCCCCCCCCAAAAAAATACATATGTATATGACAAACCTATAGCCAACATCATAGTAAACAGGGAAATGCTGAAGTCATTTTTCTCTAAAGTTGGGAATGAGACAAAGGGGCTTACTTTCCCCCACCTTTATGCAATATAATTCTGAATTTCTAGCCATAGCAATAAGGCAAGAGAAAAAAATAAAAGGGGTTCAAAGAGAAAAGGAAAAAGTCAAATTATTCTCGTGTGTAGCTGATATTTTCCTGTATTTAAAAGACCCTGAAGGTTCTACCAAAGATTCCTACATCTTATTAATACTTTTGCCAGCACAGCAAGATAGATAGGTAAATAAATAGGTGGTGCAGAGTTATATAGAAAGACAGATTCAACATGCAAAAATAAGTAACTTTTCTGTATCTCCACAATGAGAAAGCAGAGAAAGGGATCAAGAGAGAATCCCTGATGCTTGGCGTGGGCGGGCATGTGCCTATGGTCTGAGCTCTGACAGGAGCTGATGCTGAAGAATGACAGAGTTCAACAGCAGGCTGAGCAACAAAGCAAAACCCAAGCGAGGAGAGAGGAGAGAGAGGTGAGAAGAGAGGAAAGAGAAGCGACAGGAGAGAAAAGAGAGGGGAGAGAGAGCAGAGAAGAGAAGGGAAAGAGAAGAGAGAGGACAGAGGCAAGAAAAGACAGAGGTAAGGGGAGAAGAGACAGAGAGAAGGAGAGAGAGAGAACAGAAAGAGAATAGGAAAGAGGAATTGAGGAAATGGTCAGGAAATTAAAAACTCAGGTAATTCTGGGTGCTGGTGGCTCACACCTGTAATCCTTTTTCTTTTTGTTTGTTTGTTTTTTGGGGGCCGGTCATGGCGCCTACCACTTGAGCCTTAGCACCACTTCTGGCTTTTTCTGCTTATGTGGTGCTGAGGAATCGAACCCAAGTCCTCATGCATGCAAGGCAAGCACTCTACCACTGAGCCACCTTCCCAGCCCGCACCTGTAATCCTTATAAGGCCAAGATCTGAGACTTGCAGTTTGAAGCCAGCTCAGGTAGAAAGGTCTGTGAGAACTTTATCTCTAAATAACCAGCAAAAAGCCAGAGGGTAGTGCTGTGGTTTAAGTAGAACACTAGCCTTGAGCAAAAAGAGCTAAGCCCAGGCCATGAGTTCAAACTTCAGTACAGGTATGCACATGCATGCATACGCACACCTACACATACACCCACCCACCCCCCAAAATAACAATATAGTTAGCAATATGTATATACCAAAAGATCAGTTAAGAGACTGGAGATTGTTTCTAGGCAGAGAGAAGTGGAATAGTGGGCTAGAGGAGGCCTTCGATTCTTCCTCATTGCATATAAAACTAAACACACTAGAAGCTAAGTAAAACACAAGACCACAAAATGTCACACATCCTTCTACCTGGAAATGATAGGAGGTCCATGTCCCTCACTGTGGTGAGCGCTCGCTCCATCCTCTCTGAAGAAGAGAGAGTGTGGGCTGGTGGCAAGCCGGGTAGAGAGGCTCACACTTTCCCCTGCTCACTTGTATGCTGTTCTTACCTGCTTTGTGTATTTGAGAAATTAGACATTGAAAGGTCAGAATACAGCAGGGAATAAAAGAATGCCATTTGGGGAAAGCAAGTGTTAAGCTGGGGTAGTTGTCTTCATCCAACCATGCAGACATTTGCAATAGGAGACAGAGAGGTGGGAAGATGTTAAGAGGGCTTCGTGTGGATGAGGAAAATGGTGGTCTGAGCCCTTCAGGAGCCTACCGCCTGGAAGAGGGGTTTCAGATCCTAGCAAAAACAAGGAACTTATAGGCACATGCTTCTGCAGAGGAAGCGGTCCTCAGACCAGAATTGTGGTGGGCCCAGAGACAAACCCTCCCAGCTCAATGAGACAGTGAATCCTCCAGCAGAAATGGTCCCCAGCCACCCACCCCATAGTGGGAACAAATGGCGGCATGGACCCATGTGTCGGTTGGTTTGAGAGCAGGCAGTGTCTCCGCTGGGCTGCGTGATGCTGGTCTCCTCCTCTGGCCAACCTCACAGATGGGCCACTCTGGCCAGCAGCCACCCAGCACTGCCCTTGAGCGTTCTCCGCCTACTCAGCCCTGGCCTGTGCAGCCCCCATTCCCCTGGCCGGAGACCCCTGGGAGCCATAATGTTCCAGCGGAACATTGCTCCACTGGAGGGGGCAGCTGGCTTGCCTTGGGGAAGGTGTGGGCAGATGTTACATTTTCCTCCCCTCCCCACCAAGAGCAAGGGGAGGGAGGAGGCACCGAGCTCTGTCACCTACTGGATAGATCAGGGCAGGCGGGGATAAGGGAAGAGCCGCATCTTTCCCAAAATGCACACTCTCTTTGTTGGGGTAAGTGGTCTGTGTCTGTAAGCTTGATTTCTGCTGAGAGTGAGTCGTCCCAGGAAAGAAGGGGCTGTCCCTTCACAGCCGATCCTTATCTAGCTATGCGTGCATTAGGCCTTGCCTATTTCATTTATTGGTCCCATCAACGTTGGGAAATAGTGTCATCATAACTAACATCCCTTAGATGCCACCTCCCATCTTCATCATTGCAGTTACCATTTCAGGCTTACGAAGGACATGTTATGATCATCCTAATTTTGTCAATTAGCCCAAGATGATAAAGAAATCTGAGAGCCAGGCTGGAGTGCTGGAGGCTCACGTCTGTAATCCTAGCTGAGCCAGATACTGAGATCTGAGGCTGGCTGTCCAAAGACAGTCCAAGCAGAAAAGTCTATGACACTGTCTCCATGGAACCAGCATAAAGCCAGAAGTGGAGGTGTGGCTCAAGTGGTAGAGTGCTAGTCTTAAGTAAAAGCGCTCAGGGATAGTCTTCAGGCCCTACGTTCAAGCACTAGTACTGACACAAAACCAACAAATCTAAGAGCCAGGATGGAACCATTTGTTCCTAGCTCTTACGTATGATGCTCTACTAGTGCTCATAAAAATTTAAAAGCTGATTTTTGAGCTAGACACATCATGTCCATTAGCCTGTATTTACTTTAGGCTATCGTCATTTGAGGCTTAGAGGACACTGAAGGCTGGGGTTGAGGAAGAGACGGTAGGTGACAGCTTGGGTCCACTGCACTAAGATGTGATTCAGACCAACCTGCCCAGGGATGGACAAACAAACCTATCTGCCATTGGTTTAGTGACCACACTAGACTGAGCCTATAAGGAGCTGGCCTTTGACCCCCTGCAGCAGGGCAACATGGGGGGTGGGGCAGACAATAGCAATAGTTTGGAGAGATTAGGATGACGGGAAGGGGGTGGAAAACAAGAAGGTGAGTGGGAGAAGAACAACCAAGATGCCATAACCTTTGAAGAGTTTTGAATAGTAATGAGTTAAAAAGATTCACAACTGGGCTGGGAAGGTGGCTCAGTGGTAGAGCGCTTGCCTTGCATGCTCAAGGCCCTGGGTTCGATTCCTCAGCACCACATAAGCAAAAAGAAAAAAGCCGGAAGTGGCGCTGTGGCTCAAGTGGTAGAGCACTAGCCTTGAGCTGAAGAGCTGAGGGACAGTGCCCAGGCCCAGAGTTCAGGCCCCACGACCGGACCCAAAAAAAAAAAAAAAGATTCACAACTGTATGCAAAGGAAACCAGCAAGGACTGATGGGAATGAAAGGAACAGGTCAGATATCCACAAAGCCATTCTCCCAAACCTTAAAGGCCTTGTGGTTATGAAAATAATGGAAATGACATTTCTAGTGATCAAAACAACCTTGCAAAGGAAAGAGAGTCCCAGCCCCCACCTCCTTCTAAGAGGTGACCTCTGAACCCCCTCCTGCAGACTTCCTTCTTCCATCCTCCCATCACCCTACCAGAGAATTCTCTCCTCACAATGACCATGGTGAGGGCAGGAGGCCAAGGATGATTTCCTTTTCCTTGAGGACTGCTTTGTGACTGCCCAGTACCAGCCATCCATCCGTAGCTCCGTGGAGAGCCGAGTTTGCATTGAATCCGTTAGAAAGGAAACTCCGAGAACCGCTGTTGGAAATGACAGCTCTTGACAAGATGAAAGGAGGTGTCTTGCTCAGATCTTCACTTAAAACAATCTGGAGTTCCATTAGTATTCATTGAGGATCTGCAGCGGGGAATGAGTACAAGCACCACGAATAAAATTAAAACTAGTGTTGATGCTCAGTGCTGCAGAGGATGGAGGGGCTGCTCGGCCCGGGACAGGCTTCCACGGCCTCAATCCTGAGTAGGCTTTGCCTATGCACTGTAATCTGAGGGTGTGCTGGTGCCCACCCTCTGCCACCGTGCCTTGAAGCCAGCACACACCCATGCCCGTCTTCCAGGAATGAAGAGAGACACGCAGCTCCCCACTTCATTGTCCCTAACAACCATCCAGATGAACCCCATCCAGGCCGTGTGTACATTGAGCTCCTGACTCTTCATAATGTTCTGTGTTCCCATTCTTGCCCTGGCCTCACTAATTCTCTTCTTCAAGGCCTTCTTTTGAATATGCTTCTCTCTGTCTCTATCTCTGTCTCTCTCATTGGTCATGAGGCTTGAACTTTGGGCCTGGGTGCTGTTCCTCAGCTCTTCAGCTCAAGGGAAGTGCTCTACCACTTGAGCCACAGCACCACTTCTGGTTTTCTGGTGGTTGATTGGAGATAGAATCTCATGGGCTTTGCTGCCTGGGCTGGCTTTGAACTACTCAGAGCTCAGTCTCTGAGTAGCTAGGATTACAGGTGTGAGCCAATGGCACCTAGCGCTCTCTCTCTCTCTCTCTCTCTCTCTCTCTCTCTCTCTCTCTCTCTCTCTCTCTCTCTCTCTCTCTCTCTCTCTCTTGCTCTCTCTCGCTCTCTCGCTCTCTTGCTCGCTCTCTCGCTCTGTCTTGACAATCTGTTCTACCATGGGAGATCCTGGTCTGGTCTTCCCATAAATATCCAAGCCCTTCACCACCACTCTACTCCAATTCTTGGTCTACCTTAAGATACCTTGGTCTACCTTAGATAAATCTTCCCAATCCCACCAGGTAAGATCAGCTCAGATTCCTCATTTCTTTTCCTCAGTGACTGATGCCTGTTGAAGAGATAGGAAAAGAGAGAACGGAGAGATGACCTCTCAGAGGTGAAATGACTTCAGGAGGAGAACAAAAGAGCTGGAAAATCCCATGTGCTTTCTCTTGGTACCTTTCTGTGATTCCTTCAGAGTTTGGGTGACCTGGCCCTTTGGAGGTCTGCTGTGCCCTCAGCATTCATTTGCCAGAGCATGGTATCTCCTCGTTGTGCTTGCAGTTAAAACCAGAGGCTGCAGAAGGTCCTCTCTGGTCAGGAAAGTATCTCTGTCTGTCGCTGCTGTCCTATGTACGTTTTCCATTTCCCAGGTCTGCCCCAGCAGCTGTCTCCAATGAACCACTGCCATGAGGACAGGGCCAGGCTGGGCATCCTGAGGGCAGTACCCACCACCACTGCAGGGCTGTGTCCCATGAGTGTCCAGGACCGGGAAAACAAAAACGGCCCTAAGCTAATCATTCTTCATATACATTTTCATATTGCTGTCTTGGTAATGCTCAGAGAAATGCCAGTATAATGAATGCCAGCTCCTGGCCATCCCACCCCCAACACAGCCTCCATCCAACCTACCACTGCCTGAGCTACAACTTCTCATCTCTGCCCTTGATGGTGATGATCTAGTCCTCTCTGAGCTAGAACAAAGTAACTGTTTAGACTCTGGCTCTGCCTTTCAGATGGGGGGGGGGTGAGGGAGAGGGAGAGAGAGTGCTTTGATTTCTCCAATGCAGAGGCCAGGACTCTGTCATGGAATGATGGTAACAGTGCTGAGGTTGGAAGTTGGCCATGAATTTCTCTGGTGCCATATTTAAGCATGAAAGGGATGAGATTGGAGCTGGTATCAAAGAAGTGATAAATCTTCTTCCTGTCACCACTAGGTTAACCTCGGGTGCTCCAAGTCCTTGCAAAATGATTCCGAACTAACATGGTGTCATCTTAACAAGCTCACCTCAATACTCCATCACTTTCTAGAAGCCGCTATCAGAAGACAAGGCTGGAAACGTTGGATAATGGTCACTATAGCAATAGAGATGAAGAATCTAGTGGTCACAAGGCAGCATAAGGGCCAGGAGGATGTCTGCATATATACTCCAGATGCTTGGAGCTCCTTCTGAGCTTAGAACCGCCATGGGCCATCCTACTAAGAAAGGGAACAGACTGGCTCTCATCTGGTGAGCGCTGGAAGTACGTTCCTAATGATGCCTTCGCCCCTTGTCTTAGTCCATTATCTGTGGCTGTCACAAAAGACCTGAGACTGGTTCATGATTTATAAGGAAAGCCTTGATTTTGCTTATAGTTCTGGAGGTTGAGAAGTCTAAGAGTCTGATGTGGGCATCTAGCAAGGGCCTCACGGGAAAACCCTAGTGGGTAAGTTGAGAAGAAAGAAGACAAGAGGGCAGCCTGGTTCAGGGCGTAACTGTCCAGGCAGGGAACTTGCTCTCAGGAAGAAATCCTTCATCTTTCATTATGACCCAATTATATCTTAAAAGTTCCCACCTTCCAACACTCCCATAATGGAATCAGATTTCTCCATGAGTTACAGATGGGACAAAACATATTTGGATCCATAGCACCCCTAAAAGTTAAAATAATCACCTTGATGGAAAAGTGGTGACACTGATCCAGATTCGCTATACATGTTGAACTGACACCCTTTGGTACAGCTCCTTAAAGATAATTTTTTAAAAATTAAAAAGTAATAATAACCTTGGCTAATTCTGCTAAGGTGCTTTCCATGTGCTATATTCTGCACCAAGCACTTCCGAGCCATTTCCCACTTATTCCTAAAACCACTGAAGGAAGATTTATTAATACTGTCCCTTTTTATTTAGGTTAAAAACATCTGGGCACAGGGGTAGAATACCTTGCATAGGGGCCACAGCACTGGTCTGGGAATTGCTTGGATTGAAGCTGTCTCATAAATCTACACATCACTTTTGAAGTTATATCATACTATACTTAAAGGCCCAGACCGTGTTTTCTGAATCTTTGGAGAGCTCAGCGCATCCATGCTGTTATATACACAACCTTGCATTTCTAATTTCTTAATAAATGATTACTAACTTGGTGAACTAAGAGAGTGTGGGGGGATTAATCTAACTAATTTCTGCCTTTTCTATAACTTATTTTGTCTCCCAAGTATCACACTAAGAATATATTTACTCCCCCCGGAGAGGTTATTTAAAAAACCAAATAACTAAGCACTTAAGAAAAATTCATCCCTCCTGATGCAGCGATGTTCATGCTGTTTGCCTTTGTAGCTCTGCATCCAAGAAGCTCAGGCTGTGTATTTTTTCTGTAGAAGTCTTGCTAGACTTAGTTGAAATGTTCCTGCACAATGGTACGCATCCTTGGTATTTGACCTGAAATCTGTTATCCTTGTCTGAACAGCTTTAGGAATTCTTTTCAGCCATGTGTTTTCTGGTAAGTGATCTCATTTCCTTTCTGGAGGTTGGAGGCTGTCTGGACATGGTTGCCTCAGTTTCCTCCTTTGTAAAATGGCGGTAATGAGCACACCTCTGTTGCCAAATCAGTATCAAGTTCAAATAAGTCAAAGAGAAAGAAAGCCAGTGTGGTATTTAATAGACACTCCAGTGCTAAAGAAGTAAAGGGGGAGGGAAAATTTGAATATTAATTTAGTTTCCCATAGGACATTTATGTACATACGTGTTGAAAGGGAATTTATATCACTAAGCCAGGACACTTTCCTGAATCCCAGACTTGTACAATCAGCTACCTCCTTGTTATAGGCACTTTTATGTCCACATACCGAAAAATGAACTCTTGAGCAATCTGTCCCTCCTATAACATTCCCCATGACAGGTAATGGCATTCCACACTGGTTATGCAGACCAAAAAAATAACACCTAACGTCCTCTACATCCCTTGTTCTCTACTACCCTTCATCAGGTCACTCAGGACACCCTTAGGCTCTACCTTTGACATATGAAGAATTCTCCCACTTCTCGAGCATTTCCCTGTTGTCACCCAACTCAAGGGATCCTGGGCCATGAGAGTAGCCTTCTAAAACAGTCTGGCTCTATCGACTCACCCTGAGGACCCGCCCAGTTGCTTCTCAAAGCAGCACCCACACTGATCCTGTCCAGATACAACCCAGGTTCATTCCATCCATTGTGGAGCCCTAGGGAATACCCCTGGCCCGTTGGCCCCCTGGGACCCCGACTGCTACACCCTCCCCTCCATCCCCACTGTCACATTCCTCAACAGTCTTTTTTTTTGTCAGTCATGGGCTTGAACTCTGGGCCTGAGCACTGTCCCTCAGCTCTTCAGTTTAAGGCTCTATCACTTGAGCCACAGTACCACTTTTGGTTTTCTGGTGGTTTATTGGAGATAAGAGTTTCATGGCTCTTTCTGCCTGGGCTGGCTTTGAACCTTGATCCTCAGATCTCAGCCTCCTGAGTAGCTAGGATGACAGGTGTGAGCCGCTGGCGCCCAGCTCAACAGTCTATTTCAAGAGAGGGAGGCTTATGTTCACCAAAAAGCCCATCTTACTCTATCTTCCCCAGTCTTACGCCTTTAAGGTTCAAAGGTCAGCTGGTTCACAGTCTTGTCTCTAATTATCCCATCTAAAATTTTATATATCATCATCACTACCACCACCATCATCATCATCATCATCATTATCATCATCATCCTTGCCTTTTATTTTTCTGCATAGCACTTAGCACCATCTGACATATGATATGGAAACATGATATAACTTAATAATTGTACAACCTTGGTCTGGTATCTCAGAGATAGAGTGCTTGCCTAGAATACATAAAGCTTGAATTCCATGCCTAGACGCACACACACAGACACACACACAGACACACACACACACACACACACACACACACACACACACACACACACACACACACACACACGTGAAGAGCATGACATCAGTAGCCAATTACCTATACTTAGTCCTAGCTCCACTGAGTGATAGCTGTGTGGGTTTGTGCAAGGTATTTATCCTTTGAGGGCCTCCATTTTCTCATTTTTTAAATGATGTTGCTATGTTAGTCACTATATATTTTATGTAGTTACTATTATATTTTATTTATGATCTGTCTCTCCCAAGTTTCTCTGTGAGAGGAAGTTTTGTGTGTTTTGTTCATCACTATATCACCACCAGACCTGGAAAAAAACCTGGCACTTCTTAGGTGCTCAATAAATGTTTGTCAAATGAATGAAGCTTGTGCTTAGAAGGTCAAATATAGAATTAGCAGTCTATTTTTTTTAAGAAGTGGGACTTGAAGTTTTAAAAGCTATGAAACAAAATAGCGAGAGAAAACAACAACAACAACAACAAAAACCAGAATGCTAAGAGCAGTCCAGATCTGAACTTTTATATTTTCAATATCAATAGTTATGGGACAAATACAAGAGGAATCAACAAATAAAGCCAGGAAATGGTCCATCTGCATGGACAAGACTCAAATAAGTTGTGATCATAAAAAAAAATTCCATGAAAAAGTAAACAGTAAGTCACGGAGTAAGAAATTAGTATGGACGCTACCAAGAAATGGGACAGGTTGGTCCTGATAGGTCCAGAGACCATGGTGTACAAAAAAGCATCAGTGATTCTCAAAAGAGCAGATTCAGTAGCAAGGCAGGAAGGAAACCAAGAGCAAAACACATCACAAGAAATGGTGGATTCAGCCGCAGAAGCAGTGACTACTGATTCTTGAATTTGAGCATTGAGAGAAAAGGGGGGAAAACAGAAAAAGAATGTGGCAAAACACACGAACTCACTTCAGAAGCTAAGGTCTCTTTACTACATCTCTTCAAGATCATTGTAGCTTATTATTTAGATATAACACATGTATTGTCATGGTTTACGTAATACGTGTGTTTACTCGTATTAATCAATCTCTGTCTTATTTTGCCTTGTGAGAGACTTTTACTTTGAAAAGGCAGGTGTACTTGAAGGATCTGCCTTGCCTTTCCTTTCCCAACCTCCCACCCCACCCCATAAAAACTCAGTCTTTGAAGACCAAACCCACTAAACGAATATGTCTAGATTGAGAACACGTCTCCTAGCTGCCCAATCACAACTTCGGGAGAATACCTTCTCTAGCCAAACGTACACAAATACGAATTAATATTCTAAATGCTTCAAGGTAACGGAATGGAACAAGTAGCTTCTGTTCCTTATCGTCATCACCTGTCCCGAGCCACGGTGGTTGCAATGAGGCTGAGACGCTAGTGACTTACTGACGCATGTGACACGGCAGGACTCTTAGGCATTTGTGTGAAAAAAAAATAGGAGAAAGCAAATTCCAAACCCAGATGGTCTCCAGAAGAATGTGCCAGCTTCCCAGAGTTGTGTCTGGAGTTAAATCCATAACACTCATGACCTGGTTGTAAATTTCAGGCCATAGTTCATTAACTCCAGAAGTTAAAAAAAAAAAAGATACCCCCCACTTGCCCAGTCAATACAGCTGAGAGTTTTCCCAGTGTGTGATGATCCATCAACAATTGTATTCCAATATCTTTTGCTTCATTAATAGAGTCACTCAGCCCCCTCCTATGGAGTCAGGCAAGTTTCTGCCTCCATGTCGGTTTGGCTAGACTGTATTTGTGCTGGCCTGCAGTTTGTGCTGCAAGGGGATCCCAGGTGTAGCTGATCCTCACCTCTTCCAGCCCTAGATCTCCATTTAGCATCAAAGAGCCTCACATGGGGCCTGCTTAGCTAGTTCTGATTCAGGCAATGCATAGCTTAGGAAACCTTATCCAGTCTACAACCATACCTCCATAAACGCACTGGCTCTCTTAAGCTAAGCAGGGTCAAGTTTGTTTTGTACTTGGAGAGCAGAACTCCTGGTTATGGGGAATATCTCAGGATATGGCATAGAAATAAAGGACACCAACCTGAAAGGAAAGCCAGGCAAGATTTTACTTCTGTGGAAGGGAGTACTACTTCCAGTAAGCCAAGTAAAACCCAGGTTTTAGCCCTAATGCATTACTGCCCTTCATTCTGATTGGTCAGAACTTAGGTTTGCAATCTTGTATGACTGGCTAGTTTGAAAGGAGTTCAGGCTTATACTCAAGAAATCAGCTGAATCTAGGACACCTGGTCAAAATTTGTCAGAAAAACAACACTTAGCCCCCAGAGAAACAAACCTTATAAACAGGATATGGTTTATTTAAAATAGCTTCTTGTAAAATGGCAGCTACCCTTGAAAACGATGGTCAAGCAAAGACTCTAACTCCCACAATACGCACTTTTAGAGGAATCTGTGTTGTCTCTTAAAACTCACATCTGTGGCTTGGTTCACTTATTTTTGTTGTTGGGCATGGGGCTTGAACTCAGGGTCCTAGGCATGGCTTTGCTCTTTTGCTCAAGGCTAGTGCTCTACCACTTTGAGCCACAGCACCATTTCTGGTTTCTGGTGGGTCATTGGAGAGAACAGTCTCACAGACTTTGCTGCCCACGCTGGCTTTGAACCATGATCCTCTCAGCCTCCTGCATAGCTAGGATTACAGGTGTGAGGTACTGGCATTCAGCTGCTTGGTTCACTTTAGCTGAACAATTTTTGACAAATACGGATCTCTACCAATTTCCTGGGCCCTTCTAAAGTCACCTCTGTCATACCTATGGACAAAGCATTTACCACAATGGGGCAAATCTTAACAACAACAAAGTACATATATAGCACAGGACTGACAGCTAAGAAAAAAAATCCTGGACTCTGGGTGTGTTCGGTGAACTGATCTAGAATAAGTCACAGGTGTGAGTATAGTTTGCATTCAAAACACAGCGGTAATTGTCCAACTCCAGCACATAGTCCAAGGACGAGCTTGGAGTTGGAAGCCAGCAAAAGCCAAGGTCAAGGGCCAGACAGTGCATGGTAGTAAAGCAAGGCAGCAGTAAGCACTGATACCTAAGATGTTTGCTATGCTCTTTGCTTGAGGCGGACTGGCTCAGCGCGGCTTACTGGGTGGAGACAGACAGAATCATGAGGCTGCCCTTTTCCCCTCCCTCTAAAACCTCCTTCCTCCACCAGCTGACAGCAGTTGAAACAATAAAGTCCTCAATACAAACAGGAGGGCACCCGCACCTCCATTTTCAAAACCTTTGTGAAATTCAAATGAGACTCTTTTTCCTTAGCAACCCTTCCCACTGGGATTTTTTTTTCTTTTTAAGCTCCTTCTAAGCCACTGAAACAACATATATTCTAGACCCCATAAACCACCATGGCCCAAAAAGCAGTCGTAACATTTTTTTTCCTGCTTCCGTTAATAAATTGTTCTTCTCTTTGCAGGGCTGAGGGGGAAAAAAAAGATGAAGACGAAATTGGAGGGAATTATTTCCCAAGTATTGTTTCTCTAACAATAGCAATCCTTACTCCTGAGAAGTCTATTTTGTTTAATATGTTCTTTTTTTGCAAAGTGGTAAAAATGTGACAGTGTAATAACTCGAAAAAGCAGCGTGAAGGGCCTGATTCCCCCAAAGTGTCCACTGAGAAAAACATACAAGTGTTTCCATCAAGAAGGAATTGTGCGCATCAAGAGAAAAGTAAGTGCACAAAATAAGGGCTTGCAATAAAGTGGGGTCCAGGCGTCAAGGATTAAATGTTTGGATTCTTTGCCTCACAATAGAAACCTTTGCAAGAAGAATGGGGATCTATTTTTCTCCTTAATGGGGATATCACATACAAGGCAAGGGTATGTCTTCTTCAGGATAAAAGGAAAATTGTCTGGTTTAAACATAAAAAAACCCAACTACCTAGCAACACAAACAGCAATGGTCCTGCACAAAATCAGAAGAGATTTTTGAGACAGTCAGCTTTGGAAGTCGGTGTGAAGAATTCTAGACATAATGAGTACGAACCCCGAGACACACAACCCATGGGTATTTTGGAGATGGAGTTTATAAAGTGACTCAAAAATCAGCATTGTACCAGACTGGAGAAATCTATATCTATATCCTCTGGAAAAAAAATCTATATTCTCTGGAAAATGCTCTCTTTGCTCCAGTCCTCATCTCTCCCACCCCCCTTTTCTAATTCCTAACTCCCCTACATCATTCAGTTTGCAGTATGCTTTAGCTGCATGGAAGGGAGATGTGGAAAGCCTATAGACAGAGGTGATAACACAAGCCACGGTGGACACAAGGAGATTTGCCACAAGAGAAGGGAAGGGAAGCAGTCTGAAGGGACAAAAACCACAAGCAGAGAGGGAAACATATATCCATTCTAAGTGGTGAAGGCAAGCCAGAGACAGACCCAGAAGAATATACAAAGGTTCAGGCTAGATCAGTGTTGCCTTGGCTGGAGCAAGAGTGTCTCTGTGCTGGACAGGGCCCTGACATGTGCATAGGGTGTTGTGGTGTGGTACACCGATTGCCCTCATTGTACATCTCTTCACCCGGGACTCTGCAGCTCCTTCTCACCAAAGATGCTCTTGGACTTTGGACTTCGCCATGTGACTTGCTCTTGCCCAGTAGAATGGCAAATTAGTAGAATGGCTTAAGGACTGGTTCTCAGTACCTCAAATGTAATAGGCCCAGATGGGTCCCAGGAATGAGCCCAGAGACAGAAGTAACAGAGACAGCATGCCCTCCCTGGGCACTGCCTAAAGTCATCCAACCTGAGCTGTTCCAGCCATACTAATGAGTCACATAAGAGCCGCAGAACTATCCCGAGGAGCTCAGTCAACACTCAGCGAACCATCAGATTGTCCAGAATGCAAAGTTGCTGTTTATGCCAGTGAGTTTGAGGAGAGTCTGTTACACAGCACTTTGTAGCAGTAACTAACTGATACAAGTATAAGCTGAAGGGCTTAACTAGGAACTAAAAATCTAGCCTTCACTGTGCTGTGCACCCTGACCAGAAGCACAGAGGCACCAAGGGGGTGAGTGGAGATCTCTTTAAAAGCCAGTACTGTCCATTCCCCATGTCTCCCTCCCCATCCTCCAACAGTCTCTTCCTCATTTCCTTGGCCTCCTCCGTCTGAAATCAGCTTCCTTCTTACTCATGTTCTAGATTCTTTTGTCCTTCCTTGTTGATCTCCAGCCCTGCCCTCTATTTTCCCTTCTTAGGACCAATGGCACGATTGGATAGTGTCATGCTGAATGAATCCCCCAGCCCTGCTCATGAAGTTCGTCAAGACCAGCATTGGTAGGCAAGCTTGGCAGCAGGTTGACTGCCGTACTGCCATGGCTTCTTCATCCAGGAGGCATAGAGTCAATATGTCATGGACAAACAGTGTCGATGGCTAGTAGTCTCCAGTACTCCAAAGCAATGGTTTCAGTCCAGAGAAGTTCAAGGCCCTGAGTTCAACTCCTGGTACCTCTGGAGGAGATGGGGGTGCGGGAATAGGAAAGAAAGGAAGAAAGAAAATTCACCCTTTGTTTCCAGTTCGTTCTATTTACTCCCTCAAAGAACTGGATGCTTCCCAACCTTGCAGGTGAGGGTCAGCTTTTACTCTTTGTCTCCCAATGCAAATGCCAATCTCTCCCAGAAACATCTTCCCAGACAACTATCTGGGCAATCCATGGTCTAGTCAGGTTGACACATAAATGAACGTATTCTCATCGAGCTACAGATACGGTGCTTGTCAGTGATTTGAAAAAGAAAAAGAGAAGTTTACTTGGGGCTGAAGGGCTCAGTGGAAGTTTCAAAGCGAAGGTGCCTTTGAACTAGGTCTTGAAGGCTGGAGAGGCCTTGCGGGTGCAGAGAAAGGGAAGAGGAGGTGGGGGTGAAGCCCTTCAAGGCACAAGAGGCGGGAGGAGAAAAGGCATGGAAACCTTCCTCAACCTTATGAAATCACCTAGAGCTGGCAAGAGCGGCTCTGGCACGGGCCCATTTCTGCAGCACCGGGCATGTGGGAATGGGAATCTCATCCTGAAGACCTAATTTGTCAACACCCTGGGCTCAGAGGAGAAACACAGAAGCAGGAGTCTCGTTAGCTTTGAACGTCTACCAGTCCCTTGCATCCGAAGTGACTGCTGAGACTCAGGCACACGGCCTGTGTAAATAGCGCCGGATGGGATTGTAGCTAATAGGGTTATTAATACCTGTCACATCCCAGGATGGCAGAATAATGTGGAGGTTTTCTACTATAGATTAAAACCGACCAACAGGGAATTTTCCGAATACTGGCAACCACTGCTTTCTCTTCAGACAACTTTTCCTCCAGCCATGCAGACGGGGTAAGTAATTGTCCCACAGAAAGGTTTGTCACCGTGGTAAATGCAAAAGCAGGAACAAACCTGCCTTCCTAAGCCTCAGGCAAGAACATGGGTATTTGAAATTCACCGATAATCCCCAAAGCTCCCTGTGGCCTGCAGCTTTGACCTCTTTCCTAGCCCAGGAAGTCACCCCAAAGAAAAGCCATCTTTATTTGGGCTTCATGCTTTCTGCTCCTGGGTGGAAGAAGAAAGCAGAGGGTTGAAGAGAAACGAGGCCAAATACAGGGCTCTGAAGGTTCTGTAGGTTTCCAGACCTGGTGTGGGGAAAGAGGAGGGGCTGCTGCCCACGCCTCTCACCTCCAGAGAAGATGCCATCGACCAGGCTGAGAGCACTCTTATCTTGTCCAGGATCCCAGCCCAGGACACGAGGTGTACAGACACCTGGAAGACAGCTAAGCAACCAGAGCAAACAGGGCCAGAAGGACAACCCTGTTAGAAAGCTGACTCTTCCTTCTAGGAACCCCATCAGCCCTATCTCCCCTGGAAAAACTCCCACAGAACACACTCCAGGGAAGAACACAGCTCCATTTCATCTCTGTGCTCTTGAGACAAAGGTTCAAAAGGTATCCCAGGATCTGCACCAAGACCAGGGGTCATAGGTTATACCTTAAAAGCTCTTCACAGTGTGCTCACCTTGCCAGGATTTACCCATCAAGTGCTCCAGGTAGGCCCTGGGTTAGATTGTAGACATCTAATCGAGTGAGAGACACAGAATGCAATGTGGGGCTCACACTGCCCTCTTTGAGTAGCATACCCTGTACCATACCTATTTTGGACCTAGACCCATGGAGAAAACTAGGTTAGCTTGGAGGGTTTGGTCCATGGCTTCTCTGGAGATGATTACTTGCTTCTAGTTTGATTTGACGGTCTTTCTTTGCCCCCCACCCCCACCCTGACCCTTTGTATATGCAACTACTGCTGAAAGGAAAACTCTACTCTCCTAGTCTTCTACTGTTACAAACTGAATTGTGTTCTCCCCAAGTTTTAACTCCTATTGTTGAGGCCCTAACCTCCGGGTGACTGTATTGGGACACAGGGCCTTTAAGTAGGCAATTAAGTTTAAATGCAGTCACAAGGGTGGCCCTCTAACCAAACCGCACTGGTACACTTTTAGGAAGAGAAAAAGACACCATGGATATGAGTGAGTGAGTGTGTGAGTGTGTGTGTGTGTGTGTGTGTGTGTGTGTGTGTGTGTGTTCAAAGTTCACATTGAAACCTGGTCCCCAATGGTGGTGGTGGTGGTGGTATTAAGCAAGAGGTTTAGTCTTGAGGACTCTACTTCATAAATGTGATCCGTGCCCTCTTTCTGCCTCTTTCTTCCATGTGAGAACACAGAAAGGAGATGTGCTTTTGCCAACAACCAAATCCTTGGTCACTTTGGCCTTCAACTCTCCAGCTGCCAGAACTATGAGCAACCAAGTTCTATTAGTTATAAAGTCTGTGGTCTAAAGAGGGGCCTCGATAGGCAATTATGTCATTGGGAGGGATACTGGGACTTCGGCCCCTCCTCTGTCTCGTTCATCACTTCCTGGCCATCATGAAGTGACATATTCCTCTTTCACATGGTCCTACCATGATGTTCTGCTTTGCGACAGGCCCAAGGCGATGGGTCCAAATGACCGGGGACTGAAACCTCCAAAACTGTTAAGTCACACTCTTTCAAAGTTGACTGATCCCAGGTAATTTTTTTCCCCCACAGTAATAGAAAGATGACTCTTTTGTCTTCCTACTCCCTGCTTGGTTCAGGAGGAGGGTAAACCTGTCTCTCTGCCTCTGACTAAGATGAATATGAAGGGATCAGGCCACAATGGAGACAGTGCAGGGAGCCAGCATTCACAGCCATGATCTGGGTGCGAGCTGCGTTGAGAAGAAATGAGCAACAAGCCTGCCTCCTCATCCCCCGCCTCTCACAGAGTGCACGGGCCGATCCTCATCAGGACTCTGGAAACACCAGGCTCGGCAGCTGACCAGTTGTGGCTCTGCCTCCTCTCAGCCTCCTTTCCTGAAAACCCTTCCTCCCATCCCAGCAGCCAAGGCACTGAGCCAACCCCAAGCCTGGGCGCAGGGCAGGGCTTCCAAGACATTTCCACATGACTCACTGGCTTGAAAATGAGTTCTTCTGGGATCCCTGAAGCCCCTAGCGTGAGAGACCTGGATTTTTATGGTCTCCGGCAGCCATAGACATCCCCACCCATCAACCAGAACCTGGGAGACCCGAGGCAGAGGAACACAGGGACAGATATGGGAGGGTATGGAGAGCAATCGTCTGCTATGCATTCGTGGTGGTGAAGACTGGTTCACCACCAATGGCCTCTCCACATCCCTCTTCCACTTTGCCTTCTCCTCTCAAAAATAAATAAATAAATAAACCAAGGAAGAAAAGGAAAGAGAAAGTTAAGAGGCACAATAAAATCAGCAGGTGACATTGGTATTAATCCCAGGACTCTCACACATAGAACAATTTAAAGAGCAGGTAAAGAAGCACACAGGAGAAGTGTTATTTCTGAGTGAGGACAAAACACTCGATATTGCCAGAATGAGCGAGCCCCCCCCCCACCCTGCTCCCTTCCCCTTTCCTCCCTCTCCTGCCCTCCCTCTCTAGTGTTTACAGTAAAACTTCATCACAAGATGCTATTAAGCTTGGCAGTTACTGTAAATGCTGCTGTCACCGTTGACTTCTGCAGCCCCAGGACATTTTATCCAAGACAGAGTGGCTTCAACAGGGAGACCCCAAGACACCACTTGCTTTTCTTTAGAAAGTAGAAAGCTGCCAGAGAGAGAGAGAGAGAGAGAGAGAGAGAGAGAGAGAGAGAGAGAGAGAGAGAGAGAGAGAGAGAGAGAGAGAGAGAGAGAGATTAGCCATTCTTGGGCTAGAAAATGTTGGCTTCCTCACCTACCACACACACACACACACACACACACACACACACACACACACACACACACACACACATTCTTCAGGCTGTAAGATGCATCTTGAAGTCAGCAGGATTGGTGGGATGCATTCCAGAACAAAATGAAAAGCAGTTTGACCATAATAAGCAAGGCCAGAGAGTATCATCCAACTTCGTCTCTCAATCTTCTTGGCTACTTTGATGGAGGGAGAGAAATAGCCTATTCTGGGATCTATAAATGAAAATGACACTGGGCTAGTTTGGGGGTGGGAGGCGGTAGGGAAGCTACACAGATCTGTGCTTGCCTGAACAAGTGTGACAAGTCATAAGGACACACCTGAAGTTGTTCACTACCTTGCAGCCACAACCTCTGGATATCAGCCACCGAGGGACCTGTTTAAAATTCTCTGTGATTAATTCGTGGCACTTATCTTACCTTCATCTGAATTGTAGAGTAGAGGAACGCTATGGTGCCCTCGCTCCGCATCCTGAAGCCAAGCTTTGTTCATCTCCACCTCTCCAGGTGTCTGGTGCTATGCTGGGCACTGGTTGAGCGGATGTTGCTTGTCACAAGGATGTGAAAAGAGCCGAGAGCTTTCATAATGAGAAAACCTGGGGTCAGATCTTGCCTCCATCATGTGCTAGCTCTATAACTGAAGCATTTTATTTCCCTGAGACCCAATTTCCTCTTCTGTAATTTGGGGATAATAATGCCTACATTAAGAGGCCATTGGGCAGATTAAGTGAAATAAAGATGTGAAAGTACTTATCACAGTGTCTGACACATCAATAAATCTCATTGAATCTGAATCTAAGGGCTCAAACATTGACCTCACCAGGCACCACAGAGAAATACACACACCTCTGAATTGGGCACTGTCAGCAGTAGGGATTATCTGCTACAAATCCTGGGTCAGCTGCCCCTTTTCTCCCAGCGTCTCTGAGCCTCTCTGCTCTCTCTCTCTCTCTCTCTCTCTCTCTCTCTCTCTCTCTCTCTCTCTCTCTCTCTCTCTCTCTCTCTCTCTCTCTCTCTCTCTCTCTCTCTCTCTCTCTCTCTCTCTCTCTCTCCTTCCTCCCACTCCCCAGATGATGTATGCTCAGGGAAAGCTAACGAATTTAAATATCATCCTAAGTCAAACATCATTATGAAAGTAAACCTGCTGGAAAAGAATCATATAATGCATCCCCAGGCCAAATGTAAATGGTTTTATATTTTCCATTATTTTAGGGGATCTGTGCCCAGGAGAGACTGGAAGATAACCTAAATTCATGCAGATAATCAAGGGCTGATTATACACTGGATGGCTTGCTTGTACTAGATTCTAAAACAAAGATCCCCAGCTTGGCTTCAAGGAGAATCTGGTTACTCTAATTAGGGATGGCAAGTGAAGAGATGATGAACTTTACTGGCTACTCTTGAGCAAAGGAGAAGTCTTCTGAAAATTTCCAAGTGCAATAAAATCCCTACTCTCTACATTTAGATATTCCCCTATGTAGATTCCCCCCATCTCAAGATGAGAAGATCAGTTCCCCCACTACAAACAGGTGAGTGTCAGCATCCTACATTAGTTATGAGTTTTCAGTCTCTTGGATCACCTATTTTTGCCAGACACAAGTTAATGGCTTGCCTAGTATTGAGTGCTTACTGATGTCCAGTTTCCTACCAGATACTCTGGGCGTCTCATTCACCCAACCAGAACCTCAACAGTATCCTCCTGGACACTTACGGCTTCTTACGACCAATTCTTCCACGTAAACCTCTGAAGATTTTTTTTTTTTTTTGGCTAGGTGTTGGAATAGATACTTCAGTTCCAACACTGTCAGCTTGGCCGTTGGATAGTACCACTCAACAGAGCACAAGTTCAACAAGGTTGGAGATGTTTGTCCAGCCCATTTATTGATCTATCTCATATGTGGAGGATATTAAAATCATTCCTGGCACAAAGCAGGTATACAATTAAGTGCTTACTGTTTTTACTTTTTCTTCAGTCTCTTGGTTTCTCCGTACCTTGGCACACAAATGTTTGTATTCAGGTCTTGACATCCAGTGTCTGAAATTCCCATGAATGAAGGTGTGTGGTACTATGAACATTCAAGGCCTTCACAGCCAGGTATATATCTAGATTCAGAGCTCACTGTGCTACCTTTACATTATGTCTGTCTGTACAAGTTGCTTTAGATTTTCTCTGAGCTTCTTTGTCTCGGTCTCTGAACTGGATATAACACCACACACACACACACAATAATTGTTTAAAGGCTTAAATTATGTGCGTTTCCTTTGCAGAATTCCTAGCACATAGATCAAGTTCAGCAAGAGTTCTTCCCTCCTCCACTTCCCCATAAACAAGGATATTGTCAAGAGTCAGTGGATAAGTTATATTTATGTTGTCTAATAAATAGTCGTTCCATTCACTGTCCTTCTGTGCACTCAGTCATGAAAGAAAACATTCACAGGATCATGCTAGATCCTGAGGATGCAAAGATAAATAGGCCTTGTCCTCAAGGTATTCATGGGTGGAGGGAAGACAACTCAGCAAATTGCACGAAGCTAGGAAAAGCAGCACTAAAGAAACATACTGGGTTCTGTACGGGTGTCCTGTACTTACTTTTGTGACCCGCTGACTTTATCTGTGCAGGAATTCTTGCTCTAGCTCAGCCAATGGATACTTGCCCACCATGCCAATGCTGCCAACAATTCACACCATTTCTTTCCTTTGAGGCTTAAGATTAACAGGTCATAGAACACAGAGTGTTAGGTAGGGAGTTTTCCAAAACCCACTGGAGACTCTTCGAGAATATCACCACTCCCTCCCTCTCTCCTCTGCCCTAGATCTCACTCACGACTCTTCTTTTCCTTTCTTCACTCCTGAATGGGTAGGAGAGTTTTTTTGGAGTCACCAATGTGACGTCATCGGGGAAGGAGAAGGAAATAACCTTGCACTGTATGCCAGGCACTCCAGAAGGCATTTTTCTATGTCTGCTTATTTCATTCTTACAGTAGCTGTAGAGAGAACACATATGTCTTGCTTTACCCATTCCGTGGGTTTTAGAAAAAGAGTATAACATGTTTGTTTAGTTATTGAATTATTTAAAAAAAATAGAAAGTCTGCTCTGGGTGATCATGAAGGTCAATTCCTGAGAGAGACTTGAGGAGCTGAAATCCAATCCACACTCTGCCCACCCAAACGGGCACCTGGCAGGACTCCACATCCACCTAGGCAAAGCACACTTATTTCTAATTACTCATGGGTACCGTCTACTGATGCATCCCTCACCAGCTCATGCCTGCCATTCTCTGCATGGAAAAGGGTGTCATACAGGTGATAGTAGCTTCAGTTGGGAGCCAGAGTTCACCCAAATCCAGAATTCAAACATTTCCCATAATGCCCAGCATCTTCACTCTACAAAGGAGGAAATAAGAGCTGACACTTACTAAATACAACCATGTACCAGCTCCTTTAATAACTCAAGACATATGTGTGTGTGTGCGCGCGCACATGCATGTGTGTATCTGTGCATGCATGCATGCATACCAATACTAGTTCTTGAACTCAGGGCCTGAGTGCTGTCATTTAGCTTTTTTGCTCAATGCTGTCACTCTGTCACTTGAGCCACAATTTCACTTCTGATTTTCTGGTGGTCACTTAGAGACAAGAGTCTCACAGGCTTTTCTATCTGGGCTGGCTTTGACCCATGATCCTCAGATCTCAGACTCCTGAATAGCTAAAATAGAGGCATGAGCCACTGGTGTCCAGTGCAGAGATAATTACAGTCTAGATATAATGCGTTAACAAAACCCAGAAAAGGGGCTGGGAAGGTGGCTCAGTGGTAGAGCTCTTGCCTTGCATGCCTGAGGCCCTGGGTTCGATTCCTCAGCACCACATAAGCAAAAAGAAAAAAGCCGGAAGTGGTGCTGTGGCTCAAGTGGTAGAGCGCTAGCCTTGAGCTGAAGAGCTGAGGGACAGTGCCCAGGCCCAGAGTTCAGGCCCCACGACCAGACCCCCCACCCCGAAAAAAAAACCAGAAAGGTAAAATGAATTGCTCTAAATAATATGTGAATATGTGTCAGGACAAGGATTTGAACTTAGATGTTGGCCTAGAAGCACAAGCTCTTTCCATTACGCCAGCTATCTCAAGACACAAACAACTTGCCCAGAAGCACAGAACTGCTTGGCAGTAGAGCTGAAGTGTAAAGCTGGGCTCTGACTTCAGATATAGCAAAAAAAAAAAAAAAAAAAAAAAAAAAGCTGCCATTGGCTGATTGAGCACAGTTCTGGTTGTCTGGGGCACATAGAAATCTGTACTAAAAAAATAGTGACTTAAAAACAAATTATTAGCCAGGCGCTGGTGGCTCATGGCTGTAATCCTAGCTACCCAGGAGGCTGAGATCTGAGGATTGTAATCTAAACCCAGTCTGGGCAGGAAAATCCATGAGACTCTTATCTCCAATTAACCACCAGAAAACTGGAAGTGGCACTGTGGCTCAAGTAATAGAGTGTTAGCCTTAAGCTGATGGGCTCAGGGACAGTGCCCAGGCCCAAAGTTCAAGCCCCAAGACTGACCAAAAACACCCATAAATAGCTTTTGTTCAATAGCTTGTAAACATGGGTAGGGTTTGGTGTCAATAGCTGGTCTCTGATCCTGGTGGCCTCAGCAGTAAGAGCTTGATTGGAGCTGGAGGATCAGTTTTATGATGGCTGCCATCCAGGGGGCTGAAGTCATTTCCAACTGGACCTACCCACTGGTGCCTTGGGCCTGCAAGATTTCTCCCAATCTAACCTTAATGGGGTATATATACACAATGGAATTCTGTGCTTCCATCAGAAAGAATGACATTGCCCCATCTGTAAGAAAACAGAAAGACTCGGAAAATTTTGTATTAAGTGAACTAAGCCAGACCCAAAGAGACTTAGGCTGCATGGTTTCCCTCATTTGTAATAATTTGAATGTGCCTATAAATGTACAAGTAAACCCAATGGATAGTAAAAGGAAAGGAAAAGAGTTCCAGAAATGCCACTCCCCTTGAATTCTATTGGTTAGGAAAAAAATCACTAAAGCGAGCCCAGATTCAAGAGAAGAGGAGGAATTAGACTCTGTCTTTCAATGGGAAGAGTAGCGGAGAATCAGTTACTATCTTTAATTCACTACAGGGACCGTAGTTCTAGAAAAAGTTACTGACAGTTTCCCAAAATAGACTTCATTCAACTGTCACAGCATCCAAATTTCTTGCGATGCAGATTGCCCGATGCCCAGAGGTTGGGGTTTGGGAGGAAGGTCGGGCGGGTATCTTCATGATGCTCTGAAATGAATGTGGTAGCTCAGAAAGGAGCTGAGCTGAGACTGAGCCCAGAGCTTTAGGGCACGTGGAAATACTGGCTGCCCCTCACTAGCAGAAAAAAAATCACCGGAGAGAAATAAGCGAGCCCAGCATCTGGTCTCTGTGCACTTGCTGATCCAGCCAGGCCCTCGGCCTCTCGCTGTCACAGGTACTAAATTCCCCTGGACATGCATGCCGGAGAAAGCCAGGGTTGAAACACACTAATAAATCCATCTGAACACTTGTGCTCTCTTGGGGCTTATCAGTATTTCAGTTCTAGTCACAAAAATAACTTACCGTAAAAGACTGATTAGTCATCGGATAATTGAGTTCTTAAATGTCAAAAACAATATCGGATGAATATTCAACAGATCATGCTACTGAAACTTACCTGTCCCATCAACAATGACTAACATTTTCCCCCTATTGTTCTTTCTCAGAAATTATGTTAATATGACTTTTCTAAGGTGATGAATGTGGTTTCTCTTTAAAACATATTGTCTTATAGTTTAATGCATAATGAGCTCGGTAAAGGAAAACTATTGGGAGTTGGGTTATATTGCCTCTCTCTCTCTCTCTCTCTCTCTCTCTCTCTCTCTCTCTCTCTCTCTCTCTCTCTCTCTCTCTCTCTCTCTCTCACACACACACACACACACACACATACACACATACACACTCATACACACACTTTCTTTTACACATATACTCTCTCTCCCCCCTCTGTCTCTCTCTGTTTCTGTCTCTCTGTCTCTCTGTCTCTGTCTCTGTCTCTCTCTGTCTCTCTCTCTCTCTCTCACACACACACACACACATACACACACATACAAACACACATTCCGCATTAGCTTCCTCTTCCTGTACTGATAGATGCGATATCAGAGTCGAATTTCTCCCAGCAGCATGGACTTCAGAATGCTACTTTTTGTGAATTCTATTCCTTATTGAGCTTATTTATTTATTTGTTGCCTGGGACCTGTTTCCATGCAAATTTAAATAAGGACAGAGAGGTTCAAGTTTTCTTGGAGACTGCTGTGGAGCTAAATTCCATGTCAACTTAGGGTCAGGTGGACTAAATGTGTGTAGAAGCCTTTGTCTGGTTTTTTTGAGCTTGCATGCCTGCATGCAGACACACACACACACACACACACACACACACACACACACACACACACACACATCTCTGCAGTGGGGTGTGGAGTGTGTGATTGTGGTTGGAAGGATTTTCCTCAGCCTGGAGTACAGAGAGAAAAGAACTCCCCAAAGCAGATCCTGATTCTGTTAGCATAGTTGGGGCAGATGCTGCGGCAGCTGGAACCAGGAGCAGCTTGGTAGGGTGGGGGCTGATGCTGGGTGCAGCTCACAGGCCCTAGGGCATGGCAGAGGTGGGGGGTGGGGGGTTACTCTTGGTGGGAGCATCAGAATATTCCAGGCACCAACTGCTCCTCCAGCCGGACACTGTCTGCTCTGTTGGCTGTCCTGCCTCTTTCTAGCCAGAAGCCTGAGGCCCTCTGACCAGCTTTCCTCACTTGCAGCCCTCAGCCCAACCCAGCCCTTCCCCGCCCAATACAGCACGCAGGCTCTCCGCTGCACACTGGCCCAAGGACTCACCACAACCATGACTGCGTCCTATCTCTAAGCCTTACTCCATCCCTAGCCCATTCCTGCCTGTCCCGACCCTGCTAACCAGCCTCTACCCCATTACCTTTCAAGACCCATAGCATGTTTATGGCCTCTCTCTCCTGTTTGCCTTTATTTCTCTCTCTGTTTTCCTGGCAAACTGTTAGCAACTATGTATATGGATGTAAAAGCTGGTCTGGTGTTGCCACAAACACTGGCACTCTCCTTGGTTCCTACCCCACACCCAGCCGACTTCCTACCACCCAAAACTTGTGCATTGCAGATTCCAGACTCTGGGGATGCACTATGAGTAGGAGAGCACCTGGGGACACTCTACCACCTTAACCCTAAGGTTCTCGAGACTGAGCCAGAAGGGGACCCCGGAATCATTCACCCCCAGGCTTTGTTCCTCCACAGCCCTGATCTCCGCAGTGGCAGGTAAGGAGCAGCTTGCCTTGAGCAGATGGCAGACTTTGGCCTCAGCCCTGGGTCACCAGGATGGGGAAGGAGAGGCCGCCCCGTGGAGACTGCTTCTGCCCTAGATGGGCTTACCAAAACCATTCTGGAAGAAAGAACCTGTGAACTGCTGCCCCAAGCAGCTGTACCACCCGCAGGTTCCCCTTGCCCTAAGGGGGGTGCGGGTGGGGGGCAAGATGAAGTTCAGCCGCACACACACTGGGCCCCCTGGGTGGAAAGGCAGCACTTGGCCAGCCAAGTGTTGGCAGGCAAGGGCTTCCGTCTTCTCGAATATGTTTTTAATTACCGCAAAAAAAAATGTGTCATCGTAAGCGGCTTCGTGGCTCCCAGTTACCCGCACGTAGATTGATGCTCTCAGTATGGAGCGGTTAGCACAGACATTTAAAAACAATTAGGATCGTGGTGAGCAGCTCAGAAAGAGCTCACTATGGAGACAGCGGGCCGGGGGAGGGGGGACGTCAGACCATTATGTTCACTAGGTATTTATACTTTTGATGGGATGAAGGAGGTGATTGGTTTAATATTTTTCTCTTGATGTCAGATGGAAATCAGGAACACACATGCATGTGCATACACACACACACACACACACACACACACACACACACACACACAGAGGCAGTACTCCAAGAGAACAAGACAGATATAATTCCAATGCTTTAGGAAATCTGCCAATAAAGAGGACTAGAGAAAAGGTGGCCATTTCTTGGGCGAAGCCACGGTGGCCAACAAGCTAGGGGCCAGGTAAGCACTGATTGGGGCCATGGACTAGCCATGAGCTAGTCTTTCTCACAGGAGGAAGCATGCCAGTGGAGTGGCCGCACCTGAGGGTCTCTGAGGAGGGATGGCAGGTAGAGGCTGAGGAGGGAGGAAGGGAGCTGGTCCTGAATGGCTCGAGAGGGAGCTGTTCTGCAGGGGTGATTGAAAAGAGAAAGCAGCTTGGATCTCTTGCCCTTAGCCCAAGGAGTGAGGAGAGGAGGGCGGCCCAGGTCCCACCTGTTAACAGGCTCAGCGACCTCCTTCCAGAAGAAACATCGAAGTACTCAACGTGAGTGGCTCAGAATGTGACCTCATTGGGAAATAAGGTCTTTAAAAGTGACCAAGCTAAAATGAGGGGTTTAGGTTAAGATCTTAATCCAACTGTCTGATGTGTGTGTGTGTGTGCCAGTATTGGGGCTTGAACTCAGTCCATTTGTGCCTTAGTCTGGTCACTCAAGGCCGGTGCTCACCACTGGAGTCATGGTGCCACTGAATTTGGGCTGGTTCACTGGAGATAAGAGGCTCCTCAGGACTTTCCTGCCCAGGTTAGCTTCAAACAGCAATCCTTCAGTCTCAACCTCCTGCGTAATAACTGGCATTTATAAGAAGAAAACCGGCCAATGTGTGCTGTTTTGTCAGCACCTCTAGGAGACCAACTGCCCAGTTGAACCCATCCACAGCTGTCCCAAGGACAATGGTAGGAGGAGGGTCTACACTGCTAACTTCATGGGTTATTTACTCAAACATTTATTGACGGAAGTATGCCAGGAAATGGAGATGGAAAAGAGCCAGGAAGAAGGAAGTACCCATGTTGACCCAACAGTAGGTCCAACTAGAAAGTCATAAGAAGCTATGATATGTTACTATATAATATATAATATACATCCTTAGCCTTATAATTAGTATGAGTAGGAATGATGTGCTGGGGGTCTCTATGCTTACTTCACAGATGAAAATTTGCTCATCACTCACAAAGATCTACCTGTATTCATTTCCTAGACTCTGACCCATAGCCTCATCACTCAAAAATTCCTCCCAACCGTGTCTTAGTAAGACATCTTGGCCCCTCTACCCTACTTTTTCCCCATTGCTCCCAAATTTCTGGTATGTTAGACACATTAAGGAATCATTCTGTAACGATGCTTACAACTATTGTAGCAATTAATAGGAAGCCTGATACCATTTTGAACACAGCAAAGATGTACATTTCTAAGTCCACTGGGAGCCAAAGAGAAGCTGCAGACCAGGCTTCTGAATTCGTTTCTTCAGAGTCCTGAGCCAGAAGCAGAAAAGCCACAGGGGAAGATAGAGAACCAACCAGAGGGGACAAGCTATAGGAAGCCGTGGCCATTCTCTCCCCATAGACACAGCCAGAGTCCAAACCTGCCCACTAGCCAGTACAACCCTTTGTGAGTCTCGAAAACACCACAGTTGGGCCTATTTTTAAATGCCGATGATTCCGTAGCTTGCTGCGACGTGGCTCCCTCCATATGCTGCCTAAGAGTGGGATTGTCTCTTGTCTTGCAATAAGCGCAAGTGAGTCGCACCTTGGCAAGGGGTTCAGTAAATTCATCTGGGAAGCATATTTCAATTCCAAAGACAATTTTCTAATTAGTAACGACACAAAAGGCTTCACAATCTGTGAGCGGTTTTCTCCACAGAGCTGGGTCTTGGGCTATGCTAAGCCTGGGGATGTCACCAACTGTGTCCCTGGTCTAAGAGGACCTTCTGTGGATCCCAGGATCTTCGTTTCAAATGAATTATGGACAGGTGGCCAGGCTGGTACAGAGATCTACTTTTTCACAGAGACCTGTGCTCTTTCAGGAAGCTATCTAAGCACAGGAAACCATCCATTCAAAGTGACTGAACATTCACTAGCATATAGCCTGGCTGAGGTGGCTCACGCCTGTTATCCTAGCGACTCAGGAGGCTGAGATCTGAGGTTCAAAGCCAACCTGGGATAGAAAAGTCTGTAATACTTATCTACCATAAACTACTCAGAAAAAGCCAGACGTAGAATGGTACTATGGCTCAAGTGTTGTAAAGCTTTGAGGAAAAGAATCTCAGGGCCAGCACCGTGGCCCAGAGTTCAAGGCCTGGGACAGACCAAAAACAAACAAAATCCACCAAAATCCACTAAGAGTGCAACCAAGAAAGATACCATCCTCGCCCCCCCCCCCCAGAACTTGCAGTTTGGTGGAAATCACAAGAACAATCACAAAAACACTTGAGTACTAGAGGCATAGTAGCAAGGATTATAAGACAGATTCTAGGCAGTCTGGGAGCTGGAGAAAATGATCTTTAAACATAAGGAGGTAGATGTGAATTCCAGTGATACCAACGACCATTTTAGTGTAATTTTCTCCAAGTTAGTTATCCTGTCTGAGTCTCAGACCCTCTATCTATCAAACTGTACATTTTTCTATCACATAGGTTTATGCTGAGGAGCAAATAATACACTGTACTTATTGTGTCTGGTACAATTTGAGACACATAGTAGGTGCTCACTAAAAATAACTATGGCTAGGAATTCAGAAGCCTCCCAGACTGTGTGGCTGATGAGGCAGTTACCTAGGTAACAACAACTTGATCCTCTAACTGTCTCTTTCCTACAGAGGGACCGACAAATTAACCTGAGTGGGGTTACAGGGACTCAGCTGGGAGATGGGCTCCGTTGCAGGAGAGGATCTTCAGTATTTGACAAAACAAGCCAGCGAGGTACAGAAGTCAGCACGTCACCATGCACCCTACCTCAGAAGGATCAGGTCAGGCAACTGAATCCCAGCTGGCCGTCCACGCCTACAGCAGATGGCCACTGTGAAGACGGAGACCCAGAACTAGGTAAGGACTCGCCGGGACCGCCTCTGAGCCACCCCATCCAGGGGTCCTCCTTCAGGCTCTGCTCTGAAGTGAACCCCACTTTTACCCCCTCACTCTGTGGTCTCCATTCTTCCCTGAATTCTTAGTTCCCTTTCTCTGAAACGAGGAGACTCCTTCCTGGCCCTTGCCAGGGCTCCCATGGAAGTGGCAGCAGCCAGCGTGAGTCCTGAGTGGACACGTTCTTCTCCAGCTGGACAGTGGAAACCCAAAGCCAGCCAGCCACCGACCCTTCATTTCTTCTCCCCACGGGAGGCGGATGGTGGCGCAGAGACCCCCGTGGACCGTGCATCCCGTCCTCCGCATCCACCCGGGTTCTCTCCCGGCCTGGCTGCGTCTCCAGCTCTGCAGTCACAGCACCGTCCTCTCCCTTCCTTCACGACTCATTTCCTTCTGCTCTCCCCTGCAGGCCCTGCGCTCACCCACTGCTCCCCCGGCCCCAAGCTCCTCTCACGCTCTGGCCATCAGCATCCGAGGTCCTGGGCATTTGTTTTCTCGCGGCACGGGGCTGCACATGGATACATTTGTACCACAGGAAGCAGAAAACTAGTTTAACATCTCATTTATTTCATAGATGAGAAAGTAATTCCCTGCTGAATGATTGTCCTGAACCAACAATTCAGAGAGGAGGAATTTACAGGGCTGCCAAGAACCAGGGCGCATTACTATCCCACTGTCTTATAAGGAAGCTGGAACTTTCTCTCTCTCCCTCGCTCTCTCTCTCTCTCTCTCTCTCTCTCTCTCTCTCTCTCTCTCTCTCTCTCTCTCTCTCTCTCTCTCTCTCTCTCTCCTGTTAGCCTGAAGAGAAAAGCCATTAAATACGATTAAGGTTAAGAGATTCTGAAATTACAAACAGCCGCCATTCAATTATTTTGCTCTATAAAATGCAGCGCAGATTGGAGTTATTTCTCTGAAATGTGTTTTTAGAAAATAACATAACACAACTAATGTGGTTTGATCTAGCAAATCAGGTTTCAGATATGGCTTCTAATGCAAGGCTAAAAGGTTTGTAATTCAACTCAAAGTTTGTAACTTAAAAGTTATCAGGTGCTTACTTTAAGAAAAGCTTCATAAAGAGAGAGAAAAATCAATATCATCCCAACTCATTCTGAAGTTATCTGAAGCCAGAGAGTCAATCAATTTTATTACCCATTAAAGGGAGAGTCAGAAGAGAAATTTTTTTTTTTTTTTTTTTTTTTTTTGTCGGTCGTGGGGCTTGAACTCTGGGCCTGAGCGCTGTCCCTCAGCTCTTCAGCTCAAGGCGAGCGCTCTACCACTTGAGCTACAGCGCCACTTCCGGTTTTCTGGTGGTTTATTGGAGATAGGAGTCTCACGGTCTCTCCTGCCCGGGCTGGCTTTGAACCGCGATCCTCAGATCTCAGCCTCCTGAGTAGCTAGGATTACAGGCGTGAGCCACCAGCGCCCGGCTAAATGAATGATTTTTTTTTTTTTTTTTTTTTTTTGTCGGTCGTGGGGCTTGAACTCTGGGCCTGGGCGCTGTCCCTCAGCTCTTCAGCTCAAGGCGAGCGCTCTACCACTTGAGCTACAGCACCACTTCCAGAAGAGAAATTTTTAATAAAAATAAAATAAAATAAATGTTTGGCCTAAAAGGTCCTTTGAAGAAAAGTATCTGGTGTATTTTCTGTCAGTTTTTACAGTGAAGTTAGACACCAAGGATGTCGGTTTCAAAGGAAAGGGTGGGGAGAACACAGAAAGTTGTTTCTCCAAGTTGATCCAAACCAAGGGACAGCGCCTTGTGCCAAAGAGAAACTCCGGCACTTAAGCCCACGGCCCCAGGACTTATGGTTCACAAAGCAGATGACTTAATCTCAGCTTAGAGAGAATAAAAGAAAAAAAAGCTCAAGTGCATTGAAATGAATTTTCTGTCCAGTTGGTACTGAAAGTTAAAATAATTGGAAATCCAGACAAACCTCTATGCAGATATATTAGTGGCTGGAGACTTTGGTTATTATGGTTAATAAAACACCAGAATTACATTACACTCAGCTCACAGACTCTAGCCCGGGACTTGCAGTCCCTCTGGACAGAATATAAGCCATTTATGAGCGTAAACTTTGTACACAAGCTAAACACATAAAGCCATGTATTAGAATTGGACCAAACACATTGCAAGCTAAATAGAAGCCAGCTAAAGGCCCAATCCCCAAGGGCAGGCGAGGTGAGTTGCCTGCTTTCAGGAAGCGCTTGTGGATTTTTTTTTTCCTCTGGACTATTCCAGAAGCAAAGCATCAGCAGTTTCCACACTAGATGATGATAAGGAATCTGACAGGTCCTGTACTCTGGGGCCCATGTTTTCAAACTAGACCACTCATGGCCCCAAACCCAAATATCTTGGACACCCACAGCCCTCCACAAAATTGAGCAGAAGCTTGGAGTATCAGAAGAGAGAGAGAGAGAGAGAGAGAGAGAGAGAGAGAGAGAGAGAGAGAGAGAGAGAGAGAGAGAGAGAGAGAGAGAGAGAGAGAGAAGGAGGAGAAACAGGACATTCTTGACAAGTTCAACGTTGCCAATGGATGACCACAATAATGAGATCTAAAGCAGAATAGAAGCACATCCTCAGCCGGGCATGGGTGGCTCATGCCCATAATCCCGGCTACTCGGGAGGCTGAGATCTGAGGATCATGTTTTGAAGTCAGCCTGGGCAGAAAAGTCTCCAATAAACTACTCATAAAGGTGGAAGTGCCACTGTGGCTCAAGTGGTAAGAGTGCTAGCACAAAGAGGCTCAGAGACAGCACCCAGACCCAGAGTTCAAGCCCCAGAACTGGCAAAACAAGAAGAACAAGAAGGAGGCAGTGGTGGTGGCGGCTTGGAGGAAGAGGAGGAGGAGAAGGAGGAGGAGTCACATTCTCAGAAGAAGGATTTTAATCTACCCTGAGAATGTGAGTGAGTGCATGAGAAGAAAACAGGATTAAAAATATTTTACATATGAGTATCCCTGAAAATCATGAACCGATAAGCAGTAGGGACATTGTCTCTTCTGTCCATTCTCTGCTCCCCAAGCTGCCCTTCCCCACAAACCCTCTCCTCCCTTCTTACAAACCTCCCGCCTTCATTCAATGATATTTATTGAACAATGCACAGTCCATGGCAGGCGTGGTGTCATGTGGTGGGTTCCTGCAGTTGAGTAGGTCTTTATTTGGTGAGGGAGAATGGCATATGTGCAAATAATTACAAATCAATACGAGGAGTGATGGAGAGGTAAACAATGTGCTAGCAGAGCACATAGAGGGATAAGCTAATTCCCCCAGGTCAGTCAGGACGGGCTTCGTGGCACAGGGGACAATTCAATGTGGTTAGTTGGGGGAGATCAATAGAGAGGCATGTGCGGACCAGAGTATATACAGAAGGAACAAAGATGTCATGCAAAAGGCATGACAGGGAACGGGATGTTGTTCAGCACAGTGTGTCAGAGGGTGAGCCCAGAAAGATAGACCGAAGCCACACTGCAATGGTCCTTGTGTGCCACAATGAAGATGATGGAGTGTCATTGAAAGTTTTTCTACAGAGCTGCAGATGATCAGAGGCAGGTCTGAGAAACATAGCTTTGCCAGCACTGGGGTAGATTGGAGGTGGTTGAAGATGAAGACAGGAGAGCAGATAGGAGGAGAAGAGGCAATAATCCCAGGCAGAAACAGTGGAGAGGCTGAGCTAAAGTTGTGGCTGTAGAGCCAATCAGACAGTGATTGATTTAAGAGGTATTTAGACGGTTGAATCCATGGCACTTGGCTGTTGATTGAATGTGAGCAATAAGGTGGGCAGATTTAAGAAATGAATCTGCGGCAGAAATACCCAGCAGGCATTTTGGAAAAAAAGGAATCTGGGACTCGGGAGAGAATTTGGGGCTCCGGGGGTGGGAGGTGGGGGTACTACATCTCTGTTCAAGGTCACCAAGAGGCAGGGCTCATATTTCCCAGGGGACAGTGATGGGTACAAATGACTCTTTCCTGTGGATTAAAATCCCTAACTCCAAATCAAAGCACTGATTGCTTTGAAATGGAAGAAGATGGGAAGCGTAGAGGTTTGGGAGCCAGTTACCTTCTCTGAGGCTCAGATTTATTTACAAGATGAGGTGGTTGCAGGACAGCCTATTCCAAATCAAAGTGCATTTATTGAACTAAATGAGGTCCCTGAAAAGTTTGGAGGCAGAGGAGGATGCTCTGGGGCCTGCGCAAGACCAAAATTAGGATGATGTGCTCAGAGACACCTAGATCCCCCACGATCTCAACACGGGACACTGTGTTTGCCATATGCCTTCAAGCCAATTGGACAGAAAAGGTAGGAAATCAGAAGTAGAGAGGCGATGAGTCCTGGAGCTGCAAGGAGGTTACCTGGGCTCTCCACTTCTACCCACTTACTGCCATTTCCCGATCGCTAACCCAGAACCAGGCACCGACTTCTCACCCAATCCTGTCACATTCTGCCAGCTTAGAGACAACTGGATCTGGGAAAGGTGTCCATGTTCCTAAACTCTACAATCTCCATGAGCTACTCAGATTTCCCAGCCGAGCACATCGCTCCTGGGCCTCAGTCACATCTTTGAGTATACTCTGACTCTTCAGTTCTCTTCTACTGAGCTGGGCCAGATGATCAGGTGAGGCAGGTGTTTATTATCAGTCCCAAAAGGTTTACGGGAAGAGATGGGCTTTCAGAAGGAACCAAAAGGAAATAGCCTGCTCCCGGACAGTCTTCAGAGGAGGGGAATGTAAGAATCAGCCTCAGCCAGGGGGCTAGGGTAAAACACCTGGCCCACAGCTCTCTCTGGAACATACTAGCCAAATTGCCTAGACTCGTCCAGGCTTGAAGAAGATTTGGGGTGAGGGGAGAGAAAGGAAGCTTGAAGTCATAGGTCCATCTGAAATGCCGTCCGCCCCAAGATACACTCCTGCAGGAAGGCCTTTTCTTATGCCCAGTGTAAATGCCCAGGTTTTCCTCTTCCAAAGCCAAGGGGGAGCCCAGGATCCTGCAGCAGGACCCCCCAAAATGAGGGTGGGGCGGGGGGTAGCCCTGCTCACCAGGAAGTAAAAAGAGAAAAAAAAGAGGTTCTCCCATTGCCAAGGCTTCTATTGTATAATGTTGTGGCAGGCAAGGCTGGGGCTCCTTTATATACTTAATCATGTTCCATTTCTAGCTGACACAACTCAACAGTTTATGACACAGCAGCACTTAATAAGACTCACTTTCAACTTCGGAAGGGGGCTGATGAAGCTGGGAAAGGGAGGGTGGAGGGAAGAAGCTGAGCGGGGAAGATGAAAATGATAGGGCTTTATTTTAAAACGGGAAAGGCTGTTGTCAGTTTAGATTATAGACTAACAACCAGGGCAGGTCCTGAGGGGTTAGAAACATCTCCCCCACACAGCAGAATCGGCTGTGCAGAGGCACTGAGCTGGAAGAAGCCAGATCCTGTCTTAAGAAAATGGGGACTCTGAGGAGGTAGGGTCCACATGGCGTTTATCGTGGCTTCTAAGAGCAAAGGAACTCAGGGACAGCTGTTGGTTCCTACCCCATTCCTGACCAGGATGGCTGCACAAACTTAATTCTCTACCTAAATAGCAACTTTGCCGAAAGCAAGGTGCGAGGTGCACACCCTCTCCCCCTCTTTTTTAAGTCATTTGCACCACGCCGCTGATGCTCATGTGTCTGATGGAAAGGTCTTTTGCACCCAAAAGATAGCTTACCTGATGAGAGGATACAGAAATTGAGAGTACAAGGGAGCCTATAAAATCACCATTTGATTTCCTGACTGGGTCTATTGGTGAGCTGGCCATGAAGGGGTAAAGAAAATTGCCAACAGTGATACTGTGTCATCAGTGATCAAAGCCCTATCATCCTGATCACCTCTCATCCTGATCCCAGATCCAAGCCTTCTGAGACTTCATACCACAGTTCCTTCAGGGCATCTTGCTGTCTCTGTAACATATGACTTCAGAGACATCTTTCCACCCATCCATCCAGCCATCTATCCTCCCAGCCAGCCAGCTAATCTACCAATCTATATACTCACACACAACCTCCTGGCCACCCATCCATCCACCCATCCACCCATCCATCCATCCATCCATCCATCCATCCATCCATTCATCCACCCATGCCCCTTCCTCCCTTCTGAATTTCCTCAGAGACTTCCTTTTCCACATACAAGGCTGGAAGTGTATATGTACTAGTAGGGGGTCAAGAGCTTAAAGCCGAATCAAACCACCTTCTTCCCAGGTCTCTGCTTCCCTCACACCTGAGAGGAGATAGAACATACATGAAAAATATTAACCCAGACTATTACATGGAGAGCTAGAATGTGTGCACAGTATAGTGTGCCAAGCAGAATGAAATGGAGGGTTTGGGGGAAGGCTTCATTAAACAAACAAACAAAAAAAGTCTAATTTGAATTTTAAAAAGATCCTGGCCAATCACAGAGAGAAAGAAGGCATCCTAGGCAGAGGAAATGTCCTGTCTAAAACTCTGTCTGTCTGTGAATTCAAGTGCAGCACCTGGGAATAGGGCTACTGGGAAATGAACCCAAGACCAGTGCTTCCATCAGAACTCTACTCCCCTGCTGGACTGGGCATGCTCTCCAGGCTTCACATGCAGTGCCTGGACAAGAAGAGAAGATGGATTCTCTTTGGGAGGGGCTGGAAACTATGGTGATGGCCATCAGGAAGGCACAGGGAAAGAAGGGGGCTGGTAGAGACACGGAGGGAAAGACCCTGCAAGACAGAACATCCATCCCCCATCTCACAGCTCACAGCAGAAGGTGTCTGATCTTATCTCCATCCCCTGGGAAGAGAATGCATCATGGCTGGCTTGAAGATGTGGCTTGCCAACGTTCATAGAGAGGTGCTGGAGCCTGGAGTTGACTGTGGTGCCATGGGTGTGCACAGCCATTGGAGACGGTTCCTGATTCAAACGCACGCTCCATGTGTAGCTGTCTATGCAGACCGGTTGCTTAGTCTCTTAGACCCACCATTCCTCACCATGGGATGTAAGTAGTTAAGAGTGGTTGAGAGAACTTGAGATCGTGTAGGGAAGAATCCCACACTGCAGCACATAGTAGGTGTTCAGCATTTTGGACCAGAGCCTTCGTGAGAGCTCAGAGGAGCACGCTTCAGGACAAGACAATCTGTCTCTCCTCTCCTCTCCCCCCACCCCTCACCCCTGTCCCCACCCTGCCACCATTGCCTCCCAGCTCCCTGCCTCAATTTGTCAGTGTGTTCAGGAAGGGGTGGACATTTCCAGAGAGCCCAGGGTGGGCAGGGTGAGGAGCAACAGCCAAGGACGGTGGAAGAGAGAGGGCACACCCCTGCGGCTCACGCTCCTCCGCCCAATCCGAACAGCAGCAATCTGCTTCTCCTCTCCCTTACCCTGTTTCCATGGTTCCCACCCAGTCTGCCTGGAAAATCTGTCACACTTTTAGCATAATGTGCAATGAACACCACAGCAAATGGCTTCATGTCACTGGCAGGGTCCAGGCCGAGCCCTTCCTCCTGTTTCCTGGGGGAGGCTGCTGGCCCGGGGAGGGTCAGGCTGGCACCTGCAGCATGGATTTCCTTTGAGTGCTTCGCTCTGTCCAAATTACCTGAACTCGCCAGGTCTCTCTCACAGGTGGACCCATTAATGGCATTGCATGTACAGTCTGTCAGCTCTCTAATTACACCCTTCAGTGGAAAGCTGCCTGCTAGATTTCCATGCTTTCTGTTGGGTACCTTAATCCATGCTGTTGTCAAAAGAAAAGAAAAGAAGAGAAGAGAAGGGAAGGGAAGGGAAGGGAAGAGAAGGGAAGGGAAGGGAAGAGAAGGGAGGGGAGGGGAGGAAGGAAGGAAGGAAGGAAGGAAGGAAGGAAGGAAGGAAGGAAGGAAGGATTGACAGCATGGCCTGTCAGAGCATAGTACTGCCTGTTCTTGTTTGAACTTGTGTTTTACTCGTTTTCTTAGAATAAACTAGCTTTTGGAGAAAGTCCTGAAAAATGGCAAGTAGAAACACCCTAGGACTCAAAGCCAGAAAACAAGAATTGAAAGCTCACCTTCAACATCGTTTAGCTGAGCATACCTGGGCTTGTCACACAACGTCTCTGGGTTCTTCGCAGGAAGCTGGTATAAAGGCTGCGCTGTGGAGCTGTTGTATCATGGATGACATAGTCCTTTTAGCCACATTCCTGAATGATGGATAAACCCTGAATTAGGAGATGTGAATTTGGTTCTCAGCGTGCAGGCAGTTAACTTGGCGCAATGCCCGTGGGTAAGCCACTTAACCTCTCTGAACTTCTGCTTCCTTGGTATTGTTGGAAGCAAGGGCAATGTCATACATCTTATCTCCTACGATGGCTGGGAGCCCCAGCTGAGATTCAAGACATGAAATCACCTTGAAAAACACAAAGCATTCCAAAGCCTATGAGGCCAGACAATCCCTTAGACTTAGAAACACAAATGGGTGCTCCGTTAGGAGCGTGCATTAGGCACACTGGGACAGAACCCCAGAAGGCCTTGGAGACAGGAACCCAGAGCACAGCACAGGGCTCCTGTGACAGTGTGACAGAATAGAATGGCCACCCTGTGGAGCATTTGGCGTGACCCAGGCATTGAACCACCTGTGACACTCATGTTGATCTCATTTAATCTCGTTGGTCACCCAAGACAGTATTGCGAGCATTCAGATCCAACAGGAGAGAAACTGAGTCTGAGAAAGAGATGAACCAATAGCCCAGAGGATTACATCTAATTCATAGCAGAATCAGAATGTTTAATTCAGCTCTATCCGTGAGGCTCACACCAAGCGAAGCTATCAGCAAATGCCCCTTAAGGAACTACTACGCATCCCACTGCTTCCTGAACATGAATGCACTTAGGAATTACCCGAGACATTGGCTTTTTATTGTCCCTATTTTACAAGTGAGCAAAACAGGGCACAGAGAGCCAAGGTAATTGTCTCAAGGTTAGTAAAACCACCGTACCCTTTATGTTGACCTAGAATTGGGCGGTGCTGGGCATGCCTTGTGCCCGAAAGTCTACCCAGGGAGGGCAGGAGGCCAAAACTCTTCCTCAGATCCATCATTCTCCAATGAAAATAGTTTCCTTCTCAGGATCTGACATGACAGTCATGTTTACCCCTACCCTGAACAGATAAAGGCTCTGTTCAGCAACGGGGTCCCTCTTTTACAGAGACCCTTCCTTTTCAATTATTAGCTTCAAATAATGGTCCAAGGAGGGTTTTAATTTAACGTGTCCACAGATGTGTCCCATACCTCCTTCCATCATTCTTCTCCCTGCCTCCTGACAGCCCCTCCCCACCTCATCTCTTCTGGGAAGTTTCCTTGCTCTAAGAAATGCTTCTATTCTTCACACCACTGCAACTGCCCACTTGTGACCATTCAGAATTTGCCAAGTATTTCTTACCCACTACCTCACTGTACTTGAAAATGGCCTTGGGGGGGGCTACAAGATGATACACAGGGAAAGCAACACTTGGTAAGTGCCTTGCTATTCTCTGATTATCTTATAGTTCTGTTATACGTATGAGATCCATGGCTCAGAGAGGTTAGGTCATTGGCCTAAGGTCGCATACTGAATAAGAGGCAAAGCTTGGATTCGAATTCACCCGGCCTTTACATTCAACACTCAGTGGTACAACTCAAAGTATCTCTCAGAGCTCTTTGGACTTTCATCCTCAAGAATGGAAGGACAGAGCAGAGCAGGGCGCTGGTGGTTCACACCTGTAATCCTAGCTCCTCAGGAGGCTGAGGTGTGAGGATCAAGGTTTGAAGCCAGCCCAAGGCAGGAAAGCCTGTGAAACTCTTATCTCCAATAAACTAATCAGAAAAGGCTGGAAGTGGCGCTTTGGCTCAAGTGGAGCTCAGGTCAGTGCCTAGGTCCAGAGTTCAAGCCCTACTTTTGGAAAAAGGAAAAAAAAAAAAAAACAAGAATGCGAGGACAGTGACACAGGAACAATACATCAGGTTGGGGCTGAAACCAAATGCCAGAGTGGCTGGAAAGTCCTTGGCAGGAAATGAAATCTTTCCTTGCAGAGAAATTTAAAAAGAAAGAAAGAAAGAAAGAAAGAAAGAAAGAAAGAAAGAAAGAAAGAAAGAAAGAAAGAAAGAAAGAAAGAAGGAAGGAAGGAAGGAAGGAAGGAAGGAAGGAAGGAAGGAAGGAAGGAAGGAAGGAAGGAAGGGAAAGAAAGGAAAGAAAGGAAGAAAGAAAGAAAGAAAGAAAGAAAGAAAGAAAGAAAGAAAGAAAGAAAGAAAGAAAGGAAGGAAGGAAGGAAGGAAGGAAGGAAGGAAGGAAGGAAGGAAGGAAGGGAAAGAAAGGAAAGAAAGAAAGAGAAAGAAAGAAAGAAAGGAAGGAAGGAAGGAAGGAAGGAAGGAAGGAAGGAAGGAAGGGAAAGAAAGATAGAAAGAAAGAAAGAAAGAAAGAAAGAAAGAAAGAAAGAAAGAAAGAAAGAAAGAAAGAAAGGAAGAAAGAAAGAAAGGAAGAAAGAAAGAAAAGAAAGAAAGAAAGAAAGAAAGAAAGGAAGAACTGCATTGCCATTTTCTCTTTCTCTGGGGCATTGGCTGCTTCTTCTAATGTGTGTGTACGTGTGTATTTGCACACACACACAGCTTGCATATCTACATGCCCGAGCGGTCCTCTGCAGCCCGGATGGAAACCATCCCCCACCACGTGCTTCCTCCCGTGTCCAGCACCTGCTAGCAGCCTCGCCTGGGTGTCACCACCAGAGCCATCGATCACCGGCTCAGCCCTCATCCCCGCTGACAGCCGGGCAGCCCTCTTCCCTCACCTCCGAGGGGCCTGTCTCTCTCAATGGACTCTCCTGGACAGATACAGAAAGTGAAGTCCACACCAGGCCCTGCCCTGCTCTGCTCAAGGATTCCCACATTCAAAAGAAAACCTTTATTTTTAAGAGAGTGAGAGAGAATATAGAGGGTCCCGTAAAGCAGAGTCCCCTCCTAAGTGATTGCTTTATAGTCCCTTCTCTGAAACCAGGTGACACCCCTCCACTTCGCTCACAGGACAAGGGGAAGGAAGCTATGCCATCCGGATCTACAGAGACAACTTGGCTGTGTGCTTTCCAGCAGTTCTCTACCCCTCTCTGGGCCTTTCTCTCCTCTTCTGCAAAATCAAGAAGCTGGAAATCAAGAAGCTGGAAGACTCAAGGCCTCTTTAGCTCTGAGAGCCTGTGCCCATGGTTTTCACCAAGGAATACAAAGAAGCAGCCAGCGCTAACCAGAAAAGCCCAGACCCTTCCTGAATAGCACTCTGTGGATGACCTGTGAATGCCCTAACTCCCTTCTAATGGCTCAGGTAGAAAAACCTGGAAACTTGGATCCTGACTCACGATATAGGTTCCTGGCAAAGCCTTTAGCTGAAAAAAGTAAATAAAAAGAGTTCCCTAAACGTGTGCCGGATGGGTGGATGAACATTGATGACTTTCTACTTCTCGTCCAGGTGATGCTCAGCCTTCAGGGTACAGGCAGGACCCCAGCTGGCCCCACAGCCCACACACGGCAGCCGATGAGCCTGCAGCCCTCTGGTTCTGTCTTTGCTGAGGCCCTGATGGGTAAATACCCTCCATGCAATGAGTAACCCTTTATCAAATAGCTAATTAGCTATCGAGAAAGCCAATTAAAACAGGGACCTTATTAATAAAAGGGTGCAGGTGTGTATTTCACTACAGATGCACAATGAATTGCTTTAATTTTGCCAAGAAACCTCTTCTGGTTTAAAGAGCTTTGTTTTGCTTCCAGAGAGATGAGTTCCTCCAGGAGATCAGCCTCCCCCCCCCACCCCACCGTGCCCCCGCCCTCCCCCCCTCTCCCCTGGCTCCTCAGGGAAGGTCAGTGGGGAGAAGGGCTCAGGATGCAAATACATGATTCATCTCTTTCAGCCACATCCTACTCGAGCATCTGTATAGCGTTCTGGGTGCCAGCATCATCCTTCTGTGAGGCCCACAGCAGCACAATGTGGGAGAGAGGGGCTCAAGCAGCCCTGACAGCACCCAGAGCAATGTCATGAGGCATTTATCCTGCAGGCAGTAAGCTAAGGCCAAGAAGTAGACCCCGGACCGCCCCACCTGGCTTGCTGAGCATACCTTGCTCCATCATTGTACCTCCACACCATTGCTCTTGAGCTAAACAAGACCAGTGTCTCTGAAGACTCAGCAAGATATCACTTTCTCTGAAAACCTGTCCTGGCTGCCTCTCTGACTAAGGAAGTCAAGCACTGATCCTACTTCTCCGTTATCTGAGATAACAAGACACATAAGCCTAGACTCACTTTATCCAGCTTGGAATCGCTGGTGACAGAACTTTGGGCACGTGGCTTCGGCCTCTCAGAGGCTGGTCGTGCTCATTTATAAACTGAGCCGGCAGTGTCTTCCTCTGAGAGTTGTTGTAAAAAAAAGAAAGAAAGAAAAAGAAAAAATTAAATGTGATCCTACAGGTAAAATACTTGACAAGTCTCGAATAATAGTGGTTATAGGAAGTGCTTGCTTCTCAGGCTGGTTTTTCTGTTTACAAACGTACCACTTTGGGGAAGGCAAACAGATGACCATCATCACTTATCCACGCTCTATGGTCCACACTCTGGGCTGGGCAGTAGCGGGCTGGCTCTGCTCTGGCTCAGACACTAGCCAGGCTTGAGGAAGTCCCCTCTTTGCAGGAGCTAGGGTCTTCCTTGCTGTCCCTGCCCACCAGTGGCCAGGGCCTCTTTCCCACACAGGCTACCGTGCATGCAATAAAGCAGAGGAAAGAGGAGAAAAGAGAAAGAGTCCACAAGAAAGGGTAAAGGGGCCGGGCGATCCCTGACTCTCCTCGTGAGCAGGCCTCCGTGGGGAGGGTGGTCCTGGCCTCAGGGGCCTCCCAGTGAGGGACCCAGGAGGTGCTGGTGACATTAATTGCCGATTACTCCTGGGGTCTGTGGTTACTGCACTGTGGTAGCCCACCCCCTGAAGCGCCTGATTGCTTAAGCATCTCTTTGCAAAATGTTTATTTCTTATTTTTTTCCTCCATGAATATTTAATCAGGTACCTTGAGGAGATGCACGGCAGCCCTCTCCAGAGAGCCCCAGAGATGGCATGATCAGCCCTGTTTGTCACCGAGGGCCACCGCCTCCACAATCTCTGCCTCCCTCTCCCCATCCACCCCCAGCCTGCCCCACCCCACTCTGCCAAGCCCAGGACGGCTGCAGGACTGGAGATGTGGCCACATGGTCCCTATATATCCTGTCCTGGTGGCAACCATGGATTCTTCAAGTTTTCCCCAAGTCGGCCAGGCTTTCCCTGTGTGGGGAACAGATTGATCGAGAGTCCCAGCCAAGCCTCCAGCATGGAGAGAAACCCGATTTCCAATTCCCCTTTTCCCAGCCTCCCTTCACTTGTGTGCTGATGTTGTTTTCTTTATCCAAAGGCAGCTGCATGAATAGGCATGGCAGGACTGGGCCCGCTCCTTCCTCTCCCCAGTTCTAGAAGGAGGCACCCCCAGGTGACTCCCATTGGATCTGGAAGGGGGCAGGGGGTAGGGGGCATCCAGAACGCCAAGCCCATGGCAAGTAGCCAAAATCTCCCTCTTCTTCTTCCTCACGTCTGCCTGGAGCTGGGCTTCGGGCAGCCTCCTGGCCTCCCCCCACCTCCCTCCCTCCCCCTGCCTTATCCCCAGCCTCGTGGGATTTGGGGGAAAGCCATTACCTCAGGATTAAGCTTCAGTTTGATTCTCATCAAAGACTCTGGTCACTGAGTATTTGCTTAACACCAGACCTTTCAGGCCCCATCAAATTTAACAAGGCCTGACAGATTTGGGATTAAGCAGAGAAACCCAGACAAATCCATACTTTCATAGAAGCCCCCAGTGACTGTGGCAGGGCAGGGAAATGGACCCCGTGTGCAGGGAGGCCCTGCATTGTGTGACCAATCCCTGGGCTCAGCTTCCAGGGCTGTCAGCTGTGGCCTCTACCCAGAAAAAACAGACTTCATGCGTTCATTTTACACCATTGAGTGAGAAAGATGAGCAACAACGTGTATAATGCAAGCCTTGACTGGGGGCAAAACAAATGGGGGGGCTCCACTGGTGGGAAATAGATGCGTATGGGAGAAGCCCAACTTGTCTGAGTTCCTGGTTCAGGTTATCTCCAGGTTGGCCTCGTACTTGGCTCAGAGCTATTTGAGTCTCTCCAAGGCCGGGCTCTCTCTCCATGGTCTCACTCCAGAAAAAAAAAAAAAAGGTCTCTGGTTTCCCTAGATGGCATTTTTCTGGTACTGAGGTCAGGACTCTGAGCCTTGCATTTGCCCACCTTGCTTGCTTGTCAGGTGCTCTACCCCTTGAGCCATGCCTCCAGCCTGGCTTTTTGCTGATTACTGAAAATGGATAGATTGGTGGACTTTTCTTCCCTGGATGGCTTTAAAACAAGATTCTCTCTGGATAGCAACCTCTGGAGTAGCTAGGATTACAAGTGTGCCCAACCAGTCTTCCCCATGTTGTACCCCCCAACAGTAGGTATCTTCCATCCTTCCCTGGATTTGCAGTTCTCACCCAAGCCAGAAATAGGAGCAACAACAGCGAGCTCTCGAGGTAGAGCCAGCACTGCCTTGCAAATTGATTTCAAAAGACATTTCGTTACCAAGGTGATTAAAGTGACCGGGTGCTGTAATGGCTTGCTTGTGGGACCACAGAGCTGGTATCAGATTCTACTTACTGAAGTGCGTGACTTTACACTCACTCTAAAACTCTTGTTTCCTCACCTGTAATTGGGGAGCAGGTAGTAATAGCCTTTCGCAGAGAATTGTTAGGCCAATGAGAAACACTTTATAACATTTCCCAGTACAATGCTTGGAAAGCTTGGATAAAGCCAATGCCCAGCTATTTGCTCACTTCCTTTCCTCTTCCCTTCTTATTGGTTATGCAATTTGATTAACTTTAAAAATCACCAAATGCCTCTACCTCTTGCTCCGCCATTTTGTTTTTCTACCTGAAGTAAATACAATTCAGTACACACACTCCCCCCCACCAACTGAGCTCAGAAAGGTGCAACGTTGGATGGAAATTATGCACAATGAACACCAAAGAAACAGCAATTGTCGAATTTCTTTGAGGCCTGTTGCCTGATTTCTCTCAGGCTCTCTGCCCAGTTCCTTTTGGCCTTGCATGCCTGCTAATTTGCACCACTGCCTTTCCACTCCAAGAACCTGGCTTAGGTTCAAACTTCATTTTTTCAAGGTTGGGGAGAGAATGTTGAAGGAAGCGTGTTAAGGAGGCTCTACTTTAACTTTTATTACCGATACAAAGAAAAACAATAGCTTGTGTTTACTGAAAATTAATTTTTTGAAAATTACTTTGTCATTTGTTTTACTCTTCTTAATTAAAATTTACTTGGTGAAGAGAACACCCCATAAATTAACTCAAAGGCAACAGCAAATTAATTAGCATTTAGTTACTACACATTACTCACAGACTGGACAAATTGTTTTCAGGCTGTTTTCTATATTGGGCTTCAGTGAGCAAGGACAGGGCTGGCAGGGTACTAGGGGGTATTTTGGTTGATGTTCCCCAAATAATGCCCCTATCACCTGGCACTCACAGCATGAGAACCACTGGTGAAGGCCATTCCTTTATATCTCACCAAGAGGTCACTCAGTCACCTCCCTGGAAACAATTAGGAAGAAAAGATGTCAGGACCAGAGTGTATTGAAAGCAGCCTCTCCTGAAAACCAGAGATGGACCCAATGACCTCAAGAGGCCTCTTCCAACCAAAGGGAGTCTAAGAAACACAGGCTGAGAGAAATCAATGTGGAGCCCTTTCTAGTCTTAAGTTTGATGACAGATTCCTGTAGGAAATGAGGGAGAATGTCCCAAAGGAAAGAATTCAAATGACGGAGGGCAGTTCATTGAAGGAACAAGCTAGGATGAGCCATTTCTGCTGATGAATCATTCTTCATTCTTGCAAAAGGGAATAGCAGGCTTTGTGGGCAATAGTTAAAGACCAAAACCAGTGGCTAGGACTTGAATCCTACCTCATCTTGCTGTTCTATGACCCTGGGCAAGACACTTCGCCTCTCTCAACTTTGGCTTCTTTGGCTATCATTGTAAGTTCCTGTTGTCTTGGGCTGTTAGAGGGAATAAATTAGATATACTACTTGAAAAAACAGTCCTGGGAATAAGGACCTGCCAAGAGCTCAGGGAGCACCAGTGATGGCTGGCTAAGACTGGATAAGCAGCCTCCAGAGTCAGATGCTAGGGCTAAAAGCCCAATACCTCCATTTCCTCCAAAAAGACGTTCTTGATTCAGGAAGTAAATTACTTAATACCTGAAACACATTTACAATTCACCAAATAGGGTCTCAGTATGTGCTTTATCATCTTATTACTATCATTGTTATTTCATCCACATCCTTTTGACATTGTGCTGGAGTCTGAATCATGGAACCAAGAGCTCGAAAAAGGCCAGTTGTCCACAGCCCTTGGAGAGGGGGGTCTGAGTTGCCAATGCCGAGTTTGGCCTCCTGAGAAGGACTTAATCTCCATAGCACATACAGCCAGAAAATCAACAAAGGAGTCAGCCTCACCTGAACAGCCAGACAGCAAGGCCACCACAGATGCAGACCCATTCCCTCTAATCAGGCAAAATGGCAGCCCCATAAGTTGTCCTCTTTCTTGAAGAACTGGAGGGATGACCCAGGGTGGGTACACCCCCAATAAACAATGAAATATGGAAGGTTTCTCTTGGAAAACAACAACAGAGCCACTTCTCTATGCCCTGGAAAGCGATTTTCTCCTTCAGAAGCAGATTGAGCCCTGTATGATTCCCCATCCTCATCCCCAACATCCACTGAACAAGAAGATCCAGAAGTGGTCCTCCAGCATTCCGGACAGCCAGGCACTGGGGACAGGAGCAGCCGCATATCCCTTCTTCTTCAGTGGCCACAGGTTACCAGGAGAAGAGCCAAAGGCCAGATTGGAGACACAGCTTTGCTAGGCACCATGTTGAGAGCAGTTATTCTGAGCCAAAAGGTCTTGTTTAATCTCAGTCCTACCCACTTACTCCTGTGGGGCTCAATACAAATTGGGTAACATCTGGGGGCTTCCATTTTCCCAGCCATAAAATAGGGGTGAATAGAGCACCTAGCTCTATTTGTTGCATGGTTTGTTGCGTGATAGGTGCTGAAACTTAGAAAGTGCTTCTACAAAGACCTAAAATCTGTCACGGAAGAAGTCATATATGTCACTGCAATCGGCATTAAAAGTCTCATTTATTCCACAAAAATATTTGCCATTCATTTTCTTAATACATTTTTTATGGTGCACTTATTATGCGGGAGACATTGTGCTTAGATTTGAAAGCATGCAAGCAAGCAACAGCTTTTGGCTTTTGGCATTTGGCAAAGGGCACCTAACACAATAGCAAAGTGCAGCCAGGCAAAGTCCTGTCAATGGTGTAGCCCCCATCAGATTTCACCTCACCTGTCATTCATTCCCTTCCACAAATACTTATGAAACAACCAAACTGTGTTGGGCACCTTGGCAATGTTGCTAATATGACTGCCCACACAGAGAAAGCCAATGCCTTGAGAGCATTCAGTCTAATGACAATACATATATGTGTGTGCACATATATATGTATGTATTATTGTTATTATAAAGGTGATGTACAGTGGGGTTACAGTTACATAAGTTGGGTCATGAGTACATTTCTTCTTTTTTTTTTGCCAGTCCTGGGACTTGAACTCAGGGCCTGGGCACTGTCCCTGAGCTTCTTTTGCTCAAGACTAGTGTTCTACCACTTGAGCAACAGCACCACTTCTGGCTTTTTCTGTTTATGTGGCACTGAGGAATCAAACCTAGGGCTTCATGCATGCTAGGCAAGCACTCCACCACTAAGGCACATTCCCAGACCATGAGTACATTTCTTTTTGAACAGTGTTACCCCTTGCCTTGTTCATTCCCAGTTTTTCCATCCTATCCCCACCCACAAGTTGTACAGTTCATTTTCAACATAATGTCTAGTGAGTATCACTGCTGCATTTTTTCACCCTTTATGTGCCCCCACTTACCCTCCCTAAAACAGATAAACTTACAAACAAGACAAAAGGTAAAGAAAGCAAAAATAGCAACAAAGAATAAGAAGAAAACTCTTCTTTCTATTTCTTGGAGTTAATTTAGATAAATATCATTTTATATGACCATATGTACATAGCTTTTGAGCCTTTGTGATCCTCTCCTAACAATATCCTTCTTTGCTCTCACTGTGTGAATGTCTAGAGACCTTATGATTTATCATGTCCAGGTGCATTTTTTGTCTTTTATCATTCAATATGTTTACTTGTAGATTTATAGGAACATTCTAATTGCAACAAATGAGGGAAACCATGTACCTATGTTTCTTTGGGTCTAACTTACTTCACTTAATACATTCTTTCCAAGTCTACTTTCTTATGAATGGTGCACTATCATTCTTCCTAATAGAGGAATAGAATTCCATTGTGTATAAATACACATTTTCTTGATCAATTCGTCCACTGAGGGGCATTTAGGTTGATTCTATATCTTGGCTATGGCAAACAATGCTGCAATAAACATGGTTGTGCTGGCAGCTTTAGTGTGGCCTTGTTGAAATACATTTTGTGAGAGACACTGTTGTGGCTTCTGTAGCATCTATCAATCCATCTTTTTGATGATGCCCCTGGATGGTCCATGCTGGAAGTGTCCTCAAAAGGCCCTGTGTCAAAAGCTTGGTGGTCAATCTGTAGCACTACTGGAAGCCTCTAGTGGATGGAGCTTAGTAGGGGTAAAAAGTCCTTGTGGGGTGTGAAGAAGATACTGGAACTCACACCACTTCCTGACTTTCTCTTTTACCTCCTAGTTGCCAAGACATGGCAAGCCATCAACCTGGCAGTCTTACCATGCGGTTCTGTTTCACCACTGATCCAACAGGTTCCAGGATCATGAACTGAGAAACTGTGAGTCAAAATAAATCTTGCCTCTTTTAAGATGATTACCTCTTGTATTTTGCTATAGTGATGGAAAGCTGATTAATTCAATCTAGTACTTTCTCTATGGTCTGGAACCATCCCTCCCCCATACTCACAGACCTGACTGATCCAAGTGTCTCCTAATCATAGATTTCTCTAAAACCAGGCATAGGAGACAATTTTTATATATAAGGATAAAGCTGCTAGGGATTCTGGGGAACACTTTGCTTGCTCCCAAGATAGCCCCAGTGAGAGACAATCTCCCCTGTTCTTTGTAGGTTGATAGGCCTGGATAATGTCCAAATCTCTATGCATTTTAAACCAAGTTAAAGATAAAGCCAGCATGGAAGAATATAGACACCGGGTATATCTCCAGGGCTCTGTACCTACCAACCTTGAAGCTTGTTTTACTTTTGGCTCTTTGGTTATATGAGAGAATAAATATCTCTGTTAAACCAGCTGGACTCCTGATTTCTGTTCTTTGTTGCTAAAGCACCCAGTGGAATCACAGGCTAAGAATAAGACAGATTACTATTAATAGTTAACATTAAAACATGCCTGACATTTTATAATACATTTCCACATTTCTATTTTATTTGATTTTCAAACCAACACCATCAGAAGGGTCTTTTCATCTTATTTTACAGGTGGAGAAGCAAGGGTTTGGGGACTATTGGCTTGCTGGTGTCACTGGTCTAAAAAGTGAAGAGTTGGTCTGTCCATCTTAATGTGGGTTGATTGACACCACTCACTTCTGTCCCAACAAAGTTATCCTTGTGTCAGTGTTTTTGTAACGCATCTTCTGGAATGAGCTGGGATGTATTCTGATAACTGACAAAAGGCCCCAGAAAGTGGTATCTATCTGGCGATCTCTGCAGAGGGGGTCCAGCATGCTGGCTTGAACCGTGGTGGGATTTTATTTTTCATAAGGCTCAATAGAGCTCATCAGAGATAGAATTGGGAGTTGTCAAGTAGGTAGCCAAAGACTGAAATGTCACAGATATAGAAACAGGACTGCTGCTGACCTGGGAATTACCTTTGCCAAGAGACAGAGACGGATCCACATGTGATGATAGATGGTCAACAAAGAGAAATAATGCTTGCTTGCCCTTAGCCTTGATAATTCTATTCTCTCCCAACATAGTATCAAGCTCAGGAGAGACATAAAATGAGAAAGAAGGAAAAGAATGAAAGAAGGAAAGGAAGGAAGGAAGGAAGGAAGGAAGGAAGGAAGGAAGAAAGGAAGGAAGGAAGGGAGGGAGGGAGGGAGGAAAGAAGGGAAGGAGGGAGGGAGGGGGAGGAGGAAGAGAGGAAGGGGAGGAAGGAAGAGAGGGAGGGAGAAAGGAAGGAAGGGAAGTAGAGAGGAAGGGAGAGAGGAAGGAAGGGAGAGAGGGAATGAGGGGGAAGGGAGAAAAGGAAGGAGGAAAGAAAGACAGATGGAAAGAAAGAAAAAGAAAAAAGAAAGAAAGAAAGAAAGAAAGGGAGGGAGAGAGAGAGGAAAGGAAGAGGGAGGGAGGGAGAAAAAGATGGAGAAGGAAAGACAGGCAAGAAAGAAAGAAGGAAGGAAGGAAGGAAGGAAGGAAGGAAGGAAGGAAGGAAGGAAGGAAGGAAGGAAAGGAAGGAGAGAGAGAGAAAGCCAGCCAGCCATATGAAAGACCTTTGAGGATGCTTGGGCTCAGAGGGAAGCAGGGGGCATGGGGAGGACAGTGCTGGGCACAGTGCTGGGGCAACAGCTGTCTTGTCCAGGTCAAGAGTGGCAAAAAGGAGGACCTGGGCAGAGGTGCCAGGTTTTGGTCAAGACCACATCCAAAAAGCAGTGGCCGCAATGACCTCAGAAAATACGCCAGAGCTCAGATGGCTGTGATAGAAGGGGATTCTCCAGGAGCATGAGGGGCGTTTATGAGCATTGAGTTGCTCAGACAAGACGCTGGGGACTCAGGCCTGATGCTGCTTCTGGTCCTTAACAAATCGATGCACATATTCTGAAGGTCTGAAGAGGTGTGTTATCATTTGTCTTGAACCATTCATTCTGCGGTGGAGTGGGGGACCTGCCGAAGCAGGGACCCTCGACAGTTAGTTGGAATGGAGTTATACAGAAGGGGACACAGGAATGCCATTCTCAAGGAGAGGCCCCAGACACGTACCAGAGACAGACAAGAGAGCCCTGTGCACTGGCAACTGCACACACCAAGAGGTGGTGAACACTGGCACCGGCACCTGTCCAAGAAGCCATCTATGGTCCTCAGGAGAACAGCACTCTGCTGATGTAGCTTGCAGAGTTAGGGTGACGCTTGTTGAGGAATCTTATCTCCATCTTCCTTGCCCGAATTGAGGATTTACAAAGAGCTAGAAGTCTTTTGGACTTCTGGTGGATAAAGTGTAGGACCAAGGTGAGAACGGCCACGTCATGTTTGCTAGTCACATTGGGAGGGGGCGGGGAACTGCTGCTATTTTCTATCAGAAAGAAAATGTCCCCCCAAAAAACCACACTAGGGGTCTGTTCTTTGTATTGTTCTCAGCAAATCTCTACCATACAGAGGAGTGGAGAGCACAGGATGTGTGGTGGCTGATGGTTCTGGCACTTTCTATACCAATTAAAATGATACAGAATACAATTACAGAGCATCTAGGTTTAGTCCGAAATAGACCACATTGCTAGGACTGAAGTAATGAATTGGTTACTGACAGCATGTTTACCCACAATGCATTACCTTATGGGGTAGATCTCACATGAAATGTTCTTACCACAATAAAACAGTTTTTCCAGTATCCAAAAGACCAAGAAGAGCTCTGTCCCAGAGCCTTTTTGGAACACAGAGACTACATTTTCCCCCTTGGGTGTAGTGTAAATTCTTGACGACTTTGTATTTTCTATGTTGCAAGCCTGGTTGAGTGTTTGACCTTCCGGGATAAATTCTGTATCAATGACATTGTAGATGTCAATGATATAACTCAACGTTGTCTTCATTTCTGGTCGATTTTTGCTATCCATGGCATAGGAGACATAAATTCTCCGTGGCATTCTTGGGCACTTCACCTCCAACTCACAACAGAAATAGGAAAACAACTAAACAAAGCAGTGAACTTTCACTAGACAAAAGGTGCCAAACTATTATTTGCTCCACGTCTTCAGAACCCTCTCAGTAGGCCTCTGTAGTCTGAGTTATAAGCCCTGTTTTCTAGGGGAGGAAACAGGCTGCAGGGCTGAGTGTATCCCAGGTTACCTGGCTAGCTTGGAAGACACCAGAATCCATCCTGACTCCCCCGGGGCATAACCACCAAGTGCTTCTTCAATACCACAGTGCCTCACAGATCAAAAGAATGCTGGGAAGGTGGCCCGGTGGTAGAGTGCTTTGCCTCGCATGCCTGGGGCCCTGGGTTCGATTCCTCAGCACCACATAAACAGAAAAAGCCGGAAGTGGCGCTGTGGCTCAAGTGGTAGAGCGCTAGCCTTGAGCTGAAGAGCTGAGGGACAGCGCCCAGGCCGAGTTCAAGCCCCACAAACGATTAAAAAAAGAAGAAGAAGAATGTATCTCAAGATGCATTTTTCTTCTGCTTTCAACGTTTTTTTTAAGTCAGAATAAACGCTGCCCACTGTTTCTCGTCATCTCTCAAAATTCACGGCACAAGTTTAACAATAAACAAAGAAAACTTTTTTTCTCATTCAGATTTCACTGCGGAGTGAATCTGTCCCTTTCTCTAATCTTAACTGTTGAGCCATCCGTCTCTCTGAAGGCGTGAAACCTCAGGTCCTTACAACATTTCCATGAGGCTGATGGATGCTTGCTCCACTTGTCACTGGACAGCGCGCTTTTGGCCTGCATCTTCACACTGCCCTGCTTTTGGCCTTAGTCCATCTGCTTAAGATGCTTGTCAGCTTGCTTAGAGTTTCACCTACACATACATTCAGACCTATCTAAAATGTAACTTGCTTTCATGTAAACATGGGATAACTCACAGTTCTGATCACCAACACTTGCTTCTTCCAGTGAAAATAACTTACCATACACCATGTCTCAGCCAAGACCAACAATTCTCAGCAACCACAAACCACTCAAAGGTTTCATTTCAATGTTTGTGTGTGTGTGTGTGTGTGTGTGTGTGTGTGTGCATGCGTGTGCACACATGCACTGGGGCTTGAACTTAGGGCTTTGTGCTCTTGCTTGGTTTTTTTGTTTGTGTGTTTTTTTGCTCAAGGAGAGGGCTTACCACTCAGTCACAGCTTCACTTTCAGCTTGTTACTGGTTAAATGGAGATTAGAGTCTCGCTGACTTTCCTGCCTGGGCTGGCTTTAAACCTCAGTCTTCACATCTCAGCTTCCTGAGTAGCCAGGGCTCTAGGCATGAGCCGCCAGCACTTGGCTTTATCTTAGATCTTGCCATGCAATAGAAAAATGCAACTCTCTGTCAAAATACAACCAGTTATCCTTTGGTCCAGTAACATTACTTCTACTAGTCTATCCTAAGGAAATCATTGGAATACAGACAAAAATGGATGTGACACTCGCTGCATATTACACATAATAACCCACAATTGGGAACTATCTCAATATCAACAATAAGAGGATGGTTAAATAAATTATCCTGCACAACTACAATGGGATATTATGCAGCTTTTAAGTACTGTGTTTTCAAAGAATATTTAAAGATAGAAAAATGTTCATATTATAGACGAGGCTAAAAGGGGGTGGGAAGAAAACCACATTCAAATATATGAAGGGTGGCTAGGTGAAAGGGAGGATTACGTGATTCTGTGTGGTGGCTGGGGAGAGATGTCAGTGGCACTGGCAGGTCAGAGTGGTCGCTCACATTCATAACATGCACCCCTGGAAGGATGCGAGGGAAACAGCGTGCCGCTTCTATGGCCTCACGCTCAAAAGCACCTCTTGTTATAGGAGGCAGAAATAGAAGGATCATAGTTTGAAGCCAGCCCAAGCAAAAAAGCTAGTAAGACCCTAGCAAAGAAAAACTAATAATAACTAAAGGGGAAAAAAACAACTCGGGGCATGGCTCACGTGGTAGAAATCCAGGCCCTACAACTCAATATCACACACACACACACACACACACACACGCGCGCACACACACACACACACACACACACACACACACACACACACACATACACACACACACATCATTAGAAAAGCCACTAGACTAATTCTCTCCTTGAGGCATCAACAACCTGTCACAGACAAGAGGAGTCTGAGACGCTAGAGAGGAAGAAAATGTTAGGAGCTGGACCAGAAGCATGGCTCAAATGGTAGACCATCAGCCATAGCCAGCAAACCCAGAGAGAGGGCAACCCGTGTCCCCCTCCCCACCGCCCCCAAGTTCAAGTCCCATGGGAATACCTCTGCATTCAATACCTTCCAGTTTTCCTGAAACATCTAAAACCATTTTATAATCCAAAGTGCATTTGGTTTAAACAAAGTTTAAGGAAGAAACTAGGGAGGCTTTGAGCTGGGTGAGTACTTTATAGATGCTGCCTAAGGCCAAAAGCTCAGAGAAAGAAACAAATTGGTTGGCTTTCTGACAATGGGAAATCAAGAAGAACAAAGCAAGAGGCCAGGAGAATCAGGGTGCTTTGGGGAGAGCCAATTTTATCCTGATCCTGGGGCGTGGGCCTGGTTCCTGCTAGGAATGTTGGTACTTCTTGGGCCTTTGGATCTGGCTGCTACTGTCAGCCTGTTGAGAGGAAAGTGAACTGGAGCAAAGATCAGAAGGCTTTGTGTTAAGCAAGACAAAGCTAACCTCTGCTGCACACATGCCACGGGAAAACCCGTGTCATTTTCTACAGTCCCTAACTCCAGGACTCACTCACCCGGAATAAAGTCATTCTTTCATTTTTAACACATAGCTGCATCCGTCGATGGCTCCTACACCTTCCAACAGATACAATGGAACCGACAGAGTTGGAAGTGAGGTTGCCAGCCCACAAAGGAGCATCGGGCATGGGAAATGAACACATCTTCATCCTATCATCTCAGATTCGTGTTGCTTGGAATCAGAGAGACAGCAAGCCAAAAAGTATGGTTTAATGGCACTCTGCCATCTGAAGAGGAGGAGGACAAGGAGGACAAAGAGGGGAAGGAGGAAGCTGGGAATAAACAAATGATGAGGATTCAAACACGTTCCTTTCCCAACTATCGAAAATAGAACATTGTGTGCCTGGCCCCTGGCTGCTGTGGCCACGGGTTCCAGCCTTGCCTTCTCCCCAGCTCCGGATTCCATAATCTGTCTGGCCTTGAACTCATTTCTCCTCCCATAGTCTCTCTGGGAATAGCTGGTTCTTTGAACCCTGAGGGTTACCACTAACAAGGTCTCCTTATCCACCTCCCCCCTTTTGCTTATATCCCAAGAAAAAGTAGTAGTGAAAAAGTTTGGGGGGTCTTATGATTAAAAAATTGGCTGGGCGATGTTTTATGCATGCATCTGTTATGCTAAAATAACCATCCTTTCTAACCAGGCCCACCTGCTGTCTTTTTCAATTTTAAGTATTTCTAAGTAGCAATCAAATCAGTATAATTTGTTCTTTATCTCGGCAAAACCATTGTGAAAGAAAAATGTGACCATTATGTTACATCAGGGAAAAATACAAGCCCTTTATTTGCAGCCTTCTCTATATTCTATCAGATCTCACAGTTGTCATTATGCCAGTTGTATTTAATGTTGTTCAAATGAACAGAGCTTTCTTTTAATCACTACAGCCTTCTTTCCCCTAAATGCTTTTTCCAAGGTTATGGTTTTCAGAGATAAATACATAAATACCAATGTTATGAATACGTTAAGGGTATCCAAGAGACAGCTTTCAGGATTTGTAGCAAGAACCTGCTGTCATTGGAGTTACACAATAGCTGGCTATGTTTGGAGTATGAAGTTCCTGGATATTAGGAGAAGGCCTGATACCCCGCACAGAGGCACAAGGCTATTTTGAGCCGATCACAATAGGCCACTCAGCAAACGCTGACTTTAGAAATCTGCTATCACTATCCCCACTGCTAATAACCCAAACCAGCAAGCCCAGAGCTGCAGGAAACTTCTGTGCAGAGATAGGCTGTGGACTTCAGGACCACACCTGCCATGTGCTGTCTCTCACACTCAGCTGTCACCAAACACAGGTGTGTGCATATGCACGTGCGTGTGAGGATAGAGACCAGGCTTTCAAATCTGTAAGGAGCTACCACGGCAAACGAGGAAGCAGTGGCGTAAAAGGGTTGAATGATTTGTCCGGCTGGTTACTTAATGTGTCTGTCCAATTATCAACAGAGCTGAGACTCGATTGATCCCAAGCCTGAAGAAAGTCTATGTTTGCTTCAGTGCTGACTGGATTATCCTAGGTTTCTAGCAGACATTGCATTGGGTTAATCCTGAGGTTCTAAGAAGCCTGAACTTGTCGTGTAGACATTTTTATTTCAGATATACTTATTTTTGTTGAGATGCTGAGAATCATAATAATATGTGCACATATGCGTGAGCATATGCGCTCTCTCTCTCTCTCACACACACACACACACACACACACACACATGCACACACACACACACATGCACACTGCTACTGCAGCTTGAACTCAGGGCCTCCTAAGTACTGAGTGCTTTGTCACTCAAGTCTAGCTCTACCACTTCGCCACATCTGGACTTCCAGCTCTTGGTGGATAATTGGAGTTAAGAGTCTCACAGACTTTCCTGCGTGGGCTGGCTTTGAACCTCCATCTTCAGATCCTAGTCTCTGGATAACTAGGATTACAAGCATGATCTACCAGTGTCTGGCAATAATCATGATTATTAATACTGATGTCTTTGAGTGCAAAGTCCTTACCATACATCAACTCAGTTTCCCTTGCAGTAATCCTGAGAGGTAGATTCTATGGTATCTCCATTTTACAGATGAGGGAAGTGAGGTACAGAGAGGTCAAGAAACCTACCCGACGGCACACATTGAGGTAACCAGGATTTCTGTGCAATAAGTCCCAGCCCACAGGGGTTGGAGGTGTGGCTCAATTGGTAGAGTGTTAGCCAATGAGCAAAAGAGGTTAGAACCCTGAATTGGAGTCTTAGTCTCGGGCCAAAAGAAAAGAAAAGAAAAGACAGAAGAAAGAAGAAAGAAGAAAAAAAAAGTCCAAGTTCTGCGTCAGCCCTCAGAATCCCTGCACAGGGGGAATTTTCCTGTATCATTGCAAGGATTGCATAAATGTTTGTGGAATAAAGGCATTGTGTGTCGAAGCTTACGATGCAGAGAGGAAATATTGATGTAAACAAATAAAGGAAATGCAAGGTATGAGGTAATGTGTCAGAAGAGAAACATAAACAAATCCTAGAGGAAGGCAGAGAAGGCAGTTTAGAACAGTGGCCTGGGACCAGGATCAGCGTGCCCTGGAGGAGGGGGTGGGGCAGGAGACCCAGGGACCCCGCCTCTAGGAAAAGTGTCCCACAGTCCCCAGTGGCTCAGGTAACCATTTAGAGGAGACCCTGTAGGTAAGAGTGAGCTGCAAATTATGATGTGGAGTTCAAACACAGACTCCGACCTCCCAGAGGGTCATGACTTCTAATGGTGAAGTTTCCATAGGGTTGGCGTGGTGTGCTTTTCTTTTTCTTTTTCTTTTGGTTATTTTCACCATATGAGGAATCTTACTACCCAGCCTTGTCCTCTATGCGCTCAGGATATTACAGAAACATCTAGGGGAGTCTCCGTGGCTCCAAGGCTTTAGATAACTAAAATCCAACCTGAGCCTGGCTCCCCTAACTATCTTTGACAGATAGTTCTTGTGTGACCAATGGCTTCACAAAAGGCAATGAACCAGTGTAGGAAAGATGGGCTTAAAGATATATATATATATATATATATATATATATATATATACACATATATATGTGTGTGTATATATATGTATATGTATATGTATATGTATATATAGCTAGGCGCTGGTGGCTCACACCTGTAATCCTAGCTACTCAGGAGACTGAGATCTGAGGATCTCATGAGACGCTTATCTCCAATAAAAACCACTAGAAAACCGGAAGTGGCACTGTGGCTCAAGCGGTAGAGCGCTTGCCTTGAGCTGAAGAGCGCAGGGCAGAGCCCAAGCCCAGAGTTCAAGCCCCACAACCTACCAAAAAAAAAAGATATATATATATATATATATATATATATATATATATATATATATATGAAATATACATATATATAGTGTCTGTGTGTGTACTTATATATGGGGTGCTGGGAATGTGCTTTAGTGGTAGAGTGCTTGCCTAGCATGCATGAAGCCCTGGTTCGATTCCTGAGTACCACATAAACAGAAAAGGCCAAGAGTGACACTGTAGCTCAAGTGGTAGAGTGCTAGCCTTAAGCAAAAGAAGCTCAGAGACAGGGCCCAAGTGCTGAGTTCAAGCCCCAGGACTGGCAAAAGAAAAAAGAAAAAAACGCTTAGCCTCACCTTATTGTTTCCAAGTTCTGTGACTTTAGGACAATCGTGTCATCCCTCTGAGCCTTGGTTTAGCAGCCTATAAAATAGGGATAATAATATCTGAAGTAAAGGGCTGCTCACATTTCCTCATTTGGCTGGTTGGTATCATTTGATGGGGCAAAACTCCCTGCACTAAAATGTCATTTTCACTGAGCTTGGGTCATTTTCAGTGACCCAAGCATCTTTAGGCATATTACATTAGCAATGGAAAGTCTTGGCTAGGTGTAGTGGCAAATACCTGAAATCCCAGCTAAGTGGCAGAAAGAGATGGAAGGATCTAGGATCTAGATCTGAAGTCAGCACAGGCACAAGCATAAAACCCTATTGGAAAAACAAACTAAAAAGTAAAATAAAATAAATTTGGGGCATGGTCTTGCAAACACAAGACAACCTGAGTCCAATCTTCAGTGCCTTGGAGATCAACTGTTTTGGATTTGGCACATCCAACTCCAGCTTAATCATCTTAGGTAAGTCATTTCACGTTCTTGAAACTCCTATTTTTCACCTATACAATGAAGGTCATCCTGGAAGGATCCAACAGGATAAGAACTCACGAAGACACAGCATCTGGCTGTCAATCACATAGAGCAACTCTCATCATTGGACAGTGGTTACCAAGGCCCTCCCCCCCAAGAAACTCAGCTGCCAGGAGTGCCACACTGCCCAGGATCCCTCACCTCCTGAGAGAGAGCATTGACATCTCAAAGATCCCTCCATGAGGATCCACCAGACGTCCCACTTTAGGGCAGGAATCCGTTCCTCTCATGCCACTCTTCCCTCCTGCTTGCACCTTGTGCTCTTAGTCCACCTCACCCGCAGTTTTCCCCAGTGGCTGCAGGTTTCATGCCAGATTCCACCGTCAAGGCCACGGTACGTTCACCTCGGGATCTTCTACCCTTTCCTAGGACAGTACCACGTGTGGAGAAGGCCACAAGTGATCAAAGAGACAGCTGTTTCCAGCCCCACTTGCTAAGGCTGGAAAATAGATGACACTCTTTTTTACAAAGGTGAATGGCTGCCCAGGTGAAGACAAAAAGGCTTTTCCTAGGAACACTGTGTTAATCAGAGAATTCAATTCCCCACCTCAGCCCTTGCCACAAACATTGTGTCATTGAGATGTTGGACCAAGCGATTAAGCATTGTCTGGGGTGGAACGGGGGGGGGGGGGGGGGGGAGAGAAGTAGGATTCATCTAATTGGATGAGTCCCCGGGCTGAGATGGAATCATGGAGCCTGACAATAGCGAAGGAGGAGAACCTGTGTTCACCGAGTTCCTCACCAGTGCTGGGCTGCACACTCCCTGAGCCCGGACTGTGCAGATGGGACAATTGAGACTTGGAAAGGTGACATGGTTGAGTAAGGCAATTTAAAAAAATGGAAGAATGGTCTGAGGCCAAACGTCCATATTTCATCTACAATGGCAGCGATATCAATATAAAATCAAGGTTAGACCATTCAGCTGGTGGCTCTCGCCTGTAATCCTAGCGACTCAGGGGGCTGAGATCTGAGGATTGAGGTTTGAAGCCAGCCCTTCCTAGGAAAGTCTAATGATCAACAAAAAGCAGAAAGTGGAGCTGTGACTCAAGTGGTAGAACCCCAGATTTGAGCTTAAAAGCTCAGCAAGAGTGACAGTCTCTACTTTTGAACCCCAGTACCAACACAAGAATAAAGGAAAAAGAAAGGAAGAGGGAGAGGAGGGGAAGGGTAGAGAGGGGAGGAGAAAGGAGGGGAGGGGAGGGGAGGGGAAGTGAGGGGAAGGGAGGGAAGGGGAGGGGAGGGGAGGAGAGGAGAGTTAATTGACTCGACATAGAATACTGGAATTTTATAACAATGAGAGGTAGAGTTGCAATTTTGTACAGTTTTATCCTCGGTTCGATTCCAACAGAGAGAGCCCATTCTGGGGCCAAGTGTCCTCTTTCCTAAACATCAAGATATTAAATCTGGACCTGGCAGATGAAAAGGAAGAGGGGAGCCAAGGAAACCCAGCTCATGAGTATAGAGGAAGGGGGAGTGGTCAGGTTCCGGTAGAGTGGAGAGGATCTGCCTTCTCCATCTTCTCTGTCCTCTCTGCTGGTCCCCTGCCCACCTAGCACACCTCCTCCAGTTTTCCCGACACCATTCCTCAGACCCTCCTTCTAAGAAATCTCCACCAGGAGCTGCTGGTGGTTCGGGAAGAACCCAACTGTCTCTGGAGATGACAAACACACCACTGCCAAACTGAAGCAAGCTGCCCAACATGACCGCTGTGCTCATCTGTATTAGAAATAGTGGGAAATGAGAACAAAGCAATGTTTTGTTGTTTTTGTTTTGTTTTTCCTGGGGGGCTGAACTCAGGGTTTCAAACTTGCTAGATGAACACTCTACCACTTAAGCCATTACCTCCCGCCCTTTTTGCTTCTGTTATTTTTCTAGAAGTATCTGAGACTACAGATGTGAGATACCACACTCAGCAATCAAGCAAAAAAAAAAAGTTTAAACTTGAGGAAGATTACGTTCAAAATGCTCTCACAATAGTATATCTTTGGTTAGAAATTTGAATCCAACATACTCCTCTCAGTATGTCTCAGGATGTGAATAATTCAGCTCTCATATTTTAAAACTTTAGAAATAATAGCATTCATTACTCATTAGAATATAATAGTGATTTACTTTGAATTTTGTTTATATTTTATGAACATAGTAAGTAATCATATAGGATTATATAAATTACAATAGTTAAACCCTATTATTTTACTATTATGAAAATACCAGCTATTTTGCTTCAACAAAAAAATGCCATTGTTAAGGCAAATATTTTTGCACTTCAAAATAGCGTAATACTCAAAATGTTAGAAAATCCCAAGTCAGGGCTGCAGTCATGACATATTCTTGCTGTTCCCTTCCACGAGGACAACAAATACCTCAGTAACACAACATTTTCTGTGTTCCTCACACCTCACCTCAGTGGTATGGAGCAGGAATTATTTTTATGCCTAATCTGAAGACAAGAAAACAAAGTCCAGCCAGGTACCTATTTTCTCAGGAGGGGAAAGAAAGAAGGAAGGGAAGGAAGGAAAGAAGGAAGGAGGGAGGGAGGGTGGAAGGAAGGAAGGAGGGAAGGAGGGAGGGAGGGTGGAAGGAAGAAAGGAGGGAAGGAGGGAGGGAGGGAGGGAGGGAGGGAGAGAGGGAGGAAGAAAGGAAGGAAGGAAGGAAGGAAAGAAGGAAGAAAAGAAGGGAAAGGAAAGAAGGGAGGGAGTGAGAGAGGGAGAGAAAGGAAGAAGGAAAGAGAAAGAGAAGACTACAATCTTAGCTGTTCAGGAGGCTGAGATCTGAGGAGTGTGGCTCTAAGCCAGCCCAGCAGGAAAGTCTTTGAGATTCTTATCTCCAATTAACCACCAGAAAACTGAAAGTGGTGGTGTGGCTTAAAGTGGTAGAGCACTAGCCTTGAGCAAAAGAGCTCAGAGACAGCTTCCGGGCCTGAGTTCAGGTTCTACAACAGAAGGAGGAGGAAGAGGAAGAGGAAGAGGAGGAGGAAAAGAAGGAGGAGGAGGAGGAGGAGGAGGAGGAGGAGGAGGAGGAGGAGGAGGAGGAGGAGGAGGAGGAGGAAAAGGAGGAAAAGAAGGAAAAGAAGGAAGGAAGGAAGGAAGGAAGGAAGGAAGGAAGGAAGGAAGGAAGGAAGGAAGGAAGGAAGGAAGGAAGGAAGGCAGGCCAGCCTTCTGGGTATATAGCTTTGTGGTAGAGTGCTTGCCTAGCATGCATGAAGCCCTTCATTCCATCCCCACCAGAGGGAGGAAGGGAGGGAGGGAGGGAGGAGAGGGGAAGAGGAAGGAAAGAATGGAGGAGGAAAAGAAAGTAAGAAAAAAAAAAGGTCAGGGATGGAGAGAAGGAAAAGGAAGGGAGGGAGGAAAGGAGGGAGGGAAGAAAGAAGGGGAGAGGGGAGGGGGGAGAAGAAAGAGAGGACAAGATCCAGACCAGCTGTCCCCATATCCCCAGAGGGGTGCAGAGCAGAGGCAGCCAATGGCTGCACCCCAGGGGGCGGGGAGGAGGAGGTGGGGGGTTCTGGAGAAAACCAAGACCAGGTGACCAGGACAGACAGACCCACAGAAGCCGTGCTCCAGAGTGGAGGAGCTGGTCAGCTTGCTGGACAGGTGGTTCCTGTGGTCATTCGGGCCTACCCCAAGAAGAGATCTCCACGCTGGGGTTTCACGCTCCACAGCCACACTGTCCCAGAAGTCTTCCTAATTCAGTCTTTGAAGATGTGCTGTGCAGACAGAGTGTCACACACTGGGGGCGGGGGGGGGGGGAGTGCTAAAGATCACCACCTGGACCCCTGGCCTCTCCCCTCCCCATGATGCTCCTGGGTAGCCTGCCCCACCCACCCAAATCAGCACAGGTACAGGGCAGGGGAATACAGGAAGCATGCCCCGTGTGCCAGGCCAAGCGTGGACCCCAGCACCCAGGAATTGTCTGTGTTTCCTGACAAGAACCGTGTCCTTCAGAGATGCCTGCTACTACTAATAAAAAATAATATAAAAAAGTTAAAAATGAACATGGCATATTCAGAGACAGGGAAAGGGGAAAGTTTTTCTCCTTTTAGAACAAGAAGCCTATTTGTATTTGTGTGTGTGTGTGTGCACGTGCACGCGTGAGCGTGCATGTACACTTTCCTGGCGACTGAATCCATTACCCGGTCTATATTTGCATTTTATACTCCTCCCTACTAAGTATGTAGCTGACTCTGCCAAGGCTCAGTACCTATGAGAAGGGGAAACTGGGAGCAGAGGTGAGCAGCATCCTGGCCTGGCCCAGCCTCTTGCCATTGAAGTAGAATCGTGTGCAAGATGAGACATTTTGTTCTCGGCACCTCGGCTCCCCTGGCCCGCGCATGTCTCCTTCATTTCTGGCTTCTGTTTTCTGTTTCTGTTTCTCCTCCCTCCCTCCTGGCAAAGCCAAATCTCAGCTGATCCCACACTAAAAACAGACATGCTATTCATACAAACACGTCAACAACGACTCCAGATATTCACCTCTCCCAGGGAGACGAGAGCAGTTTGCAGTAAATGATGCCTTAACTCCAAGACTGGATTTCTAACAAAGGGATTTCAAGTGCTTTAAAAGAATCAGTGAGGGCTGGGCACAGTGGTTCATGCTTGCAATCCCAGCTACTAAAGAGGCTTTGATCTGAAGGAAGGCAGGTCAATGCCAGTCTGGACCAAAAAGTTCAGAAGAATCACAACAACTGGACCTGGTATTTTGCATTTGTTATCCCAGCTACAGTGAGAAGCATGAAATAGGAGGACCACAGTCCACATTCGATGGGAGATACTGTCTGAAATATAACCAAAGCAAAAAAGGGTCAGAGACATAAATCCAGTGGTAGAGTACCAGCCAGCAAGCACAAAATTGTGAGTTCAAGCCCCAATACTGCTACATAAAAGAAAGACATTTTCTACAAATAAACTCCTCTAGCTTGACCAATACGCACACAGAGACATACCAAACAATATCCATATACCAAACAACAATTTTCACAAACCATTACTAATCCTTACTCCACATACTATTGTGATTTCTATAACATTGTTTGAATTTCTCTAATGCTGATCATGAACTTGAAGGCTGACACATCACAGAAAACTTTGCAGCAGGAGATGGAGTCAGGTGAGTATTCACATGCCAGGAAATACTGGGTTTAAGGAAAGATAATGGGATGGAGACTCCTTGACCCAGCCCAGAGACTGCTAGCAGGGAAGACTTCCTGGAAGAGATGAGCTCCCTCTAGGCTAAGACAGCACCAGAGAGGGGCAGGCAAGAGTCGGATCATGTTTAAATCCTGTAAAGGGATTTGTATGTTATCCCATAAGCCAAGGAAAGCCCTGAGGTCTCTGAGACAGGTGTGGAACTGCCAGTCTTTACAGGAACAAGGCAGTAGTCCATACCCTTCTCCCTTTTAAAGTAGATCGAGCCGTGGTGCTCATGCTATGGGTTAGGGCCAGTAGAAACCTGAGAGCCAGTGAACCATCGATTTCCTCCTGTCCGTGAGGATGGATGCAGCAATCATGGATGGCATGGAACGTGGCACGGGCCAGTAAACTTAGTGGTGAGCATGCAAAAAATAAATAAGTACCTGAATGTTCCTTGGATTAGACCTTAAAGGATGACTGGGGGTGGGGCACATCTCAGAAAGAAGGGACGGCATACACCCAGGCCCAGAGAACTCTGCCCGTGACAATGTCACTGTGTGGCATGAAGTAGTTCACACGGAGTCAATTCGAAAGTTCAGGGGAATCAATTCATCAGCCCATGTGCATTGGCTTTAATGGCCTCAGAGAGGGGAGCGGCATCTCCTATCGACGTCCCCAGGAACCTCTGTCCTCGCCACACAGTCCCGTCGATAGCTGATGCCAGCCAGCCCCAACACCTGTACCGAGCTGAAGGCCAATGAAGAGAAATCATGATAACACACACACAACTCACCTCACAGGGATTTCCCCAACACCTACTACATAGAAGGACTAACCGACTCTAACTCACTCTAACAGCCCCATGGCGTGGCCGTCATTATTCCCCACACTACAGATGGGGGAGCAGGAGCTCACAGACACACACTCCACGGCCAGGAGCTCACAGATGACTGGTTTTGTTCCTGGACAGAGCGGATCTAGCATGCTCTCTCCTCGTGCAGAAAGCCAACTCATACTCCGCATAATAATCTTAGCTAGTATTTATTGAGTTCTTCCTCTGTGGTACAGGCAGGATGGATTACCCCCAAATAATGAAAGCAAAAGAGAGTCAGGGAATGTAAAATTAGATGACATCAACCGAGGATAAAACAATATGGATGGCCTGACCAGGAAGACCGAAATACAATGGTTGTGATGTCACCAGGCTGGCTATCACATTACAAGTCTGTAAGATCAGCTCCCTCTCCTGGGCCCAGCGAGTCTTCTTTATGCATTATGGCTCAGCAGCATCACTTCTGATTAACACATGCTTCCTGTAGGTGTGTTAATACATTCAATCAGGTTACTGTCAAGTCTTGCCGCCCAGGGAACCATTCTCTCTCCTGAAGGTGACTTTGCATCTCTGCTCAGTACCGATCTTAAAGTTTAATTCTCAGCAGACAAGCCTAGTTCTCTGACCTACAGATTCTTAGAAGATGCCTCATTTTACCACCTCCTCCCCCTCGTCTCCTGCCTGCATACAGGTAGCACCAAGAAAGATACCAAACTTATATGAGAAAGTAATGGTTTCTACTGGAGCAGAAAAATCGTGCAGAGGTACTGAAATTGGAGAGGCGGGTGGCAGCATGAAGCACTAAATATTAGAATTGTCACTATCAAAATCATCTCTTCCATCTACTATTGTGCTGGGAACCACAGAGAAAAGCATAAAGAAGAGTTTGTGTGTATCATTTCTGTCCATTCATCTATGCTGCATGCGCGCGTGCGCGCACGCACACACACACACACACACAAGCCCTGCCCTCAATAAGCTTCCCCTCAGTAACAGACATGAGCACATTAGCAAAGGGATCACAAGTTCATTTTTTTAAATTTAATTCATTTATTCACTCATTCTACACGTTTCTCTGGTGTTTTGTTAAGGTACTTCTCTTGCACCTTCTTAAATCATGGCTCTTTGTCCTCTGTCAGTTTCAGTATTAGGTGGAATAGTTGTGGAGGAGGAAGTGCCCACCCCTAACCACAAGAGCCCCATCTCCACCCCAGAAATACCAGTGGGGAGGGGTTCATGGTACCTGCAGGCCTGTGATGCCAGCACTCGGTAAGCTGGGGCAGAAGGATGTCCAAGCTTGAGGCCAGCCTGTAATACATAGTGATATGAGAGGGGGGGGAAGGGAAGGGAGGGAGGAGGGAAGGAAGGAGGAAGGGAAGGTAGGGAGGAGAGAAGAAAGGAAGGAAGGAGGAAGGAAGGAAGGAAGGAAGGAAGGAAGCAGGGAGGGAGGGAGGGAGGGAAGGAAGGAAGGAAGGAAGGAAGGAAGGAAGGAAGGAAGGAAGGAAGGAAGGAAGGAAGGAAGGAAGGATCACAGCACAAATCCAATCCAAAGCTTGGTCTGGGTAGAGAAAAGAGGAATAGATGAAGTTGGAGTCTGATTTGGAATTGGAATCTTAAACTTCACTGAACTGTGTTATTCAAATAAATTAAAGACTTTGCCCAATGTGTCAAGGGGCAGAAAGAAAATTAAAAACACACATTGGAAAATAAGCTGTTTAAATCTGTGGACATTTCCATGATATTTGTATTGGTCCAACTCTCCCTGACTCCACTCCCTCATCTGAGGTTTGGTTCCTCATCTTTCTTACCAAGATCCCTGCAAAAACCTCCTTACAGGTCCATCTTCATCTAGCCCTGTCCTTGCTGATCCAACACTTTGACTTTGAAACTCTTCTGTACTTTGAACCCTGCTTAAAACCTACAATTACAGCTGAGCAACAATGGCTCACGCCTGTCATCCTAGCTACTCAGGAGGCTGAGATCTGAGGATTGTGGTTCAGAGCCAGCCCCGGCAGGAAAGGCCGTGAGACTTTTATCTCCAATAAAGCACCACAAAACTGGATGTGGCTCAAAGTGGTAGAGTGCTACCCTGAGCAAAAAAAAGTTCAGGGCCAGCATCCAGGCCCTGAGTTCAAGCTCCATGACCAAAAACAAAAACAAAAGGCACCATTACTAAGGAAAACAAGAAATGGACACCAGCTGGGCACCAGTGGCTCACGCCTGTAATCCTAGCTACTCAGGAGGCTGAGATCTGAGGGTTGCAGTTCAAAGCCAGCCCGGGCAGAAAAGTGCATGAGACTTATCTCTAATAAACCACTCAAAAAAACAGAGAAGTGGTAGTGTGGCTTAAGTGGTAGAGCATTAGCTTTGAGCAAAAGAGCTCAGGGGCAGCACCCAGGCCCTGAGTTCAAGCCCTAGGATCAGAAAAAAAAATTCCCTATTACTACAGAGACTAAGAAACCTCACCCCAGAGGATTATGGTTCAAAGGATATATTTGGAAACCAGCTTTGCTGGGTTTAATCTTGGCTCTGCCTTGTACCAGTTGTTGATGAGCAAATGGTTGATGGTCATGGTGCCTTCATTTTCAAGTAAAATGGGGATCAGAATGGAAACCACACCCAAAGGGAAAATTGTGAGATCCAAAGGGTAGATGGATGTTGTACTTAGAACAAGGTCTGGCTCAGGGGCATTGCTAACCAGTGCCCCCTGCTGGCTTCATTTTAGGGAGCTGCAGAGCTGGCACTTAAAGATAAGAATTGGGTGGCAGCTAGCACTGAGGGATGGGTTTACTCCTATATTAGTTTGGTAGGTAGGAGCCTGTTGCATTGAAAGTCCCCAATAAATATTTACTGGCTGGATGGAGGGTGGATGGATGGACGGATGAGTGGTGGGTAGATAAATGAGTAAGATAAACCCTCCACCTAAACAAAGGCTTGTGGGCCCAAAGCCCTGGGCATTGCTGTACAAGACCTGGACGCCATCTGTACATCTCCCCTTGCTCAGCTCCAAAGCTGCCAAGAAGAGGCTGTGGTAACTTAGCAACCAGGGCGGCTTCCATAGAGACCAAGCTGCAGACAATAAGATCAGGTGGTGGGTCCCACCCTACATTTGAGTGCAGAGACGAGCAAACAGAAGCTTGCACTTCTGCCCTGGGCCTCCTGCAGGCCTTGACACTGCTGAGAGGAGCAGGCCTGGCTCACAGTTACCTGGGGCTGAGTGCAAGGAGTATCTATCTGTATAGTTGGTAAGATTGATCTTCCTGGAGGCGTGGGACAGCCCTGGTGTGCTCCGGGAGATCAGAAGGCAGGATGCCCTGCCAGGGGAAGTGGGCATATGAGAGGCCTTGGTAGCAGAGACTTAACAGGGAGAAGTCAACGCTGGGAGCAGGGCAGGGGAGGTCAGAAGGGCATCTCACAATACAGTGTTGCAGACATTAGGGGAGGTCAGGCCCCTTCTCAGAGCATGGTGAAGCAGAGCCGATGACTTCAGACCAAGGGCGGGAGAGACTGTTACACAGGGGGGCAAGCCAGTGAGGGCATTCCACTGGGAGAGGAAAAACCGAAGCCCCACCCACAGTGTGCACCCAGAATGGCTTGCCTGAGAGGAAGGCCTAGAGGATCCTCAGGATTCCGGCCACCACCCTTGGCTGGGAGTCTCCACCCCCACCAAGGATTTGCTCCTTTGCCTTCCGGAGCATCTCAAGCTCTCTGTGGCAGTTCCCTTCTCCTCCGACTGACCCAGTCTCACCTGCGACTTCCTTAGAGGACTCAGGAAAGTGGACATCAGCAAACCCAGCCTCCCGTCCCCCCCACCCCCCCACCCACCCTCCCTGCAAATCACCCACCCTCTCATCTGCTAGATCAATGTGGCACACAAAGTTGCTGCTCCAAAGCCCAGGCTGAGAGCTTGACACTTTTAGGAGGTGCCAGTGGGGTGTGGATTTTAGCGTGGACCTTCGAGCCAAACACTTGAAACCATGCTGGTGCGAGAAAAGCGGAGATCAGGGCAGGCCCAAGGGGATGGAAGGCTAAGTTTACTCCTGGGAACACCTCAGCTACTGTGGTGAAGACAGGAGAAATAAGGAGGACCCATGTAAAGCCGCAGGGCCCAGTCTCAGTGGGACCCACCCAGCCCAGCTAGTAACGCAGAGGCCGAGGGCTTGGTGTGAGCCAAGGATGAGGGCAAACAGGGACTGGGGAGGGTGGAGATGGGTGTCATTTAGCACATGCTGTGGCTTGGCCTGGCGGCTTGCTCTCCAGTGATATGAAGCGAGTGCTGGAGGAGAGAGGCCTTTCCAAGGCAATGTTGGCCAAAAGGTGGTCACCCGTAATCAGGCAATAAACGGGGTAATTACTGGGTAATTACTGGCCCTCCAAAGTGTCTGAGAAGCCTTGGGTGAGAGAACTTGGCCAGCTCAGGGCTTCACAGCTCCGGTGAGCTGAAAATTAGACCGTGTGGCTGGGCCAGGGAGAGCCTGCCGGGCGCCTGCACACTGCACCTTTTCTCTTGCTCCATTCTCCTTTCCTCCTCCTCCTGGCGCTGATTCAAGGTTGTTGGAAAGCTCCAGAAGCCTGGGTGTTTCTTGGCTGGAAAAATCGAGGCTGCTGCAGTTTCCAGGTGTTTCTGAAGACCGGCCCCAGCCCCACCCCTCCCCACCTGCTCCTTTCCACACCACCCTGCCGAGCCTAGAGAGGAGTTAGGCCGCAATGGCCACAACAAAGCGGAAAGTCAGGGCCCCGCATTAATGCAATCGTGTTGCTGAGGCCAACATTCAGCCTTATTCCCTTCGACTCTGGGGAGATTGGTGGAAGGGAGTAAAAACCCCTTCAAGGGAGTTATTAGGCTAGGTTCGTGGACTAGTTAAGTTAAAAAATAAATAAATATGGGTGTGCTTAAGCGTGGCTCGCACAGGATCATCTGTTTCTGCTGAGGGTAAGAGGAAATTTGGGAAGGGAGGGGGTGAAAATCAACACAATCTTTTTTGTTTGTTTCTTTTAGTCTCTTTTATAGGTCGTATGTCACTTTGTTAGTTTAGGGGCATTAAAAATGTATCACATGGAGCTTGTTCTGCTTGTAAAACGATCCTCTTTGGCATATTAAAATTTAAAGGATAGCTTATTCCGGCAGTAATTACACTTTTACTAATTGAATTTACCCTTAAATATTTCAAAGTTTTGTAATAAATTGAACTACAAGATACCGAGCCTCAAGATATTTACATTCAATTGTGTGTGGGAAAAAAAAATAAGCAAAACCTTGAGAGTGGAAGTAATCACCAGCATTAAAGAAGAAAAAGATTTTGTTTTCTGGCCTTTTTCTTTTTTTTCATGATGGCCAATAAGGAATAGAAGCACTGTAGTACATGAGGCGGTCTTGTGTTATTTAGCTATTTTGATTTGTGCATATATATGTGTGTGTGTGTGCATGCATGTGTGTGTGTGTGTGTGTGTGTGTGTGTGTGTGTGTGTGTGTGTGTGTGCTGGTACAGGGCTTGAACTCAGGGCCTCATCATCTTCCTTGGCTTGGTCTGATCAAGGCTGGTGTTCTACCATTTGAGCCATACTTCCTGATCTTGTGCTGATTAGAAAGCTCTTCATAATCAAAGTATAAGGAAAAGGGAAGGTGTGTGTGTGTGTGTGTGTATGTGTGTGTGTGTGTGTTTATAATAAAATCAAGAGTAGCGGAATGACTTGCGTAAAATCACACAGTAATAGCAGAACTCAATCTTGTTTTCTGAACCCAAATTCATCATCAGAAAAGATTCCTTGACCAAATGCCCCACTATAAATAAATGGATACACAAAATGTGACCCACCTACACTACAATGACTATCCGACTTTAAAGGGAAGGACATTCTGACACAAACCACATGCAATGGATGAAGCCTGAAAGAACTAAGCAACACAAAATAAAGCAGGAAAGGATAAATAGTGTTTGATTACAGTAGGCCAATTCGCAGAGATAGAATATGAAATTGTGGTTGTTAGGGAAGGAAGACTGGAGGGAAGAGACTGATAGGGACCTAGTAGAAATGGCTAGGATTTCAGTTAGGAATGACCAAAAAGTTCTGAAGATGGAGAGTAGTGAGGGATGCACAAAACTGTGAATATTCATAAGGCCTCTCTCTCTCTTTCTCTCTCTCTCTCTCTCTCTCTCTCTCTCTCTCTCTCTCTCTCTCTCTCTCTCTCTCTCTCTCTCTCTCTCTTTCTCTCTATCTCTTCCCCTCAATGCTTTTAGCTTTTTCCAAATCTTCCTTTTCTTTTAATTCATATACTTCCAAGAACCAAAATGTTGCCTAGTTTTACTAGCTTTCAGGAACTAACCTAAACCAATTTGGTTCTTTTTGTAGCGAGGCTCTGTTTTCCACATGATATGGGATTGGAAAAGTAATATTCGGGCTGGATTCTCCCATGCACACAAATAGTTATTAGTTGGTCCAAACAAATAGCCGATCCCATAAACGCAATGCAATGCTAGCCTTTCTGACCTTTTAGATCCTGTGCCAGCACACTGCACGGTTTTAGTGGTGGGTTGAGAATAAGGCTTTAAAATCCTCTTGATTAGTGACTATAAATGGGACTTGTTTAGAATGCGGGGGCACCATTCCAAAGAATGTATACGATCATTGGACTTGCTAAATTTATATACCTTTCTGATCCACAGTGAGCGGGAGCACTTGTATTTAATACTACTAGCCCAAATATATACATATCGACCTCTAGATATTTTCACCTGAGGAAAATCATTTCTCACATCTATTATGTTAATTAGCAAAGCCTCTGGTGTTGATGGGAGATAAAAATAGCTAGGAGTCTTGCACCAGCTATGTAGGGAATGTGTGCCTTGTGTTCTGAGTCTCACAGGTTAACTAATCACCTCCAGAGTATGTATTCCTGATTAGAAATCTGCACATGCGAACTCATTGCCCCCTAGAATTTGGATCAAAAGGCTATTTCACAGTAGGGTTGTGAGGCAAACGTCCATATAAAATGGGAGACATACAAAGAGGTTCTTTGTTATTTTCATCTGAAATTCACATTTTGCTCTATGTTTTGCATTTTCGTTTGATAAATTTGGCAATCCTGTCCATCATCTATATTGCACAATAGTGCTGTAATAGTGCTGCACACAACAAATGGAACATATACCTTTAGTAGATTGGTTGGACACCTTTAGGAGATTGGTTGGTTTGTTGTGCTGGTCCAAGAGCTTGAATTTAGTACCTAGGTGCTATTCATTAGCTTTTTTGCTCAAGGCTGGTGCTCTACAATTGGGACCACAGCTCCATTTTTCAGCTCTTTTTTTGGTAGTTAATTGGAGCTAAGAGTCTCATGGGCCGGGTACCAGTGGTTCACGCCTGTAATCCTAGCTACTCAGGAGGTTGAGATCTGAGGATCACTGTTCAAAACCAGCCCCAGCAGGGAAGTCTGTGAGACTCTTATCTCCAATTAACCACCAGAAAACCAGAAGTGGTCCTGTGGTTCAAGTGGTAGACACTTGCCTTGAGCTGAAAAGCTGAGGGACAGCATCCAGGCCAGAAGTTCAAGCCCCATAACTGACAAAAAAAAAAAAAAAAAGAGTCTCATGGATTTTCTTCCACAGACTGGCTTCAAACCGTGATACCGAAATCTCAGCTTCCTGAGTAGGTAGGATTACAGAGTGAAGCATTCTTAGTAGTTAAAAGGGCAAGTTGATGGCGACCATTGCCCAGCATATGCCTCTCCAGCCACTGGAATTAGGCAGCTCTGAGCAAGTAGAAACATAAGCTGCTTGTTCAAAAAGTCAAAGGAAAATGAATAGATGTGATGCCTTCTCCAACCCACAGTTTTTTACCCCCAGGGCTTGATGGCCTGCCGCTGACAGCAAGATCAGAATTCAAGAACAGACCTGAGAGCAGAGGAAGAAGTTTCTGTGTGTGTGTGTGTGTGTGTGTGTGTGTGTGTGTGTGTGTGTGTGTGTGTGTATGAGAGACAGAGACAGAGACGACATAGACACAGAAGGAGACATAGATACAAACAGAGAGATACAGAGACACAGAGACAGACAGATAGATATGTGGGAGAATGGTATGATATTGATCCCAGTACAGGAATATACCTACCTCCTGAATGTGTGAAGAGAATAATACAGTGACACTTTAAGACTAGCTCCTGGTGGACAGGAATGACAATGATCTGATATTCTAAGTCATTTCATATTCAAATCTTCCCCTTGCATAGAGGGATGTAAAAATTCACTGGTGAAGGATGGAATAATCAAGGCAGGCTAATAGCACCTTCTTGAAGGATTTTTTTTTTATCATCATTCTGAAATGAATTTTATTTTCCAGCACTTTTAGAGTAAACCCTTGCCATTGTTGGAGGGGAGAATTCTCAGGGCAAACAAACAAAACAATCTTGCTCTGGGTTCCTCCATTTCCAGATGCCTCAGGTATTTTGAAGAAGGGAAAGACAGAAGGAAAACCTCAGCGTGTCTACTTGGGCATTGAATGGATCCTCCCAAATGCCCCAGAGGAGAGGAATGCTTAAAAACAATACTAAAAAGGGGTGTCCCCACCCCAGCCCCTCTTCCCCAGAGTCTTTTTATGAAGGGTCACGGAGCAGGTCAGGCTCCCTAAAACTGCCCAGGGAGGGCAGGGCCCCCACTCACTCCCTGCACAGCTTAATAAAGCTTAATAAAAGGCGGGATTACCATGGCAACCTCAGAAACACTGTCAAATAGCTGGCCAATTATTATTCACTCATTTACTGTTTATTGTAGCAATGCCAATCACAATGAACTCCAGGGGTGGATTAATGGAGATGTGATCTGGGCGGGGCCCTGGGAGGGGGATGGTACCTGCATTAGCATAGTGCATTCAAAGGGGTGGGCACAGGCCCCCAGCATCTAGCATGGCCAGGGAGGAAGATGGAAGTGTAAGTATGCACACACACACAACACACACACACACACACACACACACACAGAGTGTCCCACTGTACAACTAGATCCCTAGATAGGCAGACAGATAAAAAAAAAAAAAAAAGCAACCTATGCTCAGCCCAGGCAGGAGTTTTTGATATTATTTTCAACCTTTCCACATTTCAAATGCAAGCAACAAATAACTCTGCCTTGTTAAACCTCAGACAACTCTCAGGGGAAGAGGTGCCAAGTCTGGTGCCTCTTCTGGACAGCCCTGTCAGTTGGTGGTTTCGGAGAATGGGAGAGGAAAAAAAAAAAATCAACCCAGTCAAGCGACTCTCCCTTCTGAGAGGAAAGTTTACAGACGGAGTCTCCCTTATCTGAAAATGCTCAGGTCTAGAAGTGTGTGTGTGTGTGTGTGTGTGTGTGTGTGTGTGTGTGTGTGTGTGTGTGTGTGTGTGTGTGTGTGTGTGTGTGTGTGTGTGTGTGTGTGTGTGTGTGTGTGTATGTGTGTGTGTGTTACTTTGGGAATGAACTCTTAAGTCTAACTACAATATTCTTGCCAGTTTCATACATACCTTACACAGATAGCCTGAAGGTAATTTCATACGGTATTTTCAGTACACTTGCACTTTGATTACAACCTGTCACATGAGGTCGGGTGGAGAGTTACCCATTTGTGGTGGTATTGATACTCCAAAATTTTCAGATTAAGGAGCATCTTAGATTTCAGATTTCCTGACCAGAGTTGTTCAACCTGTATTGAAATTCCTAACCTCCCTTCCAGCGAGGCCCCGGGAGGTCCCCCGTGGCCCCCTCCTGTCCGCCAATCTTGGCAGATAAAAGGAGACTCATGCAGGATGCTTTGTTGAGCTCTAACTTGTATGCGATCCTTTCTGTTTTGTTTTGTTAGACATTGTGTTGTGTTTTTTATGGTAATTGGTGTTTTCTTCTTAAAGTAATAATCTCTCTTTCAAGAAGATAACCATTTCCTGAAGTCTTACTTTCCTCCATGGATCACACTGGGTCCTTCTCAGAGAAGGAGAGGCTGTGATACTCAAGGAAGGGAAGTAGAGGAATTAGGAACTTCCAAGGCTGCATAGTGGGAGAAGCGTTGACTCTGCAGCTCTCAGAGATCAGGCTCATTGGTGCATCTGAGAACCTCAGCAGATCCCCCCCGCCACACACACTCCATCCCCAAGTCTGGGATGAGAGAACTGTCCAGTCTCCATGTACACGCAGGTCAGGATGTGACTGCATCACGAGAGACAGAAGGGGACCCAAACCCAGAGGCCTCTTCTCCAGCACTGGCTCCACATGACCCTGCCCCAAGGGAGAATGAGGAACGAGATAGGCTTCAACATCAGATTCGCCCTTTAGAGTAACAGGGCATTTCTTATGAACAAATACCTGGCAAATCCAGACTCACAAGAAAGACCGGCAGCCCTCACTTGGCAGTGGCCATTTAAGGAGACAGATCCTTTTTGCCCTGCCTGGCTCATTCCTGGGGGTCCCACAGGCTCTGGCCTTTCCCTGATCTCTGCAAGAGCTCCCACTTCCTGGTGCCAGCCAGGCCCCGAGGACAACCTGGGATGTCAGGCGAGTGACTCTGTCTCTGCCTAGGCTCAGGATGTGGGGGCAGTGTGGAAGAAAAGAAAAACGTATCCTGACACATGTTAAAATGGTGAGGAAGACTTTACTCAGGACTGTCAGCATAGGTACAAGATGATCATGAAGATGGAGAGAAACCAAGGGTTGGACTTGAGTGTGGATAGAGCATGGACAAGTGAGGTTTACAGTGTGGGGGGTGGTAAGTACGGGGGAATTTCTGCTGAACCATGTTCACAAGACTGACCCAGAGTGAGGGCAGGTATCTGCTCACCTAATCCACCAGCACCACAATCTCGGGATTTCCCTGACTCCAAAACTGTGAGCAATACACTTTAGCCGCCTGGTCTGTGGTATTTTGTTATAGAGACTCAGACCATTGCATCCGTGTGAAAAGGGCAGGGCAACAGAATCCCCTCCCCACCATGGGAGACCAGAAAGAAAAGCCAAGCCTGCCTAAGCTGCCTAATGAGGATTTCTGCTAAACCCAACTCCATAAGGACAGACAAGGAGGCCCAGGTCCAGGACCCGATGAAAAGAGGGCTCAGAGGGGCCTGACCAAGGTATGGTCAAGGAAGGAGTCTGTCAGCAGCCAATGGGAAGCGGTTTGGGGTTGAAGGGGCGGGGCTTGTTTCCCAGCAATGCTTAATGGGCTGCTAGCTGGGACAAGAGTACCTGAAAGGCCAGCTCAGACAGTCTCGGTGGACCATAAGGGAGCTATTCTATGTCCTGGTGTCCATGTAGATCAGACATCCTGGTAACCATCATTGACCAGTCAGGTCCTTTTGAATATCCATCCAAGAGACATAACCAGCCTGGGCCTTTCCATGTCATTAAGTGCTGGCTGGAGAGGGGTTCACATGGTGTCTCCCTGGCTTGGCTCTCTGCTGACCATAGACAAGGTACATGCCTCTTCTTCAGTTCGTCTTCACTGTGAGGTGAGGATGATGAAATCACCACCTCTGGAGCAATGCAAGGGTTTGATGTCTTGGTGTTTCTAAGGCTCTGAACAAGCGCTCAGTGAAGGGTCTCTCCTCTTCCTCAGTAATAACCAGGAGGCCAGAAGGCCTGCGGCTCTCTTGAAGACACACAGCCTGGTCCTTGGGGTGTTCTTGTCCCCCCTGACCTTCATCTCACCTGTGATGATGCCTGGGTCATCATTAACCAATAGAAAAATTTCCCCTGCGTAAGAACTCCTGGGAGTCCATTCTCCAGCCCTCCCGCTGCTTCTCCAACAGTGGTGTGGAGATCCAAATGTTCAGCTTCTCCCCAAATTCCTTTGCTAAAATCCTCACACACACACCCACTAGACAATGATTCCATCATGAGGGCGGAGCTCTCAAGAGGGACAAGGACAGGAGGGGGCATGTATATGGAAAGAAGAGACCCCTCCGACACTGAGTCTACCAGCACCCTGATCTTGGATTTCCCAGACTCTAGAACCAGGAGCAATGCATTTCTGTTGTCTATCAGTCACCTGCCCTGGGGTATTTTATTATAGCAACTCAGACCATTGCAACCATGTGGGGTTGGCAGGTCAGCAGAGATCCGGCCCTCTCCCTGCCTTCTCCCCCACCCCCTACCCCAGCTGTGATCACAGCTGGGTGTCACTCAGTCAAGACACAGGTGTACTTCTTGAGTCTCACCAAAAAAAGAGACCTAGGAGAGGTTCAAAGAGGGCAGGGATGGTCTGAGTTCCCACAAAGACCAATTCCCAGAAAGCAAACACAGGTGGGAAATATGTAGGGGAGGGCTTATCTCTTGAGGTTAGACTTGACTGTCATCAACTGCCCTAACTTTAACTCAGCTCAATAAACACTTCTAGAGCATTTCTTTAAAAAGAAAAATGTGCCATACACACTGACTAAGACACTAGGAATACAATGATAAATAAGACTCATTCCCTGCCTGGAGGAATTTACAGTCTGGGGAGGAATCAGGAATGCAAACAAATAAATTCTAATACTCTGCAGGATGGGTGCTATGGTCACCATCGAAGCCACATGCTGTGGGAGCTCAGAATGAAACTATTGATTCTGCCTGCGGTGGCCGGGGACCACACAGAGGCAGTAAGGGTGTATTTTGCCATTCAGAGAAGGGAATAAAAATGCACGTGCCCTGCACAGTGATGAGAAAACATGTAGCAACCCAGAGCTTCTGCTAGAAGATGAGCTGGAGAGCTCAGGAAGGAGACAGAGAGAAGGTCTCTCAAAGTCCACCCAGGCTCTTGGGACTCTATTTTTTATTTTTATTTTTTGTTGGTCATGGGGCTTGAACTCAGGGCCTGGGCACTATCCCTGAGCCTTTTTGCTCAAGACTAGTGCTCTGCCACTTTGAGTCACAACTCTACTTCCGGTTTTCTGGTAGTTCATTGGAGATCAGAGTCTCAAAGATGTACCTGCCTAAGCTGGTTTCGAACCGCGATTCTCAGCCTCCTGTGGGTAGCTAGGCTTATAGGGGTGAGCCACCAGCACCGGGCCTGATGGAACTTTAAAGAAGGCCATCTGCTGATGGCCTGGGGGTTGACTTGTGCTGGGGGAGTGGGCAGATCTTGCTGCAATATTCCCCCAGTGTGGAGCAGCACAGCTGAACCTGCCCAGCCTGACACTGGACTTCCATTCTGTGTGATGCTGGATGGGTGCTTCTGTCTCTGATCTGCAGGGCTCCTGTGTGCCAAATGGGAATACTAGATAATACCACTTCGAGACTGGGAAGAGAGTTAACTGAGATAATAGATTCAGTCCTCTAACACAGCCAGCCTGGCACACATCACAGATGTTCGATAAACAAAAGGGTCACCTTAAAATGAAATCATGTGAAGCGAGGTCCAGTCAATAGTAACTGTCACATAGGAGGTGCTCAAATAATAGTTGAAAGGCTGAGCATGGGGGGGTCCTAGCTATAATCCTAGCTACTCAGGAGGTAGAGGTAGGTGAATTATGGCCCAGATTGACCCCAGAAAAGTTAGTGAGAGAATTTACCTGGGAAAAAAAAAGACTGAGCGTGTAGCTCAAATAGACCACCTGCTTAACAAGACTGAGGTCCTGAGTTCAATTCCCAGTGCCATTACACTCCCCAAAAGGCTGCAAGAATAACAGTTTAAATCTTAGGAGAAGGAAAGAAAAGGAATCAGAGATGATTCTGAAAGTTCTAGAATGGTCTCATGGAAGGCACACGGAAGACAGCCAGAAGGACGCACACACTCCAGTAGAGGGCTTGAAAGTCCAGCTCCTGTTTCCCACCTTCCATGAATTCTCCCCGGGTCTGAGGGCAGCCTTGTCTCTGCCATAACCAGACTTGTTCTAGGAGGAGGGCACTGCTTCTGCCTACATTTGGTTCTCTGTCTGAACTCTGTCAAAGAAAACCCTGAATTCATGGAGGTGCAGTTCCTCAGCTTTCTATCAGCAGGTGGCCATTGTGATGCCCTGTGAGAGGCAATGGGAAGAGCAATCCTGTTCTTCAGGGCCCTGGAACTCCCACCCACCCCTCCCTTTCCTGTGTAGGCTCCGTCATTGTTCCATTCAACTCTCACAATACATGTGTGAGTTTGGGGTTCCTGCCAGCACCCACATTTTCCCTGAAAAGGAAACAGAGACCCAGAGAGAATAAGGAATTTGTTCATATGGTAATTAGAGAAGAGAGGGTCTCAACCCATCCAGGGGATTCAACATCCTTGCCTTCCACTGCTATTTCTACAGAACCAGAGACTGCAACACACAGAAAGAAATGATAGTAACACAGACAGTGAAAGACAGTGCCAAAGGGAGAAAGACTGAAGAGTAGACATGGGTGGGGAACATTTATGATATTTATGGTCAGTGCTGTCCTCCAGCCTTGAAGGGGACAGCTCTAGGCCACCTCACATAACTTCTGTTTGAATGGCAGCCACAGGCCTGTCCTGTACTTTGCCCCTATCTGTATCTCTTCCTGTTCTCTTCTCTGGGTTCTCCTCACTCTTCACCCTGGTTGCCCCAATGCCCAAGGAGCCTGACTTCTCAGAGTCCTTGCTGTCCCCCAAGGTCTCATGATCCTACAGAAATACTATGCCCCAAAGGAAAATACAGAAGGGACTGGTTGGTTCAGACACCCCGATAACATACCTTTGCGCATCTTTGTGATCTGGGGGGTGGGGGAGTCTCTGACATCCAGTCAGATCCCAGCCTTGGAAGAGGTCTCTCTTCTGTAAGGTCTCCCTGGCTGCCCTACCTGTAGGCGTCAAAGACTTCAGCAGCGCACAGGACACACGTGTTCCCGTTTAATAGCTCAGCCAGCAAGTTCAATATTATTGATTCTATTTTAGAGATACGGTGACTAAGACTTCAATAATTTGCCCAACTGCCCTTGGCTAGGAAGGCAGGCGGCGATGACATCAGAATCCGGGACTCCCCAGTGGGAGTGACTTCCTGGCCATCAGGACTCAGCTGCACTGAGTCTGTGTCCTGCACCACCATTATACATATGGTGGGAACTGGGTGTCCCCTGGTGGGGGGCCAAGTGGAGCGCGGGGCCATGAGGGGTTTGGGACAGCACACTGTCCACAGGAGGGGGACTGAGTCCCACTGGGGAGGTGCTTCTGGGTGGAGGGGGAGTTCTACCTTTCATCTCAGTCTCTGCTGTGATGAGAGGAGGAAGGCCACAGGAGCAGGCATGCGGTGCTCTACGCCTCAGCGGGCTTCCGCCCAAAGGTGCCATCCTTAAGCCAGTCACTTAAGCCTTATTTTGTTCATCAAAGATGGGAATAACACTCACGGCATAAGTCACAGGGTTTTATGGCGACTTAATAGGATAATGGACGTGAAATGCTTTATAAACTGTAAAGCGCCACGCAAGCGTGAGGCTTTGTAATTAATTACCGATGAGCGTGTACAAGCCATCCACCCACATCCATAGGCGCCCATTCATCCATTCACACGCACACACACTCTCGCTCCGAAGGGAAATTAGCATAATGAGGCAGCCCCCTTGAAGCCCCACGCTGGGACCTCCCTGCGCCCTTGGTCCTTGCCTTGCCATTAGCCACTTAGACTGAGTGGGCTCGGGGAGGCTGAGCGGGGCTGAGGAGCTTCGAGGAGACACAGGTGGGTCTGGAGCACACACTGCTCAACCACACCTGCCCGTCTCTTCTCCTGCCATTTGAGTCTGCTTGCAGTTATTTCCTGAACACCCAGGCACCTGGGAAAGTAGAGCCAGCCCATCCCTTGGAGAAGATGCTCAGCAGAGCAGGGCTACTGATGCCAGAAGCTTCTTCTGGGTGTCAACCCCAGATCCAATGGAAGAGGGGTAAAACTGGAGCTAGGAAACCAGTTCGGCGACGGATTGGATTCACCGAGTTGAGAGTAGAGAAAGTGTGCAGAGGCAGGGTTAGATCAATCCACTGATGAGGACTGACTTCATCTATAGAATCATCATAGAACCAGGACCGTGGCGTTGAGTGTCTTGCCGACACGCCCAAGGATTGGTCTTGGCTTACTAACCCATCTAAAAGTCATTCTATTGCAGGGAGGGTGGCCAGTGGTAGAGCACCTGCCTACCAAGCATGAGATACTGAGTTCAAACCCCAGTACCACTGATAGGCTGGGGGAGAAACACAGAGAGATACATACATACATGCATGTATACATTTATACAAATATACTTAGACAGACAGACAGAGAGATAGATTGATTGATTTTAGGAAAAGCTGCCTTAGCTCATTCCTAGGAGCTCATGATGCTGCTCTCCAGCCACTGGTGACTGATCCGTGAATGTGGACAGTAGTCTGTGATGTGGGAGAGGTGGGAAGAAGAGCAGAGAGGTCAGGTCCCTTCTGAAGTCGGACAAAGGCTTCCAGAGGGCAATAACCAGGGGTGATGGTGAGTGCTAGAACTGAACTTCGTCCAAGTGGCTCGGATACTGGAGGTGCCAGCGAGCTGGTGCCAGGCTGAACTGTAGGAATGAATTCTCAAAAAGCAGTGTAAGGTTGTTGCAAATGTCTCAGGATATTGACATGTCACATGAAAGGAACATGGCAAGGCGGAGCTTACGTTCGTGGAAAGATGTGCTCCTGACAGGAAGGCAGGTGAGCAAGTCCGCCAGGAGCGCAGTCCACCCAGGCTCTATCCCTAATGCAAGACTGCTCCTTGTTCCAATTGGTCAGAACTCACAATCTTCCACGATTGGCTAGTTTGACAGGATGTTGCTTAATTAAAATGTAACAGGAACAGGACATAACTGCTAACAGGATGTCTTAATTAAAGTACAACTGGGGCCAAACCACCTGGTCAAAGCAGGAACTTGTCAGAAAAAAAAAAAAACGAGAAAAAAAACCAACAAATCTTATTCAGCTAGCTCTCTACTACTTGAGCTATATACTCATTCAGTTCCTAGAAACACAATTCTTTTATCACAAGATGCGGCTTAACTTCATAGCTTACGATGCTACCATCTTACCCTTAAAATGGTGGCGCTTATGTCAAGCAATCGCTTTGACAGAAAGGATTCTAACTTACAAGGTGAATGGAGATGGTACGGAGCCGATACACAGAGAGACGCAAAAATGCAATGCAATCCAAGAGCAAAACCAGACTGACCCGAGGGAAAAAACAAAGAAGCAACTTCCAAGAGCTACTGCAAAACCTGACTCCTCTTTCCTTTCCTTCCTGCCCAGCTCTGTGGCTCTGCAGATTCCTGGTCCCCAAGTGGCGTCTCTCCCTTCCAGACACACTACAGCGATCTGCTAGCCATCCTACAACCAACAGCTCACAAAGACCAGTCACAAAGGCCATGCACATAAGAGCTGAGACTCTAAACGGAGACTTCTTTCAACGTTGGGCAAAGGGAAAGGGGCACTGCAATATATCATTGATCAGAATGCTTTATATCCATCTCGCTCTCTTCTTGATGAGGAAATGGAAGATCAGAGACATCAAACCATTTCTTCAAGTGTAAGCAGTTAATTAAGGAAAGTGGCAAGTCTTGATTCCTGGTCATTGGATTAACCAAGTCTCACCCCCTCAGCTGAGAAAGAACCCAGGCCACAAAGATCCTTCCTCCTTCTTGAGCCTCCACCCGGGTTCACGAACCAGGTAACCCATTTGCTGCATGCGTTGAGCAGAAGGGGAGTGGGATCTGGTGAGAATGTTGACGGCAGATCCGCAGGTCCAGCACATTGTCCAGACCTGGAAGCCTGGGATGTGCTCTGGGCTGGGATGAAATTGGGGGACGAGGGTGCCATCACAGAGGGTCTCTTTCAATCATGTGTCTCGGGCACCAAAAGTCTTTTTCTTAATTAGATTGCTGTAAAAACACATCTATTTTAACTCTGGAGTGAGTCATTAGCCTCCACGAAGACAGGAGCAGGAATAGGTTTAAAAGCCAAAAATAACTAACATTGATTGAATATTTATCATCCATCAACCATTGTGCTAAGTCCTTTACATAAATTCATTTATAGTTCCCCATAACCCTATGAGGTTTCCTTATGCTCATTTCTCAGATAAGGCAACTGAAGCTAAGAGAGGTTAATTAACTTGCCCAGGGAGAGAGGGCTCATGCGTGGTGAATCAGGATTTGAACCCAGCCAGTCTGCCTTTACTAAGCCTGGGAGATTAGCGGGCTCTTCTTACAGAGCTCAGGCCCTGAGGAAGGGGCATCACAGAGAGGAGGTAGGCCGGCAGGGCCTGGCTGACCCCAGCAGTACGCTCTTCTCTCCCTGGAGGAAAGCAGGGGTTGAGGCCGCAGGGAGTTCTGAGTTCTGAGGTAGGCCACGGCTACCGGTGACACTTTGGAGACTAGGACCTTGATTCTAAGAAGTGGGGAGCTCATCCTCTGCCTCACTCATTCAGGACCAATCCCCATCTTTTCCCAATACTGACCATCTGGTCTCAGAACAAGTGCAAAGACAAAGACCAGGAACAGAACATTCTCTCCGGCCCCCACCTGTCACTGGTCCCATCCCTCTTCCCAGCAGGGGAAAACTGTCAGAATCCTGGACTGTGACAGCTTGGGGTCGGGGGAATCAGGAGACCCAGGCCCTTGACCCTGTCCCATCCCCCAGTGTGGGCTGTGTGACCTCAGGTCACACATCTTTCTTCTCTGGTCATGAGCCACTCGTGTGAAATCTGTAAGCAGTTTGTGATACCATGACGATGCCTCAGACTCTGTCCAGTTCAAAGTGTCCTTAAGAACGTTCTTGGCTCTGGAGTCAAGGTTCAAGTCCAGCCTTGTTGCCTTCAAGTCGTGAGACTCTGGGGTGATTTGTGGAACCATGTGGCCACATGCTTTCTTCCGTTCACGTAATGGGCTCTTCCGTCCTGCTCTGCTCATCCCTCAGTCTCACTGGCCATGAAATCCGAACGAGGAGGCTGCCCACAAGGAGCGGGCGGCGTCCACAGATCGCTGACTTCTTCCTTCCTGGCCTTCCTGGAAGCTAGATCTGCCAAGACCTTAAGCCCCAGCTCTGGAGGGAACAGAATCTGGGAGGGTGGCGGAAGGGTCCCCTGGTCACAGGTGTGGGCCTTCAGAGCAGTCCCTTGGGGTAGTGGAGTCCCCACCGTGGGAGCCCCGGAGGATTCATCCTCGACCCAATGTCACCTCGGAAAGTCAGACCTGATGCTTGGGCTGTAGTCACCTCCACACTGAACCCGGGGGTCATGAGGGCGCACCGGGCGGCGGCCCCATCTGCTGGGGAAGGCGGCCAGAGCTCACCACACACCTTCTCCCAGTCCATTTTTCAAAGTTTGACGTCAATTTGCGGCCTTAGATTGGTTTTTGTTTCTCTGTACTTTGTTTTCTTTTTCGTGATGAATGGTTATTGTCAAGCTAGCTTAGAAGAAGCGATAGGCAGGAGGTAGGGGGCTGGGGCGGGGAGAAGGGACTATGGCAGGTTTCTTTCTCCATTGGGTTGGTGTTTACATCTCTCTCTCTCTCTCTCTCTCTCTCTTTTAGGGAAGAAAATAGAGTGGGAGGTATCTGGGGTCCCAAGTGGGTTACATGAGATGGACACCAGGGCCATGTTGGCGCTGTCTGTCCCCCTCCAGGCCAGGAGCTGAGCAGGAGACCTGTGGCCTCTTTCTCTCCCCGGCAAGCACAGGCCTGGGTCAGGGGGACAGGCGGCACGGCTCGGCGGCAGCAAACGCTGTCAGCTGCAGATAAATAAAACCAAACCAGACCCGGGAAATTATTTCCTCTTAATGGAAAAATTATCAGGCCCTGAACAGCCTGATCTAAGGGGCTTTTTAGACGCACAGAGGAATACACTGGAGCCTGCTCTCGGGCCCCTCGGGGAGGGCGCCGCAGACAATACCTTCTCCCAGGCTGCGCCGCGGCGGCCCTGCGTGCGAATGGCTTGAAGACCAGAGGATCCTCCAGTTGGGTTGTCTGCATTCCCCTCCTATCTCCTCTGCTCTCCTCTGTGGCCTCGAATCCATGTCCTTTCACTTTTCCTAGATCCTTCAAGTTCCTGCGTTCGGTCTGGCTGAGTCCAGACTGCTTTATTTCCCCCAAGGAACTTTCTAGTTGGATGCACCCATCTTACCCCTTCCTCTAAGTATAGTAGCCACTCCTCAGCTTGACCAGACTCCTGGGTTACCATACTTCTGGCTATGCCCCGAGGAAGAGTATCCAGTGAATGAGACCACTGGAAGCTAGCTTGAATTCTTGAACAAGGGAGTGGCATTATAAGACAAGTAGAATTGTAAAGAGGAGTCGTTGAGCTGGCTGAATCAGAATGGACTGGAAGGGTTTGAGATTGGAGAGAGCACGAGGAAAAAAAAAACCAATTAGGAGACAACTGTCCTAATCTAAGAACTGAGGCTGTGTGGTGGAGACAGCAGAGATTCAACAGGTGATTGTGAAGTTAGAACTCAGGGTTGGAGGTACACGCGGCTTGAGAGATGGAGGCTGGGAGGGGGCAGGGCCACAAACCAGCTTTCTAGCCCTGGGCCAGCAGTGCATTTCCTGAGCCTCTGATAGCCTCAGTCCACAGGCCGGTCCCCTCAATCCAGCTCCCCCAAGTAGCAAGACTGGCCCGGCCCTTCCAATCTACTTGCAAGGAATGTGGAGTTACATTTAATTAAAAGTATCTACACAGCAACGAGATTAATTAAGTCTCTTTTACCCAGGAGCCCTCTCTTTGTGTTCACTTAAATGAGGTTTTAAATGTTGTCTCAATGTTATATCTGGGCAAGATTTCTCCAGACAACACTTCTTGTGGTTCCTAGGCTCCCTTGTAGCTGCCTGAAATTACTTTGTGGTGAGAACAATCCAAGGACAGTGTTCTCCCAGCTCCGTCTGCTCTGCCCTGGGCAGGTGGGGACCTTGGACTACAGAAGAGTGTGGTTTTATAATGAAATGGTGGGAAATGCTCTCAGACAAGAGCTGACTCCCTCCTGATGTAGAACAGGTGGTCCGAGAAGCTCTCAGAGCATATAAACATGGCTTCCCAGAGCCAAGTGGCTGGGGCAGTAACACCTTACAGGTAAGATTCCACCTGCAGCCAGCGTTGTGTAACTCCAGGGAGCAAGTGTGAGATTCAGAGCAAGCCAACCAACCATCTCCAGCATCTCTAAGGCTGTTGGCCTGAAAATGAGAATGTGTTCTTTTGAGTTCACATTTTTTTTAATTGACAAGCAACAAGTCTATCGACTTACGGGGTTCCGTGTGATGCTTTCATTTGCATTTTATTAGTAATAATTGTATCAAGCAGTGGGTTTCATGATATTTATACATATTTTATACAACACACTTAAATCATGTTCACTCCTCCATGACCCTCCCTTCCATTCCTGTCCGCTTCCTCTTGGCATGTCATTTTTGCCCATATATTTTTCTAGATTCCACACAGGAGAAAAACATCTTGCTACTTGCCTTCCCACATCTGACTTATTTCATGATCTCCTGTTTCATTTATTTTCCTGCAAATGATATGAGTTTGTCTTTTTTTCCCCTCTTCTCTCGTTTTTATCACTATTCATTGTACAAAGGGGTTTCATGGTGATGTTTCCATAATGCATAGTTTACTTTGATTAATTCCATGAGTTTATTCTTTATAGATAGCTAGTAATCCATTGTGTACATCAACCACCATCAGCCCCGCAAGTGCGCATTGCCGGCACGGAGCCGCCCCCGCCTCCATCTTCCCCGTCTCTCCTTCTCTGCCTCTTACGTGGGTCCTATTGGCCCAGCCTGGGGCCTGCGCCAGATTTCCAAGCAGGAAAGAGAGTAGCTAGAATTTTCCATTCCTTTTATTTTCTAGCATTTCTAATCTTTACTGTTCTTATAAAAGTGAGATACAGAGGGGTTCCAGTTACCTAAGTCGGGTAGAGAGCCCATTTCTCTTTGGCCAGTGTCACCTGATTTTCCATTTCTGTAGAGACATGCTGTGCCTCCCATCAAGACCAAAATGGCGGGCCATGACTAGAAAGGAGATTCCGCTGAGGTGCTGCGGTGCCATCTCACTCCCAGAGTCCCACAGAGGACAGATGTCTGCTGTCTCCCCTGCGCGGTACCCAGGAAGCCCAGCTACAGAAGGCGCTTTGTCCTCCCCCTGAGCCTTCTGCCCTACACACACCAGGGCAGCACCCTTGGGACATGGGTCAAAGCACAGACCCCATGAAAACCAGAGTCCCCGCCCGGAGATTCTGCAGCCATATGCTGCTGGCCTTGGCTGGCAGGTCCCCTGCTCCTCTGCACATTCCAGAGCTGGCCCCCATTGGTATGGTGAGCACGAGCTGCCAGTAGCCAAAGATTAATTGGTGGGGGATTGGGAGAGTTCTCTTCCATAACAATGGGCTTTTCTGCTCCTACTAATAAGATACCAATTAGGATATTTACATTTGGGGTTCAACCTAAAGTTAAGCTGACTTCCCCAGGGGTGGGCCAGAGGGTTAGGCTGTCCTAAGTGGGCTGTCAAAGGGACAGACATCTGGATGGCCTGTGGTGGGAAGACAGGAGATGGAGCCCCTTTACTGGGTGCTGGGAACGCTGCTGGTAATGGGGGGGGGGATTCAAATGCCCCTTCCTTTGCCTTTAGTGAGGTTCCAACTCCTCAAGGAGCTTCAGACGGTGTCTCATTACATATGCCCAACGCTGCTTCAGAAAAAAAAAAAAAAAGACACAGAGGAAGAAAAACCCTATTAGACACAAGAAATCAATTCTGTTCTAATTTCTCTTTTCACTCACCGTTTTTCTTCTCATCCCCTGCCAGGGCCCTTCTTAGTATCCCAAGTTCAATGTCACCCTTGCGTTCCCCACGCAGGCAAATCCTCCCCGAGGGGACTGGAACATCTGGCCCCTCACGGTCCTGGGTCTGCCTGGATCTACCTGCTTTTGTCTTCTGGACAGAAGATTACCACCCACATTACAAGGTGCTTTCATACTGACAGCAGGCCTACGTGTACCACGGAGTCTCTTGGGGATAGCGGCCAGGGCCACTTTATAGACTATTCTAGAAAATTCGAAAATCAGGAGGATGATGGGGGCACGGGACACAGGCAGTCACTCCCTCATTTGCTAAAACTACTACATCTGCTTCTCTGTCATTGCTCCCTGCTGCCCAACCTCCAGCCCGCGAGTATCTGAGGGAAAAGACCCCATCTTTCATGCTCTCCAGGTCCCACAGGAACAGGTCTATAGTGCCACTCTTTGAGCACCAGCCCACCTCAGTTGATGCTCAGCATCTTCTCACCCTCCTCCCCCAACCTTGGAGGCAGAGTGAAGCCCTTCCCTGGGTAGACTGCAGCCGGGGTGCAGCTGGGAGACAGGTTCCTCCCAACAAGCACGTTGCTTCCCAGCTTGTGTTTCACTGGCCCTGTGTGTGGTCTGTGGCCATTGTAACAAAGTACCAGCAATAGAGGGCTCCAAAAACATTTTTAAACAATTATTCTAAAGTTTGAAACCAATAGCGCTTAGGCTGACGTCAAGGTATCAGCAAAGAAAATGAAGTCCTTCTTCCTGAAGCTCTAGGATTCCTTGGCTTGTGGCCACATCACTCTGAGCTTTAATGCTAACATTTTCATATCTCTCTCTCTGTTCTCTGCCTTCTCTTGGGCATGCATGCACACATGTGTGTATGTCCATGTATGTTTGTGCATATGTGTGTGCATGCATGTAATGTCCCTGTCTCCCTCTTATAAAGACTCTGTGGTAACATCTAGATCATGCTCCCTATCTCAGAATCTTTAACTTCATCACATCTGCAAAATCATTGTTCCAATTTTTACATCCCCACAGCTTCAAGGTGAAGACCCTGACCCCTTTAGGAGTCATGGTTCAGACCCTGGCACTAACCCTACTATCTCTTTTGTTCTTGACCCTGACCAGAATCACCCCTTTGAGCCTCAGTTATCCTTTCTGACTGGAAATGATCCTTCCAATCTGCCACCTGCTTCTGCTTCTGAAGGGTGGTGAAGACAGAGAGGTTGTGTAGGGAGTGAGCATTTTTGAAGCCAAAAAGCCATGTACGGATGTAAGACAATGTTATTGCACGGGGAGGGTGGCGAGCTTAACACTTGAGAAAACTATCAGATTTTAAAACATGTGAGGGAATAGGAAACCGATGCTATTCCAAAACCTCATTTACACCCCACACTAGAGCCTCCCACCCTCCCTGCCTCCCCATTCCCCCGTGGCCGCAGGGGTGTGACAGAAGCCCGTCTTGGGGGTAGCTTTGTGGCCTGAAAACAAATCATTCTTCACAGCTTGCTCCCAAGTCCAATAAGCCAGGAGGAATTGGTAGAGAGATTTAACGATATGTATTTCAAGGAAAAGATGAAAATGTGTCTACACTTTTAGGACAGGCAGTAAAAATGCATCAGCAACACCCCCCCACATACCCCTCCCCCCCGCCAATAAGCTTTGCAAGGAAGATGCAGAGAGGGGAAACAGAGGGCAGGGACGTCTCCTTTAGATGGAGAGCCTCCAGTGATCTGGTATAATCTGCCCCCTGCAGGTGTCCGATAGCACAGCCTCTGCCCACTTGGGATCTCTTCTCCTTGGCAGCCTCTAGTTTCTCCAGGAGGCCTGGCATCCTATAGAAGCCTGCCCTTGGTCTGCTTTTGAAGTCCCTATTTGATACATAAGCTAAAACAGTGCGTAGGCCAGTTTCATCAGCAGTCAGCAAGGATCACCCCAGAGACCAAATCCAAACCGCCCCTTTGTTCTTATAAATAAAGTTTTATCGGGACACAGCCTTGTCATTTGATCTAGGGCTGCTTTGGTGCTTCAACAGAACCGTTCCACCCTTGCCATTTATACTGCTTGTCCTTTGTTGTCTAAAGTATTTACTATCCAGCCCTTTACAGAAAAAGCTTACCAATGCTCCAATCATTTGATCATTCCATTTGAGATTGTCTTTAGGCAAAATTGCACATAAAATGAGTAACAGGGCCTGGGAAGGCAGTCAGTGGGTAAACACTTGATTAACATGCACGAGGCCCAAGAGGACACAAGAATAACAGAATCCCAGCGTTATAGCATTCTCTAGCCGTGGTGTGCTCCAGGCGCTGTACCCTTGTCCCCTAGCTGTAGATTACTTTCTACTTCATCCTCTCAGGCAATCTCATCAATCAGAAGAGAAACTGAGGCTCTGGAAGTGAAGGAACTTTCTCAAGGTCTCATAGCTGGATATCACAGCCCTAATTCCATGGTAAAAATGGCTCTGGCCTTTGCTCCCCGGTCTCACTCACTCATAATCCCACAAGGACAATTCCCAAGCCCCAGTCTAGTCCCCAGTACCTCCCAGGTGATATGGATGATATTTCCAGTACCCAAATCCAGCACCTCCTGTGCACAGTGTACCTTCTCCACTCGGCCCCTAATCTGCTTTCTCATCCCTTCCCACCCTCCATTTGCCACCTGCCTTCCTTCCCCATCTCCACTCACTGGTCCACCTCCATTTGCTTCACATTTCTGCAGGAGCCCGTGGTCCTGCTGTCCTCCCAGGGTGCATTGCTCACTCTGTCCTGCAGCCCCCAGTGAGCAAAGAGGCTCCATCGGAGCCCACGGGGAGCAATGCATTTGCATTCCACTTCCCGGGGCTGTTCAGATCTCACCTGCAATTCTTCTGACAAATCCTTATCAGCAATGCCCATGGCGGAGTCTGTGGCGACTTTGTTCATTCTTATTAGCTCTGCACAGATTAGCTCTTCACAGTGCCTGGCTGGTTCATACTGATTCCTGATAAATGTTGTGACTGATTTTCCTCGACTTGGAAGCGGTTGGGGACTGGGGCTGGGGTGGCAGTGGAGGACTGGCAGGAGGGTGCTGGCCAGAGGAGGACGAGGAGGAAAGCGCAGGCAGGATTACATCTGGGCTATGAAATATTCATCACATGTCTGCCAGAGTCGGGTCAGCTCCGTCGCCTGGCAGTAGCTTCTCTACCAGGTAGTGCTTTGAAATACACTGGCTGGGAGGGAGGGTGCGGGGGGGGGGACCTCAGCAGCCCCCTCCTCAGCCCTGAGAGGCTTCTAAGAGAAGGGGCAGAGGAAGTTAAAAGGAAGGAAGGACTTTGCCGTCTTCCTCAGTCCCTCCTTTCTGGCCTGCTCATCAGGAGCAGGTGGTAGAGTAGCGATACTTCCGGTAGATATGGCTCTTCTTGTGTAGGTTCTGCTTCTCCCTCTCCATCCTAAGAATGCCAGCCTTCCTCTGCTTCCCACCAGCTGTACCACGTTCCCAACAAAAGGATTTGAGACAAGTATGGCGTTTTTTTCCCCCTCAGCCTCCCAGATTTGTACAATGAGGTTGAATTCTGCTAAGACCTTTTCATTTACCTTTCCCCTGGACCTCCCCCCCGCCCCGTCTCTTCCCACCCTCCCCCCACTAAGTACAGGAATGAGCACACATTAGGGATTCAAAACACGGCTACCAAGTAAAATATACTCCACAACCTTAGCGAAGTTGGTAGTGGGTATCACTGCCCGTGCCAGACCAAGGCAGACATCACTAAACAATCTCTTACACTACTGTCCTGAGCTTAGATGTGAGTTGCCAGTTTTCCTTGATATGAGGCTAAGCGGCCACTTCCCAATCTAGGAGATTAAAAATAACAACAACACCTATCTGGCATGTTGGCTCTTTGGTACCCTTATGTTATCTCCTTAAGAGCTGGGGCCACCTTTCTATTTCAAGATACTGGTATGGTACCCTGAATAAATATGTATTGTGGAGATGAAATAGATGACAATTTCTTGAGATAACTCTGCCTTCTTTGAGCCCACAAAGGAAAGCTATACCATCACTTTCTGAAGTGATCTGGTCAGGGCTTACTGTTTGAAAACTCTTTTGAGGTGTCTACCTCAAATCCTTCATGCTGCTGTAGAAATGGACCTATCGTTCACGGGAGATAAAAATCGAATGCTTTGAGAATTGGAGATCTCCTTTCTCACTGCCCAGAAGTTGCAATTCCAGTGCCAATTGCCTTGGTCCAGAGAAACCCAACACATGCCAACCACAGGGCCCTGGAAGATGGCCGCCTCCCCACAAGCAGGAGACTGGAGACTTTTGGAGGCCACTTCACACTGCAGCCACAGCGTACTCATTTGCCTTTTGCCAGATTTATCTGCTCCCTGGTAGCCTGCCGTGCTTGGATCTGTCCGCCTGTCACCAGGACTAATGTTGATGGCAGTATCTCCCTGCTCGGCCTCCTCCCGGGGGGGTGGGTGGGGAGGAGGCCTTCTGCCAGAGGCCTCAAAGGAAAATGGATGAGCAACTGACCTGCAAAACAAATACCAGGCTTCCAGGTTCTGATAAAGATTAAATATTGGAGGAGTCATTTCAAATGAATATATAAAGGCAAATGGAAGAAGCCTTTTAGATACCGACAGGGTGAAATACAGGCAAACAAAGAGAGATGTCTTCGGGCAAGTTCAACGGCAAAGAAGTTGGAGGCCTAGAATGCAGTCTCCCCTCAAACACCAAGCTCCAGGGGAAGAACTCCAAAGGAGTCACCCCTGGTCCTCCTCCCCCATCCCCACCCGGACAGCAAAGGAAAGAGCGTGCTGAGCTCCAAAGGCTGGTGCCAGCAGGATGCTGCCATCGGCTCCACCGAGCTGGCCCATCCGACTGAGGGAGAAGCCCCATTACTCAACACCATCTGCCTTCCGCGTGGGGCAGCCAAGAGGCAGGATCACTGGCAGGGACGGGGCTCTGAGGCCCCGAAGGAGAGAGAAATTGGGGGAAGCGCAAGGTCAGGCACGGCTGAGAGAGAATGGGAAGTGGAGCTGGAGAAAGCACCAATGTCTGCAGATGGAGGCTGTGTTCCTCAGGCCTGGAGCAGAACTTGGTGACTTGTGCAGTTGGTTACAGAGCCAGAAGCCACAAATGACCAGGATTTCATTTCCAGTCACAAGGGAGGCTTGCGGTAGAAGAGAACAGCTGGGAAGACCAAACACTAACTACCTCGTGCCTCCTGGGGGCGGGGCATGTGCTGCGCACACTGTGCAGAGGGAAGGCTCAGGCTAAGAGGCTCAGGACCACTGGTGGGGTACAGCAGAGGAAGGGAACTGGAATTTTCTGACAAGGGTGCAGGCTCTTTATCCGTTTCATCGATTCCTCGCAATCCTGAGCTAGAGGTGCTCTTGATACCATTTTACAGATCAGACTACTTTGTTGCTCTCAGGTCCAGAGAACATGGGATTAAAGTGGAGATTGCCACCATGTCTGGCTCCCAATCCTTTCCAGTCTCTTACCAATAGGGTTCATTTGTAGATAACCTTAAGGAAGTGTGAAGAGCTATAAAGTGTCACGGCCTTTCCAGTTTGGTTGGAGCCATAGAACCCAAGCTAAAACCAAAGTTCGTGTGTAAGGGACAAGAGGGGAGTCCTCTTATTCAATCTGTGGCACCAGCATAACCCTGCCGTCAGGGCCTCCAGCCCAAGTAAACACAAGCCACAGGACTATAAGCCCAAGGTGTTTTGTGGGAAGGATTCTGTCGCCATAGTTTGCAAGGATTCCTCTATGCCACTGGCACTTGGGCTGCAGGATATCCTGACTGCACAACTGTGGAGGGCACTGTTCAGAGGACACAACCTGAAGTGAGCCCTCTGGGAGCCACCGAACAGAACAGAAACTGAACAGTCTATCTCCCTTACACGTGCTGCTCTTTCTCCAGATGTAGCATAAGGAGAAAAGGGGGAGGGGAAGTTCAAGGAACTTCCTTGGCTGGGGGGGTTCTATGACAGGCTGGTAGCAGGGGCAATGGCTTCTGGGTATTCAGATCCAGGAACACTGGTTAGTTAGGCTCATGCTCAATTCCACCTTCAGTACCTGGCACACAAAGATGAGCAGGCTGGTCCTCATCCTCCAGGAACTCTAATAATAGCAATCGAAGTAGTAGTAGTAGTAGTAGTAGTAATTTTTTTAAATCACTATTACTATCTGGTGAGTGGACCAGGCACAGATAGCTAGCAGTCAGCATACTCTGTAGTGAAAATAACCTCCTTATCTACATAAAGCAAATGCCCCTCCTCAAAAATTCTCTCGTTTAGTATTTTGATTCCATTCTCTCACAGCGTTACCCTCGGTTCTGACTTGTTGTCATGTGACTGGGGGTTTGCACCAGGCTATCCCACAGCCAGCCACAGTGCCGCTGCCACCCCTGGGTACAGATCCCCCGACCCTCCGCTTCACTCCTTGCAGCGCGCTCTGGCCCTCTTTCCCCCTCTGGAAGCCAGCCAGCCTGCCCTGTGCCCCCCCCCCCCCGAGGAAGAACCCACAGGCCTCTGTCAGGCCCCTGGTGGCACTGCCAGGCTCCAACAGGCCAGGTCATCGGCCTGGCAATCACAGCTCTGGGTTTGATGGTGTCAGGGAAGAATGAAGTGTCTGGACCAATTCCCATCTACGGGCCTTCCCTTCCCTCCAGATCACTGGGCCACTGTTTCCTGTACCAAGGTAATTTAGCCAGTGTGTTTTGCATCCCTCCAGCAATTTCTGATATGAGGTCTCTCCGGACATGCTCTGGGGCCACCTCTCCTGCTCTTTTGCCATCTCTCTTGGCTGGAAGAAGCAGCGATAGGCCACCGGGGGCAGCCATGCTGGCCAGGGAGACTGAACCACTCTAGGAGGTGTCGCTGGGGGCCGGGCTGCGGCCTTGCTGATACGCTTTCGTGCATTGCTTTGAAGCAGTTTTGCAGAACTTACAATCCGGTCCATGCTCACTGGAAACTGAGTCACTGGATCTTACCACACACTCATTTCCCGAGGTAGATATTCTTCTTTCCCTACTCTCTTTCCATTTCTCCTCAAAGAAAAAGCAACCGCCCATTCCATTTTTCTTCATGCTGTGGCCCAAGGTGATACTCACGATATTTAGCATCCTTTAAGGCAAGGGCACCAACCAAGCAGAACAAACGCTTAAGGGCCTAGTGGTCCTGGAAAACCCCCTGATGGGCAGGACTAAAAGAATCTTAGTGTGTGTATTTTGGAGGCCGGTGGGGTCCCAGAGGAGAGGCAGGCACAGATGGAATGGGGGAAGGTTTTCAAAGGACCTCAGGGCAGCGGGTCCACTTGTATTGCAATATTTGATCAACTTTTACAGTTCCACTGCAGGCTATGCGAGCCCTACTGGTGAATGCTAATAGTCTAAGCCTCCAGTTTTTATCATCCACCCTCTCTCCTCTCTCTCTCTCTCCCTCTCCCTTTCTCTTTCTCTCCATTTGCTATCGAGATGAAAGAAAGGGGCGGGCCCATTATAATTTGAGATCCCTTGCAAGGGACAAGGACATGCCAGGGTTTGCAGAGGAACAAAAGGAACGTTAAAATTATGGCATGCCTATTAAAAATCAGCCAGGCTGAAGTGGTCCTGACTAGCAGACAGGGCCGGCCGCTCCAGGGAAGTGGTACTTAAGGGAATTTGCAATTAAGAGAAGCTTGGAGCCTTGCCACACACTGCTACCCTGGTCTCCTTTTTTAAATTAAAAAAAAAATCACAAAGCAGAGTCCTAAATGGAAGATGACAATAACGTAAGGTGACAGATGCCAGTTTGGCAGGAAACGCCGGGAAGACTAAGTTACTTACCTGTAGCACTTGCGTTGCCTCTCCGTCTGGAAGTCACAGGCTTGGTGGCTGTCCAGGGAGAGCCGTCCAAATTCCTGAGAACCAGGCTTGGCATCTGAGTCTCGGCAGCCCACCCTGGGTAAACATAAGCATCTGCAGTCAGGAGCCCTGGCCCCCGCAGGCAAGCCTACTCCAGGAATCCTGCCGACCGCAGCTGTCCATCGGGGCTGGGGAGCCTGGCATCACCCACGCCAGCCTCTCCAGGGGTGTGGCAGCCCTGCCTGCCAGCAGCCACCTCCATCTTTGAGGAAGGCTTGATTCTGTTTTTAGGAGCAATTGATATACTGGGTCCTGGTAGTGAACCAGGAGCCAAGGGCTGGAAGGCTCTGGGGCTGCTTCAGATGGCTGGTTCTCTGAGATCACATTGCTCCGTTAACCCCCCTCCCCCAAGACGGACTGGCACCGGGGCCATTTAGGGAGCTTGATGGTATGGATGCACTACACTGCATGTGTATGCTCCCAGATCTGGTTCTATTTCATCCCTTCAGCATCCCTGGGAGGACAACTTCATCTCTCCGTCACAGGTATCAGCAGGGTTCAGAAAGGATGATGGATTTGCCCTAGGACACATGGCTGCCAGGGACAAGCAAAGTGGGGCCTCAGGCTCGGCCCTTGATCGTAAATGCCGTGACCTTTGGAAAGACAGGTGCAGGTGTCCAGCAAGCAGGACTTGGGATGCCAGCCCCCTGCCATCTAACCAACCAGAGGAAGCCCCAGAGCTCCTTAAGGGAGACTTGTAGAACCATCCAGCACCTGTCTTATGGGAGATAATGGCCTCTCCTTAAGATCAGTAACCTTTAACTATATTCTCAACTTGCTTCTTTGGGACCTGAAACCATAGGAGGTGCGCACGCGCACACGCACGCGCACGCGCACACACACACACACACACACGCGCACACACACACACACACACACACACACACACACACACACACACACACACACACACACACACACACACACACACACACACACACACACACACACACACACACACACACACACACACACACACACACACACACACACACACACACACACACACACCCCTCTGGATCACAAACACAGGTACATCAGAAGTCTCTCCCTTCATGGTCCAAGAGTCTGCGGCCAGGTACTGGTAGGTCACTCATATCTCTAACTCTAGCTAGTCAGGAGGTTGAGACCTGGAGGACTGTGGTTTGAAGTCAGGTTATGCACAGAAAAAGTATGCAAGACTCCATCTCCAATTCATTAGTAAAATGCTGGACAGGAGTGCAAACAAGCTGAGCCAAAGCCAGCGGCCATGAGTTTGAGTCCCAGTACCCACAAGAGTCTCTGAAAAGACAGAGACATGCACTCCTCTCAGCTTAGGATGACCCCTCTTCTTGTCCTGGACTGGTGTGGGAGACAGGCTGCAGTATGGCCCTGCTGGTTCCCCTGAACACCAGAGGCCTTGGATGCTGACCCGCAGTCTATGATTGGAATTGCTGCTGGCCCCCTTTGGATTTCAATCTTCAAAGATTTGTTCTGAGGATGTAAAGCATCCCTTTTCATTTCTTCTTCTTCATCTCCTCCTCTTCTTTCTCCTCCTCTTCCTTCTCCCTCTGCTTTCTCCTCCCCCGTCTCTTTACTCCTCCCACCTCTATTTCTCCCTCCCCTCCACCCCAGTCCTGGGAGTTTCACTTATACCAGATTGACCTCCTGCCTCTGCTTGTATTTTTTCCTGGATCCTGGGGTTTAAACTCAGGGCCTGGGTGCTATCCCTGAAGCTCTTTGTACTCAAGGCTAGTGTTCTACCACTTGAGCCACAGAGCAACTTTTGGCTTTTTATGAGTAGTTAATTGGATATAAGATTCTCATGGACTTTCCTGTCCAGGCTGGCTTTGAACTTCAATCCTCATATGTCAGACTCCTGAGTAGCTAGGATTATAAGCATTAGCCACGGGTACCCTGCCGCCTTTGCTTTTTAAACACCTGAGATTACAGGCATGTATGTGCTGACTGAGTTTGTCATTTCTTGATGATCCATCTTAGAAACGACAGCTAACAGTTACAGATTGAGCCAGGCCCCCCGTGCTAGGTACCTTGTGCACAGCACCTCATTTAAAGTACATAATGAGAAGAAGCTTCCATTTCCCCTAGTCAGGAGACAGAATGAGTGCAAGTTTAGAGAGGTTAAGTAACTTGCTCAACACCAAATGGCAGATTGAGGATTCCAGAACATTAGCTCTCTTTTAACAAAGTATTCTTATTTGTTTCTCTTTTGGAAACAATATTCCACTTTGTGTAAATAAAGACTGTTAGAATGACACTATTAGAAGCAGAGAGCATATAACACAATTATAATTCAGCGCTGCCGCTGAGGCCGGATTATTGAAATATACAGCCAGGATGGAATCAGTTGACAGTCAGCTGGCTGGCTGTCGGTCTCTTTGTCTGTCTGACTCTTCCACAAGGCTCTTCTCCCAGAGCCTGGAGTGGGTTATCTTTTGCTTTTGCTGACCTGCAGCCACTCTGTCTTCTTTGAGAGAAAGAAATCCATTTTTATCTCTGGACAGAATGAATCACTTCTTCCTCCATTTTTGATGTGGTATGATGCATTCACAGGGAAGAGAAAGACACAAGGAGAAGGTGGTATAGGGGCTGTCTTGAATTCTACTGAAGAAGAGGTAAAAAGAAAAAAATAATAAATCAGCCCTGCTGACACCCTCACCTGATGCTTCCAACCTCCACAAGAAGAGAAAAAACTGTTTCTCTTGGCTAAGCCACTAAGTGTGGAGTACTTCCTTATAATAACCCTAGCAAAGAATACAATAAACAAACTTTCCTAAGTTGCTACATGAATCAAAAAACAACATCGACCCATAATATAGCTCGCATGCCAGCCAGGTCCTGGGGCTTACACCTGTAATCCTAGCTACTCAGGAGGCAGAGATCTGAGACCAGTATAGACAGGAAAATCTTGTGAGGCTTTTATCTCCAATTCATGATGAAAAAGCCAAAAGTGGAGCTGTGGCTCAAGTGGTAGAGCACCAGTCTGGAGTTAAATAGCTAAGAGAGCTAAGAGACAGCATTCAGGCCTGAGTTGGTAGATACAAGGTAAATGAGGACAGCAAGAAAAGAGGGAGAAGAGAGAAAAGAGAGGAAAGTGGAGAGAAAGAAAGAAAGAAAGAAGGACGGGGGGGGGGGAGGGAGGGAGAGGGAGAGAGAAATGCGCTCCGTTATAGCATTAGTCACTTAGGTACAGGTTGGTCTCCTATAGGCCAAGTCTTCCTGAAAAAATGCTTCTTTCTGGCTGTATCTTTGGCACATGCAGGCAGGATTTTGGCTTGGACCAAGAGGGGGCACTAGAGTGGGGTGGGGTCGGGGAGAGGAGAGTGTTTGGGGGTGGCCCAGCCCCCTCCAACCCTCCCAGGGGGCTCAAAGCACCCCTCCCCTCAGGAACCCAGTTGATTGGACAAACAAAAGCCTCCAGTTAAATGTCTGCGGGGAGAGAATTGCGGGAGCTCTCGACAGCAAATTAGGCATTTAAAGCCAAGCGCAGTGGCTTTCGGAGATTAAATGCATTATAGATTTGCTAAACCAGAGGCAAGCCAAAGAAAAGGTAGACAGATCACTGCTACCCTTCAGGCAGCTGGGAGGGCGGTGGGGGGCGGTGGGGGGGACGCCATTGGCCGGCCCCTGTGCAATCATGCCGCAGGAGTGCAAGGCACAGGCTTAATTTTTCATTTGCAATCAAGGCCCTGTCCCCCATCCCCCCCTCCTCATAGTCCCAGAAACACACACACACACGTCCTTCCTGGGGATCTTTCTCGGGCTGCACTAAGGAGAGAAGGGAAAATTATCCAGAGAAAATGGTGCTGATTATAGGACAGAGGGCGAATGACTAGAAGGCTTACAGCTGAGGGGCCTCCAAGTCCAGGGTGTGTGAGGGAAGGGGGGGCGTTCAAAGCCTCCTGGGACCCTGGCTGGCCCCAAGACTGCTTTCCTCCTGGAACTGCAGCTTGGGGTGCATGGGAAGAGATGGTCCAGTACCAGAGAGGTGCTCAGACTTCTTGGAAAGTTCTTTTGTTCCTTTAGTTCATTCCCATCCTTGGGATAATCCAGAATGGGGAGCAAGTAGAGAGGGTTGAGGCCTAGAGCAGGCCCGGGGCCAGGGGATGAGATTAAGGAAGCTGGAGGAGGGGAATCTGAGGAGCCTGGCTCTAGAATCAGACTTGGTGGATTCAAGCTGGGCTCTAGAATCAAGTTTGAGGGATCTGAGGAGCCGGGCTCTAGAATCACTTTGTGGATTCAAGCCGAGCTCTAGAATCAGATTTGGGGAAACCAAGGAGCCAGTCTCTAGAATCAGACTCGGGGGGATCTGAGAAGCCAGGCTCTAGAATCAGACTGGGAGCGGGGGTGGTGGGGGGGGGGAATCTGAAGAGCTCTTGTCCCTGCCGCTGGTTTGGACTCACCTTCGGAGCGTCTTGGTAGGTCATTCCCCTCATCTGCATCCTCTGCAGCGCAGGAGCAGGAGCAGGAGCAAGTGTGCCTCATCATTCTGAGGTTCAGAGCCTAGAGGAGCCAAGGTTCAAAAACCAACACAAGAGAAAGAGGCCTTGTGCTCCCAAAGCACCAACACAAGGCCCTGGGTGGTTCTCGATCTCTTCTGAAAAGCAGACAAAAGAAAACGAGCTCAAGTTTGCAGGCTGAGGGACACAGATTAGACCTTAAAAAAAAAAAAAAAAGAATTCTCGCAGAGGGGAGTAGTTAAAACATGAAATTGGATACAACAGGAGGTTTCAAACCCTCTTTCTTCCAGAACTGTAAGGCAGCGAATGGTCCTCTGAGGGTGGGTGGGCCTCCAGTGCTGGCCTCAGCCTCCCAACCTGCCTTTCTGAGAGACTCCCTTCCCTGACCCAGACCTACATCTGGATATGGAATTTCCAAGAATCCCGGAGTCAGACGGGCGGGGGTTCTGTCCCTAAAAGGAAGGCACCCAGGTTCGAGCGCAAGGTGTGATGGGATCCGCCCCGCCCTGAAGCCACACCTGGGCCTAGGCACCTTTCCTCTCCCTCCAACAAGGCCCAGCTGGAAAGGCCAGGACTAGCAACTTCCCAGACTGCTGCAGAAGCATGTCTGCGCACGCGCTCTTTGCAGAGTGGCTGCAGAGTCCAGGGCTGGAGTTGGGCCCTGACCGCAGCTGCCTGTGATCGGATATTAAGTCTGCTCCCTTCTTAGGCTGGGAGAGTCCCTGACACAAAGCCTCCTGCTTCTAGACAGTGGCAGGGAAGGGCGGGAGGGGGGGGGATTCAGGTCTGGGAGCTAGGGAAGGGGGTCCTCAATGAGTCCTTCAATGACTCATAGCCCAGAGCCCCACCCAAAGCCCTGAGAGCTTGAATGATTCTTGAATGGCTGCAAGTACCCAGGCCTAGCCTTTACTTAGCCACCTCTCCCCTGTCACAAGACAAGCTAGCTAACTCTTGAGTTTCCAGGAAAAAGAAACTGACTGCCCCTAATTCTCCCAGCCCACTGGTTCCCATCAAAACAGGACGGAGCTGCCCCTGGGTGGTGGGTAGGCTCCCCAGGAGCATGGCTGCAGGTGAGATCAGCAGTAGCACTACCCACTTGTTTCCTTCCACATGCCACTTCCTTTCCTCTCAGTCTCCTCATCTGGAAAAGGCAGACCGACAGCGCCTGCCCAGGGGTTGTTAGGAAGGTAGGCGTGTACCTGCAGTGGTGGAACTGCCTGCTGAGCACAAGCGCTCTGCTTGCTCTGCGCGTGTTCGGCCTACAGCTATTGTTCCGGCCTCCAACCCACCTGGAGGAGAAGGCAGTGGGGGAGCAGAAGAAGCGGTGTAACCCAGGGAGAAACAGAGCATGGGTCTTTTCTCTTTAATCCTCAACAAAAAGCCCCCCGGGCTCCTTCTAGTGTTCGAATTCAGCCTGCTTAGCAAAAGGCCTTGTTCTGAATTTAGGCCAAAACAGGGTCTCCATCTGCTCGTGGCTTAGACCTGGAGAGCCCCTGTCCCAGAAACCTTCATATCCCTTATTCCTGGGCAAACTGGGATGGCTGGTCTGCTCTTCCGCAGGAAGTCTGTACCAACCCTGCCTCATGAAGGGATCCAGGAGGCAGCTGGCTGGCTGTGGGTCGGACCCCCTCACAGTCAGGAAGGCATCTTGGGACATCCCCAAGTCTGAAGCTAGCCCATCAGGTCAGTCTTGACTTGGTAACCACGCTATCCAAAGTAGTCTGAATGCAGTGGTCCTATCTTTTTGTTTCTCTGCAATACTGGGATTCGATCTCAGAGCCTGGCACTTTTGCTTAGCTTTTTACTCAATTGCTGGTGCCTTACTACTTGAACCACTTCTAGCTTTTTGCTAGTCAACTGGAGATAAAGTCTCATGGGCTTTTCTAATTGGAGTAGCTTGGGACTCGATCATCAGATTTCAGTCTCCTGAGTAGCTAGGATTACAGGGGTGAGTCACCAGTGCCTGGTAACTATTCCTGTTCCCCATATAACACACTAGAGCTTCCTGAGAGCCAGGACTTGTTTCTGTCTCTCACTTAGAAGCGAGCGAGAATCAAGGACATCCCAACAGCAAAGCAAATCCCATTGAATGATTAGAGGTCCAAATAAGACAGCAGGATTACTTCACCCCACCTCCATTTTACAGGGGATGAAACTGAGGTAGAGAAAGGTTAATTTGGTCCCTAGCATCCCTCCTAGCCTTCAACTGGAAGTTTTTGATTAGTTTGACTTGTTTCCTTTTTTTTTTTTTTTTGTATAAGAATGGTCTATCTCCATCCATCAGAGCAGCTGGGAAACATGTTCCTAGGAAACTCCAGGTGAAGTGGATGGGGCCAGGTGAGGCTGCCATCTTGGAAGGGACACCCCCCCCCCAGTTTTAAGGACTGTCTCCACTCTGCATTCATCTCATACTGCATGGATGGGGAGAAAGGCTGTAAATTACTTGAGCTATAGATCTCACAATTACTTTCCCTCTCTCTAATTTGGATGTTAATATATTAGCTACAGCTTTGCCTTCTAGGCTAGAAATTGTTTTTCCCCCCCGCCCTGAAATTATACATCCAGATAGAGTAGTGTTCATTAAAGTAAGATTAGGAGAGGATAATATGTGAGAGGTATGTAATCTTTTGCAAATGGTTAGTAAATTGGAACTACCCCAATTACAATCTTGTTCATCACACAGGGCTGAATTACTTTGCCTGGGATGGGAGTCTCAGCCACAGCTCTGTGCAGCTCCCATTTCATAAATATTGTATACACATGATATTCTCAGCCATCTGCTTCACTGGTCGCTGAGCACATTTTCTGACTTTCTGGTTGAGTGCGGAGAGGGGCGGGAGCAGGGTGGCCACGCTGCCTAGAGGCCCAGCCCCGCTTGCCTGTGCCTTCCGCAGGGCTCCGCTGGTACCACTGTGCCTCGGGTTCCGTCCCAGGCCAGCTCTGGGCTCTGTGGTATCTTCCTAGCCCCAGGGCTCTCACCCCCCTGGAACTGCTCTGTTCTTAAGAGAACTTTCCAGAAAAGGCCTTTGGAGGCTCATGAAGGTATCTCAGAGCAGGAGCATCATGGTGCAGCTGGATCATTGCGGGGGGCGGGGGGAGGAGGCGAAAGTAGGAGGGAGTGGGGAGCGGGGGGGGGGGAAGGGCAGTCCCTGGAATGGGCTGTAAGGCCCCCTCTCTGCTGTGTGTAAGCCTTGGTCCCAGAGACGGCGGGTCACTGTACCCCGTCCACACAGGCAGACTGCTGAGCTTGGAGGGCTTGACTTTTCCACTGGCTCCTTTGGGTCTGACCCAGACATGCCATCAGAGCTGCCCTTTGACCCATGCCTTATCCCCAATTCCCATTTCTTTGAGAGTCAGTGAAGCGCAGTGTATAAGAGGTGAGGTGTCCAGGGTCAGGGCCTACCTCAGGGCTGAGGTTCAAATCCCCTCTGACTGTTGATCAGTTGTGTGGTCTTGAGCTAACAGTGTCATCTTCCAGTGTGTCCACATTCCCCAGTCTGTGCAGTGGCCCCATCACAAGCGCCATCAGCCTGTGGATCACGAGATCTCGCTGCTGTGGAAGCCGTAGCTATTCTTTTATTGCCTTGGGCTGGCTGTTTTTGTTTTTATTTTCCCCTGCAGTCTTGGGATCTCCCACAGAGGAACCCATCCCAGTACTTATTCTCAGCGGACTCACTAAATGGGAGGGAACCAGCGAAAGAAAAGGGCTGGGTTGTTTTAGGTGCCGGGGATGTGCCTGGCACGGTCCTATGGAAGTTCTTCCCTCTGCTCCCATCGTTCTTTGAAGTGGACACACAGTACCATTAGACTCATCGTGCGGAGGGAGGCGAGGCTCAGGATACTCTGAAAGCCAAGTTTCCTCTGGCAGTCTTATTTTTTAAAAAATGTAGTTTACCACTCATAGATAAAAGGATAAAAGAAGTCCTTCATGTGCTCCACACGGGAGTCTAGCTCACCTCCGTGTTCCATCCTGCTGGCTCGTGGCGTTCCTAGCTTGCTGGACTACTGCCCACCCACAGTTCATACCCCTTCACTTCGTGTCTTCATGGTGCTTTCTTGGACTTGACTGCCCTCTTCCTCTCTACCTAAGTAAATCCTGTTGGTCCCTCAGCCTAGCCTCGTCTTACTCCAGTGAAGTGGTGGAACGTCTCCCAAGGGGCTTGGTCCCCATTTGACATGATTAGCAGGTGGTGCAACCTGAAGAGGAGGGGCCTCGTGGAAGGTCTTTAGGTTATTGGGGTCATGTCCCTTGGAAGGGGGGATGGGCTAAGTTCCTCTCACTTGGTCTCATTTGCTCCTGGGCTCCCACTCTGTGTCCCCAGGGGATAAGCAGCAGCCTGCTCCTCTTTGTCACCCAGAGATCCAGGGCAGCCCCCCCCCCGGAATGCATGGCATTCTCAGTGTTGCTGCAGGGGACCTCTGTGAACAGGGATTTACAATGCAGGCTCAGTCCAGGTGGGCCGCATGCTCAGTTTCACACACCTTTGCCAACGCTAAGGGGCCTGGGTTATTTAATTTGCCAGGGGACCCTGTGTGTTTTCTGTACCTGGCACATAGCTTGCCACATAGCTGGGCGGGGGGGGGTGGGGGGTGGGGGAGAGGGTAAATATGAGTCTATACGTGTTGGGAATGGGTTTCAGATCATAACCCTTCCATTTTTAAAATCCTCGGCCTTTGCGGTCTCTCCAGTGTGTGCCATGCTTTTTATTTCTCCGCCTGCGGAGAACAGAATGTCATTCATTGAGCACTTAATAGATTTGTCTTTCCTGATGAGGCCGATGAAAGTTGCATGTCCTCCAATCAGCCTTGCAATCAGCCAGTCAGCCACTCACCCGAGACAAGTGGCAGTTCAAATGCAGCTAACATTTCTTAAGTGCCTACTATGTGCCCAGGTGTGTGTCCTGGAGCCAAGCCCACAGAAGATGGGCGAGGCCACTCCATGACCCTGCTTTGCAAGGGGCGAGTAGGCCAGTCAAGCCCAGATCTCCACACAGGCTGTGGGCGATAACGAGAGTGCGTTTCACCCAGCGCAGGCAGTGAGTTTCCCACTGAGCTGCATCAGTCCCCTGGAGGAAGATTGCTGGGTTCTACCCAGAGTTTTCATGCACCAGAAATGGGCAGTGACTGGGAATCGGTGCTTTAGTGAGCTCTGCTGCCTTGGTGGGTGGGGAGGGTTGGGAGGGGAGGGAGATCAGGGGCCTCACACCTCCAAGGCTGGGGACTCAGTTCTGCTCCGCCAGGCTGCCAGCAACTGGTGTCTGTAAAATGGATGAACGCAACCAAAGCTACAGTTTCCATGCAAGTGTCTTCCTAGGTGGGAAGTGCTAAGGACTCAAACTGGTGTTGACAACAAATGCCCAGGGAAGCCGGGGAGTCATTGAGTAGCTGTGGGGAATCTGAGACTCGAGTGCCCCTAGTGCTCAGGGCACTAACAGTCCAGTTGTAGAGCTGAGCTCACACTAGGAATAAGAGGAAAAAAAATGTGTCAGGATAGAACCAAGTGCCAGTTGACCTGTGCCTGGTGTTTGAATCCACCAGTGGGGGCCCAGGATGCCCTGAGAAGGAGGAAATATCCCCAAGCTCCTGATCATGATCTGACAGATAGCTCACACCAGTGTGTGGCAGGGTGTTTTGACCCCTGCCCCATGTCCCATCCTCACAGGCTGCTGTGATGTGGGTAACTTTAGGAAGGAAGAATTTAGAGACTTCTCCCAGGTTGGCTTCTATGAAGCCAAGGAGTTAGGACTTAAACCCAGGTCTTTTGATATTAAATCTTGTGTCTTCAAAATGTTGAGGCAGAAGGGTGAGGGATTAAGTGGTTGTGTGGCAGGGGGCGGACTTTCCTGGGTCATGTGGCACATCCTGACTGGGCCAAAGTGGTATTCTTGGTAGTGGGAGGGGGAGAAGGAGGAGAGGGGTGTGTGTTGGAAACCCCCGGTGACTTCCAGATGCTTTATTCCCTTCTTCCCAGCAGGGTTTTCTCTGACAGCGTGAGCTGCCTAGACTGGAAGCAGCTGGGAGAATAAAACCCACAAGGTCAAGGAGAAGCAAAGCAGAAATCACCATGTTACATTTGCCTTGAAGGAGAGAGTAACAAAAGAAAGCGCAAAGAAAGGTCCCAATCAAGGGTAGAGGAGAGACCTGGCCCCGGCACCCGCCCCCAGCCCCCCAAGAACTGTTAACATGGAATTCAAACGCTCAAGTCTTTATTACCAAAAGAAAAAAAAGAAGTCGCTGCTGCAGAAGAGCGAGAGCTAGTAAAGAGTGGAGCGAGGCGAGAGCCACACACTGAAATCAATACTGCCCAGAACAAGCATTATCCTATGTGAACACCTCAAGCCTCTGCCTAGAAAATTTGATTGGATCTTCAGAAAAACCTATTAGTGTGTTGTCAGGACCTTCTGGTGATAACTGATCAGCTCTCGCCAATCGATGCTCTTCACTTGTGGAGCTCCTGATTTTTTAACAGCATAATTGTTTTCTGGTGTTTTTTTTTTTTCTTTTTAAATAAGGGGCTGCTGGCTCCCGTATTCCAGCAAATGGGGAGTCAAAGTCAGACTCCCAACTTAAAATATTGAGAAAGGCAAGAGCTCCAGTCACTTTTTCCTAATTGTACAATTATTTCCCAGAGCGCGCTAGGGATGGGAGGCTGGGGGTGGGGGTGGGGGCGGGGGTGGGGGAGGGCAGGCTTTTTCACCTGATCGAAATTGTGGAGAAGACTCACTGGAGTAATTACACAAGTCGAAACTATTTACCAAGTGAACGCTGTTCTTTATAAAAGAGCCTTTATTTATTTTTTCAAGAATAAGGGCAAAAAAGTTTTTTTTAAATGGGATGTCCTCATGATGACGAGAACACCATAAAGCAACACTGAAATTAGTCATCAGTAATCACAACATTTAAAACGTCCAACTCAAGAGCAGGCAGGGCATCTTCTTTAGGGTTTTAAATGTACTTGTAACCACCAACCACGGAGTTTTTGCTTTTTTTTTTTTTTTAAACTCAGTTAAAAACAAGGTGAAATTGAGGCTCTTCAGGGACTAAAAGCAGAGCCCAGGGAGGAAGCCATGGGCCAGGGTGACTCGCTGACATGGAGGCACAGCTGGAAGCAATATTCATGAATACAGACTCCTGGATCAGCAGCTCACTGCTGGACTATCTCCTCCACTCACCTGAACAAGAACCAAGAGCTGGACATAGCAGCAAAGTCAGCTGCCACCGCCCCCCAGCCCCGTCCCCCCGCCCCCCAGCCCAGGGTGTTCATCCCCAACAACTGGCCCAGTAGTTTGCCAGGGGGTTGCTGCAGGTGGGATAGTGTTACAGGTTCCCTTTGCTGAGCCTAGGAGAACCATTTGATAACGAAAAGTAGCAAGTGTTCTGCGCAGGATTTTTTTTTTGGGGGGGGGAGGGGGGAGCTATTCAGCTCTCCATCCTGAGTTCCCTGGTCAGATCCTTACAAAGTGTCAGTCTTCCAGGAAGGTTGATGGCTTATAAAAACAGTGGTGCCGGGCTGGGCTGGGAAGGTGGCTCAGTGGTAGAGCGCTTGCCTTGCATGCCTGAGGCCCTGGGTTCGATTCCTCAGCACCACATAAGCAAAAAGAAAAAAGCCGGAAGTGGCGCTGTGGCTCAAGTGGTAGAGTGCTAGCCTTGAGCTGAAGAGCTGAGGGACAGCGCCCAGGCCCAGAGTTCAGGCCCCACTACCGGACCCCCCCAAAAAACAAACAAACACACAAAAAACCCCAGTGGTACGCTGCCTACCTGGCAGTCCTGCCCTGAGCTAGCTTCCTTTAGTACCTGTTCTATGTGCTCAGGGTTGAGGTTCAGGAGAGGAGAGGGATAGGGCAGGGTAGTGTTGGGGTAAGGAGAGGAGGAGGCAGAGGAGAATAAGAAAAGGAAGAGGAAGAAGAGGAGGAGGGAAAAGGAGGAAGAGGAAAACCACAGAGGCAGGACTGTATTGAAACCTTTGCAGGCCTCTATTTAGAGGTTCGAGTCCACAGTGCAAATACATTGCAACCCCGTAATAAATACATTTATACCTGATTATTTGTCTTTCGGGGGGGGGTTGTTATTGTTATCGCTGTTGCAATTTGCTGGCTGTTTGACAATGTATACTTTTGCAGATATTTAATTAAACATTTGGTAAATTTGGCTTGATCCGTTTCTTCTCTGTTTTTGAAGGCTCGCTAATTTGTTTCTTTCCCGATTTCAAGGATGTCCACTGGCCCTGGCAATGTTTGTAGGACACAGGCACTATAGACATTGACCTTCATATAAACACACACACACACACACACACACACACACACACACACACACACACACACACACACACACACACACACACACACACACACACACACACACACACACACACACACACACACACACACACACACACACACACACACACACACACACACACACACACACACACCCCGTAGCCCAGAGAGATAGACGGGATGGATGGGACAAAAGACAGCGGTGAACACGACACAGAGGAACAAAATCAAAATCCAACCAAACCAAAACTTTTAACAAAGTAGGCAGAGGGACTTTGGAAAACATAAAAACCCTTTAGAATTGCTAGCTAGAAAGAAGAAAGAGAGCAGGCCTTACCTGGAGATTTCCAGGAAAGAGACAGACTGGTCCAATGATAGATTTAAAACTAATAACAGTAAAAGCTCCCTCTCATTGTTAATTTATTAAGCAAAGGGGCCAGATACTCTATTTGGCTTTGGTAATACAGAGCTGGATTGGGTTGTCTCTACTCTCAAGGAATTCATTGTTTTACTGAGGGAGAGAGAAAGAGAGAAGTAAACTACCAGCTCAGATGGGTGATAAGGACCAGGGAATTGAGAAAACAGAGAAGCTACCTGAATTTGCCTCCAGGGGGGAAGGCACCCCCCCCCAGAAGCCCAAGGCACAGGTGTGGGATGGTGCTGGCAGAGCATGGGGAGAGGGGTGTAGGGCAGGGCTGGGCATGGTGCTGGGATGGATTCTGCAGTCCTAGGCCATCTAGAGGCAAGAGAGCGACCTCGCCGACTTCAGCATAGGACTGACTTGGGGTTGCAGCAAGAGGGACTGGAAAGCCAGGCAAGAGGCTAAGGACATCCCTTTGGTGGGTTGAAGGTCAAGGGCAGAGGTTGAAGGTCAAGGGCAGAGGACCAGCGTCAGGCAAACGATGAGTTTGGGTGGAGCTGGAGAAGCAGGAAAGGGCCATCTAGTTTGGGAGACTGATGAGGGAGGAGTTCGTTTGGAGGAAACTTAAAACCTTGTCAATTCCCCAAAGCATGATGGCCCTCAAGCAGATGTCACAGCCAGATGCCCACAGCAGAACAATGTCCCCGCAAGGCCCCTGAAAAGTTAGCAGGAAGACCCAGCACAAACTCTTTTGAGTAGAGCAGGGAGGTGAGAGTCTCTTGGCAGATCGTGATATTCTTTTGGCAGCCCTAGGGGCAGGCTGCTAGAAATCCAGTTCACTCTGCCTTAGAAGAAAGAGTTTGACGTGGATAGAGAGAACAGGGAGACGATAGATACACACCTTTAGGGCCCCATTCAGAGTAGAACTTAGCATCCTGCTGTGATTCATGGTCAAAGGGAGTGTATTAGAAATCAACTCCCAGCTCTCTGCTCCTCCAGGAGTCCCTATTCTTTCCTGGCTAGCAAACGCATCATAGCTAGTGTGATAGCAAGGTTGAATGGAGAGCCAGCTCTAGCTGTGAACCACACCAAACTCACCGGGTTAAACCTTTGTCACCCAGAGCTGACCCTTTCCTATAGGAAGAAGGAACAAGCTAGAAGGAAGTGCCATCACAGCCGAGCCTAAGCCATAGACATTGCGAGCCATTGCTTCCTTCCGTTGATTTGGGCCTTTCAAACAGATGGATACTCTCGCACAACATTGCCAAGATTAAAAAGAGAGCGCTAGCTTACTACTCATGGCTGGGGAGATGGCTTTGGCCATCTCAGGGAGCAGTGCTCTCAATTCCTGGCCAGAGATGTTTAACATGCAAGGGAAGAAGACATTGTTCCCCTAAGTAAAGGGACTGGATTTCTTTCTTGGTCTTCGCTGTTGGCAAAGGAAAGACAAATGAGGGATGGTATGAATGAACCACACATATCCATAGAGAAGCCAGAAGCCCCTCCAAACACGTTGTTCATTTGTTCGCACAAAAGCCAGGCTGGCAGCCCTCTCTGCGCGTCGTGTTCACAGTTGGATCCTTAATGCATTGTGAGCGTTCAATCAAACTTTTAGTGGTGAAACTCTGGGAGCCGAAAGCCAGCTAAACCCAAATGGTCCCTTTGCTTTTCCAATCTTTTGTGGCTGCCTGGCTGGGCTCTTATGGGTTTTGTTGTCAACAAACTCCTGGCTTGCCTTTGAGCACTCCAAATTATTGAAAATGACTACAGCTTAAGACTGGCAGGATGATTGTTAAAAACAGCCCTGGCATTAATCATAGCTTAAGAGCTTCTGGAAAATGATTCTAATTCAGAAGGGGTGGCTTACAAAGAGGCTTGTTGAAAGCGAAGCAGACATCAACTTCTGAGAGGCAAAAAAAGATTCCTTGGTATATGCCCACACCTGGCTTCTTCTACAACCCAGCTGGCAGAAGCGTGTGTGTGTGTGTGTGTGTGTGTGTGTGTGTGTCACAGCTTACCTTTCCAGCTCACCCCACTTGAGACCACCTTGGGGGCTTTTCCACTTAAGTCCCTGCTCCCCCTCCCCTATCTAGGACCTTGAGATGGGAAAGACCTGGAAGTCTCTTCTTCACGTGGTCATCAGAACAAAGGCGTGATGCTTTCTGTCAACAGTTGGGATGCCTTAGACCATTGCTAAAATAAGCTGTGCGCAGAGGCAGCTGCGTGGGCAAACACATGGTCAGCATTTGCAAGCAGCCAGGCAGGGCAGCGAGCTAATACTTCTGCCTTTTGCCTGCCTGGCACAACAAAGGAGAATGATTTTTGCCATCAGCATTCTCCCTATCATGGAATCATTGCACAATTTAGTATGATTAATGGTTCCCATTTAGGAGAGACTGAGAATGCAAAGAGTGAGGGACTGGTGGCATTCGGCTGGGGGAAGCGGAGGGGGGCGTGGTGGTGCTTGCGGCTACAGCTTGAGTGAAAGGGAGAGAGAGACCCACCCAGGCTTCTCCCTCCATTTCTCCTTTCAGGCACAAAGGGGGAAAGACACATGGCTTTTGGCATGCATTTGCATCATACACAGTCAGATAGCTGCAACACGGGGGTGGCTTCATTCTTGCAGCCTTCTCGACATTTGTGACCAGCACTTCTTGTGGTCTGCTGAAGCAAGTGTGTCATTGGTTCCCAGAGACATCTCCTAGCTAGGGGCCGGCTTGAGAGCCCGGGCACAGTGATGGGGCTGCATAGCCGAAAGCTAGAACTAATGACACCATTTCTTGGCATCCAGATGGCCACACAGAACAGCCACACAGGGGGAGGAAGGACCACACCCTGGTGCTGGGAGGGTGAGAGGTGACCTCCAACATAATTGTCTGTCGGTGAAGCACCCAGGCTGGCGGGCCGAGTGTCAGCTGGCCTCGGCTGGCTGGCTGGCTTTGCAGGGAGTTCATCTCCAATTTGTGGCATCTTTTGCTTTCCGTGTCTTGGAGGCGTCGTAGCTTGTCGGGTCTCCCAGCTGCTGCGGGTGAGTAGTGAGACAAAGGGCGCCAGGCGCCAGAGCCAGAAACTCGTGGGTGCTGATAGAAACCAACCAGGAAAACACAGAGAATTCAAGAGGGCCTGCATGTTTTAGCAAAGAGGCTCTGTGACGGAAGCCAGAGAGGGAGAAAATTGGTGATCTTGGCTGGCTCTATAATGTGACTCCAGGCCTTTCTCGATGCATTGGTGTCTCTGTAAGGAAATCTATTATTTTTTTTTTTTTTCTCCATAAACTGTCTTAAGTATCTCCTGGACTACATTTCTGGCTGTGTTAAGAATCAAGCCATCAAGAACAGCTGTGAATGTTACACATTTTCAGCAGTAGCAATGGACTTTGGCAGCGAAGTAGGAGCAAAAAAACAAAAACAAAAAACAACAACAAAAATAAAAACCAAAAAACCCCCAAGGAGGACATTTCAGTTGACAGTAATGGCATTTTCCCTTCCTTGTCCAAATGGTAAAAGATTCATGCTCCTAATCGCAACACTAGCTGCCCCATCACTTTATTCTGGGAGAGGAGGTTAGAGAAAACAGGCCTAGAGAGAGGGAGAGAAAGAGAAAGAGAGAGAGATGGATAGTAATTTCGTCACTGCTAACAGAGACTGATTAGTGCGGAAGGTTTCCTTCCCTAGCAATACTTTTTAATCAGAACTGCGGTGACGGGGCACACAGCCTTTGAGGATTAGCTAGGCTCGAATCTGCCAGCATACACTGTAAGTTTAAGCGATGAAATATACAACTACAGAGAAAACAAACCAAAAAGAGTAATAAAAGTCACACACATTTCAATATTCAGCAACCATTAAGGGATTTAAATATTTGCTTGCTATTAAAGGCTTGTATTAGGCTCTTCCAACACCAGCTCTGGAAGACTGAAATATCAATTACGGATCAATTTTCCCCCTAAGTAAACACTAATGCGGGATAAACAGTATTAGAAGATGCAATCGTAACATTGCTGACTTCAGGACGGACTTCCTGCTGGTAACAGCAAGTTTAAGCCTGGTGATTAATTAACCTGAGAAGACAGCACTTAAGGGAGATTTAAGACGGGCACGCCTGAAGTGTATGACTGCAAGCCAGTGCACGTTTGGAGGGCAGGTGGAGAAGTCCCCAGCCCAGGGAACGCGTTGATTTGCCCCTCAGTAGTGGCGGTCACTCCCCGGATCAACACTTCAGAGGATTAGAAGGGAGTAAAACGGGAGGCCAGAGTGGGAATTCAAGTGTGTGAGAGAATCCGTTCCACATCTACATAAGCAAGGACTGAGCTGCAGTTGCCAGCACTGTCCGCCAGGGGAAGGATACCTTTTGTGTTCGCTTGAGAATCCAAGATCAGAACATAAAAGAATGCCTGAGCACCCAAGAGCCTGGAGATTGGGGACTGGAAGACTTGGAAACCGAGATGGCTCCTGTTTTCAGGCTGTGCCTCCTTGTGCCCTCTATCCTCTTCCTACCGTGTTGGGGCTGTGCTGGGGGTAGGCACCGGACCCCCAAGTCCTCCTCAGAGACACATTCCCAGCCCTCCGAGATGTACTCAGGAAAAGGTAAGGAGTATGGTTTGGATATTTCGAACATGCTAGACCTCATTCTGAAGGCCCCTATGTCACGATGATGTTACCCTATGGCTTTGCTTACTGGCTGTTATGGAAAAAGGCCTTCTTTTCCCAGAAGGGGGAGCAGCCTGGTGTTCCGGAGGGTCCCTGAGGATGATGACACCAGTCAGGGCAAGCAGGCTCATTTCACAGCCAAGCTGAAAGCCATCTATATGGAGGAAGGGCTTAAAAACGGTCAAAGTTTGAAATTCAGAAGTGGTAGCTCATCCAAATTAAGTACAGAGAGACTCAGCCCCTCCCCCTTCCCAATGGCCTATTGATGGCATGAGAGCCCCCAGAGACCATACTATGGCCACAAGGTCATTTGGGTGTTGGCCAAGAGTCCCTTTTTCCTTCATCTGTACTGATGGTCAGGATACCAAAATGCTTCATGTGTGGCTACGAATACCAATGCCATTTAGAAAGAATCTGGCTGCCAGTTCTTCATGGCGGAGGCCGTGCATCTGGTATTCCATCCGAAAGGTGTATTAATCTGAGGCAGTATTTGGTAACAAAGTGCAAATGCCTCTCTTAAGCAGGGTCTTTCTGTCTGTCCCGTGGCTACTGGGTGAGTGCTTTAAGGTTCTGATGACAGAATCAAGGGAACATTTCTCTATGGAGCAAGTCCCCAGTTGTCTTAAGAGTTACATTTCAAATAGACAGGACAGTGAAAGATGGCATCAATTAATACCTGCGTATCACCTCTGGATTCCAGGTGATGTATGGAACCAGGCCAAAACATTTGTAACATCTCTCTGGAGGAAGTGAGGGCCATTTTCACTCCCATACCACAGGAAATACACCAGGCAACTTATCATGTGTCTGCTCATTTGCATGCCCCAGAGAGGAGGGCCAGTACACAGCTGCCACCTCCTTTCTGCCTCAGCAGAACAAAGGTTGAAGGTCCCTTCTTCTGTAGGTTCCAGCTCAAGCTGGAGCCTCCTGCTACAGACAAGAGGGCTCCAGTGGGGACAGTACACAAACCACATACCTTGGAATAACTGCATTAGTGAATGGTGATATTCTGTGACTAGGCTTACATGGGCATGAGGCTGATACCTCCTTTTCTTTCAAGAAGCCAGGGGTAAGCTTCTCTTCAGTTACCTACGTTATGATGAACCCGCAATCAGTGCTTGCTTGCTTGCTATCTCAGCAATCTGATTTCCTGAAAACTGATTATTACTATTATCATTCCTGAGGACTGAACCCAGGGCCTCCCGCAGGCTAAACACACTACCATCATTTCTCTCTTCTAACAACCTTTGAGGTTAGGCCAATCTCTACCTTACAACCACGGCCAGGTAGGGTGGGTAAATAGGCTGAGACTTCACAGCTAATCGATGGTGAGGCAGGGATTTCAACCCTGGTAGGCTCTCTCTGTGGGTCCTTCTTAATAGAGATATGGTGGACTTATGCTCCCCATTGCTCTCTGCCCTTGGAGAGGCCACTGAAACCCCGAAGCTTCTCCCAGGATGGCTCCCAGCCTCCTTCCACGTTTTCCTTTCCGCACACATCAGCGGGGCTGGCAGGCCTTTGGCACCTTTGCTCCCCTAGGCCGCCCTTAAAGATGCAGCTGGGATCCCTGGGATCCATGGTACTGACTTGCCAGCCAACTCCTCTCCTTTCTCCAAGAAATTCCCACCACACTGCCTTTGTTCTTCACCCCATTAGGTGCGGTACCCATAGGCAAGGGCTGGGTTACTTCATGTCTTTGTGTTTCTGGAAACCTGTGTCCTTTAGAATGCTAGATATACACCAGGTATTCACCAATTCTGTCTAATTCAATAACTCAATTAACAGATTTTTTTTTTTTTTTTTTTTTTAAACAGAGACAGGCAAGACCAGGCCAGGATGTTTCGAGGCTGAAGTGCGGTGCCCAGCCTTTTGGCTTCTCTGAAGCTTACCTTGTCTCTCACTGCTGAGCCTTCCCCATCCCCTGACCGAGAGAGAAAGGGGACCTCAATCACTGCTGGGTGAATGGTAGGAAAGGGCGTGTTGGGGATGGCTAAATATTTTTCTGCTCATTTGTCAGATCAGCCACCGTGGAGTAGAGTCACTGCTCACTTCACCTGCAAGGCAAGGATGACAACAACAGATTGAATCCTGCTGTCCACAGCAGCCCGGAAGTCTCCACAACCTAAACAGGAAGTGAGAACAGTCTCGGAGAGACAGCCAAGCCAGTCCTCGGCAGCTCCTGTCCTCTTTTTGTGAAGGGAGAGAGAACTCGAAATGAAGAAGGCAGAATGAATCGTTAAAGACACAAAATCCCAGAGACAGGTGGAGCAGGCAAACACAGGGAAGTTGTTGGGGGTGGGGGTGGAAGGTGACGAGGGGGGGGGCAGGAGACCGACCCGGGTCACCCCTGGCAGCTGGGTCTCTTGCACCTGCACAAATGACTCGAGTCCATGGGAGGCGCCTCCTTCCAGCCAAGCACCTGGCTCACCTGTCCACTGAGAGGGCAGAAGAGGACAAGGACAGGTAGGGTGAATTGAGGAGGAGAGAGAACGCAATGCCAAGAAACCCAGGCAGTCCCTTCCCATCAGCTACTGCCCGGTGTTCTGGGCCCCCAAGCAAGGTCCCGAGGAAGAAGCTGGGGTCAGAGGCTGAGGTGTCCATTAAAAACTCCATCAAGAGATTAAAGGATCACTTCGTAACATTAATTTTTTTTTATTAAGAAGACAGATATTTTATAGTACTTCTTTTTTTTTCTTTTTCTTTTTGTAAAAATGGTATACATGAACCAATACAAAATGCGAATGGGAACATATGGATATGGAGTTTCTTACACTATAACATTGCCCATGTACACCTTAAAAACAGAACTGGCCTAGAGGGAAAAGTAAGACGTCGGGTGTGACTAAAGAACAAGCTTATTTGGCATCAATTGTACATCCTTCATTATTTTATATTCCTTTAAAAAACACGAAAAAGAAAAACAAGTTTGTTCTTTCTTCACTCTAAAAGAAGTGATCAACCTGTACAAAGTAATACTCAACAATACATTTCAAACAGTGCACTGTATACTTAAGAAAAAATACATAAACCAATATACAACTAAAATCCGTTAATTTCCTGTTTTTGCTTTGTTTTATCATTATTATTTATTTTTCCAATGTGTGGGGCCTACACTTTGCAATCTACCTGAGACGGAAAACACCAATCGAAAACACATGAACCTGAGACATGTCAACATTGTAAGCCATAAAGTTACATCAGGAACACTGCACTACTGTACACTTTTCAAAAACAGAAAGATGAGAGCTCCCAAAAATGAGATGTCAATTCTGTGAGCAATGGTAGTTTTTTTTCTTTTTTTGGTTTTTATCTGTTTTTATGTTTTTTTTTTTGTTTTTTACTATTTTTTTGTTTTTTTTTTTTGTTTTTGTTTTTCTAAAAACAACAACTGAAAAAACCTTTCAACAACATGCTAAATGGTTCTCACCCTTTGATATGATTACACTATGGTGGGAATAGGTGCTATGGGCTCGGAATAGAGCTGCACATTATAAAATTTATTGAAAAAGGGATGTTGGTTGTGGCTTTTTCGTCTTGGTTAATGCCTAGGGATAGGAGAGGGGTAAACAAAATGCTGCTCGATAATGGATTTTCTTTTACATACCAGACCGTTCCCAAAAGGCCCCCAGATTGCAATGATTCTATCAAAGGTTAAAATAAAGACAAGAAAAATAAACACGCTTTCAAATAACAAAGAGTCGACATTTTTCCCCCTTAAATAAATCAGCATAAAGTTTTCCACATAATGTAACAATAGTAAAAATGCACCTTGCAAAATCCAAAAGTACTCACTGAAAATGTTATATAATATATATTTATATCTATATATAGATCTATCTTTTTTTTTTTTGATGCCATCTTTCCATACGGACTTGTTATCTAGATTCTGGAGCCTAACCAAAACATATGGTCAGAGTTTAGTTTTCGTCCTCCGGGACTACTTCTAGATTTCCTAGACATTTCAGTGAAAATCCCCACCTCGCCATAAAAAGAATGGAAATGGAAACTTGACTCCTCTACCCTTTCCTAAGGCTCCCGCATCCAGGATCTGTTCAAGGTGACTTGTTTTAGTAGCTATGTACTATGGCTGTCATCATGCGTCATCAGAATTTTTTTTTTTTTTTGGCAGATGGTTCTTAAGGCTGAGGAAAGAGGCCAAGGCTAGTGTATGAAAGGTAAAAAGATAAAAACACTCACATTTGAGTTTTGATTAAGTAACTGAAAACCCCTACATGCTGTTTTTTCCACCTCTGCTCTGACCTTTCGAGAACTGAGATCGACAGCAGACCAGTGTGAGAACAATACCGGCCCTTCTTTTGTACCTCTTTGCCTTTTGTCAAGCCAAATCTGAAGGAATGAAAGTTTCACACGGATTCGAGTTGGAAATCCCAGCATGACAAATATCTGTAATATACAGTACATCCAGGCCACATCCTACTGCCTTCCTAACTAAGCATAAAGGAGAAAAAAAATAAACAACACAACACAACAAAAAACCTGTTCCATTCACAGTCATTCGTACAACACACGGACTTGCTTTTTCCTACAAATTAGTTGAGAAGTAAGGCCAATTGGGAAAGGTGGATGGAATCTTTTGGAACAGAAATAACCAGAGCAGAACTGTCTCCCCCCCCCTCCCTATTTTCCCTCCTGTGGCAACTCAAATTTGTCCACTTCTATAAAAGGGACAGACCTCACCTGTCGGGTCTGTTTAGGGCACTGAGAAAGGAGGCATCTTTCCCACCCCAAATCTTTCTGGACAGTGTGGGGTATCTATACTGAGCCGTCTACAGATACAGAATTAAAGACAGATTCAATCTCATTGTGACACATCTCACTTGCAGACAACCCTGTACAGTAATGTAGTTCCACAGCAAACAGAACGGTTTCTGAATCACAGTCTAATTTTTCTAGTCTTCACTGCTCTAAGTATTGAAAACACGGGCAGCAGCAAAGAGTTATCATTGTTGGTTCACCCAAATCTTCACGACAACAGAGAAGAATGCATTATGGATACACTAAATTCTGAACTATGAAATCTAAAACTGTGCTGGTTCTCCTTTTATAAAACTGAATTTGAGCAGTTACCTCAAAATAAACCAAAGAAAGGAAAAAAAAAAAAAAAAACCTCAGAAACAAAAACAGGAAGGAAAGAGTCTTAAGGAATTCCAGCAGGTAAATTCCAAAATGGGAGATTTTGGGGAAAAAAACAAGAACCAAACTGAAACAAAAAACACCAACCCCAAAATCTAAAAAATGTGTAAAAAGAAAAAGGAAAAAAAAAAGGAACAACAAACAAACAAAAAAACAAGGCACAGAATTTTCTGCAATCTACTGAAATGAAACCCAAGTACCCAATTTGACTTGGTAAGAAGAAATCAAAAATTGAACAAATAAAAAAGAGGTGTCAAACAGCAGAGTGTACTTTTCAAAGAACATTTTTTTGTCTTTTTTTTTTTAACATAGCAAATCCCAAGCCTTCCCAGTCTCGCACCTTGCCACCCATTCATAAAAAAACACACGAGTTTCTCGCAAGTTCCAATATCACTGTCTCTTTATCATCTAAATAGGGCCAGTTGGACACCTCATTGAAACAAAAAGGCTGATCTAGATGAAGTACTCTTTCTTTTCTTCCGAGTTGTTCTGTCCTCCTTCTGCATTGATTATAGCTGTGTCTGCGTCAGCTGCGTCATCGGCTCCCTTGGCTTCATGAGTGAAGTATGTACCTGAAAGATGAAGGGGTAAAGCACCGTGACTGTCTGATGGCCGCTGTGTAACGTGGTACAGAGATGGCAACTTGCTTTATGGCCATCATCAGGCGAAGTGGTGTGCAGGCAGCAGAGGGGAAAAAACAATTGGAAGGAGAGAGCGAGGTGGGTGAGACAAATGGGGATCCGGGGGTTCCAAAGGCACCACTCCAACTGAACCGCTGCGATATAATTCAGCAAATGAGACATTAGAGCAGTGATTATGACCAGAGGATGTCAGCAGAAGAAGACGTGAGTGGGAGCTAAAAATGCAGAAAGCTGGAGAGCCGCTGACTAACGCATCAACAGTAAACACCAAGGACCAATGACCAGAGATGTGCACGCACGTGGTTAAAGACCAAAGCAAGGAAGAGCAATTAGCCAATAAATGAATTAGGGCCCTGATGATGCCTCTACTGTCACCTTCAATCATGTATTCAGACCATCATCTCCTGGTGTCATGAATCATTGTTGGCTACCCACAGGTGAGGATGTGCTTGAACTTGCACGAGAACTTTGGATTTCCTATGCTTTCCATTTCAGAGTGGGGTCCCAGATCATTCTAATGGCTGGAAGGAAGGCTGCGATGGGGTGGGTGGTGTGTGTCTTGTCTTCATGAACAGGTGCCTGTCTCTCATCTAACCCGGACCCAGATTCATGGATTTGCTAATTGGCACAGCCACTTTAGAATGACAAGTAGACAGAACGTTACAGAGTTGGTGACACTCTTTGTCGCCAAGTCCCAAGGGTGCACATGGAGAAAGACAAGGATTGCACCTCAGCATCATACGTAAGGAGAACTTCAGACACTGGCCGGGCATAATTAAATAGCCCCTTTCCCATTATATACTGTTATCCCTGAAATGACTTTCATCTGTCGGAGACATTCTGTTGTGATTTTAGGCTCTCAGATGACAAAGCTGAGAAGGCAGGTGGTCAAGTGCCTGCTCTCTTCTTCCGCAGGCACACACCTGCCCACTTCCGTTGGCCCTCTGCGGCTACTGCTCGCACTATCCCCGCTGCCTCCGTGGCCTGGCCTGCCCCACTGTCAAGCTAACCCCTGTGGGGTGGGGGTGCTTGGCCAGATCTCCTTAAGAGTCCCAAACCGTTTTATGCTTGAGATGGACACCCGGGAGCCTGAAGTACCTCAGAGCTCTACTTCTGTACTCAAGGAACCTGCTCCAAACCCGAGTTACAACCGAGCAGTCTGCAAGCACCCAGAAAACCAAACCCCACCCAGCTCACTGCACAGTGCTTGAGAAAAACAACTGAGAAAAGACAAGGGCTGACAAAGGAAAGGGAGAATAAATTGCCAGGAGAGGAGGAGAGGCTCAGAGCAGCATGAGGCAGAGGAGGAGCGTTGGAAAACATGATTGCCCATCCAGACTGCACAGCTGATAAGTGTGATCATTAATGGCAATTTAAATCAATTGCACTGATAATTTTTAAAAAATACATATTTATGTGGCTTTTAAGGAAAAAAGATTTTCTTTAACCTGGGCACAGCACACCATGGAAGTATTCTGTCCTCTATGAGTAGCTTACCCAGGGTTTGGGGTCAGAAAACAGGGCCGGCTGGTCCACCTGTCTTCATCCTAGACACGGCGGCCTAGGCGTGCCTCCATCCACATCTGGGGCTCGCACACACCTTGCACACCAGCCCTCACTTTATCACTTTTACTGTCCCCAATTATGGACTGGAGAATAACAAGTCTATAAAGCTTTAGAGAAAATCCAAATCAAGGAGTGTTTCTCATCAACTCCAAGAGTGCTAATCAGCAGCTGCAAAGATTTAAAAAAAATTTTTTTTTTTTTTAAAGAATTTTTCCCTTTTCCTCTCCCTCTTTCAGGAACGAGAGAGGCTGTTCCGGCCACATACACCCCGCCACCTAGCAAGGACAGACTCGCAAAGTCCCACACACAAGGTCTGTGTGGACCTCATGGCTCCAGCCTGCCCAAGCACCTTGCTTACCTTTATGTCTGGCAAAATAGCGGCCCAGGATGATGAGCAAGCACAGCATGGCGAACACCACCACGGCCACAACGCCCCCAATCACGGCATGATCCACTGCCCTGATCGCACCCTCTTCACCTGCTCGAGAATCTGTTGAGATCAGAAGAGGAACAGGGATGTAGAGCTTATGACAAGACACCAGAGACCCAGGAGACACTGCCTCCTGGGTCAGAAGGGCATCTTTTTGTTGTTGTTGGTTTTTTGTTGTTTTGGGTTTTTTTGTTTTGGTTTTTAATGGAGGAGTCAGAGAGAACAATTGAGATGGCCCAAGTGACACTGAGGGAACAGATGTCCAGTGCTGAATTCATCTGTTCTCCCCACAAGGCAATTTCATTCAAAGCAGGATAGGAGCTAATGCATGTGGAAGAAGCTTATGGAGGGAGGGAGAAAAAAGGGAGGGAGAGGAGAGGAGAAATGGAGTCTACCAGGTCCTGACCTAGGCTAAGTGGTCACTCTCTCTGGGACCAGGTGTGGATCCTAATTAAAGAAGCCAACCTAACTGTTTTAGGGTACTCCAAATGGCACCTTTCCGCTATCACAGGAATGGCAGAGGGGAGGACAGAGTTATCTTTCTACAAAACGAAAACCACTTGTTCACGGATAGGAATATGCATGGTTTCAAAAAGCGAGGTGCTTAAAAGCCACTGCTGCCTTAGAGATAAAATGAGGATTATAGGACTAGGGACAAGTGGTGTACTAGCTACATTTAGGATGTATGAGGGCGTAAGCCTCAATTTAAAACCTAAAACCTATTTCAAAAAAAAAAAAAGACAGCAAGGAATAATTGTCTATTGCCACAAATGGCTTTTCTTTTTATTTATTTAACACCCCTCGGTGCAATTAATTTTCCTTTATAAGCATCACCCCCTCCGGATGTCTTTTTCCGACTGAGGAACGACGTGTTTGGCTGGGGAGGCAACTTCAAAATGAACTCCAAATGAGCGATAGCAATGCAGGCGATGGATGTATGGCAGTGTAAACAATTTTAATTTAGGAATGTGGCTACATCACCCTTTGCTGAGATCCTAATGGCACCCGAGATTTATAATGTAGTAAAAAACAATTATTCTCCCGTTGATTAATACATTAACATTTTGGAGTGGAAGCTAAACCATTGTCTTCTCTCTCTTTTTTTTTTTATTGAGTCAAGTACGACACCTCCATTAAAATGATTTACTAGCTGTACCTTACAATTTAAGCACAGCGGCAACAGAAACGGTAAAAATCTTTTAACTTTACATGATTTGTGAAGTCATATGTGAAGGATTTACCATTTAAATCTTTCAGTACAAGAAGCACATGGCCTATAAATCTGTCCCCTTCGCAGTTGCTGGACGCCTAAGAGAAATGCATTTCACCAGGAAGACTGAGAGTGCAAATTCAAGTCAATTTCTAAGAAAGATTTATCTCTGTCTCTCTCCAAAGAACAGAGCAAATCTCTGAAGCCTCCACCTCTAATAATATTTGAAGTTTATCGATCAAGCGTACAGATCCGTGACAGCTAAAGGTAATGGTGCTCTTTTGAGCCGAAACCTGATACAACGCTTTCAGCAGGAGAGCATGATTTACACTTTCTATCGATATTTCCAATTCTGCTCGGAGATTAAGTACTGGAGGATGTGGGGGAAATAACTCGTGACTGAGGGTTGCATGAAAAGTGCTTTAATTAAAAAAAAAATCCAAATTAAAAAAAAATACAAAGTATTTAAAAGTGTTTCATGAAGTTACTTTTGAAAGGGAAGAAAGAAAGAAAAACAAACAACCCAAACCCTAAACCCTAACAGAAATGCAAAATCAGAGACAGTGGCGCGGCGGCAGCAGTCCGCCCAGGACAACAGGATGATGGAGGTTTAATTGGAGGCTGGAGGCAGAGCACGGCAGCCAATTAGATGTGCGAGCCCCTCCAGCAACATGTCTAATAAGCTGCACTTGAAACGTGAACCTGGCGGGCAGGGATCTCCCTCCTCCACCCAAGTGCTGCGGCTGCAGACTCCGCTGGCTTGCAAGTCATTTCAACAAGGCAGAACTTGCCATGGATACTTTAAAAATTTTTTTTTCTTTTAGAGACAACAGAGCTGGCTGACAAGGAGCACTCTCCTTGGGGTGCTGCTGGAGGAGAGTGGATGCAAAAGTGCTCATGGGGGCAGGGGGAAAAAGCAACAGGCATTGTGTTCCTTAGGGTGCTTTCAAAACAGGGGTTTCCTCCTGGCAATGAGGATTAACGAATTCCCAAGTGCCGCAGACTGCAGACCTACTGATTTTGTCTTTCAAGGGAACCCCATGTCTTAGAATTTGGAAGGGCAAAGCAACATGATATAGATGGAATGACAGAAGCCTCTCTCTCTCTCTGGCCAGCCCTGGGGCTTGAACTCAGGTTCTGGGCGCTGTCCTTGAGCTTCTTTTGCTCAAGGCTAGCATTCTACTACTTGAGCCACAGTGCCATTTCTGACTTGTTCTGCTTATGTGGTACTGCGGAAATGAAGCCAGGGCTTTATGCATGCGAGGCAAGCACGCCACCGCTAAGCCACATTCGCAGCCCGAGGGCAGAAGTTTGGAGAAGCTGTCCAGGGCACAGCGCTCAGCCACTTAGGGGTGGCCACTCTCTTTGTCCACTGTTAAGATGGCTTCCTCTGTGTGTAGTCATAGGAATACTCTAAAAGCCTCAGAGGAAACCAGAGAGCGGGGAGAGTGTCCTAGGTGTGTGAACTTTGGGGTAAAGGAAAACAAACAAAAACCCCAACCCTCTCAAAGCAAGCAAACAAACAAAAGACTCACAGGGCATGTGTCCTAAGAGATTTTCTTGGGCCCAAACCATTCATTTGACTTTTGCTCCCTGTGAACTCAGAGCTGTATTTTTCCCCCAGTGGTGCTATTTCCCCCTGCACTTAGCCCAGATTAAATTATAGTTATCTACATTCTAATTATCTTCCCCTCCCTCAAGGACACACGTTCCTCACCGATACTTATTTATAAGTGTAATCTCTCTAGCTATCGCCCGATACTCACTTTGATCGGAAAGTTTAGTACCACCAGTTAATCACCAAGACATTTTTCCTGCCTTCAATTACTGCAGATGGACACAGAAGGTAACTGCTGTTTAATTTACAGGGAACACTGTCGATGACTTCCTCTGCCCACCCCATTCCCACCTCCTGAGTTGACCGTGGGAGGTAGCAATCGAGTTGTGCCTGCTCCTAAGTGCCTGGCCTGGCCTGGTCTGACTCCTCCTGCTTCTCCATGAGGAGTGGGAGGGGGGCACCAATGGAAGGTGGTAGTGGTGATACTGATTGTCTACTACTGGGTAAGAATGGTGTGTACCTATGGACTGCTGCCTCATGCTTTATAGGCAGCAACAGCATGAGATGCCACAGGAAAGCCCTGGGCTGCAAGAGGATGAGAACTGGAGACTGAGAGAAATAGGGACCATCAAAAGGACATTGTCTCTGGCAAAGTCCATCAGCCTCTCAACATGGCTTCTATGTAAAAGGTCAGGCTTTCATCCTCTGCTGAAGGTCTTGCTCCTCCTAAGAAGCAGATCTTTTCATGACATCTCTTTCAATTTCAGATTTTTGGGGTTCATCCTCACCCAAGTTCTGGTTCTCTGAGTCAGACAGACAGGGAAGGCAGAAGCAGACATGATAGCTTCTCAACTACAAAGTGAACTGGGGATGTAGAGCGTTTAGATATAAACACGCCTGGTCCTGGGGCCATGGGCAGCTCTTTGGTTTAGAAGGTCTGGTTTTCTTGTTCCCTAAACTGTCATAGCTGTTCCCAGTAAGAAGGTTCAAGAGTGTTTCTATTCTAGGACCAAAGTGCTTCCATCATCCTGGAAAAGAAAGCCAGGCTTCTGCTTAGTAATGTGAACAGGTTATTCCAGCCTTGAAGAACCAAGTAAGCTCAGGCCACACCATGCCCGTGGAGTTCATCTCCGGGTGGTGCACACGGGACTTTGAGCTAATCAGGCCAAGGGCTTGGGCTGACTTGGGAAAAGAATGCAAAAAATTCTGGGAGGTTTCCCCAACTCTGAGTTCTTTCTGTCCCCTCCCTGTCTGTCTGTCTGTCCTGTCCTGTAGCCACTTCTACAGAACTCTGAGTCACAGATCTACCACCCACTGTTTAGCATTCGGGAGTTGGCTTTTCTTTTGGCAAAAAGCTGAAACTTGGCGCAGGTGAAGAGTTTATGAGCTGCTTGCAGAATGTTAAGCTGGGTACTAAATGTTTGGGTCAGAGTTTGAACCACCTTGGGCAAGGCTTTATTATCTTAGGAATTGCAGAACAGAAAGAAAAAGGAAAAGAAAAAATCTCCAAGAAATTCCCAAGGGGGATGCCCCAAACTGCCCAGTCTAATGCACTTTGGGCCAGCGACCTCCTCCAATCCACCCTCCGCACAGGCAACAGGAATCGGGAAAGTTCTGTCAGCAGCATTTCTCTTCCCTAGGGAGGGGAGCAGGTCTGGTGATTGCTGTGGGAACCAGACCTTCCCCCAAACCTGCAGGGTCTCCCCCCCCCCCCCGGGACTCCTTTCTCTACTTCAACCACTTGCCAGAGTCATCTTTAGTGCCCAACTCCAGCAGCAATGCCGCCTGTGCTAATCAGGGTTCCACGAGGGAGCCGGGTTTCTATAGCTACATTACCACCTGGCATGGGATGTGTAACATGAACTGCCAAGTGAACGCCATAATTGTGGATCTTTGATCAGCCTAGAAGGCTCAGTTGCCAAAGCAGGGATCCGTGGACCAGCAGGGAATGGCTAGTATATTCTCATCAAGATCCTGGCAAGGAGGGATTTTGGTAGAGGGTCTTGGTAAGCAGAACCCATGACTGCAGCCCGCACACCCTGAATCCTGGGGCTGCAGAGCCCAAGGTCATCCTCTGGCCAGAAGGACACCAAATGGTCTGCCTATGAGGTGGGGTTATATGGTACTATCAATACAATATGTACCTCCGGCTCCCCTAGTGCAGGCTCTAAGGTAGGTTTAGCAAGCTTGGGGCAGGTTCTACCTCCTCCTGCGTGTACTTAAATGGCACTCAGAGGTCATATTTAGAACGTGAAAGATTCTAGTCCCCCTGCCCCTATTTATTGGACCACTCAGATCCTCCACCTCCCTCTAGCCACAGATGACTGGAGAAAAAGTCACAATGGTTGGCTTTTTCCAACGGTTCTGTCGCTTGGTTCAGCTGAGGTCTTGCTGGACAAGTCTGTTTAATTAAAATCTCTTAGAACTGGTGTTTATCATGGCGGTGCTGCCTTCAGCTTCATAGGGCTGAGGGATTGGTGTATCTCAGAAAAGGCTTAATGACTACGAATGACGTCACTTGCTACGTCTTGCTAGGAAGAAAGAAAAGGCCTGGCAGTGGATTTTCCAAATCTCAAGCAAAAACAAAATCTGACTTCAAAAAACCTAAACAACAAAAACCCAAATCACACACACACACACACACACACACACACACACACACACACACACACACACACACACACACACACACACACACACACACACACACACACACACACACACACACACACACACACACACACACACACACCTGAAGCGTGTGGAAAAAAACAAACCCCAAAACGTAGCTACTCATTTTCACCAGCTATTGTGACTCTCGTCTATGGCAACAAGAATAAGTGTATTTTTAAAAGCACAACTTTATTACTGAAGGGGAACAAACTGAATGGCACGTGCTGACAAAATGCCACATTATTTGCTAATCCTAATATGTTATTCTTCTTTAAGATTTGCTTTTCTCAGCACCAATTCAATTATAGATGCTGCAAATCCTTCTGACATTTAATTCCCTCTTGTCAGAGTAGTAAATGTATACAGTACATGCACAGCTTTCCCATTAAGATGTTAATATATATTGGAGCACAGTAGCCTTTATGCGGCATAACCTTTCCTTTCTGTCTTCCTAGAAAATGGAAGGGAAGGAATAAAGGGAAGGCACGAAAATCATGAAGATTGCATGGTGTCCCAGGCATCTCCTCCTGGCCATGAGCTGCACTCAATTCCGGCAATGTCACTGTGGCTATGCTAACATTTCAAAGGGACCACGCCGAGCAACTTAAAACTGCAGACATCCTCTGGAGCTCAGTATGTGCTTATTTAAATGAGAAGAGCTACACACATCCACACACTGTGGCTGTGTGTTGTCACAGCTCGAGACTCTTGGTCACTGCCTAGGAACAGGTCCAAACTGGGGAAAGGCTAAGAGCTCATCTCCCTCCCCCATAGACTTTGGGAAAGGGCCCTGGGTTTGACATCAGCTCTGGGGCAGGTGATCCTCACCATTCCCCTGGCTTCTGGCCAGGCCTCCAGATGCTCTTGAGATGTTGGGCACAATTATGTACTTCAGAGGATTTTGGAGAGGCCAGTGTGTGGCTGAGTAGGGATGTTATCTGTCTGGCTCAGAACCTGGTATGCCATAGGGACTAAGCAAGTCCCAGATCCAAGCCTGCTATCTTCATGTCTTATCACTGATCAGACCCAAGTAATCATCCATTCTCCAGGGCCTCTGCACTGTACACCCAAGACACAATGCCCAATAAATACTATGCTGGAGCCACCAAGCTTGCTCTTTTCATTTATAGAGACTCAACACCTAGTGGATCTAATGGCCATCTGGTTGAAATTATGGTTCAGGTACACCAGTTGAGAAGCCAGAATATGAAATACTTGTCATTAGCTAAATAGGAGAATATGTGTATGTATTTTAATTTCGATTTTTAAAAAATCCCTTTCAAGTTACTTGATTCGACGGGAATGACTTGATGTGACAGGATGCGAAGCTCCCCAAGGCATTCCGTGTTAACCAGGGAGACCAAAGGCCACAGTTAAGTCTCTGCTCTATTTGTCTCACAATGACAGAGATTCGGTGTGATTGCTTTTCTATCTCAAGCAACAGGAGGGCATTGGGGATGATGCTAGCTTTCCTTCTAAGAGTAGATGTCTGAAGAAGCTGCGAAGTGTTTCTAAGCAGACATTTCCTCTAGAATCTCTGCAGAAAGATGTGTCCATGGCCCTCCAGCACTTGGGGACGTGAGGAGGGTGGGTGAATAATATGGTGGGGTCGCCCTGGAGCAGTGTCCAACCTGTAGACCTGGAGTTCACACTTTGCACTGTGGCCTGCCAACTTTTTAGTTCAGAGGGAAAGTTTCCGTTGTGGGGGGAGAGGGGGGGAGAAAGGTCTCCTTCTTCCCCATGGTGGAAACAGGAGCACGCTGGATTATGAGAAAGATCAGAATGAGGTTGAGATCCAAAGTCATGTGCTACAGGGGATAACAACTGACAGCTAGCAAAGACCCCAGAGATTTTGTTTTTTAGTCTACCGCCTTAAAATAGCTTGTTTTTGAGACAGGGCTTGTTAGGTTTCCTAAGTGATCCTCTTGCCTTAGCGTCCCTCCTGAGTGCTGGGATTATAGGCATGCAATACCAAGCCTGGCCTAGAATCTTATAAGAAGGGAGTTTAAGTGTTTTAACCTTTTCCAAGACAGGACTTTCCCATGACACTTACTAGAACCACCTCAAGGGGAAACCAATACCATAATTTAGGAGAGTGGATGGGACAATGGCCCTGAAAACTTCCCAGCAGAATGTAGGCCATCTTTTTTTGTTTTGTTTTTGGTTGGATGTGGGACTTGAACTCTGGACCTGGGCGCTGTCCCTCAGCAATTCAGCTCAAGGCGAGTGCTCTACCACTTGAACCACAGCACCACTTCTGGTTTTCTGGTGGACTTTTGGAGATTAAGAGTCTCACAGACTTTCCTGCCTGGGCTGGCTATGAACTGAGATTTCAGATCTCAGCTTCCTGCGTAGCTGGGATTACAGGCGTGAGCCACCGGCGCCCAGCCTGTATGCCATCTGTATGGCAGAAACTATCTTTCCAGATCCGTCAGCCCAGGGCTCTGCATCTGACAGACTTCACAAAGTCCAACTCTGCCCTTCTCTCCCTAGGCATGCACGTACACCAAGAAGGGCTCAAAGAACAGATAAAGCAAACTAAGGATTTCCCAGCGGAAGGATGACCATGTGGAATCAAAGCTCCTCCAGAGGTAGCAGTAAGTAGCCTTGTTCAAATCCTGACTGTCTCTTATGTAATAGTTTCCTCATTGAGAAGCTGAGACCAACCACCTTTGCCTTCACAGGACTTTCCTGAGACTCCACCCTTGGCAGGCTCCTTCCGATGCATCAGCTTCTACTTCTGCACTGTCTCAGACTAACTTGTACTTCGAGTCTCAGTCTCTCTCTCTCTCTCTCTCTCTCTCTCTCTCTCTCTCTCTCTCTCTCTCTCTCTCTCTCTCTCTCTGTCTTAGAAAGTTTCTATGGAGGACAGGACTATCCTGTGAAGTTCAGGGCTGCTCAGGGTCCCCTTTGGTCTTGTTCACTGCTGTTCACTGCTAGCTTAGAGCCAGGTACAGGCACCTCACATGGTTTTGTTGAATTAAGATTAGTAATACAAATCAAGAAAATGTCTGAGCTATAAAGCATAATGTAAGTCATGAACCATACCTCAAATCGATGATTGGCCCATCTGGTTTTTGATGCCTTCTATGTTATTGATCTTGACTACTGGTTTCCTGCTTACTGAGTCTGGGCCATACTTGTAAATGGGGGTAAGGAAAGACTATTCTCATGCCACTGAGTTTCTTATACACATTTAAACAACATCAGCCAGGCCTGTAGGGTATTCCACTACCCAGATGACCACACATCCCACCCTGACTGAATCTAGATGCAAAGACTTTCTTCCAGTGCCTCCATTATCTAAATTAAGATTCCAGGTAAGCCCTTGATTCCTTTGTAATCCATTTAGCACACTAGGGTAGGTTCCTAATTTCTCCTAAGACTGAGGCCAAGTAAAGTATCAAAATTTGCCCTCCACTCATAGACCTATGAAGGACATCTAGGAGGTTTCCAGATCACTTTCTCATTTGTGGGGCAACAGGAGTAGGAAAACAGCTCTGGACTGTCTTATTGGTGCCTTTGCTCCAAAGACAGAAGACTGATGTGATGGAATGCTCTCACCCTGCTGGGGGCCATTTTTTGGCACACTGTCTATTTACCACTGCGCTCCACTAGACAGTTCCCAAAGGCCCCTCTATTGCTGAAGGGAGGGATGCAATTGGAGACTTTTTTTTTTAAGTTTTAAACTAAAATAGAAGAATAAATATGCTTACAGCTATTCTATTCCACATGGGTGGCAGTAACCACCAGCTGTCAACCGGAAACGGCAGATGTAATTGATAAAAAACAACTCAAAACTCATGTGGACCCACCATCAATAAGGTTAGAACCCCAAAAGGAAATGAAAGGGTTCTACTGAGAACTGGATGAGGTCTGCCCATAATTGTATCACTGAACTATATGCAAGCATTAATTTTTTTTTAATGCAGATTACAGAGGAGGATCAGATGGGAGACGTGCTTTGCTGGTGGAGGACACTATGCCATATGCTGCTTGTGAAACTGTCATTAGCAGAGGTGGCACTGGCAAACGGGGGAAGGGAAGGGAAGGGGGAAGGGAGAGAACAGACTATCTTCATTTGGATGTATGTAACTTTCATCTGTAATATGGAAAGGATGGGATTTCAACCCCATGAAGCAGGGGATGGATGATATTATTCATTACCACAGTTTAGCATTAAATGTGCAACACCTACTCTAATTTATTGATGGGCTGTTTAAGACGGTGTTAACCTGTTTGTCTTGTATTATAATTGAATTCAGTCTCTAGGCTACAGAAATTTGAGAAGTTCATCCTTTCTCAATCAATATGCTTCCCTTCAGTGACCCATTTCAAGACAACTTCATAAAAAATAATGTATTTTGTTTTAATAAATTTAAACACTATGACAGCTGCTCAATTTTTATTGGCTGTTTTTTCTCCCTTCAGATGTCTCTTTGCTGCCGAGGGAAGCCAAGTTCACAATCAATAGTAATTGATTAATCAGCATCCCCTTTGAACAAAGGTGCTAATCAGTTTTTGATTAGTTCATCAAACCAGATGCAAAGGCAGCCCAGCTCCAGCCTGCAAGTTCATCAGTGTTGAACATGACTTACGGCTACTGGGCATGACTGCAGTGCTCCTGGAGGGAGTGGGGGAGGGCTCATGTAATTACTCATTTAAAGGAATTATTATGAACACAAATGTCTGACTTGGGTGATTGATAGAACTGCAGTGGGGAACATCTGACGGGGTGCAAGGCTGAGGCCTGGGATATTCCTAAGGGATGATGCTGGAGGAACAGGTGGATGGCTGATTTAGCCATGTTGTCCTAGAGAGGAGAAAAATGACTTTGCCTATTCGGAACGATCCTTGGCTGGCTAATATGCCAAGAGGCACCAGAACTCCTTTCTCAGGATCCCCAAGAAGATCCAATTGCCAGAGGCAATGAATCAAGAGTTGTTTTGTTTAGGGCCAATCTCAAAATTGAGCCTGTCTGCACAAGCAGGAAATGGCATCCTTCCAGCATTACATTTAACCTGGATTCACCTACTCTCAATCTCAAGGAAAAGTAGGGCAACGTCTTTGCAACTTGTAGATACATGCAAGAAGCAAACAGAATACTGTTGGAGGGCTGGTTATCCTTCTAATCTTTTTATTTATTTATCTAAATTCCTGGGGATCAGAAATCCATTCATTTCACCTAACAAATAAAGGCTGGGGGCTCACTATAGGTCAGACATACGGCAGTGAACTAAAACCACTGTGGCCTCCTAAATGCTTCCACTCTGCAAAAATCTAACACCAATGCTCACGCTGGCACATGGCACCAACAAGAAATCCAAGGTCTGAAAGCAGCACACAGCTGTCAATAAATCTCAGGCATTTTGAAAAACTGGGTAGTTCCATCTTGTTTTCCTCACTGGGGCAGGTTTAGAGTTAAGGACGCTGCTTTAACAGAGCTGCAGTGAAGGGGTGATGTGGAACCTTCCTTTCCAATGGCTGGAGTAAACATCCACCACGTATCCCTTGGTTTCTCCACTGCAGTGGCGAGGAAGGGGGCTTGCTTACTGATTTACGAAGTGATCAAATGCTTAAGAAACTGCAACGAGTTGGCAGCTCCACATCACAGGAGCTCCTGTAATTGTCTAGCTCTGACCACTTTAAATCTCCCCCCCCCACCCCACTCCCTCCTTTTTAGGATATGCTTCTTATTCTGGATTAGTAACACCTAAATTCTGGAATCAACCATGAAACCTACTTTTGCAGGAGCCCAGTGTGCTGTGAAAAAGGTCTGAGGTGGATAATTAGTTTACATCGTGGTGTGTGACAAAACAATTGCCCCTCCTTTCCCCCTGCCCTTCCCTACTTCTGCTTCTAAGATACCAATGACAAGGCTTTGCTAGTCTACTCCATCCAAGTAGACAGTCAATGAATTTAAGATCTTGTCACATAATCCAACGTTCTTCAACTGCTTTGTAAGGCAACGAATTTCCTCTGGAACCACTATGTACCCAGGACATATTTATTCTTTTACGTTTCTCAGTGGGGTAGCTTTGGTACAATCCCAACAGACAAGTTGACCTCTACTGCATGAACTACATGTCATTTCTGTACTACCATAGGGAGGAGAGGTTAAGTGAGAGAGTGGGGAGGAAGAAAGTTGTCTATAAAAATTGGTTCTTTGGTTACGTTTCAAAATCCACACTTGGCCAATTGATCTGTCAGCAAACCGAGTGGTTGTTTTGTACAAGCGGACAGAGTACCCGCAGGTGAGACACTGCAGTGCCTTACCTAATGACTAGCCCTTACCTGAGAGGTCCTCACTGTCCAGTTCTTCTGCGGAATTGGGCAACTGAGTAAGGCCTTACAAGTAAAAACAAATCGTTTTTCTTTTCATTCCTCCAGGGACATAAACAAAAAACACTTAAGAACTGAGGATGAATTAAAAAAAAAAAAAACATGAGCCAAATCTCTTGCTATCTTTCACTTTTTTTTAAAGATAGCTTGAATGTACTAATCCATTAAGTTCATTTTTTTGAATCATGTAATTTTGTGACTGACACACAATCAAGGCAGAAAGATTCCTCAGTCGCCACTGTCCAAAGCACATGAAACATGAGGGTGAATGTTTAAAATCACTCATTCACAGCAGCATGCAAAAAGGAAAAAAAAAAAAAAACAACAAAGCTTGATTGTTAGATGTGGATGCTCTGATATATCTCTTAAATACAAATGTACTTAGATGTTACATACTGATGTAAGTTTTATCTCACGTTTCACTACAAATTGAAATCTTTGCCAATACTGACAAAACATAGTTCGTTATCAATTTAGGATGATCGTGAATGGCATATTTCAAAATGGCGCAGCATCTGCTAACTGCAGATTGCAGGTTATGCCTTCATCAGAAAATCTTATTCGTAAGATCATTTTTTTTAAAAAAGAGAATTTCATACATCAATGGCATTCCTGAAAAATAAAACCCTCAAAGCTGAAAAAGCAGTTAGGTCAGGAGGTAATCAAGTAGAGGGGCTTGAAATTCCTGTACTCAAGAAAACCCCTCCTCTGGCTAGCCGAGATGGCTCTTAGTCATCCCTGTTTTGAATTATGAGAGGTGAAGAGGGAGGCTCAGCTAGGAGATGGCTTCCATTTCCTCATGCTCTACTCATGGGCTGATCCTTTAATGAAGTTTGTTAAACAACACAAAATGTTAGGTAATTGGGGTGACCTTTGCTTGTTCTTTGTGGCTCTACTCCAAGTCCCACTTGAGTGCTCTGGGAACCTGAATCTCCACCTCAAACTCTGATGGATTTGTCACTTTTGGAGATGCCTGTGGACTTATCCAACTGCAGGGTCTTTGGAGAGGGATGCTAGTTTTGTTATTTTGGCATCTTTTCCTTCTCCTATAGCCAAGCACAATGTACACTCTCAGTAAGTATTTGCTGAATCAATGAAGAAGGCCAACCAAGACAAATGCTCCAGGAACATGAAATGTCGTACAGATTGTTCTTTTTTTTTTTTTTTTTTTTTTTTTTGTAAAACACAAATTCATTAAAACAATCCTGCACAAGTGTTTCCTAAAGCTTGGATGTTGTAGATTGCTTTGTATATAAAAAAAAAGTTACACAGACATCAAGAGCCAGGTTGATTCTGTAAGAAGGGGCAGTCACATCATCTCCTGAGGAAGGAGAATTACCCTCATGGCCCATGGGTGTCCATACTCAAGGGCAGGTGCCCAATTAAAATGAATGGCTTTCAAGTCCACAGGTGTTTCCAAACTATAGATTTTAGGTGACTACAGGAAAAGTGGTGAGTAATGTAATATGCTATAGAGGCAACCAGGAAGGGATGCCATCTACTTGTTCTGAAATCTGATTGGCTGAAACCATTCTTATTTCTAATTGGCTTTCTCCACTGTGTAAAGACTGATGAATACAATTGTCTGAGTAACTGTTACAAATGGGCAACATAAAGTACTTCTCTATAGTTAATTATGAACTTGCCGCCTTCAGAAGGCTCATCCCGCACTTCTATGTGGCCCAATGAATAGTAGAGCATTCTACATACGTGCTTGGTGCCCACTGAACCACATTAAACAAGGATGTTTCAAGTAGGCAGCTTTACTGCTGAAGGCTCGTCTCCTTGGGGAGGGCATTAGAAAACTAATTAAAAAAACAAAGACAGATCTGTTTATGAAGTAGCATTGATAACGCAAAGTTTTCCGTTCAGAAGCAACAGACAGTTGATAAATGCCTCATTAAAGCTAAAAGTGTCATTTTTAATGACATAAACTTTAAAACATACCAAATCATCTGGAATCTACTGCTCAAGACTGTTGTGAAGTAAGAAGCCATTTAGGCGAGTGGGATTAAATTTGCTTTTGCAGTGCCACTGTCTTTTATGAATCTATAGTGTTTTGCCATAGTTGGATAATTTCTGAATAAATATAATTAGGAAGAGTTTCTTGAAGCACAGGGTGTACAAGTGAGGACAAGCAAAGTTTCCCTCCTAAAACTGCTTTGGCTTAGATATTTTTCTTTTATGTTCAAAATGATACACCTCTCATTTTCTCAAAGAAAAAGACAAAAGACACATTTTATGAAGCAGAGAATATTCTTCAAAAGGAAACTTAAAGATTTAACAATAAATGGGAATTACTTCTTGGTTCTTCTATTCAAACTTTGTATTATCTTTCTCACCACTTCTAATTAAAATGCATTCAACAAATTTCTATAAACTTTACAAAACAAATCAAAGTTTACTTCTGATTCATATGGGATTTTAGGGAGCAATGAAGGATGTGCTAAGGTGCAAATAGGATCATTTAATATGTGCACAGTGGCTGTCTCTCCTGCAGAGATGCGTTGGGACACACTCTAAGCCTGCTTGGTGCTTCTGTGGGCTAATTTTTCCCTTCTGGCAGCAAGTGTTGGCTTCTCAAAGTTTCAATGATTTTAAACCAAGGGAAGGAAACCCTCAAAATAATAGAAACAATAAGAAGTCCTAGACTTATTTTTTAAGTAAATTCAAGGCCAAGTAAAACGTAAAGGTTTCGTTTCATGAGGGTATCTTTTTTGTCTTAAAAGAAAATTTCATCAAAGAACAACCAAATGAAAATCTCTAAGAAACACAAACAACCCACTAGCCCACTGTCCCTAGTGCCATTCCCATTATAAAAAATAAAATAGGCGACGGTCTCTCTCTTACCTAAGCAGCATACATCTGCTCACTTGGCCATATTATGGAAACTGTTACTTCCACCACCAGCCATAAGAGTTCAGACGCCCCCGGTAGTTTTAATCTAAAAGCTCAGTCATCCTGTTCTTCCTGCTTTGTCAGCTTTTGTGGAGAGTTTTTCCCTTCTTCCCATTAGCAGAAATTTGGTTCACGCCGTTAAACAGTAGCACATTGTTTCCAAACTGCATATCAAGGCTGAAACGCAATCTTCAGGTCCTGCAGCCATTCGTAAACCTCTTTAGCTTTGTTCTTGGGTAGAACATACAATGTCTGCAGAGTCCCTTGACTGAATGACAGCCTTTGAATGCCACTGTTATGCACTCGTACAGAGAGATGTACATAGAGGTTCATACACAGATGGTGGACATAGCGGTTGTAATAATGCGCACTGCTGGCTATTTTTCTTTAAAATGGGCTTTGGAATATCCCCACAATTGAATATGAAGTAGGAGATGGAAATTCCATGTGCTTTTAGGGTTCTGTCATGGTCTGCACTACTCATAAAATAGTCCAGGAAAGGGAGATTCATTGGAGCAATTACCTAAGGGTAGTGGTGTAGGGCATTAGCATCTGTCTAGCACTGGCCCAACATGTTGAAACCCAAACCCAAAGTGAAGGATTATTCTTCTGAGGGGTTCCCAGTGATAGACTGAATTAAAATCTATTTAAAAACTCATTTGGGATATGAAAATTCATGAGATCATCAGCCTCTGCTGTATTAGAAGGTGGAAAAGGCAAGAGGGCAGGTAGACTTGAAAATAATGAGAGAGAGAGAGAGAGAGAGAGAAGAGAGAGAGAGAGAGAGAGAGGGAGAGGGAGGGAGGGAGAGAGAGAGAGAGAGAGAGAGAGAGAGAAAGAAACGAGAACCTCAAACCCAGAGGAAGCCAGCTGACTGCAGTGCAGCAAAAGCACAAGCACTATTCCAGACCAGGTCATGCGGTCACCCGACCCCTCATGTTGGGGAGGAGGGTGGGGGAAGGGAGAGGGGATGGACAAACAGGGCAAAAAAGGAACGAGGCACAAGACACAGAGAAGCACCCACATTTGAACGAACAAAAACCATCACACGCACCCACACGTCAATAATCATAAGGAGACACCACCGTGCGTTACATCGCTCATGCGTTTCTGCCATCAAAACTTCAGACAATGTGAAATCAGGATTTGGCAGTGTTTTTTTTTTGTTGTTGTTTTTTTTTTTGTTTTTGTTTTTGCATTGCTCAACATGCACACATAACACAGGATTCTTCCTGTCCAGGCCTTTAAGGATGAGCTCCAAAAAACACAAATGCTCAAGATCCTTATTCAAAGAAAGATCCTTGTATCGCCCTAGTCTAAACATCTCATTCTTACACTCACATTTATCTTTACTGTCTCCTGGATCCTTAAAAACATACTGTGGTGAATTCTTGTTTGGTTTTCTTTTTGGAGGAAATCCATTTGGTTTTGAATCATGCCCATGCACTTCTAACCTTCTGATTCATGCTTATTCCAATCAGATATTGGTAGGAACAAATGGTCAACATACATAAACAACTAATATAAACTTCATACATACTCTAGCAACACAAGCTTGAATAAAATTTTTTAATGAGTCTTCAAAGGGAAAGCTTTAATTTTGTCTCTTTTCCTTTTCATCAAAGGAAAGAGCAATATGGAAAGAAATCCACAATGACTACTTTTTAGACCGGTAAGATGGTCACAGATGGCTGACCTAATAGGTCTTGTCATTTAAGTTGCTAAGTTATCAAAGTACTTAACATTCCTCTAGGCCCAGATCACCATAAGGAACACCTCAAGGTTATCGGAAAATGAGTATGAGTCAAATGGTTGCTGTATGAAAGAAGTTGGGCTTTTCTTTTTTTTTTTTTTGTTCTTCCTTTTTTTTTTTTTTTAAAGAATAAAATCTGTTCTACACTGTCATCTTATTGGAAATCAGACCCTGTGACTTGTAATTTCCACCCACGGTCTATTATTATCTTTTTATCCTAACAACTGATTTGAAAAATTTCATCCCCTTTCATCAAGTAAAAGTTTAAGATATTACTTTGGTTTTTATTAGAGCTATTTGCTGTGGGCGAGAGCGTGTATTGTTGCAAACAGTGGTTGAAGCTCTTTGTGAAGATGCTATGAGGATTCTGGACAAGTTGAAGAATGCATTTATAAGTGCATTACACAAGGATCGGCCCAGATTATCGATCACTTCTCCATTCCTTTGCTGTTAAGGAGTCCAATTTAAACTATGAGAGATACATAATACACCAAGGTTGTTCTGCCTATTTCCTACCAAGTATCTCATGCACTGCCGGTCAATAACATCTCACTGAAGTATCAGTGGCTGCTTGAATACCGTTCCCAACTAGCAGGACAGGGGCTGTTTTTACCATACACTACATCTCTATTTTCTCTCAAAGGATTGTTGGAAAGTCTGTGTCTTTAAAAAAAATCATACTGCAAAAAGAGATCACTTTCTCTTTTTCTCTCTTTAAAGAGAATGAGCTAATTAAAAATAGTAGCCTAGAATCACAATCAGCCCCCGAGTTCATTTCTCTTTTCTCAGCCAAGGGAACACATTTCCTACACTAAATAAATACCCTGTCTAGGCCTTCAAGGATGAGCTGCAAAATACAAGTACCTAAATTTTATTGAAGAGACCAAGAAAACAGAACTCTGGAGCTTTAGGAGATTAATGATCAATATTTCTTCAAAGGTCTCATAGAATTCAAGAACCTTATGGTTACATTTGACCCTGGAGTTAATTACAGGAAGCTCAGAATTTAAAGTATTTTAAGAAGAATAAAACAAAATTTCTCGAGCTACATTAAAATAGCCTTAAAGTTCTGAGAATAATCGATGAAAGCCAGGAGGTGCTCAATTAATGGTGAAACATACAAATAACTAAGCTTAATGGAGTGCAATGCCTGAGATGTAGCAAGTATTATGGGGCATTACCTTAGAAAGTGGAAGTTTTATACCTAATTGATTTCTCATGACTGTCAAGTGTACCTGAACCCTTTAACTTATTTTTTATGGATGTTTCCCTTTTTGCCAATGACAGGGAAGGACAGGATGAAGTGGGACTGGAGTGGAAGGGATCTATCACTCCATACCTAACTTTGACCTTAGAGGACAGCTCAACTAGGCTTTGCGTAGAGATTTCTAACCAACAGGATCTCAAATGTAGGTTTCTTTAGGGAATCCAGTCTGAGACAGGAGATGTTACTCAAAAACTTGAATTAATCCTACAAGGTTGGCTGATCAGTTCTTGTCATTTCAATGACAGATTTCCACCCTGCACAACAGGCAAAGTGATTGAAATGGGCCCTTTACCAAATGATTCCCTTGGATTCAATTATTACAATTTAGCCCATTTTTAAACTAACATATCTGTCTCTAAGCACAATCTTGCCAGGCTTAGATTTGAGCTAAATAATAAAGCAATATACGGATGGAACATGATTCTCATTTTCTGACTGGAAAGACACAGAAAAGTTAATAGGTTTATCCCCATCTCATACGTCACTGGTGATAGGAGGGAAAGGAGACCATGTTTCCTTGATGTACCTGTCTGTGATGTACACTAAGTTTTTAATCATGTTTCTGATTAAAGTTTTAAAATCAACATTTTATCATTTGGTCTGCAAGATACCCCCATATACCAATGACTTTTAAAAAGTCCTGGTTCATGTACGATCCTTTTGGAATGACCCATGTTAAGCATAATCATAAGATGAACAGGTAGAGATTACAGGTGCATACAGGAAGGGCAGTCAACCCTAAGGGTGATGAGGACAAAATAAAGCCACAATACGTCCTAATCACAGCTTCTCTCCCATCCTCTGTGACTTCCAATCCCAACTAAGTGACACAGAGATCTGTCATTCAAAATTTACCTGAGTCTACATTCTGTAACCTTTGGTTCAGATGCTAGATGGTTAAGTAAAATATTCATTACTTTTCAGGTTTTATGTATTTCAAGCTTTGGTGGAGTTTTATGTAAAGTGGCCACTCCTGTCATGATAGACTGCAACCATTGGCTGTTGAACTCACAACAGAAATGACAAGACTCGACAGCCTTTCAAGCCTTACACAAAAAATAAATAAATAAATATATAGTCTATTTACAAGATCAGTCTACTCCAAACGTGATTTCCCTTGAAGACTGCATTTCTCTTTTTCCCAGGCTTGCCTTGCCTCTCAGCAGTGCTGAGAAAGTAGATAAACAGTAATGTGATACCAACCGTGAACTGCTGGTTCTGTCGTCGCCGTTGTATCTACAGACAGGAACAGAGGATTGGAGGAAGGGAAGAAACAGGAGGAACGGCATGCAAAAAAAGGGAAAATGGAAAAAAAATGGAACAGATAATATATGAGCAAGCTTTCAAAGAACATCGCGTGACAAGCAATAATAAATGAAAAGCAAAAAGCATTTGAAGTGAGTAGCACTGTTTTAAGACATGCCTGGAGCCCAAAGCTGCAAGCCAGTAAGGAAAACAGTAAATTCTTTGGTTTTTGGGGGTCTTGCCAGGACACATATATTTGCTAGTCAATAGTCAGGGAACATGCAAAGTGATGAGAGACACCGGTGCAAACTCAGGGGCTGGTAGATGGCTCTTAACGCATCAAGGCTCAGGACTGCGACAGAAAAGCTCAGCCGGAACGTTGGTTAAACAATGGATTCATACATTCAAACATTGCCTTTGTTTTAACCCAACCCACCCGGGTACATGGGCTTCTCCACTGCCAATTAGGCATCACTGGATCAATTGCACTGAGCGTAGGCTCAGATGCCTGTAGATGAATATGCAATAGACAAGTTCAACTTCTTCACTGTATTACATTGGCGGAGTTTAGCTAGGAAGTACAATGAACTGGCAGACCATGGGAATCAACAAATTACTTTCTTCATTCAGACACACAGTGTCCCTCTGTCCCCGCTCCATTCTGAAGCTCTTAATATGTAACAATTCAAGAGCAGAAGCCTTTCACGAAAACACACATGTCCACCCAGGCTTCCCAAAGCCACATCTAATCATGTGACACTCAAAACTAACGTAATCATCCATGCGCTTATAGCTGAGAACCACATTTGCAGCTGTGAGCTGCCAGCATCCTGCTTTCACAGCTGGATTAGGAGATGGACCCATCATCTTTGTGTTATTGGTACTGCACCTGCCATGGAAGAAGAGGTGGTTTGTCTCTTTCTTCTATTTAGGAGAACTGTTCAAGTGTTCTCCTTCTTCCCTACCTGGCCTGCTATCACAGGTTCCTTTCCACAGGACATTCTTCCTAAGGGCTCAAGGCATTTTCTCTTTACTCTTGGTTATGGGGGGAAGTGAAATGCATGCTGATATTTTTATCCAGAGTCATTTTAACACCACTCTCCTAGTCAATTTCATTCCCTGTGAACCCAGCTGGCCACACTCTCCTTTTCCAGGCCCCTCAGATCTCCAACCTGCCCCATCAACTTGGCCATCCTTCGTCCAGAAAGGAATGGGGTCATTTTGACTCAAAAGTTCTTGTGGGATTATGGGCTAAAATGATGACCTGACCTTTAAAAAAATGTTTAAATTTATTTAAAATAATGCAGCTACTCATTTATAGTGTTTTCATGAGTCCCAGAGACTCCAAAAGACAGTTTCAGATTCAACACAGGCAATGTTTAAATGTACCAGAATGTCACATATAACTTTTTTTGGTGGTCCAATGAGCCTGGAGCTTCTGATTTGTAAATATGACACATGAATTCACACTGGTGTTCCCCCTCAGTCAGCATTCTTTCCTCGGTACTGCATACCATCACAAGTCAGAGCCCTTCAAAGGAGCCAGAATTAAACCATAAGTCTGAAGGGCCAATGCAGCTTAATATAACCAACCGCTGAATTTCTTGGAATAAGTAAAGATAAACATAAAATACACCACATAAGAATACAATACTTACTTACAAGTCAACTCTGTGTGCATAAAACAGCAGTAAAAATAATACAGGAAACCGTACAAGTGAAGCAACACTCTACACCAGCATTCCAGATTCTTCTGATATGGGAGACGTAGCTCTTTAGTGGAGTTATCTATGCCCAGCATTAGTTTGAGGAACTTTAAATTTGGGGGGCAGAATTAAATGTACATTTGTACAGAAACATTTATATTCATGTTCACACATTTTACGGGTAGGCATTTGGTTTCTTTCCAAAATAGAAATTAAAAAAAAGAAGGAAGCAATAAACACTTTGGCTCATTATTTTTGTGGTAGCACTTGTAATATGCGTTGTTTTTGTGAGGTAAATAATTAATAGGCAACAAAAGGGGATGAAGTAAAACTTCAAGGTTAGCGTCTTCAAAACATAATGTTTGACCCCAATTTACTGTCTTCCTGCATCACATTATGTCAGCTCGGAGACAAAATTAAACCAGGTGAAGCTAGGTGTTGGCTCTTATGTGGGTACTAGCAAATACAAGGCAAGATCCTAGTACATCTTGCTTCCCCCCACACTGGGGGTGGGAAATCCATCAATTGCACCCAAAAGAGGAGGAAAAGGGGTTGCTGAGAAGGAAAACACACACACACACACATTCTAAAACAGGTAAGCAAACACATGTTCAAGTCAAACAACACAGTTACTGTAGTTGCTAATGGCCATCCACGATTAGCAATGGGGGAAGAGAGCAGCGGAAAACACAGATGGCTTGAGTTTAGACTAGGTTTGAGGATGAATTTGGGGAACTGCTAGATCCCTCTACCTGAACAGAGGCTGTTTCAACTCAAGAATTAAGGAAGAATTCTTTCCAAGTGCCGTTTCTCTCCTCACAGGAGAGCCTGGTGACAGGACTTGAACTGCATTATGACTTCATGCAGAAACCAGATGCCCTCGCTCTGGGCAGACTGTGAGCTTGCAAGGCAGGATTTATTTGCAAGGCAGGATTTATTAGGGTGTCTGAATCATAAGGTGGGCAAGTTCACCTCTCTGAATCAATTTGCAGGGTCACTGTACTTTTTGATAACATTCTAAGTGTACAGGCAAAACACAATTCCATTGAAAAATTGATAAATGCTAGAATCAGCTTGAAAGATGAGTATGTCTAATTGCTCTCACAAAGGCTTTTTTAAAACCTAACTTCTTTGCTGCCTTGAAAGAAAAATCTTTGAACTAGGCCTATGTGAAAAATAGTTCACAAAGAGCTAAATTGGACTTACAACAGTATTAGGTTTAAAATTAAAAAGGCCTAGCTGAGCCATTGCCTCCAATTTAGTTTAACTGCAACGAGAGCAAATTTATTGTAAAATTATTTTATATGGTCAACAATGCGTGCGTACACACACACACACACACACACACACACACACACACACACACACACACACACACACACACACACACACACACACACACACACACACACACACACACACACACACACACACACACACACACACACACACACACACCAATCTCTGGTTCCCACTAACTCAGTATGTACTGTCTTAATAGTCACTCTCTAGCTGTTTTATGAGCAGAATCAGACAAGTATCCAAGAAAGAGCCTGTGCATCATTTTTCTGTAAAACACACACTTCACTAAATACTGACTTCTCTTAGTTTCCCAGTCCTACAGTTTATGCAATCCTGCCTTGAATAAATGAAGCAGCCCACATATTTCATGTTGTAGCATAAGGTATTTACAAAATGAAAAAGCTCTGACAATATGTGAGAATAGAGACACTAACCATTTAACCAAGTAGCCAAAAAAAAAAAAAAAAGACTGCATGAGAGGCAGCTGGGCAATATTTAGTTGAAACAGTCATGTGTAAGCTCCACTGTGGCACATTCTAATCCTTTCATATGGGTTCTCTCCAACTTCGAATTGTTCACTGAGTGTGACAGACTGGGGGTTTAAAACTAATCCATAAATTAGTCCGTGGTCTCAAACACAACGGGTGCCATAAATGAAAATGAAAATCCTAGAACAAAATTAAATTCACAACCTTAAATACTTTTTCTTCCCCAATTGATGTGTGGTGCTCCTGGCTGTACAATGCAGATTCACTGTGAGGCTGCAGTTTGGGGTGTGTGAGAACTGGGTGTACATTAAAAAAAAAATACAGTAGAATAATGCCGAGACTCAATCTTTTCTGAGGCAGAGCTTAATTGTGAAGAATTGAAATTCCCCCATTTTGATTGTCATAAACTTAAATGAAAGCATAGGAAGCAGTATAGACATATTTTAATACACTTTCTCCCAGTTTATTCTTTTAACTAAAGTCAATAAGGAGCCAATGGGTTTGCTTAATTGAATTTCCCTTCAGTTTGTGTTATGAAGGTGCTTTAAATCTAGACACCAGGGCAGGCGAGGAATTCCCCTGACAATTTCATTTCATAGTCTGGCTGTGCTGGCCAATACATATTAAATATAGATGGTATTCTTTCTTTTCCTTTTCTAACTTATTTGAGATCTATTGAAAGCAAAAAAAATAAATGCTGGAAAATTAAACTCAAATGTAATTTCTACAGGTTTCTTTGTTAATTTTCTTGCCATCTATGTGTTGTTTTAATTAACTTTCCATTTCTTAGGGACAGATAGGACCAGAACCAAAGCTAAAAAGATCAAACAATCTCTCTTATGTCTTAATGTCACCTCCCTTTTGAGTGAAGAGATTGTGTGCCACAGAACAGCAGGAAGGGAAGTTGATTTCAAAAAAAAAATTTTTGTTTTTGTTTAGGAAATTTCAAGTTTTGTTAAAAGCTTCTTCAGAATTGTTCACTTGGTGGTGGCTGTGCTCCAGAGAGCTTTCATTGACAAACCAGATGTTCTCCAAAATAATAGGAAGCTGTATAGTGGTTTTACTTAACAAGAAAATAATTTCTACAGCCTGGTATGTGTGTGAATGAGTGGGAGGACTCGAGGCCAGGGCAGGGGAAGCAGAGGGCGGTGGAGGGAGGGTACAATGGTGAGAAGGGCAGAAGAGGGAAGAGGCTCCACAGTTCTACCGAATGGTGTTACACTACGAAGGTCAGGGCCCTTCCTGTCACAGTCCTTTATTGACGATTACAAGTATCATTTTTTAATCCTGGGAAACCCATATTCGTGGCATTATTTATTTGCATCGTCAACAGACCGTTTAGCATGGAAACAGGTCAACTCTATTCCTAGGAATATCTTTTGAGAATAGCATAAAATTATGGAAATTACAGAAGTATTAGAAAAGAACAATCTCACACTTCTCATCTCTTACTCTACTTTAACAAAACATGGAATCTGGTGACTTTGAACACATGAAATGTCTTCCATTCCGTCCTAAACCAATATAGGTCAAAACTGGTTGACTATGATATATTTTGCCAGTTAATTGTAAACTTGGTACCAAAATAAAATTTAGACAGGGCAATATTAAAAAAAGTGGACATGTACCTTTTAAGGGTAAAAACTTGAAAGGGTGGCTCATCGTGTAAATGGTGGTTCATGAATATTTACTAGGCATACTGGCGTATCAGTAACACCCAGTAAGTATTCAACAAATGATGAATGAAAAACAATCTTAATGGAGTAGATGTCAGTCCTGGGAAAAAGGCAACTTGGTAAACATTCTTGGATGAAAGATGTACATTTCCTAGCAACAAAGTCTTAACACTACTGCCTGGCACATAAATACACACAAAATACACACACACGGAAGACAGATGTTTGAAGTACTGTTGGACCTTCATGCTTCATTTTCCAGATACCTTCTTTTCTTATTCACATTCTCCTCATGTTTGGATGGCACAGATCACTTTCCCTGTGATCTCTGGTAGCTGCTGCTTGTCCTACTGAAATCACCCCTCTGCACAGCATTGCTTACTGAGTTCGAACGTGCCTTGTATATTAAGGGACACATGAAATTTGTATTCTATATATATATGAGTGCTCAATATTTGTTGAATGCATGCCTAAAAGGAGACCGGCTTATACCCTTCGGCCATGAAAATAACAGCAATGGAGAAAGAATCATTAGCGTCAGAACAGAAAGCTTTCCTATACTTCAAGATGGTCCTGCCACAGGTTAGTACCAAGTGTGAGTGTTCTATACTGCTTTCCTCATACCTACAATACCACAAATGCACTCTACATTGACTTTCCCTAGTTTGGCACATTCTACAGTATCACTGAAAGTTAAGGGCTGTTTCCACCTTACGTTATATGATTTAATCCACATTAATGTGGGGGGAAAAAGCCCTATGATATTAAGCTGTGAAAGCCAAAATAATAACGTGGGCCTGGGGGCTAGAAATTATTTTCTCCAAGATATATTGCTTTTTTTTAGTGCTTTGTCACCAGTAAGAAAAACCTTACGATTTTCTTTTCCAAGAAACACAAAATAGTTAATTGAATATGCACGTTAAAAAAAAAAAAAGGAGGAAAAACTCATTTAGAAATGACCTACTTCATTCTTATGAAAGGATTTTTTAATGTGTTTCAGATTTTGGCCCTATAGCTATTCATTTCTTATTCTAAGGTGATTTTAATTTTTTTTTAATTTATGGCTGACGCATGCATTGAATGACCTATAGGTTCATCTCCTCCTGGCCTGAATTTTATATTTAAGCTGCTAAGTGTGTATACAATTGAGTGCTGAGTCCTTTCTGTGGTATTGCTCATCAAGCATCTAACCCAATACACAGCTAGGCAGGAACACAACAACAACCATACTCATGAAGAGAAATGTGATTCTAAGGTGATGACTGGAAAAAGACTGACTCAAAGGGGAGAGACTGACCTTTGGGGGATAGCCGATGTTATCACCAAGGACAGAAACACATAACATCATGTATACCCAGTGCAAAGCTGAGGAGGTAACTAGGAAGAAAGTTAAACTAAATGAAGCAGCTTTCTTTCCTATCTAATGGCACATATCTTCACGAATGAAATGACATGGACTACTTGACATTCCAAAAGAAGCTGGTGAAAGAAAGAGGGGAGGAGGCGAGAAAAAGAGAAAGACAGAGAATGAGAGCTTTCAAAGGCCCATATAGAACAGAAATGTATGGTTCAGAGCATCAACAAAAGATAACAAAGACACCACTGGATCTTATGGCGAATTGAAGTGAGACTCTAAATGGCTTCCTAATTCAATCCTATTTCTCAAGTTGTGTTTTTAATGATACCAATGGCTTATCAGTTGTAAACTATAACTAGGGCCAATTGACATGGCTTGGTAACTAGTAACTTTCCATGTTTACTCATTGCAAACATTTCTCCCTAGTCAAGATTTCCCTTTGTTGTGTGCCTCACACAGAAGTCATTAGACCTGCTACAAGCAGGGAAACGGGAGATAGCTGCGTTCCTCCTACCCACCAGGTAGGTGGGCAATAGATGGGACATTCGTTACAATTCCTCTCTTTTAAGGGTCTCCTGGATGAAGCTTTAACATGTTTTGATGGAGTCATGTGATCTGGAACAGTCTGCCTCCTCTAACACGGGAAACAATTTGATTATCTTGGCTATGGAACATAAAAGACAGCATCGAGAATACTTCCTTTCAGAGAAATCAGAAATCAACTATGACCTCTCAAAATTTACAAATATTTTTCTATTGCATTGTACATTTCTCTGGTAGTGAAGAAACTCTGTCCGGGGGAATGGGTTTCAGTTATTGCATCTGACTGAGAGAAAAGGATGATTGTGGGCTTAAAAAAAAAATCTGGCTTTATGTGACAGTCACTGGATTTAGCTGTTGAAGCTTTTAAGGCTAATGGTGGCTGTAATGTACCAAACAGTAAGGAGAGAAGAGGAGTGGAAATTAATTTAGCTATCCATTTGTCAGGAATTCAGTCTGTAAGAGTTTTTAGGAACCAATCTAAATTTAGAGACCTGGACCTTTAAAATGGGACTCAGAATCATTTGGCTCCATAACCTTTAATCTGTTTGGAGAAAGGAGCAAATGTTAAATTCTACAAGTGTGCTTTCTGGGCAAGATAAATATATATAAGACTACTTGTGAAGACACAGGAAGCCTGGAAGATCACATCCATTAAGACAACAGATTCCACAATGTTGTTTTAGTAGCAATTTAACTACTCTTGGGTGTGCCAGTGAGAATCTGGGCATTCATTACCGCAAATGCATTTGGTGTGTAGAGAATTCAACTGCTAACATCGAGGGGCTAAAGTGCATCTATGAGATCATCTTACATTACCTTGAGCTAGGGCCAGCTGCAGAGAGCTGGAAGCAAAGACAAGTCTCTGTTTAAAGGTACCTTTGTCATGGGTAGAAATATAGCATTGTTTATGCATTACTTATTTTCAAAATTTCTCCTTAAATGAAGTCTTTGCAGTCAGAGCTGTGATAACAATTGAGTTGTAAGTAGGTGAGGACCCAAGATTAGCTTTCCTTTGGAGTGAAAAGATTTAAGGTTTATGAACTGAGATGATACTGTTGGCTGGCGGTGACAGAGAGGAGTCAGGAAATATTAAAGGTCTTAATTTTTTTTTTTTAAAAAGCTTGAATTTGTAAGAAGACCAACCATAAATGAAAACGTTGGCCCATGTTGAAGACAAATGGGGTGTTTGTATATTGCCTTAAAACTCAAACCTGGATAACTCCCAAGATGACACTTTCTACCATGAGAGCTAATAAAAACTAGGTCACACTTGGGCAACTTCTGCAACAATTGATGGGCTCGTAAGGGTTCACACACCCAGAATCAGGTGATGTCATTTACTCTGACATCCAAAGGGTTTTCTAGAAGTAGCTTTATAAAACTGGTAACAAGAGCACAGGCCTAAAGGACTGTGGATTTAGCTCAAGGGTAGAGCACTTACCTAGCATGTCCAAGGCCCTCGCTGGGTTTGATCACAACAGTGCTTGAAACAAAACAAAAACCCCTACAAGCCTAGCTCAGCTTCTAAATAGATAACAGGTAATAAACGGCAGTAGGTAAAACCTTGTTATTAGGATGAAAAGGACTGGGGGTGTAGCTCACTCATTAGTGTACGTGCCTAGCATGGGTTGGATCCCAGCACTGCCCCAAACCAAACCAAACCAAACCAAAAGTCCCTACGAGCCTAGTTCAGTTTCTAACCAGAAGAAAGGTAATCAATTCATGGCGGGTGAAGCCTAGGTCTCAGTATCAAAAGTTGACAGTGCAGTTGTTCTGGAAGTCCCAGTCAGGAAGAAATACCTTTGGTTTGCTCCCGAGTGATAGAGAAAATGCCAACAAACTTGAGTTTACTTAAGAGGCAGGAACTAATAACATAGAGCTAAAGCAGAAACATACAGACAAGAATTAGGAAGCAAATTCTCTAGGTTGAGCTGGTTTAGAGTGAGACACAAAAACCAATTGATGGATTTTCAGAAGTTTTTAAATTCAGTGTAGGCATTGATGGTTGCTGTGACCAATATTTAAGAAAATCCTCAACAGGGACTGACTTAGGTGTTCTCTTTGTCCCACTGTAATAGAAAGGTGGAGGAAACTGGGATTAGACAATCTAGGACTGTGTTTCCTCAGGTGATGAGGCCTCTTCCTTCATTGAGCACTTGGGTCATCGCTATCTCCCCAACTCCTGTGCAAATGGAAAATGTCTCCAGAAAGTCAATGCAATCCTGGAGGGCAGGTGCTAAAGAGAAGTTGAACGTGAAAAGAGATGATCGTGAGACATTCGGTGTTTATGAAGAAGTCTGGGGTGGGATGGAACACCGAGTGCATGGTTGACAGAGACCTTGCAGGCTTGTCAAGACAACAGATTCAAGTGGAAAAATTACCTTGTTCAAGAGATACTCTCCAGCCTCAGAATAGTTTTTATGTGTTTCTGAGGTTGGACATTTGTAGATGGTGATTGGGAAGGCCTGATCTAGTGAAATCCTGCATGTCAAGTTGACATGGTTTGGCTTTGGTAGGCAAAAATAAGCCCAGGACTCTCAGACAACCAACACCAAGCAACAGGAGAGCCATGGGATACCAGGAAAGGGACATAGGACACCCCACCCCTGCTCGGTGACAATTTGAAAAGAGATGATGAACTAGAGTCCTCAGCAGGAAAAAGCCACGGATTTCCTCCAGCCTCCCATGAGCAGGCAGGCTGAATTACTGCTACGTAGGGAGAAGACCATGCACTCAGTAGTGTGGCCAAGTAGGTGTGATCCACTACAGGATGTGGAGTAAGATGGAACTGAGACAAGGACGTGATCCAAAGCCACAGTACTTACCATTGCATCAACCATGGCTAAGCAGAAGCTACTAGCATTCAGTAGCCAGGCTGCCATTCCTTTAGATTTTGCTTTGAATGGTGATGTATAAAAAAAGAATCCCCTCGTGGGTAAGCCACAAAATATCTGATAAATGCTTGGATGTTAAATGCTTGGATGTTTAATCTTTTCTGAAGTCCTTAAGATTCAATTTAAGAATCTAGTATCTGTCCTTAGAGTTCCCAAATAAAGGAACAGTGAAATCTCAAGGACGTAAAGGGAAGTTGTGGCCTCTTTTTATATATACCAGAAAGACAATATACATTCAGGACATTTTCAATGGCAATGAAGGTACCATACCTGTGATGATGGTAAGGATGGTGGTGGTGGTGGTGGTGGTGGTGGTGGTGGTGGTTGTTGTGGGAGGAGGGATAGTTGTGGGGGGATCTGGATAAAAAAAAAAAGGAAAATCAAACCCACAATGCTGAACACAACAATGGTCAGTAATGACAAAACAAAGGCATGAAGACATTGAGATGTTTGATGACTTCCCCCTTTAAAAACAAAAATCCTTTTCACCCCAAAGATTTAGGTTTCGTACTCATATTTCAAAGCTGTCATTGGAAGAGCTAAGGAAAGAAAAAGTGAATCACAGATGAGGAGATGGGAAGTAGAGAAGTGAGGAAAACCAGAAACGCATGACACCTCCGCCCCATCAGATCTTAAAGGTAAGGCTGGTTCACCTCAGTGCTAAGTGGGTACAATGGCTGTCATTTCGCTTCTGCTTTCACAGATGGGAGGAAAGAGGAGGAGAAGGTGCTGCTGTTCAGCTAAAGGGCTCCTATCAGCCAAGGATGAACGTGGCCCTGCGTGCTAGTTCTCTGCCATGGCTAACTTCATTATTCTCCATCAATACATCTCAGCAGGAAGTAAAACTACTTCTAGACTTGTAATAAATACAAAGAAGAGAGAATGTCACCATTAAATATCAAGTTCCAGGCCTGTGAGATTTTTTTTAACTGAGATTTTACTTTTTTTTAAAGTCAATAAAATTTTACAACTTATAAATATTAATAAGTTGCCTTTGCTCATGTTAAAAGCTTGACCTAAGTGGACCACAATGATAAAACTGAAAGAACATTTTCCATCTTGTAAACAAGACAGCTAAATATAAATTAAGGTTTGACCCTCAAAGCCAGGAGCCCGATGGGGAATCCTCTGTCTGATATTTGATACACTGTATATTCTTCTATCCTCTCAAAAATTATTTGGGGATAAGGGAAGGGCAAATATGAAAGAGAAAAAAAAATCTAAGCCCAAATGATCAAACTGAATGTGTTAAATTGTCAGCAAGACTTTGAACTAAGCAATCATTCTGCTATAGCAGTGCACAAGATGATTTGAAGGCTTTTGATTTTAAATTTTATCTAAAGCACGTCAACTTTTTCTCCCTAACACATCTGGTATCCTTTTATCTTCAAGTGAGCTCTCGGATTGTCTAATTAATACATCAAAACTTTAATTATATATTGCACCTTTACTGGATTTGGCACAACTTCCTAAAAGTTTATGAAACCATGATTTTGATGGTTGGTTGCAATATTTGTATTTAAAATGACTGCATCTCTCACACAAATATGCTTATATGAATTTGATAAGGAAGCATCAACAGCATTTTTTGTGTGTAAGAAGGTGCCTGTTCGGGGGCTTGGGTGCTGTCTCTTAGCATTTTCATTCATGGCAATGCTCTACCACTTGAGCTATAGCTCTACTTCAGGCTTTTTTTTTGGTCTCCACCAAAAAAAAGCATCTCATAGACTTTCCTGCCCAGGCTGGCTGATCCTCATACCTCAGCCTCCTGAAGTATAAGCCGTGGATGCCCGGGCTAAATGGTTCTGTTTTATGAGACTTTGCTCCTTGAAGGTAGAGTGTACAGAAGGTAAACTATTGATTAATGTAGCCTCATGCGAGTCCAAAAAGGAGTCCATAAAGAAAATCTCATTCTCCTCTAAGTAGAAATGATAAAATGAGTCGTTTTAAACTATGTTTTAAAAAGACTTTGTTTTGTTTTACTCCTTGGCATTTTCTATAGAGGCCGTGGGCAGGAAAACATCTTGTGACTGGCAACTTGTCTGGACGCTTCTGCTGCAGGTACTAGAGCAGAGATGAACTCAGAGCACTAGATGCTGAGCCTCACACTCAGGACACTCTGCTCCCTTCATGGTCTAGCTCATCCGTGTCTAGTTGACTGGCTGTCCCCGCCTAGGACAATCAATGTGATTTATCTGTTGTGCATCTACTACAATATGACCACTGAAAAGGCACATGTGTAACCTGGAAGACTTGCCTGACTTAGTATCTTGCCACTTCTGTGCCTAACTTCTACATGCATTGGCACAAGGATATGATTACTACAGTAAGAGTAGCTCTGAATGACATTTGAAAATATGGTTATGAATTGACAGTGGACAAGACTAACAAGGACACAAAACTTCAGAGAGAGGTAACTAGTCCCTCATGATGTGAAAGTATAAACACTTTGAATTATCTTCAGCATTACTGGCCAACTGTTGTCTACATCTGACTCCAGATTCTATTAATGGCAGAATCTCCAAGCTTAGATCATTTCTAGGCATAAGAACTATGTAAGGCTATTATTTAAGAAATAAAGAGGGCTGGGAATTTTGTAGGTCAGTGGTAAAGCACCTGCCTAGCATGTGTAAGGCCCTGGGTTCAATTCCTAGATCCCTAGCAAAACATATATACACATAACAGAGAAAAAGAAATACAGGGCTAGAGTTAATGGACTGTGATACAGAGAAGTTAAAAGAACAAAACCAAATGGGGTTCAGGTACTAACCAGCTAGATCCTTCAAGTACAGAGATTACTTCCAGAGAATTAAACATTTCAGAAGCACATCAATTTTCAGTTCATAAAGTACTTCAGAAATTCCTGTAGTAGTACAATAAATTAGCTTTGGAAAGAAAATGCACCCATCATCTTCCCAAATTGCTAGAATATTTCATTAAGAGATTAGCAATGTTTCAGGCTGGTGTTCTAGCCTGTCATTCTAAATATTTCTAGTAGCACAGATCAAAGAGATAGGTAATAAAATCTATTGAATCTTAGGCAAGGACTGGTGGACTATCTTGGATTTGTGTGTGTGTGTGTGTGTGTGTGTGTGTGTGTGTGTGTGTGTGTGTGTGTGTGTGTATGTATGTGTGTGTGTGCGTGTGTGTGTGTGCATGCACACATGCCTAATCAAGTAGGGCCCTATCATTTTTGGTTTTCAAATAATGACTATGTCCCAGAGAGTTAATTATGAAAGTATAACCTGGAAATTGTGTGAACTAGGGTAAAGTTGTATAATCTTTATTTTATGTATCTGTTATTTTATCATTTGTACTATACTGGGGTTTGAACTCAGGGCCTCGCATATGCGGGACTGGTGCTTTACTACTGAGTTGCTCCTTCCCTGCATATGCCTGGACTACCATCTACCAACTTTACGCTTCTAATGGTTTCTGGGATCACAGGTGTGTTACCACAGTATTCAGCTTCCTTGGTAGGCTTTTCTGCTCAGGCTGGCCTGGAACAGTGATCCTCCTATGTAGTCTGAGATGATAGGCATGTGCCATTATGTCAGAGCTGTGAGTTGGGAAGGGGTCTTGTGAATATTTCTGCCTCAGTTGGCTTCAAGCTGCAATCCTTCTGATCTCCGCCTCTCAAAGAACAAGGATCACAATGAGCCACCGGTGCCCTGATGAAGTTGTGTGATAGTTTTAAGCTTCATTTTATTATCTGTAAAATGGACAATATGCTTACCTCATGGTGTTTATGGTGGGGATTCAATGTGATAATGTATATAAAATTGTCACCAAAGAGCACAGAATCAGTGATCACAAATTACTTTTTTTAAAGTTTGTTGATCAAGTCCTTGAAATGTGTTTTTTGGAGATACAGATAGTAAGTCCAATGAGTCAAAACTGCTTATCCAGATGACTTAGGTCTTCTAAACCAGACAAGCATATATATATATGAGCCTGATGGGAATTTGTCAGTGCTTTGTATAATCTGTGCAAAGTCTATAACTTGGGTATCAACAAAGTAGACAACTCACACGAGGCTCACACATCAGGAGTTTAAGAGGAGAAATTGATCTTCTACCCCTGCTAAACAATGTGAGGGACAGAGGTGGCTCTGTGTATTGCCATTTAAAAACAGGGCACATGGAATCCCCATTTTCACCTGCAGGCCACAGCCATTTCCTTCCTGTGGGTTTTCTTCACTACTTGGACGGTGTGGACCATCGACAATATGGGCAATGTTTAAAGAAAACAAACTCCCAGTCTACCAATGTGGTGATTTGACATGATCTTTTAATTTCCCATTGTGTTAGGGAATGCCAACCCTGAGGTATAGACCAAGGATTATATTTCAATATCCATGTAAATAAGGTGTAATGCATGCCTCTGTTTGATTTAAAAGACTTTTTTTTTTTAATTCATAAGGGAGGCGGCCAGCTTCTAAAACAGTATGGTGCAAACATCCCCTATGTATAATTTATTTATCTATGCACATATTCACATATTCCTTATACCTGGACCATTTACATGGCTAACATGGAGACCGAAATTCCTCTTTCCCATATTCAAATATTTATAACATTGAAATTTTGATGCCTCTGGTTATTCATTCTGTCAGATCAGTTCATGACTTTTTCTTGGTAGAAAAACTAAGAGATGCCAATTGGGCAGAGGAGACTCACTCCTATAGAGGGAATGCATACCACAGCTAAACAGAATAATCACTACTATCTATCTACCTATCAGAATTCTATCTATCTATCTATCTGTCTGTCTGTCTGTCTGTCTGTCTGTCTGTCTGTCTGTCTGTCTGTCTGTCTGTCTATCTATCTGAATACTATCTATCTATCTATCTGAATACTATCTATCTATCTATTTATGAAAGCAATGCTGATGCTGGGCACATAGTAGATGCTTTGTATTTGTTGATTAGGGATTAAAATTTACGATATACTTAAAAAAATCCTGTGGAAAGATGATTAGGAAAACACCCATTTTAAAGAAAACTGTCATATTTGAGTAGCTGTAGGTAGTCTAATGGAGCTCTAGGCTTTTGTGTTTGTTTCGAGTGTTTACTGGCTTGCAACATCTTCTGGAATTAAATAGCTTCATGCTGAAGTAGGATAGCTCTGCTCCTCAAAACAGTAGGATGGGCTGGCCCAGGTGTCACAGGCAAACACCACTGGGAATAAACTTCCCGAGCTGAAAGCCACTAATTGGTAAGATTGAGTGTTTCAGTCATTACTTCTAACATCATCTCCGTGGCCTGTGCCGGAGGACAGCTTTCCTACTCAGCATGAGCGGAGACTGTGATTGAATGGGAAGTCCCTCTGATTAGCAGGAGAGAAGAAGAGACACTGTGGACCCAGGTGGAGATACTGTGCTCTGCCTCAGGCCGGGCTCCTTGAAGTTCTTCAAGTAACCACGTGGGTTTTGGTTTTCAACTTGACCAAAGGCTTGGGAGTGAGTTCCTAGCTGTGGCTGCATCAGTGGAAGTGTTTTATCTGCTCACGTACCGTATACATACAGCATATAATCCGAATGAGCTTTCCCCACTACGTTGGAGGCCTCACAGCGGTATGTACCATTATCTGTTTTGTTTAGGTTATTGATGAACAGGTTGGGCCCGGACAGGACGGCGTGCTGAGGCATCTCATCATCGACTCTCACCCAAGTTACCATCACAGGCCTGCAGCGGAAAAGAGAGGACAAGCCACCCTATTACATCCCAGTCAGATATCTACATCCAGACCTCACTCACACCGTCAATAAGTCACATGTGACTGACGCAAAAAGGGCCTATTAGAGACCCTGTAAGTGATAACCAAGAAGTCTCCAAAACTCTGTCTGGAATAGATGTTTAAAAAGAATATGATCAGCTGCTGAAAGATCTTCAACGGACCATAGGCAGGAGTCTTCTTTCCAATTCATCTTTAGTAAGTGAACAAGGAAACTGGGGTGCCCTGCTCTTCATACCCTGCTAGGTGGTTTCACACCAGTTCAGGTAGGACAGCTTAGTTAATATTAATCATCTCATTAGATAGAAACAGATCAAGTTCTTGCCTAGTGATGTAAAAGCATAAATCTGATGGTTACCAACACATCAAGAGAGAGTTGTTTTCTTACAGAGGCACTGGTGATATTTAAACAGATACTGATTTTCATCAAAAAGAAAAAAATGGCACTTTCAAAAATCATCTCTGATTCTAGAAAGATGGTCATTTCTTCTCCTTACCAAAGATCCACCCTTTTGGACTGCTCTACCTTGTGTAGCTGTTCCATGGTTAACAAGTGCCTTTCTCTTCTGTCTCTTCTAGCCACAGGCATTGCTGGATTTCCCCCAGTGGGAACAGCGGGAGCCCTCCTGGCTAGAGATAGGGATCTAATCCTCCCCTCCCAGCACATTTCTACAGGTTTCCGAGTCTCTATAAGGTTTCTGACTCATTAGAAACAAGTTTATTTTCATGATTAAAAATACCCCATGTGTCCTCATATACTCATTAGGAAAAGAAAATTCACAAGATGCTCTGGAGACAAAAATGCCCCCATACCACATTATCCTCCAAATGCACAGAATGTGAACTTTCTGTTCTTCAAGGAGTCTCCTTCAACTTCCAATGAAATGGAAGTCACATCTAAAAGCATGTGAACACACATAACGCATCTGAAAACTCATATGTGTGCACCCACAGTGCTAGCAGTCTAACTCAGGGTTTTGCATATGGTAGGCAAGTTCCACACCTCTGGCCTCAAACTTTTTCCTCAGAGGGAGGATGACAGAGGTTGGGGCCCAGACGGTAATTTCCCTTTAGTGCCTACCAATACATCGATACATCAAGAAACAGCGACACAACCGAGACCCATATTTAAGGATGAATGGATATTCCACTCAGCCCTGGCAAGCAGCACGTCAATTTTCAAATAGGATGTGAAGTTACCATTTTTCTTTAATTACACATGGGTTTGTCATTACGGAGTCTGTGAATTATTTAAGAATTAGTACTGCATATGTCCTCCTTGTAGGCAGTGGCCAATGGGTCTGTGTGGCAATCAGAGCGAATGTCCTGCTGCTTGACAGCTGAAACAATCGCGAGGGTAAGTGCTGAGAATATTCACAACATTTAATGGCAAGTTAAATTACCATTTTTATTGTATGCAATTTCTTGAGAAAATAAATAGGTAATATGCTAGGAGGGATAGCAGCGGAGTAATGCGTGCTTGCTCACGCAACCATATACCCGTTCCTATCTGAGAGGAACAAATAAAATGCCCTCTCTGGCATAAATGTCCTGAAGGAAACGTGTAATTTACTGTCCCCGTGGCACATTCAATTGAACACAGTGCCTTCTTCAGGGGGAAAAAAATACAGAAACAAAATATAGGTTAGCAAGCCATATACTGTAAGTGTGGTTAATGTGGCTGAATACAGGGATTGTAAGAGGCCTCTGAGAATTTTGTTTCCCTCCACTAGATTGTTCTGGAGGAAAGGTAAGCTGATAATTAGGACATATACCAAACAGTTCACACAAAGAGAGACCTGAATCTTTTTGCAGTGCTCAAAAGTGAAAAAGACCATTCTGTCAAAAGCCTGAAGTGTTTAGATCCAAATAACATGGGAAAGCCAGAGGAAAGGAGAAACAAAACCCAGACTAGCATCTACCACCTAAACTCTAAATGGTTTGATACTGGAAAATGTGTTTTTTTGGAGGGGCGGGGCAGGTGTTCAGTTGTGGGGCTTGAGGTATCCCTGAGCTCTTTTGTTCAAGGCTAGGGTTCTACCTCTTTGACCTACAGCACTACTTCCAATTTGGGGGCGGTTAATTGGAGATGAGAGTCTCATGGACTTTTCTGCCCCTGCGGGTTTTGAGTAGCCTCCTTAGTAGTAGCCTCCTGAGTAGCTAGGATTACAGGCATGAGCCACCAGCTGAGAGAAAGCATGTTCTAGTCCAGGAAGAAATAAATACAAAAATGGGGAGGGGGCTGGGAAGGTGGCTCAGTGGTAGAGTGCTTGCCTTGCATGCCTGAGGCCCTGGGTTCGATTCCTCAGCACCACATAAGCAAAAAGAAAAAAAAGCCGGAAGTGGTGCTGTGGCTCAAGTGGTAGAGTGCTAACCTTGAGCTGAAGAGCTGAGGGACAGCGCCCAGGCCCAGAGTTCAGGCCCCACGACTGGACCCCCCCCCCCAAAAATGGGGAGGGTAGAAGTCTGGAGTCTTGGCACATGCCTATAACCCGAGCTATTCAGGAGGCAGAGACTAAAGGATTCGCATATAAGGCCAGCTGAAGCAAGGGGCTAGTGAGACTTTCTCTCAAAAAGAAGCCTATGATAGGGGTTCACACCTAAAATCCCAGCTATGTTGTAGGTAGGAATAGGAGGGTCATGATTTGAGGCCATCCTGGACAGAAGAATGAGATCTTCTCTAAGGAAAACAAAAAACAAAAACATAAATCCTTAAAAATATGCAAAACCCAAAAAAGGACTGGAGGTAGGGGCTGGAGAGAGTGTTTCCTTAGTAAGCTCAAAGTCCTGAGGTCAACTACCAGTGTCTAAACAATACTGAACAACCAGGAAAACAGAGAGGGTGGAAAGGCAGAGAAAGATCCAGCAATCTCGATTCTTAGCTGTTACGGGGAGATTTCTTTCCCAAGATTTTGGGGGGAGCTTCATTAAGATGCAGTAAGCTCTTTAGAGGAATCCTGCGAAGAGGCCAGTTAGCAAAACCCTGTGAGGATTAAAAAAAAAAAAAGATGCATGCCACAGGGACAGCAGAGGGAGCTCAATGCTGGCTTTTGTTGGGCACCAGAGAAAGTCCGAGTGCCCTCAATGCCATCCTGACCTGTTCTTCCACAGCACATACACTTCTCTTGGAGGGAATGAATGGGGAGGTCAAATAAAAGGCAGGGCAAATTTGTTTGGCCCTAAACACAGCAGCTTAATCTGAATCCGAAAACCATCTTTCTAGCTTAGACATGAATGCAGCAGGTAGCAGATATATTATTACATTGCGGGCACATTAAAATTTTATTAGGATTATTTTTGGTGTGAGAGAGAAAACAGTTCTGACAATCATCCTGACGACAATAAAATAGAACTAGCTGAGATTTTCATCCTAGCTGGCATTTAATTTTTCTCCTAATCCTGACGATGAACATAGAATATTCTCTCTTTTCTGAAAAAAAAAATAAGATGCACATTCCATCCTTTCTGTAACAGGAGACAGGTGACAGGCCAATGAGTTGTGAATGCACATCTCTGTGTTATGACATTTACTGCTCATGACCCTCTGCCAACCTTGGCCTTCAGAACTTACTGGGGCTTCCCGATGGCTTCGCATGTTAACTCAAGCGCGTCCCCTTCCCGGGTTAGGCCTTGTAGAGGGTAAGTCATCTGAATATGCACTTGAGGCTTATCTGCGTGACAACAACACAAAGTACAATGTTTAGCCAATGATATCGTCAGGCAAAATCAGACTTGCATGCTGTCACAAACCCCACACCAGCTCTTTCCCCATCCTCATGCCTTCAGCAACAGCCTTCTAATTAGTTAGTAATCCTGGCATTTGCTCAAATTAAATTGACTAATAACTCTAAGGAGTGAACCACGAATAGATAAGAGATTCATAAGCCAACTGTGACACATCAAACATTTCCTGTAAAATACATTTTGTTACGTTGAAGTTTATCTCCAAACTCACTCAAGCTAAAGGAAACTCATCTGCCTTTGTGCTGAGGTGAAGCCACAGATATGCGTGGTGCTCAGAATTGATACAGTTGATCATATATCATATATTACCATGTGACAAGATGTTGTGACACTGCATATTAATGTTTGCCTCTTCTATGCTCTTGTTTTCAGATGGGAAAAGGGGGAAGTCCTGAATTTCACTCCAATACCTCTAAGAGGAAAGGAAGTGGGAGACAGAACCCCAGGGAAACTCACATCTCGGCCTAAATACGGAAGAGGAAAAACAACTGATGTTTACTCAGAGCCTCGCATGATTGGGGCCATCACTGGGAAGAGAACTCTGGTACCCAAAGGATGAAGCAGCTACTCCGTGGTCTTAAGAGACAACTTAGTGACAGCCAGACAGCCCTATGGAATGCATACTGGGATAGATTTCTGATTCTAAACTACACTTCCCAATGGTATGTAGAGTTAAAGCCATATATAGCTCCCTAATGCAATGAAGTTTTTAGGAAAGTAATATAAATATTCTTATGTCCAACAGCCACTTAAAACGTGTGTGTGTGTGTGTGTGTGTGTGTGTGTTGGGGGAGGTAAGGTATAAGATGAATGATGGGAGATTCAGGAAACTGGGAGAAAGGCTGACGAAGTTAGTAAGAATGAACAAGGATAAATGTACAAATACATCTACAAATAAAGCCTGAATAGAATTAGGAGGCTCTTCTCCCCCACCCCCCCCACTGAACGACAAGCTACTAATCCCCAAGTCAGTTTCCTCATTTAATTCTGGGGCTCTATAAACATGTATTTTTGGAAATGTACCCAAGAGTATTAAGTGTGAGAGGGTAAGACATCAGCTGGCTAAGAGGTCGAAACAATTACCATAGTTTCACTTTCTCAGACAATCACACCACCTCAACAATAGCCCCTTGGCCTTTGACAAACAGCGGTAAGCTCATTAGCATTCATCCTATGGAATAAGAGAGAAGACAGAAATATAGCCAGGCTCAACCAATCTCACCCTGCACACAGCTATGTAAGCTGCAAGACCAAGTCCTCCCCAGGGCTAGCTGCTGCCAGATGCATTTTTATTGCCTTGTTCCTATCAAGGATCTTTCTCTAATACCTCTGAGAAGTATATGGCATTGACTTTAAGAGAGTCCCCCCCCCCCCATCCAATATGTGCCCTGTGAATCGGCAGCACCTTTGGAGAATCTTGCTACTTGTTAGGGAATGGGACAAGCCCCCAAATTCCCACCAAACCCGTGCAAGGCACCCAGACCTATTCTTGAACTTGTTGGCCAAGAAAGACTTAAAAGCATGATGAGGATGTTTCTAGATATTGAAAACTGTACTGGGTATTGAGTTAAAGGAAGGTAGAAACGGTCATGGAGGACATCAAGTTGACCTTGAACTAGTGCTGGCTGCAAGAGCTCCTGGGCCCTTCTATTTGAACTACAGACCATACCAGGGGCTAAATATCACCACAGGGCATACTGCATACCACATGTCCTCCAGACATGCAGCTACTTGGTTAAAAGATACCTTGACCTAAAGTGACAATAGCAACAGTAATGGGACATGAGGTAAAGGGAGGCTTTTATATGTGTGTATTTGTTTATACACATATATGTATATATGTATATATACATTACATATAATTTATATTACATATATGTAGACAGCATAATGGAAACCACCCCAAACTGAAAAAGACGAGTAGGGAGAGGGGGTACACAGCTCAAAGTACACTGTGCACATCTATGGAATTATAACAATGGAATCCTCCTATAGTATCAATATATGCTAATAAAAATATAGAAAGGATACACCAAAATTAATGAGAGAAGGTTATGACACCGAGCACACAAATTATAGAAGGCATGCTACCTCAGAACTCATATTTAGAAACCAAATAGCACTATGGGTTTCTGGTTGGAGGACATCTGTCATTCTTAACCAGAAAATGATCAGGCAAGGCTAAATTTAGAGCCCAAATTTGGGCTGCAATGTAGCATTTGCTCACAGGTTAATCTGTGATCCACAAAAGGGCTACATTTTTCATGCACTGCTGACTTAGTCCCATTAATTAAGGAGAAGCAGAATGCTGGCTAGCCTATGTGGAAAGTTTCCATTGGTTTTCTTTCCCATTTCCTGTAATTTAAAAGTCAACAGAAAGAGTGTATTTTTCAGTACAGTGCACTAAGGGTTTTAATAGCTCAATGTCCATTAATAATAAAGAAAATGTTGAAAAAAAATCTAATCCACCCTGCCTCTTCAGGACTACTGAGTTTGTTTTTAGTTAAACGCTTTTTTATGCTCCTAATGAGCTGTTTACCAGTTGTCAATTACACATATAAATCAGGAAAAACAAGCTAAGGGCATACCTGGAATTTGTATTTTAAAATATATTAAGCCACAGAAAATACACATCTAGTTTTGACAGCTGAGTATCCTGGTTTCCATGTTAGGTTTTTGGAGAAACAGCTACCATTTATGTGTGGGTATAGCTACCTTAATGGCTAGCCAAGACAGGAGACGTTCATCTTGTATGTGGTATACAGAAAGATTTCCTTTTCATTGACATATGTGTATTTATGGACATATTATTTGACCATGGGCAACTGAGCTATCTTCCTACCCTATGAACCAAACAGACAGAGAGGGTCAAGGTACCAAGATCTGTCCCTAAGGTGATGACAGACTTTAAAGCAAATTCTAAAAGAGGGTCTTTAGTATCCTCAACAGGTGGAACAGAAATCCTGGGATCCCAGTGAGTTCTCTAGAACTCAGGGCCATTACATTTTTCTGGGACAGATTCCTGACTACAACATGAGTAAGTCAAAATATCGGCAATCCAGATGGCTGATTGAATAGCCCAGAGCTCATCATTTCTATTTTAATTATGTTCATAAATCTAATGTTATCACCCACCAAATCTTTTCTGAAATAGAACCAGACTTGAAGATTTATCTTTAAGTAATGAAGTAAAAAGGCCTTAGTACATTTTCTGGGGGATCATTTTACGCCTCGGTTGGTGTCGGTAAGGCACAAGGCTAAAAGCCAGATGACACTTTCTACCCAAGTGCAATAACTGTCCAGAAATGTACTGCTCAGAATGGCTTAATGTCATTATAAAATGGAACTGCTATATAAAAACAAGAAAAATAGTTAGGTCTGTGCACTTACGGAACATTAAAGAGATGGCATCAGCACCAGCCAATCAATTAGGTCGAAGGATCTGAGGTTTTCATAACACTCTGATTTTTCTTTTTTTTTTTTAAACCCTTAAAAGACACTTACTTAGCAAGACTGCTACAGCAGACAAAATTTGTTCATTAGTCAAAGTTGCACAGAGGGTTAAATACCAGGAGGTTTTAGGTCACACTACAGTAGCAACCAATTAAAAAAATAATTTTAGAAAGACATTCTGATTTGATGAGAATTTCTTTAAATGTACTTTGCTCTCTCTATAAAGGGGAAACATATAAAAGGAAACTCTTAAAGAGGTTCGAATGGCTTGCTGGCAGATTACAATTGATTTCATGCCAGTCTGACCTTGCACCACATTCTATGATCTTTGCAGAAGATGAAACTCAAGATTCTGGAACCTGTATTTCAATTTCTTATGTAAATGAAAAGGCACACAGTCTCCTCTCTGGAACACAACACTAACATACCAGGTCTTGGGGAAAAAATTATTTTTAATTAAAAATAAAGTACTTTGCAGCTTCTTCTAGGATGTCATCCCTCCCACATAGTGAAGAACAGAAGAGCTAAGAAAGGGAAATGGTGCCCTAACATCCTGATCAGAGACCTATTTTCCCAGGGGGTACATTGGCCTCCTTATCTTTCTTCCTAAGAACATTCAGGTTTGTAATCCTAGGTACTCAGGAGGCTGAGATCTGAGGATTGTTGTTCAAAGCCAATCCACGCAGGAAAGTCCATGAGACTCTGTCTCCAATTAACCAGCAAAAAAAAAAAAAAAGAAGTGGAAGTGTGACTCAAGTGGTAGAGCAAAAAATATCTAAGAAATAGTGCCTAGGCCCTGAGTTTAAGCCCCTCCATAAAACGAAACTTCTAAATCAAGGAATGCTGGCATCAGCTATTTTCCCATGTACCCACTACAAGCAGGCCCAAGGGCTTGGGTGCAAATGGATTCCTGCAACTGCCTGTAGGATCTGGGTTCTCTATTGTCTCGAGCTTTCATCTCCTATTCAGGAAAACACCAAGTGTGAGACCTTCACATCTGTGGCACAAGAGTTTGCTGTTTTAAGACCTCACGGGAGAACCCAGGGCAGCTTGGGCTCTGCTATTATCAGAATGTTTGGGAGAGGAACTGGTCAGCACCTGTGCACTCTTTGCCAATCACAAAAGACGACTGGGAGTGGAAGGCAATGCAAAGAATACCCTGATGTTTGGTGCATATTAGAAGCTGTACCAGGGCAACGCAAAAATTTAATCTGGCTGTCTAAATAGCTGGGAGAGGACAACTTTGTGACATTAGGAGGACCATAGCTAGCAGACAAGGAGATCAGGCCTGGTAAGGGAACGGGGTCACGCAGCTCTCAGAGAGGAGGGAAAGAACATTTTGTTTTCTATTGTCCTAAGATGTTAATGACTAATTTTCCCTGCTGTTATTTTGCTTGCTCTCAAGGTGAAGGACCCTCTACTGTTATACATGTTCAGTCGAATCATGACACATAAAATTATACTTGTTGGGGGGGGAGGTGAGCTACGAGGAGGGAAACAAACCCACTTTGGTAGGGGAAAGAGGCATGTGCCATACTGCCACTTCCCCTTGGTGACACTTGCCTTTGGTGGATTTTAAAACTACTATTCACGCTTACACAATGCAATTTTATTCTACTCGGCAAGTTTGGGCAGTAAGTTATATTGCCAATGGCTTTTAAAGGTAGTGGAGGGAGCTGGGAAGGTGGCTCAGTGGTAGAGTGCTTGCCTTACATGTATGGGGCCCTGGGTGTGATTCCTCAGTACCACATGAGCAGAAAAAGCCAGAAGTGCCGCTGTGGCTCAAGTGGTAGAGCTCTTGCCTTTAGCTGAAGAGCTCAGGGACAGCACCCAGGCCCAGAGTTCAGGCCCCATGACTGACAAAAATAAGAATAAATAAATGAATAAATAAATATATAAAGGTAGTGGAGCACTCTTTCACACTCTAGAAGGATTTTTCAGAATTTAGGGGCAAATGCTAGACAATGGAAGATGCGGCTTTTTTTTTTCTTTTTAAAATTCAGGATAACTAGAATAATGTACCAGTGTCTAGACATAGTAGGCATTTTAAAATGTATCTGAAGGGGCTGGGAAGGTGGCTCAGTGGTAGAAGAGTGCTTGCCTTGCATGCATGAGGCCTTGGGTTTGATTCCTCAGGACCACATAAGCAGGAAAAGTTGGAAGTGGTGCTGTGGCTCAAGTGGTGGAGCTCTAGCCTTGAGCTGAAGAGTTGAGGGACAAGAGTTCAGGCCCCATGACAAAAAAAAAAAAAGTATCAGAAGGAGGAAATGAAGAAGTGGGCAAATGAGAAAGTGGAGAAATAATGGGATATGGAATTCTGCTCCTAGTGTTACTACTAACAACAACAAAATTAACATGAATGCATTTTAGCCCTCCTTGTGAAATATGCGCTTCTGGTTTGGAAAGTAAGGCCGTCCAGGGCCAACACCACATCTTAGCTCAGGACACATGTTCTGGACTAGGTACTTCCATTACACATTTCTGGGGATCTCAAAGTAGCATCATAGGGAAATCATAAAGGATGTTGCTGAATCATTCTTTTTAGATTTTTTTTTTCTTAAAAGAGGTAAACTTCATAATTATTTAGCCTTCCACAGAAGCAAACTTTGACCTTGAATTCAAAACCATTGAGCAAAAAAATAAATGTGTATGTTAGAAGTCTGGTTTCACTATTCAAGTATTGGATGTCCATAGCAAAACAGAGGTATCTTCCATAAATATACTGGGTCTGTGAGAAGAGGGTCCTTGAAGAAGCCTCTGTCCTTCCTTTCAGGGTCACCCAAATCTTGCTTCCACTGAATGTATTGTCAGCAATCTATAACGCTTACAACCCTGGGAACTTGAAGATGCCACCAGCACTCTGTGTTAACACATAAAAATGACAGGTTTAAAAAAGTGAGCTTCCATGGGGGGAGTGGGCTGTCCTCCATGCCTTGATTATTTCTCATGAGAAATAATAAATATTGAAATAACCTCCCTGAAACTCAACTCATTCCCTTAAAAAATAAAGTAAAAAAGAAAGTGGAAGGTAGAGCTGATTCTGTTAAAGGAGACTTGAGATCAGACAGGAGACCCAATGTGAAAGTGCCAGCTCCCACTCTGAAGAATACAACCTAGGAACAGAAACTGACGTGACAAAAGAGCTGCTCTCCCAGACTCATCCTCCACTCCCAAGAGGAAAGGCTTTCCCATTTCCAGGTTTTTCTTCCTCCTTCACCACAGGGCACCATCAATACCAGAGAAACATTATTTTGTCACAGATAAAGAACAAGTTTTGATCATCTCCTCAGTGCCCAATTTCCCCCCAGTTAAGGGAATGAAAGAAAAAAAAATCCTCCCTTTCTGTGGACCTTGGATGAATGGGAATATGGATTTATAAAACATCTAGCTATGTCCAGTCAATAAAAGTCATTTTGAGAACGATGCCCATGGACATGATTAACTGTCAGATGATAATCTGAGCGGGGAAGGGATTCAAATACACATTTCAAGAGCCTTTGTTTCCATTCTCCCTTTCAAAACTTATAATTGCCCCCCCCCTTTTTACAAATACATACATATACAAAACCCTCACAAAATGAGATTTAAACATTTTTTTTCTTTTGCAAAACCTTTTAAAGAGCAAGTCTGTGATGAGTGAAATCAAAGCATGCAGCAATAATTGCAGAGCACATATTCGCCTCAGTCCACAGTAAGGCTTTTCCTTCCTTCTGCACAGCAATCCGAACTGCACTCCGAGGGTCACAGCTTCCCTTTGAATTCCTAGCTTACGTTGCTCTGTGTTGCCACCTTGATGCTATTTAGACAGTTTTCTTTTAGCGTGCAGACAGTGAACTGTTTTCGTTTAAACAGGCTTTTATTTGACAAGAGTACGTTCCCTCACATCAGAGAGAACTACTAACCACGCTACAATTGTATCATACTCTGCTATAATCAACCATGTTGTCAATCTGGACATCACCTATACAGAGGTTTGGTGAGAGGAAAAATAATGCGCAGAAAGACTTTAGGGTCATATAGCTCAGAACATTAAAAAGCAAAACTGTTCTCTGCATAACATCTAAGAAAACAGAGCTTTGAATTCCAGTGTGCGAACGTAATTATTTTCTGTTTTAAACATTTAGCTGCATGCTGTTGCTGTACCCTTGCTGGGTCTCCAAATGAAAGCTAGCAAAGTAAGAGCCCTACTGTATGTTCTTCATTCTCAGCAATGTTCCTATGAGAAAACCTTATTAATGAGCTTGCAAACGAGCACCCAACAGGGAAATGTCACAAACAAGAGTGGCTAATGCCCCAGAAAATCAAATAACTGAACACTTGGCTGATTGTGGTGCCTTTCATATTTATAATAAAAAAGAAGAGAGGGGGAGACTTTAATTCACTGATTCTGAAAGGGTCAACACCTTGCTGAACAAAACAACTCATTTATTTATGTTCAGAAATCTCCAGATGATAAATTACATTGATGTTAATCACTTCAACGCATACTACACAATTAATATCTGTACTCACCAAAAATTTAAGGATTATTAAAACAATGACAGCATACACATCTGGCTGATTTTTCACATAATTGGGCCCAACAATTTCTCCTGGTATCACAAATAAGGGGACTAACAAACACTGCAGAATACTGGTTCAATTAATTAGGGCTTGAATCCACAAGACAAAAGCAATTCCAAGTTGGAGCGCAAGCCTTGTCTTCCACGAAGCATGGAGGCCTTGCATGCTAAGAGGAGAAGTGTGCTCCTTTTTTCCTTTAATTTCTTCCCCTCCTCCCTTTTCTCTCTGTCATACTTCAAGAAAGATATTCAACAATGTCATACAATTCAAGTTGTCACTAGTTCATTTCTCTTTTAATGTTATTTTTTAAAAGGATATAACTTATACAGAATTCTACAATCTGTCATTTAACCCTGTTCATATTCTGGTTAATATTCATTCAACTTAGATGGGGGCAGAGAGAAGGTTCTGCGAATTTTCATTGCCCAAATAGGCCAGGGTAAACCCAACTGAAGATATGCCATAGCACTCAGATCTGGTTAAGATTGACTCCCGAGACTGTCTCTTCATTGGGAGCAGACAACAAGGTCTAAGGAGAGGCTCAGAATTTTCTGTTATAATCTACATCATCAATGGTGTAAAAAATCTTCTAAGGTGACAAAGGAATAGACATTTAAAAAAGAATAGTGATATACTTTAAAACTTTAGTAGGCACATATTCTTAACAAAACTCATAATTTCACTGCTATTTTTATGTAAGTTTTGATTCAGTTAAAGCAATAAAGTGACTTAATGGAAAGTTTAATTGATAAAGTGGCTCTCAAATTACTGAAGTTAGGAAAATTCTACAGGAAAAAGAGACTCCTTAAATTCTTAACAAAATGTGATGAATATATTATTCTATTTTTTTTCCCCCAGGCCAAGGGAAAAAAACCACGTTTTTGTTTGTTTGTTTGTTTTTTAAGGGCCAATGTCTTCATAAAGGTTAAAAGTATCAACTTTAGGAACTGGGTCAATTGAAAAATGTAGGTCTACACCTGGGTATATACTTGAAGAAATGTAAGTCAGCGTATAATAGAAATATCTACACATTCATGTTGATAGTAGCATTCTTCACAATAGTCCAACTATGGAATCAGTCTAGGCGCCCATCAACTAATAGGTGAATAAACCAAGATGGCATATAAGCACAAATGGAGTATCATTCAGTTATAAAGAAGAATGAAATGGTACTGTTTAGAGGAAATGGATGGAACTGGAGATCATCGTGTTAAGTGAAATAACCCAGGCTGAGAAAGTCAAATATCACGAACCTTATAAAATGAAGGACAGGAATATGAAATGGGGACTGTTTGAGGACAGGAGCTAGTGTGATGTGGAGGGGGTAAAGGGAAAGGTAGGGGGTGGTGAATACAATCAAAGTACTTAATATACAAGTATGAGAAATAGTAATGAAACCTATTACAACTGCTTAAAAAGGTATATAAGGTATGTGTGGATAAGAAAGAACAAGAGAGGGGTGAATGTTTTCAAGCTTCATCATATTCATATAAGAGACTACCACAATGAAACCTCTTTGTATAATTAATATGTGCTAATAAAAAATAAAAATACAGAGTGTCCACAGTAATATACTATTTATGTAGACTGGCTCCTGAACAAATTACTCATACCTTTAGTAATCTCCTTGGTCATCTTGTCTGAAGAGAAAGTCCTGCTATGAGGGAATGGAGTTGGGCCACCAATACCATTGGCCAATAGTTGGTAAGGGCTCGAGGACTGTGCTCAGGGCATTAGGCTTTTGCTATTGTATAGGTGCTGGTTGATCAAGAAGAGAAAAGCTAGCAGGGGATAACAGAGAATTCCAACTGCATTTACAGAAGCTACTTAAGTTGGTAACAATGCTTTAGGAATGGAGCAGTATTCCTTGATTCAGTGGTCAGGTCACTTTCTTGAACAGTGAGTCTTTCCTTTTCAATTGATATGAGGCTTTTAAATTCTTAACCTTCCTTTAGTCAACAACAACAACAACAACAACAACAAAACACTTTTCCTATGTTTATTTCTTGATATACTGGAATAATATCAAGGAAAAGCTGTCTGTGTGACTTATATTGAATAAAACAACACTGCTGGCCACAAAAAGATGCCACTTAAAGAGCCTGGACTAACCACTGGTGGCATCCTCATGTTTGAGGTGTTAAAAAGTCACCTTACTGCCAGGTACTGGTAGCTCATGCCTGTAATCCTAGCTACTCAGGAGGCTGAGATCTGAGGATTGAGGTTCAAAGCCAGCCTAGGCAGAAATGTTTGTGAGACACTTATATCCAATTAACCACCAGAAAACCAGAAGTGGTTCAAGTGGTAGAGAGCTAGCCTTGAGCTGAAAAGCTCAGGGACAGCACTCAGGCCAAGAGTTCAAGCCCCCAAACCGACAAAAAAAAAAAAAGTCACCTTACTGCACGCAGAAGCCAGCGGTACTTTTTCAGGTCAAAGTCCAATGGGTTCAGATCTGGACCCTTATTCCTTTTCTTGGAAGGACAATCTTGATTCTCCAGAACAGAAAAGCAAGGCTAAGGATCGTTATCAAGTGTTGCACAGGGTAGGAGGAATATTTTTCATTTCACAAGTGAGTGTGTAATTTTGTAGGTAGATATGGCTAGAATTCATTTAAAAGACACACTGGGAAACCACTGAAAAGAGTTTAGGGGTGAAAATTGGGCAAATATCTACTCAGGACTCACAAAGGAGCTAATGTATTATTAAAGCTAATGGGCCCCTACAAGGGAAGTTAATGGATATTAAGTTTGCTTAAATGAATTACATATTAACAAAGTCACAAGAATTCTACTATCTGCCAATTTAGATAATATCTGATCATTTCTGTTTTCCCATTATAGGAACATTATACCACAATAGTTTTAGTGATATGAAAATTATAAGCATGATGCTCATAATGAAGCTATATAATGAAGTAGCTGAAATGAATTAACAAGAAAAACCTGTATATGTAATGTTAAATTAAGACAAGCTCACAGTGTAAGAAAAGGTAGGAGTGGTATTGTCTCTTGGGAGCCGTTTTATACCTTTTCCTACTTCTTGTTTTACTCAGGTGATTTAAATATGTGATAAGGAGTATAGTAGGTTGCATGATGGAATCTGAAGAAATATTCTAATGCCTGGAACCTGTGAAGGTGACTTAACTTGAAAAAAGAGTTTTTGTAGACAATTAGCTTGAAGATGAGACTATTCTGGATTGTCTGTGCAGTCTCTACATCCAATGACAAGGATCCTTGGAAGAGACACAAAGGAGATGGGGTCCTAGAATGACAGAGAATGAAACTGTGAAGACAGACACAAAAGAACTGCACTGCCCAGGAAGAGGTGCAGATGGAGCCTTTTCCTGGAACCTTTGGAGAGAATGTGCTCCAACAGAGATCTTGATTTTGGTCTTTTGGGCCTTTAGAACTATAGTTTTAAGCTAGGAAGTTGGTATAACTGCGATTTGTAACAGTGGTTCCTAATACAAGGATTCACAGGGAATCATGCCTTTCTTCATCAGATCTCCAGTCACAATCATTCCACTCAAACTCGAATAATAATCTCTTCACTGTTCATATGCAAGTATCACCTGGAAATTTCCAGAGGCCAAGTTTTACAGAAGTCTTTAGATGAAAAGTAAGAAGCTGGCAACCTGGCCATAACCTTGGCACAAGACTGGTTTTGTGCAGATTTTTTTTCTTTTTCCTCTGAAGCAGAAGGGTCTAGAGGAGAACATATTTAGTCTATGGGGCACTGCTTGGAGACAGCCTTCCTCACTACAGTGTAGCTTTTATTGATGAAGCCATCAAGATGTGGCACTGGTCCTAAAAAGTTTGACTTTCAACTCACTGCTGTAATTTAAGCTAAAATAGAAGAGATGTGCCACATAAAACAAAATACGTAGAATAACCTCTATTTAACAAATCCAGTGCTTATGATGAGATTAAAAAAGGGGGAGGAATTACCCTTGGCTTTGTAGTTGGCAGAGGAATGATGACAGTCTATATTGAAGGAAATTAATTTGAAGTCATGTATTAAAGCAGATTAGGATCATTTTGGGTAAGATGTAGTTAGTATTTTCACATGTTCGTTGACACTTCGTAATATGGCAGTCTTTACTGAAGACAACAGGGAAGAATTTCTGTCACTGCTATATCAAATGGATGTAAACCCCATAGGCTCCTGAATGGATTTTAAACAACTGTCATGCTAAGCCCTCTGAACAAGATGCTCGAGTACTCACACTGTACTTCTAGGTACCGCTGGGTCTGTAAGTTTCCGGTGACGGCGGGGTGTTCCACCTGACAGATCACTGGGACCCCATCATCCTCCTTGTTCACCTTCAGCATCAGCTGACTGGTCACTGTGTACATGTCTGACCACTCTTCCACCTCCGATTTGCCTGCAAGAGAAGGCGTGTCAAGCATCCAGTTCTTTTCCATCAGTCTGCTTTTAGCACCTCTTTGCTATCCCCATCCCAACATGGCTACTTTACCAGCTATCATGGAAATCAGTCACTGTTTAAAGGTAATCTGTGGATAGCTATCTGCTAAATGATTATTAATTTCATATTTTTAACCATACAGAACTGTTTTGAAGACATATTTCAATCCCCAAAGACATACACTGTTTTAATGGAAATATTTGGCATGTTTCCTCTCTCTTCAAACCTCTCACTAAGTCAGCTGAAAGTTCAGCTGCGTTGACATCTGGCTGCTCAAAGAATTTAGGAGGGAGGAAAAAAGAAGTGCTTTTCACCCCCACTACCGTCTCAACTTGAAATATCCACAAGGCTGTCATGCCGTTTAAAAATTTCCAGGACAGCGTCCAAATCCCCTAAGTAATTCAATCAGCAGTAGAGATATAAACAACCCCTTCTGCCTACCCCCATCATCAACAATTAAGAGGGAAAGTAACTAAATGGATTTACATAATTGAAATTGTAATTGAAATGTTTAAACTCCGAGACTTCTGGAAGACCACAGAAAGGCAGTGACAGTGGGCTAGAGCAAAGTAAGATATAGGGCTTTGGGCCAGATGGGAGACACGTCCAAGAACACCCAGAAGGGGAGTAAGGAGGTTTCCGGAGGGAATGAATAGGCCAAGGCCGTCCCTTCCTGAACCCAGCACTCCTGGGAACACGGAACACCATTAACTTTTTTTTTAATGTTTTGTACTTATCGGTACACATTTAATGGCTCAATTCACTTAAACAGACAAGTGGAGGGGAAATGAGAAAGTCCTTCTTCTAAAACCATACCTAGGAAACAGGAGATTAAAACAGAGCAAGCTTTTCGGAAACTTAAGCCGTTATATATAGCCTTCTCTGTTTCCAGATATAGATTTCTGTATCACTCTCCTAAAAGGGCTTATTCTTCTCTTCCTCATACTGCTTATTTATTTAACAAGCACACATATAGCCCTCACTTTGGCCCAGGTACTAGCTAAATGCTTTATACATGTTTACTCATTTCATCTCTGTAGGAATCCCACAAGTTTTATATATTTCTTCTCATTTTAGAGGAAACTGAGGCTGGCTAGTGTTTCGGTTGATGACTAGAGGTCAGCTCCTGAGTTCTCTGTTCCTGGTACCACTTGTAATTTTGAAAAGAAAGGAATCTGAAAGCTGACATACATAAAGGACTGATGATAACTGACAGACAATGCGGAATAGGCTAGGGGCGGCATCCTTTATCTAATGCAACTGCTGAGGTGTCAGGAATTTGAGGATTCAGGATTCCAACCCAAGATGACCTAGTTCTGAGGAAGCAGCACCTGGAGTGTGACTAAAGGAACTCACTATAGAGCCACCACAGAGCCACAGACTTTGTAAAAGAGAAGGCTGGTGAAGTCAGGCAACGGAATGATAGGTGGTCTTTGTAAATTCACAATATAAAATTCTTCTTCCACTTAGTGTGACCACCTTTGCAGGAAAGCATCTAGTTGACATGGCTGATAGTGCAATGGACATCAGGGTGATTTGGCATTAAAAAAAAAAAAAAGTAACTTTGGAAAGCAGTATGGAGGCTCTTCAAAAGACTGCACATACAGCTCTCTTATGACCCAGCAATCCCACTTTTGGGCATTTGCCCAAACAATCACAAACAAGGCCATACTAAGGCTACCAGCACAACTATGTTTATCACAGCATTATTTACCATAGCTAAGATATGGAACCAACCCAGATGCCCCTCAGTAGATGAATGGATCACACACACACACACACACACACACACACACACACACACACACACACACACACACACACACACACACACACACACACACACACACACACACACACACACACACACACACACTAAAATTCTATGCCTCCATCAGAAAGAATGATATCGCCCCATTTGTTAGGAAATGAAAAGACTTAGAAAAAATTATATTAAGTGAAGTAAGCCAGGCCCGAAGAAACATAGGTTCCATGGTTTCCCTTATTTGCAATAACTAGTACATGTGTAGGACAAGTAGAAAAGGTCAAAAGCTATGTACATATAACCAGATAAGATGATGTTAAGCAAAATGAACCCCAAGAAAGGGACACAAATATCTTTTTTCTTTCTTGCTTTTGTTTCTAATGTATTTATAATGTACCATGTGATTGATTTTTTGTTGTTTCTTTGTATGTTCCTCCCCCATGGTATAACCCCTGTTTTCATTGCATTTGATATCAGTGCCCTGAATCTTGTATATACCCTTCTCTAATTTGGGGAGGGGAAGGGAAAAAAACAAAATGCTTAAATAGGGATATGGGTTGACCCATTATAACAATGAGATGTACAAGACACTATGTTGAAAACGAACTTGACAACTTTGGGGGGCGGGGGGAGTTGTGGAGGTGGGAGGGAAGGGATGGTAGGGGAAAAACAAAGAAGGAGGCAACAATGCTGGATAGGAAATGTACTCATTATCTTGCTCATGTAACTGTAACCCCTCTGTACAGTATTTTTTATCATAAAAAATGTACAAAAAATAAGTAACATGAAAATTTGGCATAGTGATCCACTTTGAGTCAACACAAAAATACAAGATGAAAGCAATGAGAACTGTACAAAATACAAGATGAAAGCAATGACAACTGAGGTTCAGACACAGACAACCTAAGCTCAGGGGATATCTCTGACAGTAGTTTTTCCTAGCATGAAGAATTCTAGTTTATAGGTCTAAGTTCTTTCTGGGCAAAGCAACAACTATCATGAGCCCTCAAACCAAGTGAGAATATGAATTAGAACAATAAAATGCAATCATGCTTTGTCCTCAGATGTTTTTAGCAACTGATTATGAACCATATCTAAGTAAATGCTCTCATGATAGGACATCTTTTATTTTAGTCTGCAACTTCCACAAAGGCCTATTTTCTAGAATCAGTTGCTAACTAATGACTTCAAGTACAGGGGACTTTGCATCTTACCTTTTAGCTCCTTGTTCCCTTTGAACCACCTGATGGTCGTGGCCGGTTTGCTGGCCATGGCGGTGCAGTTGACTTCAATCTCCTCACCTTCCACAGCTGTGTCTTTCTGGATGTCGATCATCAGGTTACGCGGTGGGACTGTCAATGAAACAGACATGCTTTAGAAACAAGGGGTCCATTTCTGGAAATGATCTACTCATTGAGAACTAGCACCACTGCTATAAAAAAGAGAGAAAGAGAGAGAGAGAGAGAGAGAGAGAGAGAGAGAGAGAGAGAGAGAGAGAGAGAGAGAGAGAGAGAGAGAGAGAGAGAGAGAGAGAGAGAGAGAGAGAGACATTCTTGATGAGAACTGCGAAAAGAGTATAAAGCCATTATAAAATTCTGCAAGATCAGTTTGTTTGGAATTCTTTCCTCAGTGTATCATACAAAACAGCTAGTCTTCCACTCCTAAATTATCCTTGGCCAGGTTATGACAATATAGGTAGAAGTCCTCTATCAATCCTTAGAAAAGTGATAAGAAGATGGATATAAAGATAAGAGGAGTATAAATAATTGGCATATTTCCCTTATCTGGAGCAATAATTCTCCTTGAACTCAACCCCTGGATTTCAATCTTCCTATGAAAGATTTCAAAGTCTACCAAAGATCAAAAACTTGGGAAGGGTATAGGAGGTCTCTTAAAAGAACCACTCACCATAAACATTATTAATTGTGCCTCTGAATGACTTTCAATGAATTTGATTCACAGAAATCTAGAATGTGATCACATCCTCCAATGGATGGTTAGTAAAATCTTTTAGAAATCAAAGTGCAGTATGATAGAAAATGCCAATTAGCTTGTAGCAATTTTTCATATCGTGAATTCTGCTGCTCTAGATTTTAGAAATCTTGCAAGCAAATTTATACTTTCAAATTAAAATAACTTTTCAATATACATATTAAACATATATGTAATAGAATAGTCAAAATATAGCTTTTGGAGATGGCATGCTACATAGCAAATCAAGAGTCTGGTATGATAGTGATGATGATGATAAAAGTTGTTTTTTTCCTTCTTCTTATTTTATGAAACTGAGTTGAGAGTGAAGGTGGAACCCTATCTCAAGCCTGAGCCTTTTTGAAATAGAAATCACTAAGAATATTGAATTCAGTAGTGTGAATCTAAGAGTGTGTCCTGACCACCATGAATAAGCAAAGACAGTTCTGAGACTTATGATTAATAAGTTTCTCAACCCAGAAGAGAAACATGAAATTAAATATGTATAAACATGCCATCTTGATGATCAAGTTGAATAATACATCTCTGATACTGCTTCAATAAATTATGGGATTAAACCATGTATTTGGGATTTCCCACTGTTCTAGTCCAATGTGAAGATTCTGCCCACAGGAAGACTTTTATACTGAATTGGAGCAATTGAAAATTCTTACAGAGAATGATGAAAGAGGAAACGTAAAATGACTTGTTGCATATATTTCTCAGTAAGACGGTATGTGGTGGTGGTAGGAGGGATGTAATTGCTAAAGCAAAAGTGCCCCTATGTACAGGGAAAACAATGCATGTGTTCAGTTGAACGTGTTGCTAATGTGATATGACCTAAATCAGTGGTAAAAGCGGCAAAGGAAAGGACTACCCTGGTTTATATCACAAGGAAAAAAATGAGCAGAAAGAGAAAATTTAATACCCAATTTGGAGTTGTACATCTGCTGGCATTTTAAGGGACAAAGAAAGGCAGTGACAAAGCAGTGGGATGCGGCTGTGTTCTTGACATAGTTTATCCACACTATTGACAGTCGGGTAGGTTAAATTCCTTTCCTTACGGCTAAGTAGTAGGTCAGGAATACACAGAAGGGGTAGATATTTAAGACAGAAAAATTCTACTGTATTATGAATGCAGAAAAGTAAAAACAATGAAAAAAAAACACGAGTATTCAATCTAACGTTATTAGAAAGGCAGTCTAAACCAAAAGAAAACAAATAATTAATGAAGGATAGTAACTGATAATTAATAGTATGAAAGAAGACAAAAACCGAAAATTACTAAGGAATAAATAATGTAGGGAACATGGCAAAGGAAGGAATGAAAGTCAGGGTCATCTTTTCAGAGTCTAGGCAAAACGGAAATAATTTGTGATGTTCTCGTGCATAGTGGTTTCCAATGAAAACTTTATAATGGAATGGATAGAGGGGTAGGTGAGCTCTGACTCAAGACAACCTTGTGGAAAACTGAGGATCTTCTCCAAGGAAAAGGATTTAGGAGATGCTGGGAGATTCGGCTATAGACGGCTACCAAGTCTCAGTGGAACTTGGGCTCCAATGTAGTCAGTCTATATATTTGTTTTCCATATTGCTGGGATCTTGCCTTCACTCTCTCATTTTTCATGGTAATACTGCTCACCCCAGGTTTCCTAGAATCCCACTACCTGCTTATCTCCAACCTACCTCCATTTGGTCCTCAGGAGGGTGGTGTGTTCTTTGCTGATGGGTTCAAAGTAGGGAAATGCCAACAGACAGGTGTAGTTAAGGACTCCTTCAGAATTGGTTTGAGATCAGAGTAACTGACAGGCAGTGAGGTCCGTGTATAGATTTCTTTTCTTTGTTCTTTTTTCTTTTTGCTGTCATGGGGCCTGAACTCTGGGCCTGGGTGCTGTCCCTCAGCAATTCAGCTCAAGGCTAGCGCTCTACCACTTAAGCTACAGCACCACTTCTGGCCTTTTCTGCTTATGTGGTGCTGAGGAATTGAACCTAGGGCCGCATGCATACAAGGTAAGCACTCTATCACTGAGCCACCTTCCCAGCCCTGGATTTCATACTGTTTGACACTTGCCTCGTTAATTCCACCTTGTAGCATAGATACACTCTAAAGTTCAATGACCTTTCAGGAGGATTCTTGAGCCACTCCTAGCATTTGCAGACTACTTGACAGGCTGATATCATCTTTAACTTTATAGACACGGTAAAAGGGAAGAAAGCTTCAAAAATGTTGGAAAATATACCCAGTGAAGAAAAATAAGCTCATCATTTTGAGAAATTGCTGAATAATTTCCCCCCATGTCCCTAAATAGTTTTCTCATGATTGTGACCAGTATTTCTAATCTTTGTTGAGATCATAAGAAGGAACAGATAAGTATAGTAGGAGTTGCTTGGTTTACAAATCTAAAACAAAATCTGATAATGTGAGTCATGATGGTATTTTTGATAGTTCAAGTTGACTTCTTTTGCAATTTTTAAGAGAAAGAAAGCTTTAGAAAATACAGCAGAGGATATTTGAATCTATCCTTTTGAGAAAGGAGGGTTAGACAAGAATAAAAATTTATTTTGGTTTATTAATCCTACCCTACTTTTTCCTTTAACTTCATAATGTCTACTTTAATACCAAAAGGGTTAGGTAAAGTATAAAAATCCATTTATAAGAAAGATGAATTAAAAAATGCTACTAACCAGAGAATATACTTATACATGGTCCACTAAACAGACACACTTAGTAAAAACTGCCTGCAGGCATGAATGAAAATAACCAAAGATATATCTGAGAAGGTGCATACAGATGAAAACCTGAATGAATATCACAGAGGGAAATATGAGAAAATAGCAACGAAATGTCAAGGTTCTTCTTCACTAACCTCAAATCTATAACGGTGCTAATTATAAACATTACGCCTACAACATTAAAAAAATCAGCAATATCAAGATGAGTCACATTAATTACAACAAAAGAGGAGTCTTAAAGCTGATCAGTATGTGCAATCTCACTCTACGACCCTTTAAAATAATTAGGTTCTTCTGTTCCTGGAATCTGAAGAGTGAACACTAATCTTAGAAGGACAGGACTGTAATAATATTAGCTACTATTATCAGTAACTACATTAATCTTACAGCAGTGTGTTCTCTCTTGTTCATCTCTTCTCATGAATGGTACTATAGAGTCCCATCTTACATCCCAGAAGGGGGTGGGAATGGAGTCACAGTGGAAGCAAATGTGACTACCCTATAATAGACTGTACTGGAGGCTCAGGCTTGTAATCCTAGCTACTCAGAACAGGAGATCTGAACAATCAGAGTTGGAAACCAGCCCAGGCTGAAAAGTCTGCAAGAGTCCATCTCGTAAATTACCAGCAAAAATCCAGACTAAATGCATGGTTCACATGGTAAAGCACTATCTGAGCCAGCAAACCAAGCAAATGTTCAAAAACTTGACACCAGTTTTTGTTGCCTTTTTTTTTTTAAGGCACCAAAATGCATGCAAAATAGCATAGGAAAGTTTTCAGTTTTTACATGGATGTAAACACAACAGTAATCATAGAATAGCACACATAACATTAATGCCCAGCTTTATATCTTATAATTATGCTGCAATTTTAGCTGAATGCAACAAATAACTAATTGACATATGCACTAAAATGAGCATCTTCAACCTTTGAAGGAGTTTGACAGCTGTGTAAGAGCATATGGAATCCTTTCCAGAGAACCACAGATAGCAATGAAGATGCTAATGCATCTTTCTTCATTCATTATAATATCTGGAAACTAAACTTTGGAAGAAGGACTGAATATATGAGTAGCAGCGAAAATTGTCAGATTTTGGAATATGAAAGACTCAAATACTGATGACAACAATTTTACTCTGTCAAGGAATCCTAGAGTAAATTCAACGGCAAGAACATTAAATGAATGCATAATATTTGCAAAAAGAATACCTACTAGTATTACTTTCAAGTATATTTAAGCTAATGCTTCTATAAAATGCAAGCAGGAACCTATTACTTCTAGAATCCTGAGACATCGGAAGGATTATAGGTATAATGGCTCTCAAAAGTCTAGTGCTGGTATGTTATTTCAAAGCATAGGGTGTATTCAAAGTAGCCCCATGTAGTGATTCTGAGAACAAATGTACTTGTGGTCAGGACAAACTCCTCACCACAAAAGGTGTGCATGTTGAGGAAAAGAATCTTAAAACAGCAGTATTCAGGATTTAACTGAAAAATCTATGCAATGGTTGTGAGGTAGAAAATCTACACAATGTTTCTGAGGTAGAATAGTAAGGTCTGTTTGGACTTCTCAATTCTTAATGAGTGCTTTGTAACCCAGGATAAAGGAACCTCTGTTAGTATCATTTTTCTTCTCTGAAATTAAGACATCAATACTCAAAAATTTTTGTGGTTAAAAAAAATTCTGAAAGTTCAAATGGCCATAAATACCTTCTACTCCATCACTGTCACCTGTATGAAAATGTCACAAACAATAGTAGGTCAGTATAAGGATGGTCAATTTGAAGTCTATGTTACAGATGCAAAACACAAACCAATTTCCAATGCTTCTACATAAGCAGACAGGTAACTTCAAATGTGTGTTTGTGTATTTGGTTCATCTGAAAAACATTCAAGTATTCATCCCAGCAAAACTTCTTATGCTTATGCAGGTCTATAATATGGCTTAAAAATCATAACAATGCCAAATTGGTGTAACTGAAAACCATCTATTATCACCAATAAAACACATTAAAAATTACACGGACAGGTTTTTATTATGACTTTCTAAAGTCAGTATTCTTCTTATGAAGAGCTTATATGTAAGCTTTGGGCATACACTTTAGCTTAATGAGTAAAAAATTATTTTCCCTTTTACAGCTGTGTTTAAATCAAGCAGCTAGACAGCTGTTCAATACGTACATCCATAAATACATGTATGTGCACACATATCAAGCAAACACGTCCTTCATATTTACCTTATCCCTTTCATCTTTCATATCATTACATTGAAAAGCTGTAGTCTGCCATGTCAGAAAGACTATGATGCATCATCTTCTTGAAGGTATAAATCAGAGATCTTACCTCATACACAGTGTATGCCCTTGAATACTCAATTTAAAATATCCAGCTGATGTTAGGCACCAGAGTATGTCTGAACAAAAGGTCAATAATTCAGACTACCATTAATTTAGAGATATGTGCTGACTGTGTCAAACTATCAACATGGAACCCCGCCTGGCCACTGGGATTTGACTAAACATTTATAATTCTGGTGATCATAAATGAAGACAGCCACTTCACTCGAGGCGTACCTGGCTTCTGTCAAGTTCTTTGCTTGTTACAACTGAGCAGCTCTTAACTCTTTCCTGTCCAATGCCTGCACTTGGTGAAAAGCATGTGTTCAGGGGTATGACTTTATAGCCTAATAGAGAGTATTAGCGATAAACAAGGTAATAAAGAAAGATAAAGAAAAGGAGACCCACAATATTAAGACAAAGATGACACACAGAAAGAAAACTCATGACGCAGATTTCATAGCAAAGCTCTGCCATGCGGTACAAAATGTGGGCGCCCATCTTCCCTGCTCCTTCATGGAAGGAAAAAATATCCTGGAAGTTAGAGGCAACGATATTTCATGTGGTGAGTGATTCACTTGAGGGCTCTAAATACTCTTGATCTTTGCTTCTGAAACTTGAGGTTTGAAACCCCAGAGCAGGTGGAAATCTGTAAAGACTGCTGATTGCCATTCCTTAGAGCGTTTGGCAAAATAGGCTATTTTTAAAATTCAGCAAGATGGGCGGAGATTCTTCCTAAAACAAGTTGGAATGGTGACATTCACCATTAACCTTTTCCTGGCTGCAGGAAGCTCTCTGGTAGTAAGGACCACCCGCCTTGACTCTGCTTCCTAGAAATAAGGCCGCGTGTATTTCTTACCCAGGACTGTGATGGTGGTGTAGCTTTCCTGTGGGGGGTCGGTGTAGAGCTGGCAGAAGTATCTCCCTTCATCAGAAATCGACACATTTGTCAACGACACTTTGAGTTCACTGCTAGAAAAATTCAGCAACTGAAACCTGCTGTCCTTCAAAGCTGTGAAACAAAACATAGTGTGAGTGGCTGTAAGAAAGATCATGGATCGTCAATTCTCCTTAACTAGGTAAGGACCTCCAGAAAGGCAGTTAGAGAGTAGAAAAAAAGTGTAGTCTCCCTATACCTGTTGGGCACTGTTTTGGGGCTTTTGTAATAACTGCACATAGACAAACTGCACTATCCAAAAGAGGTGATGCATGGACGCGCACGCGTGCGCGCGCACACACAAACACCTCTTGGCACAATCCCAAGTGCTCTCACAGTTTTCAGTACTTACTCATAAACTGTTTCAGTCTTTCTAACAGATAGGAAAAATGAAAATGGAAGGAAAGAGCAGGCTATGAGTTCTCTGATACAGAGTCCAGCCCCTCTTAACTTCTAAGACACCAGAAGTTGAAGAATTAAGGCAATACAGGCCTTCCCCAAATCCAAAGCTTAACAACAAAATAGCAGCTCTAGGTCTGAAAGTGTGGTAAAGTGCTCCCCTAACAAGAACAGAGTCCTGAGTTACAGTCCCAGTTATTGCTAGAGCCCAGGACAAACAAAAAATAGGTCCAAATTATGAAAGAGGGCTAAAACATGCTAATAATTTTCAAGCAAAAAATTTAAAAAAATTACTAAAACTTGTGATGGCAAACTAATGCCATTTAACTGGAACGTATCTTAATTTATGTGATACAAATTGAGGTGGAGTTGTCCATGCAGATAACCAAGGGCCTACAAAGACCTTTAGCCAGTTCTGCAACTTTCTAGCATTGTTCATCTTCACAGAATGAAACAGATTAGACATCAAGCAGGAAACCAGAATAAAAACAAAAAGCAAAATATGTAGGCTTCATTAAAATGTTCTCTTTTAATGTCCTTCCATGAATTTTGGCAAAGGCTAGCTTAGCTTATAATGACTGGAGTTTAACTGGAGAATAAGACTCTGCTTTTCTCCTTTAATCTTCCTGATTCCCATAAATGTCCCTTCAGTTTGTCAACTCTTTCCACAGGTTCCAAGTAACCTGAGACGTTGGGGGGAAAAAGAAACAAGCAGAGAGGAAGGGACATCCTGAGATTTACTTTGGTAAATCCCGCAAAAAATTGATATATGCTGTTGGTAGGCCATGGCGCCCATGTGAACATTCTGTTCAATTTAGTTTCAATTACTGACTTTTCTGGTATTATATTTGGGCAGATTTGGGCATATGGTTGCTTCCATACATCCAAGACTATGGTGGAAGATTTGGTTTTGTCACAGATTACCTTTGCAACTTCAATCTTTAAACCAAACAGATTACCTTTCAGAATGCTATAGTTTCCTTGCCTTACCTTACTGGAGTTGTTTGTGTCAGCTAAGTATTTGGGACTCAATTGCAATTCACCTTGAATTACTACAATCAATTCCTACTGCAAAGAAAGACAATCTTACTTTTACAAGGGACCATTCAAGGTTTCAATTAAGTAGAAAGATTATGATTGCCCGTCTTTTCTTCCCTCTAAAGAATGGACTAAACTTTAAGCATCTCACATTAAATTAAAAAAAAAAGGCTGCCATAACAATCTCTTTATCAAGACAACATGTAGAGGTTAAAAAAAAAAGAAAGTTGCTGTCTGACATGACAGGATGGAAACTTACGCCTGAAGTCCCTGAAGTAAATGGTCTGCCTGTTGGGATTCAGTAGTTGAATCACAGAGTCGTCACTCTTATTGACTTGGCAGCTGATGGTTGCAACTTCTCCCTCGATGACTGTCACGTCTTTAGTAAACAAATTCTGTCCATCACCTTAAAAAAAAAAGAGAGAGAGAGAGAGAGAAAGGGGTCAAAGAAAACTTCAGTCAAATAAAATTTGATCAAGAGGACCAATGAAAGTGAAAATTAAGCCAAGGCAAATATGTGGATAAAGTCCATCTAAGTCTGGAATTGCTCTGGTCTTGACATGAGGTCTCAGGCCCCATCCAGCCTCTTGCACTGCTGAGTACTGGAAAGGTCAGACTACTGGCTTCTGGGAGGAGCTGAAGCTCTTGCAACTGGAAAAGGGTGGATATACATGATGGATGAACCCTAGCTCAAGTGCCTGGAGCTGTTACTGGGTTAGATCACAGACACTCAAGGGACACTTCACACAAATAGGTAGGAGGGATCAATAAACAACCTTTCCCCAGTTTGTTTAGTCATGATTCTAGGATCTCAATAAAATCCTAAGTTGGCTTACACCTATGTTGGGTCACAACTTCACAACTCACTCAAAGTCTTAAGCAGTCCTGAACCCACCCACCTCCCTGGCTCACTCTTCTCCAGCTTTTCAGAAAAATCTCTTTCAGAACACGTCAAAAGTCATGGCTTTCCAATCCACGACACAAATCTTAGCTTCAGATATGCTGTAATTTTGTACTGCTTAGATTAATTCAGCAGCAAAGGGCACCTCATAAATGTCCTACATGATCCACAAGGTAAGAGGAGAGTAGAGTTCAATTAAGTAACAAAGCATGAAGCAATCATCAAGTGTTCAATACTGCATGTAGCAGAGTAGGGATTAGAGAAGTTACCCTGGGCATCAAGATACCTAATCGCTAACTTGCAGAACAAAACGTGTAGTACATGTGGTAGATGTGATGGGTAGTCAGGAAGTGGGAAGGCCTAACTGATTTTAACCAGAGTGATCTCAGAAAACTGGTTTATAGTCTCTGATTTGCAACATGGAGGCAGAAATTAAGAATTATCTCAGCTGGGTGCTGGTAGCTCATGCCTGTAATTTCTAGGTACTCAGAAGGCTGAGCTCTAAGGATCATGGATTGAAGCCAAGTTGGGCAGAAAAGTCCATGAGACTCTTACCTCCAATTAACCAGTAAAAAACTGGAAGTGCAGCTATGCTTCATCTGATAAGAGCTGCAGCCTTGAGAAGAAAAAGCCAAACTAAGCCAATCCAAGGGGGTAAAAAAAAAGGCTATCTCTCAGAATATGTTCAGCTTCTCATAAAACTATATAAATGGGAGTTGCTACTGTCATAGTCATCGTCTTTGTGGTCGTCATCATCATCATCATCACCATTTTTCTAGAATCCAAACAGTCACTAAGCCACTGTGTGTAGGGAGTAGTATGTAGAAAAGAAGAATGCATATTCATGGCTCCTGCTCCAAAAGAACAGGTGTGTAGCTAGTATGTATAAACTCAGGGTGACTTATTTACTCCTCAAGAAAGTGTTGTCACATGAAGAAACAAAGATCAAAGATAAATCCTAATCTGAAAAAAAAAAATGAGAGCATAAAGATTGCGCAGAGGGGCAACTGCAATAAATGGAGGATTTCCACTGGCTATCATGTTTTCACTGAAGATCCTGTCTCTGGTCAGGCCACAGTGGGAAAGTATGAGGAGAGGTGTCAAAGATGGCTTGAAGCCAAATCTACCTAGAAATAGACCAGCCTCTGGCAGAGGATTAGAAGAGAGGAAACTAGAAGGATAAGGGAAAAAAAAATATTAGAGTCACAGATACATAAAAAAAATTCTCGGTGCTTGTGGAACAAACCAAAATGAAACTCGACCTTGAGCTCTATGATCCAAGGAATTAACCCTGGTGTGAAGAAGGCCCGTGGGGCTTGCAGTGTGGTGGGGATTTCCCTGGCTTGATCAGACAGCAGAAGCTTAATGGGCTGAGAAGTGTAACAGAGAAATAACAAATAGAAAAAGTGATCAGAAAAAAAGGAAGAAGAAAGGCTGCTCAAATTCTTTCGTTAGTGGATTACAGTGACAAACACAGAATTCAGAACCCAGCTGGATAGGCAGTTTACTCTCCAGCTTTCAGAAAAGAATAATAAGAGAGCTCCTGCCAATCAAGTGAACTTGCCAACAATGGACTTGCTGGCCCTGGCAAAAGTGTATACAGGAAAAAGACACCACCTTACAGTCTCAGGGTAACCCAATTTAGTAAGAAAATTAAGGAAAAATTAAAAGTGTAGAACTGGACTGTGTGACAGCCTGAAGTCTTGGGACTTGCCTTCAGGAGACTGGAATACCAAAGAGGAGTTTACTGGGTTAAGGGAAGAATTTCTTCCACCTGAACAAAGAGTATTAGCAACACAAATAAGAATCTTCAATTTACAAGAGGTACCTGTGGCAAAGGCTGCCTGGTGTCAAGGCATTAATCCCTACAACATAAAACAAGGCCTCACAGGCCTAACTGCTATCTTCAAGCTCTTGGGACTTAAAAGCCCCTTCCAATTCAATTTATACTCTAATAGAATAGTTCCTGTGGAAATAACTATAGACTTTAATTTTAGCTCCTTATTTGAAATCCTAAGGCTAGTATATTCGGCGCAGACCATACTACGGTCCTATTAAGGCTATAAAGCATTTACACAGAAGATGGTAACAGGGAGGAGCTGACCATAATTTTGTGTTTTAAGCAATGAAGGCAATAAAAGAGAATCAAGGGCTTGTTTTTTCTTTTGTTTTTATTTTTAAATGAAGTCTAAAACATTCCTAGTTATTCATTATAATTATTATTAGAAGACCAGAATGTGTTATTACTGAGCAAATCATTCAGTTAAACTTTTACCATCTACCACATTTTTGCTTTTGCTGCACTCCACAAATCCATGGTGGAAACAGTCAACAATGCTATATTATTCTTTGAAGTTATTAAGGCCAATCTACAATGCAGTGTCTCAGGAACTGCCAGTTCCTGGCTGTGGCATCATGGCTAAAATACCAACCCTAAAAACTTCTAAGTGAGAATGGAATATACTTTTGCTGAAAGATATCAAAGTGCTTCGGCTGATGGTAGTGGCCCAAGGATGTCATTTTGTAAAAATCATCAATAAATTATATGGGTCAGCTGGATGGCAGTTATATTACACACAGCTCCACACAGTGAGGCGCCATAAGATGGCTGCGATGGGATAATAATGACCTATTTATTTGAGGCAAAGGAAGTGAATGACAGTGATGAAAATATGGTATGTATGTCAGTACTCCTAACTGCCTGAAGCCTTTATGTAAAAATAATTTCTGCTCACATCCTCATATATTTCTTCCAAACAGAAGGGTGCACTGTGACTTGATAAATTTCCCCTTGAAATAGATATCACGACAATTAGGTCCTTATAAAACACAATTTGATGTGTAGCAGGATAGAAATAGGCAACTTTGGTGTTTCCTTTAAAGAATCCATTTTAACAAACCGTTCTGATTTTCTAAGACTCAATTAAGCTGATGTACTGTCAAGGCAGAAATAGCACATTCCAGACACTCCCTCCCCCCCAAAAAATTCAAACAGGAACAATACAGTGTAGCCATTACATAGGCTGTTCTTAGCAAGGTGATTTATTTTAAGGATGGAACATGTCATCTGGCATGTATAGACATTTTTTGGACTGCTAATTGGTATATATTGGTGAGGCTTATGGGACATAATAAACTGGACTTTAATTTTACCAGCAGCTGTTATGTTTTGGGAGTATATTCCTTGTAACTTGCAAATTTTCCCAGTTTCTAAAACTAAAACTCTGACATTGGAGAGCAAGGTTTCCTGGGTTAAGCTAGAAGTTTTTAGCACATCTACCACAATGAACAGAAAGCTTATGATCCCAAGAAAAGTAAAATTTATTTTGATACCTTGTTAATTAACCTTCAACTACCATAGTTGATCAATTCTTTCCTAAACATATATCATTTTGTGATAAATTCCATTTGGAAGGTCTTGTACAAAGAAAATGAACATCTATTGGCGTCTATTTAGTCAGCAATATGCCCTTTCTACAGGAGGAGGAGACAGGGCAAATTTTAATGCAGGAACTGGAAATCTCATTCTCTTCCACAGAGCACAGAACAAACATTATCCAACTCTGGGCATTGTGCTGGTGTTTTATACTCTTTCCCTTTCAAACTCCTGGAGTTTTCAATATCCCCACTTTAAAGATTAAAAGTGCGAGACTCAGATTTCTGTAAGCTGCCTCATGCAATTTAGCTAAGTGGCTGAGCTGGTGTTTGAACCCAGTTCTGTCAACCTCTCCTGCCCATCCAGCTTGTACTTTTTACCAGCCAGCACCAGGACTGGTTGCCAAGGCTCTATTGGCTCTGCCTTGAGATATTTACTTGGTTTTAAAGAGGGTTATTTCCCTATGAGCAACTTCTGATTTTTTTTATTTCCATAATGTATCCAGAACACAATTATGCACTTCAAGACGAGAGAGAGACTGTCCTGAATGTAAAACACCTTGTTTACTACTGCCTCCTCCTTTCAGTGCTCAGCACACTCTGCCCCCAGAGAAAGTCTTTATTACCAGTGCATGGCGGGCACTTGCCAGCAAAGAGCTCTCGCCCCCACTGCCTGGCTGTTAATAAATAAAGCACTTCATTTACACCAGGGGAGTCTCTCCAGTCAAGTCCATAATAAAAGGGCAAGTCATAGTTAAAACAGAACTCAGTCTATGCTATGGCAACTATGTAAACTCTTACCGACACCAGGAGCACCCATGTCATGATACTGGGAAGACAGTTTGCCCACAGAATGAGCAAATGAAGTCCTGACCTGCTTCTTCAACAGCAAAATCATTACCAGGGGCTTGATGGGGGGCGGGGAATACAAACACACATCAGCACAGTCACTGTCTAAACAAGGACTCCAACCCAAAAGACAGATGGTTAAAAGAAGAAAAGCATCCTGTTGATGACCAATGGGAATGCTCAGAAACTCCCCCTTTCATTTCTGAAATTCCACACTGATCAAAGAATCTGGTCTGTTCATTCTGATGCTGTAAGAGGTATCCAGGGTTAAAGTTTGCAAAGAAGTAAAGTGCCTGCCCCTTATTTTCCACTGGTATTATGGCTCCCTTGGCTCGTAGCCCATACTCCCTTCTGTTGGGTTTTACAACCCTGCCTGAGAGGTGCTCAGCTTGGAAGACCACTTTCCAAATAAAAGCATCACCACCATTTCTGTTAACCTTTCTGCAAGTCAGCTCGTGTAGAGGTGAGTATCTTCCAAAGAAAGGAACTGAAAATTAAAACTCTATTGAAACCCAAAGGTGGGGGGAAAAGCTTCTAAATACATAGGTTCCCAAGTCAACGTAAACACAGTGTGCACTACAAATCACTAACAAAGCCATTAAGATTTGATTTCTATCTAAGCAATTATTGCCAGCATATTTTGTGTATTTCCTTTGAAAGACTCAATCCTATCTTTCAATTCATTAAACTGTTCCCTGCATTTACAGAGTTTTATATCAAATCAGAAACCTATTTGAATTAATAAGAATTACAGTAAAAGTAATTTGAAACTAAATTATTTGGAGTTCAAGCCACGAAAGCTTTTGATAAAAGAATTCAGTCCTGTTTAAATACTATAGAAACATTTTTAGTCAGCCAGTGTAGTGAGGAGAGACAGAAGAACTTGTGTCTAAAAGAGGAGGTCTGTCCATGGTGGATGAAGGCAAAGGGGAAGACCTCTTCAACACAAATACAATTCTTTATTTCTCAGAGAGGCATACTATTTTCAACCTTCATGAATACTTGAATATTTATTTAAAATCAAAAGCAATCAATCTGCCTGTTGTTTACAAAGCTTCTGTTAACCTTTTTGACCCTCATCTATGCCTTGCTGTCCCAAACAGTAAAATCGAAATGTTGATTGTCTGTGCTCAGGTCTGTCTCCTTTTTATGGTCAAAACAAGCTGAACCAAACAGATCACAAACTTGGAGACAGAATGAGCTAAACCAATCCTAAGTAATGGGGTGGAAAAGTACATATGATATTGACCCAAACATTTGTGTCACCTAGTTTGGTTTTGTTTTTTAAATTAACCCCTTTGGTTGCAAAAATCCAAAGAAGTGAAAGGAACCTAGAACTGGCTGTTTTATCTTAAAAAGTAATTTAGATAAGACAGCCAGGACCTAGAAGGAGAAATACCTAAAATGATATGGCAAGCGGGAGATGGAGCCAAGAGTGCAGAATAGATCTCCTAACTGAGTCATCAAGGTATTTCTATTCATGGCTATTTCTAAATAACATTTATTGATCTATTTCTAATTACAAAGCAATATACGTTCAAGGGGTTTTATTTTTTATTTTGGTTGTTTTTTTGAAAGCTCTGTTTGAAGTAACATTTAAAACACTGTCTGTCCTGTGGCATGTAGACAGACAAGATCTCATGACAATGTCCTGCAATACAATTACTATTGCCATCCTGAGAGTAGAGGAAGAAAAAAAATACTGAATTTAATTTAATATGCTTTAATAATCAGTAAAAGGTAAGGCAAATCTTGAACAGCAAGTTAAGGAGTAATCTTCCTTAGTGCTAGTTTTTCTTCAATTAAAATTGTTGATTTCCCCTGAATACAAAACAAAAAATATCATCTGACACATTAAGCTATTCATGAATATTCTGTATACACATTCCTGTTTAGTTGACTAATGGCAAATTAACGTTCTCTATTTTAGCTTAAACACATAGTATAGGTATGTTTGATTAGCATTGAATCTCAAAAGCTGATTGCTATGCATGCTTTGATTATGTAATTACATAATAGAGTATAATGGCTCCTTTGGAGTCATTATGATCTATATGGCAAATATGTTTCAGTTTTGCTATAGTTTAAATACACGTTGAGATGACAGCTCATAACAAGGTCCCACTTTTCAGTCTTATCAGCTAAATGGGCATTTTCCCATTCATCCTAACATCTCCTTGACACCAATTAAGGCCTATTGTGTCAAGTTGCGTACACTTTTGAGAGATTCCCTTTGTTTTCTTGGCATTCAAAAAAGGACATTAATTTTAAAAGCTGTATTAAGCAAAAAGCCCAGTTTAAAAAAAAAGAAAAGAAAAAAGCCTGAGATTTCATCCTTCATCCACCCCTTGAAAGGTCTGCAGGGAATCACATCTAGTTCATTAATCACTGTTCAGACAGCCACAAGGGGGTTAAAGATGGAATTTCACCTTTAACTCCAAAATGCACATGAAGGGAGCACAGCCAAGAATACTGATGCGTGAGGTGGTGGCTGACCACAATGCATTCAGCTCAGGGTCTAACTGAGCATCAACCACACCAAGTGACACAAAAGGCCCAGTCCTGCCATCCACGTTTCTTCCAGTAGCCCTTCATTTTGAAGTTTCTTGAGGGAGAAACAGCTATGAAATAGCACAGCAAGACTTCTCCTTCATAGTCCTTACATTGGGTTTTTGATAGATCTAAGGCGGAAAAATCTTCCATAGTGAATAGATTCTTGATAATTCCATCCTGACCTTATGAACTGGAAAGTAGTCTGGGTTTAAAATAGGAAGAAAGTTATTGTAAGGAATTATGTAAAGTTTTTCTTGTTCCCCATGGAGTTCTTTAATCTCAGCTGTAAGAAAAGTTATTTTTGCTTTTCTCGCCCAAGAAAAGGATCCCTTAGACCAAGTCAAACCAAAGGTGACTGGCGCCTTAACTATAAAGACAAATAAGCAGCCAGCTATTTTTACATTGTGACTATTGACTTGTAGCATTAAGGCTGAAGAACTAAGGTTCAAGCACAGTCCAGCCTGTATTTACATACAGGAAACATTGATTGGATGTATGAAAACCCCTTCCAATGAAGGGTGAGACAAAAGGATGTAGTTACGGCGTATGTGCCTGTGCTATTTCAATTTCAACCATCACATTCACTTCCTTTCCCTCTGAAAGACTCTAAGCTCGATAAGACTTTTTAATCAGGGGCTGCACCACTAAAAGGGCCAAGCAATTATGAGGCTTAAGATCTGAATTGCCAGATCCTGTAAAAGAAGAGGTGTAATCCACCCTATAGAAAGTTTATGTGGAGTGATACCCACCCACTAAACCTCAACATCTAAATTAGCTTTTCCATTGAAATTCACTTATCGAAGAAGCTAAGAGCTAAGAGCTAAGGAGAAACAGGAATATAAAAATAAACCATAAAAGATAATAGCGACTATTGAATCCTTATGCTCTTCATACTGAAAGATGAAAACTGCGGACTTTTTGTTTTGTTTTGTTTTCTCCTCTCACTCCCTTTCATGGCTAGATGGGGTGCATGGCCTTTTTTGCTCACCAACAAGATAGCATTATATCTTTATTAAAAGGAAAAACCAAAACCAAACCACGTAGAGCCCAGAAGTGGAAAAAGCTTCATTTGCTTATGAGATGACATTGAAGTCACCTTGTGGAGAGTCATTTTAAACCTGCCAAATCTTCTTAGATGCTCTTGGGAGGAAGGGGACTCTTAAACATATTAATTAAAAAATAACCGCAGTCATCCAACTTGGACTTTAGAGAAGAGCAATCTGAAAACAGAGGCTTCTTATAAAACTAATTGTGTTGGCAAAGCAAGTTTTTTTGTTTTGTTTTTTTGTTTTTCCCTCAATGGATTTGATTCTGTGATGCTTGTTTATGGCAAAAGAAGAAGAAAAGAATATTTTAGGCTGAGCTGTTCTGAGCTGTTTCAGTACCATTCATAGCTAGGTGCTGTTCCAGTATTTCAAAATACATTAGATTTCTTTTGTGACAAACTGGAGTTGCAACAAAATAATGGTCAACTGTTGATCTACACCAACCACACGGCTAATGAACTGGTAACCTGCTATTACAGTCTGTGGGACATATTCAGTGGCTGCATTACAGAGTGAAAGCTAGTTGTACAAAATCCTGCTGTCCAGGAGCCTGGATACTGGCGAAGAAAACCACATTCTACACAGGATGAATTGTGGAGATAGCGAGTGATAACTGAAGAAGCATAAACTCTCTGATGAGGTGGTGTGCGTACTCCCCCAAAAGGTGTTGAAGTCTGAAATGATAGGAACCAACTGATTGTTTTAATCCACATACCAGAACTATCTACCTCTCTACAACCACATCCTCTTCACAATGAAAACACAAGATTTCCTTACAAGACCAAAGCTCAAAATCCATATTCAAATTCTTGAAACACACATAAAGGCACAAATAAAGAGATTTTACTGTTTCTACAAAGATTTAAGGGACCTTGGACTGCCCTTTTATCTGAGAATTTAGGGACCACGCAACTTAATAGCTTGTAGCAGCCTCTGTGCTCAAATCTCACTCTGTAACGAAACATGTGTTCTTTTCTTGATCAAATAAAAAGATTTAAGATTTCAAGGTATAGTGTTGGCCAACTCTGTTTCACTGATCCTTCCCATTCTCCTAAGTTGTATGCCCACTGTAATCTACACTGTTCGTGACACGTTACCTGACTAATTTTCCTTCAATTCTTTACACTGAATTTCCCTAGAATTCCAATGAAGAGGGAGTGTATATTTCCCTTTTATAACTTGTGTTTGGGTGTTTTTCCTTACATACTCTGATTCAACTTGGGTCATTTTCAACTCACTAACAAGGTGAATTTTTCCCCTCTTCATTTTTGCCTTTAGGGTGTTGAAAGATTAACATTTTTAGCATATGAATTAAAACCACAAGGTTACTATTAATTATTATTAATTTTATAATTAACTAATATTATTTCTTATTAATTACATATTATATATTAATGATTATATAATGGAATATACATGATGTAATATGTTAATTAGTAATTAATATATATGCATGACAAAGAAAGTAGCTGTTCTTTTTCATGTCTGGAGGCAAAAAAAAAAACAAATTCTGGGGGGAGGGGGGAGGCTGGAAAGGGAGGTGAAGGGTAAACAAAGGAGGAGGCTGCAATGCTTGGTAAGAAATGTATGCATTATCCTGCCCATGTAATTGTAGCCCCTCTGAACAGTATGTTCTCAAATAAAATAAAATTAAATTAAAAAAAATTAAAAAAAAAACCAAATTCTTCTATGAAGCATTGATTTTTCTTAATTTTTAATATTAAGAAAATTCCCATCATTACGTGGAGGAAGGATAGTTAAATCATGAAAATTATAACTCATTTTTAAAGTGTAGGTACAATATGGTATCTTCTTTTTTTTTATACCTTCTCATTTAAACCTCATAACATGTGTACTATGGTTAGATTATCATCCCCATTGACAAAGAAACTAAGACTTGGATACATTAAATGAGTGGTAGGACGCATCAATTGAATCTAGGTCTGGTTGACTCTAGATCTAGTGTTATTAACAATTATACTATATTATTGAGGTAACTGAAAAGACATTAAACTTTATGATGCTAAACGAACAAAGGAAAACAAATGGAAGAACCTACAGTATCTCATTTATGACTCAGGAATAAAATCAAAGTAACACTCTCAGCACAGAAAGGAACTGAAGGCCAAATAGCACACCTATTAACCATCAGCATGTTCTAATATGTGACACAGATAAAATTAGCTCTACAAGCAGAGCCCAAATCTATGTGTTTTTTTTTTTAGTATTTAGAGGGGAGATATCTGTTCAGTAGAATGATTCAGAGTCAAAAGCCAGCTCAACTCCAACTTTAGGCATTTACAGTACCTGTTTCAAGGGCATTCATTAGTACTGACAGTCTATGTGACTGAAATTTGGCTGTAATAGGCAGTCTCTCTCTACATCTCTTTGTTCATTTTTCCTGCCAACAAGAGTCATTGAAAACCTTCCAAATTTAAAGCTTAGAGCCGACAGGACAAGCAAGTAAGGATATCAGTTGGAATACATCAGATATGGACCCCGAGTGAATGTCAGCTTCTACTGACACTACAAGAGAAACCGAAAACAGAGAAACAGAAGGGGATAGCTGTTTCATATTCTTATTCTAGAGAGTATTCTGAGTGTGCATAATATGGTTTGTTCAAGAAACAGCTGTAGATCCACGATAATCATTATGCTGAATAATGCCACAACACTCAACCTGCATCACCTACCAGGAAGCCAAGTAGCTTTGGACTATTATATGAAACAACAATTTCTCAGCTGTAAAATTGGGTTCCGTGACTAAGGCCTTGATTGGTGAGTTTTTCACTGTATCTGCTGTAGATCACAAAGTGAGTGATGTTTTATTTTTAACCTTTGGGCTCTTGAGTTGCTAGTCCCAGCTAAGTCTGGGAAGAAACATACAAGTGTTAGGAAGAATTGTTAAACCAGAGTTTGATGAAGCGATTGCTCGAAGAGAGAAGTCAGTGGCCCAAGGAGATTCCAGATTCTACTCTCACGCAGTCTTTGACAGTCAGATCTGCACAGTAAGTATCTAAATTGGTGCCATTATACAAATAACTTGATTAGAATCATCCAAGTGTGGGCTGCTGATTAATCATCATTGAAATTAGAGATAAGTGATAAGGACATTACTTAGGACTTGTTTTTCACTAGTATGGGGGAAGCAAAGGAGAAATGAGGAAGACTGTCAGCCTAGGAGAACAGGAAGTTTTGCTGTAGTTCTAAGCTTCTTGGAGTATAAAACCCTTACTTGTAAAATGGGTAAATGGTAACAGTCCTACTGGATTATTAGGACACTTGGATATGACAGTCTTTCTTAAGTTCCAAAATTGCTAGATAAAGGATCATAATCTCCAATTTCTTTGTGGTCATCACCACCATCTATGTGGCCTCTGCCTAGGTTACCAGGACCTTCCTCCTCTAAAATGGCCGATGTTGGCAGAGAAGTGGACATTTGGACTTGGTCTTGATGTTCTGGGTTTCTCCCTTTCTGTACAAGCCCATGATTAGGTCAGAGAGTGACCGTAGGAGAGTGACTAGAGTTAGGGTGGTAATGTGATCTTCCTTGAAAAACCTCAACTATCCACACGTCAGATGCCAAGCATCCTCGGGGGTATCCGCAACAAGGCAGCTTTCCTTGTAATTGAATCTCCAGTCTCTCAATGCCACAATGAAAACTAAAAGAAATGAAACAAAAATTGCACAAGGCTGGCTAACTGCCACACTCTGTCCTATTCTTCAATACAGAAAGGACTGCAGGAGCTACTGAAATCCATACTAATATTTGGCTCTTAGGCTTGTATGTGTCTTCTGCTCTTCCCTCCACTGCTGGTTGTCACTCCTCAGATAATTCTTCCTGTTATTACTAAGTGCAAGAGCTCTGAGAAAGCTACTGGGTGCTGGGACCTCTCCTGCTTACTAATGAGTTTCAGGGTGTGCCTAGGATGACTGAGGTCTCCAGGAAGCTAACCTTTACTAAATGCTGTGCCCCTGTGGCATGTGGGGGTGTAATTTCCCCCCTTCATTTGACATTGGAAGAAAGAAAAGCACACAGTCGAAATTTTAATAGTAATATTTGATTTAGTTTGACAATTATACTCTGACACTAATAGATATTCTTAAGTAAAAATATACCCTTGGATGTAGGAAGCAAATCAATACGTAATTGGTGACTGACACTGCTTTGATATTGACATTCATTTCTTATTTTATTACTTGATCAAACCTAGCTATTACTAATCTATTTATAAAAGAAGAGAAAGTGACCATGAAAGGAATCCCTGCTGGCCCTGGAGGTAGAGCTCAAAGCCACTAGTTTTCTCTACCACGCTCTGATAATTCCCCGGGTTTCTTGACTTCTGACACGACAGTGAATTGTATGCTTCTCTGTCTCAGTCATGATCATACTGATTTCTCTGTGATCACCTTTCCAGAAGACCATTTCCTTCATTTGTTTTGATCTGGGTTCAATTTCAAATCCGTCATCAGTTGTTTAGACCTTGAGCTGGTTAAACTCTCTAAGCCTCAGGTTTCTTGAACACAAAATGGGTATAAACACCTTCCTTGGTAGACTTATTTTCTGGTGCTTTGAGCCAAATCCATATATTTATACAGCAGGAGGCTTAACATGAGCAGTGTGCCCTGCCAAATTACTTAATATTATCTCAATTATTTTTAGTTCCTATTTTATTCCTCTGTGTATATCTCCAAATAAAAATTTAATTTTTTAAATCCTATTATTTAAACTATTTTTAGCAGTAGCTTATTCTTCTTCATGTCCCCAAGGCATTGGGTCATTTGGTACAGCAAGTGTTCACTAAATGTACCGAAATTAAATGAAAGGTTCCCTTAGGACCTTATGGGGTCCTAGGCACTGTTGTTTTTTTAGAGAAACCTCAAACATCAAAACATGTTAAGATGTACCCATGTACCACATCAAACAAATTTTAGATAGAAGTTTTTCATAAACTGGCCCTTGAAATGATTTCCAATTGTATATTTTATTCTGCAGCTGATAATTTTCTTTTCTATGTGTCTAAGGTTTTTCACAAAGGTCTTGGGGGGAAAAAAAGACCACACAAAAAACCAATAAACTCCACTTTTGTGCCTGCAGTACTTCAAGAAGTTCCTAATACTGTAAGAGAGATCCTCCACCCCACCCCCCATATACACATACACATACACATATTGCAGTACAATACGATAATGTTTGAAAGTCATAGGTTACCTGCAGGGGTAAGGTATGGAGCTTAGAGAGGGTAAGAAAGGAGCTTGTGAAAGGATCAGGGCATGTTTACAATGTGTCCTGAAGGGGGACAGAGGTCATTAGGGACAGAGACTGAAGGACAGCGTATTACTGGCTTAGGGAATTTACACTTTATCTTGCAATTAATAGGGAGCATTAAGTGATTGTAATCCTGGGAGTGATATAATCACAGGGTATTTTGAAAGATACATTCTGTGTCGAGAGGAAGTGGGGGGCTGGAGGCAGGAAGATCAGTTAAGAGACTTCAGCCAAAGTAGAGTAGTACTCAGGAGCTGATAAGAGCCAGGTGCGGGAATAGGGGGAGCAGACTCAAGCCCAAGGAAAAGAACGAGGAGGAGTTAAGAATACTTGGAGGTGAGGCACGTGGGCTTTGGCATCAGTCATTTATCAACTTAGTAAAAAGGGAACTCAGAGTTCCTTAGTCATCTCTACTCAATTGCATTTCGTGTTTAGTGGCCTTCTAAGGAGTGGCCAACAAAGAGCTCAAGTTGAAAAGAAGTCGGAGAATGAAGGACATGTACATTCCCTCCACTTCAATTGCTTGCTCTCTACAGAGGCAGGCTATTTGTATTTATATCTTTTAGTAGCACTTACTTGTACAATCATTTGGAATTCTGACTTTCCTCCCACTCCCAATCTGTTTTTGACCAATAGGTTTTGACAGGCTTTGGAAAATTGTTAAATGAATCTCAAACTCACGTGAGATCTATGAAGTCAGAATCCGCATTGTAACAGGCTTAGACTCCACTGGCTCTCATCTCTTCTTTACGAAGAGTTATTAAGATAATAAGTATGAGACTACTGGCTTTACCAGGCACACCTTAGAAAGAGGAGATGATTGTGTCACAGAAAATAAGTGAACATGTTAGGAAGCCATGGGAGATGTAGACCATCTTCACCCAGTGAGATCATTCCCAGGAAGAAATATGCTTACAAACCCAAGTCTACATGAAGATAAACTGATGTGGGCCATTCATAAAGTAAGCGGGAATGAAAATCCAGTATTCTTCCTCAAGTTCTATAGTACAACCATTACCCAAATAAAAAAACTCTCCCCAAGTAGCTAGCTGTCTGTGACCAAAGCAAATAGATTGTTCTACATTTCGCTGCAAAACCAACTACTTCTAGCTAGTGCTGTCTTATACTTAGTGAGGTTTGTCATATCACACTGTAGTACTCTAGTTAAATTTTTGCTGATTTTGGTTTTAATGTATATTTTGTGTGAGTGTTACACACCAGCGATGGCAGAAACAACATATCAAGAAATAAAGCAAGCGGTCCAAAATGAAAACTAAACAGAGACTGCCAAGGTCTGTAGCAAAAGCGATGAAATTCAACTGTATGATTATGGAGGGAAGAGAAAAAATAATAATAAAAGCTACCCTACCTATTTCAGCAAGCCTTTTCCTTCTGACTGGTAGATAAAATTGGCTGCAAAAACATAGGTAACTGCATAAACAGAAGTTTAAGAGAGGCAAACATAATCAGGCTTGGAAGGAGCCTTACAGAATGCCCGAGGGTGGGGGGAATGTAAACAATGGTTTCACTTTCCCACCACCTCTTAATGAACATCCATGGATCAAGCTGGACCTCTCTGGCTTGCTCTCAGCTTCTGGAGTGACTGGGCCTGGTTAATGGCATCCGAGCAGCTGCTGCCAGGAGAAACCATTTGTCCTGAAAGTGAAGAATTCACCTAAGAGTGATATGATAAGGTCTTTTCTACTCTGCGGAAACTTGATGTATCTAGAACTCCAAGTCCTGCCTAGGATTCCTAAAACACTTAATTGGAGGAGCAGCAAAATGGTCACTGCTGTGTTCTAGTGTCTGATCTTGCTGTTTCTTAACATATGGCAACTGCAACTGGCTCACACTTCATTTTTCTGACAATTTGTTCTTATGTGAATGATTTCAGCTTCTTTATTTTTCCCTTCTCTTTAACCACTGGCAAGCCCAGATGCCTTTACTGCAACAGGAACAGATCTTTGAACAGTTTGGCTTTTTTTTTCCCTCTGTCTTCTCTCTCCTTTTTGCTAGGTTACTAAAGTGCAGTTTCAGAAAGAATAATGCTCTGAATTTTGGTCTCTTAAAAAAGTCGTTAGGTTTATGGGCAGTCATGCTTGTCACATTTAGAGCATGAATTACGTACTTCATGGCAACACAGTTAAACCCCACAGTTGTGCCTCAGCCATAATTTCTGCAGCGAAAGCAGCAACAATTGAGGAACTTTATTGCTACTACTTTTCATGTATAAGATGCCAAAATCAACCCTTCCAACATTATATGGTAGCTTTTTTTTCTTTCTGTTTTTTTTAAAACTTTCTTTTTAAATAAAGAAAAAAGCAAAAAGAAAACCCCTAATGGGCTACTTGCTGTTCTATTCACTTTTTAGATTTGTCAATTTTTGAGTGACTGCCATCACCAGGGACTCTTTGTAGCACCTTGTACTTGGGCTATAATAAAAACATGAAATGATTAAAAATACCGTGAGTGTAACTGCAGAAGGGACTATATATTCTGGGCCCCAAGGAAAAGCTGTTTCTTTGCAGAATCAGACAGACTCCATTTATGTTATTAAATTGTAGCACTATTCACTGTCCAGGCTGGAAGCTTCCTGACATGTCAAAAGCACTAAATACATCCAAAGCACACATCAGAAACTTAACCTTTAGAATGCTGTTTCCTTCAGTCCGTGAGCCAGGAAAGCCCAGGAATTAAGTATGTTTACTTCTGACATTGCTTACCTGTTGGAAACATTTGCTTTTCCCACTAACTCATCACAGTATTTTTAATTCCCTTGTGAATCCGAAAAAAAAAAGTATGAGGAATGGATTTTTTACAGAGAATAAATTACTGTAAGTAGTGAACCAAGTAACAAGAACACCAAATTCAACGCTTCTTTGAACCTTGGCTATGAGCTGGGCACCATTTTGGTTGTTGTACACACATCTGTATTATCAAACTTTTCTATTGTTGTATCAGAATCATCTGGAAGGCTTGTTGACTGAGCCCCAATCCCTGCATTCCTGATTTCAAAAGTGTGGGGCGGGGGTCCAATAATGTCTACTTCTAATGAGTTCCCAAGCAATGCTGATGCTTCTGATATAGGACCATGCTTTGAGAACTGGCACTCGCCATCTTACCGAATCCCTCCAGAAGCATTACCCCGTTTGTTTTACAGAGGAAGAACCTGAGGCTAAGTGTGGGGTCTACACTTACTAACCGTACAAACAAGAGCAAATGACTTAACTTTTCTGGGCCTCTATGATGATGATCTCTTCCATCAGGACTTCTCTTATGGCCAGATTGTGTCCCCATAAATGTCCCTGTGACTTCATCTGAATGTTAATCCGTTAGTCCTTATTTTCCTACTGCCCATGACTACTACCATATCAGCTCAGATTTATGATCTGCCAGCAGTGTTGTGATTAGATGTCATCCCTGTCTTTCTATTACTCCGATATTGATAGATAAAATTCTGTGGTGATGCATTGCCTGCCCTTTCAAAGGTTACTGCCAGCAGATGCTAGGAATCAATACAGTTCTTATCTGTCACAAACCACAAGAAAAGCATGGTAAACAAGGTTCAGTGAAAGGCCTGTGAGCGGTCAAAGAACTCCAAGAAGTACTGTGTCACCAGTTTTGTTTCTTGACCCTACCCCAGAACCCAGCTCTGCTGAATCTCAAGTGTCTTAACTTTCCAGCCACAGAACATAGTAGTGTTCAGACCAGGCCTGGTGTCTGACACTATCCCCGGTGAGCCTGGTTTTGGCCACTGGGGCCCGAGGCCAAGGGGCTATTGTTCTACTTTGATCATAAGATATTACATGATCAGCATACTATCTGAGTTTTTTCGAGACAAATGCCAAGTAAATCTAAGGCGCTGTGGTAGGTTCATTTATATATTTTGTTTTCTTCATTTTCTAAGCAGGAAGAGGCCTAGTTTGGGGGGAATTGTAGATGAAAAGCAAGAATGGTTTTATAATTTGCTCATCCTTCATCTCATGCATTTCCAAGATGGCGGTTCTCTTGCTCTTAATGGATGGCATGAACGAACTAACCTGGCTGATGTAGTCTCAGCAGCCTTTAAAGACCCATGTGCTCAGACAGACAGGGCGGGCAGGCTCAGCAGTCTACCAACTGGGTTTCCCTTCCTGGTTGTCACCTAGCATGTCCCTGGGAGGCCACTGGGCCTCTGTCTTTGTGCTCAGTGGCCTAGACCAGGTCCATGTTTTCTGAATAATGATGAGTACAATGGGATCAAATTAGGGCCATGTTTCAAGGGCCTGTGCTTATCGACCGTTTCATAATCAATTTTAAGGAAAAGATTTCCAAATGCCATGCACTACAAGGAACTTTTTGGAATTTATCAAAAGTCAATGTCACATTCACTCACTTGCTACACAGACCAAATGCTTTATTAACGTTTGAGATTTGCAAGCAGCTAGAGAGGAAATATTGTGGCAGGTTTAATGTCATGAGGGTACAACTATATGGATATAACATGATTCCTTCCCCCAATATGAAACCATCAGACAATATTTAAAAGCATACTGTGAACTAGTGCATAAAAATCAATTTAAACTAGGTGGTGGCTCAGCTACTAGGGAGGCAGAGAGTAGGAGGATCATGGTTTCAAGCTAGTCTCCTGCCCACCTGCCTCCTCCCCACCACCCAGGCAAACGTTAGTGGGACCCTTATCTTAACCAATAAGCTAGGCACAGTGACAGAGGCTTATAATCTTAGCTAACTGGAAGACATAGATAGAAGGATCATGGTCCAAAGGTTGGACTGGGCAAAAACAGAGCCTATATGAAAAAATATCTAAAAAGCTTAAAAGGGCTGAGGGGATAGTTAGCAAGAGATCTGAGTTCAAATCTCAATACATTAAAAGTTAATATAAAGACAACTTAGGTTAGCTTTCCTATGCTCTAGAACAAGCCCTGCCTCTTTCCATGTATGTATGTATGTAGGTATGTTTTATGTATGTGTATATATACATACACCCATATATATACACACATATATGTTTGACTTTTCTTCTCTCTTTTTTTATTGAAATAGGTCTCACCCATGTTTTACAGGTTGGCGTCAAACTCACTATGTAGCCCAGGCTGGCCTCAAAATAATGACCATCTTCCCCAGTATCCCAAGTGCTGCTGAGATTACAGGTGTGTGTGTGTGTGTGTGTGTGTGTGTGTGTGTGTGTGTGTGTGTGTGTGTGTGTGTGTGTGTGTGTGTGTTCTTGTGAGTGTGCACGCGCACACACACATGCATGTGCACTTGATCATAATTGGCTAAGACTCTCATTTTAAATAAAGCCATTTGTTATATAACCCATGCATTAAAAATCCTGAGAACTCTAAACCACTACTTTAAAGAATACCCCTCAAAAATGAATACTAAGCTGGGTGCCTATAATCCTAGCTACTCAGGAGGCTGAGATCTGAGGATTGCGGATCAGAGCCAGCCTGTGCAGCAAAGTCTGTGAGACACTTATCTCCAATTAACCACCAGAAAACCAGAACTGGCACTGTGGCTCAAGTGGTAGAGTGCTTGTCTTGAGCTGAAGAGGTCAGGGACAATGCCCAGGCCCAGAGCTCAAGCCCCATGACCAAAAAAAAAAAAAAAAAAAAAAAAACCCAAAGAATACTAGGAGTCATGTATACTGATGGTAGAAAAAGTAAAAAGAGAAAGTATAAAAATCCTACCTACTATAACTCTGGGATAATTACCAATGTTTTAGAAGATTCTCTGTCCTCCTCACATTTGGCATGCACATGTACATGTGGGTATATATACTTATATCTGCACTCCGTATTTTAATGAATGCATTATGGAACACCATATATATGTATATATATCAGAAGTCATTTCACCATCTCTTTCTTTTATAACATATTTAGATTATTTCTAAGCTTTTTTCTGAAAGTGCTGCAATGAAAATACTTTTATATAAATACTTGTTCTGATGTCAGTCTATTTAGAAAATATCAAATTTTCATATGCCCTAATAAGAATTTATTATTCACTATTTTAGCAGTATCTATATACTTTATAATTACCTACTGTATGTGTGATGTGTGATGTATGTATGTGATATGTGTATGTATGACATGTACATGTGTTGTGTATGTGACATGTGTGATATGTATGTGTGATGTGTGTGCATGTCATGTGTGCAGTCAAAAGAATCTCTAACTTCATTGGAAAGCACTTCCTAGGATCTGATACACTCATAAAATATGTACATATTATGCTTACTTTGAAGGTACTGGGGAAATAAGGATGTAACTAAGTTTAAAATTTAAGTATGTCCTTTCCATTGAAAACACTGAATGTACTTTGAGGGATTAAACAAAGGGCTTCCTCAAATAACAAAGGATGACAGGGACCAGTTCTCCCACAGCTGGGCTACATGCCTCTCCTCATGCTTTCAGACTTGTGCTATTCCAGCCCTCCTTCAAACCTCCACTTGACCTCCCCAACCACATCACACACAGTGACACTAACAAAAGCAAATGACGACCAAGTGTCTCCTTCAAACCAGACCCTGTACCAAGCTCTGCACAGAAGCACATGCACCACCATAATCTCCACATTCCATATAGAGTCTGGCAAGAAATGTGGGCTAAGTAAATGAAACGGATGAACCAATAAACACAAAGTGAATGAATGGAAGAGGATTACTTGCAGGATCTCTTTCCTTTCCTATGTTTCCCTATGTCCTTGGAAGGGTCCTTTTGTTATTTATTTGGCTCTAACATTTTCAAATACTTAAGAGACTTAAAGTTACAAAGATGGCACAGAAAACGGTCACAAACCCTCTATCTACTTTTCTCTAATGTGAATATGTTTCTTAATCATCTGTCAAAGTGAAGAGGTCAAAACTGGTTTAATCTCACTGCGCCACTTTGACAGCATGAAGAATACCAGCCAGCTGTTTTGTAGAATGTCCCTCAATTTGGGTTTGTTTGATGTTTTCTCATGATTAGATTGGGATTATAGATTTAGGGGACAAATACCAAAAAGGTTATGTGCCTCTCTCTCTTTGCATCGTATCATGGAGTACCTGATACCAGGTACACTGTATTATCGATGTATTCATTTCTGTGATGTTAACCTTGATCATTTGATTGAAGTGATGTGTACTGAAGAATTACTACTTTTCCTCTTTTAGACTGTTGCTTCAAATTGGAGTTCCAAAAGTCCAGCCTACATCACAGCCAGGGCGATTAAGTTCCTTCTCTAGAGGGAAAAGGATCAAAGATAGTGAATATATGCATATGTTAGAACCAGCAGAATACATCTTCTGGGGGAAGTAGTTGTGTTATGCAGCTATCCTGTCTCCATTTAAAATTTTCGCTCATTAATTATGTCATTCACTGGTGTGCTTTGCCTGTAGCAATTACTACTATGGAATTCAAGTGGTAATTTTCTTATTTCTCACTTCTTTAGTAGAAATTCTTCTGAGAAACAGGTTTTCCTTTACTCCCACTTATTTAATTCTTCAACAATTTACGAACATCAGAATGGACTCATGGATATTTATTTTCTCTGGTTTATAATCCAATACTATCATTACTGGTATCATTATTCAAATTGTTTCACCTTTGGCCACTGGGAGTTCTTGTTATATCCAACAGCATAAAAGCAAGGGGAATGGAAAAGTAAGTTATTAGAGACAAATGTAAGTATCAATTGAACACGTAAAGATTTTCAGGAAAAGACAGAGAGGAACAGTATATTGTTTCAAAATAACAACAATAGCTATAGAGGTAGGAATCTGCAACAGTGTTCTCTCTTTATCTTTCCGAATTCCAGCATGAGTGTTTACATTCTTCTAAGGCAGCTAGGTGGTGAGGATACTGGAATAAGAGGGGAAGATGAGATAGAAAGTCAAATTCTAACAGACTCACACGCTCCCTGCAGACCACTGCTTCCACCCCTTATGTTTAAATACTACTCAATTAGGATCAACATTCATTTTTTATTAATGCTCTTCTGAGACAATGGCTCTTTTATCTGCGTTTTATCTTCCAGCTACATTAAGACCAAGGACACTCTCATAGAAGATCAGAAGGAGGAGACCCTGATGAATTGGGAGTTTAAAATACAAATGGAACTTCCTTTGTCAGTCTTGACTTGTTTTATTAACATCTGAAGGTTGATTTATAGCAGATTACCAGGCAAGAGAGGACTGTTTGTCCAATCACTTTACTTAACACACACAATTAGAAAAAACAAACATTAAAAAAAAATGTTTCCTTTCCATGGGCTAATGGATAGCACATTCAGCTCTAAAATAGTCACTTCCATCTCTGTCATCTATTGTAGTGACCAAGGACAGGTGGACCCTATCTCAAGACCACAGAAAATCCTTCATTTCTGTAAAATGAAGGTTTCAGAGACCTAGTTTCTCCATGAACACCACGAATATTCCTGTACAACAGTATCTGTGGTAATGATGTGAGCTCCAGCTACAGAATCAGATAGATATGGAATCCAGCACTGTTTCATCTTGAGTCAGTTTATGACCTTGAGTAAGTTCTTTAATCTAAGTCTCCATTTTTGTCAGGTATAAAAAGGGAAATATTAAGAACTACTGCAGAAGCCGGATATGGAGACTAAATGAGACAATGACCTGACAGGAGCTCAATAAACACCAGCCATTAGATGATAATGTGAAAGTTTCTCTTACTGACCTAATCTCCAATTAAAAACAAGGGTATGCTGGTATGGGTGGGAATATGGAAGACAAGCCTATTGCTTGATCCAAGTTACCAAACTGAGGTGAATGGTGATTTTTATCTGTCTCTTTGGAAGGACAGGTATATATGAAAACCATTATGCTAGTAGTGAAAAGTCAAGTATTCCTTAGAGTGTGTTTGCTCTTGAAAGAAAATATAATAGATACCCTCCAACCTTCCACACTCCCTTCTGTTCCTGGATATACTTTTATCAGAATACTGTTCTGCCCTTTTGTTAAACCAAGGAATCCTACTATCCTCCCAGTTTTAAGAATTCTATACCATTACGAAAATTTCTTCATTCAATACAATTATGAAAAAGAAATTTTCATAATATTCTTTTCAAATGAGAGAAAAAAATGTGAATCAAATCTCTAAGAGAAGAAAACCACATGTTTTATTCATGACTTTCTCCAGTACCTAGAACAGCACCTGGCTAAAACTCCATGTCTCTGGTATTCATCTGTAAGACAAGGTTGTATAAATCTGACCCCACCTTGGCTAGGACATTATTGCTGTTGCATTTCCTTTAGTCTCCTGCTTTTCAATACCCAGGTTTCTATCCACAAGAAAAATGCTTTCAGTGTCTTTTTTTGAGGGGGGAGGTGGGTAGTATGGGACTTGAAATCATGGTCTTGCATTGCTAGGTAGATGCTCAACCACTTGAGCTAGGCATTCACCCCCTTTTTTTTCATTGGTTATTTTAAAGGTAGGGACTCACTTAGTGCCCCAGACAACCTGGGTTTCAATTCTCCTGTTGCGCTTTCCTGTCTCTGAGGGTGTCATGAATTTGCCATTGTGCCTAGCCACTTACTGAGATGGCATCTCTAGAATTTTTTGCCCAGGCTGGCCTTGAACCACCATCTCCTGATTTCCATGTCTCTGTATATAAGATTACAGGCCTGAGCATCACACCAGACTATTTCTTATATTCTCAAATGCTTCTGCATTCATTCCTCATTGCTAAAGAGTCCTATCTGTACTGAATGTATAATCCCTACTCCTAACTACAAAGTGAATATGGAGATAGATTTGGAACCAGTAGTTCCTTGAGTTAATAAAAAAAATGGCATATGGAAGATAATGAACTATAAATACATGTAATCTACATCTATACTTTATATATATGTAATATATACATAATTTGTGTTTATATGTATGTATATATACATGTGCACACAAACACACACACACACACACACACACACACACACACACACACAAATTCATTTACTAATCTTTTTGGTTGTAAAGTCCAGGTCTTTTCTTGGAGGTCATTTGTGAATCAATAAAATTGACTCCTGGTATGAATATCTCTCAACTAGCTCCCCAGATGATCATCCCTGGATCACAGCCTTAAATCATGAGGAAACTGATCAGAAATGCAAATTCTCAGACTTCCTTCTCAATCTACTATCAGTGCTGGACTGGCAATCTGACTTACAAAAAGCCAGGTGATTCTGAGGCCCCCCTGAAGCTGAGAACCATGTGGTAAGGAAGAGAGACACAGATGTGGAAGGGGCAGCCGTTACCCATTTCCATTCAGTGTGCTGTGGGCATCGCAGCAGGACTGGCAGAAGGGTTGTGCTGCACCGGTCATCCCAGGGAGTCAGTTACTGTGCTTAAAATAAAGGTGACATTAGCCAGCTATGTCTTCATATTAGGCAACTATAGAGTGGCTTTGACAGATGCTGCCCAGAGCAGCAAAATGTAACATTTTTGGACCATAAACTAACATTTACAACTCCCAATTTTTCTAGACTAGCTTGACTTTCCCAGCTGGGCTCTCTGTAGGACTTGCTATATTGCTTCTCTGCCTGTGGCCTCTTTTACTGCTTTGTCTCTGTGTTATGTCTGATGGTGGAAGCCCAGAGGGACGGTGGGCTCCCAGGCCAGCAGCCACATGGGCCACAGAGGAGGCTAAGTTCTACCCCCACAGAGCAGAGATGGACACTCTGTGTTATCTTCTGCATGGACTGGCTTAATACTTGCTCTATGCCAATCAGCAAACAGCACTTTTTCTTCTACTAGTTAATTTATAGCCCTATGAGTATAAGCATCTCCTGGGTTCTTTTATCATTCATAACTTTGTTCTGTCAGTAATATCTGTCATTCTTCGCAGCTCAGTAAGTTCTTTCAAACCCAAGATGTCTATATTTCTAAATGGAATCTGAGATGAATTTTGATAAACATGCATTCTATATCTTAATAAAAATGGGATTTCCCTCCCCCTGCTTAACTACCTGCATACATAAATGCTTTAAAAAGTTTCTGAAATCTGCCTCCGCATTCGGCGAAAATTCAATGTCAAAATAATATTAAAAATACACAAAACTGTAGGAAATTGTTTTAACCACGATGTGATAAATAATAAATCAGAATACAAGTTTCTCTGCGATTATGGGTTTTCTCCATTCTTTCAAACTTCTTGTCTGTTCCACATCAGTGCATCGACAGCCTTTTAACAATTATGCAGAGGCAATCTTGTTAGGACTTGATAAAACACTGCCACTGTCTTTGTCACTGCCATACAAAGATGCTATAGTAAAAGCTAGAACGTACCACGCTACCAAAGCACTCACATAATGGTGCCCAGACATTAAAAGTTCAAAGCAAAGTTCCAAGAGACTGAGTGTAAGTTTGGCTGTTCGAGGGCAAATGTAGGAGATAGACCCCAAATGTTATTCATTTGTAGGAGACCCTCCATAATTAGAGCTCAGACTAACTCCCATCTTGCTTGGCTGGCAACTATACTTCGCTTCCTTTTGGATGCTAATGTAGCTTTCCAAAATCCAAAATCTTCCATTGTTTTAAAGTGGTATATTCTCCTGTGAGGCCAGCCAGTAGGCTGTCTCCTTGAGGGATATTTACTTACATATTCAGTTCAAATTTACAGTGCCTGGCTTGCGAATGAAATGCCACTTAGGAGGAGAATGCCATACCATTGTGGGAGATAAATCAAACAACCACTTCTTATTTTAGCACAGGCTGGAAATCACACATTTTTGAAGCAGTATGTAGGTTATCTGTACAACAGAAACACATTCCACCCCTCTCGGTACATTTCCCTGGCTACTACACAAAACTAACCTAAAATTGCTTTGTTCGGCAAAAGTCTTCCTGAAGAAAGCAATTAACCCTTTGGTTCCATGGAAGAATGTGCTGATTCTATGAGGCCAGCAGGCTGGGTGGAAAGTTTAACCTCTGAGAAGGACACTTTTCCAATGAAGTAAGATTTAAGAATGGTCCCATGGAGGTCGGAATCCTATTTATGGCACGGTCTTCAGGGAAGGAGCGTGAGTAAATGAGGGCTATCTTTTGCTAACAAGGATTATTCAGAGGCTGTCCTCCCCCCGCCCCACGGTTGCTGAGGGCATAGTCTTTACTGTGAACTGGTTTTCCAGGGGTGCTGAAGGGTTTGCGTTGAATCACTGATACCACTGGCCTTGCAGCCTTTACCCACACATGTGGGCGAGCATCTCCTACATGGGAAGCTGGGGATCCGTTATTAGCTTTATGTTAACTGCAATAAAACAGACATTCTGTGTCATTAGAATTCATTCTTGACTTTGACACTTGAGCTTCACTGATTTGGTCTCTTTACTACAATATTTGCAGACTTTGTGGCAGACATTTCAACTTGAGAGGTAGAAGAATTGCTGGACCACACTGGGGGCTGGTTCTTAGGCCACCTTCTTCACGCAAAGAAAGAAAACTCACACCACCACCAAGTGTGTCTCTCTGTACGTTCTCCAGAGCTTTCTTCTCAGCAAGTCTTAAAGTCACCTGTTAGTGCAAGCAAATGGCCACAAAAGACCGAAATCTCTGTGCTCAGTATAAAAGGCCTGGGTCTTTTGAGGAAAAAAGACCCCCCCGCCCCCCCCCCACTCCCAGCTCAGAGCCCTGCAAGCGCTATTGAGGGTAACCAGAGCAGGGCCCAGCACTGCCTCTATTTATTGTCTGCAGATTTTCTTCTTTGCTTTCTTGATGAAACTGTCAATCTTCATAATGGTGTTAGCAATCACAGGGATGTGCTGCAAAGCGGCTTCAGAAGCATCTGATAAAGACCAAACTTGTGCTCTCCGTTCCTGAGCCCCTCTTTAGAGTCAGTTACCAGTGATAAGGTTGGCCATTCTGACTTGTACAGAGTACAAGAAATTTGACTTGGCAAGTCAAACTGCCGCCACGTCAACAGAACGAGTGGGGTTACAGAGCTGTGTGCCTTTCAGCTCGATGCCCAGGTAGAGTTTGACATCACCACACTGCTTTGTTCTGGCTGGCTGCACTGAGAAGCAAGAGGTGTCAGGCACTGATGTGGGGTTTTTTCTTTTCTTTTCTTTTTTTTTTTGGACTTCTTAGATCCAAGTAGTTCTCTACTTCTCCATGGCTCCTAGACCAGACTCTCTAGTATGACTATCTGCATATGGGAGCAGAGCCAAGCATAGCTCCTGAGAGTCAATCTTAGTACCATCCGTGTGCTGGTATTCAAACAAATCTAAATGAGCCTAGGGCTCCTGTCTAACTTGATATGCTAGGATAGAGATCCCAAGACGGTAAACCTTTGAAATTCCCCCAAATCACTATCTCAAAACAAGCCATAGACCTAAGCTACCACTTCTTTCCTGGGCAACTCTACACTAGCAGCTAACCCAAGCCAAGTGAGTAAATTATCAAGCTGAAGCACGCTTCAATGCCTTCTTTGTAGGTCTTCCATTTCCGTTATTCATGTCTCCTAAACTGCAAACCATTCAAGGGCAAAGTGAGGTTTATGCTCCCAATTAGTCATTCTTGAAAACCGGGAGCGGTACTACACATTAAAAAAAGAAAGGAAAACTGCTTAGTACATACTCTGTGGGGGCCTCCAAACGGCAGGTGATTCTACACACCATATGTGATTCCACAGCTAAAGGCACCGAGGGGAGCAGAGGGTAGGGCTTGGAGCTTCAACTCTGACTTCAAACCACAGAAGGCAGGAAATTCAGCTGCAGAATTGCAACGTTGTGTGAGATTCAGATACAATAACACTTATCAAGCCACGTGACTTCAAGCATCTGTCGTGGCTCTCCTGGTGCAGATGCCAGGAGAACATTGGCCCCGCCTATTTGGATTGGAGCACCTTGGAGTAAAGTTAGGTCCCTCTGGGGCTGATGGGGCTTTGAAAGAATGGTTTCTCCACTCCAGTGTTTTAGAAAAGAAAGTTGACTGCACTGAAAGAGGTCATTTGTCAAGCAGTTATTTGCTGTATATATATATATATTTTTTTTTTTTCCCCTTGCTGGAAAATATGCCTTCTGCAAGGAAAGTTTAGGCAACAAAGAGGATTTGTATAGAAGTGCGCAGTCGTCAACTCCCACTATTTTCTTCTCTTCAAATGTATCCCAAAAGGGACATGCATTTAAGTAGCACAGCAGGCCAGTATGACCAAAATGACAGCGCTCTTTCCAATTTATACTTCTAAAAGAGAATAAGCAGACACACAATAACAAAAGCCTTTAGTCTAGATTTCATATCAGACACTTTGATGAATAGTAGCCTAAAGGGCAACATATTTATAAGTTTTAAGTCTCTCCTGCAACACAAACTGTCCTGATTTATCCCTAAGATAAAGGCAGTTCTGAGAGCTACTTTACCATATTTATTATTTTACAGAGGGGGAAAAATGTTGATTCAGCCCTCAATCTGCCACCGTCGGAGTTATAAATGTTGGTAAGAGACCAATGCTGATGTCTATAAATATTAATCTCTTCACCATAAGTTCTGGGCACCCCCTCCCCTTTTCTTCCGGAACATTTCCCCTTATTCTTGCTGAAATCTACAGGATTTGCTTTGTTGGTTAAAACCTTTAAAGGGATGAAAATGGGAATCTCCTTGAAGCCCATTATGGACAGGGGAGCTGATAGCCCAGCAATGATCTAATTCAATGTTTATTAACAAGGAAGATATACAGACAAATGTCCATGTCTCTTCTGCCAATTAAGAATCAGGTATTCTTATCTGCCTGTATGTACTCTCTACTCCAAATGGGGGGAAAAAGTACGTGTGAGTATGTGTGTGTACTGGTGGTAGATAAAACTCAAGGCCTCACATACCTGCTAGGCAATAGTTGTATAACTAAGCTACATCCCCAACCTCCAATAAAACTTCTGGTATGGAATGACTATCTAAAATTATGAAGCTTGCTTATTTAAAATCTATTTTTACTTTCAACCCCCCAATTCAAGAAAACACACGCACTTTCTCTAAAATTTAGTTCATTTAGTTTATGACAAAGTTAATAAATCATTTTTGGGATACACCTCAAGTCACTTGCTTACTTCAGCTAACTGTGAACCGTTGGGAGTTTATTCATTAGCAGTTATGAAAAACATCTGAACACAACCACCAGATTGTGTTTGTCTACAGTGTCAGAGTGAACTGTTCATTAGCATTTGTTAGAAACATTAAAGTCACCAAAGGATATTAAGCCAATCTGGGTAAGGGAATAGAGGCTCTGGGACTAATGTTACTCTGCTCTCCTGGGTTAGACACCAGAGGTTAAATCCTTAGTACAGCTTCATCTTTATAAGGTCAGTAACAAACGTCCTCATAGGAAGTAAAGGGCCAAAACACATATCATTAAAGTTACTGGCAAACAATTAAACTGGGTTCTGTGCACAAGATTTTGGGCTATTTTCAGTGGATCACTGTTTTGTGTTGCTGTATAATATTTGTCTTATTGGGGATAAACACAAGTTATAATCTTTTTTATTCCAAGAAGTATTTTCTAGAGGCAGAAATTCTCAAGAGACTCTCTATAATACAGAGACTAAGAATTCCAGAAGAGTTTCAGAAATTTCACTGGTACTATTCTTGGCTAATTTTAAAAAATGCTTGATATAAACACTCTATGTACTCATTGGTTTGGCTGCCAAAGATCCACTGAGATGTGCTATTCCATGCGGATATGCATCTTTAATTAGTCTCAATAGATTTTGTATCTATTCAACATTAATCTATACCACCTGTTCCATACCAAAAGCAGGAAAATGGTTCTTACTAACCACTCTTCCACAGAAAATTACTTTGTGCCTTCTTCCACTAAATTCGGAAGACCTTCTGAAAGGCCTTAAATGTTATTTTAACATCATTATGCTTTTTTTTCTGGTTATATATTTTTTTGTGAAACTTGCAAAGAGTATTGCTCTATGATTTTGTTAAAGGTAAAAGGAAAGCAGTTCATAGATTCATTATTAAAATTCTGACCCAGGACACAAGCAAGATTCTCACACCTGCATTTTAATTGTAGTCAGTGCATTTCTCATTTCTATTAAGCCTTCCAGCCAACACGATTCTATTCAGCTGCAAGATTTCTCTAAATTTCCCATCCCTACTAAAAAATAAGTTAGCAATCTACTCTTAGGTTTTGAATTTACTTTGTTGAACAAGTTTTCTCTTTCTCCCTTTCTTCCTTCCCTCTTTTCTCACGTAATAACGTACTTGGGTTTTATATTTACTCAAGTACACATAAATATTCATTGCTTTTATTTTAAATGCTCATTAAAATAATATATAAATAATTTAAAATATGACTTATACTAAGAACTTCAACAATAGCTAAATTATTATTAGTTTATATCTTCAGGTTTTTATTTTTCTTTTATTATTATATATTTTATATTTTATTGTAAGATACTATACAGAGGGGTTACAGTTACATGAGTAAGGTAATGAGTATACTTTCTATTGAGCATTGTTACCCCCTCTTTTTCCCCCCTAGGTTTTGTTTTAATTAACAGAAACTTGAAGTTTTGAATATCTGTCTAAAAGGGATAAATATTAATGATTTCTCCAATTTTTTTCAGAAATGTTGAAACTTAATAAGAATATTTCTATAAACAAAGAGAGAAGAGATCTATCCCGAAGAAAGAAAGCAATAGGGCTGAGAAGGTGGCTCAGTGATAGTGGCTTGCCTTGCATGCATAAGGCCCTGGGTTTGATTCCTCAGTACCACATAAGCAGAAAAAGCTGGAAGTGGCGCTGTGGCTCAAGTGGTTGAGTGCTAGCCTTGCGCTGAAGAGCTGAGGGGCAGCGCCCAGGCCCAGAGTTCAGGCCCCATGACTGACCCAAAAAAAAAAAAAAAAAGAAGGAAGGAAGGAAGGAAGGAAGGAAGGAAGGAAGGAAGGAAGGAAGGAAGGAAGGAAGGAAGGAAAGAAGGAAGGAAGGAAGAGAGGGAGGGAGGGAGGGAGGGAGAGAGGAAGGAAGAGAGGGAGGGAGGGAGGGAGGGAGGGAGGGAAGGAAGGAAGGAAGGAAGGAAGGAAGGAAGGAAGGAAGGAAGGAAGGAAGGAAGGAAGGAAGAAAGGAAGGAAGGAAGGAAGGAAGGAGCAAGCAAGCAAGCAAGCAAGCAAGCAAGCAATATCAGGAAGGTTTTTACTATGGAGAAGCAGAGAAAGGAACTTGGACTTCTCAATGGTAATGCTGGAAATGTCTTAGGATATTGGGGTGTCAAGTAGGAATAAGGACACCAATTCAAAAGGAATTCGACAAGGAAGACAAGTAAGCAATTATGTTGGGCAGACAGTCCACTAGGGTTTTTTTTTTTTTTGTTTTTTTGTTTTTTTTTTGCTGGTCATGGGGCCTGAACTCTGGGCCTGGGTGCTGTCTCTCAGCTCTTCAGCTCAAGGCTAGCAATCTACCACTTGAGCCACAGCTCCACTTCTGGCTTTTTCTGCTTATATGGTGGCTAAGGAATCAAACCCAGGGTCTCATGCATGCAAGGCAAGCACTCTACCACTTAGCCACTTTCCCAGTCCTCCACTAGGTTTTATCCCTAACATGCTACTGCCTTTTATTCTGATTGACCAGAATTTAGGTTCACAATCTTGTGTGATTGGCTAGTATGAAAGGGGTTAATGGTTTACCTAAGCAATAAATCAAAACCAAGACATCTCACCCAAAACCTGTCAGCTCGTGATCCTTCCCTTGAATCATACCTCCAGTTCCTAGAAAAACAATTCTATATAACAGGATGTGACTTTACTAAAATAGTTTCTTATAAAATGGCGGCTACCCTTATAATGGTGGTGCTTATGTGAAGCAATCCGTTTGACAGAAAAGATTCTAATTCCTACATAGGCCTTCCATGTCAAGCCAGGCAGAGTAAATACTGGCCAGAAAGATAAACCTACTACTACCATGGGTTCCCAGCTAGCTGCGGGGTTCTCTTTTCAGGAACAAGTACAACCCTACTCAATGCTAAAAAACAAAACTGTTTTGCAATCATCTACTTTGTGACAATAAACACTTCAAAGTATCCCAAAATGGCTCTTGCTACACTAGATAGCAGAATACAAAAACATTTAAAGTTAAAAAGCAAAACCAAACTTTGCTTGTCTACAATCAATGTGCCAGAAAGATCTTTATTGTCTACGTAATTTCTATACTACAGCAGTGGTTTATCATTTTTGCCATCGCATTAAATTCAGAAACATCTCTTAAACGCTCCTCATTAACTGAACACATTATTCAATTCTCTGCTAAATTTCAAAATAGCTCTTTTCACTAGAAACGAGAAACATGAAGCCATACTGGATATCAGTTTGATAATTAAATGAGTTCATCAGTGTTTCAAAGACAGAGGAGAAAAAAAAAACCCACTGATCTTTGTTACTTGAAGCATCGTGATTTTTATCACATATTTAACCAAAGAACTAGGTGACTTAAATGCTGGTTGCAAAAATAAATTGTGTTTGGTTTTTAATTAAGTCTTTGTGTAAAAGGAAAAAAAAATAAGGCCTAGGGGTTTACATTGTCATTTTACACAAAAGTAAATGGTAAATGCCTTTCTACATGCAAAACCATTAGATATAATTATGCAATGGGTAAAGCGTGTACGACACTATAAATGTCATTTGGTTTTACAGTTATAAACTCATCAACATTTATCAAAACACTGCCTGGAGAAAGAATGAGATGGCTTGTGACAAATTCAATGCCATCTTTGAAAATACATGACAAAGGAGTGCCATGGTAAGCACACACTGGCATATAAAGCGGTGGTCTGGTGTTTGGTGGACCTCATACCCACTTTAACAAGTTCTGCTGTCTCAGAAAAGAACCTTCAGCACAACACATTGTGGTGAGGTTTCAAAGCCTATTTTCCTTCCTGAAAACCCCCACCCCATCCCAAGCTTTTAAACACTGACATAAGGTGTGCATAATTCCAGCCAACTTCTGCAGGAAGAGGAGCGTGTGAATTCATCTAGATGAGCTTTAGGGTTTGATTTCAATTGCTTATTCAACCACAAATCTTAGTGCTTCTTAGTTAGTAATCTCTTAATGGAGTTCTGTTCAAATGGAAACCCAGGGACTATTCCTGCTAGGTTTCCCTTAGACAACAGGGGTTTGTTTCATATTTCTTGCTCCAAGTCATAGAATGGCACAGGTGCTTAAGCACGAGCACCAGGCTCTGCTAGCACACTGTGTTAACAGTTCTCCTCTCTGAGTGCCATTTCGCTATCCCCATCAATCTGGTAGTTATCGCCCAGGGAGATTTGTCCCTTGAAAAACAAAATGGCTGGGCTTAAAAAGTCTACTTCTTCCCTTGTCCCCATTTCAGTTTCACACAACTTGTTAATACAAAATCTTGACAATGGTCCAGGGTAATAATGCCATTGGCAGTGTTTCTGTCACAGCCACTCCTGTTCTTTGCAGTGCCTGAAAATCAAGAGAGTAAAAAAGACAACCATGGGGACAAAAACTGGGGAAAGTCACAACTGCTTCTTGAAAGTGTGATAAAGAAGGTAGATCTATCACAAGCAATTTTGATTTTATGTAGTCCTCATGCTGTTTATAACTTCATTATATCTTTCTTTATGGGCTACACGCTTCAGACATCTAAATCCCAGGGTTTCTGGGGGGGGGGGGTGGAGTGGCTCTCAAGGGACCTAATGACTGCAAGAGAAGTGTAGTTCTGTGTCTGTCCCAGATCCAATCACGTTTCATCGCTAAGCACCACAGCTGGATCCCTGCTTTGATTCTTTCCACATCTCTTGGTTTACCTACAAACTCCTTTCCCATGAACTTCTGCCTCAGCAATTGCTGGCCCTGCGGCCCTTTTCATCTGAGCTATCTGTGGTATTTCCCCCCTTTAATGAAGCTAACATATCGACCACTTTAAATGATCAGCTATTATTGTCATTGCCAGTTCAAGAGACAGAGAATTACCAAGGAAACACTTGGGAATGCCACAAAAATCTCTGCCACACTGCATCACTACCAAGAATCGGGTCCACTCAAGAGCATCATGGAGCCCCTATCAGCTTCTCCATAGTTGGGGGAGGAGGTACTGTGCTTCTACATGCACTGGAAATAACTATTCTCTCTCTTCCCAGATCCTTCTTACCCCTCTGCTGCTTGCTTCATTTCAATTCATTTTTCCCAATCTCAGCTCAGATGGTCTTAACCAGATAGGCTCTGGACCCAATACCCTGCCCTACCCCATGATAGAACACATAAGCTCTTAAACTGTTTTACAATGTGACTTTAGGAACATATCCTATCTTTGGGATAAAGAGAAAAAGCTCTGTCGATTACATTTGTGTTGCATATGAGATTGAAGATAAAAGGTACATACAGTTCTTTGATTTAAAAAAAAAAGGCCATATGAATTCAAGATGGTATAATTATTTGCTCTTTGATCCTACTCTTGTACTTTGCAAGTAACTTATTAAAGAACAAGTGAAACATGACTAAAAATAAAGGTGTTTTTAAGGAAAGTTTGAGGGGATTGGGGGAGGGGGTAGTAATGTAGCTAGTTAGAGGTTCATTTTAACTACTCTAAGAGGACTCTGTGAGCCTTAATAGGGAGACAAATCAAAATACATTAGAGGATAATCATGCACTTGCTACTTGAAGTTCTATATTTCTATATTTCTGGTTCTCCACTAACAGAGATGTATTTTTTTTTTTAGTTCAAGCTGATGCCATTAGAGGCAATTTTCAATTTAATCGTCTATTCAAATAGCCACAGAACATCCAGAAAACACAGAAAAAATAGCATCTATCCCATGACTGAGGTTAGCAGAAGCTTTAGTTATTGTCATCACTGGTGTTTAATTTTAAGCTTGCCAACTCATAGCTTCAGCAAGAGGACAAGAGAAAAACAGGTTATTTAAAATTGATGTGTTTTATCATTACCCATCATTAAAAAATGATGCTGTTGTGCCATTTCAGAAGTAGCAGGCAGTGAATATTTAATACTTATGCTAGTATTTATTAATTTCACATTTCCACAGTTCTTTATAGAATGACTATTTTAAGTGACTATGATTTATATTTCTTACAGACACACTGGCATTTAATTTCTACTTGCAAAGCATTTGTATTTGTGCTTAAAAAGCTACTCAGTAGCACCTATAAATCGAGGAACTACTTAAAACAATAGACACCATCAGGAATGGAAGGGAAAAAGTCACACAGGCGGGCATTTGTTAAAGGTACAGCATATGGAAGAGGGAAATGAATTAAGTTCAGCATGCCATTCTCAAGTCTCTTTGTAGAATACATTAGACCAATAAAACAGAGCCAAGTCAAAAGATAAAATGAGAGACAGCTAGAGAAATACGCACAAGAATACATGCCTACATACTTGCAAGGGCAAATGAAATATCGTATGGAAAGTCACACATATCCATAGTGACATCTGGGGGCATCAACACTAGTTTGTGTCCTCATTATATGTCATAACACCTGGAGGGCAAGGACCGCATGTTTACATTTAAGTTTCTTTATTTTCGCATATCCAGAAGCTTTCTGTATTTTTATTGACAAGAGCATTTCATTGACAATTAGCTGATGATTAGAATGTTGTAGATATAAAAACCCCCAAACCTCTCTATAGGTGCAAATGAACAAACTATTTCTATCCTATCTGTTCGCATCATCTCTACACCACAGCCAGCGTTGTGGTTCTTAGCCCTGGAAAACTCCCATTCTCCTGTCCTCATACTGTCATCTATCCCCGCCGTTTCTTCCCTGCACCAAGCATCCCACTAGCTCTGCAGAAGCGGACAAAGAAAAGTCGATCTGTGCAGAACACTAATAAAGACCACATTTTCTCAACAAGATTGCATCCAGTAAATTGCAAGCCTGAGGGCAAAGTAGAGAATGGGGGAGGCTTGTCAGCTAGGACACATCTCACAGTTGGTAGCCAATAGCCAGCCTGAGTAGACAGGAACATATTGCTGACCAGCAACACAATACCCTACCACCACCGAATCGGCTGGAGAAACAGCATTTGCTGGGGCAAGTTTTTGCTGTTTTACCTATTAGAATTATTATGCAGCCTTGATACCCTGAAAGCTCACGATCAGCCACCAAGCTCTAATGTTGTTACGGAGACTTGATGAAAGCCATGGCCTGACAAAATACACAGGGCTCACAGCTCCCTGAAATGCATGCTAAACAGTAAGGTTTGCTTTCCACTTTAATTTGGCAATGACACAAGGTATAGACTGCTATCATGACTGCTAGTGCTGACAACTGTTTTACAGTCCACTAAAAGTATGATGACTACTCTGTCTAGTACCAAGCTAAAAGCATATCTGAACTAGTAGCAAGGCTGGTTACAATCACTCCCATTTCATTCCTTCTGAAGCCAGAGAATAAAGCAATACAATTACCAGGGTCAAACTGGGCAAAGTGGGAGACTAAGAAACTTTTGTATACTTTACAAAGTTCCTCTTCCAAATGGGCGTTAGTCACCATCGCCATGCCTGGTTCATAGGAAGATTTTACTAATGGAAGAAAGTCTACAGTTGCAACATTTTTATCTTATTAATTTTCATTATCTTTAAGTAGCTGTACAAAGGGGTTTCCAATCAACACGTTGATGAGTACAATGCATCTTAATGTCACCCTGTTCCTCATTCTTCCCTATTTCTCCAAACCTCACCCATCCCCCCTCATACTACCTGGTCCCATTTCCACATATGTACATTCCACATAAGTACATTGGGTGGCTGTATTCGTCCTCCCTTCCTCTCTCCATTCTTCTGCATTGCTCCATAATGATCAACTGAAACTGATCATATATGAACTGTACTTTAAATGCTGAAACCACACACAAAAAAGAATAAGATATTTCCCTTTCATTTAAGGACCTTAGGGTTTAGTATGGAGACACAGAAGGGAAAGAAAAAAAAAGTCACTTGTGCCAAATATTGAGCTAGGGCCAGTGGCACAGGCACTGAGCTCTATTTCCCTATTACTTGCCTATGTGCAATTCCCCTGGTCATTTCTTTTGTTTCTGGTATCACACTCATGGTAACTATGAGCCTCCTATCTACAGAGTAATTTTCAGCCAGTCCCTGACCACATTCTCATTCCCTAGTGTCATAATTGCTGATGTCTATAACACTTTCCCTCCCTACTGGACCCTGTGAGTTGCCATGAAGCCTTGACTAACTATGTTACACAGACATGACCTCTTTTCTTTCCCTGGATTCTATGGGCACTGTTATAATGGGAAATAATAGGAATAATACTTGTCACATAGGCCATAATGAGAAAAATTATGTGAAAGATTTAGAATAGCAATTAGCATGGAGTAAATGTTAGCTGTAATTATTATTGGCCATGGTTTATTCTAATTACATGTGGTAGATATAAGCAAATATAAAAGAACTAGAACTTGTCCTCTAACAACGATGTTAAGATTTAATAGAATAGATAAGAAAGATCTTCCTGTAAGGGAGGATAAAGATAGCATGAATAGTATAGAAAGGGGGAGCAGGAATTAAGATAGGGGAAGGAGGGCTTTTCTTGGCTACTATGAAGAGAATTCTGAATGCTGTATGTAGGTGCTGACAAATGACTGAAGGTAGTTCAAAGCCCAAAGAGTATGAGAGGAACATAGTGATGACATTATATACCACACTATATCCTAAGAAGAATGATTCTACAGAGGATTATGGGATGGCTTAAAAGTAGGGGAAAGCCTGAACCAAGCAAAGTAGCATGAGCAGAACTGATAAATAGGAAACCCATGCTTGGTGCTAGTTTACTCCTGTAATCCAAGCTCCCTGGAAGGCTGAGATGTTGAGATTGAATTTTGAGACCAGCTTGGGCAGAAAAACAAGGTTCATGAAACCCTTTTCTCTATAGAGCTGGATTCAGTGATGTGCACCTTTTACCTTTGCTACCGAGAAGCTTAATGTAGGTGGACCATGATCAGGCTTATGCTATGGAAGACAGTGAGTACCCATCTCAAATAGAACCAGCAAGCTAGGCATTGGTAGCTCACACTAGCCACTCAGGAAATTGAGATCTGAGGATGAGTCTGAAGTCAGCCTGGGCAGAAAAGTCTAAGGAAACTACCTCCAATTAAACCAGAAAAATGCTAGACTGGCCACTCAAGTGGTAGAGTACCAGTTAAGAGTGAAAAAGCTGAGCGTAAGGAAACTACCTCCAATTAAACCAGAAAAATGCTAGACTGGCGACTCAAGTGGTAGAGGACCAGTTAAGAGTGAAAAAGCTGAGCGTACAGGGGCCTGAGTTGAAATCCTGGTACACACACACACACACACACACACACACACACACACACACACACACACACACACACACACACACACACACACACACACACACACACACACACACACACACACACACACACACACACACACACACACACACACACACACACACACACACACACACACACACACACACACACACACACACACACGAGAGATGGAAGTATGATGAGTAGTAAAAATGGCTTGCTTATAAGGTCCTGAGTTCAAAGTCCTACTACTGCAAAAACATAAATAAACAGACAGAGGAACAAACAGATGAATGGATAGGAAGATTGGGTCCTAGAATTTAAAGAGGTGTTTATACTCCTTGGTGGAGAGAAAGGGCAGATGGAGTGTTTGTAAGTGCTAGCACCAACTCTGGAAGGTCAGGACTTACCAGTGAAGATGGGAAGCGTGGGATGCGGGCAGGGAAATGCAGAGGATGCATACAACCACTCAAAGAGTGTGTAACAGTACATTGTAGAAATGAGCTCAGAATAAAGAAGCAAATTTAGGAATCATCCAAATTCAGATGACAGTTGACTCATAGCCTCAGAGGTGCAGACAAGACAGTCCTGTCCCTCGGAAAGTCACCCCTCCAAACCTAGCTCCTGCTGTGTCCTTTGTGGACAGACCCTGAAAACAACCCACCAATCGGAAAACTAGACCCATTAGCACTTATTTCTAATGACTGTATCATGAGATACATTTCAAGGTTATAAAAGTGGATTTGGGGTATAGTCAACACCTACCAATGGTGTAACAAGTGAAGTCAGACAAATTTAACACTTTTGACTCAAGTCAAATATTTTACAAAGACCATCTAAAAATAAGAGCATCAGTCTGAGAAAGGGGGAAGGAGATTTCTTAGGTTCAGTCCTGTCTTTCTCCTGAAATTTCCAGGTTTCTTTATCTTGGATTCTATATTAGATAATACAGAGACATTTTTTCCTCTTTCACATTACAAGTTATAGGAGAGTGAGCTCTTTCCTATTCTTATAAAGAAGAGAAACATTGAAAGGCCAGATCTTATTGTGCTGTCCAGTGTTAGAAAGGAACTAATTCCTTTATAGTAAACAGTATCTCAAACAAAAGCCTTTCAGCAGGGATAAGAGTGGAGAGGAATCAATTTATGAAAATACATGTAAGTTTTCCACACATATCCCAATACATTAAGTACATATTTGGCCTGAGGCACCAAATCCAGTTTAATTAGAACACTATTCCTTTCTTCATCTAAATACTTAGTTCGTACCCAGCTCATCCTGCTGCAATGTTTCCCTGTCCCCAAATGGAATTACAGCACACCAATACCCTAAGACAAGCACGTGACTTGCATACAGCACGGCTACACAGGGCTAAGTCACTTTTCATAAAAGGACAACGAACTTGGCCGTACAGCATGCTAACATCGAGCTACTGGACTTAATCCAGTTAAATACAAGCCTCAATTAGTAAGACATTTGCTATCCAGTTAAGGAGGAGAATCTCAAGTTAATAACTTCTACAGGCGATCTTATTTCCATGTCCTAAATGTTAGAAAGCAGGAGAAGCAGTACCCAAGTGTGACATGTGCCAAGAATATATAGGCAGCAGAAATAAAGGCAGCAAATCTACCACCGTTTGTGTCACTTCGCAAGAAGACTAGAGATTCATGTGTTAGCCCCATCACTATAGCTTTCCAGCCCTCCAGATTGGATGGTGGATGTAAGCAGGGTCACAAAATGGGATGCCCCCACCTCCACTAAATGAAATCTGAGCCCTTTTCTTTCTAGAGGGGTTACAAAAATAAGCTTTTTATTGCTTGCATCTCCAAAGTGCATTATTTGGCATACTGATGAAAAAATGCAGGAATTTGTATATAAATGTAGCCAGCAGATAAGAATGCGGGGAAAGAAAAGGAACAGGGGATTAATTATCAGTCCTACAGAATGAACTTTACCCTGATAAGGTAATACGGCCCCTGTAGGCACCGAGGATGAAAAAATTATAGCATGCCTAATACACAGACAGTTATTCATATTGTATACAAATCAAAGCCAGCCTCATGCAACAGGGAAAACTCAGATCTTCACAGAACAGATCTACAATGCATCTCGCTACCATCAGAATTAAATGAGGCAGCTGGCTCCAGGTGGGCAGCAACACTGCTGACCAGGTTGGCAGGCAGGAAGATGTCAGAAGGGTACATCTTCTATCAAGATGTGGCTTTATCAACAAGTTTACTTATTTACCTAAGACTGTGGTCGCTCTGTGATTAATGATGAAGAATTCTACTATGACAAGTAACTATCCTTAATGTGTTCTGTTTAAAAACAGACAGCAGAGAGCTGCATCTCCCTGGACAGTTTGTCAATTTCGGCTTCTCAATGGAATAGAAATAAGAGCTCACTAATGACAACTTCAAGGGCCATGGTCCCTCCAGCCTTGACCTAATGTTAGCTATAAATGGATTGGACTCCCAGTGGACTGGGAAAAACCCACCCAAGTACAAGGCCGAATCTGTTTCCCTCGTTATGGAAAAGGGCTACAGAAGAACCAGGCTATTTTCTGCCTGAACCTTCCTACAGCTACCAAACATGGAAGACCCCTGATCACAATTGTGCCAAGCTGTGCTGAAGAGCCCTCACCAACTCCTCTGGTGCAGAGGAGACAGGCTCTTTTGCAGTATACAGCTAAGGCTCACTAAGTCCTAACAAAAGCAAATAATTAACAGTGTATTAATTTGGCTAATATCAAGAGTTTAATTCTAAGGATTTTTTGCTCTTAATATTTGAGCTTAAAGAGACCATCACAATAAATGCTGGTTTTTGGGGTTTGTTTTGTTTGTGAGAACTGGAGAACATCATGTTAAGTGAAATAGGCCAGATTGAAAACGTCAAATATCACATGTTCCTTCACATATAGGAAACCTAGTCTTCCAAAATAAAGGACAGGAATGTAAAAAGAGTTCTATTTGCAAATGCTTAAGCGGAAGTGGGAAGGGTCAAAAGAAAGGGTATGAGGAAGATGAATATGGTCAAAATAGTCTATACACATGTATGAAAAGAGAACAATGAAACCTTGGAACAATCTTGGAATTATTCCAAGAAAGGGGAGATGGTACAGGGAGAGTGTTGATCAGGGTACATTGTATGCATAAATAGAAACATCACAACAAAACTCCTTTGTACAACTAATATATGCTAATAAAAATGGGGGAAAATGCTATTTTTACATCTTGAAGGGGAATGGATTTTTTTTTTTTACAAAAGGAGGCCAAAGACATCTTCAGAAACAATTCTCAAATATTTTAAAACTATTTTCTATTATAAATTATGCATAAATTCACTTCAAAGTTGTTGAGCTTTTGAAAATCATTGGAATCTAGCTTAAGATTCTGAATGGCCATGCCAGTTTCATCTGCAAAATGATGAAAGTTGTTCTTCAAGGAAATCATTTAGTTCTACAGGAGTTTAAAATGAGTCTGCTCAAAAAGATGGATCTTCAGATCGAGGGCAAATATGCAGTACAAGGTACACCATAAGTGGAAATACATGAGCTGTCTATAACTACAGCAGTTTCCAATGGGGGGGGGGTGTAAAAAGCTTGGTGCCTAGCACAAAAAGAAATTTACTTTTCAGCTAAACAACTGATGTGCAAAGGTAAGTTAAAAGTCAGAATGCTGTATTTAATAGCTAACTGAAAAGACAAAATGCCATGTCACTGATATTTAATCATGGAATTAAATGCCGGGTTCATTTTTAAGGTGCACTTCGATTTACAACACAGTTTGAACTAGTTTTACAAAGTGAACCATGTATCACAGGCCTTCATTCAGTAGTTCTGAGCCTGTTTATTTGTTTGTTTTTTGGATTAGCTAGTGTCTTTTTAGTCTGTTTGTCACTCTTGTCTCATCATCCCTAGACCCCTCCCCATCATATCATATCATAATAATTGTAGACTCTTTTTTTGTGTGTCTGTGTGTGTGTGCCATTACTGGGACTTGACCAAGTTCAAGGCCTAGGCATTATCCTTTAGCTTTTGTTTTGCGCAAGACTGGTACTTTCCAACTTGAGCCACAGCTCCACTTTGGGCTCTTTGGTGGTTAATTGGAGATAAGAGTCTTAAGAGACTTTCCTGCTCCTGCTGGCTTTAAAGTAAGATCCTCAGATCTCAGCCTCCTGAGAAGCTGGGATTATAGGTGTGAGTCCCTGGCACCCAGATAGAATAAGAACTTTTAAGTGTTGCTGATTACCATGAACAAAAAGCACTATGTGATGTCTCAAAGGATTATCTCATGATAACCATAGGAATCTTATGGGACAATGAGTAACTTACTTAGCACATAAGGGAACTAAGAAAGCATAGTCAACCGGGTGCCCAAGGCAGCATTCAATCCCAGACTCATCTACCTTATAACTTAAGCCTTTTGATGATATGTTCTCATATGAACTTTTAAAAATGCTGATGTCCTAGATAGATGAGTATATAAGGAACTGTAAAAAAAAAATGTTAGCTCTCAGTATTCAAGTACAAATTAGAAGAGTTATCTTAAGTTTTAAAGACACTATAGTTATCAATCTAGGCTAACTACTACTACTCTGTTCCTATTATAACACTCTAGGATAAAACAGCCTAGCTTGCCCAAAGCTTTGTTCCCTCATTTATTTCACAGAAAAAAAAATTGTTGGTAATTTTCCCTCTGGAAAGCGGGGGAAGGGGGGACAGTGGTCCTTCTAGGGTACTGTTACATGATAGATGACCAAGGCAACTCTCCATAGAGACAGCATTTGTATTTCCAGCCAACGATCTTCATGTACCAATCGCCTTAAAATGAGAAGACAGCTGAGACCAGGACAGCTGAACGACAGGATAGTGGAGATCTCGGCAATTATTTACAGAGAAAAATATATCAATATATGGGCTATATATTGATATTAAATGGAAAGGAAAACTAAGTGGGGTTAAGAAAGAATCTAGGCTTTATGGTAAAATAGGGTCTTCTACACAGCTCTGAAATTACTGGCCTTTAACGTACACCAAAGCAAATGGCCCCATGAATCCATCCTTTGCCTCTCAGTTGGCTGAATTATACTCCATACGATATACTAAAGACAGCCATGAACAGCTTTTATAGCTTTGATGAATGGTTTTTTAGTTTAGGTTGCATTATGAGAACAAAACAAGTGGTCGTGAATCATAACATTTTATGGGTCTGCTGCTTCATATAGTTCTCTAAAATTAAGCCTCTAAATTATACTCTGCCCTCATTAGGAAAACAGTCCCAGAAAGAGGAAAGTGTTTTAGAGCCTATGCAAAAGAGGAGATGGAAAGCCCGAGTATAATTAAACTGACGGGAACTGAGGAAGAAAGGATGTGGGGGTAGAGGGAAGACAAGGGGCGGCTTGGGAACCGAGGGCGAGACTATCCTCAGTGATAGTAAGCCAGGTTCAGGGGCCAGCCATATTCAAGTTACAAGAGGCATTCAAAGGAAGGCAGTTAGGGGAAATGATCCCTGTGCAAAATGGAAAGAGGGGGGGGGAAGGGGGGGAGTGAGAAGAGGGAAGAGGTTCTGAGCAAATCAGCAAGTGTGACAGTATTTACCACCCGCCGCGTGCCAGGCAACTCCCTGAGGTTTACAAAAGGCAGTATAAAAAATACACCAAAACAAAGGCCATTATTACCTCCATGTAGTCAACCACTGCAGCCAGGGAGATAGTAATAGAAAGAAAGAACGGAAAGCAATATACAATTATAAATTCCAATTCCCTTGGAAACTACCACAAAACTCTAGAAAGTCTGGGCAAGGTGAGATCAGTGGAGACGACAGGGCAAGGTCTGGCAGGGCGCTCTCTTTTCTTCACCCTGTATGCCTTGCTGTAACACCAGGCCTGGGGGTAAAGGCCTCACGGGGCCTGCTCCCCTGCCTGACAGTACAGTCTTTGGAGCAAAGGCCACGCCTACCTCATTCTGTGTGGTATCTAAAACTCAATGACCACCTTGGCTGGATTGAAACAATGGGGCTGGGTCTTGAACTAGTTTCTAAAGAATGACCGAAATATTAAGGTTTTGAAGGCACTCCAGGAAGGCGTGCCGGCAAGCACCCGGTGGACAAGCTCAGAATGAATGGGTCTGTGGAGGAGGAAAGGGAGGTAATGCATTCATGGCTGATAAGAATCATTCGTAGTTTGAGGACTTTCTTCTAGAAATGGGTCAATTATTTCAGGGCCAAGAGATGATTCATTGTTCCATTATCACTAATAGAAAAGAGATGTGGATTATTTTAATACCACGACTGACAATACTGCCAGTTAACTGGGAAAACTAATTCCCACACACAGCACAAGAGAGGGGACAATAGGCTAGCCAGTCTTTTACTCAAAAAAAAAAAATGCTCTCTGCAACTCCATTTCTTTTCAATAGGTTTTAATGTCAGTTTCATTGCTCCAGTTTACCAATTATTTAAAGGTTATAGTCCATCAGACAAGGTTTGTTTAAGGGAAAAAACACAGACGAAGATAGCCTTCAAAAAAGGAATAGAGCACATATATGGAAGTTTAGACTTTTGTTATTAAAACAATTCCAAACGCTCATTTTCTCCTTTTCATTTTCTTCTCACTGTCGGCTTCCAATAAACATACTCAAGTGATGAATGTGGAAAAATAAAGGAAAAGAAAAGAAATTTTTCCTAATGCTTTTATGATATGGTTTAGGCTATACATTAAAGTTGAAGGTTATATATTGTGTCTTAGCAATTTTCTGATTTATTTTAAGAGTTTAAATCAATAACTAATGTTCTCCTATTTTCAATATGTCTAAGTGGTTAACACAGGGTTTTTAAAGTTCATTCCTATTAAATGGACTGACCAAAGTCTTTCCTTCCTAGCTAAATGGACTCTATCCAAGAATGCCATGAAAGACAAAGAATCCAACTGGTTCAGTGGCTCAATCCAATGAAGCGTTCACCCTCGGCCCCTGACAGCTCAATCTCAATGCTTCCTGACAGTATGAAGGATTGCTAATTTCTTACGCTCTCACTGGTGCTTCTTAAATGCTCACCAATGAACCAAATGTTGATCAGTCAATGCCAAGGAATCAGAAACCCAATTGTCAACTCCCTGATTTATGCAGTGCAAAGACACAGGAGAGTATCACCTTACCTTTCAAGTGTACAACCAGATCAAATACTTCAGAACTCACTCTAATGTTTGAACAGATGCATGTACAGTAAAAACAATTGTGAATGTAATTTATAACTTGAAAGGAGAGAAGGCAGTATTAGAGCTCTTAGCACTGAACACTGGCAGAGGACTGGCTCTATTAGGGAGTGTTCCATGTACCTTGGAGGCATTAGCTCCTCATTAATAACTCAATGAAGCAATATTTTACCCCCATCTTATGGGTAAAGAAACTGAGACATCGAGTTTATTAACTGGCTCAAGGTCATCTAGATACTGGAGAGTGAAGGGGGTAGAGGTAAGTTTACAAGTGTGGCAGCTATGGTACAAGAAAGCATGGCATGGGGAAAGAAGAAAAAGCTAGAGATACAAATATGAAGAAATGTAACACTCACCAAATGACTGTGATGTGTTTTCACATTTCATCTACACATACGCACACACACACACACACACACACACACACACACACACACACACACACACACTACAAAATGGAAATTAGTAGCTTCATTCTGACAGATGAAAAGCACAGAAATTGAGTTATCTAAGACCATAGAGTTGTGGTGAGCCCAGGGCTCATTAGCTCTAGGGGAGCCCCTCCCTCCAGCCCTCTGCAGCCCACCTGCTTCCTGTGGACTGGAGCCTTGGATCCCACAGCCCTGTCGGAGCCTGAAATCTCAGCACTCAAAGGTTTGCTTTGATGTAATGATGCTACTTCGACTTATGTGAGCCTCGCTTTTCATATACATGGCCATGGTGAGGAGGAAAGGAAATCATGTGAGAGAATCACGTACACTGGGAAGCCACAGACACATGTCAAATAAGGATCTTCAGTAAGAATAAGCACCATTAGTTCTTGGTTCTATTGTTTTTCTAAAGTGGTTGGCATCTTAGATGTGAGGAACTTTTTGTTGTTGTTTGCAAACTTAAAATTCATATCAGCCCTATGCCTACTGAAGTTTATTTTGCAAAGGGAAAATCTGTACCACCCACTGTCATATATATTCAATAGGGATTAATATAATGCTACATTATAATTGTTTTTTCTCCCCTAGATCAACACCCTCACTCCCTCTAACCCCTTACAACAGACTGAATTCCATTTTTCTTAGGCCACCAAATACCTATTAGCCATCTTGCTAAAGCCCAAGGCATTCAGCTTAGACACAAGCTCATTACCATATGCATTTAAAAGAAATTTAAATGCAGTGATCTGACAATGGACACATCATGTAACAAAACTCTCATTATCATGCTTTAAATAATAATATAACAGAGCTAAGGCTCAGTTGTATTTAATGCTATAATAAATGCCTACTTCATGGCTACCCTAGAATTTCCTAGTTGAAACAAAACCTAACAGGGGTAAAGCAAACATTCCGGTGGTTCAATTTGTTATAGTCTGGTTATCGCCCATCTTCATAGAACTACCTTTTCCCCCCAATTAAGGAACAATTTTGCCAATCAGTTTTCCTGGAGACTCAGCTCACAGAAGAAAGAGGGAAGGAGAGAAGCGGGTGTCAGGGAGGTTGCTGTACCTCCTGTCACATCACCACTGATTAAAGAGCCTCGGAAAGAACAGAGGAAAGTGCATTTCAAGAACAACAGAACCTTTCAGAGAAAGTACATTCGCCTAATTGAAAAGCGACTAGAAGCTGTTATTTTTATACCCCAAAATGCTGAATCATTCTTCAAACAATTTCACAAAATCAATAAAAGAGAAGTAGTTCTCTCCTGACCAGTTCTAACCAGTGCCTCTTTGAAACACTGCCTTCCCTTTTCTCTCCTGCTTAGATTTGGGGCCAAGTAGCCTGAGAGGCAGCAACACAGTGTGTTTTCTCAATTAAGAATGGCATGCTGCTACTCAGGAAAAGGAGCTGGTTGATCCTGCACCCCAGTTTTTCTTCTGAGGTTGGTACACTGCAATTCTAAAGTACTGAAAAACAAGGTAGTTGAAAAGGGGAGTATAACATCTTCCTCCATAGGAATGATTTTATTATTAAGCTGCTGTTTTTCTACTGAATGATGGAAGGAAGGAAGGAAGGAAGGAAGGAAGGAAGGAAGGAAGGAAGGAAGGAAGGAAGGAAGGAAGGAAGGAAGGAAGGAAGGAAGGAAGGAAGGAAGGAAAAAAGGGAAGAAGGAAAAAAGGGAGAGAGGGAGGGAGGGAGGGAGGGAGGGAGGGAGGGAGGGAGGACAGAATGAATAAAAGGAGGGAAAAAGGCAAGTCCACATGGAAAAATCAGAAACAAAATAAACAATCAAAAATTTCATGGCCCAGTTTAATGTGAAATTTCGTGTGTCTGATCCTGCATATAAACTGTGCTAAATCTCCAGAGCCACCGTAGCCATTTGCCACAGTGAGAAGTGTTAAAACACAGCCAACTGTATTTGAACACTGTGAGTTTTGACCGCTCCCTCGAGATCGGACACAAGTCTAAGTAAGTCCCCATCTTCGCGGAAGCTTGTGTTTCTGAAATGGGAGTCAGACCACATTGGCATAGCTGAGTTGCTATTTACTATTTATTGTCTGGCCTCACTCCCTCCTGCTATTGGAAATTTACTCTCTCCCCTGAACCCCCTTTCCTTTGGAAAAGAAGGATACCCATGAGAACAAAAATGTGAAATCAGAAAACAGAACAAAATTATTGATAAAGGGCAAAAAGCTCTTGGTAAAGAAACCCCAAGCAAAGACTGACTACTGGTCAGCTTTAGCCTCTTTTCCATCCTTGCTAAAAAGCAAAAGAACATCTTTCCCTCGCTCAAGTTTACCAAGCTGGCAGCTTTGCAGAAGGCTACTGACAACCTTGAGGCTTATCACCAGCTGCACTGAGTGGCTGTATTAGTCAGGAGCTTATAATAAAAATCATTTCTTTCATAGTGTCAATAGCATTGATAGTATTGGTCATGCTGACCAAGTCAAGATCATGTTTTGCCTGTTCTCCTGTGACTCAAGGCTATATGGTTTTGCTATGCTTTGCTCCTGTAACCTTGCTGGCTTGCCTCAGTAGCAAGGCCTTAAGTCCACAGGTGACATCACCACTGTCCTCCAATTGAAGACCACTACCGAGTGGTCCCACTATGAGTGGCCCTATTGCAAGTTCTTACATATGATATTTACCATAAAGAACAAATGAATTTAAAGGTCATATAATTATAACCAATGTGCCAAACCTGCCTTGCATGGCTTGTCTCTGTAACTATGTAACCTTCCCCTATAAAAACCCATCCTACCCTGAGCTCAAGGCCGTTCCCCTACTTTCCTGGTGGTAGGAATTGGGAAATTCCTACCTCCTTTAACTGTGTATCTTGGAGTCTCTTTTGGATCCAGGAAATTATACACATAAACGATAACATGAACTATTCCAAGCAATGGCCAATGCTTTGAAAAGCACAGCAGGTAGAAGGGAGTTAGGACTGTAAAGAGGGAGGCCGACGTTTCACAGATGGTGGTCGGCGTGTATGATGCCATGACATCTGAGCAGAGTCTAGGAGGGAAGACAGGCAGATGGACAGCTGGGAGAAAATGTGTTTAATTCTCGGCAAATGAGCAATAAAACAAGAGTCCTACAGGGAAGAGTGGGCTTGGTGTGTTCCAGAAACAGTAAGGATAGCAGCCTAGACAGGAGTGAGAGAGGATGCTAGCGAGAGAATGGCTTATCCTCTGAGAAGTCATGCTTAGCACCAAATGAAATCATCGTCTCTCCAGAATACCAAGAAAAATTCTATTTTGTAGTAAGTTATAAGGATTTTATGACTACTTATTTTATCAACATTTTCTTGGGGGGGCATACTAGGTTTTGAACTCAGGGAGTTCACAGCCACTTGGCTCGCTTGATTACTTAATTTACATAATGGAGAATTATCAACTCCTGCTTTAATATAACTCCATGTTTCAACCACTTTATGCCATGAAGGGATACAAAAACCAAAACTAGTCTTGGCTAACAAAACTTGTGGGCCTCCCTTTCCTTTCCTCCCTCCGCTCTACTTTCCTGGATGTCAGGTACAATGTCCCCAGGGTCCCTACAGAGCACATGCATGGCTGTCATGGTGGACTGTGCTGCCCCATCATTGTCTGACCTTGGTTTCTTCCCACCACAGATTAAAAAAGGTTCTATCATAATGGCCTCTCAGGGCGTAAGAAATATTTATGAAGAGTATGAAGGAATAACTCCCATCTTGGCCTTCCTCTCCGCTTCCATACTGGATCTAAATGGTTCTGACAGTCTACAGGGCACCTAAATTCCCGGCCTGTCCTGAGCCTTGTATGCCTCACCCTCTTTCTAAGGGATAATCACATGCTGATTCTTTAAAAAAAAAAAAAAAGCAGGGGGGGCTTTTCAGGTTGAGTGTTCTAAAATAAAAAAATAAATAAAGCCAAGAACCTAACTGTTTCTTCGATAATTGTTTACTTTAAAGATGCACTGAAGCAGCATCATAGGATAAAACTTTCTGGCATAAAGAAAATATTCTCTATCTGTGCTGTCTAAAAATGGTAGCCACAAAACCTAAGAGGCAAGGAAGCCCTTGATGTGAAGCCCAAGCATCTGAGTTGCTGAACTCTATGTGGAGTTTACTTACTGCAAATTCACAGAGCCATATGAGGCTAAGGCAACTTCCGTAAGGACCTTCCACAATGGTGTCCTTTCCTCTAGACAGTTTTAAGAGTTGACTCAAATGCAGGTTTGGTGAGAGCAGAGTCCTTCCATGCTCAGAGCTGGGAACAGTGCCTGTGGGCTCTCAGGGATGGTTTGTGGTATGGCTCATGTGTACCTGAATGGACTACAGGAAGGTGAAGAAGAGGTGGTTAGAAGCCGGGGCTGGTAACTCACATCTGTAATTCTAGCTACTCAGGAAGCTGAGAACTGAGGATCATGGTTCAAAGCCAGTCCAGGCAAGAAAGTCTATGAGATTCTCATCTCCAATTAACCACCAGGAAACTGAAAATGGGGCTGTGGCTCAAAGTGGTAAAGGGCTAGGTCTTGAATGCAAAAGCTCAGGGATACTGTCCAGGCCCTGAGTTCAAGCCTCACAAGCGGCAGTTAGAGGTTGGTGGGGAATGGTGGGGGTGCAAAGTGGTTAGGGTTTACAAGCCTGGTTATATTGTCTACAGATATGCTGGAATTTTCTCTCCGTGGTAGGTCTGAAGAACTGGGACACCATCTATACAACATGCTACTGTGTTAGGCCCTTTCAAACTAGAGTATTTTTAAATTAGGGGAGACCTTCGGAAACGTGGAAGCTGGCACTGCAGAGCTGAGTGTTCTTGCTGTAGACCGCTGCAGGAAGCTGACAGGATGGAATTCACTGAGCTAATTCCTCTGCTTTCCCTAAACATTTCAAAGTCAGCCACACTGTGTGGGAGAAATGAAATTTTTAACCTCATTTGTGATTTCTGAGTAGGAAATTAAAACCTGTATACAGGAAAAGAAAGAAGGCCTGATGTATTTGATCAGGAGTGCTTTATGAAGAATTTATTATCAGGGAGGAATATCAAATGAGACACAGAAACTGCACAGAAGCCCGAAGAAAACAGCAGCATTTGACAAAACAAAACAGACGCGAATGGGCTTGAGCTGCTGATGGCTGAGGGATAAGGAAAATAAAAGGAGGAAATTAGAACAAATAAGATGGATGATGTAATTACAAACTGAGAACAAGTTGGAGAAGAGAAATCTGAGCTTGTTGATCACAGAAAGTAAGCTATTTCAGCTGTCGTAATTCCACAGTAAGACATTATTTCGAGTATATATATATATATATATATATATATATATATATATATATAATTTAAAAATGCATATTTAAGTATCTGAACATCAAATGGGGCCCGCGGTGGGCTCAGGTGGTGTTGGCTGGAGTTCAGTCTCCAGCATACCAAAACATCTCCAAATGGAAAGCACAGACCACCTTCAGCTGCCTGGCATTAACTCTGTCCTGCTCCCCCACTCCTTGTTCTCTCTGATTGCCTTCAAGATAGCGCGTGCCCAACATGAAAGGATTACTATAGCAACACAGGAAGCTCTTTTATCGGCATGGAGGAGGCTGGGTGGAGTGTGTAGGAAATCCATAGGAGAGAGCCACCACGAGTGCCCGCTGTCAAAACCTTCCTGGAGAGTCTTCAGTGGAAGATGCGTGCGTTCCAGAAAATGATTAATGCTTGGAGAGGAAAAAAAAAATTGCTCTAATTGAACATACAGTAATTCTGAATTTTCTTTTTCTGTGACAGATAAGATATAATCATTGAATTTCTTTCTCCAGAGGCTTTGGGGGGGGGGGGGGGGTTGGGGGGGGAGGGGAGAGAAAGAAAGAAAACCCTTTGTGGAAGCAATATCTTTGGTGTCTGAAAGATAGTCTTTTTATATGAAACAAATTCTGCATTGGGTTACTAAAAGCATCCACCTGCTTATCAATCTAAAAGCTGCATCTTTAAAGGTCACAAGTGAAGGAAAATCAGATAGACTCATTCTAATTCCTAGCAAACGGGAGCTCATTTCTCACCAATCCACCCCGCAGCGCCCAGTAGCGTGACCTTTCACTTACAAAGAGAACAGCAGATTTCTCTCTCTTGTGTGCTAGCCTTCCTTCCTCTTCAGGAATTAAATGCAGTTTTGATATGATCATTACACACTTTCATATTATTCTCCTTGCAAGGGTCTAGAAATAAGCGTGTCGTCGCAGGGACGGAGCTGTGCCGCCAGCATCTCCCTCACCATTGCTGAGGCTCGCAAAGGAACATTAATTAATAATATGAAAACACCGTTTAGCACACAGGATTCTCCCGTTAGAGAAATCATATAAAACCTGTGACTTGCAGCAGTGAGTGAATAAAAAATTAAAAATGAATATTTAATTGCCTGTTGCTCTTCTAAATTTGGTCTGACAAATTCAGGGACTGCAGAGCAGACTTACTTTGGCATTTCTGCGGATAAAGGGGACTGGATGACATTAGAAAGTAATCGGTATTTTGGGGACCCATGGTAAACACACCTGGAGAAATGCCGCATGCCTATGAGTGAGTGATGGAAATGAGGGGCTGGTCTTCTCTTCTTACCGCCTGCTGGAACACCAGCTGGAAGGGTCAGGGACCTGGTGTGCTAGCAAAAACATTCATTTCTGAGCAGCCACTGACAACCTTGTTCAAGTCTGAAGTCAAGAGGTTCTAAATACATGCACACCAAGATGGGAATGTTAAGTGACTTGGCTTGGAGGTAGTCCTACTGACACTGAAATGACAAGCACTCTTCCAACTGTATTCGTTCACTTTCAGAAGAAATTCTTCGCGGTTGCCTCACACAGCGATGTCAAGCAATCTGAATTTAGTTTATTTACATTAAGGGTAGTAGGTTCATTAGTAATAGGTAGCTCACATCTGTAATCCCAGCTACTGGGAGGATTGTAGGTGGAAGGCAACGCAGGTAAAAAGTCAGTGAGACCTCAAACTCGACCAATAAAGCTGGGCATGGTGGCATATACCTGTCCACCTCAGCTGTGCGAGAGACATAACTGGAAGATTAGATTGCAGTCCAGGTTGGCCAGGGCAAGACATACGAGATCTTATTTGAAAAGTAACTGAAGAAAGAGAGCTGGAGAGTGTGGTTCAAATGTCAGAACATTTGCTAAGGAGGTGATAATAATAATGTTATCCAAGTAGAAATTATTTACATGGAAAACAAAAGCAATTATTCGTGTGTGCCTCAATTTTCCTGACATAAAAAGAAGAGCATTACTCTGCATTCTTATCTAAATCCAATTTGAATTCTTTGTGAATCCTGAGCAAATCAGATGGTTAATATGTTTTAAATTAGTGACAATTAATAATTTAGAGCTGACACTGTTTCTGCTGAAATAATAACAATGTACACTTGTTCAGGATGTTAATGTGCTGGGTGCAAGACCACATTCAATTCCACCAGGAATCTGAGTTAGGCAAGACGGACAAGAGAGTGCCCATTTAGCAACCCCTGGAAATAAGATTCAGAAGATCACTTGATGGGGAAGCCAGAACCCATACTTATCAAACCTTGACAACTTCGTATTGTTTCCACTGTCTTGATTCAGGATTAACATTTGTCAGAAATATTGTTTTCTGTTCTTTTTTTTTTAACACATCTTGAATCAATATTGATATTCTAATTTAGGAGACAAGGACACCCTTTGCTATTTGCATATTGTAATAGCCTTCAAGATCATTATTGGTACAGATCTTCTGAAAAAAAAGGAGTCACATATTTACACTACCTCACTGCTTTTAGAAAAGTAGGATATATGACATTTACCAATGCTGACACATAATTAACCATCATTTAAACAAGTGTGAAGAAACATTAAAAGAGGAAACTACACAGAGACTCAATATTTCCAGTGACTTCTTCAACGCTAAAAAACTAAGGACAACTATTCTGTCCTACAGAAAAACCCCACAAAAATCCCTTATCGCATCCCATACAATCAACAAAAGCTTCAATGTAATTTCTACAGTCTCATCTAGTCCCAAGCCATTCATTTTAAGCCAACACAGGAAATTCTAATATGTAATGTTCTGGGCCCTGTGTGCTGGTGAGACCATCGTGGCAGTTCAGTTTTTGTCTCATTGTGATTTAATCGTATTTGTTTCTGCTGTGATGAGTTTTGTTGTAGTTCCATTTAAGAAAGCAACAGCCTGGGATTTTGCTGACTTAAATTAGTAATCAAGTTCCTGCAACTTATTCAAGTCCCAATTTCAAGAACTGAAACAGAACCAAATCAAACCTTACTCCCTAAATCAATAGGCCAGTCAGTCTTTCCTCATAAATCTGGGAATGGGGCTTAGTGGTAAGAGTGCTTGCCTTGCATGCACGAAGCCCTGGGTTTGATTCCTCAGTATCACATACACAGAAAAGGCTGAAAGTGGCACTGTGGCTCAAGTGGTGGAGTGCTAGCCTTGAGCCAAAGGAGCTCAGTGCCAGTGTTCAGGCCCTGAGTTCAAGCTGCAGGACTGGCAAAAAAAAAAAAAATAATAATCTTTGGGTTTAGACTCTGTTAATTTAGACACATAATAATAAAATGAAAACATATCTTAAGTTATTTCACGAGCAAGAGTATATGAGACCATAGCATTGGGAATCAGCCATGGCTTCCAGGATCCATGAAGGTTCAATTCAGAGATATGAGTGTTAAGAAGTATCTCAGTGGCGAGGATAATAAGCAGGACAGTGCCCATGTGGCTAATGAGCATAGTAAGTATAGTGTGTGCCTCTCTACCGAGGCTTAAAACCTCTACCAAAGGCTCCCCTCACAAGAAGTCTGGGTTGTCCTCACATGACATGTATCTACAGTACTTAACACTGTGTTGCTCCACTCCCACATCAAGCCTCTCCCTTCAACACAGGAAGCCCTCATTTTCCATGCCTTCCTCCTATCTCTGGCTAACTGTTTTGGATTTTCTGCTCCTTTCCCTTATTGTTCCTTCTTTTCCTGTGCATGAAATGTAGTTATTCTTTTGAAGGTCCCCAAAAGGTAATAAAGTAGAAAGAAGAGTCTCAGGTGATAATAAAAATAAGGAAGTCCCAATAGAAATTGAGCTATAGAAAGGCTCCTTATTCCTTCACAGAATAATGTCAACTGTAGGAGAAAGCAATTCTTATCTAATAAATGCACTTTCCCTAGAGATGTCATAACAGAAGTTATCAATTCAACTATTAATTGTATATATACTCTGACACATTTCATGCACCCCCATTTGCCATTTTGATAATGAAGTCTTGGACATTTCTACCTGGATCAATAAGTGTTCAATAAGTCCACAACAAAATATATCCCACAATCCATCCACTGGCATCTCCTGGCTCTTCCATCAGAGTTAAGAGCATCTGTCCTCACAGGTCACTGGGTTCTTCTGATTGGCATTCAATTGTCCTTTGTACATTCTACCTCCTTGAGCTCTTTATATCTATATCTTCTCTAACTGTCCCAGCCCTGGTTTAGCTCTGAATCCTCCATCATGGTGACTACTGTGTGCTGCCATGCTTTCTCTACAACCCATAATGCATTCTCTCAGATATACAACTACGTATGTATGTGTGTGTATGTGTAATTTAGACAGATGTATGTAAAGCTTTCTCTTCTTAGAAATCTTCAATAACTTTGTTTTCTCTCTCTGTTGTTGCTGGGGTTTTTTGCTTTCCTAGGTTTTGAACTCAGGGCCTTGTGCCTGCTAGGCAAGTGCTCTAGCACTGAACCATACCACCAGCATTCTTTTCCCACTGGTTAATTTTGAGGCAGGGTCTTGCTTCCTCCTCAGGCCTGTACCTGGACTGCAATCTTCCTATTTTATGCCTCCAGCTACCTCTGACTGGATCCCACCATTATGCCCATATTCTACCACTGGAATGTACTCTCATAGTCTTTTCTCTGGGCTGCCCTGAAATTGCAATCTTCCTGACCTCCGTGGGATGGCAGGTGCTCATGACATTGCACTCAGGTGTTGGCTGAAAAGGAGTCTTAATAACTTTTTGTCTGGCTGGCCTCAAAACCAGGTCCTCCATCTACGCCTCCCAAGTAGGTGGGATTACAGATGTGAGTCACCAGCACTTGGCTTGACTTCTTGTTTTGTTCTGAATAAAAGCTGAAGTTCCTCATAGAATACCTCTAAAGGAACTACTTAAATCTTAAGATGACTCTTCCTATGTTTCGGGCACACTAACCTACACTGTAACATTCTCTTAACACGGCCTGTTTCTTGCTTCTGTGCTTTATCTCCTGTTGGTCTCTCCATTCTCCATCTAGAAGGATACCTACAGTTATCACATGCTTACAAAACCAAAATTGGTCAAGACCCAACTTAAGGGTGCCTACTTTCATAAAACCACTTTTAATAGGCCCATTTGGGAGTGAGTTCCTTCTCCACTGAAGTACCACACTACTTTCTATTTTCTTGTTGATACTGATATATGTAATACATCAGCTATGATTAATCTATGCATCCTCTTTTTCACAGTAGGTATAGTATCTTACTTTTGAATCACACACATGGTGCTACACAATGGAATGGTCTAAGGTATTTAACAAATTAATTTCAGAATGAAATTCCCCAATTTCATACATAATCAGCGCTTAGCAGGTTGTAGCCTGTGGTAGGTAGTACAAGTCCTCTTGTATCAAGTACATATAATGCTTCAAGTACTGCTATTGTGGTTCCCTCCTTGCTATGCAGCTTTTGGCTTTGAAGAATAAATTAGTACAAGAGCTTCACTGTATATGCAGTGGAAAATTAACTTCTCATAAAAATGGTTCAGTTCAAGTTTATTAGAAAGCTCTTGGTCTTACTATTTTGCTTTGTGGAAAATTTTGTGTTAACTATAATCAGAAATTGTGAAAAGCAGAGCTGCATTGACAGAATCGTCTAGGATCTGAGAGACCTGGATGATGCAATTAAAAGGTGGACAGACAGGTAGACAGATGTTCAGCTGCATGATCAGGAACAAGATTGTATAAAAAGGCTTCTTTGATCATTAGAGATGCTGCTATAATGAAGCCCTGGATACCTACTCGGTGTTTCTGCCGGCTCTCATCTCCAGCAGGTGTCTTATGAAGAAAATAAGGCAAACACAAACAGATCCACTGCCAGCTACTCAAAAGCTGCTTGGCATTTCTTCCTGTTGATTAAGCCACAAATAAAATCATACATGTTGTGCTTCTGACACAGGCAGGATAGATAGCTCGTGAATCGTTAGAAAACACATCTTTCTGAAATATTTCAGCATCCATTTACTTCGCTGAGATCAAGAAACTAATATCTGTTCAATATTCTTTCCTATGTGATCCAAAAGCCTCCCTGAGGGCCAAGTACATGACACCACGTGGAAGTACCAGCATGGATTTAAAAGCCAGAAGAAACATGGTGGTAAATTGAGAAAAAACAGGCAAACTGTGAATGAGTAAGCAGAACACTGGGGCTTACAATGACTAACTCTTGGTAATTTAGAGGAATGGAATGGGTAATGTGGACTGGCTAAAAAGGCAGAACTAAATGCCAATCGTGTTTGCCTGTGGAATGCACTATGTGGTCTCTTAGAAACAACGTTGACCTCTCATTTCATTTCTGTACAGCTGAAAAGGAAGAGTAGATTTTCTAATCACACAAGACAAAGTATATAGTTCATGAACTATACCAAGCGTCAGAGAAGTGGGTGCCACACACTGAATGATGGGGATGTAGGTTGTAAGTAGGAATTCCATGAGTAGTAATAGTTGCTGTGAATAATTCACAAACACTTGGTCACAGGTCTCTGCACTGTCATTGACACCTTTCTGTACTGGGTACTCCCATGCGTGACCATGTTGTTGGGTTCTTCCTCAGAAGCAGAGAAGCAAATGTAGTACTTACTCATCCGATAGGATTTTAGGAGCACAGCTAAGATGCTGCAAGTAGTCATGTGACTCCCAGTAGTATCATACCTTACAGAATCTGTTGACCGATTCTAGCTTTAGGGTTGGGGTGCAGGCGAAGAAGGAGGAAGAGATCCAGTCACTAGATCCTATTTTTATGGCTCAGGGCAGAGGTGAATGCTTCAGCAAATCATACTGCCAAAGACAGATGGTCATCTTTAACCACAATTTCTCCTTTTAGAGCCATCGCTTTGTCTTGTGAAAGCTTCTCACTCCATCTGCTCATGAATCATGGATCTTCTTACAATGTGAATGGCCCAACCCTGAATGGGCCAATCATACTTTACTAGCACAGTGGGGCTTTGAGGAAGAGATGGAAAGAAAGATACAACACTTAAACCACAGGTTGGAAAATCAGCTAAGGTACTGGTTGCTGTGGTATAGACCCCAGTTGCGTTACATCTCCAGTTTACACTGACAATGCTTCGTCTAAATTCACTTTAATTAGTCAGTCAGTATCCATGTGGATTTAGCTGCATACAGAAGTACACCACTCAGCACAAGAGCCAAACAGAGGGCAATAGTTATACTGCCTCTCACTTTCTGCACTAGATTTCCACCCGCAGCCCTTTGTGCCACTACTTGAAATCTCAGTATTAGAGACAATCTATGATGTCACCTGAAGACTGTCAGGTCAGACTCGCTCAGAATACGAATATCAAGAAGACCACCATGACATCTGCCTACTATAGGTAACAATGACCAACCACAGAGGTGATCTTAAATTGGGTTCTCTTTCAAGATATCACTAACTCAAATTGCTTTTGTCATAGTTCTTTTCAAAAAAATATTTTCAATTTAGAGCTGGAAGGAAACATGAAAGAGTAGGCCTGGCTGCCCGTGAAGTTCAGTGCTACGGCAGGGCTAAATGGGTACAGACGGAGAAGACAAATGAAACAAGACAAATGCACTCTCTCTTATGCTGAAGTATAGTATTTAATATGGCCCAACATGATTTATTTTCATCTTTGACAGGGCCAAGAAATGGCCACTGACTTTATCTGTAGATGGGATACGCTCAAAAAATATTTTTTTTTCTCCTGCCCCACAGGAGAACAATTTATTTCACAGCTCATCAGCAGCAAAAAAAAAAAAAAAGAAGGATGAACATTATATACATATATTTTCCTCCTTCAGCCATCATTAAAGATTATACATCAGTGATGTTTAATAAATTCTAGAACTAACAGCGGAAATGCACAAGCATGGCAAGACTGGACACCAATGTGCAATGTGATGGAGAGCCACTAAAATCAAGGTATTTCCTCTAAGTTAGGAGATTTTTCTACAGTATATAGAATCTCAAAGTTGGGCTGCTTTATTATTTTGAAATTCATTCTTATATTTCTGCACAGTTTTGCAGTTTGACCTATTTGTCTTAAGGTTGGACTGCATTATACATTCTTAAGAAGCAGAGGCAAGACAGACATGGCCTTGAAAATCACCATCAACATTGTAATCAGTCTCTCTGATAGAGGTGATGCAGAGCACTGACACCTTAGCCGCCATTTTCCCTTAAAATGGTATTCTCATTCATTTGAAGACAGAAGCGGAGGCCTCTGCCTTGAATTTGCAATGCTTAAAAATGGGAGAAATACCCCATTGGAGTCAATGCTTAGACATTAACAATGTGAATTCAAGGAATCTAAGTCTAGGGGTAGGGGGAAGGGGGAAAAAGAAAAACTTGGTCGTTATCTTCCCATTAAAGCATCCAATATGCCTTTCTGATTGAAAACTGTGATTTCAGATTAGATACTCTAACCATATTATAAAAAGCGAATGCAACAAATTTTTTAGTTGATCCAGCCTAAATTAGGCTACAAACAACGAAGCAAAACATCTTCAAAAGAAAAGAAAGTGTCACCTAAATAGATTTGTTCTATTTCAACAGAAGATTTTTCAGGGGCTCCTCCATCTAAATTATGGCAATATTTTCTCATTATAAGCAGTGCTACAAATAGAATTTAAGAAAACTCATTTCCTGGTCTTTACACTTTTTAATACTCACATCTTTGCTTGAAAAGTGGACCCTATTATCTGTCTTCAGACAAGAATGCCTTCCTAATGGGGGGAAGCTCTAAGATGCTGCCTTGTAGAGGATCAAATTAAGGGATCAAAGAAATTTCAAAGACAATTTCACATTAATATCTGGTTCCCTTCCTTTCTTTCGGGGCAATACACTATGTATCTTACACTTCTGGGCACATATCTTTATACCACACAAAGTAAGTACTATCCAAATTTCATCCTGAAGAACTTTTCTTTTTTTTTTCTCTCTCACTTTTTCTTTTCTTTTCTGTTCTGTTTTTTCTTTTGGTCAGTCTTGGGGCTTGAACTCAGGGCCTGGGCACTGTCCCTGAGCTTCTTTTTGTCAAAGCTAGCACTCTACCATTTTGAACCACAATGCCACTTCCAGTTTTCTACTGGTTAATTGGAGATAAGAGTCTCGCAGACTTTTCTGCCCAAGCCGGCTTTGAACTGTGATCCTTAGATCTCAGCCTCCTGAGTGGCTAGGATTACAGGTGTCAGCCACCAGCACCCAGCTCCTGAACAACTCTTGAAATAAAATAGTTCAGTATTCCTCATCTTGTAAGGAAGAAATGTTCATCTCTCTTATTCACAATGTATCTTAGCACCTTAGATCTATGGTTGTTATAAATGAAGACGTGAAAAAGAAGGTAAGGTATGAATATTCAGGGCTACTTCCTCATGGCTTCACCACAATCATCACTGATTATGGTCACTCTGAAGAGGTAGATGCAGTACTGAGAACCATTCAACATGGATGTGGGATGTGAGCATAAAATCCTATTTATTTTAGTTATGCTCAATTTAAGATGGGGTTCCAGACTGAGAAAATTTTGAGAAGGGAGCTTCTGAAATCATCCGTGAAGCTGGGCTCAGTGGGGCATGTTCGTCGTCCTATCTACAGGTAGGTGGTATGTGTGTGTGTGTACAGAGATTTGGGGGAATTGTGGTTCGTGTGTGTGTGTGTGTGTGTGTGTGTGTGTGTGTGTGTGTGTGTGTGTGTGTGTGTGTGTGTGTGTGTGTGTGTGTGTGTGTGTGTGTGTGTGTGTGTGTGTGTGTGTGTGTGTGTGTGTGTGTACAGAGATTTGGGGGAATTGTGGTTCTAAACGTTAGCAAGAGCCCATGTCAACACATAAACTGTATGTGGTGGTGCACATCTGTAAACGTAGATCTGTAAACATAAGCACAGGTAGGAGGATGGCAGCCCATGGGCTCCGGGACAGAGAGCATGAGACCCTATCTGAAAATTAACCAAGAAGGGAAAGAGGGAGAAAAATGAGGGACGGGGTTAGACAAGAAATGTAATCACTACCTTACTTAGTAACGGTAACCCCTCTGTATATCACCTTGACAATAAAATTTAAAAAAAGATACAACAAAAAAGCAAACCCAAAGCAAAAATGGTGAAAGCATCTACCTGGAAAGCATGAGACCTTGTGCTCCCAACCCAGTCCCATCCTCTTCCCTCAATATCAGCATTTTCCTGAACAAAAGCCCTTGTTCCCTCCCCCCAACACACACACATACACACACACATACACACATACACACACACACACACACACACACACACACACACACACAAATACAAATAGAACCTTAGCATTCCTTTATTACTCAGAGCTTCTCTTGCACTTCAGGAGATTTATCCTGAGTGATGGCAGAAGAATCCCTCGTCTAAAGCAAAATTCCGTATTGATATTTAGGATGATGTGAGCATCAGCACATTAGAGTGAAAGCGTAGATGAAAGATTTTGGTTATTACTCTTAAAGCTGACTCACCCGCACAGAAGGGCCCACAGCTACCGAGAAGAGTTTGATTTTTCAAAAGAGACACAGGACAATATGATTGTGACAAGTGGCAAAGCCCAGCTTTGGCTGCCATGTGCCTTACACAGCCAGGGAGCAAGGAAGCCTGACAGTGAGAGAGTTGGGTATTGGGAAATTTAGTCCCCGAGAGCATTAATGGTTTCCAGTTGACCCAAGATGTTCGATCCAGTCTTACCTGAAGCCAATACAGAACAAAAACAAGTGAAAACACACACAAACAAATAACCTAGGCTTCTAGAATCTTTTTAGAGTGCATTGCATAAAAACACACTGTGATTCTCGGCAGGTAACACCATGCTTATATGGTCTAAAACTAATACAGGAGCCTTTGCACTTCACTGAAAATACAGCCCCAAGCCATGTTCTGTGAGCAGCAATAGGGAATAGTGCAGAAGAGCTTGAGTTCTGGGTTCAGAATTCAGGTTGCTGCCCTTCCTTCATAGGTTATTAGGCCTGTGACCTTAACTAAGTGGCTCCTTCTTGGGGGGAGGGGAGAATCAATACAAATAGTACAAAAGAGATAGTTCTTATGAAGACTGGCTAGCAAGTGCATTCAAAATGCTTTCCATACTGCCTGTAGAGGGTTTGAAGTGACTGTTCTGTATCTTGATTACACATACATAGTTGTTAAAACCTAGAGAACTGTACACAAAAGAAAAAAAACAAAATTTGGCTGTATTTTAGTTCTACCATGAAATAATATGTTTGTGCCTACATAAAGCACTCAGTAAACAAACACAGTTCACTGCAGTGCCTAGACCATAATGAGCGTTTTCAAATACTTACTGATACCTTTTTTATTTTTTCTGCTGGGTTGCTGCTGTTGTTATTAGCAAGCCAGGTAGAATACTTGTAACCAGAATGACACAAATAAAGGGGCACTAGGTAGCCCAGGCAAGGTTCTCAATGGGAAATGAGCGATGGGAAGGAGACGGCTCTGTGCCACGCCAATGCATCACTGGTCCAGCTGGGAGCTGGGCTGCGTGTGAGGGGGAGAACTCTGCCATCTCTGAGCTGCTTCCAGGTTAGGGAGAAGACACATTACCGGTTGTAATTACAAGATGCCAGAAGAAAAAGGAAAAGAGAAAAGAGCAGCTATTTCTGCTGCCAGACATGAAAACAAACCAACTGAGAAAAGTGCTTTGATGAGCAGAGTGCATGCTGCTGGGTGTGTGGGCTGGATCCTACCCTTATCCTCAGAAAGGGGGGGGGGGGAGCCTCCAAGTTCAGATCCAACTAGGTGCAGTGTGAAAACATCCACCAAGTATACATTCTGTTCTTAACAACCTTCAATTCTGTTCTCTTTTCTGGCACAAAGATTCAGCATACAAGTTGCAATGGAAATTTTATTTTATTTTTTGAAAGAGGCAAAGGAGAAGGGAAACAATTCAAGCCAGATTCCAGTATGCATGTAATCATGGAGATTTTCTATGCTTGCATTTTTTTTTTTAAATGATGGTTTTGCTCAAGAGCCAGTAAAGCCATTGGCTGCCACAGACCATATAATGTGTTGACGCTCCCTGATGGGCAAACAGGCAACAGCAAAGCACTTATCTGGTAGTGAAAATGCATTCCCTCTCAATATGCAAGTCTATTTTTCTTCCTGCAATAAACTACATTTGTTTGATGCGGTGTCTGATAGTTTTATAGTGTTTGTTCACATACTCACTAATTTGCGAGATTGGGTAATTTGCAATGGGTCTCATAGGTCATTAGTGCAAACTAACAGCATTCTATAAAAGATAAAGCAAGAAAAACTGGCATTCTGTCATAGTACATAGCGAAACATCGTATTTCAATTTAGGAAGCTGACAACTTTGAATACATTCTTCCACAGTAGGAAGGTGGGTTTTACTAGCCATGCCCTCACCCTGGGGCCCCTGGGGAAGGCAAGAAACATTAGTGAGAGAGCTTCTAATCCACCACTTTAATCTCCAGCTTGTGATCTATTTTGAAAATAGACAACTATATTAACATCCTGGCACTTGTCCACCCTAAACAGTTTACTATTTATATTTGAACCTGGAAAGAAGGCACAGAGGCACCCTTCCTATATGATCCCCTAGGCCGGCTTTTTTGGCATGGAAAACATACACAGTTTTGCAAAATTACTCAATTTATACAGCTGCATTCTACAGTTTTCATTAAGAATTCAAGAGATGGAAACAGTTGGCTTCCATAGGAAGGTGACTAAATCTACAGGGATATTATGTACAAATAGTCTGGTTAGAATAATAAATGCCGCATGTGCTTTATAATGTTAGACATGTACAACACGGATTCATTTGTGATCTGAGTTTCAGATTTTAAAAAATGAATCCTCGCCTGCTTTGAGATAAACTTAAGTAAATAATGTTTGCCATCAACTCTAAATGAAGAATGACAGTTAAATTTTATAATCATCTTCACAGCTTCAGGACTTACTTTATATTTTCTCAGGCTCGTGACCCAAAGGTTTCCATAGCAACAAGGAAATCCTACCTTATCAAGTGCTTACATTTACATTCCTTGCAGCAGCTTCCCTTTATGAATTAAATCCATCATGGTCTTCTATTCTCAAAATAAAAAGTTCTTAGGATTATCTGGCAGAAACAAGGATCAAATGCTTTGATAGAAATACACTATGCAAAAGTTAATTCAATGGTGGTTTTCTTTAGGAAGAGATAGAACCGTGGCATAATAAACAGCTTATGTCCAAACTTCCTGGCTTCAAAGAGAACTTAAATAGAGACATCGTACTGAAGACGACACATCCACTACCTATCAATTTCATCCAACAATTATCAAAGACATAATCTGATTGGATACCATACTTCAAACAGGTTATAGAGACAAGGAATTAAAACTGACAAAGATAACACACTGTTACATACACATAGCAAAACTAATAAAATGGATAACAAACCAACAAAATGCTTCAATTCAGGATGCAACTACCAAACAAATGACAAGCTTCCCTTTTGTGACTGTCACACCATCAGTGTTGTCCCTATTTCTGGAGTGGTCAAGGTACCCAGCCACACGACATTACCGTCCTTTGTGTTCCTAGCTATCAGCAGTAAGTAGGTAAGTAGTGAAAAGCCTATCATTGCCCATCTTGGAACGGGATGAAGAAGAAAGGGATGACTACTATTAGAACCCAAATCCAAGACTGCCTCAGCTACTTCAACCTCGCAAGAAATAGAAACATGAAGAGGAGACACATAAGTTCAAATTGGTGAAACATAAAGGAAGTGACTTCTGAAGGAGACACGGAATCTAAATCACACAGTGTCCTCACATCGCAGTTTGACAACTGTTTAATGGAGATGATGTTGAGATAGAAAAAAAAATTAAGATTCCAGCTTCACCTGCCATGCAAACCCCAGAAGGGCAGAAGATTATGCAGCCTTCGCCTATGGGCATCTTCAAGCTCTGATGACAGACACAGACTTCAAGCTGGTTTGTATTATCAGAAAGAACTTGCCTCTCTCTCACTGTTTTCTACCTTCATCTCTCTAATACCATCTTTGAAATACCTCTAATTTTGCATGTTTGCAAGCCTCTGCTTCTTCTTTGCAGTTTTTGCTTCTTTGTCCTTTTGGTCTTTGCTGCTTCTACCAACCTTTTCTCTTCTCTCTAGCTTGGAGAGTCATAGTACAATGAGATAAAGGGTAAACAGAGAACTGACTGGCCACAATGGAAGGAGGTTTCTGGTTTCTTTCAAGTTCTATTAATACCGAATGCCTTCAACTAGCTCTTTCTCCCTTTTGTGATTTCTACAGTTGATAGATTGGCATGTTGGTTTCTGATTTTTTGGGGTTGGGCATCAAACCAATTATCAAGTACAAAGGTGCCCTCAATGCCTATGACCACTATGTGAGAGCTGAGACAAGGCTGACCCATCATTTATTTCAAGATATATAATTCTACACTGGGCGCCAGTTGCTCACACCTGTCATCCTAGCTACCCAGGAAGCTGAAATCTGAGGATCGAGGTTTAAAGCCAGCCTGGGCAGAAATTCCTAGTAAGACTCTTACCTACAATTAACCACTCAAAAGCAGTAAGTGGAGCTGTGGGTCAAAGTGGTAAAATGCTAGAGTTAAGCAAAAAGAGTTCAGGGACAGGAGTTCAAGACCCAAGAACAACAGAAAAATAAAAAATAAAAAAAATGTGTAATTACGATTAAATTCTGCTAAACGTGTAATACAAGAATATGCAATGTAAATTTTAGGAAGCGCAAGATCTATTTTCATCATATAAAAACCTTTCGCATTTTTCTATGCAAACTACTTTCAGCAATAGTATTATTTAATGTCAAATTTTTAATTAAAGTGTATATGTGGAGGAAATACACAATTATATACTGTACACACTCATACATACACACTACCTACATAGATCAATGGCTATCTGCTTTGTAGCATCGCACTATTATTAAAGAGTCTCAAAATCAAAATTTTGTGTACTGAACACAGTACAAGAGAAAAGCTATAAAATATGTTCTACATTTTGGAGTCATTGAGAGCTAGGATTACCTTGGATTATTGTTAAATTAGTGAGCAAGATGAACTGTCACAGATACCTTCCCTAACTAATTTAGAAGTTATCCAAAGCTTTAATACAGAGGGAATTTCTCGGAAATTCTTTGATGAACATGACTCCCCTATGCTGTAATAAAATTCTCAAAGATATGCCAATAACCAAACATACAGGCAGGCAAGAGTTTTAATTTGGTTAATGCACTTCCCATTTATTACTGGGCCTCAGTAACAAACTGGTATCCAACCTATGGATACATTGCTTAATTACCCATGCTTTCACTTTCCAAAATGAGAAGTATTTAAGTTGTCCATCAATACTTCATTGTAGGATAGCAATGAGGATTGATTGAGTGAGTGAGTGATGTAGAGAAAGAATGTTAAAAGGAGAGCTGGGATCATGCTGTTGCATTAAATCAGGTGAAGAAAGTATTTCAGGCCAATCAAACATATGTTACATGATATTTATAATGTATATATTTAAGTGATCTCATTTCTGTTGATCTAGATTTCCATTCTGGAGGGCAAAATTAACTCCTCACATCGCAGAGATATTATTTGCTATAGATATATCTCCAACCTACTAAAATTATTCATTGGCCACATTTGGTAGAAATTTTAAGCAAAAGCCTCAAATTTTCTTTTTTGAAAATTTTTATGTGTCTGTTGCAAATAAGTAACTTCCAAAGGTAACCTCACATAGTCAGATATTGCAAGCAAAAAAAAAAAAAAAAAGATACACTTGGGCTGGGAATGTGGCTTAGCGATAGAGTGCACGCGGAGATGTATGAAGCCCTGGGTTCAGTTCCTCAGTATCACATAAACAGAAAAGGCTGGGAGTAGAGCTGTGGCTCAAGTGGTAGAGTGCTAGCCTTGAGCAAAGGAAGTTTGGGGACAGTGCTCAGGCCCTGAGTTCAAGCCCCAGGACTGTCAAAAAATAAAATAAACTTCTCAAAGGACCCTACCTTCAGTAGGTAGTAACAGCAAAAACAAATAAACCAAATAAGAAACTGTTAAAATGTTTCCACTGAGAAAGAAGATAAAAAAATATACACACAAAACAAAAATGGTCTGAAAAACGTCTTAAAATGGATTTCAACTACTTAAATCCAAGAAAAAAAATATTACAGCCAAACTTTTAACATCAGCTAATGCCACAGCTGACACTGATCTGAGGTTCTGCTCTTGGTCTCTAGGACTAACTAGGTTTTCAGCATCCCAGGTTCTTTCTGTCCTGTTGGTGTAGGTCAGTCTGTAAGTCTGTCTAAGATGAGAGTCAAGAAAAGCCCAGGAATTTATGGATCTAAGAATTTTAGTAATGCTGCCTTGAAGGGCCAAATGCTGTCACTATCCCACATATTCTTAACTAGTCTTTATAACCTTCCCTTGGGTGCCAATCAGCGTGCCACATCTACGGCCCAGTGCCTCAACTCTAGACTTAGGTCTCCCTTGCTTTAAACCTTATAACTGCAGTGTCCATTTCACAACATGATTTCAAATGACTTAGTTCTGAATAAATCAAATTACTCAAAAGGATAAAGGTGTGCTACCATTGAGATTACTCAATAGCTCTCCTAATAAAATTCATAAAAAGAAAAGTTGAACAAAGATTCTGTTCAACAGTACCCTTAGTGAGATTTCTATATGATATTCTACAATGACTAGAATAAAAGACACAAAGCATATATGGGTTTTCTTTGATCTACAAGAAGGTTTTTATCCTTATAGAGTAAAAAAGTTAAACATCACAACAGTTGGTTTCAATACACTCATGCAACATACTCTACTGTCAGCTGAAGAAAACCAACTCTATTTTCCAGAAATAAGTTTTGACACTTCCATGAATTCAATCAGAAGTGAAGCTAAGTCACAGAGAGTAATAGATGCTCAAATACAAAGAAACTAGAACTACTGTTGATTCTAAATCTGTCTTGTTTACTCCATAAATATACTACAAAATAATTAAATGAAGACCATGCAAGATAATTTCCACTTAGGGCAAAGCTGACTTAATGGATCCCTATGGAAAATGGGGCTACTAAGAGTAAATTCTTCCACAAATAACCTACTTTCTTTTTCACATTCCAGTGTTCTTGTAAGCAAGGTACAGTTGTCACTAGTACTAAAAACTTCTGTGGTGGGGCTGGGAAGGTGGCTCAGTGGTAGAGCACTTGCCTTGCATGCCTGAGGCCCTGGGTTCAATTCTTCAGCACCACATAAGCAAAAAGAAAAAAGCCAGAAGTGGCGCTGTGGCTCAAGTGGTAGAGCGCTGGCCTTGAGCTGAAGAGCTGAGTGACAGCGCCCAGGCCCAGAGTTCAGGCCCCAAGACTGGACCCAAAAAAAAGAAAAAAAAAAAAACGTGTGTGTGTGTGTGTGTGTGTGTGTGTGTGTGTGTGTGTGTGTGTGTGTGTGTGTGTGTGTGTGTGTGTGTGTGTGTGTGTGTGTGTGTGTGTGTGTGTGTGTGTGTGTGTGTGTGTGTGTGTGTGTGTGTGTGTGTGTGTACACTATTTACAAGTGTTATGCCTGTGCAAATGCCTTACATTACCCGTTTTCCTTTTTGAATGAATTTGTTCCTTCTTCAAATATTTATTGAGACACATGTTTGATATGAATAGATGATTATTTTACCTCTCTCAGCTTCAAACTATCTATAGAGAGACAATAAGCATTCAATTAAACTACATGTAACACAAAAGGTAGAGATTTGCTTCTACAACCTGGCAAGAAGCATTTAAGCAAGATGTAAACTGTATTCATAGTTTAGAATTAAATCAGAAATGCTCTTCTGAAACCAATAATTTTGGATTTCAATTTTCCTTTATCTTCTTTATTCTTGTACCAGCCATAAATCATATCACTACCCATTCATTCTTCTAAGACATGGGAACATTTAAGTGAAGGCTCTGCTTATTCTTTCTTCAAACCAGTGACTAAATTTAAATAAAATGTTCTTGGGGTTAAAGGAACATGCCATTTTGCTTAAAGTTGTCAACCCTCTAAACAAGTTATAAAAGGAAAACCAAAAGAAGGACTGGCAATGCATAATTTTAAACATACAGATTAGCTTTAACCTATTGGGCTTTTCAATATACAACCCGAGAACTCTGTCAAAGTAAAAAAAGAAAATAAGAGAGTAGTTGAATGGGGGAAAGGCATCATGAAATTTTAGTGCTTTTGAAATGGTTCCCCCCCCCCCACCCCTTTTGGCTTTTTGGCTAGGCAGTTAGACCAAATCAACCACCCAAAGAAATTTAATAAGGGATTTCAATCAGTTTCCTTTTCTATTACATTTTGTCAGGTAGGAAACACAAATCTCAGTTCTTCTAAGTCATGAACAACTGAAAAGGGAAGGCTAGCATACATCAAGCTGTGAGCCCTGTGGCTGGTATAGACAAGGCTACATGGACCCTGGTTCCAACAGGTGTGATGTTAATTGGGGCTCTATCCTCTGTTGGTGATACTTGAATTAAGCCACCCGATCATCTGGAAATGGTAACAAAAAGCATGGAGCTCAATGACTGTATTACTGAGCACTGCTCCGTGGGTTGGCGTAGTGATATAGGATCTAGTGATGGTGTACATCTGGAGACTGGAGAGTAATGGAGAGCCTTCTGCTTTCAAACCTAGTCACAGGAAGAAAGCAGATGATGACACAGCTCTGTTGTTTGTTTAATGGTTGTTATTGTTTCTTATGTGAAATAGGTGAGTTCACGCATGATGGATGCTAAAATCTGAAAACAAAACCTTTATTAAATTCAACATACTTTACACTATTTTCTGCAGGCTTATTTTCAAGGGGGGAAAATATGGTAGAGGAGAATCACACATGCATAATGAGAAAGGCCATAAAAGCGGGGGTGGGGTGGGGGGGGTAACTTACTAAAAAAATATAAGGCCAAGATTAGGCCCAAAACACTTGATAGCTGAAAATGTCAGGGAAAATATTTCAACTTACATGGAATCAGATATCACAGAATCACAGATTCTCATTTTATTGATGAAAATATCCCCAAACTTTACATTGGACCTGCCCTCTTGAACTGAGTAAAAATTTAAAGAATATCATACATAATACACTTGCATTCTGCTATGCAGTATCAATGACTTTCCCTTCTATCTGGCTGCATCCCTGTAGATATGTATCTGTCAGTCTTCTGAGGTTCTAAGATGTGGGTTCAAGAAAAGATAACCACAGTTTTATTTAAGTTCCATAGGATTGGAGAACTAAAAGTTTCTCTCTGAATAATGTGCAGAAGCGTTTACTGCAGACATTTTTGGTGACATCTTTTAAGGCTGCACTAGTGGACTTTCCAATTTACTCTCAAAACCCCAGCTGTAGACTACAGATAACTGAGATCATTCACACATGACTTCCAGATAAGTGAGGCAGCACTGTATGCAATCACTAGATCCTAGAAAGAATTTAAAAAAAGAAAGATCCTTAATAAAAGGATAGGGTGTTTCTGACCTAGAAAGACATACTGAAAGTAAAAGAAAAAGAAGAGCAATGTTTGTGGGTGACACAGAAGACTGAAGCATCTTATCAACTCTCTGTGTGGAGAGCAGACTTCAGAACCATCTGATAGCAAGAGATTCTATTAATACACACACTCCCTGCTGTAAAAACAAACAAGGACCACTTTACATAGTTCAACCAAACTGTGATAAAGTAGGGAGCAAGACAATCTTAGTATCTCCTATTCTGCATGACTGTGTGGAACTAGACCTACATTGCCCTGAGCTCTATTTTGTGGCAAAGAGGATTCCATTAAGGATTTCTGAGGGAAACATTCTGATTAAGAGGAAGATGAGTAAAATAACCATCCCAAGAACTTAAGATTTTGAGGATCATGGAAGATTCTAGAGAAGAATAATGACCTATAATTATCATCATAGAAAGTCTTGTTTGGGGGCTAACCACGGGGTGAGGCACGTGGCCAAGCACTTTAGGACAAGGTACTTGCTTGAATTCACAACAGCCATGCTGAGGTGAAGTCCCTTGATGGAACACTTTCACACTGGGACACTGGCTCAGATCAGGGCACTATTTCTATCTCATGATCATTTGTGTGGGTAACATCAGTACTCCCCTCTTTCAGTCCTTTATAAAATACATAATAAATTGTTATTAACTACAATCACCCTGCTGTGATGGAGAACACTTGAACTCACTACTCTTATGTAACTGTATCTTGGAACCTATTACCCAGCATCTCTACCTCCCATTCTTCTTACTTCGTCTCAGCTTCTAGTGATTGCTAGTCTACTTTTAGTCTTATGAAATCAATACTTTTCAGTTTCTAGGTAGGTGAAAGAGCATATGGCCTAGCTTATTTCATATAATATGCTCCAGTTCTGACCATGCTGGAGTACGAATGGCGGGATTTCATTCACTTTACAGCTAAACAGTATTCCCTGGATATAGACACCACATAGTCCATATCTGCTCATCCACTGATGAATGTTTTTTCGCTCTTATAAACAATAATAAGAACAGCTCTGCAACAGTAGTAGGATAGCTGATCTGATCCAGGAGTAGGATAGCTGGATTATATGGTAGCTCTAGTTTAAAATATTTTTGAAGGTTCACTTTTGTTTTTACAATAAGGTAAATGAAACAAGTTTTGTCATTTTAGACTAGTTTATATGATGTGTGCTTTATCTTGTTTTTATTTTTTAAAGTGAGATTCACGATCAGATGAGCAGAGATGGACAATTGAGATTCCTTGTTTACAGAAAACACAAATACTAGCTGCTCCAAATTTTGAGGGGTAGCTGTAAACTAGTTTTCACCTACTGGCAGAAAGAATTTCTTACTTTGAGATACTTATTTGTCTTTGAATCTGTTCATCGACTGCTTTATTGACTCAATGTGCCAGGCAAATATCAATAGAACATATTCATTTCCTGCAAGAAGCTCACAGTTGGGCATGGAAAACAAATGTAAACTAAGTATCTTTCTTACCATGGTGGCACTTTATTTAAATTTCGGGGACTATTTTTATGACTCAACATGCCCTAGACAGGAAGCATATTCATGAGATGCTCAAACAGATTAATATCACCATGAAAGATGTGTTTTGTCCTCATCCCCTTTGGCAAGCAGTTCCACATTTAAGTATCTCATGATTTGATTACTGGAGGGTAGAATGGTATACAAATATGCCAATGGAATGTGCCAATCCATTAATAGTAGCCTCAATGTAGCTAACCTGTGAGTTTACAGTAAGGGAATCATACTGACAAAGCATTTAAAAAAAGATCTACTCCTTCTCTGTGTGATGTCAATACCAGAACAACAAGTTACACATTTGGAACAAAACTACCTTCTACATAAAGAACATGTTTTGGTCAAGCGTAGAATATACTTGACTTTACTTCTTGTCCCTCCTCTTCACTCAAAACAAAAAAGCTAAAGGGGATTGGCATTTGCACAAAACTAAAATTAAATGTCTGCTTGTGCTAATACTTAAAAAGTCAGATGACTATCATTTAAATTTTACCTTAAAAATAGCATTTATCGCACAGCAAGAACTCTGACAATCCCTTGTTTGTGGGAAAGTGGCAGCGGAGATTATAGCCAATCGAAACATAGGTTTAAATGTCTCAGAGATCTGGACATAATTCATCCTAAAGCATCCAGGAGATTGTTGGGAATATAATTTCACTAAACAACGTGAGAAGAAAATCAGACATTGTTTCTAAAATCTAATCAAGGTAGAAGGAAAATATGCTGCAGATGATTTTTGAGATCCTTGGAGGAAATGAACCAGAAAAGCAGAAGGCAATAATATTGGCAACACTTTCTCATCTCACCTCAAGAACTGTTTCTGAACAAAGATCCTGAATGGAAAAACAATTTTACATTCGTCAGTGACCATCTGTATATACCATACAATAATATTTGCAGGCAACAGTAATTAAGCCTTCTGGGGCTTTCTGTATAATGACTAGCATACAAACAGTACAGGTCTTACCTTCCTAAATGAAGAAAAAAGGAAATTACAAATGTAGCACCATTTCTCTATCCTACTATGTTTCCCAGAGACATGGAAGTGAAAGGAAATGAAGTAAACATTCAAATGGATGATAGTGAGCATTTGTCAGACACACACATATTCCTTGCGATCTCAAAGTATAAAAATATGTGATTACAAAGTATTGAGCTCTTGCTTTGGACCAGAAGAAGGTGATGTGAATGTTCTACCCATTGCTACAATCATTGTTAGAAATGGCTTGGGTTAAAGTTAAGGGGAGAATGATTGTGGACCATAGGTCGTCACAGCAATATTAGCTATTAGTTAGTCTTGGGTCAACTGTGGAACTTGACAAAATAAATTGGCAACTGGTTAGGAAAAGCTTAAGGTCCAAGAGACTTAATTGTACACTCAAGCTCTTTCTCTTCTCTTTCCATTCCACCCGGCACAAAGCTGGCTGTAGACTTTGTCTCCCTGATCCTCCTTACAACTGGTTGATCAGATGACCAATTTCTTTCCCATGTGAGCAGAAGTGATGTGTGTTGTTTCTCTCTGTGTCTAAAATAAGCAGCCTATTCCTCCTCTACTTCCCACGGCCAACCCATGGAAACAGAAATGATGTGACCAGAACGACTCTAGATACCACTGGCAAAACCATCACTGGTCCAAGTCAGTGATTGACTGGGTAGAGCCAAGACAATCACAGATGTGGAACATCTACCCTAGACTAGCAAGTAGAAGAAATAAATGTTCTAGTTATTCAAGCCATGCTTTCTAGGAACCCAGAAGTACCGCTGCTTCCAGAGGTAATGTGATCAGTCACCGCAGCCAGTTGTTCAAGGTTATTCATGAGAATCTTCCAGTTCCCCTGCATAGCCCTGTACAAATTACCAGAACTACCTCAGTTGCCTATAGACTCATAAACAATAGGTGGAGCAAGAAGAATGTAAGCCCTCCTCCAGGTTCTGCACTCAAAGCACAGGTAAATTTGGTGTTTGGACACTGACAGAGAAAAGAACCGTCTGGAACCATGAAATAATTCATGAGCTCATATTCCTAGTCTGTATCATCAGTCACTTTGGCTTCCCATCCCCAGGAAAGTATTTCTTCTGTCAGAAGTTCAGACACACTAAATAACTGCCCCTGCCCTTCAAAGGACATCCCCGCTAGAATGAGCAGAAGAGAGTCTTACTAAATTCTAAGAAACGGGGAGCAGGGTAGGACTGGTGTGTTTTCAGAGTCAAGCATGTCCAGGAAGATGATGTCTATGGCGGTGCAGAAGTGTTCATTCCCCATTCGTTTATGAGAGATTTATTTGAAGTGCCTCCTAGGTTCTGTGCTGGGTGCCACCGATATGGCAGAAAACAGAACACATAATTCTTGTGCTTGGGAACCTCTTCAAATGGGAATTCCTGGAGCCAGCTTGCGTGACAGACACAGCACCAGAGGAAGACAAACAGTCACACAAACACCCACCAAGCCATCATCCCGAAACCGTGCCTGGAGAAACAAAGCCATAAAGATTATGTCATTTCATAGGCAAAGTGACCATACAGAAACAAATAACTTGGAAAGCGAAAATCAATTCTGACCATGACATATTGGCATCTAGAACAAATGGTCACTTTGCGTGAGATCTTATTTCATAAATTAGAGGAGGAAGTTCATGAAATGCTAAAAATTCCAGCCAAGCAACCAGGATGTAAATTGTGATCTGATTCAGAGTTGACGCTTTAAACAGTTTAATTTAGGTAAAGCACTCAGCAGTGCTGGGCATATACAAGACAAACAGATGCCTTGAATCATTTCAAAGTACACTCCTGTCAGAAATGTCCTTTGTGACACTGGAATCAATTTCCTACGCCTTTACTAACTGTTCTAACAAAAAAGAAAAGGAAGGAAGGAAGGAAAAGAGAAAAGAACGAAGGGAGGGAGGAGGGAGGGAAGGAAGGCAAAAGAGGAGGGGGAAAAAAGAACTATTTTCATCAAATACCTTCCCACTTAAGAAGACTTAAAAACTCCAACCTATGGAACAGCACAAATCTATGATCCTTTCCGTAATTAGCATTGCTCTGACTGAATAGGACCGAATGAGACACCACGCTTCTGTTGTAGAGAATGGTGAAGTATCTGATTTGTCCTGAGAAAAGGAGAAGACAGGAGACAGTGCTTCTGATCCAACTCCGGTCCACACTGGACCAGAAAAACAGGAGGCCAGATTGTTTTATACTTGAGACACTTAACCAAAATAAGGAATTGCTCCCAACAAGACAAAAACTTCCTGCTAAAAACCTACTGTCTCTAAATACACTTCACAAAGGGTGCCTGTATAGTTACCTTGGAAAGTTAACAGAATACAAGTCTCATACGTCCAGTCAAATAAAAAAAATACAAAATAAAAACACCACCCAAGAAAAGAGAAATGAGCACACACACTGAATAGCTCCAGACTGTCATGCTACATCTACCTTAAGGAGGATGAAGTTCCTGGTTCCCCCTACCTGAGCAATGCCAATTAAAAATACAATTGCATTTTTCCTTCCTATTGGAGTTAACACAGTCCCATACGTTTGTTAACAACAGAATAAATCAAAATACATTGTTGTCACGGATGGGAAAGTGTTTTCTCGCTAGTCTCATTCTCCCAGAACATGAAGGATTTTGCCAGCCATGACTGCGCCTAAGATGAATCCCTATTTTCCACGTGGAAGCTGTCATTTGTGGACTACGGTGCATTTTTCATTCACAGTAGGTGAGGTTTTTCTAAGCGATCTGGCTTTGCAGACTCACCCCTACCACTTGGGACAAGAAAGCAAACTTGACTCTTCCAGTGTCTGATCACAAGTTAGCTAGACATCTCCATGACGACTCATCTATGGCCTGGAGAAAGAGTCCATTTGGGGAGAGTGACGAAGCAGTGAAACAGAATGCAGAACGAGGCTCTGTGGGCCTCTAAGGCTGTTGATACTTTTCGTTCTCTATAAAAACAGAAAATAAAGGAAAGGAAGAAGCAGAGATTTGGGCCACAGGGTGTGAGATTTTAAGGCAGAATTCCAATCCCTTCAACCAGGAACCAACTCTTGCTGAAGCCAAGGAGACCCAGGCACCAAAAATAGCCTTTAGCAAATACATACATCTTTATCCAGCCCCAGCCACAAAAAGCTCAACCTTAATGTGAATGTTCACACAAGAGTCATTTTGAGCTAAAACCAGAAAACCATTCAGTTCTTCTACTGAGTATCTGGTCACCACTAATGCCAGGCTGGAAACACCAGCCATCTCCATAGAGCCCGGAGGACAGTAATTTGGCTGGTCTGAGAGCGTGAGGAGCCATGTTAAACTTGCTTGGCAGTGGTTGACTAGAGGCTCTTGGGAGGGCTAAAATTGACTCTTAAGAGCAAGATAAAATGGGACAAAATGCAACATGCGCTCCTGCTTTCCTCGTCAGCAAAAGTTAATGAGTTGCAGATCACAAGCAACTCGATGTAAAACCACAGTGTGTGCAAGTTATGAAATTATGCTACAAAAGATTACTTAAGCAAATTTACAATGACAAACAACCACCAAACACCAAGGAAGTAAGAATAAATATAAACATGAAGCACACTTAAACACGTTCTTAATAAGGAGAAGGAAAAAAAAGAAAAAAAAAAGAAAAAAGATGGGACCCCTGTCCAGGTCTCTGGGAACAGCATGTTTCTCACATAGATAGAGAAGCTCAACGCAGGAAACCGATTATGCAGGCAGCATGCAAACACCCGCCAGCCCACAGACTCTTCAAAGGGTTGGACTGAAATGCCCAACACCTGGAGATGAACAAGAAAAATTTAAATGGGGCCCATGGGTCTCTAAAGAGCAGTTTTTAACTGGCCCATAAGCTAATAAGAGCCGTTATAAACTGTGAACAACCAATGCCCTTCCAGAAGGACCATTTATCACCCTAACTTGCAGAGAAAGTGGAGAGGGTTCATACATGCAGGCTCTCTGCAGGTTCTATTAGAATGTTAATTGTTCCTACTGAAGAAAAGGAGACATAAGGAATGGCTTTTACCATCATGTGTTAAGTTTATTTTTGTTCTTCTGACCGCTTCCCAAGGGGCAGGAGGCTAATGACTGTTCTTCATCATCAACTGCAAAGGATATTTACATCCATCCCGTAACCATGACAGCTGTGCCACTAACTCCCTAACTGCCTCCACCACACGGACCAATCATCTGGCATGAAGCTGCAAGACGGAGTGCCCTGCAGTCATTAGTCACCAGGCACTTTCATTAACAAACTGCCCTTAATTACAGTGGTAATTGCAAAATTATTTCATAGCAGCAATTATTTTTCTCAGCCAATCCAGGCTATTTAAGTAGGACACTGCCTATGAAAATGGCATAAGGCCAAATAATCTATGACCAAAGATATGCTTTAATTGTACCACCAACTTAGTTTCAAAATATCGCATCTGAGGGCTCTGAAATTATTATACTATGCATCCTAATCCCCACCCCCCACCCCCACCCTCCTCAAAGTACAGGGAATCGTTCCTGCTTCTTTAAATTTGAAAGTAAAATACATTCATAACATCCAAATTAAGTATCTAAGCAAATGCTACTGTCTTACAAAGTAAAAATAATGAGGTTCCAGATCTCAACCTATTCTTTGAGAATTACAGAACAAATTCACCCATCCATTAGAAAGACAACTCCCCTCGGCTAATTTCTCCTACTTAAGAGCCCTCTGTGCTTTCATATTTATATGTGTGAACACTCAGCTATGATAGAGTGCTGGGTCTACCTATCTGTTGGATCTCATAAACACAATCGCAAAGGATTGTTCAGGAATCGTGCCTTTATGTTCACAACTGCAGGCATGGAACATCTATGATTAATTATCTCTACCGCTACTTGAAAATTCATAAAAAGCTTATCCTGAAGATGAAGGTAGAGTCACAAAGTCCCTTTCAGAGAACAGTGAGTTTTCAGGGAAGTTAAAAGAAATGTGTGATTTGAAGACAAGGGAGGTGCAGCTGAATCAAGATAAAGCTTTATTACTACAGTCAGGTGATAGGAAGAAATGAACACTAGTCTAAGGATTTGGGATGTTATCCGATAGATCGTGAAGATCTGGGAAGGCAAGCGATGGAGACAGCTTGAATGTAGATAGTGAAGTCAGGGGCAGGTTGGAAGAAATCATCAACAGTTTTACAAGTAGAATTTCTATTTGGCGAATTGGGTGCAGATAGTAATAAAGACATATTCAAAGATCAATCTCTGAGGTTTCCAGCTAAAGAAGAAGTAAGTGGTACGAGAAAGTAATAAGGAGCTGTAACCCATTTGAACACTTTAAGGAGCTATAGGACATTAACCTCGAGACTTGAAGGAAGTAGCAAGAAAGAACAATCATTAACATTTATCACTCACTTATTACTTGCCAGGCATTGTGCTAACATGCATTAGATACATTAACTCACATGATACTCAAACAACAGGATCTTGAATCAGATCCTATTTTTACAACCTTTTTTTTTTGTTTTGTTTTCAAGACAAGAAAGCAGAGGCTTATTGAGATTAAATTGCCCAAGGTCACCATGGCAGAGAATGTTAGTTGCCTAGCAAACAGGCCTTCTCTCATTAGTCCTTGGTAAGAAAGCCCTTTCTCTTTTTAGCTGTCAGGGGTAAAGGTAACATTTCTTTCTCCTCACACATCTAGGTGGGGAGCTGTTAAAGTGTAAATGTTGTGTAGGTTGCAGGAGATACTGGTTGCTCTGAGAGAAGCTCAATTTGTCTCTCCTGCTGGTCAAGATGCAGCCCTACCGGCTAAAGGTCGCCAATGAGGATGGGGAAGGAGGCTTGATTCCTGAGGACACCTGGGAGGGAACACCACAGGGACTCTGGGTTACCCATCTCCCAACTTCATTTAGGTGAAAACTCAAAGTCTGTTTAAACTACTGTGATATATACAGGAGTGGGAAAAGGGTTTCTCTTAGAAACACATGGAAATTTCTAAGTGACACAACTTTTGATCCTCAATCACGTGCTCATAGAACAAGGGCCGGCAAGCATTGCCCAGGGTGTAGACGGTGAGGACAGTCACTCAAAATTGCCACCATTACTGTAAATGGGAAGAGTTATCATTAAACAATCCAGATGATGTGGAATTAACATACGTATTAATATCAACATTGTCCAAAAATTATCAGGCAGAGTTTTAACTTATTACTAGGGCCCATTTTCTTTTTAAAACGAAACTAGACCTCCAAAAAAAATTGGGAGACATACCTTGTAGTGAGTAAATACCCTAGCTTCTTCTTTTCTTCATTTTAATTAGAGAAAAAAAAATCTAGCTGTGTAAATAATTAAAATACCAGTTACTTTGCAATAGAGTATGTTTCCCTATAACATAAAGCATAGTTTCTCATCAAAAATATTTAATAATTTACAAGTTAATACCAGTTATTATTTGGGATCTCTTCTGCAGAGAGGTGTTAAAACACATCTCTCTGTAGTAATAGCTGGTGAACTTTAACTAAAATGTTAATAATTGATTATTTCTACAAAGAGAGTTGTAGAATTAATGTTTATGTTCTCAGTTTTCTCTTAAATGCTTGAGTAGCCTGGAGTTGGTAGAACACAGAAGTGTTTCCTGTAACTAAATATACACATTAGGTCTGTAAAGAGAGTGACAGGCAGGATGAAAAGAGTGATGTTTTGGGGTAGATAGCATCTTTAAAAAAAGAAGAAAGGAAAGAGTTTCTTTGTAGGAATGAGAAAAAGGGTTTTCTTTTTTTAATATAAAATTTTTATAGAAAATGAGGGCCTTTCCAAAGAGAAACTATACTGTCTTGTTAAAATATTATTTTTGAAGTTCGTGATTTAACTAGAATTCCAATCCAGGCTTTGGAGCAGAGATGAGATAAATGGGTTCTTCTCTCAAAAGCAACTATTGCCGTATTTTAAAAGACCCCCATAGTTCATCCTTTTGAACAACATTACAGCCAGTAAGTGAATGTATTTCATTTTGATGATTTCATATATTGCATTAATGAGAAAAGTCGAGGCATATTATCTTAGGATCTAAAATATTGTGCAATTACAAGTTTTATGCCAGCTTTCGAGTAATTCAGTTTTCAAGAGAGTACAGGGAAAAGAATCTGAGCTAGACCGATAGTGTCTCCCTGAACAATGAGAGAAAGTAATTCTAGTTAACAATCTGGTTTTCTTCTTGAATAGTTGCATGAGCCGTGTGAGGTGCTGGACTAATTCCATATTCTGTCTGCTTATGAATGTGTGGAGCATCCTGGGGAGTAAACACACTCTTGGGAAAGGCTTCGCACGGGGAGAGGCACGCTGCAGGACACTTGCTAGGCGGTCTGCGGTGACTAAGAGCAAACATCATAAAACAATTTGACACCACCTCCGCGCTTCTCCATTTACCCAATCTTTCCCCGGCACTTTAAAACATGCAAATCATATTCCTATGCATTCTTAATGTCTGACCCAGATTACACAAAACAATACCAGGGTAATAAAGATCTCCCTATCCTTTATTTGCAAATATTGGAGAGATGGATGGTAAACTACTACAACCATTGATTGCCTCATGGGTTCTTTCTCGCAGCCCTGCTCCTTTAGCTGCTATTACAAACTTCCCCTGGAATTAAGTTCCCACTGTAAATTGTCCTCCAAGATTTTCTCACTACACTATTACCACTGTGTATCTGTCTTTCTGGTAATTCTGTAGCAGTGGTGTGACACTCTAGGCGAAGCATTCCATAGGGTTAGAGGCTGCTTGGGAGAACTGGAGGAGCGCAATCATCACCCACAAATGCACCATCTGCCACGTCTTACTGCTTAATTAAACTGAAACTGGTAGGTTCTTAATTCTCACAGCTCATAAAAATAAAGGTCACCACAGAGCTTTGGCATCATGCATCATCCACATAACATACAGTTGCTAAAGTATATTTTGCCAACCTATCACTCAAGAGGAGAAAAGAGCTACGCCACCCAGCCGATGTCAGAGCCTAGCGTGATTCGGTCCGATTGACATCGGGGTAATGACAGGACAGATCCACGGTCAGCCTGAGTGAACTGAGGGACAAAGGTTCGGGTCTTGGTCATTGTTCTTTACTCTTTCCCACAGCTCTTGCCAAAAACAAAATTCCTCACACAGTATCAGGCTTGTTCTGCCATTTTCTGGGGGCACTGCAAGGCACTGTTTCGAATCACACAGAACCCTGGGTATGGACAGCTGTTAAAGGACTTCCCTGCCCTTTGTGCTTCTTTCACCTAGTGTGGTTTTCAGTTTATCCGTGCTTTAGCACACATCAGCACTTTTCTTTTCACAGCTGTATAGTATTCTATTGTCTGGATTTATCCACCTGTCAATAGCATGGGATTATTCTGGACTTTTTGTTAATATGAAATATTGTTGCTAGGACTATCCATCACATTTTCTCTGTGGACGTGTGTTTTTGTTCTTTTGGGTATATATAGCTAGGAGCAGTACTTCTGGACTACTTGGTGACTCTGATTTAACATTTTTAAGAACTGCCAGGGTTGTTTCCCAATCCATTGTACCATTTTACAATGCCAGCAATGTATGAGGATTTCAATTTCTCTACATCCTTGCCTATCCTTACTATCGCCCATCTTATTTTATCTTAGCCATTCCAGTGGATGTGAAATGATCTTACCATGGTTTACATTTGTATTTTAGTGACTAATATTTTGGTGCTAAGCATATTTTATGTACTTCTTGGCTATCCATAGAAATGTACTAAATATTAGGAGCAGCTTTTATTCAATCATTTGGTAAAAAATGTGGGAAGTAGTTCTTATATCTGGAATCATTTTAGCACCCATATGTGTGACATTTCCCATCAAATAAGATTTTTTTTTCTTACCCTCAAGTTCCTTTTGAGGTTTAAATAGAGAACACGAATGTCAAGAAACAGAAAGACTTTGATATTACAAAAAAATTACAAAATGGGTGAATTTTCCTTTGACCAGATAGCTGGCCATTTCATAACTCTACTGGAAGACCAACTAGGAATAATTAATGAGAGGAACAATTGACTTATAAGAGACTGAGTTAAGCCGGGTGCTAGTAGCTCACGAATGTAATACCAGGCTAAGATCTGAGGATCACGGCTCAAGGACAGCCCAAGCAGGAAAGTCTGTGAAACTCTTATCTCCAATTAACCACCAGAAAAACCGGAAGTGGTGCCATGGCTCAAGTAGTAGAGTGCTTGTCTTGAGCTGAAGAGCTGAGGGACAGTGCCCAGGCCCAGAGTTCAAGCCCCACAACCAACCAACACACACACACACACACACACACACACACACACACACACACACACACACACACACACACACACACACACACACACACACACACACACACACACACACACACACACACACACACACTGAGTTACAGTATGTTCAAGAGGATGAAATGAGAGTGAAGGAATGAGACAAATTCAGTTTGGGGATGAGAGACTTCCAGAAAAGTCACAGAGGTAAAGCAATAGGACCAGACTGATTTGGAGCTCAGTGGAAAGCACTGAGGATAAGTGAAGGAAGTAAGCTGTCATTCACCTAAAAGAGGGGCAGAGGGATCAAAGGAACAAAACAAGACATAAATACACTGAGGAAGGATCAGTTATACCCCAGTGTTTTTTGTTATTCTTTTAAGGAAAATGATATTAAAATAAAAAACCCTCAATTTTATGTGGTGCACAGTGTATATGGTGTAGCACAGGACAGTACAACACAGCAAAGGACAGGAATGCTGATACTGCATGGAAGGGAGGGTCCAAAGAAAGAACCCAGCAGGGTGCACAGCAGAGAGTTCAGGAAAGGGTCTGGGTTGGAGATGCTAGTGGGAAAAGGAAAAGCTCCAGTCATTCATAGTGCAAGGAGAAGAATCCTACATTGTTCTTAACTCCTTTCAAGCCAACTCACTCCAGAATGGAACAATGGAACTGAGTTCAGTGATACAGTCATGAAAGGCTGATGAATGAAAATAATTGATCCTCATTATCTCTTCAGCATCTTTAATGCACCTGTAAGTGATCACGTGTCTTCCTTTAAGACTGCTCTGAACTGAATCATGCACCCTGAACTTTCTTTACTGTGTAAGGTTTTATTTAAAAAAAAGAAAACAACAAAAACTTATGCTTCTCTTCAGAGAAGACCAACAGAAACAAACGAATAATATAAATAGTAAAAACTGACAGTGTGGATGTTAGGGTCTCAGTAAGATACAAAGGAATGCGAGCTTGTGGGTACGCTGGCGGATACTCCCAGGCCCCCAGTCAACAGCTCTGTGGCTTGTTCTTGATGGTGCATCCATGACAGCAAAAACAGACAAAAAGACCTTAAAGAGCAATGAAAGGTGAGGAATTTCCTGCCAACCAGCATCTTGTACAGTTGTGACATTTTCTGCTCTTCACACAATGCTTAGCCTCATTCCATGGTCAAAATGAAACTTGATAAACACTCCATGATGAACAACTGATCAGATTTATAAAAACTAGATATGGAGAATGGGGAGAATGACCAGAGGGAGCGCCAGGTTGCTGGGAGGAGACGCTGAACAGGTTACTGTGCTTCCTGTGTCCTGTAGGTGGCGCCAAACTCCTTGAAGAAGAAACCGAGGAGGCGATGTTAGAGGGCTGGTGTGTCTCCCCTGAAGCTAGGAGGAATCTGCTTGTGAGTTGGCAATTTCTCTTTCAAGGCAGCTCTTCCTCGCTGGAACTGGCAAGCTCTAGATTTCAGAAGTGATTCACCTGCACGTTATTTATGAGCTGCTTTTCCCCTGTAAGTGCCCGGCTTCGCATTAACAGTATGCCCAGCTTCACCACTGAGCTCAACTGTGTCCATCACGTAAATGGAAGGTTCATTAGAGCATCTATTAAAAGGATTTGCAAAGGTAAAAGAGCATTCTCAAGCCATTAGGATCCCTGGTGTTAAGTTCTAGGGAAGAAATGTAACAACACTGCTAGTTAAAGCCTTCAGCCAGAAACAGCTGCTTTGCATAGCTCGAGTGGCCAAGGTGATTGGTCTCAGGGACTGTCCCCTAGCCTACCTGCTCCTGCTCTGTCAGGCTTTGGGGTGAGAAAGCACAGGCCATACCTGTGTCTCCAGGGACGGCCAGGGCTGGGGCCCTTGTTCCTCCTCCAAAATCCAGTGGTGAGGCCGAGGGGGTGCAGAGTCTTATTCACAGACCAGTTAAGAGGAGGATGGCGGGAAGGGGGTGTCTCTGTGCATACTCCAGCAAGCATGCATTTGCTATTATGCCCCAGGTTTTCAGCAGCATTCTTGAGATCTAGATTTTTATAACAAACAAACATTTCCTGCCAACCTCTGGAAATTCCAAAACAACAGCAGTCAAGTCTGACTTCCATTCGGCACAATTACATAAGCCGAAGCAGTGCAGTGCTCTCGGTTTTGTGTGGTTTTTTTTTTTTTTTTTTGAAGCTTTGTTTTAAGCTCCCTCATTAATCTTTCAGTCTTTTCCCATCTCTGCCTGACTATAACTGCCCTGAATTTATCCGAGCCTTGCAGTATGCCAGGCTCGCTGGTGTCTAAATCACCGAGAGCTGAATACACATTCTACTCATGGGACTCTACATTTCCATCAGAAAGAACCAATCACAGCTTAGGAGAGGTAAACCTCTTTTTAATTGTATTCTATGATACTAACAGGCATTCATTACACATGGACCTTAAAACAAGATTTGCTCTTCGCTGCTCATAATTGTATTTCTACAGCAGTTTAAGCCGCTGGCACCTGCGACTGCTAGCAGGCCTGGGCTAAGAATTCCTATTATCGCCGTTTCAAGGGTTACATTTAAAATAAAACTCAGAGGGGCAAAGCATTACATACACACATATTTACCCAAATTAAATACTATGCACAAGTCAATACCTTCTGCACACAAACTACATTAAACTCAATTAGCCCTAAGCAAAAACTACAGAAAGCAGGTTTTTGGTGAACTGCCGGTACTGTTCGTGTAGAACAGAATATAGAAGCAGCTAGATTATAGAGTTCCACAGAGCCGTCAATAAATGCCTTTAAAAGAATCTTATCCAGGCTGAATTCTAAATTAATTAACTTACACAAAATTAGCATAAAATAATCCAACCCAAAGAATGGGTACACCAATAACCCCTGACTTGCAGGTATTCATAAGAAAGGTTCTTTTGTGTACACGGACGTCAGTTAAAGAGTTTTCCCCGCAAGACATTCCAACGTGTGAGCCACAGAAGAGTCCCCAAAGTAAAGTACATTGTCCTTCTTGTTATGGTTTTTCTACTTGATTATGACCAAAATTAAATTATACAAATATTTCACTAAATATCTTCTCAAGCCTTATAAATATTAATGTGAACTCAATCTCCTATGTGCCCGGCATTTAAAAATCCATTTAAAAATCTTGGAAACTAATTTGAGATTTCCATCTAGAATACAGATGAGCAGGTCGTCTCCTAGCTGTGTTGCCCGGCACCCGTATCTGCACATTTAGTACCGAATGTCAGCGGGTAGCACTTAAGGATGATAAGTATTAAAAGCAAGCTTCTGCCTGCTAACACATCAGCACTTGTTACCCACTGAATTAGTCAGAAGCTGCACTCACAGTCAACAAACCAGGGCCCTCCCAAGACTTAGGCACCATGCAGGCCCCCAAACTGTGAGAGGCACCAGTGGATGCAACTTCACTGACATACACTGTGTGAGAGGACACACAATCCAAATCTTTTAAGCCTTGCTACTCTAGGGTGCCAGTGGGCTGTCCAACTTCAGACCAGGTCTAAAGAATAATATTGTCGCCTGCTACTAACTGAACATTTATTATGTGCTGGACCCGAGCTATGCATTTCACATCCAGATATGCTACTTTATATGTGTGCCTACCTGTGGGCCTTGTTATACTCACCCATCAACCAGCCCGTGCTGTCTCCACAAATCCAGCCCCCCTCTGCCCACCAGATAAGTAGTTCTGTTATTCCTGGAAAGCTTAGGTGTCTTATTTGAGGTGATAAAAGGTAGACTTGAGTCTCTGACTCTGCCTGTCTCTCTCTCTCTCATTTCCCCATACATTAATAGGCAGTTAACTTGTCTGATATTATCTTTAAATGGACTGACACTTGCTGGATAGTCTCACTCTTTAGTAACTACTTTAATCTTATTCTGGTAGTAGCGGGGATTAAACCAGGGCCTGGTGTTGGTCAGGCGATTATTCTACTGAGTGAGTTAAGCCCCAGCACTTTTGCTTCTGTTTTGCAGAAAAGGGCTTTCCCTTTTGGCCTGGGCCGGCCTTGAGCTAAGATCCTCTCACCCACTGAGACTACAAGTTGATCTCACTAACTTTTTGCCCAGGTTGGCCTCCAACCCTGATCCTCCCTCCTCAGCCTCTGGGATATCTGTACCTATTTAAATTGTCATTAAAAAAGCCTTCTCAGAAGCAAAGCTAGTTTCTACAAAGAGTCATTCATTCAGAAGGCTAAACATAAGTATTTGGAATACTTATTGTATTCTATTTTTCTGCCTTAAAAATGGCTACTTAAGATCCTGGAGTTAGCACAGGGAGAACCAGCTGCATCACTCTATCAGACCTCCACTTGACACCCTACGTACAACCAACTTCTTGGTCTGGAAGGTAGGTGGTAGAGTGATTGAGACTGAGCTCTAGAACTGAGTTTAAATGACTGCCCATGACCCCCTACTGGCTCTATTAAACCAAGCTTCAATGTCCTCCTCTGTGAAGATGACCTAGTGTCCCTTTCACCACTGAGGAGGTCAGGAAAGAATGCTGGGCATAGTAACCACTCAGCAAAGCTAGCTCTTCACTTTCTGTGGGATCAGATTTTTATCCCGAAACATTTTGCTGGTCTCTTCACAATACTACAGGGCTCTTTCCTTTGTTCTCTCCTAAGAGCTATCTGATGCGAAGTATTTTATTTTTCCTATTCATTTTTATGCCCCACAGCTCTCCAAGTCTATCTAAATTATCCTTCTGTTCCCCTGAACTTTGAGAGATTCAAATTCTTTCTCCAAATTACATCCTAAGCTCTCTTTTTGGAGTTGATTTATCTAGCTGCTTAATCGCTTCTGTTGACCTCACATTTATTTATTTATTTTTTTTTACCAGATTGGCCAAATCTTTTTAATAAGAAGCCAAAGCAGAAAAACAATCTGAATTAACCTCTTCAGAGCCTTCTGGTTTCTGCAGGGTTTACTAGCAAGTTCACTGCTAGAGGAGAACCTCCATCCTTCCAGGGGGTCCATGCATTGCAGATATTCTGTCTACTCTCAAATGAATTTTCTTCTTCTCCCTCTCTGTTTAAATGGAGAAGCTTTGCTGATTTTTTTTTATCATTATTATTTATAGATCAAAGTGCATTTTCCTTAATGGATAGCTGGTTAGGATCTGTGTCATCATCCACTCTCTCAACAACGGTCTACAGCCTGCCACGGGACCCGTAGTCAGACCATGCGCTTTCACAGAAAGACACAGGAAAACGTGTGCTCAATTCTGCTGCCTTCTTGCATTGCCCGATGGGTGGAAAGGAACATGGTGATTTTGCTCTTTTTCCAGAGTCAAATTAGTAAAACAGTTGAAAAATTTCTGAATGGATTATAAAGTTGTCAATATATGTGGGATGTGTTAATGAGCTATAAGTATGTGTCTGTGGACAAGGACAGGAAAGGAATGGAGAGTCATTTGTTTCTCTGTGGCTGGATTGGATCGTGGTGTTTTATTTGGTTGTATAGGCATCCTATTTTTACTTTTATTAGTTGTGCAAATTTTTGAACACTATGTATGCCCTCTCAATGTAACCTGGAAAGATAACTTTTGTCTCTCCCTCACCCAACTCTCATACTCGGGCTGGAACTCAAATCCTTGTGATCTCTATGTAAATGCTCTACCACTTGAGACACGTTGTTAAATGTTCAGATAGGGTCTTGAACTGTTTTTTGGCTTGCCTTAGTCCAGTCTTACCATGCCTCCTGTGTGGCTGGAATTACAGGTGTCAACTGCACAACCTATCTTATTTGTTGGGGGAGGGAGAAAGAGTCTCACTTTTTGCCTGGCCTTGAATTGTGATTCTCCCAATCTCTATCTTCGAGAGTATCTGGGATTCTGGATGTGTGCTACCACACTCAGTCTACTTTAACAATCTAGTCTCCTTTAAAGACTAATAAGTGGGCCAATTATTTCCCTTATGGTATCTATCAGTTTTCTAGTTTAAAAAAAATCCCTAAAGATAGCCAGGTGGAGGTGGTTCACGCCTGGAATCCTAGCTACTCAGGAGGCTAAGATCTGAGGATGGAGGTGTGAAGCCAGCCCAGGCAGGAAAGTCTGTGAGACTCTTATCTCCAATAAACTACTCAGAAAAAAAAAAAGCCAGAAGTGGCACTGTGGCTTGAAAAGTGGTAGGGCACAAGGCTCTACCACAATGAAGCTCAGGAACAGTGCACAGGCCCTGAGTTCAAGCTCCAGAACTGGCAAAAAAAAAAAAAAAAAAAAAAATCACCAGAATATTTTCAAGTGCTACTTTTTAAAGAGGAAATCTGCCTGTCATGTGGCATGACATCAACACCTAAGATCAGGTCTCCTTTAAATCAGAAAAATATCCTTCCATTACTTATCACAATGGATTCATTTCTGTTGTTCTGTCTTGCACCACAGTCCCAATCACTTCTAGGTTAGACCACTATCTTTCTAGAGTTTTCTGTTTGTATTCTGGATGTTTTCCTTAAGTTTGTCCTTTATCACTAGCAGTGCTTTCTAAGTCTAGTCTGCCTTTTATTTACAATGAAGATTTCTTTTACCTGTTAGTGTTCTTTGTATCACTCCCTTTTAAACTTCCATTTCCTAGATGTGACATCTTTAATATCTTACCGATTTTACAAGAGCTCTGTTTCATAAAGCAAATCTACTGCACAAAGATTTTGCTGCAGATCTCCATAAGTGCTTTATTTTGAGCTCTAGAACTGTTTTTTAATTATTCATCCATAGGATGTGTTATGCTTCTTTTTGACACCTTTGAGCTAGCTTTGCTGACCTTGGTCTTTGCTGCTTATGTTTTTTTTTTGGGTCAGTCGTGGGGCCTGAACTCTGGGCCTGGGCACTGTCCCTGCGCTCTTCAGCTCAAGGCTAGCGCTCTATCACTTGAACCACAGCGCCACTTCTGGCTTTTTCTGCTTATGTGGTACTGAGGAATCGAACCCAGGGCCTCATGCATGCAGGCCAAGTACTCTACCACTAAACCACCTTCCCAGCCCCTGCTTATTATTCTTCAGGACTACTTATATCCCTTCCCAGCAATCCAGTTTGATAAATTGCCTCAGGACTCTTTTGTGCGCAAGGCTTAAGCCTCAACTCCTGGCCTCATGGAGTTTAGAATCTAAGGAGAGAGAGAACACAATCCCATACTTGTGACTGAACACCAGGCAGTATTTGCCAAAGCCTTTATGTCCAAAGCAGAGCACGAGAAGAGTTGAGAGCAGGTGGCACAAATCCCAGAAAGCTGTTCTACAGAACAGGCTCAGCCCTGCCCCAGCATCTCAGCAGTGACCTTACACAAGGAAAAAACAGGCCAGGGTAAGGAGAGCCAGATTCCATGCCTAGAGGCAGACAACGGGGAAGGGGAGTCCCCTAAGGACTAAAGCAGGGGTCACGCGATCCAGTTTGGACTAAAGGTAAGAATGCAACAATTCCCCTCCAGAAACAAATGGGCTCCATGCAGCATGCTCATGCTGGTGACTTCTGGGGATGTGTTTCCCTTTCAGACAATTTCATGGGTATTTTACAGGAAATAAGGAAGACATTGTGACTTCCACTCACTGCTGTATTCTTGGAAGTCAGTGGTTTAATCTCAAATGAAACTTCTCACTAACATTATGCTCGGTTATTTATGCTCTCTAAACAATGACTGTTTTGAGGCAAAGATTTTCTAGCCTATCCAAGAGAACAAAAGAGCCTCCCCCAGAAACACACATTTCCACTCCAAAAGCCCGCCAGGCAGATCTCTGAAGCTTACCACCATAAGACTCATTTAATGTTAAATTAAATTAAGGGCCCAAAAGGAAGGCACATTGCTCAGGTTATTCCAACAAATGTCCTAAACTTACCATTTCAATGATTCTCTATCCAACTGATGACTCCAACTGTAATAAAGAATTCATGAACCATGGAACCAACTGACAAAAATAAAATAAATAAATATCACTCACTGCTTAGAAGAAAAAAAAGCATTCATTCACACAGTCCAGTTCCTCACTCACAAAGGGCAACTAACTATCTGGGAGAAAATTTGTTATTAAGATTTTATAACGTAACTGTACAGGCGGGAAAATGGGCATACAGAATGGCTGTCTAACAAAAACACAAAATTTGGAAGTGTCTAAATTTCAGAACACCCTCAGTGTGTATGTACACACACACACACACACACACACACACACACACACACACACACACTCTCTCTCTCCCCCCCCCCCCCCTCTCTCTCTCTCTCTCTCTCTCTCTCTCTCTCTCAGCTAGGCAGAAGTAACTGGGATGGTAACATATAACTAAGATGAAATATGGACCTTTTATTCTTCCACTCACTTCTAAGGTTTCCCTCTCTTCGGTGCACCGAGACGAAGCTGATAAATCCCTCAGACATTTATTGATCCAATTGCTCCAGTTTTTGTGAGGTTTTCTAACAATGCCTAGGTACCTGAAAACAGGAGGGGGGGGGGGCAGGTGGGAATAGACAGAAGGCAAACAACCTGGATCAGAAATGCTCAAAGAATCCAATGAGAGGAAATCTAAAGGATAAGTGCGATTGTGATAGAAGCATCTGATAATCTCTGGGCTGGATGGAGGAACAGGAACTTGAAGGGGTGCCTCCCTCAACTCCTCACACTGAACAAGGAACAGAAGGGCAGAGAAGAAGGCAGGCTCTAGAGAAGCAGGGAGGAAAGACGGGAATAAAGGTTAGAAGGCTGTTTCTAAGAGGAAGGGGTAAGAGTTTGAAATAGTAAAGGTGGAGCAGACCTACTTACTAGGTGTGGTGTATGTGTGTGCACGCAGCTCACGTGGGGTGAAGATGGAGGTCATCTCAGTTGAGGAAACTGGAGAACTAAGAGACAGGGGTACTAGACAAGCCATCAAAAGGCATGCGCTACTTACTGAGGATTCTGTGTTGAATCATTAAGAAAAGGCCAGGCTATCTTAAAGGAACCAGGATTAAGAGTTGTTATGGAGGTGAGATGGGGCAGACATAGTGGAGAATATTTAAAATGGGTTGGTATAGCACTTACATACTGACATGGTTTAGATCTCGAATGTTCTCCAAAAGTTTCTTTGCCAGCCTATGTTACAGGAGGCAGGGCACAGAGGAAGGAGGTTAGGTCATGGAGGCCTGCACTTGAAGGAGGGGTTTGGACCTGAGCCCCCTTCACCTCCTTCTCTTTGCTGACCCACTGCCAATAATTTGAGCAGCTCCCCTGTCAGACCTTCCCTGCCTTGCTGTACAGTGTCGCCACAGGCTCAATGTAAGCTGCCCAAATGACCACAGACTAACTTCTCTGAAACTAAGAGCTCAAATAAACCTTTCTTCTTTATAAGCTGTTTCTCTCAGCCCTCTTGTTACAGCTATAACAAACCAGCAAGTACATGCTTGTTAAGTGTCAGTTTCTATTCCTGAGAAACAGAACATGGCAGAGATTACACAAGATTATTCAAGGATGGGTTCATCCTTGACTTGATACACTCACTGACCTGAAAGCAAATTTTAGTGACTGATGTCAATTTCATGAACTCAAAATCACTGAGAAATTGAAGTGGAATAAACAGAGTAAATAAAGAAGGTGGTAAAATCGACTTGATCTTCCTTTCTCAGTTCAGGAAGAGACCAGAAGGAACCATGTTCCTTAGGCACTGCTGGCTTTCCCTAGGCTGTAGCCAAACCCCACTGACATTTTCTCCCAGGTTCAACATGGCATGTTCCACTTCTCACCTTGTGCACTCTGGGTACTACCATCCTACCTCACCAGCCCCACACAGCAGCACTTCCAGTGCAATCCTCTCCTCTCCCTGGATGTCCCATCATTCTTCAAAAGCAGCATGGCTCTGACTAAATTTATAATCCAGAAGGATTCATCTGCTTCTGTTTACATGATCATCTGAGACAGAAAAAAACATTTCTCCTCAACTGTTCCTCGCCCATTCCAACACCAAAGATGAACAAATCCTAAGGATTTATTAACACTTTGGCAAGCTCAGGTCCTCTTTTACTGCAGACTGCCACAAACTTGGTGAAAAGATGCCCACTGTCCACCCTCACTTCATTTTCTAAGTGGAAAATTAGCTCTCCACTCCTCTCAAGCTTCCTTTACACTCCCCTCCAGGGCACCTCCTGAACACCAGCACAGAAGAGTTCACTTCCTCACTGGAAACCTTCAACAACCACCAAATGCCTAAAAGACCAAATGCAGACCCTTTTAAGCTCTTCTGACAGAGAATGCCCGCCACGAGTTGTTCAGAATCACGGGGAAGATCAAACACAAACACATGGGGACACCTCTTCAAAACTGCCAAGCATTTACCTCATGGTTCTTATTTGATTTTAAACAAACCAACCAACCAACCCTAAATCATTTTCTCAAAAACACAAATTTCCACACTTGATGAACACTCAGAGCATCCATAGATGCTCCAAGACAATCCAGATGTTTGTCATCTTCACGTTGGCCCACAGAACTGCAGTATCATCTCAGTAGCATTTTCTTGGCCGTGCAAACAAGCAAGTGGCTCTCCTGTGGGCAGTCTGATTGTTCATGCAGATGTCTAAAATATTCATCAGTAGGGTCACCAGGCACACAGCAAATATAGACAGAAAATTAGTACAGTAGTTAGTGCATAAGCTTACAGTCATTTCATCAAGTGCAGCTGTCCCTTCACACAACTGTTTGAAAAGAACAGGTTATTTTGCAAACAATCAACTGAATTGAGTCAAAAAAATTGGCCAGTGGGCCTCCATTCTAACTGAATGAAAATGAAGTGAGGTTCTTTCCTTTTCACATGGCTCATCGATGCAAAAACAGACACACGAAGCTATTCCATAGCATAAATGCTCACTATTCATGAGTTTGTTTCTCACAGCTGCAGCTCTGATAGCTTGGCTTGGGCTCCTTTGTCTATATGTCCTTCAACATATCTATGCACATTTATACTATGTTGCAGCTCTCCAGAAAGAAGAACCATGCTGACCCTATGTGTGTAACAAGACACATTACAGATGTTGTATTTGAGGACAGCAAATGCAAACTCCTTGCTAGAGTATGGACCTAAAATCTACATCATGAAGAAATCAGTAACATTATTGTTGAAATTTGTGTTACTGACCAAAGACCAGCTGCTGGAGTCAATCATGGATGATGATAGATTACCAGAGAAAGAAGCCAACACAAACATTTCTCATTACAAATACATCGAATACATGTTCCATCCAAACAGGTTCCATCACACAAAAATTAGCTCTGTGTATAAAAAATGTACATATTGAATATAAAAAGTGAACATGTCCTTTAGAAAGCATTGGCCTCCAACCAATGTAAGCCCTTTAAAATCATCACTTAACTGCTTTCTGCTTGCCTTCTTAATTTTGGCATGTAATATCCTAAGACATGCTCCTTGGAAATTTGAACTGATATCTTTCTTTTCTCTTGAGAAAGTTCCAACAAGCAGTCTTTAGAAACTATTCAAAAAGTCTTAAAACTAAGCTTTTCAGAAATATCTGCATTTCCTTATATTGTCACGAGATGGCAATCTCATGCGTAGGTAAATCATAATCATCATAAATCAATCTCATTTCATCACCTTGAATGTGTGGTTCTCAAATTTCATGGTGTCAAGACCCGTTTAAATTCCTAAACTTACTGAGAACCTCAAATAACTTTTATGTGGGTTAGGTCTATAGAGTTTTACAGGTCAGAAATCAAAAGAAAGATTTTTTTTTAATCTACTTAAAATTATAAATTCATTATGCATTAACAAATATTTTTAATGAAAAATTTACTTTCCAAAGCAAAAATATTAATGAAGGCTTTTTGCAAAATTTTTTTAGTGGTTGGCTTAATAGAAGACACCTGGGCTCTTCTTCAGTCTCCTTTGGTAGGTTCTTTGTGTTTGAGTACATGAAAAACAGCCCAGCTTCATGCCAGCTTTCAAGCCTGTAGAAAAGGGAACAGTATTCATAGTTTTTTTTAAGGTAGTTATGGATTCTCTTGATACTCTACCAAAATTCAACAAATGTTAGTTTCATAAAGGTTAAGTAGGATACTAGTATCTGAAGTTGTATCCAAGAACTTTCACACAGTTGCATGAGGATCTATTGGTCTACACTGCATTTTTATCCATGTATCTTTTACCTACCCATGATTCTATCATGTGGCTATGATCACTGGGGAAAATATCAACTCACAGTGATATGCAGATCTTGCAAAGGCTGACATACGTCATTCCTCAGTATCAGGGAAGTCACCTTCATTCTAATCACCATCAACTTCATCAGAAAAGTCTGGAGGTCTTAAGAAGCTACCAAGTTTCGGGCTTAAAAACACTTGTTTTCACAGAAATACTCTTAAAGTGAAAACAAGCTTGAATTTTATTTCTGACAACCGACATTATCCATTGTTCTCCTTTATATGATAGGCTTAATTAGTTTACTTTAAAAAAAAATCTGCCTAATACCCAAATCTGAAATCACAGATTGCTTATTGGTCTGTCAAGAAAAAAAAGATGTCCATAAAAGGCTGAGCTAGTTTTTAACTTATTCTCATTAGAACTGTTCCCTGAGACAATCATCAGCCATGTTAGGAATGCTTTATGTATTTTTCTCCTGCCTTGACAGACTGCTAAAAGACTCAGGTCAGGATTTGATACAAATGAGTGTTTTCTGCTTCATCAAGGACATCCTTTTGCTGTGAATAGGTGGATATAAAGGATATAGTACAGTAACTTTGAGAGAAATGTGGGGCACTGACTCAGCTGAAGGACCCTTAGTTACCATCCATGCAAATGTCAACACACCAAACCACAACATTATTAGAAAACTGTTGATATCAAAAGGATACACAGTATCCCAGGACTGGGCCACACTTGAAGAATCAGTCTTCAGTTTATGGAATTCCAAATACTTGTGAATAAGGGAGATGAATGAAGTATCATGACTATCCTCACTTTATAGAAAGTCAGGCTCAAAAATATTATTTATTCAAGATGACACAAGCTAGAAAACTGGGATGGAGTAAATGTAACTTGGGGATCTGTTCAGTATATTCTGTGTTCACTACAAGTACTACAATGAAAACTAAAGTGGATTTATGTCAGCACTTAAAAATAAAACTGAATGCTACATATGGAAGAAAAGAAGAAGTAAGAAGTAGGAAGTCTAAGTACAGAAAAAGTTCTATTACTAAACATTTGGTTAATGAGAAGCCTTGTTAAATTTTCTGATTTAAAATACACTAATACAGTTCCATTTAAAATATATTAATTAGAACAAGAGAGAGTGAGAGAGAGAGAGAGAGAACTCAGGGAGGTTAAAGTTTAAGTTCTACCCTGATGTCTACACTCACAATTTAAGCCTTTTCCAAGGATTTCAGATCTCACAACCAGAATTAGAAACTCTGTCATTTCATAGTAATAAGGCTAAATATAAGCACATGAATGGTTTTCCAACTTTTTCTTAAACAAATGGAACATTACCATTTTACATGGCATCTCTATATGAAAAAGTAAAACAAATGGGAAGTGATTCTATCACTTTCAAACTCATTCTGTCACTGTTCTTATTAGCAACCATTCATTAAGTACTCACTCACTGTGAGTCTGAATGTGTCACAGCTTTCCATAAATTACCCATCTCATTTAACCCAAACACAGCTCAAAGGTGCCATTCTATTAAGAATGCCACCATTTCACAGATGAGGAAATAGAGGCTCAGAAAATAAGTCCACTAATACAGATAGTAAGTAGTAAGAAGTTGAGTTTAGGTCCAAGTGTGTTTAAGCTTGACTGACTCCCCAAGATGAAGTCTTTAATTCCTGTTCCTTGACCAGCTTTGGGGGAGGGGGAGTCACCTGTATTGGCTTCCTCTTGGGACTTAGTGCATGGTCAGTTAGTTCATGTGTTATCTGATAGGTTGGTAAATCATCTCACAGTTAACACAAATTTCATTCCACATAGTTATATATCAGTCCTTGCTCACCAACTCCAGGTAGTCAATTATTTTTCAAGAGCAGCTCTCTTCTTTAACCTAACCAGGTTGCTGTGATTCTTTTGACACATCAGTTATTCTTCCTTTGGCTCTCAGCCTACATCACCCTTTCCTGTATACTGAGATCCTACCTTCCATATTTGTATGGAGATTCCCTTTCCTCAAGAGTTAGGGCAGATGTTCTAGCTCCTCCTTCTAACCACTCTTTCCTCTTTAATGGTGTTCCTACATGCTATTTATACATGTTATGTTTTCCCAACTCAGTTATGCTCTCCTCCTCCTCCTCCTCCTCTTGACATTGTCCTTCCTGTAATCCCCATAACTTTTACCATAACACAATATACAAACCCACAAATATTATGGAATAGTGGTATCATGATACTGATGATATTGTGATAATGCTTTATTAAAAATCCATTTCTCAGGGAACTTAGATAAAAATGTTCTGAGGGGGTCATCCTGGTGCTTCTAGTAATAAATCACCTCAGAGAAGACCAGAAAAGAAACAATTACCAGTGCTGAATTGAGGCTGAGTTTCAGTCCTGCTTCTAAGAGATTGAGAATAAACTGAGCACAGAGCTGATGGTGGGCTGGTTGCCCTGAGTGGGTTGTGGTATCTTGGGCTATACAATAGCAGCCTGGAGGACTATTTCCTCAAGGGAATGACTGAACTGAACTGAAAGAACACACACACTCGGACACATGTCCAGAGGAGCAGGAGAACCCACCACCATCACAACAGCTAACAGTGTATACTATTACTACGTACACACTTTTGAGCTCATTCAATACTTACAAAAACCCAAAGAGGGAGGAACCCAGGTGCTTGCATTTTATAGATAAGAATATTAAATTACATGCAACTTCAAGCCATTTTCCTATGATCACATATACAGCTGGAAAGTAGCAGAACTGGAATGTAGTAAAATTAAAACTTTTTCAAGTATATGCCCAACATGAAATCACCTAATGTTGTTGTCACAAATTTGGGGCCGAGTACTATCTGGAAAAAGATTTCAAGAATTACTAATATGTAGGTACACACCAGTGTACTCTCTATTTCCGTTGAACATATTGTCTTTTTAAAAAACATGATAAATCCTTGAACCCTACGTGTTTCAAGCACGTGTTTTAAGCCTTGTGATGGCTTCCAGTGTCCATCGGCAGATGAGCATACACAGGAACCATACTATGTGGGAAGCACCATCTCTGCTTGCTTGCATAATTGGTCTCAGCACCCATACTCTAGTCTGTGCCACAGCTCAATTCTCCTTGAATATGGGGCAATCACGTGTCACACTGCTTTCTCTCCAAATACCCAGATGACTCCGTTTCTCCTTGCATAAAACACGGTTGGGGGGGGGGGAGGAGAAGAGACTGCAAATGCTTTATGCTTTGTAACTGTAACAAATGCCTGTAACTTCATTTTCAGAGGCTTGCTCCATGTTTTTCTTTTCCCGTTTTAAGATGTTATCATTTTAAAAGCAAACAATTTGTGTGTCAGTACTAGGGCTTGAATTTTCAAGGCTTGGTACTCTTACGACTTGAGCCATAGCTCCACTTTCAATGTTTTTGATAGTTAGTTGGAGGTAAAAGTGTCTGGGCTTTCTTCCCCAGATTGACTTCAAACCTCAATCTTCAGATCTCAGCCTCCTGAGTAGCTAGGATTACAGGGAAAATCCACCAGTGTCCACCAAAAGCAAACAAATTTATCTTATTTGTATGGAGGTTTTTCTCATATCCACTTCATAGCATCTATCCCACCTTTCACCTCTTCACTAATTTTATTTAATGCCAACTATAGCTTTCATTTTAAACATACATCCACTGATTCTATGATGTATGGCCATACCAACAGCTATCTAATATCCAAGTTTAACCTCCAAAGTTTAGTTACCATTTGGTCAACCTTCAGCAAACTCTTTACTAATATATATATATATATATATATATATATATATATATATATATATACACACACACACACACACACACACATACATATATATATTATATATATATACATATATATATATATATGTATCAGAGGTTTTACCAGACAGCTTAGATATAAAACCTTTTCAATCTACTACTTCTCAGGCTAAACTGAATTTCTTGATTCTTTAGTTTTGATAAGGATTATATAGTTCTTGACATTTCTTAGTGTTACGATAGAGTTGCAGAAAGAAAAAAGCAGATTACAATATATATGATTTAACATTACCTATTCAAAAATCAAACATCATGAATTTTCAAGCCTATGCAAATCTAAGAAAATAATAGTAAAGCCTAGAAAATACATTATATCTAAAAAATAACAGTAATATGACTTACTATGCTTATTTCAGGACTTGGGACATGTCACAGTTGTAAATATACTAGATATAATAGAAAAAGTCTGTTTTTAATTTTGTTTTTTTAAAACTTTATTTCAACATAACTAGGCTTGCAGAAATACACTCATTATCGGTTAATAGAACGCAATTTAAGTTCAACTTACCCTACACAATTTCAACCAAAAAAACTGGCACATGGATTACTTAGAAAGAAATTCTCACAATAACAGAGATCTTCATATTTTAAACAATATTTTTACATTTATTACCTTCTAGGTATGTGTGTGTGAGGGTGATGACAGGTTTCTGTAGCTCAGTGGCAGATAATTTCAATCTCGCAGAAACAAAACAAAATAAAACAAAACCCTTACTCTAGGTCAGAATTACAAACAATTTACTCTTTCAATAAATATTGCTTGAGTATTTTTCTGTGGCCAGAACTGGGTATATTTTAGTTAGCAGAGCAGGCTTATATTTTGATCAAATTAAGTGGCCTCCTACTGAGCTATAATGAAGCAAAAATAAATAAAAGTTAGTAAGTGATCAGTAATGGCAACTAACTAGCTTTAATTAATAAGATTTGAAAGCTTTAAATTGGATACTTATCCCACCTGCAGAAAATTCAGAGCTAAGCACAATATAAAATAAACTACAAGATAACCTCTCCATAAACACTGCTCTCCACAGAGGAATAGAAAAACTAAAAAATTCTTTGTTTTGCAGTTCTCAGTTCGAATAAGATAACAAGTTTACAAAGAAGCACCGTATTTGTGCTCAGGAGATAAAACATTAATCTAACTGTTGACCCAGAAATAACACAAAATTATAAATCTGTCACATGAAAATGTTAAGGAAACAAGCACGCTCACAGCACTGGGGATGGTAGATTGGAGACGACTGTGCCGACTGGTATGAGGCTGAGAATAAAGACAGATCTCTTTTCCCCACAGCTTTTGACTATTTTTGAACAGAAAGCAAGATGCAGAGCTTCTCCTTTACATTCTGAAGTTCAAGTCTAACACATGCTGAAATGACTGTCAAGTCTTATATATGTAACTTAAGTCTCACAGCAATGCAAAATTACCAATACGTACTTAGTGAATTGGATTGTACACTATTACACAAACTGGATCAGAATACAATTTATTTTGTGCTTGTCAACGTGAATGCTCTAACACATAATCCAATGTTCTAAGCTGAAATTTTATAAATTCAGGAAAAAAAGAATACCTAATGTACAAGATCCCCAGTTACACCCATCTACAAAGCAAAAATAAATTATCTCAGCTATTTGTCATAACTGTCACTGAAAAATAAGCCACAATGGAAAAAGCTTTAACTTACCTTAAGAATTGTGGCTACATTAAAATACTCGACTTGCAAAGTCTTGCAGTCAGATTGTAACAAGCAATTAACTTTTCTTCAGAGAAGTCAGATTAAAGTAATCATAGGAACCCAAAGCTCAAGAGTTTCATGTGCCCAGTGGCCTGAATGGGTTTTAATATGCAACCTCGTATTATGCTTCCAACAGAAACCAGGAAATCCAAAAATTACCTGTTTCTTGAAGGAGATGAAGGGAAGCTGAGGAGATTCTACACTAAGGAAGAAAAGACAAGTGTCCTACCAGGTTCTAAATTGCCAAAGCCAGTGGCGGTATGTGGACTTAAATCCCAAGGCTTCCAAGGGATAGAAACAAGCCTTCCCATACCAAGACTTCTCTTTCCTGCCTCCATCAATCAAAATACTAAGTCTCATCAATGACCACAACTGTCTTGTATGAAGCCTTGGTTGATTTCCCTCAGTCAAAATATTTCTCTACCTGATGTGTTTCCACAGAGCATGTTCACTTTTCCAAGCCATGACTCATGTTATGTGCCTTTTTTTTTTAAAGTTTCACCTCTCAATTTGTTCCCCAGATTATGAGTCAATACAGACAGGGAACTGTTCATCCTTGTACAATGAGACGATGCCTAGGTGGGTCAGGGATGCCTGCTACATGCTCTATAAAAGTGAATTTTTGATATACAAATAAATTCAAGACCTTTTTGGAAAATTAAGATGAATACAGCAATTTCACTTCCAAAAATTAACCCTAAGGTAATAGTCGTGAAGACGTGCCAAGATTTATGTGCAAGGGTGTTGTATATATAGCATTATTCTTAATTATAATGATTATGGTAATAGTGAAAACAATGATCTGATATTTGTATCCTTATTTTAAGTATCGTGAAAACATTTTATCTGCATTATATCATTTAATTGTCATAGTTGCCCTGTAAGGCAGATATCATTATCTACACAGCTCAGAGAGTTAGGGAAAATGTCCAAGATTAAATAACTACTAAAAGATAGGAGAAACAAGAATTAGTAAGTCTGACTGCAAAACCCATGTTCATAGATCTATAAGCTAGTCATGTGCCAAAAATAACAAAAACAAAACTAAACAACAACTATTCTAAGTACTTTATACATCTACCTTCGTTTCCCCTTCACAGCAAGGCATGAGGAGCCATTGTCATCCCATTTTATAAGTAAGGAAACTGGGGCACAGGACTAAGAAATGTACCAGAGATTTCATAGGTAAGGAGTGGGGGAGACTGGATTTAAACCTAAGCAGTCTGGCTAATTTATACTATCTTTTCCTATTTATAAGAGCAAATGACTAGGAATGACCTAAATATTCAGAGATGGGTTTAAATATATTTATGAATGTATGAAGGAAGCAGCAAAATGTAAAGGGCAAGCGCTGAGTACTGTCAGTATCTCCATTTCTTCAAATTATTCTGTCAGATTATGCTCGTCATTTATCCTTTATTTCTATATATAAAGTTCAAGTCTGTATCATATATATTCTAGAAAAGATAGCATAAAATAACAGAGAAAGCACTTAGGAGGAAAATGACAAGACCCGAGTCTCAGCCCCAACTCTGCTCTGCCTCTTATTATCCACTGAGATGCTGGCCAAAATCTTAACCCTCCTGAGTCTGTTATTTGCTGTAACAGAGAACTGAGATTGAATTTCTTCTCACAATTAATATTCTGTAGAATCTCAAGATAACTGAGAAGAGACCTTTTACTAGAGTAAACACTAATATTAGCAATTTACAAACAAATTGACGTTTAAGAGTTTTAAATAAGCACAAAGAAGCAATGGAATTTTGATAAACTTTCAAAAGCCTCCAGAGAGACCAAAGTCACATGCTTCCAAAGGTTTGCTATGCCAAACACTCCTTGGACCCCTTGCAAAGTGACCCAAGGTGTTAAAATGTCCATTTGTCCATTTGGAATTCAGCACTGACACGGTTGGGGGAGCTCAAGGTGACCTTTCTAATTCACCACTCATCGCAGTCCTCTCTCACTCCCCACACTCAATCAAACAACAAGAGTAAACGTAACTATCAGTTTGAGGTAAAACACCTCTGGTCCAAAGCGCTGGCATTAACCTCAACCCTAAATCTCTTTTACTATTTAACTGTTAGTTCACTAAGTCAAGTCAGCCAGGTTTAAATAGTTGTTAACATTAACATTTATTTCTCCAATATACTGATTCTCAATATTCAGTTTAACACTAATTCCTAAAAATTCTCCTTTACATCATGGGTTAGATCTACTACAGGTAACATTTGCACAGAATAAAGGGACCACTGTTCCCTATTCTTTCACCCCTTTCACCCATGACAGACATCATTAATGGATCACAGAACCCCTCCAACACAGAGAGAGGGGGTGGGGAGAACTCAGAAATGGATTTACAATGCCTATCATAGCACTTTAGGGAGCCAAATACAGAAGTTAGGATGTTACGTAAGTCCCACCTCTCATCCTTGGTCTATATATTTCTCCCAAACTACTCCTTTCATGCTAATAAAAGCCATTTATCATACTATGGCCCTCTGATGCTCTGATACAAGTCTCCCTCTGGTCCATCTTTCATATAGTTTCTGTCTGGCTTAGTCATCCTCAGTAGCTCCCAATTCCCCATCTACAGAAAAAATAAAAATATATTCCCCTTGTCAGATGTTCAAGATATGGTACCATTTGATCTAAATCTTCCTTTACAGGCCTATCTCTCATGATTCTCCAACATCAGAAGTTTTCACACATTCTTCACTTTAGAATTTCTTTCATCAAATACAATCTTAAGCAAAAATCTCAATAAATTAAACTGACAAAACCAGCAGCGTGGGGGCGGAACAAGCTCAGTTAGTCGAAAGGACCAGAGTCCCTGAGTGCTTTGCAGGGGCTGAAGCTCTTTGGCATAGCCTGCAAGAAGGCCTGCTACCACAGTGGCCAAAAACTCAAGAAGCTGAATTCAGACTCTTCACCAGCATGGGTTTAGAAGCTCTTCTGGGACCACAAAGTAAACCAAGGACAGAACTAATCAAAAGAGTCCAAACACTTAAGACCAGATTCCAGCAATACACATAGGCAATACCTACCCCTCCTCATACATAAATTTAACATGATTATGTTCTGCCTGAAAATGTCAGTGCTTAGCAAGGGACAGGACAAGGTTAAGAGAATCTGACAGAAAGAATTGGAAGGGGTTGAAAGCTGAAGTCCTGCAAGTTTATCTACACAAGCAGCACAAGTTCTTCTGGCACATTCCCAACTCTGCCCATTGCCCTCCAGCTGCATAATAGCAATAATTTTTTTTAAAACACCCTCATTCTGTCCTACCACGTCTTCTAATGTGTAAAGCCCAGCTGGATGGTGTGTAGGATTTTGTCAAGCTGTCTTTAATCTTTAGCTTTACTTCCACTCTCAACAACTGAGCTGGCAAGTGCTTAAGCTGCTGCTGTTTACATCCTGCTTGTTTTATTCTTGGTTTCCAAGAAGTACTTTCAGTTGATAGAGGCCCATTTGTCAGAGCTAAACTATGGTGCTCTACCAGCAACCCTCTGGCTTCACCTCCCAGATGTCCAAGTCTCTCTCCGCTCAGATTACTTCTGTTTGAATTTCTTTTTTTTTAATTATATTTTTTATGTTAAGCAGTTATACAAAAGGGTTACCATTCAACAAACCAATTTCTTTTTTTTTTCTTTTGATTGAGAAAATACCATTCAGAGGGGTTACAATTACATGGGCAAGGTAATGAGTATATTTCTTATCAAGCATTGTTGCCTCCTCCTTTGTTTCCCCTTCCCTTCCCTTCCCATCTCCCACCCGCTCACCCTCCACTCCCCTGCCAAAGTTGTAAAGTTTGTTTTTTGACATAACGACCTGTACATCTCATTGTTGCAATGGGTCCACCTGTATCTCTATTTAAACAATTTGTTTTTGCCCTTCCTTTCCACAAATTATTCCAACATCAAATACAGTGAAAGCAGGGGTTATACCATGGGGGAGGGACACACAAAGCAACAAAGAAAGCATCTTATAAATATGTTAGAAACAATCACAAGAAAGAAAAATACTTATCTTGGGGTTCATTTCACCTAACATCAACTTATCTGACCTTTTCTGCTTGACTCAGACATATACTAGTTATTGCAAATTAGGGAAACCATGGGACCTATGTTTCTTTGGGCCTGGCTTACTTTACTTAATATAATTTTTTCCAAGTCTTTCCATTTCCTAACAAATGGGCAATGTCATTCTTTCTGATGGAGGCATAGAATTCCATTGTGTATATATACCACATTTTCTTTTTTTTTTTTTAATTTTATTTTATTTTATTTGAGAACATACTGTACAGAGGGGCTACAATTACATGGGCAGGATAATGCATACATTTCTTACCAAGCATTGCAGCCTCCTCCTTTGTTTACCCTTCACCTCCCTTCCCAGCCTCCCCCCTCCCCCCCCCCACACCGACATTGTAAAGTTGGTTTTGACATGACATTTTGTACTTCTCATTGTTGCAACAGGTCCACCTGAATATACCACATTTTCTTGATCCATTCATCTACTGAGGGGTATCTGGGTTGGTTCCATATCTTAGCTATGGTAAATAATGCTGCAATAAACATAGGTGTGCTGGTAGCCTTAGTATGGCCTTGTTTGTGATCGTTTGGATAAATGCCCAAAAGTGGGATTGCTGGATCATAGGGAAGCTCTATGTGGAGTCTTTTGAGGTCCCTCCATACTGCTTTCCAGAGTGGTTGAACAAGTTTACACTCCCACCAACAATGCAGTAGGGTTCCCTTCTGGCCACAACCCCAGTTCAGCATCTGTTGTTATTCGAGTTCTTGATTATACCATTCTAACTGGGGTGAGATGGTTTCTCAATGTTGTTTTGAGTTGCATTTCTTTTATGGCTAGAGAGGTTGAGCATTTCTTCATGTGTCTATTGGCCATCCTTCTTTCCTCTTCAGAGAAGTTTCTCTTTAAGTCTTTAGCCCACTTATTTATTGGGCAGTTGTTTCTTTGAGGATTTGTTGTTGGGGGATTTAATTTTTTGAGTTCCAGGTATATTTTAGATATGAGACCCTTGTCCATTGTATGGCTAGTGAAGATCTTCTCCCAATCTGTGGGCTTTCTATTGATCTTGCTAGCTATGTCCTTTGCCATGCAGAAGCTCTGCAATTTCATGCAATCTCATTTGTCCAACCTTTCTTTGATTCAACTAATCAGTTTCTAAGTACAATGCATCTTGGTCTGCATCGCCCTTTTCATTGTTCTCCCCCATCCTGTTTGGGTTTCCATTTGACTTTTTAATCTCTAAATTTAAAAGGGAAATGGAAAGGCATCTCTAATTAATTCTCTGGAAATTTAATCTTCATCATTTGGTTTTTCAAGATGCTCTTTCATTCTATCCTACACAATGCCTAGAGATTCAGTACATTATCTGGTGATCATCTCCAGCAAAACCACACAATCTCTTGTAAACCCTTTTGTCTTATAACATTCTTCTTCCCAGAGATCTCTTTGGTTTGGAAGCTGCACAGGGAGTATGGTAGATGAAGACCTATTTCACCTATCCACATGTGGTTTCATGTTATCCTGATAGCCTTTCAATCCCAGACTGACATTCCTTGCCACATATATGATTCAACATATTCTGAAGACACATGTTAAGGAACTGCAAGAGAATGCTAACATGAGAATGAACAAAGCAGAATTACAGATTCACCTCCCGTGGAAGAATTTTATGATACATTACACAATCAGCTCTAAATAACTACAGGACCCCATGCTTGAACGACATCTCAGGAAGCCTGTTTTTCCGCTGTATAAGGGAATGCTGACCATCATGCCCTTTGTATGTAATGTTCCTCTGGTTTGGGGAGGATGAATGGAAGCTGTCAGAGAGGACTAGATTGGCCAAAGAGACATGGGCTATCCTCTGTAGCCTCCCCAAGCTCATCACATTTTATGAGGGCTTGCTCTATAGTCCATCTTAGGCTTTTGCATGGCTTGTGGTAGAATAGAGACCATTACTAACACCATCTGTTAAGAAATGGCCAGAAATAATCTCTTCTATCCAATCAGATTATGGATAGCCCTACTTTAAAGAGAATAACAACAAACACAATCAGAAAACAAAAACAAAAAAAACTTGATTTCTTTAAACGTAAAAGACAAGCCAGGGGCCAGTAGCTCACACCTGTAATCCTAGCTCCTCAGGAAGATGAGATCTGAGGATCATGGTTCAAAGCCAGCCCAGACAAGCATGTCTGTGAGACTCATCTCCAACTAACGACCAGAAAACCAGAAATGGCACTATGGCTCAAGTGGAAGAGCACTAGCCTTGAGCTGAAGAAATCAGGGACAGCGCCGAGGCCTAGAGTTCAAGTCCCACAACCAAAAAACAAAAAAAAGTTAAAGACAAAAGAATACAAGGTATTAAAAATAAAGTACACAGACACACATCCTCAGTGCCATACTAATAAACCAAGGTCAGGAGTACAGGTGAACAAATAATCCTCACTGACAATACACCTCCCCAGTATAGACTGCTAGACAGAGTCCATCCATGTTCTGTACTCTCAAGTCAAAGGTCAAGCCTGAACAGTGAGGTTCAGATTTACAAGACAAAGCACAGTATATATACGAGTCCCACTGCTTGCTTCCTCTTGGTGTCTGTCTGACTCTTCTCCTTCTCTGCTACACCCACCCAATTCAATAACTTGCTAAGACTGACATAAAGCTGAGAGCAGGTGTGTGCAATATGTTGTTTTCATCTCCCCACTTGGAGTTATTAGCACCTCCCATCACTCAAGTTGGCAGGTCCATTTTAATATTAGCATCACATGCAAGATGCATCCTTGAGGGTGGGAGCCATTTCAGACTTTTCTGGTGAACTACTACTTAGATAATAGAACATTTACTTCATGTCATTATAAAATTAAACTTTACATCTGGGTCTTTAGAAGGCTAACAGTTCAACTTCCCTTTTTGACATGCAAGAAGATAAAAATCCTCCTGACAGGAAAATAATGCCTTTGCACATTCTCCACTGTACCAATTCTACTAGGCTGCCTAGTACAATGGATATTTTTTATCCAACTATAGAAAAACATGTACACTGATAGACTTTTAAAAGTCATACCACGTTACTCACGTAAGGAAAAGCTTTAATGCCCTCACTTTACCGCCATGCTAAAACAGTTTAACATCTCAATTACATACATAAAAAATAGGCTTCAGAATCATTCACAATGTCAATTATACATTATGGCTCAGCTTTAAGCAACAGTATTGCCCACTGCAGAATTGTAATCTGTTCAAAGAGAAAGGAAAACATTTGATGAAGTGGTGCATAGAAAATAAGGTAGCTATAATGTTCTTCTTTCTTCTCTGCACTTTCAGGTATTTTTTGAGGGAGTTCTTTGGGACTGTATTCAGAAGGGCCGATCATTCATTTTTGGAAGTTAATTACATATTATTAACTTCTGAGTGTCAAGGGAAATCAGCTTGAACACTTGGGTTGTGCTTTGAGAATTGGAAAGACAAACCACACCAGGATTTGTTTGCGGAAGGTAAGGTAAGTTTATAATGAAGCCCTACATATCTCTAGTCTTTCTAAATAAACTAACTAGCAGCATCTGAGTAAAAAGCTAACTACTAGAAGTTTCCTAGGTCTGCTAATAAAGATAACAAGTGACTAGGCTGAAATCTGTCATTTGTTAATCAAATTCAATAGTAATTTCTTCCTGCAGACATAGGCAGAAGACAAATTATCAATTTCTGTAAATCATAATTAGTTCAGAGGCAGATTCCAATTCTCCTAAAGATTAGCTCCGTGTAGTTTAAATGAAAGACACTCAGTTACCATACAAATTGTAGAAACCCTTACTCTTCAGTGAGGCACTTGAGATCTTGGGTTATGTATGACCACTTGAAGATTTGCAGTGATAATTCAAAAGGCTTTTACTTTGTTATATTCACCGATGCCAATTTTCCCTAAGTGCACAGGCAAGAGACAGTGTGGAGGAGAAACACGGGCAGCTCTTGCCTGCTCTGTTTTCCCCATGTTGGTGGCTTTGCTGCCACTGAGACGAAAGGCCCTTTCCAATCTTTAATTTTCTCTAAGAGTGGATAAGTGCCGTGAGCAAAACTGCTCACCCTGCTCTTGAGGTGCTTATTTAAAAAGAAATAAAACATGATTAAATTCAAGTGCTTTACAATTAAAAATATATGACAGGAGGGTCGTCAGGGCAATTTAACTACATCGAGAAGGGTCACAGGCCTAGGAAGTTTGAGAGATCCTGAGCTAGACTTGGTGCATTTATTTATTGTCACTGGTAGCATATTAGATTATTAAAAAGGGCATGCTAATGTGACATTTTACTATTACAAAGGAAACTCAGTACTAAAATTAGAGCATAAATCAGGCAGATATGCTTCTAGACATGCAATCAATGCAGTCTTCCACTCATCTTCCTTTACGCATCAAGGAGTTATAGTCAATTTCATTTTGTATATATTTGGTAACTGTATGTGTTATCCAGCCTAAGCTTGATGTGAGTAACAAAAATTTAGTTGTGTTCCCATAAAATGGATTAAATCTAATATATATAAAGCAAGGCTATTAGGATGCCAGAAAAATGCTTTGAAAATTAGGACTAAGATATAAACCTATTTGTTTTTAAAAATATTTATCGAGCAGTTGCTTCTTTGAAGATTTGTTGTTGGGGGATTTAATTTTTTGAGTTCCAAGTATATTTTAGATATGAGACCCTTGTCCGTTGTATGACTAGTGAAGATCTTCTCCCAATCCATGGGCTTTCTATTGATTTTGCTAGCTATGTCCTTTGCCATACAATTCAAATGCAAGCAAGACTGTCTTCAGTTAGGCTTTCTTCTTTATTGCATGAAAGTATCTTTATATAAAAAATAACTAGATTTGCTGGTGAAAGAACACATGACAACCCAACTGATTCTCTTACCCAAAACAGTGGCAAGTTTGGGCTGTAAGCGGCAAACAACATCAAGTAAATCACTGTCATGAAATAATAATTAGCATTGTAAAAATAACCTCCACTGCCTCAGCTGACTAATGCACAATTCCTGTTCAAGCCCATATTTCAAGTCTGAAAGCCACCAAATGAAATTAGCACTTTCATTCCAGAGTCAGATTCTGTTGGTATTTTTTGCCTGGAAGGGAAGGGAAACCATTTCATACTCTCTCACTAATCCAAAATAGCAAAAAAAAAAAAAAAAAACTTGTCCTCGTGGTTGCTTAAAGGGACAGCTGTTCCAGGACTTCACAGAGAAAAGGATCACAGTTCAATTCTACATGTTCTCTGCCCCTCCTCCTCATTTCATTGTTCTAGGTCTCCCCATCAGCAGAGATTAATGATTCCTATTTCTTCAGACTGTACATGTCTACAGAACTGTGGGGCAGGCAATTCCTAATAACCAGGCCAGTGTCACAGGCTTGACATCACATGGGACAATTAGTTGTCATTTGTTTTACTGCCTCACCATTCCTAAAACTAGCAATACTCTGGGCAAATGCATGCTATTGGTCAAGGGGATGAGTCAGAAAGTCCTTGAAAATGGTTCAGTGGCTTTTCATCACAAAAATGGAAGAAAGAAGGTGAGGAAGGGGAAGGGAAAGAGAGGGACAAAGAGAAAGATCACTGTAGAAATTACTCAAGAACACTGCCTCACTAGCTGAGGCCTATGTGATCATTATCTCTGTATTGAAAGAAGAACATATTCAGGTCATATGCATGTCAACATCAACTATGCATGTCAACATCAACTAGGAGTACACAGTGATTACAAAAGAGTTAGCTAGCTAAAATTTATTCTGAGTTTGTCTTCCACTAACTTTCAAAAAAATTAACTAAATCTATATAAAAGTAAACAATGCTTATGAATTAAACACTATATTTCATGCCTTAAAAGAACTCAGAACATTTGTAATTAGCATTTCCTTTGTTTTGAACTCATTGAATTTATATCATCCTTCAACACTGTTTAGCTAAAGCAAACAAAAACAAGAAAATCACATTATTCTTCCTAAGCCATATAAAAGTGATCTGGAAAGTCACGTTAAAATCGCTATCATGGATTAGCTTAAGGCAATTATTTCACTTGCTGCATTCTTTTACAAGAAGTTAAAAAAAAAAATCAAGCTTCTTGCCTAACAAGAAAAATGAAATCCCATTAGTTGTGTCTCCAGTGTATATTAACATTCCTTTTGTTTAGAAAGGTTAATATCCCCCAAATAAAGGAGCATACAGTGCCTGTTAAAATAATTACATCATGACATTTTAGAAAGGTTGGCAGATAGATATGGTTGCAAGCAAAGAAACAAACAGAAGTAAAAGCGAGTACTTTTTAAATTATCCATGACTTCACAAAATGGAAAGCACTGGAAATTCTACCATGCTTGCAATTTCCTGCCAGCTCCTCTGGTCTCTGGTACTTGGCTTTTTGCCTTCTCCTTCAATATCTTTCTGTCATAGAAACTTAGGAAGATGTACCTTCATGCTCTAAATCAGATGATCTACTCTTTGGAAAGGAAAGTACAAATCTGACAACAAAAGAATTTCACAACAGATTGGAGGGTGATAGATAGCATGATGTACCAACCTTAAACCCAAGTGTTTCATGGTCACTTAGGGACCCAAAGTACAATATTTGGTGTCATTTTTTTTTTCTTTTACAACACCGTTCTGCTATAGTAGACAAGTTGATCTAGGGGCTCAGTATCAATGAGAATGAAACCAGTGGACAACTGAAGTCTTCAGATTCTTCCCTAAATAAAACCATCAGACTCTTACACAGTCAAAATACAGAATGGTGACCCTAATGCTTGAGCCAGAAAGAAACAATTCTCCATATAAGTAAAACAAACTATCCTTCCAACCTGTGGATATAGCAAATATATTTAAGCAAAAATAGGCACATCAATAAAAACAAAACCTAACAGCTCTCTCTTTCCCCTCTGGAATTCTGGTTTTGAAACCTCCCATTCTTCCATTGCCCTCAACATAAACAGTCAAGGAAACAAAGACAAGAATGAAGAGACAATGGTTCCACCAGCAGCAGCTGCCCTTAAACCATGGGACCTTACCCCCACTAATGAGAGTCCAACCTCTGGACAGCAAACAGGTCAGGGAATCTAATTGAACAAGTACTTTATGAAGCTTATTAATATTCCCACCGAACCCTTCACATCAGCCATCCCCAATAACACCAATAATGAGCTGTATGCATGCAGTGATGGAAAGAATCTAATAAAACAACTTGCCAGCCCCCAAGTAATCAGAACAAAATATCTAAAATAATATAAATATACAAAAGGGACTTCAGTGCCACAGCTCACCTGATGATCTAAAAACAAAGCCCTGAAAGCAAAGTCCAGCTTTACAGTAAAGAAGAGTTCCCTTCCAGCAGAAGACTTTTCAGTAGTGAATGATTCTCCTGAGTCGCCGTCATCTCATGCAAGAACAGTGCCCTGTATGCTTAAGGAGCAATCCCCACTCATTTTTGGATGAACGAACAACTGAACGAATGAACGATTTATATGGAACAGTCTTCCAAAACAACCTCTAACACATCTAAACTGACATTTTTATTTAACTGTCACAGGCTATGCAGAGTGCTGGCTCAAACAGAGAGAACATTTTCTTTCCTCAGAAGCCAGCTAAGAGCTTGTCTCCAGGAAAAAAAATAATATGAAGAGAGCACACAAAGGAAATTCTTTTCTCTTCAGATTGAAGGCACCCATGATTCTGAGAAAAGAGAAGATGGTTATGATGATGAAGCTCATAATGTATGCCCAGGCTGGGGTGTTGCTCTACGTATTTTTACCTGATTGAGCTTAATTCTCAAATTGCCACATGACACAGATATTAACAGTCGCCTCTCTTGCAGTTGAGGGAAGACAGAGACAAGCTTTATTCAACTGGTATCACACACAAAAGTTCAATAAGTACTTAATAGTTCACTCCCAAGTGTGTCCCACTGAAACTTCCCACTCCCCCCTCCAAAAAAAAAAAAGCACAATAACAAAAGTACAACATGTTACACGAATGATATTATACAAACATACACTTTTGTAACTTATGGACATCATTTCTCTGTGTAACCCTACGGTGCAGGGGGGAGGAGGGGAGGATTGCTGGTGGCAGTAGGAGGTATTTTAAATGATCTCTTTCCAACAATTATTAAGGCTCTTTTCACATAATTTACTCCACAATTACTACAAGACATCTACTGTGGATCATGGTGAGGACAAGGTAGGGTAAGGACAAAAAGATATACAAACACATGCTCAGACATCACAAATACAGTACTGTTGTCCATTATTTGACACAGTGAAACTGAGTAAGTGTCAGTTAGACAGATAGGCCAAAGGATAAAATGCTAGGATTTTTTTTCCAAAAAGTTAGAATCTAGGAAAGCAAGTTAGATAAACTTTTCCTATCCCTCCTTCTCCAAGATGCTGCAGATGCATCTGTTCCAACTTTTGTGCCCAGAGTTAAGGATTCTTCTCAAATCATATTGGGTTGGACTCCTTTGTGTTTCTATACACTGGATCCTTACTATCTCTATCTCATTTTGGATCACTTTTCATCTATATCTTTTCAAAGTCTCTATCCTGTCTTCCAGTTCTCCTAACCCCCAAGGGTGGCATTTCTAAGATGAAAGCCTGAACTGTGCACATTTCAAGTTAAAATCCTTCAGTGGCTTCCTACTTCTTCAGATACAAATGAGGTTCTTTGTTATGACACATCACGACCATACAACTTGATACCATGATAGCCTTAACGCACTCACTATATACTACCTTGTTCTGGTTTGAGGAATAACAAATCCTCTACATGCCTTGTTTATACATTTGTATACCTTAATTTTCTCATGAACTACAAATCAAAACTTAAGAGTATTACCTCCAATAGCTCCTCACAGGTGGCGTCAAGTGAATAAATGCTAATAGAACTAAACTATAGGAGAAATGATAATGAAAGATAAAAGTTCTATTCACCAAAATGGATACAATAACTAATAAACAGCTTTGGAATGAGGAGGGAAAGGAATAAAGGCTGAATTAAGAAAGCATTCTGAGGCGAGTATGAGCTTGAAGGTTTTAGAATGGGCTAGTAACAGGCATGTAGAGAAATAGAATATATTCTTTTTTTTGGGGGGGGGGTCAGTCATGGGGTTTAAAATGTGGGCCTAGGCGCTGTCCCTTAGGTCTTCAGCTCAAGGTGAGCACTCTATCACTTGAGCCACAATCCCATTCGAGCCACTAGTGCCCAGCCTAGAACAATAAATTCTAAATAAAATTATATTGACATCATTGTCAATGATCCAACCCTGGTCATGTAATATTATCCCATTTCCTTTACCTCCAACAAGTTTTGCCTATGGCCTTCCTAGATACCTTTCAACTCCTCACCAAGAAAGATATTTTTAAAATCTACAATGGTAACACATATCCCATACAAATAAGGGTGATATGTGGGCAGAGCAGGATCACTAAGTTTCCACATAATTGTTAGCACTCTTTTGAACATCTTGCTTCCTGAATTCCTGTGATACAGGCATTATAAAAAGTCCAGCTTGAGTCAAAATGGAACTCACTTCCTTGTATCTGAGTAAGAAGTATCAAATTTCCTTCCTATAAGTTGTATCTCCTCCTTCTCTCTTCCCAGCTTCAATACTGCAAAAAAGAAGTAAGATTCCAAGACAGGCCTGGAATAAAAGGAGAAGTCAAGACATCAGCTAGGTCCAAGTATTAAGCCATGACTGAACCTGGCTTGAGATTCAGGATGCTGGGTGCTCGAGTCCTCCTTCTGCTCTTTTCTTACATTCAGAACACAGGATAGAAAGTGGATGGAGGTGACTGCTGGAGCATGGTTTGCCCTTCCTTGGTTTTTGTATAGATCATTCCAATTTCTAACAATTAGAAGGACATGGTACTGCATTTGTAAGGTTTACAAGGTATGTGAAAGAGAGAGGGCAGATAAAGCCCACAAACCAGGTGATAGTCATATTGTCAGAGTAAATGTATTTTATGTTCTAGGTCCAAAGTGATGATGAATTGTTTATTATCTTAGGATAGAAAACTCGACTATGTAAACAAACATCTAACCTGTTAACAATGTCAAAATTGGTCTTCAATCAGAACAAACTTACAAAAAGACAAAACAGAAAAGAAGCTATTTACAATATTCTAACCATAGAAATTATCAAGAGGGTAAAATGATTTAAATAATGGGTAAATTACCATCTACATCTATGGAGGACATCTAATCATCATCTGGTCATTAATTAGTTCTCATAATCCAGTAAATCAAGTATGATTCTTCGTGTTTTCACACTAGGGCTGACTTTGTATCTTAAAAGAAAAAAGTCATTCTCCCAAGCTCACCTGGTAAGAGTACACATAGATTGGAAGTCAAAATCTGCCCACAGTAGAGGGCTGAGCAATCTGATTCTACTCACACAACCCTGATTTTCTCAAAATGTAGAAATTAAGTTGACAAAATGCAAGGGAGAGGGACAGAAGTTGTAGGAAGTTGTTGGGCCTTGGTGATGGATCCCTTCCGTCACTCAGCCAATGATTTCTAAAAGCCCCATTCAAAGCACAGGAAACAGAAACTTCAATGTTAACAGTCCTGGGCTTGAAGAGATTCACAAGTAGTCAGATGATTGCAACATAAGGTGACTTAAACCATAGAAACAAAAGGAGATCATTTAAAATGACAACTTTCTATGCATAAGAAATCCTCTCTGGAAACTATAGACTATAATAACTAGAAGTTTTCAAATAATATTGAGATTAAGTATAACCACCTCAGTCTCCAGAGTGTTCTTCCATATCATTAAAAAGAAGGACTCTCAACAAATTAGCAATCATTAACTTAATTATAAGATATTATGCATTCATTTTGTTCTCTCCAATGTATTGCAGAAAAGATTTCCCTAAACATCTCTAACGTATCCACCTCTTGCCAATAAAAAGAAATCCTGTTCATGGCCATTTTCCCTTCTACTTGAACAAAAACACTCCTTTCTATCTTGAAGAAGTTTAATTTGTTTGAATGACATTAATAGAATTTATCAAACTAAGACTCAAAACCTTCAGCATTTTCAACCCAGAATGCAAAGATAAGAAAATAATTAATTCAAAAGTCATCTCAAGAGAAATCAACTTACAAACTACCTACAAATAAAAATGAAACCATTTTAGTCTATCTTTAAACCACACAACCACATGCACTCACTCACATACAAATGTGCACATGTGTGTGTGCGCACACACACACACACACACACACACACACACACAAAAGCACAAACTCAAATTGCGTTGATCATTGTTCCCTTATACTTCATGCATTTCTTTACTCTCTTCTTGAAGTACCTTTATGATATTACGCATAGGATAAGTTACTAGCTCAATTTATAAAATAAGAAACAAAGGCAGTAAGGTCTAACAACTTGACCTAAGCAGCCTGTGATTGATGGCAGAGCTGATAGACAAATATTAAAGTATTCATAATTCTGATCCATCTACTCTCTCCAAAAGCAAAACCAGAGGGGGGAAAGGCCAAGTTCCCATCACTTCAGCACATGCCTGTACCAATGTTCCTCACTGGACCTCACCACCTGATACAGAAGCTACAGGGACATAGTGTGGCCTTCTAGATGGCTTTGTTTTTAAGTTAAGTGGACACACAGGGACATGTCAATGAATAATAAATTTAAGGAAATCATTGGTATATTCCATTTTCCTACAAAGGAGCTTTTTTTTTTAATGGTGCTATAAAACACTTCCAGTATCTTTTTATAGTAGCACTTATATGTGTGCAGCCTGTATAAACCCCAATGCAGCCTCTCTCTAATAGTATATGGGAAATAACTGAGAACCTTTTCTATTGAGTTAAACTCAAAACTCTTGTCAGTGTTAAGTTTAATGTATACACGCATACACATAAGGTGAACTATCATAATAGCTCTTTAAAGAAAAAAACCTAATTGCCTGAAGAGCAAAAAGAAGTATTATTTTCAACAACGTAACCATTGTTTATATTCTACAGTTCTTACAAGATGGTATTATAATCAAAAGGGAAAATATATTCTGTGTACCAATATTTTATAATCCCTTTCAAAATTTTAATATTGGCATTCAACAATCAGATGGTTTTTACAGCAGAACCTGAGAAATAATACAACTATGAGAACATTTAAATATGTTCTTTTCATTTCTCAAAGGTGACAATAGAGGGAGGAAAAAATGTCCTTCAGGCTTCCAGGAGCTCCAGAGAGATTTGATTGCAGAAACCCATGCTTCCCCAAAGATTTGACCTATCTTGCATCTGCCTCAGGTTCTACACAGCATAACACAGAGACACTCACAACGTGTCAACTTCTACTCATCCCTGGAAAGTAAACAAAGGAAAAGGACTTTCTTTTAAGAAGACTTGAAGCATGGGGCCATTGATTGTTTGAATGTGGACTGAACTTCATGTTGAAAGTGGGGTGCTAGGTACTGAGTCTTATATGCTTGCAAATTTCCCTACCACCACTTCATAAAAATCTGTGTCACACAGCCTTTAAAGGGTGCAAGGGTTGAGGTTAATACCATAGATTTTAAATCAGTCTTTAGTGTTTGCTTCACTTACTAGCCAGTTTTTAGGGCATATTGCTTTCTATAAAATGGAGATAATAAAATTGTCCTTCCCTAAGGTATTTGAGACAATTCATAAAACAATGTTATTTTTCCACAGTATAGGACCCATGGCAAGTCTCAGTAAACAAGGCCTGTCTGTGTGCTTTAGTTCAATGGACGTATGTGTTCACATACGTGAAGCAATCAGTTTAGTTCATTTCTGACACATGTAAACAGCTACACAAATATACCACAATCAAGATGAAAATATCTATCACTTCCAAAAATCTCTGGTGGCTATCTATAAACCCTCCCTGCTAGACCATTGCCACCCACGACCTGTTGGCAGTCCCTGATCTAGCTTCTTTTGCTATGCTTTGGTTTTGTTTTGTTTTTAAGAGAATTTTATAGAACAGTAACCATATAGATACATAATCTTTTCATCTGGCTTGTTTCACTTACCATAATTACTTTGAGATTCATCCACAGAACATCAGTAATTTTTATAATGCAATAGACAATGAGATCATCTAATCTATTCTACTCCACACAAATTGTATCTTCTCCTTCAAATATAGTTTCCTCAGTCAAACTCACCCCACCCCCATGAACTCTGGGGAGTATAAATAAATCTGAAGTTCATAATTTTTCTAAGAGTTTGCTTCACAAACACATCATGCTAAATACTCTTTCCCATCGTTCACTGCTTCCATCCCCACTGAGTGTTTCACACAGACTATTTTTATTTTATAATTCCCAAATCAAACAAAACAAAACCAAGATGAACAATCCTGAATCAACCATCAAACTCTTAGCATAGCTATGGACTTCTATACATGTGGATCTGTGCACCTATACAACTGCATACATGTACATGTACACCTACATTTCATTTTCTAAAATAAAAAAAATACCACAAAATATGAGGCACATCTGTGTGACTTGTCTTAAGATGGTAGAAATGTTCAAGAAACTGTTCTACAGATGTTCTAGGATCTAAAATGCTGTTCCTGTGAAGACTGACAATTTTCCAGCTGAGTGGCCAAGTATTCTGCTCAAAGGCATAAGCTTCTGTGAGAGACCCAGTCCAGATGGCAAGGGGAGCAATTCCCTTTACCAGATTACTGGGTAATTTGAGGATATAAAAATTCTCTTTCATTTCAATATTATTATTTTTTATATTTCTAACTAGTCTAAAATATTAAGATGGGATGGTATAGCTTGGCGTCAGTAGCTCATACCTCTAGTCCTAGCTATTCAGGATGCTGAGATCTGAGGATTGTGGTTTGAAGCCAGCCCAGGCAGAAAAGTACCTGTGAGACTCTTATCTCCAATTAACCTCTCAAAACCCAGAAGTGTCCTGTGGCTCAAGTGGTAGAGTGCTAGCCTTGAGCACAAAGAGGCTCAGAGACAGACCTAGGCCCTGAGTTCAAATCCCATGACTGGCAAAAAAAAAAAAAAGATGGGATGATATTATCAAGCACTACATACAAAAATCATCACACAGAGCCCCCAATAAAGTACTATACTTAACATCTCTGATACAAGATGGGCCAATACAAAGACACAACACAGTCATATTATAAATCTCATTAAATGAGAAACTGGGCTTTCCCTTGATTGTGTGTATCCTACCTTTTCAATCAGTTGTTAAAAAAAACCACACATCTCTTTTGTACTCTTTTGTTATGTTAGCTGGTCAACCAATTATTTTCTGAGCATGTTATTATACGGGGGACCAAACAAGGTTCCTGAAAGAATAAGCTGGTCCTAGACCTATCTTGGTTCAATGTTAAGTTTATTGAGTTGAATTAAGAGAATGGTACAAGGAAACTCACCTTAAGTTTCATTCTGTTGGGTTTAAGTTTAAAACCATGAAAATAATAAAACATGATATTTCACAAGTTCCACCAACTGCTCTTCAGTTCTCACAACGGCCTGCCAGTATAATCCTTGGTGTCCTATGCTCAAATATATTTTTGAGATTTAAATAACAATCACAATTAGGGTTCCATCTATTCACTGTGCACCTATAATCTGGCAGGCACTGGTAGGTCAAATTTAGTGTCACATAGTAGAGGGCATAAACAAGCCTTTCCTTGGTAATAAAATACATGCTATTTTGACATTTGCTAAAATCCCATGTCTAAAAAGCTGACATTGATACTTAATTTGTTATCAGAGATTCTAAAACAGTCAACTCATGCTAAGTGTAACTCCTATACAAATGGAAACACCTACTGCAACTTGCGGGGTTTTTTTGCTGACTTGGTAGATGCACAGTAACCAGAAGCATTCAGGGAAATTAGATTATATTGCTGATAAGAGATTTACCTTCTTAGGCACAGATGAAATGAAGCATTTGCCAAAACCTGCTAACACGGATTATTAATGAGAACAGGGCCTACACAGGAACCACTAGGTGACTTGGGAGGGAGGGGACTACGTATATACAGATTCCAGATGAAACCTCAAATTAAGTGCTGACATCCAAAACACATGCACTTTAAGCAACTGCAGCAGATTAATATATATATATATTTCAAAGCCAGATCCATTTCCTGTTGAAAATTCCTTACATTCCATGACTAAATGCTGAAGGCCAGCGGCAGCACCCATTCTGATAGTGCTGATGCCCAGAAAGGGAGATGTAGTCGCATGCTCGAGCTGTCAGCAGAACCCGAGACAGAACCGGGCTGCAGTCTTAAGGCAAACTAAAAAGTGTCTGGAAGGCAATTCAAATTGTTTCAAAGGAAGAGTCACAAGAGTGACCTTGGGCCCCTTCTAAAGGTTGTCCTGCTTTAAAACCAGGGTCTTGTAGTCTACTCATAAGATCCAAGAAGAATTTACTTCTTATGGTGGGGAGGAGGGGGGCGGGGAGGAGGATTGGGTGAGGGGGCAGGGAGAGCATAGGAAGGGATAGGAAGGGGAAACAAAGGAGGAGGCTACAATGCTTGATAAGAAATTTACTCATTATCTTGCCCATGTAATTATAACCCCTCTGTACAGTATTTTCACAATTAAAAAATTTTTTTTAAAGATTTTAATAGAACAGGGCTGGGAAGGTGGCTCAGTGGTAGAGCACTTACTTGCCTTGCATGCCTGAGGCCCTGGGTTCAATTCCTCAGCACCACATAAGCAAAAAGAAAAAAGGTGCAAGTGACACTGAAGAAAAAAGGTGCAAGTGGCACTGTGGCTCAAGTGGTAGAGCGCTAGCCTTGAGCTGAAGAGCTGAGGGACAGCGCCCAGGCCCAGAGTTCAGGCCCATGACTGCCCCCCCACCAAAAAATTAAAAAGATGAAGCTGCCTTGATGCATTTGCGGCTCTCATGCGGTCAGTAGTGTTCATGACATAAGTGCAAAGGACTAGGGCTTTCAAAGCATTCAACTAAGGTTTTAATCTATCATTTCCATTTTTACTACAAATCCCTAAAACTCTCTGTAGTGCCTGCATGTAACTGAGAATGTCTTGCTTCTTGATCTCAGATTCAGCTAAGAAGGAAGTAGGGGGTACTAAAGAAATAGAAAACCCAAAAGAGCCTTAAAGCAACTAACAATCCCTCACACATCATACAAAGTTAAATCACCATTACTAGTGTCAATCTGTGAAATTAACAAAGCATGCTTTTAAACTAGAGCTACTGACAGATTTGGGGAACATGAAAAGGTAGGTACCTGGAGATTCTCTTCCAGAGAGACCCCAATTGTAAAGAAGTGCCAATGTGGCAGTGAATTTAAATCCATAAAGGAAATCATAGTGTTTAACTCAACCTTCTACCTATGACTACCCTGTGGTCACGTGTAGTATTTTAAGGACTTGGAGTAAACTCCCCCTTGAAGCCTCTGAACTGGGTAACCTCGCTCGAGTCATGCTGAATGATGGCTATGAGCCATTGTTTATAATTGCTTATCATTCCTTACCATAGCTTACATCTGACTGAGAAGGAAGTGATTCCAACAACCACATATATTTCATGGAAAATTCATACTGTGAAATAAAGATACTGGGTCTAATTGGTGCCACCTTGCTTCCTTGGTGGATGAAGGCAAAGTCCCACCTCCAGATGTTAGGCATGCCTGAATTCCTAGGGGTAGGGGCTAGGACCTGGACTATATGTTACTGGAACTGCCAGTCCTGTGCCAGTATCTCCAAGACTCTCAAGCTCCCTGTGACCCTGCTCCCTGCCCCCTGGCCCTCTTTAGGCCTCAACCAACTCACTGGCCAATTTGTGCTATGCCTGTGTCTCCTAGCTCTCCTGGTATCCCTTTTCACCTCTCCATTAGAGTTGATCAGAGTTGTTGGGATTGTTCCTTGGCTCTTTCTTTGCTTTACTACCCTCATGGCTCAGTTGTCTAACAGTGTTAAGTGTATTCAAGGCTGCAAGTTTTCTGGGAACACACGTCTGCCTGCAGTAGCTGGCTTTCTAATAAAGACTCCCTACCTCTCAAAATGTTGCTTCTTTGTATCTCCCCTTGAATTCCCATATAAGGTAACATTGTATCTTCAGATTGAGGATACATATGCATATCCTTTAACACATATGCATGCAAATAACTGTGCCCAGCTTAATATACTCATACCTTACTCTTCCATGATTCAGAACTTTAAACTCTGGTGACTGCCGCCTCTGGATAGAGCTACTTTGCTTCATTTAAATACCAGAGTAATATTATTCAAAAACAAGTTGTAACAATGGCTGGTAATAAACTCTAGACTGAGGTTAATGATGCCTACATTTGTGGACTACTGATGAGGCAGAATTGCTAAAAAGCACTTGATATGGAAAGAAAGGAAACCCAGTGCCAAAACACTGGCAATCCCTTTGCCCAACTTGTACTACCGAGCAACAGTGAGGTTAAGTCATTTAGAATGTTCATTCTCCAAAGAACACACATTAAGTCAGAAAACTGACCATTTTGTATTTCCTTATTAAAACCTGACCGGTTTCTTGTTGTTGGTTTGTTTGTTATTGTTTTACCTTAGCTTCAAGAGAAAAGACAACTAAGTATAATTCCCATAGGCCTCAAGAGCACTGAGACCAAGTCAACAAAAATAAGTTTTAATTACCAGATAAAAATGACTTAATTGGCACAGAATTTACTTAAAACTGTTCTTAAGGAAAAGCCTAGAGAATAATATTATAAACCAATTATTAAAGAATTTATTTTAGTATCTCTATTATAAAGCCTTTCATATCTTAGGCAGATTTGGACAGAGACAGATGGTACAAGTCTCTATTTAATAATGAATGATTAAAAGCAAAGGAAATGAGTAAAGATACTATTTAATCCTGCATCACAAATAAATACCAATAAAGCTATGAGTTCGTTGAGCATTTTTATGCTTATTGCCTCTCCTCAAAAGTGTTCAACATGTACCAGTAACATAATTACTTTTGCAAATCCAAGGCAGAGATGAATCTATTAGATATCCAGAAAATTTGTTCCGTTGATCTTCATCCAACAATCAAGCTCCGATAATGTGACAGGTGACAGGAACACAGAGTAAAGCTGCTGTAATTTGCTCAGTATCTGAACTTCAAATTTATCTCATTCATTGATTTCAAAGTCTCTACCAGTGGAAAACAATCTCACAGATACACCCAGTCCACATAAATCTTCTACTAAGGATCAATTGTATAAGCCAAGAGGCTTAGACTCTTTAACCTCTTGTCACTAAGCTCAAAGTTCTTTTGACCCCACTGAGTAAACCTGGCACCAGCTCCATGACCAGCAGGACATGGCAGAGTTAGTGCCAACTTACTGCAAGCATTCAAGCACCAATGACCTTAAATGGAGGTCGTTATTGCCATCTCCTACTGTGTTTTTGACAGTTGGCTGCTGTTCTCTGAATGTCAGAACCTCTAAATCCTACTGAATCATTCAACTTATGGACCAAGGTTGCTTAGGGGTGTTCCAGGTAATGCCTGTTCAATATTAAAGAAAGCAGTTCTGTCTCACAAGGAACGTGTTACAAAGGATTCAGAAACTCTAGACAGTGATAGATTTGTTTGTTTGCCAAGTCTGTTTGAGGGTAATTTTCCTTTTTAAGCAGCAATCTGGATGACTAAGTTAAGAATAATGGAAAGAACAAGATGAATGCATGCAATAGCACAATAGAGAAGGTTTAAGATAAACAGAAATTTGTTTTCTTAGATTCAAGGTCCACTGATCATTGCATCAGTTCAACTAGGAAGGCTAGAGAATGTCTTCATTCCCTAATGGGTAAGGACTTAGCCTTATTCCTGGGCTAGTTGGTACCTTTCTTGGGGCCTGAGTCAAGTGACCTTGTAGTATATCTAAGAATTTTGAATATGCCTAAAATTTAAAATAAATTCATTCTTATTTGGACAATGAGTAGGTCTCAGTCTCAAAAATACATAGTTCTGGAATTATTTGTTGCAGTAAGTTCATTTCTAAGGCCAAGTTGTCCCTAACATTTACATCCACAGTCATCCTTCAGTCTGTTCTATACTTGAACCTGTGCTTAAACCTCTATCATGTGGTGTTGGTATACCACATGCAGTGTTCTCTTCTATCCTTCCTTTACTCCTCTCTATTTTCACTATTTCAACATTTGCTTAAATCAACTCCTGCCCCTTATTCCCAATGAAAACACTTCAACTTGCTCTGACAGAAACACACATTTATCATGGCAATCTATGTAAGCATTTTAAAAGTCCCCATGCATTTTCTATAATGGGGAGAAATAAAGCACTAACAAAAAGATGAAGGGAAAAAAATGTCTTTTATTTAACTTGGTCGGTAGCATCAGACTCACTGTGTGAATTTTATACTCTGACTTAGTACACAGGTATCTAGATACTTCTAGTCATGATGCTGGTAGTACTACACTTAAGTGGATGACATTTTCACCTTCCATATTATCTCACATCTGGCAGCACACAGCCCTCTACACTTGAAAATGGTAAATAACATTACAAGTCAATCAATATATACACTCCATGTATTATAAGGATATAGAGTGGTAAAACAAACAATTGAAGGCTTACAATCTCAATGTCAGCATGGAGCTCATTTAGTAACAATTTCATTTGTATTTATTCAACAATATCTAGCTTTTCATAAAGAAAAGCAAGGAGGAAAACATATGTAAACATTAAATTCTTTGTAATGACTTTTTGAATACAGTCATGTGTAAATGTTTATAGAAAAGTGCAACAGGCCTAACTCAACAGTGCTCCCAATACCCTTGGAATCATGCTCGTTGGTGATTTTACTAGTGCTGGGTCCTGGGACTGAGTGCTTGTACAAGTGATCTTCCATAGTTCGTATGCCCAGATATGTCTGTCCCCACCACATGATTTCCATTTACAAACTCATGGGGCTTATTCATTGCTGTTCAGTTTGTTAATTCAACTTTAATTTCTAATTACATGTATGTAAACAGATGATACAAAGTAAGCTGATGAAATAGATTGCAAAAAGGAAACGATCTGTTTTTAATCCTATCAAAAGCATAATATTTGAAAGGACTTCTTAAAGATGAACCATGAAAACATATTGAATCAGATACAGGTTAGAAGGAGCAAGAATCTAAGAGGATTCTACATTTAAGATTATTTCAGGTCAGGCACTGGTGGCTCACACCTGTAATACTAGCTACTCAAGAGGCTGAGATAAGAGAATTGTAGTTTGAAGCCAGCCCAGGCAGGAAAGTCTGTGAGACTCTTATTTCTAATTAACAACCAGAAAACTGGAAGTGGTGCTGTGGCTCAAAGTGGCAGAACGTTATCCTTGAGTGAAAGAGATCAGGGACAGTGCCCAGGCCCTGAGTTCAAGCCCCATAGCCAAAAAAATAATTAAATAATTAAATTAAATTAATTTAAATTAAATATATTTCAGGATATCTTTACATTACTGCACTGATGGAAAAGGAGATTAGAAGGTGCTGGGCATGTGGCTCCATGGTAAAACATTTGCTTAAATTGTACAGGGATTAGGGTTTGACTTCCTAGCACTTAAAAAAAGTTGTACATTATGGGTGTGGTTTATACAAGAAAGATGGTTAAAAACCAACAAAGCCTTGACCCAACTTCAAAGAAAAAAAGACATAGATGCAAATGTTAAAATTAAAACATGGAAGAAGTGGCGCTGTAGCTCAAGTGGTAGAGCGCTCGCCTTGAGCTGAAGAGCTGAGGGACAGCGCCCAGGCCCAGAGTTCAGGCCCCACGACCAACCAAAAAAAAAAAAAAAAAAAAAATTAAAACATGGAAGATATGGGTTTATAATCTATGACTTTTTTTTTTTTGCCAGTCCTGGGGCTTGAACTCACAGCCTGGGCACTATCCCTGAGCTTCTTTTGCTTAAGGCTAACACTCTACTACTTGAGCCACAGCACCACTTCCAGCTTTTTCTGGTTATGTGGTACTGAGGAATGGAACCCAGGGCTTCACATATACTACGCAAGTACTCTACCACTAAACCACCTTCCCAGGCCTGTTATAACTTTTATAATTAATAAGCAAATACTGATGTCAAACTGGACAAGGAAGATTTCTATGACTATTTTTAATACCCTCATTTATTAGCTAAAGAATTCTGAGTTCGATCAAACAAACCCCATTTAGAGACCAAAATTGATGAAGATTTTACAAAACTTCATACAAAAAAAAAAAAGTTAAACTACCCACGTAGCTAATCTTGCTAATTTTTCAGGACAAGAGAATTTAGAAATTTGGTCTCACTAATATGGAAAGATTTTACCCAAGTGCCTCCACCCTCCAATAAACGCGCCCCTCACAAGAGTCACAATTAGCAGAGGTGCAACTGTCTACTGATCTGCCATTTGTGAGAGCACAGAGTAGGTTTTATAAATGAGGGTTGCTACTATTAAACTGCCAGGATTATGGTGCCCACTGTGTAGTAACATTCTCATCTAGATTAATGGCTCTCTCTTGCTTGGGCCCATTTATTTCTGTCTAGAGGGTCACATGTTACCATACAGCCCTCCGCAGATAGCACTGGCACTTTCTATACTCTGCTCTGATCATAATGCATGCGCATTTGGAATCATCTGAAGCAAACATCACATTCTTCTGCAGCACAAAAACAGGCGAACAAAAAGACTTGCTAAGAAAATTGCCTGTCTCAGTGCCTCCTTGATAAGGAAAGTCAGGAACCTACTTAAATATTTATTTTTAATTCCTCTGGCTAAGATTCTGACATGCAAAATTGCAAAATGCATAGCTTTTTAGTGTCAAGAGATGTCCAAAGCAACAGGCAGTGTGCTTTTTACACGTAGGTCATCTGTACAGGGTTTTGTAAGGTGGGTAAAGAGGGTTAATCTTCTAGCACCTGGGAGTTCATATCCCCTGGGGTATCTCAAAAGGCCTCACTCTACATGAAGATGGTTTCTAATTTTTTCTTCCACTCATCACAATCAGCAAAGTGAGTCTTTGTTATTCTGTCTGTGAGGTAACAAGTGGCACTGAAGTAGAAAAAAGAAACAGCATACCAAGAATAGCTTTGTGTCCACATTTCTTCAAACATGCTCTGCTTCCAAATGGGTCAAAGCCAGTTACAACAAAAGGAGGAGGAGAGGAGGAGGGGAAAGAAGGGGGAGAAGGGAAGGGGGAAGAGGAGAAAGAGGAGGAAAGAAGCAACCTTCTTACAGTATTAAAGGAGTATAGTAAAAATTTGAAATATGTAACTTTATTCAAGGTCACTGTAAGCCAATGCCAAATGCCATTCCAGAAAAAAAGATCTAAATATCTTATCCCTCTATTACTTTCTCCATTTTTTAATGATCTGAAGAATAATAATCACTATTTTACATATATATGGTGAGTCCTGTAGCCAGTATCCTGGTGGTTGAACCTGGGACTATTTCCAACCTTGAACCAAGCAACATTACCTATATATTCTGAAGAAAACAAAAGTCTTAATAATAATCCCAAAGCTTATCTTTTGTATGACATTCTAACTTTGCTAAAGATGAGAAAGCTAATGAGACAGACTACACAAGACATTTCCCCTATGCTCACACAGAATTGCTCTTTGTGAAGAGAAGTTCTTTTCTATTTACTTGAGTGAACGGAGGGTACAGACCTATAAATCAAATCGAGAATTCTCCTTAACGTGCTCTTTTTTAAATGTTCGTTTTTCTTTTTATTCTAATTATAAAAATAATGCATATTCATTATGAAAAGTGAAACAGAAAAGAATAAGAACAAAGAGAAATCATGAATCCAAAGGCCCAGAGTCACCCATTATTAACATTTTCTTGTTTCCTTCCACATTATTTATATTCCCGTAGTTTTTAACACATTTGTACCTGCAAATTGTACATATTTTAATATCATTTGGAGAGATGACATGCAGGGCATCTTTTTTACTTTATTTTCTGTAGTATAATACATTTTTATCACTCTTCCTCTGTAAATCAAGGGGTAGAGGGCAGTAAAGTCACCTCCAGAAGTCAACACTCCATGGCCCAATTAATAAAATCTCCCATTTTTTTTTAATTGGAGATGATCCTATAAAATACAAAGCTGGTATTTTTCTTGTCTTTTGCAGTTTGTTTATATTAACTTTCAAGCCTGGCATTGAAACAGTTAAATGTCTAGGTACCATATGTGCTTCATTGAGTTGCACGCACATGTTCAGAATCTCACAGTATACTATGGAACATATTTGACTTAGAAAAGTGCTTTGTTTTTGTTCCTCTCACATTTCATTAAGAACGCCCCAGGCACACAAGTATCTTTATTGTCGCATGAGATACTTTTGTAGTAATGCTTTCCTTAGCGAATCATCTTGCCAGGTTGCTGGTGATATAGAACACTTTTAAGCTTATGAATGACAAATCTACTGTAAGTACCAACTCACTAAACATCTAGATAATTTATCGTGTCCTGGAGACATGTGACTGTCACCTCCATTCTCCACAGCAAACACTCCTATCATTGTTTGTTCTTATAAAGACAGGTTTACAGCTATGTCTCACACATGTAGTTGTGAGGTCATATATTGATCACAAGTTTGTGTTAAAGTTTTTTTTTATCTGATTTTGTTGTGACTTTTTAAATCACTATAAGCAAGTATTTATGAAGGCGATTTTGATGCCCAAAATAAAACAAATTTAAGATTGATCTGCAATATGAGAGCCTTTAGAAAAATGTGAATATATGTAACTACTTCTTTTTGATGGAATAATATTCATGGGGGTAATCCTAATATTATAGACATGCACGCAGATACCAACACATTAATGGTCCACAGGAATTTCCCTGCTCATCACTGCTATCATGACCCCAAGACTGACAACTACCAGAAGAGCAATTTTGAATCAGGGTAACAGCCTCTAGTTCAAAGCATGAAACAGAACTTTTGGCAATGCTGGGGATGACCTAGCACTTTGTTGTCCAATGTAGTGGTGAGCAACCCTGTGGCTTTTGAGCCCTTGTGACATGGATAGTCCACCAAGGAGCTGAATTTTTAGTCAACTCCTAAGTAGTCCATGGCTATTCCACACAGCAGTGTGTTGAAGAGGAAGGATGTCCTCTTCATCCTTGGTGATCTCCAGTGGCCACCAGAGAGAATAGAACCTTCTTTTTAAAAAAATTTAATTGAGCAATGATGAATGATTTGTTAGAATTTCCAAATAATCTATTAGGATACCCTCCTTAAGAAAAGATCAGAAAGAAAAAAAAAAAAACAACACTGCTAAATCCAGGATAACTAAAATGCCTCCAACAACCTAATTTCACTTCAAAGCTGTCACTATAGGAAAAATAATGGGTGGCAGTTCACAGCTGTAATCTCAGCTACTCAGGAGGTCAAAATCAGGAAAGTGATGGTTTGAGGTCAATCAGGGCAACAAGTTAGTGAGACCCTCATCATAATTAATAGGCCAGGTACAGTGATGTGGCTACAGCTGCTATAGAGGTGTAAAAGGATAACAGTACAAAGCCTTCCTGGGTAAAAATGCAAATCCCTACCTCATACTAAATCAAAAAGTGCTAGGAGCCTGGCACCAGTAGCTCACACCTGTAATCCTAGCTACTCAGAAGGCTGAGATCTGAGGATCGTGGTTCAAAGCCAATCTGGTCAGGAAAGTACTTGAGACTCTTTTTTTTTTTTTTTTTTGGTTCCAGTCATAGGGCCTGAACTCTGGGCCTGAGTGCTGTCTCTCAGCTCTTCACCTCAAGGCTAGCGCTCTACCACCTGAGCCACAGTGCCACTTCCGGCTTTTTTTTTTTCTGCTTATGTGGTGCTGAGGAATCGAACCCAGGGCCTCATGAATACAGGGCAAGCACTCTACCACTGAGCCACCTTCCCAGCCCAGTACTTGAGGCTCTTATCTCCACTTAACTACCAGAAAACCAAAAGTGTCACTGTGGCTCAAGTGGTACAGCGCTAGCCTCGAGCTGAAGAATTCAGGGACAGTGCCCAGGCCCAGAGTTCAAGCCCCATTACCGAAAAAAAAAAAGTGCTGGGGATGTAGCTCAAATGATAGAGAGTGTCTCCCTAGTAAGTACAAAACCTGAGTCCAAACACCATTACCACCCTCCACACCCAAGAAAAAGTAAGGCTATTTTGACAGCCAAAGAATCCAAGCATTCCTGGTACTTCCTCTGAAACCTTTGCAAATATGAAAAACATTAGGATGGGCATATATATAATTTCCCAGGACTCTATAGGAATGCTCAGTCAACTGAAGACAACAAGTAATATAAGCTGGACGTGTAAGGTTTTATAATCCTGTTTGCAATATAAGAAGCCTAGCAGGAGTGTATTGTTTAACTTAAGGAAATATAGGCACAATTTTATTTTTCCATAAATTTTATAGCTCTGAAAAATGTATCTCAGATATTTAGAGGAAGGACAGCTAAAAAGTTATAGAGTAAATTAAAATATGAAATTCTGATCACACATAAAATTCTGCATAAATTTAAGAGCATATTGGCACTCTAGCCTAACAAAGAAGCATATCTGTAAGCAATAGAAACAAAATTCAACTACTATTCAACCCATATGAAATTTCTCATTCATTAATATCTTACATTAATATCCTATTGGCCTTCAGCCTTGATTAAGGAAAAGAAAACAGCACTGTCTGATCAGATTTCTGATTCTAATATGAGCTGAAGGGAGAGGCATAAGCAAACCTCAAGCTATAAACATAACTCTAAAATGCTGCCACCAAAACAAGACAGGGCACTTTTTCCATCTACTTGCATTTTCTTTGCAACAAATCTGTCGTTTAAGACTAAGATGTTAAGATACGACTTATCCTTTCTGAAGCCATCTCCTTATGAATGCAGATCTCCCAGCAGGCTTTGAAGCCCTGATCTGTTCCTTCAACTAGCTCCTGATTCAAGCAGATAATTTTGCTCTCTTTAATCCAGTGGAACTAAGTTCTTAGCACCTCAACCAAAATTATAAGAAGATTCTCTTTGCAGACAAGTACAAGCAGGGTTCTAGTCTAGGATGGGTAATGTGCTTCTTACACTAGCATGGAGAACCATGCAAAAGATGTATAGTTCTGAGAACTTAACTATGAGCTGCACAAGTGATAAGGAGAAAGAAACCCCACATATGCAATGGTCACAGAATGCTTTATACAATAGCTTACAACTGCTGTGATGGACCAGATATCCCCCAAACTCCTCTGTGGAAACATTACCTCCCAAGGAAATAGTATGTGGAGATTAGCCTTTTAAAACAGACAAAAGATGGATTAGATGAGATCCTGAGGATAGGGACCTCCTAAGGAATTAGACTTCATGTAAGGAACATGTTTGCTGTCTCTCTCCACTCTTGTGTGCACAAGCAAGAGGTCATGTGAGCAGCAAAACAAGATGGTGGCTGCACACAAGCCAAAGGAAAAAGTCTTAAACTAACCTTTCTAATACTTCTTCTACTTCCTAGCCTCTAGAATTTGAGAATTTTCTACAATACTTCATTGTAGAAAGCCACGCTAATATTAATACAGTAATTTCCCAACGATAAACTGTCTATTCTAGTCCCCATATACCAACCTCTGAAGGAAGTGTCAGAACACTCACAATAAACACCTAATGTTATCATAATTTAGCTATTAACAACTTCAAATTTAACTACTACATTTAAAACATGTACTCCTCACCCCAACATGAAGGATGGGGACCAAATTTACCGTTCTACCCAAAACAACAAAATTAATTACTTGATTAATAACAAACAGTGGGCGCCAATGGCACATGCTTGTAATCCTAGCTACTCAGGAGGCTGAGATCTGAGGATTGAGGTTCAAAGCCAGGCGGGACAGGAAAGTCCCTGAGACTCTTATCTCCAACAAACTACTCAGAAAAGGCTAGAAGTGGCACTGTGGCTTAAGTGGTAGACACTAGCCTTGAGCATTGAAAGGATCAGGAACAGAAAAATAAAAATAAATAATAAAAAATAAACAATAATCCATCGCTAATAGACCCATGTGTTAAGAACTGTTGAAGTTATCAGATGAAAATATAATTCTACAAAAAAGGGGAGATTGTACCAGAAATTATGACAATTTTGTGATGTTGATATGTTAAAGTATTTATTTAAACTAGTTCAAAAAGATAACAGAATACATAACAATAGTATATTATAGGCTTTCTAGCATATGTGAAAGTAAAACATCAGACTAAAACAGCACAAAGGTGGGAAAGGAAATGAAATTATACAGATAAAAAGTTATTAAACTACACAGGAAGCAATATTATCACAGACTTTCATGAGTAAAGATACATATCATAAATTCTACAACAATTATGGCAAAAAGAATTATTGCTAATAAGCCAATAGAGAAGATAAACTAGAATTATATATTACAAAGAAAGACTTTAAAATGAAGAACAAAGTCTACGTAGGACAAATAAAAATCAAACAGAAAATGATTTAACCTAATCATACATTAAAAGTAAATGGTCTAAATATCTAATTAAAGAGCAGAGATTGTCAGACACAAAGGAAAGCAAACACAGAATAAGACAATGATATTCTTCTTACAACAATGATATACTTCTTACAAGAAAACTACTTTAAATAAACAAATACGTTAAATATCAATACCAAAACCTGTAATGTCTCATGTGTAAAAATCTTGCCAATGAATTCTCATGATACTGATTTAAAGGATGGAAAGCATACTTTTGACATTTATTTTTACATACTTTTAAGTCAGCAGCGAGGTTATAATCCATTGTTAAAAACATCCTTTAGTATAGGATCATATATTCTCCACAGACTCAGTGCCAAGAAAATGCCTGCATTCTATGTGAATTCATGTGCTATCTTTAATCAGATAAGTATTATATGAGCCAAAGTTTTCCTTTTATGTCTTGGCTAACCAACAAAAAGCTCAAAGCTAAATTTAGTGCCAAACTCTAAAAATAAATGCATTCCAGGCACTTAGCACCATTTTCATTCCCTTCTTCTAATTGGTTTTTGACCTTTCCTAAAATTATTTTACTTGCCCTGTACAGTTGGAAGCTACTTTGAATTCTTTATTTAAAAGAGTTGTGCTCTATAACAGAAAGAGTACCAAGAACAAAACATTAGTATTTGCTCCACCACTTACGATGTGTGACCTAAGTCATACAAGTTAAATAATTGCTCCAAGGCTCTATTTTTTATCATAAATTGAGAATAACATTACTCACTTTCCTCTTCTCAAAAATGTCAATAAAATGTGCAAGTTTGGAGATTTAACATATAGCAAAACCAAGTTAATATTCAGTGAAGTTAAAGGCTTATCAGAATTGATGTGGTCATATTTTTAACCAAAATCTGACCTGATGATTTCATCACTTTCAGTTTATCTTTTCACCTACTATCAACACTAAATCACTTAAAAACTAAAAAACTAATACAGATCTATAGTCACTCTAAGAGTGAAATAATAAAATTAAAAGCAAGAGTCGGATTTTAGAACCAAAAAAAAGGAAAACACTGGCACTCTTGGGTGAGCATGGATAAAAGAAGGTTTAACCCAAACCAGGCCTGGATCTGCACAAGTATTAAAGATGAGCCCTAAAGGCTTGTGAATCCAGGTATGAACTAGTTACTCCTTTGATTATCAATTAACATTTCTGCATAAGAGGAAAGAAAGGGAACAAGGGTACAAGGACATAAATTGCTTTGATATTTTATCAAATGCAGAGTTGCCCTTGAGCAAATCCACTGCAGTACCAGGCATTCTGCTCAAAGCAGTAAGGATTCTCTCTCTGGCCTCAGGCAGAGCCTTAGTTGTAAGGTTCACCTGTATTTTACCATTCCAAATGGTCAAAGGTAACAGCAGCCTGGTTTTAACAGGAAGGAGTGAAATAACTGCTGTCTTTTCTATTAGGCAAATAAAGCAGCAAGTCCCTAAACCCTCAAAAAGGAATTCAGATGGTCCATAAGGGACTCACCAAGAATATGGCTAATAGAAAGAACAAGAGGATGCTTAGAAGAAAACAGGAGTAGAGTTTTAAATTATCTGTAAACCAAAATTGTGCATAAATTTGTGGTTCCAATTGTATGTGACTGATGCCCAGGTTCAGAACCCCAAATGTTAAGCTTGGATTGTTTTTACATGGAGGAAAAAAGACGTAAGTGTGTGACTTTCCCCAGTAACCCTGTGGTCTTAAATTTGAATTGGTCTAGAAGAAGTCATTATGTGTTTTATCTTTCAGGCAACAGCAATGTATGTCCTAACTCTACATATTTAAAAAGATACAAAACTCATGACTCACCAATAATAATAAGCATCTCCTACAATCAGATAATGGTTTCCAAATGTTATTTCACACTAAAAGGAATGAACTCCTAGAAATAGCTAGTTTTAGGTTTGAGGCAACACACACACACACACACACACACACACACACACACACACACACACACACACACACACACACACACACACACACACACACACACACACACACACACACACACACACACACACACACACACACACACACACACACACACACACACACACACACCCCTTATAAGCCTGAAATAATATCATATCACAATAGGATGTAAATGGAAAATTCTGGAGTTGTAGTAAAAAGTCTCAGAAACTAACATGAAGATGCTCCCATTGAGTTGAGTGTGGTGGTATGTGCCTGCAATGCCCCTTACTCAGGAGGCATAGGCTGAGCATCAACAGCCAAGTTACTAATCCACTATCCCAAAATTAAAATGCAAAGCAAAGGGCTGAGAGCATGCAGGTCCAGTGGCAATGTGCAAGCCTAGCAAGCACAAGGTCCTAACTTCAAATCTCAGCTCTGTCCACACCCCCCTCCACCCACAAGGCTACTGTTGGCCAAAACTAGGACAATTTGAGCATTAATAACAGCAGTTGCAAAGGACTGACACACAAGTATGCTTAAAACTGTGAAACCAAAATACAGAGGTTCTCTGTTATCAGCAGGTTTGACCAACCACAGATTCAAAATATTTTGTAAAAACAGTGTCTGCACTAAACATGTCCAGACATTTTTCTTCACCATTATTCCTTAAAGGACACAGTAGTTACAATTATTCATTTAGCATTAGGTATTATAGATAATCTAGAGTTGGTTTATGTCGGAGGAAATGTACACAGAGTATACAAAAACTGTGCTACATTTACTATAAGGAACTTCAGCATCTGGGGATTACTCTATCTATGAAAGTGCTAAAACAATTCTCCATGAATACCAGAATGGAAAAACAGAATACCCAAACAAAACAAAACCGCCATGATTATGTTTGAAGGTTGCCTAGGAACCAACTAATACTTGTGAATATCAGTAAGCAAAGGTAAAGAATCTTGCCTTTCCTAAATAAAAAGCACCTTAAGTCCAATGGTGAGGGGAAGTTTCTCCTTAGAAGAATGGCTAATCGGGTAAGAATATATAACCATATAACCATTGTACAGCCCAACTGAGGTAATGAATTTAAGGAATGATGTCCAAATGGGTACCAATATCACATATACAGAAGAGTGCAGACATTGTGTGCTCACCTACGGAA